>NC_058518.1:498309112-499683645 GCF_904849725.1 Hordeum vulgare subsp. vulgare
TTTGCACCTGTTGCTAGACTTGAAGCTATTCGAATACTACTTGCTTATGCTAATCATCATAACATCACCTTATATCAAATGGATGTGAAAAGTGCATTCCTCAATGGTAAGCTTGAGGAAGAAGTATATGTTGCTCAGCCCCCAGGTTTTGGGGATCCAAAGAATCCAAACAAAGTCTTCAGACTCAAAAAGGCTCTGTATGGTCTCAAGCAAGCCCCTCGGGCATGGTATGATACATTGAAGGAATTCCTCATGAAGAAAGGCTTCAAACCTGGTTCACTTGATCCAACTCTTTTCACTAAATCCTACGATAATGAGCTATTTGTGTGTCAAATATATGTCGATGATATTATATTTGGCTGTACTGACAAAAGATACAGTGATGAATTTGCCTACATGATGAGTGAAGAATATCAGATGTCCATGATGGGGGAGCTGAAATTCTTCTTAGGCCTTCAAATTCGTCAACAAAGCAATGGAATCTTCATATCACAGGAGAAATACCTCAAGGATGTTCTGAGGAAATTCGAGATACACGAATGCAAAGGTGCCAAGACTCCGATGCCTACCAACGGCCACCTCGCCACTGATGAAAATGGTAAAGATTTCAATCAGCAGGTATACCGTTCTATGATTGGCTCCTTATTGTATCTATGTGCATCTAGGCTAGATATAATGCTTAGTGTTTGCATGTGTGCACGTTTTCAAGCAAAACCGAAGGAATCACACCATAAGGCTGTGAAACATATTCTTCGATACTTAGCTCACACACCAACACTAGGATTATGGTATCCCAAGGGCTCCAATCTTCATCTGGTAGGGTATTCTGATTCTGACTATGCTGGTGATCGTGTGGATCGCAAGTCAACATCTGGCACATGCCATTTCCTCGGAAGATCACTAGTTTGCTGGTCCTCAAAGAAGCAGAACTGTGTATCACTCTCCACTGCCGAAGCTGAGTACATTGTTGCTGGTTCTTGTTGTGCTCAATTGCTGTGGATGAAGCAAACCCTCAAGGACTACGGCATCAACATGAAGAATGTACCTCTCTACTGTGACAATGAGAGTGCTATCAAGATTGCATACAACCCAGTACAGCACTCAAAGACCAAGCACATCCAGATTCGTCATCATTTTCTTCGGGACCATGTCCTCAAGGGCAATATCCTCATCGACCATGTGAAGACTGATGATCAACTGACAGATATCTTCACTAAGCCCTTGGATGAGAAAAGGTTTTGCAAGTTGCGTGTGAGCTAAATATCTTAGAGTCTTCAAATGTTTTGTAAAAACATGCACACATCCTAACACTTATGCAAAGTTGATGACTTAGATGTGCAACACATGATGAAACGATTTTCTTCAACTGATGAAGAAAGTCACTCTGAATGTGAAGAAATTAACGAAGAAATTGATTCTCAGGGCCCTACGACAATTGTACGCGGCGTCTGTAATCAACATTCTTATATGGTGGGTAACGCCACCGCCCAATGTGAAATTCCTCAAGTTGATTTTCTTCAAATGATCAATTTCCTCACAATGCATTTTTCTTCAAAACAGCTGTTCTTCATTGTGATGATCTATTACAAAATCTTCAAAAACACTTGATGACTTTCATTTGCCTAGGTAGACTGAGATTTCTAATCCTCAACAGCATTCACTCATTGCTATTTCTTCAAGTTGATGTTTCTGCTAAGTGAATGTGATCGGACCCTACTTTCCCTCTATGCTATACTTATCCAATCTATTCAATTCTTCATATGCGTTCTATTTGAAACTTTGTTCAAAATCCTCACTGCATCCTTGTCAGCTGATGATTTTGTAACGAAAATCCTCAAATCTTCAAAAATTGTTTTCTTTAAAGGCACAGTAACTGAACCCCCACTTCCCACGATCGGATAACCACGATCTCCACTATCTCCACCGCATCGTATGGGAGCTACACGTGTCCTGTGGAGACGTAGAGGCAGGGGCTATTCGGTCCGAAACTTTCGCGCCAAACAGCAACTTTTGGGCTATAAATATGTCCTTATCCCCCTCGGTATCCTCTTCTTCGCCTCATCGCTCTCCTGCCACAGCACACTCCACCGAACCCTAGCGCCACCGCTGGTAGTCTTGTCGCCGGTGAGGAAGAGCTTCACTGCCTCAACCTTTTCGTCGCCAGAATCACGCCGGAGTCGGACCATCTTCGTCCTCTGCCGCCGTAGACGTCCTCTGCCGCCAAGTTAGGGTGCATTGGACACTCGAACGAAGAGCCTATCCAACACTACTTTCTGTGTTCTTCGTACGCACCTTCCAGGGTAAATATATCCCATTTTTACAGCAGATTAGATCTGAAATTTTACATCTTCTATGTGAAATCTGTTTTTCCTCAAGATACGATGCGCACATGATTCCTCAAACACCACCTATCACCGCAATCATTGATGAACTAGCTAAGCATCTAAGATTTTCACGAGATTCCTCAATTGTGCGAATTTTCGGATATGTACAACTCTGGAACCCAAGAACAGTATGCTTAGGCAAATTCCTCAACCACTGGTTATATTCCTCAAACTGTCAAACTTTTTCATTTTCTTCAAATCTGAGAACGCATATGACCTCTCCAAATTCCTCGCAACCATACTCTGTTTACAGGTACACACATGTCAGCTGATGAATCTCTCGGTTCTCATCACATTAACTCATTTGCAGCGTTTCTGGAAGAAACTCTTCAAGGCTCTTCAGAATCATCAAGAGTTCAAAATCATCAGCAAAGTCCTCAACTGAAGAAAATGGAGGAAGAAAGAAAACAGAAGGGAGGAAAGAAACTGGAGCAGAACACAGCTGCTGATATCCCTGAGGACATATACTTGGACTATTGTACGCCTGATGAACATGAGACAATGGCCAAGAGAAAGATAAGGTTGCAGAAGATTGAACGCCGATGGGCGAAGGAATGGAAGGAGTACAGGTTTGTGACTCCCAAATATGCGAAGAAATTCGCTTTGAAGCCTCCTGGCAGAAGGGCCCCACTTCAGGATCATCAAGTAGCTCATCCATCAAGCCTCAAGACCATTGATGACTATCCAGATGAAAAGGAAAAGCATCTGGCCAAGCTCAAGAAGCAAGCAGAAGCTGCATTAAGGAAATTCAATGAATCCTCAACTGCTGCCTCCGGTGCTGCTCATTCCTCAGCTGCAGAAACCTCAGGCTCAGAGATTCCTCAAATGCAGTCTGCGCCAACAAAGCCAAAGGCTCCAAAGTCTCAAGAGAAGTCTGTTCAGGCTTCTGTCACAAAACCCTCAGCTCCAAAACCCTCAGTTCTAAAACCTTCAACACCAAAACCATCAGCGCCAAAACCCTCTGCACCAATCTCCTCAGCACCAAAATCCTCAGCTCCACCTCCAAAGCCTCAAGAAAAACCAGTACAGAAGCATGTCGTGAAACCTACGACCGCCAGCTCCAGCTCCTCACTCCCAGCTGCAACTAGCTCGGAGACAAAGTCTTCAACACCACTTATGAAGACTTTGGCAGCTACTGAACGTGCACCTCTGCCCAGCCCCAGCAAAATCATCGCAGTCCCGTCTGCATCAGAGGGGAGTGATGAATATGATGATGAAACCCTGCAAGCCATCATCAGAAACAAGCAAGAAAGGTTGCTCAAGCATCACGCAGTGCTATTCCTCTGGCCATGGACCCCAAGGTCCTCCTTGACTACATCAATATCTGGTATGAGGATCCAAACACTCCCATTGATGATTTGAAACTTCCTCCTGGCATCAGCCACATGGTGGCCACCTTCATAAATGAAGCCAAGTGGAAAGAACAGCAGGCCCGGCAAGCAAAGGTTCCAAAGGCCAAAAAGGAGAAATTCCTGAGGCAGAATCTCCTCAAACTTAATCCTGATGCACTGGTGTTAACCCAGGCAGAGCTGCAAGTACTAACTAACAAGTACGCCAAGCTGTCAGATCGCAAAAGCATCAAGAGAAATTTCATCAAGCTAGACACTAGTGCCGTTGATGACTACAACAAAAGAAACCCACCCCCAGCACCAACCCCTCAGCCCTTGGTTGAGCAGCCAGAAGATGCATCTCCTAATGAGGAGGAAACTACTCAAGCTGAGGAAGAACACCAAGAGCACCGTGTTGATGAACCGGCCATTGAAGAAATCATCACGGAAACTGCAACTGATGAAATTGCAACCACTGATGAGACTGCTCCTGATCCAGCTGCCTCATCAAAGCAGGCTGATGACTCTGTTCCAGCTGGTTCCTCACTACCAGCTGAAGAATCTGAAGAAAGAACACCTTCACCAAAAGCTTCAAAGGTGAAGAAGATAACTCCGTCTGCATCAGACGTGCAGAAAACAAGGGTTGCTGAAAAGGAAGCAAAGAAAAGAAAAGCCTCCTCAGCAGTGGAAGAGACAGAGGCAAAGCGCCACAAAGAAACTGAAGAATCTGCCCCTCTGGACCCCGTGCCTCTAAATGTCGCACCTTCATATGAAATGGTCGTCATTGATGACCCAGCTACAAGGGCAGATGAGGAAATGAAGGATGTCGCCTCTGAGGAACACACTGATGAGGAAATCCAGATTGATGACAGTCTTCAACCTCTTATTCCTCAGACAGAGACTGATCAAGCACTAGCTGCACCAGCTGATGAAACTGCTTCTGCCACAAAGCCAGCTGAAGAAAAACATGCTGAGGAAAATGTACATTCTGAGCAGACTCCTCAAGATGAGGAACAGGCTGACCCAACTCCTCAAAATGAGAAAGATGCAGAAATTCCTCAGCCTGAAGCTCAACCAGAGCAAGCATCATCTCTCCAGCAAGAAGTACCAGCTGATGAAATTCCTCAATTGAGGGAAATGCTGAAGAAAATGTACCTGCCCAAGACAATGAATTCATTGTGCTCAACCCAGAGACTGCCATGGTTGTCTCCTCCCCCATTCCTCAGCAAAATCTCAAACCAGTTCAGCGCCAGCCATTCTCCAAGCGTCCAAAGTTTCAGAAAGAAGATTTCTTTGAAGAACACATGTATTTCATCGGCGATAACCCTTATGACAAGCCTCACATGAGGCATCTGAAGTTTTGGACAAGGACCCAGATGAACTACTATGCCTCTGTGCTCTGTGGACGCAACAAGATATTTCAGCACCGGCACATTCCTCATGTTGAGCTTGAAGAAATACCTTGCATGGAACCAATCCTCAGTGTACTCCATGATGCAGGTTTGCTCCCTATGTGCTCAGACATATCAGACTGAAATAGCGAGCTCATTCTTCAGTTTTATGCCACTCTGCACATATCTGGCAACGCTGATGACATCAACACTTGGGTGTTTGACTGGATGTCCCAAAATACTCACTACAAAGCTCCTGCTTCTGAACTTCTCAGAGAACTGCCCGTACCAATTCCCTCAGATGGGGCAGTGAAGCTTTATGGTGAGCGTGAGCTGCCAAATGGAATAATGGAAGTCCTCATGAAGCCTTTGGCTGCGGGAAAACCCTCAAGAACCACATTCCTCGTCCATGAGCTCAAGTACACACCCCGGTCTATCTACAGAATCCTCTGCAGTGTGCTCGCGCCAATCAAAGGCCATGACGATGAAGAAGATGTTGTAGGCCTCATGAAGAATATCCTCTTCAACATCATTCACGGTATTCCTATTAATATCCATGATTTCTTCTTGGGGACTTTGGCCGACAATGCCATGTGCCCCTATGATCACAAGATATATGCCCCGTGGATCATGAGATTCATCAGGACAAGGACAAGCATCAACTTCCATGCTGATTGTCAAAACCATGTTGGTTATATGCCTCCTATCCGGGTCAACAAGAAGACTTTCGAGCCCATTGAAGGAAAAGGAAAATCTGTGATTGAAGAAGGCAGCAGGCCCCTTGATGGCCAGTTCAGAGAGCTAGAAGCATATTCTTCATGGGACGATACTGAGACTCGTCCAACAAGCCATGTTCCTCCTCGTGTGCTGAACACCAGAGAGCTCCACCTCAGTCTTCACCAGAAGGTGGATCACAACCACAAATGGGCCAAACGCTAGTTTGGTGCCATTGTGAAAACCCTCACTGAAACTCAGAACGATGTGAAGCTTAATCATCACTATCTGCATGAGGTTTTCGATCGCACCTGGGCTACACTTGCACATCTGAAGACCCAGACTGAGCTTGAAGAAATGCACTTTGAGCAGGACTTTGACTGGTCGTGGCCTCCCAAGAGAAAGTTCAGGCCCATTCCAGTGCCATACCTTGAAGACAGCTCCTTTTCTTCATTCTGCACTGCTGAATCTGATGAGGAACAACTTGACACTGCAACCGGCCCCAGGAAGAAGACTACTCCCAAGAAGCATCACGGCTCTTCCTCGACCGCCAAGAAATGAAGTCTTCACGGGCGTTAGTCCTCAGTTTGTCCCTTTTTGTCACTTGATGACAAAGGGGGAGAAACTCGAGAGTTAGTCTTCAAGCGGGAAATTTTTTTGGGCTTATAAACTATATTAAGTTACAAACTCTTGGCTCTTCTGAAGTTTTTATGTAATGAGTTGTAACTTAAGCCCGATGGAACTCTGACGCTTTTTGAACGGTTTTCTTCGCATGCTTATTCCTCTAGTTTTAATGCACGCATGCTGGAATTCGTCAGATACCATTTTCCATCATGCATCTTCATTTTCCTCATATGATATGTTATATGTATGCATGATTTACAGGACTCAGGGGGAGATCTCCATGATATAAATCATCAATGTGCATTTGCTATAAAAGCAAAATCATCAAGGTATGCACATCTTCAGGGGGAGTCTCTCTGAATCTTGTTTTCAAATTCCACAAATGAGTATTTACACTTCATATTTTCGATCCCTGTTGAAGACCTAACCTAATTGTCATCAACCACCAAAAAGGGGGAGATTGTAAGTGCATCTAGTGCCCCTTAGTGATTTTGGTGGTTTGAAGACTTATAGGTTAAGTGTCTAATGTGTTTGTGAGTGTACACATGATCTATAAGTCATTGAGGAGTTTGAGATATTTGAAGAATATCGACCCCTAAAAATGTATATCTTCAGTTGAAGAAATTGGTCTGAAGCTGAAGAAATGAATCAAGAGGAATCTGCGATGAAATTGATATTCCTCATGAAGATACTGATATTGAGAAGACTGGTGGTTCCTGAAGAAAATCATTCTGAAGAAATTGAAGCGTGAACATTTACGTTTTCTGTTTTACTTTCTTCGCATTTGATGAATAGGAACACCGTACTGTTAAAGGGGGTCAAAGTAACACTATGGAATGGATTTCCTCATGATGCTCAACCCAAGCCTAATCCTACCAAAAGCCTCAAGTGAGGAATATGAGTGACATGAGGACTCTCACAGTTGAGGGTCCCGACCGTTTCGATAACCACGCCAAGTCACTGGTCTTATCCACTCCAACGGTCATATTATTTAAGGGCATTAGTGTCAAATCATGTCGGGATGCTCCCAGGCTATAAATAGCCACCCCCACAACCACTAGCTGGTTGGCTGCTCCATTAGAAACTGACACTTGTCATAAGAGCAACCCAAATTCCTCAGAGCTTTCAAGAGTAATTCATCAGTGAGGAAATACCCCATACACCGAAACCACAAACCAAACCTAGTGATTGAGCATCACTGAAGAAGTTGTTCCTGTGTGGGACTGAAGCCTTTTACCTTTGAGGACTGTGCATCCTCCAGACGGTTAGGTGTCATGGTCTAGAGCTTTCCACCAGTCAATTATGGATCGCCGGGTGACCTAGTTTGTGAGGGTTTGGAAGTCTGCCCTGAAGACTTACCACGAGTGTTGGGAGAGGACTGTGTGTCCTTAGCTCAAGGAGAATACGGTAGGGACTGTGTGTCCCGGGACTGGGTGTCCTTTGGTTTCAATACCAAGCCGCTCCAAACCAGATGTACTACTGTCACATCAGTTGGAACTGGGTCATCAACAACAGTCTTCACTCAGAAACGGGTTCTAATTCCTCAACTCTTTACTTTTCTTGTATTGTGTGTTGATGACTTTCACTGTGAATGTTTGAAGAATTTGCTGAAGACTTTCTCTGAATTTCCTCAACCCCAAATTCTTCACGATAGTTGATCATCATCTGTATTCTGCGTGCCTGCTTACTGTGCAATCTGTTTTCACATTCTTCACTCTGAAGTACTGCTGTTCTGAACGTTTGCACGTCTGATCCTTTACTGTTTCCGCTGTAAGTTAGTCATCAGTGAGGAATTTCCTCAAAAGGAATTTCCTCAGTGATGAAATTCTAGAAATCTCCTATTCACCCCCCCTCTAGTCGATATAACGCACTTTCAACTATGTTACCCAACACTTTGGAGTTGGAGGGCTTCTTCTTGATCATCATCGCCCCTCCAATGACTCGTGAGTAGTTCACTTCAGACCTATGGCTCCATAGTTAGTAGCTAGATGGCTTCTTCTCTCTCTTGGATCTTCAATACAAAGTTCTCCATGATCTTCATGGAGATCTATCCGATGTAATCTTCTTTGGCGGTGTGTTTGTCGAGATCCGATGAATTGTGGATTTGTGATCAGATTATCTATGATATATATTTGAGTCTTTGCTGATTTCTTTTATGCATGATTTGATATCCTTGTAAGTCTCTCCGAGTCTTGGGTTTTGTTTGGCGAACTAGATCTATGATTCTTGCAATGGGAGAAGTGCCAGGTTTTGGGTTCTACCATGTGGTGACCTTTCCCAGTGACAGTAGGGGCAGCAAGGCACACATTAAGTAGTTGCCATCAAGGGTAACAAGATGGGCTCTAGCGTTGATATGAGATTGTCCATCCACATCATGTCATCTTGCTTAAGGCGTTACTCTGTTCTTTTGGACTTAATACACTAGATGCATGCTGGATAGCGGTCGACGTGTGGAGTAATAGTAGTAGATGCGGACAGTATCGGTCTACTTGTTTTGGACGTGATGCCTATAGATATAATCATTTCCATAGATGACGTCACGACTTTGCGCGGATCTATCAATTGCTCGACAGTAATTTGTTCACCCACCGTCTACTTGCTTTCATGAGAGAAGCCACTAGTAAACACTACGGCCCCCGGGTCTATTCACATCTATCGTTTACACCTCTGCTTTTACTTTGCTTTGTTACTTTGCTGCTTTCAGTTCTCACTTGGCAAACAATCTATAAGGGATTGACAACCCCTTCATAGCGTTGGGAGCAGGTTCTTTGTGTTTGTGCAGGATCTTGTGATACTCCTCCACTGGATTGATACATTGGTTCTCAAACTGAGGGAAATACTTACCACCGCTGTGCTACATCATCCTTTCTGCTTCGAGGGAACACCAACGCAAGGCTCGAAGGCCACGGGGGAAATCCTTTGCATATTTGCCTAGGAAGTCCCTTAAGGCGTAGCTGCAGCAGAAGGATTCCTGGTGCCGTTGACACGACTATTCCTGGCGCCGTTGCCAGGGAAGCACAGCTGACATCAGAGCTCTGTGGCATTCCTAATACTATATGTGGATGACATATTACTGATTGGAAACGATGTGGAGCTTTTGGAGAGCATAAAGGATTACTTGAATAAAAGTTTCTCTATGAAGGACCTAGGAGAAGCTGCTTACATTCTAGGCATAAAGATCTATAGGGATAGATCAAAACGCCTGATAGGACTTCCGCAAAGCACGTACCTTGATAAAGTTTTGAAGAGGTTCAAAATGGAACAGTCCAAGAAGGGGTTCTTGCCAGTTTTACAAGGTACGAGATTGAGTAAGACTCAGTGCCCAGCAACTGATAAAAATAGAGAGCATATGAGTACCACCCCCTATGCTTCAGCCATAGGTTCTATCATGTATCCAATGTTGTGCACTAGACCGGACGTTAGCCTGGCCATAAGTATGGCAGACAGGTTCCAGAGTAATCCAGGAGTGGATCACTGGACGGCGGTCAAGAATATCCTGAAGTACCTAAAAAGGACTAAGGAGATGTTTCTCGTATATGGAGGTGACAAAGAGCTCGACGTAAAAGGTTACGCCGATGCAAGCTTTGACACAGATCTGGACGACTCTAAGTCGCAGACCGGATACATATTTATTCTTAATGGGGGTGCGGTAAGCTGGTGCAGTTCCAAGCAAAGCGTCGTAGCTGATTCTACATGTGAAGCGGAGTACATGGCTGCCTCAGAGGCAGCTAAGGAGGGTGTCTTGATGAAGCAGTTCATGACGGATCTTGGAGTGGTGCCGAGCGCACTGAATCCAATAACCCTGTTTTGTGACAACACGGGTGCCATTGTCTTAGCAAACGAACCACAGTTTCACAAGAAGACCAAACACATCAAACGATGCTTCAACCTCATCCGCGACAACGTCGAGGAGGAGGACGTGAATATCTGCAAAGTGCACACGGATCTGAATGTGGCAGACCCGCTGACTAAACCTCTTCCACGGGCAAAGCATGATCAACACCAGAACTGTATATGGGTGTTAGATTTATTACAATGTAATTCACATGACGATGTGAGGACTAGATTATTGACTGTAGTGCAAGTGGGAGACTGTTGGAATTATGCCCTAGAGGCAATGATAAATAAGTTATTATTATAATTCCTTTATCAAGATAATCGTTTATTATCCATGCTATAATTGTATTGAATGAAGACTTAGATACATGTGTGGATACATAGACAAAACACTGCCCCTATCAAGCCTCTAGTTGGCTAGCCAGTTGATCAAGGATAGTCAAGGTCTTCTGACTATGTACAAGGTGTTGTTGCTTGATAACTGGATCACGTCATTGAGTGAATCATGTGATGGACTAGACCCAAACTAATGAACGTAGCATGTTGATCGTGTCATTTTGTTGCTACTGTTTTCTGCGTGTCAAGTATTTGTTCCTATGACCATGAGATCATATAAGTCACTGGCACCGGAGGAATGCCTTATGTGTATCAAACGTCACAACGTAACTGGGTGACTATAAAGATGCTCTACAGGTATCTCCTAAGGTGTCCGTTGAGTTAGTATGGATCAAGACTAGGATTTGTCACTCCGTGTGACGGAGAGGTGTCTCGGGGCCCACTCGGTAATACAACATCACACACAAGCCTTGCAAGCAATGTGACTTAGTGTAAGTCACATGATCTTGTATTACGGAACGAGTAAAGAGACTTGCTGGTAAACGAGATTGAAATAGGTATGCGGATACTGACGATCGAATCTCGGGCAAGTAACATACCGAAGGACAAAGGGAATGACATACGAGATTATATGAATCCTTGGCACTGAGGTTCAATCGATATGATCTTTGTAGAATATGTAGGATCCAATATGGGCATCCAGGTCCCGCTATTGGATATTGACCGAGGAGTCCCTCGGGTCATGTCTACATAGTTCTCGAACCCGCAGGGTCTGCACACTTAAGGCTCGGCGATGTTTTATGCGTATTTGAGTTATATGGTTGGTTACCGAATGTTGTTCGGAGTCCTGGATGAGATCATGGACGTCACGAGGGTTTCCAGAATGGTCCGGAGACGAAGATTGATATATATGATGACCTCATTTGATTACCGAAAAGTTTTCGGACATTTTCGGGAATGTACCGGGAGTGACGAATGGGTTTCGGATGTTCACCGGGGGCGGGGGGGGGGGGGGGGGCAGCCCACCTGGGGGAAGTCCATAGGCCTTAGGGGTGCCGCACCAGCCCTTAGTGGGCTGGTGGGACAGCCCAAGAGGCCCTATGCGCAGGAGATAAAGAAATCAAAGAGAAAGAAAAAAAAGGGGAAGTGGGAAGGAAGGGAAGGACTCCACCTTCCAATCCTAGTTGGACTAGGATTGGAGGTGGACTCCTCCACCCCTAGTTCAGCCGACCCCTCGGGGCTCTCTTGAGCCTCAAGGAAGGTCCCTCCCCCTCCCTCCTATATATACTGAGGTATTAGGGCTGATTTGAGACAACTTTGCCACGGCAGCCCGACCACATACCTCCACGGTTTTTCCTCTAGATCGTATTTCTGCGGAGCTCGGGCGAGATCACCACCAACCTCTGGAGCGTCGTCACGCTGCCGAAGAACTCATGTACCTCTCCGTCTCTCTTGGTGGATCAAGAAGGTCGAGATCATCGTCGCGCTGTACGTGTGCTGAACGCGCAGGTGTCGTCCGTTCGGCACTAGATCGGAGCGGATCGTGGGACAGATCGCGAGACGGTTCGTGGGACGGTTCGCGGGGCGGATCGAGGGACGTGATGACGTTCCAGTACATCAACCGCGTTTCTTAATGCTTCCTCCTGTGCGATCTACAAGGGTACGTAGATCGGAAATCCCCTCTCGTAGATGGACATCACCATGATAGGTATTGCGTGTGCGTAGGAAATTTTTTGTTTTCCGTACGACGTTCCCCAACATCGGGGCGCACGACGGCGACGAGTTTCTACCAGTGGGTTTGGCCATTGCCCATTGGTGGCGGGTGCGGCGTCGGTGGTGGGTCGCCTCAGCTCACCGGACTAGATGGGTGTGCCCGCGCGCGGGTAGATCTCGGCCTGAACCGAGCAGCAAGGTGCTAGTCGCATCGCATGCGGTACATACCATACCTGTTGTGCACTGCGCAAGTCCGCGGAGCCCCCTGAGGTTCACACGAATTGGTTGAATGGCCTCCATTTGAGACCCTCAAGTTTGGAGAACCCGACAAATCGGCCCCCCTAGGGGCCCTTAGGAGGCTTTTGAGGGTTGTTCTGAATATTTGTCAAGTGTTGTGGAAATTGTAGGTGGCTCCAGAAAATTGAATTAAGAAAAACAAATCTCTCATACACCATTGCTATGCCAGCACTATCCACCACCGCCCTTTCGAGTTGTCGCCTAGTTCGCGCCCACAAAATGTCTACTTTGTGTTCACATCATCTCACCTCCGCCTTTTTTGGATTTATATGTCGTCGAGGGGAAACCGACGTTCCTCGTGGAGAGAAGGGAATGGAAGAGAAGAACATGAAGGATAAACATTACTAACCACGTGGATCGATACAAACCATATACTACTTTGATTTTAGAGAGATGGGACAATTGGAAAGAAACAGAACTACATCGGCGCAACCAAGGCTTCAGCTCGATACTTGGAATGAATTGCCATCAATCATATCTTGAAATAGAGTAATAAGTGGATAACTCAAAACCGGACTTACCTGAACGGTTGAACCTGAATAATGGTTGTGGCGAGTTCATTCAAGGCCATCAAATAGTCGTTCTTCATAATTTTTTACAAAACCAACTTAGGTGTGTGTGGTGTTATTGTTGCAAACATGGAACCTCGAGGGTACCCTATGACCCTACTTATAGTTGAACCAAATGAACTAAGTTTTCATAGTTCATCCCGCTTTTGAAATTTTAATTTATTTGGTTGAACTAAGAAGGGTGGGAGCATATCCTTTAGGTTCCAATTTTTCATCCATGTGTGGTCGCAGTTTGATATAAATAATGACCTATCATGGGTGTGTGTTGTCATTAATCTTTCCGCTTTCTATGCTCGCTACTAATGGAGCGCTGAAATTGATTTTCCCTATCGTGTATGCTAATTTTCCTTGACCGGTTCAATTTAGATTTGTTATTTTGACTAGTGTACTTAGTTCATTTCACCCCGATTATAGGCCCAACAAGGCCCAAGATTATAGCAATGTACTATTTTTGTCCACAACTCGCAAGCATGCATGGCCACTATGTTGCATCTCTCACGTCGCGCCTCGTTGGTGCTCACCTTCGATTGCCTTTCGCCTCTTCCGCATAAATGCATGGTGCCGCCCAAGAGTATAAGTATGCCAACAAAATTGGAACGGGCAAGCTACGATGAGAAAAATACATATGACATTTATGGTGTAAAGTGGTTGCAACGTACGCAAGGAGAAAGTAAAGTACATGTTGATTAGCAGCGACGACGGTTGGATGGGGATGAGGAATGATTAAAATAAATTCAATTGAACTATTTGTAATAAAAGTTGTTGTTTGTTATATAATATTTCTCATATTACACTAAGCAAAATTAACCACAATGTTTTAATGCTAGATTTTAGAATACAATGTTAATAGTTATGCATTCTATAACATTTGTCATCACAACACTAAATTTGAAAGGTGTTTCACAACAACAGTTGCATTGGTTGTACCTTCTGAGATAGTGCATCATACAGAATAATAAAAACTGATTTATGTTAATATGAGAGATGAAAAACATAGGAAGATAATCATATTCATCCACAAATTACTTTTTGACGCTTGGAAAACTTATAGGTGTATGCATGTGTTTGTGTTCATGATTGTATACTTAAAAGTCTTGAGATTTTGTGCTCCAAAGTGCCATCTAACCCAATATCTCGGTGGAGATTTCTAGTCTATGATTAAGAACTATAAAGTTCTAGGATAAGATGTCTACAAGGTTTCGCCTTAAAATATTTTTCGTCACCCATTTAATGAGGTTTTCACAATAAAAACTTGGTTGTTTTGTTAATAAACATTCAATAACTAGATGATGTCATGCACGTTGTTGCGGAAATGTTTGAAAATATTTCAATGATGTTTTGGTTATATATAACATGAATATTTGAAATAATAGTTTTTGAATGAATATAAGAAATAAATGTAAATTGCTTAATATAATGGAATTTTCCATGCATGCATGTTTGCATGTTGATGTGGGTTTTTATTATGCATAGTTGCATGTTAAGGAGGGATTTTCTTTCATCCATATTGAGAGAAACATGTTAGTGAGAGCTAGCTATTTTAGATATACAAGATATGAGTGTGAAGCAAAATGTGTGCGTGCTCAGCACCTGGTAGCAGAATACAACACCACTTGTAACATACATTTCAAACAAATAAACACACATTATCAAGTACAAATGTTGTTTTCTTTATTTCAGATTGCACATATAAAATGACAAAGAAATCGTGCAACCCAGCTTGGATAGAGAATTATCCAGGTGACATGAGTAGTGAGTACTCGCGTAGTGGATAAGTAGTGGGATTTTGTTGTACTTATCGCTGACCTACATACACCTTTGTGCTTCAACATATATTTGGTTTTTTCTACAATAACAAACTTACAAGGGCACCAACTTGTACAGTGTACACTTGTATGTTTCAATTGAATTAAAATTTTCTGCGACTATAAAATCAACCACTCCTTGGGAATTCCAGTGAAATAATGTTATATAGTCATTAACAAGACACCCAAGTTTTTCACATTGGTCATTTTTTTCCTGCAACAATTGACCATGTTGATCCTATAGTCATCCATTCAAAACATAGAACACATATTATGATTCAAAATAGGATGCATATTATCATCTATTAAGAATAAGGCGGCGACGATGAATAAAATGACGTGCACATGCGTGTGCAAGCTCTCGACGTGGATGTGCCACGCTTCATCTCAGCCTAGAACTTCGACCAACCGTCCAAAGTGGCATGACTACCGCATCCTCCTGTTGTCATCTCAAATATCGCGCCCTCGCACACATCAACGAGCCAATGTCTCACAATTCCCTCACACTACAAGTGAGCGACATTACGACATGCCTATAGGAGTACAATGTGCTCCACTGCTCCTATAGTAGGTTGCGCCCTTCCCACCTGACCACCTTTAATGTTTTCGGGTGTACATGAGTCTCTGGGATGGGTGTGACACGCTCTCAGCCGTCGTCAGTGTCGCGTTTTGCGTGTTTTCTTCAGATTTATTTTATTTTTATTTTTTCATACTCGTTTTCGAATTTTTAGGAAGTTTTTTTTGTATGTTTTTATGTTTTTTGGTTCTTCATCAATCTTTCTCAGTTTTTGGTAAAAATATAATTGTGCGAAAAGACGCATTTTTTCTTTCGTGGGAGGCATGCTTTTTCTTCCGCGAGAGGCACGACCGTGCCTTTCTGAAACAGAAAAAAACATTTTTTTTGTTTTTGTGAGAGACACGATTTTGTTTCCGCGCGAGGCACCGTCTTTCCTTTCTGAAACGAGAAAGGCATTTTCTCTCTCCTTTCACGAAAGGCACAATTTTGTTTACACGAGAGGCACGACCATACCTATCAGAAATGAAAGAAAAACATTTTTTTTTCTTCTATGGATGTTTTTTCCTTTCAAGATGTGCATGAATTTGCTTCCGCGAAAGGCATGTCCGTGCGTCTTGAAAACGATAAAACATATTTTTTTTCCTTTTACAAGAGACACAGATTTGCTTATGCGAGAGGCACGGTCATGCCTTTTGGAAACAAAAAAAACATGCTCATGCTTCTATTTTTTCATCTTTTTTTCATGAAAAAAAAGTTTATCAAAAACCTATCAGCATGAGATCTAATTTTAAAGACCTGAACGTAGGGAAATCCAATGATGAAAACGTTTCAAAATTTGAACGCACGGTTTAACAGTTCAAACATTTTAAATAAATAAATTAAATTAAAAAAAACTATAAAATTGTGTAAGTGACGCGCATGCAATAGAGGCGCATGCATTACAAGAGTATTAACTATAGTACAAAACTGTACTGAACTTAAAACACTTATTTTAGAACAGAGGAGTATTATTTATCGCAACCGAAAAAGATAAAAATGACCTTTACAAAGAATGCTCCTCAATGATTTCGACCTAATTAAAGTATCGAAGAATCTAGATGAAACAAATGGTAAATTCCAGACTTCCAGGCCCGTTGGGTTCATGTGTCTTTCTCAGGCCAGCTACATACCAGTGGACCGGGCCGGTAAATAGCGGGAGCAACTAGCATGACCCCAACAATCGCTTCCGCACGTCGTCACTTGGCGCGTTTCCAGCCACCGTCACGTGTCGCGTTTTGAGCGTTTTCTTCGGATTTTTATTTTTTCGCATGCGTTTTCGTCTTTTTTGGATGGTTTTTTTTCGATTTTTTTTATGTTATGGTTTTTCATCGGTCTTTCGTAACTTTTGAACGAAAAAAATCACGAAAAAACGCGTTTTTTTAACGCGAAAACTCGTTTTCTGATTTTTTTTGGAGAGGCACGACCGTGCCTCTTGAAAAGGAAAAACACTCGTTTTTATTTTTTTTGCGAGAGCCACGGTTTTGCTTTCACGAAAGGCATGGTCTTGCCTTCGCGAGAGGAACGCCCGTGCCTTTCGGAAAGGAAAAAATAACGCGTTTTTTGTTTTTTTACTAGAGGCACGGTTTTGCTTCCGCGAAACACACAATTTTGCCTTCGCGGGAGGCACGCCCGTGCGTCTCCCGAAAGGGAAAAAACACGTTTTATGGTTGTTTTTTTTGCGAGAGGCACGATTTTCCTTCCGTGAAAGGCAGGATTTTGTCTTTGCGAGATGCATGCCCGTGCATCTCCCGAAAAGGAGAAAAAATGCGTTTTCTGCTCGTTTTCTTTGCAAGAGGTACGGTTTTGCTTACATGAGAGGCACAATTTTGCCTTCCCGAACCTCTCCAAAAGGAAAAAAAAAACGCGTTTTTTGTTTTTTTTTCTATCGCGTGAGGCATGGTTTTTTCGTCCGGTTTTTTTCTTTTGGTTTTTTAATGAAAAAATATTTGTCAAAACCTATCAACATGGGATCTAGTTTTAAAGATCTCGATGCGAGAAAGCCAACGGTGAAAACGGTTCGAGATTTGAACGCACGGTTTAGGAGATAAAACGTTTTAAAAATACGGATCTACGAAAAAAGAAAAAACTCTGACACGCATGCAGTGCGTCACTTGTTACAATCTATGAAGGTGGGAGTAATAGTTGAAAGATGTATTCGCTAAATAGTGATTTGGGTAAATAGCACACCCCTAGTCGTCGTTGCTTAAAAAAAAAAACTATACTCGTCGTCGACCTGTTCGTCTTCGACCCCCTCCGACGAGCCTCCTGCCCGGAACCATCGCAAATGCGACGGCGGCCGGCCGCAGCCTCCCCTCCGCCGCCTCATCCCTCCCCCGGCAACACTTATAAACAAAAAGTTCTCGCCGGATTCCTGCTCCGATGCCTCCTCTTGGCGCGGAGACGGCGAGGGCGCAGATCGATCACCGGCGACCGGAGACGGGGGATGAGGATATGGAGCTAGCGCGCGCAGGAGGCGAGCGGGATACGCTCCCGTCCTTCCATCGCCGTGTGGAGACGCGCTCGCGGCGGTGTGAGGCGCCGGCGTCCACACGGGTAAGAGGAACTGTGCATCCTGCAGTACATTGCATCTCTTCAGTCCCACATCGGTAGTTGAGTGCGATTTTCACGGATTTATAACTGTAGGCTTCAGCAGGAGTGTCATCAAGTAGGAATACAGGGAGATAGTGGTATAGGTGTAGGAATACTTTTTTTTCCTCCATAGATTCAGTCTGGTTTTTGCCACCAAAGGTTGATCGAAAAGCAGTACTTTCTCTGTCCCAAAATAAATGTCGTTGATCTAGTATAAATTTTGTACTAACTTAAATGTATAGGATCGACCTAAGAACATCTATAACCGGACGCCTCAAACGACCCTGATACACCGGCAGACTATGTGGCGCGGCTGCTATTTTCAGGAGAACTAGCTCCCATTTTCAGGACGGTGCTGTTGACGCTGGCCTCCTGACCTGTAGTTCCGACATGTTGTTTCTAGCTGCTACATGTCATGGTGACATAGCTCGATATGCTATTTTCAGGTTGTATCGCCTCGATGCAGCATTAGTAGTCAATACAAATTCTCTTATTGAAAAATACCGACTCAGTTTATACAAACTCGACGGGACATTGCAAATCATGTGAGTTAAATCATGACAAGTGAAATGACACTTGCCAAATCACTCTAGCGTGGCATGTTTGCTCCAACATATATACGATGTTCTGGCCACCTGCAACTTCATGGCTACTCCTCGCATGTTCATTCGCTCTCTTGGGAACCGACGCGTGCAAGAGAGAGCTACTTGAACAAGGGACACCAAGCACTGATATACCATGTTCCCTGCTTCCGCTGTTGCATGAATGAATCCCTTGCACTCTTCTTGGAGATGATCATCAATGATATGCAGTATCTGGTCTGGAGAGTTCCTCTCCACGAAATTGACAATGTTGAGTTCATTGTCAAACATAGGGTCTGTTGGTCTTTTACCTATCAGCATCTCTAGAAGAACTATTCCAAAACTGTAAGCGTCCCCATAGGTTGATGCTTGTCCAGTTTGAGCATACTCTGAAAACATACGAAATGAAACTGATTAGTGCCATATAAATCCGAAAAGATCATGTTCAGGCATGGAGCCTTACACAAATGTATGATGTGGTGATAAGTACCTGGAGCAATATATCCTATAGTTCCCTTCAATCCAATTGAGCTATCTGAAGTTGATGCTGAACTTGAATGCCCAACTGATGCTGACTTTGAATTACGGACGAGGTTTGCAACGTCAAAGTCACCCAAATATGCATTCATATCAGTGTCTAGGAGGATATTGCTGGGTTTGAGATCGCAATGGACAATGGATCTTGTGATATCATGGTGCAAGTAGGCCAGTGCATCAGCGATATTAACCGCGATGCTTATTCTTTGCCCCAAGCTCAAAATCCTTGGAACTTCACCAGCAGATTTTGTGTGTAACCATGTGTCCAAATTCCCGTTTGGCATGAACTCATAAATTAGAGCTTTGAAAGCATTACCATCATTATCTATTGTTGAACATGCTGTTAGGATAGAAACAAGATTTCGATGTCGAATACTTCTCAAAACCTCACATTCTGATATGAAACTTTTGTCTGCGTATCTGACATCTAGGTCAAAAACTTTAATAGCCACTTGTATTTTTGCTTGAGTTAACTTTCCTCTGTATACTGAACCGTAGCTTCCTCTCCCAACCAGGTTTGACTCAGAAAAGCTCTGTGTAGCTTGAGCTAGATCCCTGTAGGTAACTCTAGGAAAATGCTTGCCAAAGGAAAGCAACAGTAAGTATGTTCTTCTTGGCGTCTTGCTCTCCAAGAATACAAAGTAAATTAACAATACGAGTGAGGTGAAGCCAACCAAAGGGATAAGTACTCTGACCAAGTAGTACATTCTTTTTCTTCTCTGAGAAATAGTAGAACAAGGCGGCATACAAAGATCCGCTGCTCCACCACAAAGTCCCGAATTCCCATTGAGAGAAACAGCCGTGACATTTTCAAATACCCCGTTTCTTGGTACTTCTCCATGAATATGGTTGTAAGACAGGTCTAGCTTGTTCAGATATTTCAGGTCACTTGACGTCGGAATGGATCCGGACAAACTGTTATGTGAGAAGTTGAGCACCAGCAAGCTCTTCAGATTGCTCAGAGACTCCGGAATACCCCCTGTGAGAATATTCTGATCCATTTGGATGATCTGTAGCTCTTGACACTCACCTAAAGCACTACGAATTTCCCCAGAAAGTTTGTTGGATGAAAGATGCAGCTCAACTAGCTGCCTAAGATTACTGAACTCTGTAGGTATTGTTCCTTGTAAGCTATTGTAGGATAATGCACATCCAGTCAGTTTGGAGCCAGTGTGGAATATCTCCCTAGGAATGTTACCCTGTAGATTGTTATAACTGAGGTTCAACCTTATGAGCATGCTACAGTTTCCCATACTGGAGGGTATCGGACCTTCAAACTTATTGTTTGCTAGATATATCTTTATCAATTTAGTAAGATTACCGATAGAGTTTGGTATTGGGCCAGTGAAGTTATTCTCATCAAGAGCTAAAACTGCTAGATTTTTCAGTTTTCCAACCCATCCTTCAATGGAACCGTTGAGCTTGTTTCTACGTAAGTCAAGTACTGTTAAGCCATTAAGATTCCCCATGTTAGTGGGTACTGTCCCTGACAAGTCGTTTCTATCTAACCCTAGTACTTGAAGTTTGCTTGACAGCTTGCCAATAGAACTTGGTATAGCTCCTTGTAACTGATTTTGACCTAGTGCAAGAACTTGCAGAGATGTGTAATTGCTCAGTGCATCTATGAATTCCCAGCTTTGGATGTCCTTTGCTTCAAGTTTATTTTTCTGAAGGTTTAGATAGTTCAACATTCCAAGCCTACCAAGAGAACTTGGAACTTGACCTGTCAATTTGTTGGATGATAGTTCCAAAGTTGATAGCCCTGAAATATTACCTAGCGAAGCTGGGATATGGCCGTCAAACTTGTTATAGTCCAATGCGAGCCATGTGAGACTCGGGAGGGTATCACCAAAATTACATGGCAATGTGTTCCCTATCATATTGATACCTACGTCTAAAATTTGTAGATAAGACTGGTTAAACAAGGTTGCTGGGATTCGACCTGATAGGATATTACCACCAAGTAACAAAGCTGTCAGATCCGGAAATTGCCCTATCTCATTAGGAATGCTACCCATGAGTTGATTATCAGCAAGATTGATTACTTCCAACTGGCTAATGTTTTTCAGGCTTGGTGGGATCGTTCCGGTGAGATTATTTTTGGCAAGCTGTAATTCGGATAAACTGGAAAGAAAGCCTATATTGAGGGGAATTTCACCTATCAGCAAGTTAAACGATAGGTCTAATGTCTGTAGATTGGAACAATTGGCAAGGGTATCTAGAATTATCCCTTTCAGAGAGTTTTCACTCAGCAATAGGTGTTGCAATCTGTGGAGATTGTCGAGAGGTGGTAACTCGCCGGTGAAGCTATTTGCGGATAGATCCAGTGTCTCAAGGAACGTCAGGTTCCCGAGGGACGGGAAGATCAGACCCGATGTCGTGGGTATAAGCCTGACAGTAGATGTGTAGGGTACGAAAAGGATGGACAGAGCCTTAGCTACGGCGAGGTTGTATGAGTTCAGGCCCCTCTGCGGTGGAGGTAATAGCCCTACGTCTCAGTGCTCAGGGAGCTTGTTGTCGAGTGGAAATATGGAATACCATGAGTTGCTAACCTCTCTACCAGCGGGGGAGGGTGGCTTATATAGAGTGCGCTGCCCTCCACAACGGTTCCGGTACAGGGGTGGAGTAGTGGCGATTGAATGCGTACGTTACAGGTAACGTACGCCCTAAATGCTAATAAATGCATCTGGAAACGTACGACCGTTTCCCTCCAGGGGGGTACGATGTACCGAGTGGTATCTAGTCGGTTAGCTTGATATCCTCTGAATGCTAGTCTCCGACTGGATGATCGAGGACCTGTTACCGACTGGATGATGGGGACTCCTTAATTCAGTCGGAGCTGACTAAGGGCCTTGTCCTTTGTGAGGGGTAGTCCTTGGATAGGACCTACAGGGCAGGCCTATGACCCTACCCTAGGACTATAACCCCATCAATAGTCCCCGAATGGATTGGGGTTGGAACGACGAAGCGATGTTTGAAGTTTGGATCCGACTGGAGCGGACTTGGCTTGGGTGTTGCTTGCCTCGATCCATTTTATCTTTTCTGACCAACGATCCGAGTGGAAATCTCCGTGGAACAAACTGTGGGAAACCGAGTGTATTCAGGGTATCTCTTGACGCGACCCGTCAACTGACATCAGCGGATTTTCCGGAATCTTCAAATTTCGGTTTCCGCGCGCTCAGCGGGGATGACGCCAGCGCGCTCGATTAGCGTCTGACGCCTCGATTCTCGCGCCTTCAACTCCTCCACTGATATCGCCGTGGTCGGTCGGGGGATACGGTTTCGGGGCCACCTGCCAGCGGCCCAGTCGGAACCTTATTTAAATCCCAGCGGCGAGGGTTTTTCGTTACGCCCGCCTGATCTTTTGCCGTTGCTTCGTCCTCCTCGCCTCCTCCAGCGCACCTAACCTCCCCACTCCTCCTCTCTCTCCGCGAACTCGCAACTTCCGCCATGACCAAGGGTCAAACCAGCAAGATGGAGCCGAGGAAGAAGAAGGGGAAGGCGGCGGCTCCTGCTCAGCGGCGGCAGCGGCCTTTGCCGGCGGGGTGGATTCAAGGCGACTTCGTCCCCTCTATGGTGACGGAGGGGGATCTGCTGCAGCTGGTGGAGGACGGGATGATCGTCCACAAGTCTTGGAGGCTGCCGGCTGAGAACGAGGTCGAGCCGGCACCCCGGGAAGGGGAGCGCGTCTTGCTGCTCAGCCATGTCTAACGAGGTTTCTCCCTGCCCCCGCATCCTTTCTTTAAGGGCATCATGAACCACTTCGGGGCACACCTTCACCACTTTCCTCCGAATGCTATTGCCCATCTCTCTGCTTTCATCGTTATGTGCGAGTGTTTCATCGGCTGCCCCCCCCCCCATTGGGGGTTGTTCAAGCACATATTTTCTGCTAGATCCCAAACCATCAAACGACTCAGCCAGTCGGATGATAAGACACATCTTCTCCAGCTCTGCGGGGGCTTAGGTTTCGAGAAAAAGAGTCGGAGTAGTTATCCTGCTCTTCAGCTGAGCGAGTCGGTCAGGAACTGACAGTCGACGTGGTTCTACTGCCAAGACGTTGCTTGTCCGAACGCCTCTTCAGGGTTGCCCCCTTTTATCCTTGATCGTCCCGCTCCACCTAAGCAGCTCGCGCTCACGAAGGCGGAGAAGCTCGACATCCAGCCCTTGGTCGACGCACTCGTAGACGTCGTCAGGAGGGGGGTCACCGGCATGGATTTGCTGGAGACTTTCCTTGGTCGGCGCATACAACCACTGCAGGCTCGCGACCACGCCATGTGGCACTACTCGGGGACCGAGGACTCCACTTGAGCGTGACCGAGGAGAAGGTGGCGTCGTGGGTGCTCCAGATCACAGGCGCCTGCGAGAACCCCAGAGGGTCTCGGCGAGTGAGGGCTTTCAGCGCGGACAATCCTCCTCCGAATCAGGTGAGTTCCATGTGTCGAGTGCACGTATCTGTTTTAGTTTTATCGCTTTCTTGAATCTCTGCCTGTCGCTTGATGTCGCCGACTGTATTTCACGCAGAAGTGGACCAACTGGTTTTCTCCTGTCTCGAACGGAAACCCGGACGAGGAGGAGGAAGAAGGCAGCCAAGAGGGCAGTGTGGAGAGTGGTGAGTACGTCTCCGACAGTGGGGAGACGGAGGAGGAGTCTGGTGAAGAAGGGGAGGATGACGAAGAGCAGGACTCGCCGCCTCCGCCGCCAGAGCACCGGACCAAGCGTCGACATGAACCTGTGGTTCCCTCGGCTCCTCCGACATCTTCGAGTGCTCCGCCTGCTGCTCCCGCGGTGCCGAGTGCTCGGAGCACCAAGAGGGTCAGGGACGCTGCTGTCGAGTCCGTGGGTCAGTCTTCCAAGGCGGCCAAACCGAGTGGGCCCAAGCCTCGGAAGGCTCTGCCGCGGATGAGGGTTGCTGTCCCCGTCACCTCCACGTAAGTGCATCGATCTTCTAATTTCTTCTGATATCCGAGTGAACTCCTGTTTATTGGTCGAATGGATTTCACTCGACAGAGTCGCTACTTCTGCCACCTCTCCGGCGCACCAGGAGGACGACCCCATGGACACGGACAACGTCGTCTCGTCCCAGCCAGGTGCGTTGTAGTGACTCCGAGTGTTTTATACTATCGCGTCTCGAATTCTATCATAGGTTCTGCCTCTTTCTTTTTCTGAGATCTCGCGCCGTTCGGTCTATCAGGAGCGATTTGCGTGGACGAGGGTGATCAGGGGAGAGCTGAACAAGCTGCGGAGCCTGTTCTTGAGGCTGCTCCGCCTGTTGCTGCTCTCGCCGCCGACGTGCTGCCGACTGAGGCGCTGCCGCCGACTGAACCGGCGCTGGTGGTTGAAGAGCCGACTGGAGCGGACCTTGGGATGCCTCAGGAACTTCCGACGATGCCAGGCTCGTCGAATGTCGAGTTCAACATCCAGCCTCTCACGGAGGAGCAGGTGGGAGCGGCCAAGGGAGCCATGGTGCAGGCGGAGCTGATGGCTGGAGAAGCCAAGAGGGCCTACGACTCCGTCGCATCCTTGTACCAGCGGAGCTTGGAGCTGCGGGATGATATCCGAGTAAGTGGGCTAGTAAGTATTTACTTTTCTCTTGTAACTCGCTGGGTGTTCTTGGATAGCATCTGTTGTTTGCAATGGGTTCACTCTGAGTGAACCCAGTGGGTGTAGTCCCCGAGACTTCTGCCGAGTGCTTGCACCGGCAGTTGTCTTTATACATATTGTCTTTGCTTTGGTCAGGTCTGTAAATAATATGACCGACTGCGAGCAGTTGTGGCACTCGGAGTGCACTTACTGTAAGAGTCCCCGAGAGTAATTTGTACTCAGGTCGGGTAGTATTGGCCTCGTAGGCGTAGGTGGTAACATGCATCTCAATAGGGCGGGCCTGCTTGAGTTGCATGCCAGTGGGGTCACTCTCAGTGAACCCACTGGGTGTAGTCCCCGAGACCGCTGTCGACTGCTTGCGTCAGCACGGGTCTGAAGAACTTAGACTTTTATTGTTGAATTATCTGATTGTCTCTTAGTGCTGGCTGGCAGAAAACTTGTGAAATGGGGACAGCATATGAGACTCTGAGGGCGGAGAAGATTCAGTTTGCTGGTGAGCGGGATGCGGCACTGCTTGCAATGGATGGTATGAAGGTGGTTCTGGCGGAGCGAGAGAAGTCGTTGGAGGAGGCTCGTGAAGCGAACAAAGTGCTGACTGAGGAAGTTGAGAAGATGGGGAAACAAATGAGTGCTCTGATGGGGCAGATGGACGTGCTGAACAAACGATGCATAGCTCAGGAGAAATACGTCAGCGACTGGGCTCGGCAGATGATGACGCGTCTGGCTGGTAAGTCCTGTTTTTTGCCGAGTGCTTGTCCTATGTGCGTCACACTCGGCGCTTATTGTTTGCTTGTCCTTCTGTTGCAGACTTTTGCATTGATGCTGAAGTTGAAGCAGCTGACGTGGAGTGGTCGATTCGCGATAACGTGTCACTCGGCGAGGACGCCAATCGGGATCTGCTCCGGGTGCACATCCGTGTGGGCAAAGTTGGCCCTTTCATTGGTCGACTGAGAGAAGTCGTCGGCCGAGTAGACAAGGAACTTTGGCCAGAAGATGAGTCGCGGCAGGAGATGGAGAGCCTGATGGCTCGACTGGAGGAGATTCCGAACCGAGTGCAGTCGTGGAAGAAATCTGCAGCTCGTTGTGGTGCAGATGTTGCTCTGTCCCTGGTCCGAGTCCATTGCAAGGAGGTGCGCGAGGAGAAGCAGAAGACATTGAAGGTGGCCAACACGAAGAAACTTCGATTCGAAGACTTCATGGAAACTTTCCTTGAGAGTGCTACCCGCATCGCCGACGGTATTGATCTGGACATGTTCGTGGAGCCCTCCAGTCCTGGCGCTACTCTAGAGACGCGTAAGAAAACTTGATCCTCGGTATGCCGAGTGTTGATTTGTAAGAAACTTTGGCCACTGCTGTTGGCCGTCACATTCTTGTTTCGGTGTGGGTAAGCTTGATCCATACCGAGGCACTATCTTTGGTTGAACTTTGAATCGAATCTTTTGCTCTTCTGTTGCAATTTTGACTCGAGTTTGTGTTTGGCGTTTCTTGGTGAACCCAAAGGCAAACATTCAGAACATGTCAGTTGTCTTGACATCTGCATGAGCCTCATTGAGGGTCCGTGGAATTTCTGATTGGATATGTATTGTCACCGAGTGGATCGGTAGAATCGCCGCTAGGTTGTCGAGTGCGACTATCAGGTCGCACTCGGTGCGAGTTGGTACTGATGTAGTTGTCGGTTGTTTTGACATCCACATGAGCCTCAATGAGGGTCTGCAACTCATGTAGATGTCAGTTGTTTTGACCTCCACATGAGCCTCAATGAGGGTCTGCAACTCATGTAGTTGTCAGTTGTTTTGACATCCACATGAGCCTCAATGAGGGTCTGCAACTCATGTAGTCTCCGAGTGTGGCGTGAAGTGCACACTCGGAGGAAGTGAAAACTTAGGCGATTCTGGATCGCAGCTAAGTCCTTGAGTGTGGCGCTAAGTGCACACTCGGAGGAAGTTCATACTTAGGCGATTCTGGATCGCAGCTAAGTCCCCGAGTGTGACGCTAAGTGCACACTCGGAGAAAGTTCATACTTAGGCGATTCTGGATCGCAGCTAAGTCCCCGAGTGTGACGTTAAGTGCACACTCGGAGAAAGTTCATACTTAGGCGATTCTGGATCGCAGCTAAGTCCCCGAGTGTGACGTTAAGCGCACACTCGGAGAAAGTTCATACTTAGGCGATTCTGGATCGCAGCTAAGTCCCCGAGTGCGACGTTAAGTGCACACTCGGAGAAAGTTCATACTTAGGCGATTCTGGATCGCAGCTAAGTCCCCGAGTGGGACGTTAAGTGCACACTCGGAGAAAGTTCATACTTAGGCGATTCTGGATCGTAGCTAAGTCCCCGAGTGCGACGTTAAGTGCACACTCGGAGAAAATTCATACTTAGGCGATTCTGGATCGCAGCTAAGTCCCTGAGTGCGAAGTTAAGTGCACACTCAGAGAAAATTCATACTTAGGCGATTCTGGATCGCAGCTAAGTCCCCGAGTGTGACGTTAAGTGCACACTCGGAGAAAGTTCATACTTAGGCGATTCTGGATCGCAGCTAAGTCCCCGAGTGTGACGTTAAGTGCACACTCGGAGAAATTTCATACTTAGGCGATTCTGGATCGCAGCTAAGTCCCCGAGTGTGACGTTAAATGCACACTCGGAGAAAGTTCATACTTAGGCGATTCTGGATCGCAGCTAAGTCTCCGAGTGTGACGTTAAGTGCACACTCGGAGAAATTTCATACTTAGGCGATTCTGGATCGCAGCTAAGTCCCCGAATGTGACGTTAAGTGCACACTCGGAGAGGGTTAATACTTAGGCGATTCTGGATCGCAGCTAAGTTTTTTTTTTTGAGACCGGAGCCTGCGACCGTGGAAGAACTTTGAACCTGCAAAAAACTCAACCTGCTTTATATTATTTCACCAATACTTGTTCTTTACATTGCTTCAGTCGACGGTCACGTGTAGAAGCGCTTCAGGAGGTCTTCGTTCCATGCTCGCGGCTCGTCTATCTCCCTGTCGACGTTGTAGAATCTGTATGCTCCATTGTTCAGCACCTTTGAGATGATGAAGGGTCCTTCCCAGGCAGGAGACAACTTGTGAGGTCTTTGCTGATCCACTCGGAGCACCAGGTCGCCTGCTTGGAACGTACGACTCCTGACGTGTCGCGCGTGAAAACGTCGCAGATCTTGTTGATAAATGGTTGAGCGAGTCAGTGCCATCTCGCGCTCCTCCTCTAGAAGGTTCACTCCGTCTTGCCTTGTTTGTTCTGCTTCAGCTTCGGAGAAGAGTTCGACTCGTGGAGCGTTGTGAAGTAAGTCACTCGGAAGGACTGCTTCTGCTCCGTAGACGAGGAAGAACGGTGATCGCCCTGTAGATCTGTTCGGGGTTGTGCGAAGACCCCAAAGCACTGAAGGTAGCTCGGTGACCCAAGCGCCAGCGGCATGTCCTATCTCTCGCAGGAGTCGGGGCTTCAAACCTTGCAAAATAAGTCCGTTCGCCCGCTCTGCTTGTCCATTGGACTGCGGGTGCGCCACGGAAGCAAAGTCCACTCGGATACCTTGGCTTGTACAGAAAACTTTGAATCTGTCCGAATCAAAGTTCGTCCCGTTGTCCGTGATTATGCTGTGAGGTACACCGAATCTGAAGATGATGTCCCTGACAAACTTGACGACTGTTGAGGCGTCGAGCTTCTTGATGGGCTTGGCTTCGATCCATTTCGTGAACTTGTCGACTGCCACCAAGAGATGTGTGTATCCACCTTGGCCTGTCTTGAATGAACCGACTGTATCTAATCCCCACACTGCAAACGGCCACACAAGAGGGATCGTCTTCAACGCAGACGTCGGCTTGTGGGACTTATTGGAGTAGAACTGGCAGCCCTCACATCGGTCAACCATATCTTTAGCCATCTCGTTTGCCTGCAGCCAGAAGAAACCAGCCCTGAATGCCTTGGCGACGATTGCTCTCAAAGAAGCGTGATGACCGCAGGTCCCCGAGTGAATATCTTCCAGGATCAGCTGCCCGTCCTCTGGGGAGATGCATCGTTGGAGAACGCCTGAAATGTTCTCCTTGTACAATTGGCCATCAATGACAGTGAATGACTTCGACCTGCGGACTATCTGCCTGGCCTGGACTTCGTCTTCTGGTAATTCCTGTCTCAGGATATATACAATGATCGGCACAGTCCAATCGGGGATGACAGCAAGAATCTACATGACCAGATCAACCACAGTAGATACATCGACTTCAGTCGGATCTGTTGAACTCTTTGGTTGTACTGGTTCTTCTGTAAAAGGATCTTCTTTGACTGAGGGAAGGTGGAGGTGCTCTAGGTAGACGTCACTCGGGACTGGTCTCCGAGTGGATCCGAGTTTTGCCAACTCATCCGCTGCTTGGTTCTTCAGTCTCGGAACATGGTGAAGTTCTAGACCTTCAAACTTCTTGTCACGCCCAAGATGCGACCCTATCCTCAATTTGGCATGAAGGCCTCGTCAGGGATAGAAGCGCATCTCGTCGTGTCGCAAGAATGGATATCGTTACAAGTACATGTACTGAAAAGAAGAGATATATAAACAGAGTTGGCTTACACTCGCCACAAGCTACATCAGAGTCACATCAGTACATTACATAATCATCAAGGGTAAGAGCAGGGTCCGACTACGGACGAAAACAAACGACAAAAGAAGAACGACGTCCATCCTTGCTATCCCAGGCTGCCGGCCTGGAACC
This sequence comes from Hordeum vulgare subsp. vulgare, assembly GCF_904849725.1. Classification (NCBI taxonomy): domain Eukaryota; kingdom Viridiplantae; phylum Streptophyta; class Magnoliopsida; order Poales; family Poaceae; genus Hordeum; species Hordeum vulgare. The sequence continues at coordinate 498,338,682 of NC_058518.1, forward strand.
CATCCTAGATCGATGAAAAAGAAGAAGAAGAAGAAGCAACTCCGAATGAACAATCGACGCGCTCACGTCGAGTAACATTTACCTGTACCTGCAACTGGTGTTGTAGCAATCTGTGAGCCACAGGGGACTCAGCAATCTCATTTCCAAAGGTATCAAGACTAGCAAAGCTTAACGGGTGAGGCAAGGTTAAGTGGTGAGGTTGCAGCAGCGGCTAAGCATGTATATGGTGGCTAACTTACGAGTACCAGAAATAAGAGGGGGAAGATCTACGCATAGCGGACGTGAACTACTGATGATCAAGTGAATGATCCTGAACACCTACCTACGTCAGACATAACCCCACCGTGTCCTCGATCGGAGAAGGAACTCACGAAAGAGACAGTCACGGAAACGCACACAGTTGGCAAGTTTAATTAAGTTAACTTCAAGTTATCTAGAACCAGTGTTAAACAAAGCTTCCACGTTGCCACATAACCGCGGGCACGGCTTTCCGAAAGATTTAACCCTGCAGGGGTGCTCCAACTAGTCCATCACAAATTACCACAAGCCGCATAGAAATCCTCAATCACGAAGCTCGCGATCTCGTCGGATTCCCTACTGGAAAACCTCAACTCTGAGATTACCCAAAGCATCACCGGAATCCCGATGCACAAGATATCTCGTCAAAGGTAAAACTAATCCAGCAAGGTCGCCCGACGTGTCGACGATCCCGATAGGAGTCGCGTACCTCGTTGTCAGGACACGACGGATGGGTCACACTAGGAGTACCAAACCTCGGGTTGCCCCGCGGTGGTCCCGTAGTCTGCCAATTTGGACCAACACTCATGAGGAGCACTGGCCCGGGGGTTGATTAAATTATCCTCGGGGTCCGGAAAGTCCCTATGCAATTTTATTAGGTGTTTAGGCAAATGTAGTACCAAAGTTGGGCCTTGCCAGACCAATCTTAATCAAAAACGAATTATCAAGGGGGTCCCCCTAACAACCCCGATCGTGTTATGAGCGCTCAAATATGGAACATAACACCGGTAGCCGGAAACTAAGGGGGGCAAAGGTGGAACAAAACACCAGGCTAGAAAGGCCGAGCCTTCCACCTTTTACCAGATATATAGGTGCATTAAATTAAATAACATTTAATATGGTGATATAACAAGGAACCCATGCTTTGCATGGAAGCAACTGCACCTGCAACTAGCAACGCTAACACAGGGTTAAGCAAGCAGTAACATAGCCAATCAGTGGTTTGCTAGGTCGAACAGGTAGATGGTAATCATGGCATTGTTGAGAGGCTGAATTTAACAGGTGGTAGGCAACGAGACATAAACGATAGAAGCGGTGAACTAGCATGGCAATGATAGTAATGGTATCTCGGGAAATGGTCATCTTGCGTGAGATCCCGCTTGGAAGGAGAATGACTCCGCGAAGCAGACGAACCGACGTAGTCGAACGGGTCCTCACAATCCGACACGCTTGCGGAACTCTATCGAGACGGGGAAACCGGAAACAAGCATCAACACACGATATTCACCACATGATGCACAACACGTATGATGCATGAGCTACTGAACAAATGCAAGTCACGGCATGGCAATTCACACAGTCAAACACTACACATTAAGTGAAGTTCAATATGCACGAGTTGCATATTGACGAAACTCCACGTTAATTATTTAGTTCACTCCCGGTTATTTACACGACGATATTAATGTTGTCAAACATGCAAGAGGTGAAGCGGAAATTAAACTACCTATCTAGGCATTTTAAATGAGGTCGGAAATGACATATAGCATCTCCGAGACGACCTCACATGTTAAGTAACGATTCTGTCCAGATTTGAATTAATACCTTTAATTGGTCGTTAAACAGCAAAACAAATAGGTTCACATGATTCTACGCGTCATGGCAAGCAACCTACACGTAAAGAACATCTCCAACGGAGCTACGGTTCAAAAGATACGGACACCGCAAGATATGATGGCATGAATGCAAAATGTGTGCAACGGCGGCTACGAGCACTTCAAAACATGCAAACAGCAAAAGAAAATGAAACTACACGAGATTCTAAGAAAGTTTCATGTAGGACACGATCAAAACAGAGCTACGGTTCGAAAACTACGAGCAAAACAAGAAATCACTACAATCTGCCAAAAACAGCCACATAGCACTTTCTACGACTCACAACTTCGGCTACGCAACTCCGAAGAGCTCGAGCTAGGCATGGCATGAAAGAGGGCAAGACGCACTACTACAAACATCTAACAACTACTAGCATGGAAGCAAGGAGCACTAGGAAAAGAAGACACAAAATGACATCTCACGCACTATTTCAGACTTAGTGAAAATAACACCTCCTGAAAGTGCAGTTTTCAGCCTGAAGGCATATTGACAGCAGCAAAACCTATAGCTACAGGACTTCAAATGGCATGAAACTTAACAGCAAGCTAGAGAAACATAAGGGGAACAACTAACCCCATTGGACCAACCTCAAAAGAGCTACAGATCACAAGCTACAAGCAAGACAAGACAGCAACAAAATAATAGCAGATTCCAGACTTAGAAATATTTCAGCTCCTCTAAAACAGCACTATTCAAGCAACTTGAGAGCAAGCAAACAACACCTAAACATGCATTTCTATGGCAACCAAAATTACCAGGGGCTAAACAAAACATCCAAGATCAACTCACTGGTTGACAACTAATTCAAACGAGGCACGGAATAAATCCTACGAATTAAACAAAAGGGCACCACGATAAAATATCTCGCGGACTAACTTCCTCAAAAGCTAAAACTAATTGCACAGAAAAATCCACGGGATTTTTCTACCCCGAAAACATATAAAATAAGCGGGGTTTGCAACGCAAAATAAAGCCACACAATAATGCGAGATAATACCTCTAAACGGGAAAATGAACTACCGGCAAAACCCTACACGGAAAAATACGAGTGACCGCTCTAAAATACGTGGAAATATGGTCCCTAAAACATGGACATTAAATCCATGGCATACGGGCAGTCCGGACACGCACGAGAATTAACTACGGAACGGAACCTAGTTAAACAGCACGTAAAACGAGACATTAGGCACTCTAAACAGCGTTAAACAAATATGCAAGTCTCAAAATCATATTCTACGTGAAATTCTACACCAAAACGATATAAAGATCACCTCGGTCCGACTAACGGAACAAAAGTTACGAGCGTTTTAATATCCGACTATTTTCTGGAATTTATTAATTCCGGAAAAAAAACCTAAATTATCTAAATGGGCCGAAACCATTTCTAATGCTACACAGGGGGCGCAGGTTCCTATATAGCGCCTAGTGCGCGATTTAAGCGTCAGAGGGGGCCTCACCTTGCGGACTTCGGCCCAAGAGAGGAAGCTGCGGAGGCGGCCTGGAGAGGAGGCCGAAGCGAGGCATGGGCCGGCGCTGTCCTGAGGCAGCCTCGCTGGGCCGAGGCGTGTTGGGCCCCGCGCGGATCCGACCCATGCGAGCGCACGCTCGGCGGCAGGGATCGATCCGCCTCGTCAACCTCCCGACGCTGCACACGACGGGGCATGGCGGGTCAACGCCGACCGGGGAGGTGACTGGACGGGGTCGAATGAATCCAAGAGGGGACTGACCGGATCTGGTGTTGCGGGAGCCATTCCCGGCGGAGGAGGCACGAGACGGCCACGGAGCTCCATGGTGATGGGGACCTGCGGGAGAGAGATGAACCGAGGGTTAGGGAGAGAAGGAGGGAGGACAGAGGAGCGGGGCAAGGCTCCGGCCTGGGTCCGACGGGGCCCGTCGTGGCGGTGGCCGGAAGGTGCTAGGCGGCAGGGCACGGCGACCTCCGGCGAGGCGCGCGGGCAGGGAGAGCCATGGGGAGGCGCCGGGAGGAGCTCGGGCGCAACGGGGCAGACCGGGGCGGCGGCGGCTCGGGCCGAGATGGGCTCGGGCGGGCCGCGCGCGGGCCTAGCGGGCCGGCGGCTGGAGGAGGGAGACAGGTGGGAGGAGAGAGGCTAGGGTTTGGTAGGTGGGGCGCGGAAAACGAGGCAGGGAAGAGGGGCTGTCCAAAAATTAAGGAGGAGGGGGGTATTTATAAGGAAAAAGGGGGCTCGGTTAACCGGAATCGCGATCCAGATCCAACCGCGGGGTCGGATTCGGACGATTCCGAACGCGGGGCGTGCTACGTGGCCGTGTTGTGTAGACATCCGGAGACGAGAGAGAGAGCGGGCGGCACGGCACGAGTTTTAACAACACCGATAGACATCCGACGGTAGACCGAATACGGTGCCGCTACGGGCGACCGTTCGGGTACCAGACGGTCTCCGATCGCGACGAAATTCGACGGGCGGCCTAGCTACATCTAATCGCGACCGCGTGCCAAGTTTCACCTCGATCAGAGGAAGTTTTAAACGCACTTTAAAACAGGGTTTCGACGGTGCCCCGGGCGCGTGCGTGTGCGGTCGGACTCGGAACGAACAACGACGAGAACCGGCAACTACTAACGGACGCAAGTTTGAAAACTGGCGGCAACGGAGACGCCGATGCAATGCTGATGATGCGCATGATGCGATAATGACATGACAATTAAAATAAGCCACACGACGAAAACGGAAAGAGAGGGGAAGCTTCTAGAACGTCGGCACCGGGCTGTCACACTTCTTCTCAAGCTTCCTCACTGCATTGCAGTATGTGGTCATGGTGGGGTTCCTGACGTCCCACTCTTTCATCACTTGATTGACCACCAAATCCGAATCGCCGTAGACCATCAGGCGACGGACGCCGAGTGAGATGGCCATACGCAACCCGTAGAGGAGAGCTTCATACTCTGCCTCGTTGTTGGAGGAATCGAAGTGTATCTGTAGCACGTACTTGAGCTTGTCGCCCTTTGGCGATATGATCACAACGCCAGCGCCGGAGCCATTCAACATCTTGGACCCATCGAAGAACATTGTCCAATGGGCCGAGTAGATGTGGGTCGGTTGCTGTTGTTCTACCCATTCTGCTATGAAGTCAGCCAGAGCTTGAGACTTAATCGCTTTCTTGGCCTCGAACTTGATATCGCAGTACAGCATCTCCATCGCCCACTTCGCCACTCGGCCTGACGCGTCTCGATTGTGGATAATTTCCGACAATGGAGCATCAGAAACGACAGACACCGAGTGGTCTTGAAAATAATGGGCCACCTTCTTCGCAGTCATGTAGATCCCGTAGATAAGCTTTTGATAGTGGGGATACCTCTGCTTGGAAGGAGTCAGGACTTCGGAGACGTAGTACACTGGCCGCTGAACTTTGTATGCTTTGCCTTCTTCTTCTCGTTCGACTGTAAGAACAGTACTGACGACTTGATTTGTAGCCGCAATGTACAGAAGAAGGGGCTCTTTACTGAGCGGAGCAGTAAGAACCGGCTGGGTGGAAAGTAGGACTTTGAGGTCGTCGAATGCGACTTGGCTTCGTCTGTCCACTCGAAAGTATCTGATTTCTTCATGAGTCGGTACAGAGGAAGTGCTTTCTCGCCGAGTCGACTGATGAACCTGCTCAAAGCCGCTAGGCAACCTGTGAGCCGTTGAACATCGTGTATTCTGACCGGCCTCTCCATTCGGACGATGGTCCCGATCTTTTCGGGGTTGACATCGATCCCTCGTTCGGAAACGAAGAAACCGAGTAACTTTCCGCTGGGAACGCCGAATGAACATTTGGCGGGGTTGAGCTTGATATCGTACCAACGAAGGTTGGCGAATGTTTCTGCCAAGTCAGTCAGCAGGTCGGAACCTTTGCGTGACTTGACTACGATATCATCCATATACGCCTCCACATTCCGACCGATCTGGTCGAGGAGACATTTTTGAATCATGCACATAAAGGTAGCTCCTGCATTCTTCAAACCGAATGGCATAGTGATGTAGCAGAAGCACCCGAATGGGGTGATGAAGGCTGTTTTTAACTCATCGGGACCATACAGACGGATCTGATGATAGCCCGAATAGGCATCAAGAAATGACAGACGCTCGCAACCCGCAGTCGAATCGACAATTTGATCTATGCGGGGGAGCGGAAAATGGTCTTTCAGGCAGACCTTATTGAGATGCTTGAAGTCGATGCACATCCGGAGCGACTTGTCCTTCTTGGGCACCATGACAACATTGGCGGGCCACTCGGAGTGGTGAACCTCGCTAATGAAGTTGGCTGCCAGCAGCTTGGCCACCTCCTCCCCGATTGCTTTCCTCTTGTGCGCGGCGGACCGGCGCAAGCGCTCTCGGACGGGCCGAGCGACGGGGTCCACATGCAGTCGGTGCTCAGCCAACTCCCTGGGTACACCTGGCATGTCAAAGGGTTTCCATGCGAAGATGTCCCAGTTCTCACGGAGGAATTGGGTGAGCTCGGCTTCCTATTTAGGATCGAGGGTGGTGGAGATGTTCGTCGGGGCAGCAGTGTCGTCCGTCGGGTGAATGCTGACCTTCTTCGTCTCTCCCGCCGACTGGAATGCGGATTCAGAAGCTGGCTTCTTTGAGCGCATCAGGTCGGCGGGGTCGACTGTTTTCTTGTACTCGTCGAGCTCGAGGATGGCCATCTGCTGTTCGGCGATTCTTGATCCCTGCTGTAGGCACTCTTCGGCTCGCTGTCGATTGCCCGTGATGGTGATCACGCCTTTCGGGCCTGGCATCTTCAGCTTCAAGTATACATAACATGGACGGGCCATGAAACTCACATACGCAGGGCGGCCCAGAATTGCGTGGTAAGCGCTCTAGAAATCTACCACCTCAAACGTGAGCTTTTCCTTGCGAAAGTTCTTGTTGGAGCCGAAAACGACGTCCAACGCGATTTGGCCGAATGACTTGGCCTTCCGTCCAGGGACGACTCTATGGAACTGCATGTTGCTCTCGCTGAGTTTGGACATCGGAATGCCCATCCCCTTGAGAGTGTCGGCGTACATGATGTTCAAACCGCTGCCGCCGTCCATGAGGACTTTGCGCAGTCGGACTCCTTCTACCACCGGGTCGACGACCAGAGCTTGTCTTCCTGGGGTGGGTACATGTGCTGGACGATCCGACTGGTCAAAGGTGATCGCAGTCTGAGACCATTTGAGGAACTTGGGGCTGGCAGGGGTGGCCATGTTCACCTCCCTGTTCACCAGCTTCAGTCGACTCTTGCTCTCAACGTCAGCAAAAATCATGAGAGTTGCATGGACTTGGGGGAACGGATCCTCCTTGTCCTCCTCATCCTGTTCGTTGACCTTCTCACTCGGTTGCCCTTCGCCGAACCCCTGGATCAGGAGGCGACACTGTCGAGTGGTATGCTTCGCATATATGGGGTTGCCCTCTTCATTCATCTTCGTATGAACCGGACATGGCTGGTCCAGGATGGGATTATTGAACTGCTTCTTCTTGGGGGTAAACTGCGCCTTCCCTTTGCCCTTGAACTTGGCGTTGGTCACGACTGCGGCTTCTTCTTGCGGAGCAGTCGGAACTTTCTGCTTCTGCTTCCGAGTGTTACCTCCATCTCCATCAGCGACTGTTTTATGCTTGCCGCTTCGGATGCGGTTTTCTTCTTCGCCATTAGCATAGCGCGTCGCTATTTCCATCATCTTGCTCATGGAGATGTCGCCTGTTCGGCCGAATTTCAGATACAGATCTGTGTACCGCACGTCTGCCTTGAAGGCGCAGACTACTTGATGCTCGGTGACGTTATCCACCGTGTGGTAGAGAGTTGTCCAACGCTGGATGAAGTCTCGCAGGGGCTCGTTCTGCTTCTGGACGCAGTGCTGGAGCTCCACGAGGCCAGCAGGGCGCTTGCACGTCCCTTCGAAGGTCCTGATGAACACCCGGGCCAGATCTGCCCAACTGTAGATGCTCGAGGGGGCCAACTGATTCAGCCACGCTCGCGTCGAGCCGTCGAGCATCAGAGGGAGGTGCTTCATGGCGACATGGTCGTCCCCTCCTCCGATCTGGACTGCCACTCGGTAGTCATCTAGCCATGTTTCCGGCTTTGACTCTCCTGTAAACTTGCTGATTCCCGTCGCCAATCGAAAGTTGGGCGGGATGTCAGCCGAGCGGATGGCTCGACTAAAACACTCGGGACCAGACACGATGGTCCTGCTTCCACTTGGACGGTCCATATCGTGACCATCGCGGTGGGCTCGGCCCCTGTCGACCCTTTGCTAGGCGATACGCCCTCTTGCGTCGGGCCTTGGGTCGTATGTGTCACCGACTGAACGCCGATCATCATGATGTCGGGGCCCTTAGGGCCCACCCCGCGGAGGGGTGCGTGAACGGCGGCGATCTTCGTGATTCATGGAACGGCTGCCTCCCCTGTGCCGCTGATGGGAACCAGGGTTGTGAACCGACCGATGCGTATTCGCATGAACAGAACTATTATGGATCCTGTTGTGCGACTGGGAGACCGCCGAATTCTGCTGTTGCGCCGTGTGCAACAGGGCTCGGATCTTCTCGATTCCCCTACCAGCCTCTGAATAAGTCGGCTGGAGGGAATCGGCTATCTTGGCAGCTGCAGCCAAGTTGAGGAGGGGTGTGCGGAACAACTCCACGTTGCTCCGCCGAGTGTGTCGACTGACAGAACGGCGAGGCGGACGACGCACGCCGGACGTTTCGCCGATCTCGTGCTCGTTCCGGCCAGCTTGACGGGGATCTTCATGGGAGTTGACCATGTGTACTTCTGCTGCAGGCCCGCAACCCGCGTATTCGGAAGGAAACTCAGTCGGAACCGAGCCCGAGTGCTGGGACTGCGGGGCAACCACAACAGACTCTATAACCGCCACTTGTGAAGACGCGTTCTGGCGCGCCTGGGCGTGTTGCACCCAACGCTGAAGTCGCGGACGGCGAGACCGCTTGCTGCGGCGCGTGACGGCGGTGCAGGTCGACACCGGAGCCGACTGTTGGAGAAGAAGAATGCCGCGAGCGCCGGCACGGAAGTGCGTAGCCCCACGGCGGGGAAGCGCCTCGACGTCGAGAGGAGCATCCCGAAGCCACGCCGAATCGTCGATGATGAAGGAGAGAGCGCCGAAGAAGATCTGGTGACCCATACTCGAACCTCCACCGGACGACATGACGAAAGAAAGTAGTCGCAAACTCGCCGGAAGTCACTTAGACGCCTGCCCCACGGTGGGCGCCAACTGTCGTGGGTATAAGCCTGACAGTAGATGTGTAGGGTACGAAAAAGATGGACAGAGCCTTAGCTACGGCGAGGTTGTATGAGTTCAGGCCCCTCTGCGGTGGAGGTAATAGCCCTACGTCTCAGTGCTCAGGGAGCTTGTTGTAGAGTGGAAATATGGAATACCATGAGTTGCTAACCTCTCTACCAGCGGGGGAGGGTGGCTTATATAGAGTGCGCTGCCCTCCACAACGGTTTCGGTACAGGGGTGGAGTAGTGGCGATTGAATGCGTACGTTACAGATAATGTACGCCCTAAATGCTAATAAATGTACCTGGAAACGTACGACCGTTTCCCTCCAGGGGGGTTATGATGTACCGAGTGGTATCTAGTCGGTTAGCTTGATATCCCCCGAATGCTAGTCTCCGACTGGATGATCGAGGACCTGTTACCGACTGGATGATGGGGACTCCTTAATTCAATCGGAGCTGACTAAGGGTCTTGTCCTTTGTGAGGGGTAGTCCTTGGGTAGGACCTACAGGGCAGGCCTATAACCCTACGTTAGGACTATAACCCCATCACCCGACAACCCTCTCTTGGCGAGGTTTAGCGCAATAACTCGCCCCGGGTCCTTGAGGCTGCATTTGACGCCCTCCCACTTGCAATGGGGGACGCTGGCGTTCCAAGAGCTCAAGGCTTGCCTTGGATCGTTGGTGATGGCTCTCTTGAAATCTAGCAACTGGAGCATGTCGGTGCTGTTACCAGGGGCTGCCGAGCAGTGGGCAGTGCCAAGTCCATCACAAATGAGCAGCAAGGCCAGTAGCAGGATTATGGTGTGTGTCACCGGTTGATTCGCAAACACAAGGCCCTCGTCACCTGCAAAGCATTAAGAAATGAGCACTGTGGGTAGTATGTTCACCTATGGAGCTGGACAAGATGATCTTGTTGTTGTGATTAACAAGCATATGGATGTTGGTAAGCACAGAGGCTTAATTTTGTGTAATGTTTAACGCCTCACCCACAACAACGAGGATAAAATCGACAGAAGCCAAAACGGATGTTAGGCAGAAGCAGTACAGTACTAATCAAGAGAAGGAGTGGGGAACCTTTTTTTGGCCGGATCGCACAGAACGGCAGCCTTTCTAGTTGCATGGTTTTGCTGTGGTATGTGAGCTGGGAAGCATGAGGTTGGATGCTGGATGGGCAGCCGGCTGAGGCCCCATGGGACTAGAGCACTTCCACAATGCCATCATGTCCACACACTTGCACCTGGGCTGAAATCCTCATGCCTTATCTTAAGCTTGACCCCCGATGGAGCGAAGACGTGCATCAAGTCCGTCAACCTTGTCAGCTAGTAGTTACCACTTACCATTCCAGTTTTTATCTTCATAGCCCATCGCTGCCGTCGCTGTGTGAGTTGGACATGATCGTTGCGGCATGCCCGGCCTCGAATCCCTGAGTTCTACTCCATACTTTTCAGCAGGAACTGAATTGAGAGTGATCTTCGCGTCGGTCAGTGTACGACCTAACATGAAACGGTTCACTGGTCTAAGATTCTCTTCTTCGATATTGTGATTTCTTTCCAGTATGAGTTCTGGTGTTGTCCGGATGGAGACCTCATAAATTAATTAGCTTGGAACCATCATTGTATATAGTATAACGGTAATGCAATTTGTTTTCTTTCAGCTACAACGAATGGCCTGACCATAGATCGCAGCAGCTGTTAAATCACAACTTCAACAATGATGCCCGGACAATTGAGTTGTCCGCGTTTCCATGGTTTGGTGAAAATACTTTTGCTGAAATGATGCACTAGAGTCATGTCTACTGCTCTGACAAACGTTATGTTTTTCTTAAGCAGCTCTGCAACAAGCACGCAAAGCTCCCATGTTTCGACAAGCATGAAGCATGGGAGTTTGTAGCAGCAGAAGAAGAACAATATGAGAAGGATCCGAAGATCGCAGAAAAAAGGAGAAAAACGGTGTTGCCAATATGGGGAGGATCCGAATTACACTTCCTTGTAAGCGGGCCTTAATCTCTCTCATACCCGTTGTTGCCATGATCGATCCTCCCCATATTGATCACATACCTGTTATTGCCATCGCGTCGCCTCCACGGAGGCGACTCGGGCGCCCTAGCCGCCGCCGCCCTCGACCTCCCTCCTCCCCTGCTTCCTCGCCGCCGCCGCCCTCGACCTCCCTCCTCCCCTGCTTCCTCGCCGCCGCCGGAGGAGGCCGGCGAGCGAAGCTCGCCTGGCGGATGGCGGACGGCGGGCCTTCCTCCCTTCTTCACGAGGGGATCCTCTGGCTGAGATGCGACGGCGTTCCTGGGCGTACGGCATGGAGGCGGAGTTGGCGCGCTCGGGCGGCGGTCCGATGGGATCCTGGCGGCGCTGCGGGGGCTGCCGGCGGATCTGGGGTTCACAACCCCAGATCGGTTCTCCTTTTCGGATGATGCTGGATCTGAACATGGTGGTGGCGTCATCCCCTTCGTCAGGGATGACGGTCAGGTGGTGGGTCCTTGTGACGTTGCCGGTGGCAGCGGATCTTGGGATCCTGCTTCCAGGGACGTCACAGGATGTGGTGGCCCGTGCAGGAGAGATGGGTTCTTCGAACAGATCTGGGTAAAAGCTTGCTTTCGGCTCCTGTCAAAGCCGGCGATGGCGGCGTTGTCTACGTCGTTTCCTTCCTGAAGGCATCAATGAGAAGAAGTTCAAGGCCACTCTTTGCTACCTTCGGGGGAAACCCTAGATCAGTAGACGGATGACGGCGATGCTCTGGTCGTTTCCCTCTTGGGGGCGTCATTCATGGAGGTACACACGGACTCGAGGGATCATTGATCGGCATCAATGATGGAGCGACGTTCCTTGTGACACATCGACGTCGTGGAGTCTCGGCGGCGAGGCGTAGCAAAGTCTCGGCGACAGATGCGTGATGATGAGCGCGCGTAGGGAGGAGGCGTTGTCTGGCGCCGTGGGGGCATCGACGGCAGGCCTTGCAAGATCGATGCGTCAGTAACTCTTCTGAAGATGGATTGATGGAAAGCGGCGGCGACGACCTATGAGGGTCCGTTAGACCGATTTGTGCCCCTGACCCGGTATGTGGCTCGGTCGGGGCCTCCGGCTTTAGATGTTAGGCTAGGTGAGAGGTCTGGGTATGTGGCTCACACTTTCTGCACCCCTTCATCATTGGTTAGGAGTAGCGACAGATATTGCCAAGAGGGCGGCTTCAGATATATTGATGTATTGCTTTGTAAGATCTTTGTGAATAATTAATAAAATGGTTGTATGCATCTTCCAGATACAGAGGCCGGGGGTCATCCTCCTTTTCTAAAAAAAAACCCTGTTATTGCCATGATCGATCCTCCCCATATTGTTAATCCCCCATATTGATCATATACCCATCGTTGCCATGATCGATCGTCGCTTTTATTTTCCACGGGCCATTGTAAATGGGGAACCCTACGCATCCGCCGGGTGATTTCTAAAAATTATCCGTCACCTAGCTAGCCGTCGGATGCCGATCTAACGCCCTGCATCCCCGCCGCATGGTTCTGAAACGACGCTCGAGTTGCGGAAACTTTCGCTTTGTTGCAAGAAATAAACTTTGGATCTGTTAATTCCCGAAACAACGGTCGAGTTTCAGAAACAATTTGCTTGTTGCAGGATTTTTTTCCTTCGTTTTTGCGGGAGAATTTTTTGCAACAAAGATCATGTTTCAGGAATTTTTGCAACAAAAGGTCAAGTTGCAGAACCACTACCTAGCGAGCAAGGAAACTCTTGGCGGCGGGGCGGCCGGCGAGCTCTAGGCAGCGGGGCGGGGCGGCCGGCGAGCTCTAGGCGGCGGGGCGGCCGGCGAGCTCTAGGCGGCGAGGCGGCCGGCGGCGGGGCGGCCGGCGAGCTCTTCCCGTGGAAGCCGTCGTCGCCATGCCTGGGTTCCTCATTCTGCAACTACTCCTAAGTTGCAGGAACAACGTCCTGAAACAATGGAGTTGTTTCCGGAAACGGGTCACGGCTCGTCCTGCCCGGCCACGTGGCGAACAAAGGAGACGGTGGAAGCGAAAAGCAAAATCCGTCGGTTGAAAGGTAACATTTCCCATTGTAAATCAAAGTTGCCATGATGTATCCCGTGCTCGCTGGATTGTGAATCAAAGTACAGAAATGGTATCCTTCATGAGATGAGGCGCCGCCCATGCAGATGTGTTCTTTAGCGGCTATACTGTATGCTAGTACTTTTTTTTTTTTGCGATGAAACATAGAGTTTTATTTCAAAGGTATAGACTTACAATCTTCAGCAACTAATTTGGTAATAGTACTTGTTAGATCAGTACTTTCAGAGAGATGTTGAGAAGGGCCTTTAAAAAAAAGTATGATTGTTGTGTGAATTCCAATTCTTGCCATCTCAAATTTGTGGTCAAGATTTTTCTCATAAAACAATAATTTATGATCAAGATTTTTCTCATAAAACAATAATTTTGTATCAGCATTCAAGATGTCTCGAGATTTAGATTTGCGTTAAGTACACGATGGATTCCCCTGCACAAAAAAAAACTCCATAGTGGGTTACTCCCTCCGTTTCTAAATATAAGTCATTTTAAAATTTTCATTAAAAACTACATATGTATGTATATAGACATAATTTAGAATGTAGATTCATTCATTTTACTCCGTATGTAGTCTCTATTGTAATTTTTAGAAAGTCTTATACTCCCTCCGTTACTAAATATAAGCCTTTTAAGAGGTTTCACTAAGGGCTAGATACGAAACAAAATGAGTGAATCTATACTTTAAAATATGTCTATATACGTTTATATGTAATCTCTTAATAAAACCTTTTAAAAGACTTATATTTAGAAATGGATAAAGTACTGTTTAAAAACAGAAGAAGTAGAAAAGAAAAGGGTGCGGTGCATGGTCTGTAATGGGCCAGCCCGCCGAACCTTGCACCTAAGGCCCTCCTTGGCATCGGTGTATTTTTATACACCTGTATATATTTTACAGGGGTATTTGATTTTTGTCTGTATAAAAAAACGGATGTAGGTCTGTATAATTTACAGATGTATAGCGATGTGAAACGCCAATCCAATGAGGACCTAAAGGGCTTATTCCTGTTCCTGTTGGGCCACATGAACACGTACGACGATCTGCAACTTACCTGTTCTTCTCAGAATAAAAAATGCAGCTCACCATGTGTGCTCAGGAATCCAAGAGGTACTCAGCGACGGAATCCGTGATTTGGTCAAGGTGAAAATGACCTTTGTAGCTTAGAGCAAGTACAATAAGGTACCGTCAGCAGGCTGTAAAGATTAAAATATTATATTTTTGCTGAGTTGGATGAGATAGAAGAGGAGAAAGAAGGGAAACGGGCTCTTCGTGAAGAGCCGGCTCTAGCACGTGCTCCTAGGTGCTTTATGAGAATGAAAGATGGACCATATATAATAAAAATAGTATTCTTTTATAGCTAACTATTGTGCAAAGCAGTTGGCTATACTATTAACCATGCTCTTAGAGCATGGTCAATAATACAGCCAGCTGTTGGCTATATGATGTTGACACGTCATCTATAGTCAAGCTTATAGCCCGTAAGTACAATAGGTAGATCCGTAGATGTAAATAAGTACTACTTTATTGATACAAAGCCCACCATCCTCTCTCATAAAATATCTAGAAGCACGTGTTACAGCCGGGTATTAGTTTGTAGCCCGCTTCTCTTCTCTCTCCTATTCTCTCTCTTCAAACTTATCACAAATATATTATTTTAAGTCTTACAACCTGCCTACGTCATCACAAAATGTCTTAGAGTTGGTCGCGGAAGGGTAGACAGAAAATTAAAATCTGAGAATGACCGATTCTAGGCATGACACATACACACATAGCCCCTAGTTTCTCGGCCAACTTATGAAAAGTCAAGCCAGAGAGGAAGAAGCAGAAGGTCCCTCTACACACCAACCGGGTTGCTTGCAGTTTCCTTGTAAATAAAACCGGGTTGCTTCTTCCGAGATGGATCGAGCCGGATGCAGTGCACAGTTTCCCGTGCACACCAGGACCGGTTAGCTTGCCCTGCAGCTTCTCTTCTCTTCTCTTAAAGTAAAACCGGGTTACTTCACACTTTGAGTAGACGGCTCATTCGTCTTGGGTCTTTTCTATTTGAATTCTTTTTCTTTCTTTATTTATTAGCCGCTTCTCTTTTTGACTCGTTCACCATTGCTAGCTGAGTACAGTGCTATTGGCTTGACTTAGTTTACACACAACCATTTTATTAAATAAAGGAGCAAACAAAGTACTCCCTTCGTCACAGTTTATAAGGCGTGCACGTGTATCTAGATCGTTAATTTGACTTATATAAAATATATTGCTTAACATAAAAATTAAATCATTAAAAAATAGAACATCTAATTTTTTTAATAATATATTTTTGTAATATATACCCCTCATTAAATTGGTCAAATTAACAACCTAGATACACGTGCAGGACTTATAAACTGAAACGGAGGGAGTACCAAGTTCACCTCTGGTTCTCAAGCAAGCTCATAACAAAAGAGTAAAATGGCGCAATTGACGGAAAGAGGACAAGATGACTAAACATCTATCATATTACTGAACAACCATCCAAACCGATTGTATGTAGCTCGTGCTACCATCTCATAGTGACTGAACCCAAAGGTCATATGCTCCATGGCTTCCGCACGACTGAGTAACGACCACGTACGAGTCCATCCAGACGTCCGGAAGATAACCTGCAGTTTCTTTTACGTTGATTCGTTGAAATAACGGCGTTCCGACAACACAAACTCCCACTCGAATTTGGTCGTTGTATTGAGCTCTACTCCATTTAAACAGGTACCAAATAAAACAGAGATGATATTAGGTGGACTTACATTAAAGTAACCATGTATTGTATGTCAAAATAACCTAGCTAGTGGGCATTTGAGAAAAATAATGTTGGGTCGTTTCGTCCAATAATAACACTTTACTACCTCCCCGTCCATGTTTCGTCAAGTTGTCCTTAGTTAAAACCATCCCTTTATGCACAGACCACATAAATACATTCATTTTTAATGGCATCTTAATTTTTTCAAATAGGAAGCGACTTTGAGGTTGGTCTAGTGTTAATCAAGTCTGCATGCATATATTTTACTGAGAATGCACTAGAAACCGAAACTGAAAGTTTTCAGTGTAGGGTAACTGTAACAACAGACAAGTTAACCTCCATCAACCCACGTAGACACGTACTACTAAATGTAGCCATCTATCCCAACTTTCCTCCACTAGTACCCACCTAAACTGAATGTTTAAGGGAATGGAATCTAATAATGGAACATATACTAGCTTTCATGTTCTTATAACACAAAAGAAGAGTAACAAAGAAGGGTTCACGCTATCGCCTAGTCCTAACAACAAAAACAATGGGAAGATGGGAAATAACATTGGATTGTAATTACATTGATGCAACTATAACTCGATTACATAGTCATGCGATGCCTATATGCTCATCAAACATGGGGATATTTTTAGACAAACAGGGAGAAGCTCCCCGGCTCCAAAAATCACACATGACTTTTGAAAGTTGTTCAGAATCAAAACGCAAGAACTTAAAGCTAACAAAAAAATTAAAAGCACACAATGGCACTAACAAACCAACAACATAAAGGCAAGTCCAGAGCGAATATAGGCAAGAGTTGAGATATAGAGACTTGCGCTTAGCTTCGAAGGAGGCTCGCCTAGCCTTCAGAGGCTGGGCATCAGATGATTGCAAAGACGAGTAGATCTCCAGTTGGGACACGTGGATCATGATTAAGGTTATACCTTGGAAGGCTTCACCTGTGACCAAAAGGCTTCATCCCCCTCAGAAGGTCCGATCGGATGCTGGAGAAGTGGAGACGAAATCAGGTGAAGGAATGTTCGACCTGAACAGTTCAATAGAGATTTCCTATAGAATTCTACGAGGAGGTGGTGAAGTTCTCCAACCTCTGCCTGCATTGATCTGATGACAAGATCATTTGATTGTTCTCAGGATATTCCATGAAACCACCACATGGCGTACGTGGTAAGCAATCTCAAAAAAACAATGTCGACAAAATATTCCATCAAACCTATTTGTTAAATATCATGGAATTCCCAATTTTTTAGATATTCCACATAATAACAAAAGAAACAATGTTTAGAGCAGAATTACTATTATTTGCTACTAGAAGCTAGCTACTCCATATTTAATTGTCACCAATTTAGTGCAACTTTTTATTAAAATCAATGAAATTTAATATGGATTAGATGGAGTGTCAAAATAAAATATAGTCCAACATGAACTGCAAAAAATAGCCAAATATTTGTATCCACAAAAAGGTCAAGCAGGAGATGCTGGATGGATTCATGTTCACAAGAAGGGTTGGACGTACTTTGCTGCACCATTGGTGTTGTTGAGTTTTCATATACTTTTTACTCCCTCTGTTTTAAAATATAAGGTGTATTAATTTTTTGAAAAGTCAAAACTCTTTAAGTTTGATCAAATTTTTGATAAATATATCAATATCCATAATATCAAATTAGTATCATTAGATTTACCATGAAATAAATTTTCATATTTCATTTATTTAGTATTGTGGATGTCGACATTTCTGGCTCTAAACTTGGTCAAATATAAAGATTTTACTTTTAAAAAAATGAATACACCATATATTTTGGAATTACGGAAACATTTGGTTTAGCGAGTGGTGGGAATGACAGAGTGTGTTTATTTTTTTAATAATGTGATGTTTTGGTGAGCCTTTCATGGTATGATTTTGTGTTATGTGCTAATCAACTCATACTTATGTGGGAAAAATTTCCGGTTTGCATGTATTATGTTGATGCTACAATATCACATGGTAACGCTTTTTTATTTTCCTAGGTGATGAGAGGATGTGCGGGATTGACATGTTTTTGTAAGCATATTGCTCTTATTGATTTGAAAAATCATTGGCCCAATGAAAATCATAAACCATATCTAAAATTGAATACTTTAATTATATGAAAAGGTTCCTAAATTAAGAACTAGTAGTATAATAATGAATTAAAAGAATTGAATAAGAGACATGTTTGAAAAATTGTTGACCTGGTCAAAGTCGGATGATTTAATTTTAAATTGAAGGCCTCAATTGATTGTGAGTCCTTGAAAATTAGGAAGCACGGTGTATTTACAGATTGCAGAAGACACGTTCTGAAGGTCTAGTGCTATGCCTTTTCCTTAAGTTGTCTCCAGTCACGAGTTAATAAAAACTAATGAGCTTAAGAATCCAAGAGACACTCATGAGCGCTGGAATAAGTTCATTCGCTCGCGTGAAAAGCGACCTTAGCTGTAGATAGATTTGGTCAAAAATATCACACGAAAAGCAGAAACAAAAATTGAGAAGGACCGATCCAAGGCATGCCAATATCATACACAATCCCTGCATTCATATAGTACTACCGAGTTCTTTTTCCGGTATAAACTTCAAACTACTCCCTCCGTTTTTAAATATAAGTATTTTTAAAAATTTCATTATAAATTACATATGAAATAAAATAAGTAAATTTACAATATAAAGTATGCCTATATACATACGTATATAATTCATAGTGAAATATATCTAAAAAAACTTATATTTAGAAACAGATTGCTTTGAGTGCGCACCTACTATGAAAAGTGGAGGCAGACATGGAGCAAGGAGCAGTGTACACACCGGAGCCGGCTCGCTTCCAGCTTCCTTTTAAAAACAAAACCGGTTTGGTTCCATGTTCCAAGATCGATGCATTGCATCCCGCACCTTGGCAGAGAATCAAACCGGCCGAAGCAGCGGATGAAGACAAGGGAGCAGTTCACACTATAGGAGCAGAGCAGCAGGTGCATGTCTCTCTGTGTGTGTCACTGTAGCCGCGATAGCCGTAGCCGATAGGGTAGGAAGTGGGTGCACACACACACACGCACGCACACGTTAAGGCCACGCAACGCAACCTTGCCATCCTCCTCGTGCCGCTGCGGTCCGGGCCCCGGCGGCGAGCAGATGCGCGCGGCGAGTGCGTGCATGGGGACGGGGTCTCGTCGTAACGGCCGCGACAGCCACAGCGTTCCCACTGGTACACACGGGAGCCCGGATGCGACAAGCCATGCGCCGTGCGGGACCACCCTCCGTGCCTAGAGCGTTCACACCCCCTTTTTTTTAACACATTGTCAATTCGCTCACCTACACGATCATACACATGCCCGACGCAGAAAGACACATCCTATCTATACGAGCAACTCTGAAAGATTGAACCGGATATAACGATTCAAGATTTACGACGTCTTCCCCCGTCAAATTAACATAGCCGAAAAGTTCGAGTTAAATCCAAAAAAATACGACCACCAATGTTAAAGGTACACCTTGAACGAATTCCGATGGACCGGATATACCGCTGTTCTGCTAACCATTCAACCACGTGTTGGTTCGTCTCAGCGTTCACACTTGGCCGTGCGTGCGTGCGTGCGTGCGAGCCTGATTGGCGGGAGCACTCCCGAACGGAGGGAGCAGATGTGTAGATCGAGTAGTGCGTAGCACCCAGCTGCTTCGTACATGCAACGCAACCGAACGCACGGCAGCAGCGACAGCGGCGGCGTTCCCACTTGACACCTTCCTCCGTGCGTGCGTGGGCGCTCCACTTGGTAAAACTTAAGCGGCGCCGGCGCTCCCCAGGCCGCGGGTATATATATATATATAGACGCCGGCGATGGAAGCACAGACTCGCTCACAGCGAACATATAGCTCAGCTAGCCAAGGTCTCCTTCTCTTTCTTACGTGTGCGTACATAGACACGCTGAGCCAGCCGGCCATGTCTGCCGCCGCCTGTGTCTCCTTCTGCCCCTCCCCCGCGTCTTCCCGCCACGGCGCCGGACCGATCGTCGACGTCGTCGTCGGGCTGCCCCCGGCTACGGAGGCGGAGGAGGAGCGCGGCGCCGGGAGGGGCCTCCTTGAGTTCGGCGCCGACGGGATGATCGGCGCCAGCAGGTAAACATGCATGCATGTATTGCCATCTTCTCTTTCGCTGCATACATGCATGCTCAAATGTTAGTAGAGAATCATTCGTCTTGTGATCGATGTATACTATGGCACTGCTTGTGAACCGGAGAGTTAATAATTTCCTTCAAAACCAAGGCAAAAGCTTTGTCTCGCCTCATCATTGATTAACAAGAGTTAGTAAGATTAGTTATTAAACAAAACAGTCGTAGCTAGGCACCAACTAGCTAGCCTAGTCTAGCAGCATCAAAGATCTTAAATTCTTCGCGCCTGCCAACCGCCAAAGTGGAGCCTTGGTTTTTTTATTCTAATTGTGAATACATTAAGCATGGCAGTACAAACATTCCTTAAAACTCATGCATAACAACAAAGTTTGATCAACTTTACGCTTCCTTTCAAAAGTCAACCTCTATGAAGTTTGATCGACTATATTGAAAAGTACCAACATATATCTACAGATACACGATCGATCAATATAATTAGGACATGGTGAACGTATTCTATACACTTCTGCTTCGTGTATCAATGATATATAATCTTTTCCTCTACAAACTTGGTCAAGATTATTATGACTTGAAAAAAAGAAGCTATATGCACTGTATTTCCAAACAGAAGAATTATTGTAGTGCTCGTACTTTACATTCAGAAAGTTATCCCGAGCTATAGCTAGCTAGCCAGCTTGTAATTAACAGCCGATTTGATAATGCTGGTTTGGTCTTTTGCAATAATTAAGGAGGATATCGGCGCATGTGATGCATGCAGATTATATTCTCCATGTGATGCATATTCTACTTTCTAACCTCTCCCTGCATGCGTGGCAGTGACAGTGACCAAGATGCTGCTGCTGCTGCTGAGATCGATGACGAGGAAAAGCACCCGGTGAGGAGGTCACGGGCGGTGGTTCAGAAGTTCATGTGCGAACGCAAGGTTGTCGGCGACGGCTTCGCTCTCAGGAGGAGCATTGGCAGGTGATCAATCACATCATCATGCACCCGATCATCCTTTTTTATTGCCTAGCAAATAGCTCAATTCAAGCTTTGTTACTTCTTGCAGGCCTGAGTTGCAGAGCTTGGATCCTTTCATCTCCTTGGATGAGTTTGAATGTACGTATGCATGATCATGGTCCCAATTGGAATCTTTGGTTGTCCATTTCACTGATCAGCTCTAGAATCTTAATAGTTTACCTTTTCGTCCAGTTGATTAAGACACTCATTGATTGGCACATGGAAAATTAAACTGTGGTTAATACATTTGCCTAAAAAAACATGGAAGACATTTGCCTAAAAAAATATGAAAACCAAACATCATCTGCCTAAAAAACACATGACATGGCAAAAGACATTTGCCTAAAAAAATATTTTTTTTCGCTCATTTTAAATGTTTGTACTATAAGATATGGAAGCTAATAGCTTGTGCATTATTAATCAACTCCCCACCAACTAAAAGGGGACACATTTTTTATAAAAGCGATTGCGTACAAATTATAAAATTCGAGATGGTCTCGATCATGCGAGAATACCCATTCACATAACAAACGCGAAGATTTATTAACGGAGTTCCTAAACTCCACTACACTACTCCCAGTGAAATGACTATGTGTGCTTCTCCGACTATACCAAATTGACATAGTACATGACGACATAGCCGACATAGACTGTCAGGCAGCATCCCCCCTATCATTCGTCACAGTCGGAAGGTCTGGTCACCCTGTCACAGGTGTCCCGACCGTCACTCTCATGATTCATATATAGGCTACCAATTTCATCTGGTCTTTTTTTGACTACCCCAAGATGCTTTTATGTTCAAAAATGCTAAAAAAATGACATCAGATTTTTAGACATGGCAAATCAAACATTTTTCATAGCAGTTTATGCTGACGCGAGGATGGCAGTTTAGTTGGCGAGCACGATAATTTTCTAGCAAAAGGATGAACTGAACCGGATTTGCCATGCTCGCCAAGTAAACTTGCCACCCTCGACAAACATAATTTTTGCCACACCTAAAAATCTAACATTCGCTAAATATTCGGGTTCTTTATATTATAATAAGTCCTGAGTCATAAGTGTCCAATTTAAATACCTAACCCACCGCTAAATATAGGTCCAACTATAGTCTAACTCTGTATCAACATATTTATTTTTTCTTATACCAAATTGGTGAGCTTACAATCAATTCACACCTACCATCTTTTTCAGTTTCTCGTCCAGCTGGCTTTTCTGATCATCCACACCGAGGTTTGTAATCTATTTATCGTTCTTGTGCATACTCACGGAGTATTATAGTTTATATGACACTATATAATGTCATGGATAAGCTAGTTTCATGTGTTAAAGAAATGTTGGCCACCGAATTATGGCTGACTGTATTTCTTTTTTTCTATGATGTCCCTTCAGGATTCGAGAATGTTACCTACATGCTTGAGGTAAAAACTCCATATAACTCTCGTTATTCCTGCCATATGAAAATAATAACTTTCATTGAATTAAGACTTATGCGATAAATTTTCTTCATTTTCAGGGAGGCTTGAGTTACCATGACTTTTCCGGCCACAAGGGCACAGTAAACACCGGAGACGTTCAGGTCAGGTTTCTCTTTAGTTGGCATTGCTAAGATATAATTATCAGACATACATGTTTTTAGTTCCAAACCGAAAAATCAAGCACAAATACGGGTGTTGATGGCAATTTCCTTCCATGCCATGGTTTACTGTTCTACTCTGAATTGATGATACTGACATGGAATTGGAAACACGTATGACAGTGGATGACGGCCGGGCGCGGTGTGGTGCACGCGGAGATGCCGGGTGGTGAGGGGGTGCAGAGGGGCCTCAACCTCTGGCTCAACCTCTCCTCAAAGGACAAGATGTATGCATGGATTCACTTCAAATTTCGCACATATTTGTCGAACACAGTTAAAAAGTTGGTAACAAACGATGTTTCTACGTCTGCAGGGTGGCGCCGAGGTACCAGGATTTGAGGAGCCGCGACGTCGCCTCGGCGGAGAAGGACGGCGTGTCCGTCAAGGTCATCGCCGGCGAGGCCCTGGGCGCGCGCTCGCCGATCCAGACGCGCACCCCGGCCATGTGGCTCGACGTGACCATGCAGCCTGCCGCGTGCCTGCGCCAGCCCGTCCCGGCCGGCTGGACCGCGTGCGCCTACGTCCTCGACGGCGAGGCAAGCTTCGGTCAGCCAGGCGACGAGGCGGCCGGCGCGCACCAGTGCGTCGTGTTCGGCGGCGACGGCGACGGCGTGGACGTGCGAACCGGCGGCGCGCGGGCGCGGTTCCTGCTGCTGGCGGCGCGGCCGCACGGCGAGGCGGTGGCGATGGACGGCCCCTTCGTGATGAACACGAGCGAGGAGGTGCAACAGGCCAGGGAGGACTACCTGAACCGCCGCAACGGCTTCGAGTTGGCCGCCGGCTGGTCCTCTGGCCAGTGACCGACCATAGCCGTGCATTCACAAACATTGGTGGGCCAACAACAGAAGCAGTCGACGGCATTGCATGTATTTTCTTTCCTGGCCCAGTAGTGATCGGGCTAGCCTCAAAATCCAATTCAATGGCCCAGGGAAATATAAGGTTCTAGTCGAGATATAAGTGTTGTTTCCGGCAAAAGATAAATACAAGCATTGCATGATGATCACATTTTTGAAACAATGTTCAAAATATTTAAATAAAAATGTCCATGTTCCTAAAAATGCCCGTATACTTTCGAATATGGTGAAGCATCTTCAAAAAAGTATAAATACATTTTGGGGTTCAAACTATTCATAGTTTTTTTTCCTAAAGAAGGGATCAGATTTCTATGTGAAAAACAAAAACACATTGAAAACCCGAGAAAATCGGAAGGAAGACTGAAAAAAATATACCGCGGTCGGTACCTTACATTGCCAAATTAAATTGCTAAGGGCATGTACAATGGTTGATAGGGTGATCTTATTTTAAGTCTTGCATGTAATTTAGAGATGATAAAAAAAAATCTTACAATGAATCATCTCTTAGCCTTATCTTTAATAACTAGCTATTCCTAAAAATATGATGAGGCATATTGTGCTAAGAGATCACCTGTTGTTCTCTCTTAAATAAGAGAAGATAAATTTTTTCTTATGAGTTCTCTCTCCTCCACCTTATTATTTATTCTACATGACACTCCTAAAATAACACCATTGTATATGCCCTAGGCAGTCGGTTCATAGACGCTTGATGTGCCGTTCGACGACCACTTTGACACGAGTGTTTCTTTTTTGTTGAAATCGATACAGGTGCATTTATGTCTCTCTCTTAACGAGTCAGAAGCTCGGCTCACCTTTAGTGAGGTTGTGTATGCCACGATCCCACAAGAACTATGTCTCGCTTATAACGATAAAACAGTTTCTTACTTTTTTTGCGAAAAACTTTTATTCTATTCATTTTCAATCATGGTGAGAGAACAACAAAGGTAGTAAAAATTATAATCATGTGCGTGGATCACCTAGCGACGACTACAAATATTGGAGCGAGTTGAAGGCGCGTTGTCGTCATCGCCCCTCCCTCACTGAACGTAGATAATCGGGAAGTCGTCGTGCTGGTCCCATGGAACCAACGCATCAGAGTAGCAACCATCACCGATGAAGGAAGTCGTAGATCAGAAGGGTCAAACCTGGAAACACCCAAATGTAGACGAACGAACACCAAATCCAAACAGATCCACCGAAGGCCAACACCGATCAAATCCTGTGAGATTCGACGAAGACAAACCTCCACACGTCATAAGATGACGCTAGACGCACCATCGGAACAGGGATAGAACGGAAGAGACATTATTCCATCTTCAGGAAGCCGCCATTACCTCATCTCCCTGAACGGAACACAAATCCTAAACAGACACAAAAAGACCACAAACAATGGATCTGGACCCTCCCACCGGCTAGGCCGATATCCACCGCGCATCCATGGGCTAAGAGCACGGGAGACGGGGTAACCTGCGGCACCGCCGGAAGGAGGCGAACAACCTAATCACCTAGTTAGTCGCTAGCACACATTACTATTCCCAAATTAACCACGAAAATAGTTTCTCATTATTTCTCTATATAGTTTTTTGGTGTATATCTAATACATTTTAATAATACATGTTTAACAGTTTCAAATACAATCTTAACATTTTTTTAATACATGGTCAATAATTTTTCTATATTTTTTTAACATTTTTAAAATGATTTATTAACATTTTGTTAATACATGACTAAAAAATTCCTATAAATTTTTAAGACCTTTATAAATGCTTGGTTAATACTTTTCAAATACAAGATATTTTTATAATACATATTAAAAATTTTTAATACATATTTAATATTTTGTAAATGCTTTATTAACATTTTCAAATGCTTGATTAACATTCTTCAATTTATTTTTTCTATATAGTTTTAACATTTTTCAAATGCTTGATTAACATTCTTCAAATTATTTTTTTATTATTTTCCAATTGGCTGATTAGTATTTTTATATACATGATCAAATTATTTCACCTTTTTTCAATACATGCTCAACATTTTTCTATACACATTTAATATTTATCAAATGCTGGAGTTAAAATTGTAAAATACTTGTTCAACAATTTTTCGAATGCTTAATTAACATTTTTGTATACATGATCATCTTTTTAGACATGTTCAACATTTTATATATATATACTTATATATATATGAAAAATGTTGATGTTTATTTTTATATACTTATATATATATATATATATATATGAAAAAAGACGAAAATAAAAAAATTAAGCACACAAGAACTCCAAAAGGAAAACCCCATGCAGAAGCTTCTAAAAGGAGTCTGTACCGGTCCACTGAAGCTTCCTAAAGATGCTCCCACGAAGCTTTCAAAAACGAGATGAACACACATTATTGCGCTGGCTCACCAACGGGTCGGCGGGTCGGCCAAACGTCAGAGGAGGACAAGCCTCGCAGTAAGCGAGACATAGCTTTGTGCGTGGACAGGGATTCACCTTTTGTATGGATCAAAATAAGGGGATGAAGCATGTGTTGCTGGTCTATTGGCCTAGGGGCAGCCTCAAAGTGGTAAAAGAAACATGGGAAAAGATTGTGAGCTAGACGGCTTCACCAAGGGAAATTCGACCCACAACCTAAGAGCGAAAATAATTGTTTTCCTTAGAAGGTTGTTGACGCGGGGTTTGAGACATGGACCAGGCAGACAAATGGAGCGAGGAAGTCAAGTCGTGCGCGAGAACGTGACACGTGAAGGAGGTTGCAGTTGATTTTTTCTCTCTGGTCTTTTCTTTACTCTATTTTTTCTTAGTTCCTCATATATTGCATACGTGTGTATGTTTGCGTCGTGCGGATTATATGTTCATCTCATGCGAAGTACACGTTATGCCAAGGAGCACATATTAGGTCACACATGAAGTACATGTTGAGTATGGGAGCACATGTTGCATTGTACGTGAAGCACATGTTGCACGAGGGATGAAGCACACGCTACACTACGTGAGAGTATACTACTCATGACATCATACATGTTATACTTTACAGGGAGCACTAGTTTCATTGTAGAGGAAGCACAACTTGCATTGCATTGGAGTAGGAGTACAATACCCATGGATAGCACAAGTTTCACTATGCAGGAAGCTTGAGTTGCAGTCCATGAGAGTACACTACTAGCGGGAGGAGTACAAGTATGTTATCATGTGAAGTACATGCAAGTTGCAGCAGGGAGTACATGCCACTCCTCGATGGGAATACAATTTGAGCCCAAAATGTTCATCGAAAGCCATCAACATGAGATCTAGTTTCGAACATCGCGACATGATGAATGCAACGGTGAAGACGGTTCATTATTTGGTTGTTTTGTTCACAAGTTATTTGATTTAAAGTTTGAATCTCACAAAAAAACATGTACAACCTCCTCCATGAATTAATGTGGAAAATCAGCAAAACTCTCCAATAGCGACAAGTGGCACACATGTGTTGCACCACTTGTCGTCACGAGGGGACTTTGGCGTAACCTTTATAAAGGTTCCCCTTAACTAGTGATTTTCTTAGATGATATGGAGATACGGAATGAAACTACAAAGTTTCTTATTTTAGTATGCTCAAGATACTAAAATGGAGTCTGAGCTCCTTGAGAAAAATCTAGGAAAACCATCAACATTTTGTTAATTCATTATTTTATTTAACATTCCATTTTTTTGCATCATTTGGAAGTCGCTATCTTTTATAAAAAAAGTCCTTACTTTTACAAACACTTATTTGAGAATTCGAGCGGGGGGGCTTGAAAGTCCATCTTCTAAATATATCATCTTTGTGACCGAAGCTAATCATCACCCGAGCCAATATTGGATGCACTTTCAAAAGTATGCACATGTTATCGTCTTATTGTTCATCCAAACTTTCAAGACATATTTGCCAGAATATAGAAATTTCTATAAATATACTTACACAATCATACACGAAAAGTAACTATTAAGATATTTTTGGGAGTGCATGCTCTAGGTATCTATGTCATGATATTTAACAATATCAAAATTTGCAAACACATACATATATGTAGTATATGTATGTATTATGAGATTATACAAAATTAATTCAAAAAGAACTTCTATGGCATCATATAATTTATATTTAGTGGAAGCAAATATTTTATTGATATACAGTACAACTGTATAACAAAGATCACTATAGTTATTCTTTAGTAACCTTCTGATGTGGTTAGTTGTGTTAGCTATTAATATAAATATATCCTTAATATTACACAATGGAAAAATTATTTTAAATAAGTATACAAGTTTAGTATAAAAAAATAGAAAGACTATTTTATGATGTTCCTCATATCAACACATCATTTCCTCTTGAATTGGTTGGAAGTTCGAGCGATTGAAATGAAGAAAGAGCACAACAACAGATGCCCCCCTACAAGAACGTTTAGGATATGTTTAGTTGCAATGATCAGGTAGAACGTCATGGGTCCGACCCATTCTAAGAGCCCATACCCGTGTTTAGTTAGTTGAAGGAACCGAAACCCACCAGTCCCAGAAAATGGAATATACCCTCCTTATGCGGAACCGGGGCATACCTCGAAATCGAGCAGATGACAGGGAACGAGTCGTTCCCCTCGCACCCTACGCACCCAAGCTCTATCCTCTCGCGCGACTCTCTCGTCTCAACACCGCCACCCTCCCGCACCCTCTCCTCTGTGTCTCCTACCTCGTCTCGGCGCCGCCATCTCCATCCTTCTCCAGCGTCGGCTTCCCTCTCCTCCCCGTCATATCTCCTCAGTGATGGAGCGGATCAACAGTTTGGCAGCGATCTAGCATTTGTTGGAGACCTACCTTGCAGCGGCGGCGAACAAGCAGGCGATGACTTGGCATCGGGTCATCAGGAGCGGAAGGATCTACCATCGGTTCGTCTGTGGCGTCTGGATCGGCGGCTAGTAACACAAGCCAGGAAAGGTTCCTATTCCCCCTTTGTAAATCTTTGTATACGTTGATGGTTACATCAGATTGATGGAAAAATTATTTTCTGTGTGCTGTTGTGTATATGTGATGCTGTGTAGATCCATGATTATCCAATTTTTCCATGTTCCTCTATTTGTTCCATATATATGTGCTGCTGTGTATATCCAGGGTTACACATTTTTTCAATAAGTGTTGCTGTCTACTACCTAGATGCATGGTTACAAGTCATTTTTTCATATTTTTTATAGTATGTATCACTTGTAGATGGCCAATTTGAAGAATTTAAATGGAGCTCTATGGTATGAAGATACTTGCACTTTGATTGCTTTGGGAGAATTCGTATGTGGACATGTATGGCTGTCAAGTATGGAGAATTTGTGTTATATGTGTTGTCATTTAAGTGCCAAGCTTGTCAATATATATATTGTTATGTTATCTTTCTTGAAAATATAAATGGAATGTTGTCAAAACTTTGAATTTTACACCATTCAATTTTTCATTATGTGCTTTCAACCAAACACCAGAATGGAACTAACCCATTCTACTTTTTTGCTCCAACCAAACACCGAAACGGAACCGACCCATTCCTAAGGAATGAGACCATTCCATTCCATGACACTTGGTTCCCGAACCAAACACTCCATTAGTTTCCAATGGTGGTGACATATGTTGCCCGTATTCCACGACCACCTCTCCTAATTAATAGGACATGTGGCTCAAATAATACAACTAATGAGACGTGGCATACAACTAAACCTGTTCATGGACAACCTAGCCTAGAGGACCAAACCCAAAGCCCGACATTCGAGTCGGGCTCGGGCTCCACTTTCTCGCCCGAAGCCCAACCCGGAATCCCGAATAAAGCCCTAAATGTACATATAAACATTTTTATTCAAAATATAGGTACAATAAATTTAAAACATACCCCAAATATGATTAATTTAATCCAAAAATTCCACTGTTCATGTGATTCGGGCCGGGCTCGGGTTTGGGAATTTTTCTTCTGGCTTTGCCAAGCCCGGCACGAACCCGACCCGACCCGACCAATGATGAGGTTTACATACAACCTCCATGCGATTCTCAAGAAAAATAATAAACACTAAAATATCTCCATGCATGCCTCTGCAAATCTCGACTTGTCTCCTTGCACCACCATGACACCCCTACTACAGTCGCCGCCGCCGCTACGAGTAGCACCATTGCTTCCATTGGTCGAAGCCTAGGTATCAAAGGCCTTGCCACCGCTAGGATTTCGTCGTCCATGCATGTTGTCATACTATTCGATTTGGATGCCGCACAGAGGATCGTGTTAACATTTGTCGATGGTTTACCTATCATGGTTGTCAACAATAATGCACGAACACTAGTATACTGGTGTCAAGGTCTTCTAATCTCTGTCTTTCCCTCTCAACCCTTTCATTTTGGTAGCTAGTTCTTTCACGCATTACTCAATGTTCTAGGGTTGGCCCCGTGCGGACGGAGAGGGGAGAGGGGACCAACGGGAGGAGTGGAGTTAGGGTTTGGGCTGCGGGTGGGTGGATGGATGGACGGATGGATATGTGCCATGTCATCAATCCATGGCACAAACATCTCCACCAATGAGAATTAAGCATATGTAAATGTGTTTTTTTTCTTTTTGTTTCTCTTTTTTGTTTTCACTTATGTGAAGAGCGTATCAAATATTAGTTACTAAATTGGACCGCATCAATTTTCAAAAATATTCGAGGGCATTTTATGTAAAAATTGACCAAATGGTTCCCTATTAAAAGTATTCCGTGCACCTCTTGTCCATTTTTCGAGAGCTCAAAATGAGTTTTTATGAAGGACATACCATATATTT
The DNA here is from genome assembly GCF_904849725.1 of Hordeum vulgare subsp. vulgare. NCBI lineage: Eukaryota > Viridiplantae > Streptophyta > Magnoliopsida > Poales > Poaceae > Hordeum > Hordeum vulgare. The sequence goes on from NC_058518.1 coordinate 498,369,071, forward strand.
GTTTTAAAATTGGACCCAATCAATTTGATAAAATACGAGGACAAATTTAATGTTCAATTGAGTAAATGGTTGGGTGTCAAAAGTTTTGATCCACCTCTCGTGAAAAAGGCAATTTTTCGTCGATTCAACTCGAAGCGGGTCAAATTTGAACTGCAATTGTCTTATAGTTTGCTCTTTATTTTTTCCCAGAAATTATTTTTAGGTACACAGGTATCTAATTCATCATAGAAACACCAAAAGTTTCACAAGATTCCATCCCTAGATAAGAACGATCATACTCGCAAACTTGACCACATTTTGAAACCGACATAAAGAATTCAAAAAAAATCGAAAAAATGAAAACCTTCACATTGTGTCATTATATGTGACCTAGTATCCAGGAAAAAACATCAATCTTGTACTACGAAAAATGTCTTTAAAAATGATTTCAAAAATGAGGTATCATTTATGAAGATCCATGACTTTCAAGGCAAATGACCAATGCTATGGCAACATTGATCGCATAATTTGTTCAAATGATATCATATTTTGCACAAGCGAGCATCTTGGAATGACAAACAATGTTTCCTAAGGAAATTTTCATTTACTTTGGACGAAAAATTCATTTTTCATTTTTCGAGTGCCCAAAATGAGTTTTTTTTGTGAAGGACATACCATATATTTGTTGCAAAATTAGACCCAATAAATTTTACTCCCTCCGTCCCAAAATAAGTGTCTCAAGATTAGTACAACTTTGTACTATAGCTAGTACAAAGTTAAGACACTTATTTTGGGATAGAGGGAGTATAAAATAGTAGGAAAAATTTAATATACAATTGATCAAATGGTTGGGTGTCAAAATTTTTGATCCACCTCTCGTGAAAAGACAAATTTTCGCTGATTCAGCTCGAAGTGGGTCAAATTTGAACTGCAGCTGCCTTATAGTTTGCTCTTTATTTTTGCCAAAAATCATTTATAGGTACACAAGTATCTATTTAATCAGAGAAACACCATTTTTTCCAATATTCAACCACTAGCTAGGAACGGTCATGCTCGTCGTTTTGATCGCATTTTGAAATGGGAATGAAAAATTCAAAAAACATCAAAAGAATGGAAAACCTTCGCATTGTATCATATATGTGACAAAGTTACCAGGTAAAATAATAAACTTGTAATATGACAATTATTTTAAAAAAGTGTTCTTAGAAATGAGCTATCGTGTGTGAAGATTCATGGCTTTCAAGCCAAATGATCAATCTTATGGCACATTCATGGCATAGTTTGTTTAGATGATCTCATATTGTGCACAAGGGTGCGTATTGGAATGTCAAACAATGTTGACTAAGGAAGTTTTCATTTTCTTTGGACGTAAAATTCATTTTCCATTTTTCGAGTTCCCAAAATGAGTTTTTTTGTGAAGGACCTACCATATATTTGTTGCAAATTTGGACCAAATCATTTTGATAAAATACTAGGACATATTTAATGTACAATTGACCAAATTTTTGGGTTTCAAAAGCTTTTATCTACCTCTCGTGAAAAAGACAAATTTTCGTCGATTCAGCTCGAAGCGGGTCAAATTTGAACTGCAACTGCATTATAATTTGCTCTTTATTTTTCCCAAAAATCATTTATAGGTACATAAGTATCTATTTAATCAGAAATACATGGTGTTGTGGCGAGACGTCGAGGTTTGGATGGTGGGCAAGGACCCAACTCCACAGCGCGCGAACTAGCATGCGAGCCGCATGGTCACAGCCTAACCATTGCGTTGCCATGCGTTTTAGGTGGACTAGGCATGTCTGCTGGGTTTGAAACTCCCTCAGTAGGTGTTAGGAATAAGAATACAATAGAAGAATCTCACGAGGAGACTGAACTAAGCTCAAACATGAATTAACATCCAAGTGTTTGATTAGCAATGCGGGAAATCCACATGGGCCTAAATTTTGGCTGAGGATGATAATCTACTAAGGAGACTCTTGGCAATTTTTTTTATCTCAAATGGATGAACCTAGGTGGCACTTGCTTTACAAAGTACCACAGTGTGCAGAAATATGGATGTTGAAGTTGGGATCAAATGAATGAATAGATTGAGCTGAAATATGGTGGAATATTTTAATTTGGGCATATGAAGGCGCTGTAAATAAATTTATACCATTTGGACGTGCCAAAGTGACACTTCCTTCACAATGTGCCAATCTGGACAGAAAATGGTAACTGAAACTGGGCTCACATAGATGATTGGATTGAGCTGAAATTTGGAGGAGGGTGATAATTTGGGCACATTAAGGCACTGTAGGAATTTCATAAAATTTGGATAAATAAAAATTGTACTTCCTTCACAATGCTCTCTACTGAAGAAAACATTGGAAAAAATATTAAGGGAAACTGGCTACATTAAATGAGCTAAAATTTGGTGGAGGGAGGTTCTATGGTCAGTTTCATGCCATGGTAAATTTTCATCAACTATAAAGCAATATAAAATGTAGTTGCTTCACAAACTGAAAATATTACCAGAAAAAAAGATTGGATGATGAGCTCACATGGATTGTTAGATGGGGCTCAAATTTTGTGGAGAGCTATGGTTTGGGCATATAGAAGGTGTGGCAAAAATACAACTCATCAGGATATTCCTAGCTAGTACTTTTTTCACAAAGCTGTTAGCTGAACACAAACTTTGGAAATTTGTGGAGAAAGATTTACTAGGAAAATGGATACGGAAGTTTTCATGAGGCAATGATTTGGATAGGAAACAGTGACCAAAATTTTTGAGGGCAATCAAAAAAATAGAAATAACACTTCCTTCACAAAGTGCTATTGTGTACAAAATAGGAAAATGAATATTGTTGACTTATTTTCAAACTATGAAAGGAACAGTTTTCACATATTTGAGGAATATATGATCCAAAGGATTTATGAAATTTTTGCTATAATTTTTGGAATGACAGAATAGTAGGTTGCTTCACAAACTAGGGCAAAAATTGACACATGGACATGACACGTAGGCAAAATTGATAATGTGGTGCCTAGCCATAGCTATGACCATCTATATTGGTCGTAATTAGCTATAAATTAGGCAGCAGACCAGGGCTATCTGCTTTACGATCATTTCTCTTAGGGAAATTACGATCTTTTTTGACCAAATTGGTTGTTATGGTTTGGGGCTGGAGCCTCCCGAACAGCTTACGGCCAATTTGTCTCAAATGGTCGTAGATTTACGACCATTTCTGCGAGGGTCACTGCCAGAAGGTCACTAGTTGACATATTTCTTGTAGCAGTTGCTGTTGTATCTAGCTCATTTGGTTGCGTGACGTAGGTGCCAAGTGATCTTTTACTTATATGCCATACCCAACAGGTAAGGGCCCCGACCATGCCACCGCAAATATATGTTCCTCGCCCCCTAACTAGATCTTACTCTCTACAATTTGGTATGTTGTTTTTATTTGTGTGACCCTAACAGTTTGGTCGTTCCGTGATGGAATACATAAACATGTGCTAATGGGAATAGATCATTTAGATGTGTGACTTTTTTGGATGTATTTATCCATCATATTTTTAGAGCATCTATAATAGAGCATTGATACGTCTCCGTCGTATCTACTTTTCCGAACTCTTTTGCCATTGTTTTGGACTCTAATTTGCATGATTTGAATGGAACTAACCCGGACTAACGCTGTTTTCAGCAGATTGCCATGGTGTTGTTTTTGCGCAGAAATAAAAGTTCTCGGAATGACCTGAAAATTTACGGAGAATTTTTCTGGAATTAATGAAAAATACTAGCGCAAGAATCAGCATGAGAGGTGGAGCCGTGAGCCCACAAGCCCACCAGGCGCGGGCCCCCCTGGCCGCGGCTGGTAGGCTTGTGGAGCCCACGATGCTCCACCGCCTCCAATCTCAGCTCTATATATTCTGTTTCGTTCGGAAAAAAAATCAGGGAGAAGGATTCATCGCGTTTTACGATACGTAGGCGCCGCCACCTCCTATTCTTCATCTGGAGGGCAGATCTGGAGTCCGTTCTGAGCTCAGGAGAGGGGAGATCATCACCATCGTCATCATCAACCTTCCTCCATCACCAATTCCATGATGATCTTCACCGTTCGTGAGTAATCTCATCGTACGCTTGCTGGAGGGTGATGGGTTGGATGAGATCTATCATGTAATCCAGTTAGTTTTGACGGGGACTGATCCCTAGTATCCCTATGTTCTGAGATTGACGTTGCTACTAATTTTCCATGCTTAATGCTTGTCACTAGGGCCCGAGTGCCAAGATTTCAGATCTGAACCTATTATGTTGTCACCAATATATGTGTGTTTTAGATCCTATCTTGCAAGTTGTAGTCACCTACTATGTGTTATGACCCGGCAACCCCGGAGTGATGATACGTCTCAAACGTATCTATAATTTTTGATGGTTTCACGCTGTTATCTTGTCAACTTTGGATGTTTTATTTACCTTTTATATCTTTTTTGGGACTAACTTATTAATTCAGTGCCAACCGACAGTTCCAGTTTTTTCTGTGTTTTTGACTCTTTTCAGATCTTATTTTGGAACGGAGTCCAAACGGAATAAAATCTCCAAAATAATTTTTTCCAGAACGGAAGAAGATCGGGAGGCTTGAGGGCCAAGGCAGTGGGCCCACATGGGGCCCACAAGCCCTGTTGCCACGGCCAGGGGGGAGGCCGCGACAACCAAGCTTGTGGCCCCCCTGGCACTCCCCTGCCCTAGGTCTTTGGCCTATAAATTCCCTAAAAATCCAGAAAAACTCAGGGCATCCACGAAAACACTTTTCCGCCGCCGCAAGCTTCCGTTTCCGCGAGATCTCATCGGGAGACCCTTCCCGGTAGCCTGCCGGAGGGGACTTTGGAGCTGGAGGGCTTCTTCATCAACATCATAGCCCCTCCAATGACTCGTGAGTAGTTCACTTCAGACCTACGGGTCCGTAGTTAGTAGCTAGATGGCTTCTTCTCTCTTTTGGATCTTCAATACAAAGTTTCCATGATCTTCATGGAGATCTATCCGATGTAATCCTCTTTAGCGGTGTGTTTGTCGAGATCCGATGAATTGTGGATTTGTGATCAGATTATCTATGATATATATTTGAGTCTTTGCTGATTCCTTATATGCATGATTTGATATCCTTGTAAGTCTCTCCGAGTCTTGGGTTTTGTTTGGCCAACTAGATCTATGATTCTTGCAATGGGAGAAGTGCTTGGTTTTGGGTTCATACCGTGTGGTGACCTTTCCCAGTGACAGAAGGGGCAGCAAGCCACACATCGTGTTGTTGCCATCAAGGGTAACAAGATGGGCTTTTATCGTAGATATGAGATTGTCCATCTACATCATGTCATCTTGCTTAAGGCGTTACTCTGTTCTCATGAACTTAATACACTAGATGCATGCTGGATAGCGGTCGACGTGTGGAGTAATAGTAGTAGATGCAGAAAGTATCGGTCTACTTGTTTTGGACGTGATGCCTATAGATATAATCATTGTCATAGATAACGTCACGACTTTGCGCGGTTCTATCAATTGCTCGACAGTAATTCGTTCACCCACCGTCTACTTGCTTTCATGAGAGAAGCCACTAGTGAACACTACGGCCCCCGGGTCTATTCACACCTATCGTTTTCACTTTCGCTTTTACTTTGCTTTGTTTCTTTTTTGCTTTCAGTTCTCACTTGGCAAACAATCTATAAGGGATTGACAACCCTTCATAGCGTTGGGTGCAAGCTCTTTGTGTTTGTGCAGGTACTTGTGATAATCCTTCACTGGATCGATACCTTGGTTCTCAAAGCTGAGGAAAATACATACCGCCGCTGTGCTACATCACCCTTTCCGCTTTGAGGGAACACCAACACAAGGCTCCAAGGCCACGAGAGAATCCTTTGCATATTTGCCAAGGAAGTCCCTAAAGGCGTGGCCGTAGCAGAAGTATTCCTGGTGCCGTTGCTGAGGAGTATCAAGACAAGAATAGTCTCCCGTCAGCACGCTTGTTTCTGGCGCCGTTGGAAGGTCTTTTGTTGCAGTAGCAGAAGTATTTCTGGCGCCGTTGCCGGAGAAGGAGGGATCTATCCAAGTAGGTCTCACAAACTCATCTCTTGCATTTACTTTTTTGCCAGTTGCCTCTCGTTTTCCTCTCCCCCACTTCACATTTGCCGTTTTCATTTGCCTCTCTCCTTTGCCGTTTTCTTTTGCCTTTTGCCTTTTTGCCGTTTTCCTTTGCCGATTTTCTTGCTTGCTTGTGTGCTTGTTTGTTTGTTGAAGTCATCATGCTGAAAACACCAAACTTTGCGACTTCTCGAGTACCAGTAATAATGATTTTATTAGTACTCCGATTGCTCCCGCCACTAGTGCGGAATCGTATGAAATCAACGCAGCTTTGCTGAATCTTGTTATGAAAGAGCAATTCTCTGGCCTTCCTAGTGAAGATGTCGCATCCCATCTCAATACCTTCATTGAGCTTTGTGATATGCAAAAGAAAAGAGATGTGGATAATGACGTGATTCAGTTGAAGCTTTTTCCCTTTCTCGTTGCGAGATCGCGCAAAAACTTGGTTTTCTTCTTTGCCTAAAAATAGTATCGATTCTTGGGATAAGTGCAAAGATGCTTACATATCCAAGTATTTTCCGCCGGCTTAGATTATCTCCTTACGTAACGATATCATGAATTTCAAGCAACTTGATCATGAACACATTGCACAATCTTGGGAGAGGATGAAGTTAATGATTAGAAATTGTCCCGCTCATGGTTTGAGTTTGCGGATGATTATACAAATCTTTTACGCTGGTTTGAATTTCGCTTCTCACAATATCTTGGACTCCGTCTCAGGAGGAACGTTCATGGAAATCACGTTAGGAGACGCTACAAAACTCCTAGACAATATCATGGCCAACTACTCTCAGTGGCACACTGAAAGGTCACCTGCTAGCAAAAAGGTACACACTATAGAAGAAATTAACTCACTTAGTGCTAAGATGGACGATTTGATGAATTTGGTTGCTAGTAGAAACACTCCTTTAGATCCTAATGACATGCCACTATCTTCCTTGATTGAGAGTAGCAACGCTAGTTTGGACGTTAATTTTGTTGGTAGGAACAATTTTGGCAACAACAATGCTTTTATAGGAAACTATGTTCCTAGGCCTTTTCCTAGTAACTCCTCTAACAATTATGGCAATTCCTACAACAACACTTATGGAAATCACAACAAATTACCCTCTGATTTAGAGAGTAATATCAAAGAGTTCAACAACTCTCAAAAGATTTTCAATGCGTCCATAGAGGAAAAACTACTCAAAATTGACGATTTGGCTAAGAGCGTTGATAGGATGTCTTGTGATATTGATGCTTTGAAAGTTAGATGTGCTCCTCCCAAGGTCAACTTGGATGAAACTTTGAAAGCTATGCGTGTCTCCATGAATGAGAGCAAAGAAAGAACCGCTCAAATTCGCACTAGGCATGAATGGTTTAAAAGGGTGCGTTCTAGTGATGTAAATCACGAAGATCTTAAAGTGCTTGGTGTGAGTCCTCTTGAATTTTTGTTTTCGCATGTCAAACCTATTGATGAAGGGGCTGGATATGAATCCGCTTTGGTTGAAAAACGCCCCAATGATTCGGAGTCCACCTATCTTGATGATAAATGTGTGGAGAGTGGAGTAGAAGAAATCAAAATTTTGGGTAGTAATGAAATTACCACTTTGGATTTCAAGGAATTCAATTATGATAGTTGCTCCTTGTTTGAATGCATTTCTTTGATGCAATCCATTGCAAACTCTCCACATGCTTATAGCCAAAGCAAAGCCTTTACCGCGCATATCGTAGATGCTATGATGAAATCTCTTGAAGAGAAGCTCGAACTAGAAGTCTCTATACCTAGAAAACTTCATGCTGAGTGGGAACCTATTATCAAAATCAAGATCAAAAACTATGAGTGAAATGCTTTGTGTGATTTGGGTGCTAGTGTTTCCGCGATTCCAAAGTCTTTATGTGATATTGTTGGTTTTCATGAGATTGAAGAGTGTTCTCTTAATTTGCATCTTGCGGATTATACTGTCAAGAAACCCATGGGAAGGATCGATGATGTTCTTATTGTTGCAAATAAGAACTATGTACCCGTGGATTTCATTGTACCTGACATAGATTGCAATCCTTCATGTCCCATTATTCTTGGTAGACCTTTCCTAAGGACTATTGGTGCTATCATTGATATGAAGGAAGGGAATATTAGATTTCAATTTCCTCTAAAGAATGGCATGGAGCACTTTCCTAGAAAGAAAATAAGATTGCCTTATGAATCTATGATGAGTGCTACTTATGGTTTGAGCACCAAAGATGACTATACGTGATTCCATCACCTTTTGCCTAGCTAAGGGCGTTAAACAATAGCGCTTGTTGGGAGGCAACCCAATGAATCTATCCTTTTTTCTGTTTTGTGTTTTCCACACTTTCATAATTCTGTTATGATTGTATTTTTTGTGTTTATTTTTGCGTTTGTGCCAAGCAAAACCGTTATGATTAGTCTTGGGGATGATCGTTTGGTCATGCTGGAAAAGACACAAACTTTCTGCTCACGAAAAGAATTTTCATTTTTTTCTGTAAGAGATTTTGAGTTGATTCGTTTTGCTGCTGATTTCTACGCAAATTCTTCAGACTTTCGTAATTTTTCAGAATTTTTGAAGTACCATAAGTATACGAAGTATACAGATTGCTACAGAGTGGTCTGCTGTTAACAGATTCTGTTTTTGTTGAGTTTGTTGCTTATTTTGATGAAACTATGGATAGTATCGGGGGGTATTAGCCATGTAAGATTGAAAATACAGTAACCCAACATCAACATAAGTAGAATTTAAGTTTGCTACAGTACCTAAGGAAGTGGTGGTTTGCTTTCTTATACTAATGTTATCACGAGTTTCTGTTTAAGTTTAGTGTTGTGAAGTTTTCAAGTTTTGGGTGAAGTTCTTATGGACAAAAAGATAAAGAGTGGCAAGAGCTCAAGCTTGGGGATGCCCAAGGCACCCCAAGTTGATTCAAGGATGCCGTAAAAGCCTAAGCTTGGGGATGCCCCGAGAAGGCATCCCCTCTTTCGTCTTCAGTCCATCGGTAACGTTACTTGGGGCTATATTTTTATTCACCACATGTTATGTGTTTTGCTTGGAGCGTCTTGTATCGTAGGAGTCTTTTATTTTTGTTGTGTCACAATCATCCTTGCTGCACACCTAGAGAGAGACACATGCACTCACCGTGATTTTGTCCAGCTTCACTTATATCCTTTGGTTAGACAATTCAGCTCACATGTGCTTCACTTATATCTTTTGAGCTAGTTGCTTTTGCTCTTTGTGCTTCACTTATATCTTTTAGAGCACGGCGGTGCGTGGCTTGGTAGTTGATCTATGCTATGAAAGTAGTCTAAAAAGGGGTAGTTATCCAAAGGGATATGAAAACTTCCACCTTCATGTGCATTGAATAGTTAGAGAAGTTTGATTCATCTCAACTAGTTTTGAGTTGTGGTTATGGTAATATTGAAGCTATATTAGTAAGGTGTTGTGGATCTAGAAATACTTGTGTTGAAGTTAGTAATTCCCGTAGCATGCACGTATGGTGAACCGCTATGTGATGAAGTCTAAGCATGATTAGTCTATTTATTGTCATCCTTTGTGTGGCGGTCGGGATCGCGTGATGGTTTATACCTACCAACCCTTCCCCTAGGAGTATGCGTTGAATTCTTTGTTTCGATTACTAATAAAACTTTTGCAACAAGTATATGAGTTCTTCATGACTAATGTTGAGTCCATGGTTTAGATGCACTTTCACCTTCCACCACCACTATCTTCTTTAGTGCCGTGCAACTTTCGCCGGTGCACAAAACCCACCATTAGCCTCCCTCAAAACAGCCACCATACCTACCTACTATGGCTTTTTCAAAGTCATTCCGAGATATATTGCAATGCAACTACCACCATGATATGTGTCACCACTTCTACATTGCCATTGCATGATCGTAAGATAGCTAGCATGATGTTTCCATTGATGTCTATGCCATGCTAGATCATTGTCACGGTACACTACCGAAGGCATTTCATATAGAGTCATCGTTGCTCTAAGTTTTGAGTTGTAAGTGTGATGATCATCATTGATGGAGCATTGTCCCATGTGAGAAAATAAAAGAGGCCAGCGAAGCCCATATACAAAAAGAGGCCAAAGATTCCCACCAAAATAAGAAAATAAAATAAAAAAAGAGGCCAAAGAGCCCATCCAAAAAAAGAGAGAAAAAGAGAGAAGGGACAATGCTACCACCTTTCCACACTTGTGCATATTAAGCACCAAGATCTTCATGATTGAGAGTCTCTCGTTTTGTCACCACCATATAGCTAGTGGGAAATTTTCATTATATAACTTGGCTTGTATATTCCAATGATAGGCTTCCTCAAATTTGCCTTAGGTCTTCGTGACCAAGCAAGTTGGATGCACACCCACTAGTTTCCTTTAAGAGCTTTCACATACTCTTAGCTCTAGTGCATCATTTGTATGGCAATCCCTACTCATTCACGTTGATATCTATTGATGAGCATCTCCATAGCTCATTGATATGCCTAGTCAATGTGACCATCTTCTCCTTGTTTGCCTTGCAACCTCCACCACAGTCCACACCACTTATAGTGCTAAAACCATGGCTCACGCACATGTATTGCGTGAGAGTTGAAAAAGTTTGAGAAAATAAAGGTGTGAAAACAATTACTTGGCCAATACCGGGGTTGTGCATGATTTAAATTCGTTGTGCAATGATGATAGAGCATAGCCAGACTATATGATTTTGTAGGGATAACTTTCTTTTGGCCTTGTTATTTTGAAAGTTCATGATTACCTTGCTAGTTTGCTTGAAGTATTATTGTCTCCACGTCAATAGCAAACTATTGTTTTGAATCTAATGGATCTGAACATTCACGTCACATAAGAGGAGTTACAAAGGACATCTATGCTAGGTAGAATAAAATCATCAAAAATTCATTCTTTATCACTTCCCTACTCGAGGACAAGCAGGAGTTAAGCTTGGGGATGCTTGATACGTCTCAAACGTATCTATAATTTTTGATGGTTTCACGCTGTTATCTTGTCAACTTTGGATATTTTCTTTACTTTTTATATCTTTTTTGGGACTAACTTATTAATTTAGTGCCAAGCGCCAGTTCCCGTTTTTTCTGTGTTTTTGACTCTTTTCAGATCTGATTTTCGAACGGACTCCAAACGGAATAAAATCGCCGAAATAAATTTTTCCAGAACGGAAGAAGATCGGTAGGCTTGAGGGCCAAGGCAGTGGGCCCACAGGGGGCCCACAAGCCCTTTTGCCGTGGCCAGGGGGGAGGCCGCGACAACCAAGCTTGTGGCCCCTCGCACTCCCCTGCCCTAGGTCTTTGGCCTATAAATTCCCTAAAAATCCAGAAAAACTCAGGGCATCCACGAAAACACTTTTCCGCCGCCGCAAGCTTCCGTTTCCGCGAGATCTCATCGGGAGACCCTTCCCGGTAGCCTGCCGGAGGGGACTTTGGAGCTGGAGGGCTTCTTCATCAACATCATAGCCCCTCCAATGACTCGTGAGTAGTTCACTTCAGACCTACGGGTCCGTAGTTAGTAGCTAGATGGCTTCTTCTCTCTCTTGGATCTTCAATACAAAGTTTCCATGATCTTCATGGAGATCTATCCGATGTAATCCTCTTTAGCGGTGTGTTTGTCGAGATCCGATGAATTGTGGATTTGTGATCAGATTATCTATGATATATATTTGAGTCTTTGCTGATTCCTTATATGCATGATTTGATATCCTTGTAAGTCTCTCCGAGTCTTGGGTTTTGTTTGGCCAACTAGATCTATGATTCTTGCAATGGGAGAAGTGCTTGGTTTTGGGTTCATACCGTGTGGTGACCTTTCCCAGTGACAGAAGGGGCATCAAGACACACATCGTGTTGTTGCCATCAAGGGTAACAAGATGGGCTTTTATCGTAGATATGAGATTGTCCATCTACATCATGTCATCTTGCTTAAGGCGTTACTCTGTTCTCATGAACTTAATACACTAGATGCATGCTGGATAGTGGTCGACGCGTGGAGTAATAGTAGTAGATGCAGAAAGTATCGGTCTACTTGTTTTGGATGTGATGCCTATAGATATAATCATTGCCATAGATAACGTCACGACTTTGCGCGGTTCTATCAGTTGCTCGACAATAATTCGTTCACCCATCGTCTACTTGCTTTCATGAGAGAAGCCACTAGTGAACACTACGACCCCCGGGTCTATTCACACCTATCGTTTCCACTTTCGCTTTTACTTTGCTTTGTTTCTTTTTTGCTTTCAGTTCTCACTTGGCAAACAATCTGTAAGGGATTGAAAACCCCTTCATAGCGTTGGGTGCAAGCTCTTTGTGTTTGTGCAGGTACTTGTGATAATCCTTCACTGGATCGATACCTTGGTTCTCAAAACTGAGGGAAATACTTACCGCCGCTGTGCTACATCACCCTTTCCGCTTCGAGGGAACACCAACGCAAGGCTCCAAGGCCACGGGGGAATCCTTTGCATATTTGCCAAGGAAGTTCCTAAAGGCGTAGCCGTAGCAGAAGGATTCCTGGTGCTGTTGCTGAGGAGTATCAAGACAAGAATAATCTCCCGTCAGCACGCTTGTTTCTGGCGCCGTTGGAAGGTCTTTTGTTGCAGTAGCAAGTGACAATAGCCCGAACCACTCCCGGAGATGACCATAGTATGAGGAGTTCATGTATTCACCACGTGTTAATACGTTGGTCCGGTTCTTTATTAAAAGGAGAACCTTAATATCTCGTAGTTTCCATTAGGACCCCGCTGCCACTGCAGGGATGGACAATAGATGTCATGCAAGTTCTTTTCCCTAAGCACGTATGACTACATACGGAATACATGCCTATATTAGATTGACGAACGAGAGCTAGTTACTTATCTCTCCGTGTTATAGCTGTTACATGATGAATCACATCCGGCATAATCATCCATCACCGATCCAATGCCTACGAGTCTTTTACTACTGGTCCTTGCTACGTTACTTTGCCGCTACTGCTGTCACTGCTGCTGCTGTTACCCTGTTGCTACTGTTGTTACTTTGCTGCTACTGGTTACTGTTGCTACTGCTGCTATCATACTACTTTGCTATTGATACTTTGCTGCAGACACTAAATCTTTCAGGTGTGGTTGAATTGACAACTCAACTGCTAATACTTGAGAATATTGTTTCGCTTCCCCTTGAGTCGAATCAATAAATTTGGGTTGAATACTCTACCCTTGAACACTGTTGCGATCCCCTATACTTGTGGGTTATCAAGCATCTACAACCGGACGCCCCATATCCACCCCCAAAAGCCCGAGCGAGCTGCCAAAGGGGTAATTATGGCGATTCATGCTGATGAAAGGTGTCATTTGCTTGCTGATCAGCTGAATTGTCAAAGGGGTACATGGGCTATCAAATATCTTGGTGTACCAATGTATGGGAGTATATTGCATGTGGAGGATTGGGTCCCAACTAAAGAATGCATGTATAAGAGGTTGGATGGCTAGGAATCTGGTTCCCTATCTACCGGGGGAAGAGTCACCAGAATTAGTACATGCTTAACAAATATGTATGCCTTTTGTTTCTCTATGTACAAATTTCTCCAAACTAGTTTGGAAAGGATGGAAAAGGCTATTATGAAGTTTCTTTTGGCAAGGTTGCAGTATAAATAAATAAATATCATATGGTCAGGTGACATGTGATATTTAGATAAAAAAGAAGGGAGGTTTGAGGATTATGACTTTAGAGATATTTAATATAAGTTTGTTTTGTAAATGGTGGAACATGGAAAGTGAAGAAGGCTTGTGGCTGGAAATAGCAAAGACAAAATATATGAGTGAAAATGGAATTAAATATGATGCCATAGATTCCCCATGCTGGTCCGATTTTCTTAGAATCAAAGATATCTATATTAATGATAAATAATGGGTGTGGGAAATGGAAAACATACTGATATTTGGAGAGACCGGTGGACTGGTAATGGGGCTTTGAAACACAAATTTTATGATATTTACATGATTTGCTATGAGCAAGTAATATCTGTAAAAGCAATGGTTGATAAGAACTCAAATCTCACTTTTAGGAGATAGCCGACCTCTAATCAAATGATATAATTGAATACATCGAGGATTATCGTGCAGTCAGTTACTCTAAGGCATGTGGAAGATGTTGCTAGGTGGAACTGGAATAAGAATGGTACGTTTCAATGAAAAATGTATAATCATCTATCTGATATGGGACCTGTCAGATCTTTTAAACACCCACGGAAAGCCGAAATACCTCTAAAAATAAAAAGCATAGCTTTGGTAGATTTGGCATAATGCAATATCTACTAAAGATAACATGTGGAAAAGAAACTGGACCGGTGACTATCATTTTTGTCTGAAAAGGGAGAGTACCAGTCATCTGTTCTTTGGGTGTAGTGTACTAGTTAAAGTATGTGCGGTACATTGTTTGTAAATGTTTAGGTGATGTATTTAGGCCCGCTTGTTTCGCCTAGTATTTTTTTGTGGATTCCAAATTTTGTCCGGCAAAGCAGAAACTTTCAAATTCTTGGGGTGGCTGCTTTGTACTCGACAATTTTGATAGGAAAATGGTTCGAACACCAGATGAGTTTATTTGTTATGCATGCTCTTTTATGCGTTATCCGGCATGCCTACAAAATGATGAATATCGCCTAATGCGGGAAAGGGGAGCTGGTATGCTACAGAATGTGCAACTGGAAGTTCATGATGGGTACAATGTTAGGCGGAGGGGTGACATACTAATGCTGGAAGTGGGAGAAACATCTAACAATTAAGTTACTAAAGCTAGGAATGATGTTGGCAATGAAGACATGTAGGAAGATGTTTGATCTGTCGCTGATGCTTTTTTTTAAAAGAGTGTTTTTGTTTTGGTATGCATTTATGCATGTGTGCTGATGTTGGGGTTTTGATCTACCCCATCCCCATGTAAAGAGTAATATGTTGCAAGATGGTACTAAGTTCTTTAGCTTTTCTGTTTCCTACTAGCGGTGCATGCATGAGTAGGTTGGCTCTCTTAGAGCATCTCTAGCAGACCCCGTGTAAAGACGACCCAAAAAAATCGTTTACAGTTCGTGGAAAAACGGTTTTGCGGGTTGTCGCGGGCGAGGACAAAGTCAGACCCCGCAAAATAGACCCAGAAAAAAGAATATTCACAGAAGATGCTCTTTTATGGGTCTGCTATATGGGGTCTGCTCGGGCGCCGCCACGTCGACCCGCAAACCGAAAACCCCGTAAATTAAAATTACTAATGTGCAAATATAAGAAAATGTTAATATTACAATACAGTAATCCTCCAAATTACAATAATTATTCAAATCACCGAAGCAAACTAAATAATTCAATACAAAACTTGTCCCAAAAACAAATCACACATGAATGAAATGAAAATGAATGGAAAAATAGAACGTGTTACTGCCCAGCCCTTTGCCAATGGTGCTCAATGAGATCCTCTTGAAGTTGAAAGTGGGTGTTTGCATTTTCAATCTCCTTGTAGGTCTAAAGAAAAAGCTTTAATTCGGTTAGGGTCTCTAGCTGGTTTGACATGGCTACCCACATTGCCGTAGAAGAACTCCAAGTTCATGCCTCTCTCATCTTCGATAATCATATTGTGAAGAATAACACAACATGTCATGATGTTTTTCAAGGATCGCTTCTCCCAAAACCGAGCAGGACCACGAACAATGGCAAACCTAGATTGCAAAACCCTGAATGCTCTTTCAA
Organism: Hordeum vulgare subsp. vulgare; assembly: GCF_904849725.1. Classification (NCBI taxonomy): domain Eukaryota; kingdom Viridiplantae; phylum Streptophyta; class Magnoliopsida; order Poales; family Poaceae; genus Hordeum; species Hordeum vulgare. Next base: position 498,384,862 of record NC_058518.1, read on the forward strand.
TGTCTTTTCGGGCTGCCTCTTGTGCCCTTGCGAATTCACATTGTTTCCTAGTTTGTGGGTCTTTGATGCTCTTGACGAATGTGCACCAAGGAGGGTATATATCATCTGTAAGATAGTACCCCTTTGTGTATTCATGCCCATTGATAATGTAGTTGCAAGCAGGAGTATCAGCACTAGCAAGCCTAGCAAACAAATGAGACCGTTACAACACATTGATATCATTGAGAGTACCCGGCATACCAAAAAAGCAATGCCAAATCCATAAATCCTCGGATGCTACACCCTCTAGCACAATTGTTGCATCACGAGACTTGCAACAATACATTCCTTGCCATGCCTTTGGGCAATTTTTTCAAGTCCAATGCATATAATCTATGCTTCCTAGCATGCCAGGCCAACCTCTTCTATCATTAGATGCCATCATTTTTTTGTGTCTTCCTCGTTCGGTGCCCGAAGATACTGAGGACCAAAGACACGGATGATCACTTTGGCAAACCTGCGCACTGCTCAATTGTAGTATCATCACCAATGCGAAGGTACTCATCGGCATAGTCAGTCGGAATGCCGTATGCAATTACCTGCATAGCTGCCGAGATTTTGTGATATGCACTAAATCCCTTTAAGCCCGCGACATTTCTTCTTTGAGTAAAATACCGACAATTGGCTTCGCAAGCTTGATCAATTTTCACAAAGAGGGATCAGTGCATACGGTACCTTCTCAGGAAGAGGTGCGGCGGTTATGTTGGATTGTCCACGAAGTAGTCTTGCATCAACATCTCATTCTCGAGATGGCGATTTTGAGGAATGCAAAGACGGACGACAGTCGATCCTCGCCGCCTCTTTCGATTCTCGTCTTCGTGCTCCTTCACGGCAAGGGCCATCGCCAATGTTTGCCGACGAAAGGTGAGAAGCATCATCTCAACTTCCGAGTCGTCCGAATAAGATGAATCATCGAGCAAAAACTTCTCGCACGGGCTCAATTCCATCTCCGGCGGTGGCTCTCCGATCGCGGCGGTTTGGCGGATGCGGGGAGCCGGTGCAGTGTCTCGGTGGAAGAGGGCAGGGGCGCCCCCGTGGAGCGATTCTACCCGTAGATTTGGCCGGAATCGCGAGCGGAACCAATGGCGGGCGGGCGGCGGAAGGAGGTGGGGAAAGGGCATGGGCTGAAATGTCCCTCCCGCCAACCGCTTTTCTAGGATACGGGGCACCATAGGGATGAGGCGGAAACCTATGTTTTCGTGGGTCGGCGGTGGGATTTTGTCGCGTCTCTCAAAAAAATTTACGGGTCCAACGCGTTTGCGGGGTCTGACCGGGCAACATTTTTCGCGCCGACCCGTATTTTAACGGTTATTTTGCAGATCGTAGCGTTATACGGGTCTGCTAGAGATGCTCTTAGAGTTGTTTGAACCGTCCGGTTCTGTTATTTAAACTTTGGTGCTAAGACACTTTTTTTCATTCTTGTGTTTGATGTCTCGTTATCTAGCGGAACCCGGTTCAATATGGATAGAATGGGGAAAAGCCATCATCCTGCTTACTCGCACATGTTTTTTTTAACACAATATAGACATAGACATACTCATACATTGATATATATGCACATGCATTCATTCATATAAACGCATGCATGCACTATGCACCTTAATAGAATGACTCGGTATATTTTTTTGAGATTGACGAAGTCGCTATAGGCGCATTCGTCGAAGGGAACATTTCCCCACAGAACGCACATTGTGAAAAGCTTAAAATAAATTGAAAGAAATGTGAGCATCAGTTTCAAATATAGAACTTAAACTGTGATGGGCCGAAGATACCACTTGCCTACTGACCATCACTGATCATCTGACCACAAATTAGTTCGCTTACATATTTTTTTTGTTCACTTGCACATGCAAGCATGGAAAGTACCAATGCAAAATACTTTCTCCGTTCCTAAGTATAAGACCTTTTAGAGATTGCACTATAAACTACATACGGATGTACATAGACATATTTTAGAGTATAGATTCATTCATTTTATTCCGTGTGTAGTCTCGTAACGGAATCTTTAAAAGGTCTTATATTTTGGAACGGAGGGAGTACATTTGTATTCCATGTTTTGTCATACTTTATTTTGCGAGTGAGCACGCGCGAGTTGAGCTAGCTACGATCTCAGATCTCCATCTTGCCCCGTCGGCCGTATGGGTATCGTGCTGTGCTGTTGTACTGTACATAGCCTCCCCATTTAACGAACGAAATCAATGGGTCGTTAGTGTCACACACATCATCACGTACGATGGGATGGTGCTTAATTAAGAGCACTTGTAATACGTATAAGTGGTACGTATACGCCGTATAGTCCTCGCGTACGTACTACCACGTCGGACGCCACGCTCGGTGCATGCATGCATGCATGGTCTGTGCTGTACGTACGTGTGCATGCAACGTCGCCACCTGCATATATATATGGATCCCTCTTCAATTTCCTTTAGCAAATAAGGCTGTGTGTAAAGGGAGTATCATAGATAGTATCATATATGTCAACTAATCAATTTCGGTAAGCTGCATAAAATTAAATAAGAAAAAAAAGGTTGAGTATCATATTATGATACCGTATCATATTATGATACCGTATCATATTAAATGATGTGCTACTATATGTCTTGCATGACAATAAATAAATTATCATATGATAGTAACATATGATATTATGCATTAGGAACGTGGTATCATACACTATCCATTACAACCAGGCTAATAATACGATCCGTGCACGTGCTGTCCTGGCAAGCCTCGTGGGCCCACGGTATCTCTACGAGCTATCCTGTCCCGAACGGACGGCGAGATCTCCTCCACTCCACGACCACCAGCAAAGCCGGGCGGGCGCCATGTCATGTCACCCCGGCCGCCACCGGGTCAGGGGATCAGGATAGGCCTATCCGGAGCCGGCCGCGTGGCGCCCTCCCTATGGGCCTCGCTCATCTCCGCCCCGCGCCACGCAAACCTCATCGACGGCCAAGCGTTTCAAATCCTTAACAGCATCCGCCGGCCGATCCCCGCAGCTCCAGAAGCAGAAGCAGGACACTCCTCCCACCGCACAGCTCGACCGCAATGGCGTCGCTCGTCGCCGTCCAGCCGGCCGCCGTAAAGGGCCTCTCCGGCAGCTCCATCTCCGGCCGCAAGCTCGCCGTCCGGCCCTCCTCCGCCGCCGCCTCCCGCTCCACCCGCAGGTATACGAACTTACACACACACGGCTTAGTAAACGCATGACACGCCACGCACACCACCGAGAGAGCAACGGAGCGTGATTCACTCAAGCTCCGTCGCACGCCATGGACGCATGCAGGGCTCGCGGGGCGGCGGTGGTGGCCAAGTACGGGGAGAAGAGCGTGTACTTCGACCTGGACGACATCGCCAACACGACGGGGCAGTGGGACCTGTACGGCAGCGACGCGGCGTCGCCCTACAACGGCCTGCAGAGCAAGTTCTTCAACACCTTCGCCGCGCCCTTCACCAAGCGCGGCCTGCTGCTCAAGTTCCTGCTCATCGGCGGCGGCTCCCTGGTCGCCTACGTCAGCGCATCCGCCTCCCCCGACCTGCTCCCCATCAAGAAGGGGCCCCAGCTGCCGCCCACCCCGGGACCACGCGGCAAGATCTAAATCTAATCCTCGCCTCGCCTCGCCTCGTGCTTGTGTACCATGGATCCCGTCTGATCTCATGGATCGGAATCGGATCCCCCGTATCCATGTCTTTCTGTTGATACTTGATGCTGTACCTTGTTGCCTACGTGATGCACACAATTACTGCTAGATCATTTGCTCTTTAATCCCTTTCGTTGTACCGCTGTGTGGTTTTAATCACTTGTCCAGTGTGCGTACAGTGCCGATCGATCCATCATATGCATGTCACTCGGCAATACACATTGTCCAGCCGGCCTACTCTACTCTATGTGCACAGCTGCACAAGTAATGTTAGTACAAAGTTAAATCATTCGTCTTAAGAAGAAGGAAGTACTTACTACTCCCTCCGTTCCTAAATATAAGACCTTTTAGAGATTGTACTATAAACTACATACGGATGTACATAGACATATTTTAGAATATAGATTTATTCATTTTGCTCCGTATGTAGTCTTTTAGTGAAATTCCTAAAAGGTCTTATATTTTGGAACGGAGGGAGTAGTAATTAAGTAGTAACAGTTGCCGTTGCGGCCATCTGTTTTGGTAGCGTCTGATAAATACCATCAATCATGCATTGCGTGGTCGAATCTGACATGCATTGCAAAACTCCTATAACACACTAGAAAGGTTGCTTTCATGGAAAACAGGGTCTAGCTAGAAGAGTTCAACGCTCAGTAGTTCAGAAGTATGCTAAAAAATCACATGTCCATTTCTCAGGCTCAGTGTGGAAGATCTCATGATTATTTGGTTCATGTATAGAGCATGGGGGGTCACACTTGAGCAGCACATCATCTTGGCCTCTGCACCAAATTTCCAGTGGGGATCCAACACAATGGAGATACACACAGGTGTCCGAAAGCGTACATAAACCTCACAAGTCACAATGGTACACCCAAAGTTCTGCACCTTGATCACAATGCTCTCAACACATATTTACATGCATTTCACTCCGGAGGCTCAAGCACACATGTGTCTCCCCCACCCCCCCTACGGGCAGCGGCGCGCAACTAGTGTCTAGATATGGGGCTCCTTGTTCCGCTCAGATTCTCAAGCTTGTCCAGGTAGGAGTACCTCTTGGTGCCGATTTGCGAGACCTTGCTCAGCTTCTTACCCTGGGGATCCTGCGACTCTAGTATCATGGTCTCAATGCTGCCGTCCCGGGGCCCCACGTAGTCGAACAATGTCGAGTTAACCGGCTCCATTCTTCCCAGCCTCCCCATCTCGTCCTTGGCCTCCTGGACCACCGTGTCCGTGTCGTCGGATGTCAAGCTCGGCATCCTCATCGAGTCCCCTTTCTTGGGGTCTTGGGTGAGGGAGTCGGCGTGGAGAACGTCCTCGATGCGGGACATGACGGTGTAGGCTAGGCTCTCCAGTGTTCTGGAGTAGCTCTCCAGAATGGCACTGCCAACATCCTTTAAAAACAATGTATGTAGTTGACATCATAGTAATCAAAATGTACTGTAGCAATTCCGAAAACACAGTGAAAATTGTTGGTACCCTGTTGTACTGGATTTTGCTGATGTCCAGAGCTGATTGGGAAATCCCTGGAAATCTGTGCTTGAGGAGGAGAAGAACGTTCTCCGCCCTCCCCTCAAATCGGCCCCGCTTCTCGTGGCTGACGCCATGGCCCCACGACTTGCCGTCCCTCTGCATTTTCTTTTGCCAAATGACGACCGACGCTTCAATCCGGTTCTTCAGATCAACAATGTTGTATTCGTTCGACAGGTCTACCGTTGCTATGAGTTCTTCGGGGTCGAAATAATCGTCGGTTATAAGCTTGTACATCGAGTCCCCAAGTGTAGATTTCCCATTCTACCAAGCATAAGAATAAGAGGATTTTGTCATGTGGGATCACAGTAATGTAGTCAGGCAAGGTAAATGTAATTGCTGTATAATAACGTCCTTGTGTTCTTATGGATCACCTTAGGCAGAGTCTCCATGTAAGCTTCTGGAACATCCATCTCCATGAGAACATTAGCATTGATGGCCATTGTTGCCTTCAAGACTTGGTTGACAAGCTCCTTTTGGTGCTGAAGCCATCTCCTCGTCGAGTCTGACAGACCATCGGGTGGGACCTTGACCGTCGGGAGCCACCATTTGTCACTCTGCTCCGCCGTGTCGCCATTCTCGGATTCATTGTCATTTTTCTTCACATACCAAAACTCCTGCTTGTCGCTGAAACTATCGAGATAGTCCTGTTCGACAGCAGAAATGTGCAATGGTAACAAATTAGCAATTCAGGTACCTTCACATCAATTTCGTATACAATTCAGAGAAGGGTGTGGAATTTTGTATTACAAGGAGCATTCCGTCCAGCTTGCGCAATGCCGGGATGTTCATCAGCAAATCTCTGCGTTGCTGAGTTATCATAATCTGGTTGTCAAAAAAGAATAAAAATGTACTATTGTAATTAGTTGTAAACTTGTTATTGGATTGGCATAATGAGGTTGCAATAGGCACAGCCCACATTGTACTTCTTCACTAATCGTGCAACTGAAATACTTATCACCTTCATTGTAATGACAATTGTTTTTTGTAGGACCCCCAAAGCAACATAACCAACCAAGTGAGATTAAAATAGGGGTTGGGGATTCATTACTGACCTCCATGGTGCTGCCATCCTCTGCCTCCTGGCGTGAAGGAACGAACTCGACGATGAAATCGGCAACCGAGAGAAGCCAGTCGATCTCCTTTGTCCACCGAGCCTTCTGCTCAGGGGCCATCGGTTGGAGACGCCGCGACTCACCGAACACGGAAGCTGCAACAGCGTGCCATCACGAGAAAGAACACATAACTGGTAAGATCCACAAGAAACCAACCACGAATCAAAATGATTTGAAATCTAGAAATCATGCATCAAGCACCTGATAGGATTCCCAATTTAGTCGTGCAATGACTCATTGCAAGGTCGAAGATCGTCTCGTGTACAAAAAAGATGTTTCATCTCATGTCCACTAATCTATTTTGAGGATTAATATCATTTATACAATTATTTATGTTTGGAATTTGTAGTGACAACTACTTTTGAGTATATACTAGGCCCTGTTATGCACATTATCCTCTGATGATAGCTTTGGACGCACTCTCATTTCTTAGACCGATTTTTTTCACACAGCAAAAATTCCTTTGATTTATCTCAAAAAGATTCACGGAATGGAAATGGAAAGATTTGATATGAAATTGAGTGATTAGCTGCTAGATTGACGACGGCATCAAATGGAAACATTGGGAAGGAAAGGGAGTGATTACCTGCGAGATTGGTGATGGCATTGGACAGAGCGAGAGCCGACGAAACTCCTTTGCCGGTGCCGGACATGTCCTCCCCCAGCAGCAGCTTGGAGAACTTCTCCTTCACCATGTCCGCGTCTGCAACCGATCGAACACCACCGGAGAAATTCATTCGTGGAGCAAGGCCGCCGCATTGATCATCGTCGATCACGCTACCTAGCTAGCTGGAACTGGAAATCAAACGGTGGTCACGAAGGCACGCACCTGAAGGCGGGCCCTCGGGCCGGGGCGCGGGCTTGGGGGGCGGCGCGGCGGACGTGGACGACCTGGGCGCGTCGGAGGGGCCGCCGGCGAGCGGCGGCGGGATGAGGTCGACGGACAACTTGCCCCTGGACCCGCAGCTGCTCCGGGAGAGCGCCCGCCTGGCGCACGGCAGCGTCTGGGTCTTGGCGGACGGGTCCATGGTCGGGCTCCCGGGGTCGAGGAGGACGTCCTCCGACGACGCCGAGGACGACACCGACGAGAGCGGCGAGGAGGGCGTGGACGAGGCCTTGCCCGACTTGCGCCGCCTGAAGGAGAACCTGGAGTCGCGGCCGTGCCCGGTCTTGAGGAACGGCGGCGCCATCACGCGCTCATCGCCGCCAGTCACCACCGCATCACGCACGCACGCCGACGCGCGCGGGCCGGCCGTCCGTCCGTCCGCCCGTCCGACCTCGCGCCCCCGCGCGCGCGAGAGAGAGAGATGGGAGGAGGGATGCCCGGTGGCTGGCTGGCTGGCGCGTGGGCGTGGGCGTGGGCGTGAGCGTGGGCGTGGCTGGCTAGATTCGGGGGGAGGGCGGTTTTGCGAGGGAGGCGAGGAGAGGAAAGGGGGGGTGGGATGGGATGGGATGGGATGGGTGGCGCGAGCTGCAGGCGCCGCGGGAAATGGGTCCGTTTTGTGTGTGTCTGTCCTCCTCGTCCAGGTCGGCGACGTACCCTCCCTCCAAACATGGCCAACGGGAGTGGTGTGTCGTCTGCTATTTTTAATCTAACTAATCTCTCACTCGGCCGTGGTTACTTTTCTCTCCATCACGGTTGGTGGTTAATTAGCACGTGCTGCTCTTGGCAGTACAGCTTAACAACAGTACTTGGGATCGCCATCATCACGGTGAATTATAAATGCCTCATCAGCCTAGCTAGTACTACTGGGATTGCATCGACCGCGTTCCATGCATGGCCATTTTTATCTGTGCCCCCCCTTTGAGTACCGGAGAAAACCTAGGTCCGGTTCATCAGATTAGACTACAAATGCTGTCAGGGCAACTCCAGTCGCACGACCCCATGCGGTCTGGCCTTATCCGTTTGGAGCGAAACGGACAAACCTCACGGTTCAGCACACGTCGCCTTGGACGCATCTCTGTCCGGGCCGACCCATTTCCGGCGCAAACATGCATCCGGTTCGGGTCCTAGCGGACAAGGAGCGGACGCGCTCGAGCCCTCCTCTCGTTCACGTCGGGGACGCGTGGCAGGCAGTCACCTACCTCTTATCGCCGTATTTACTGCGCACGCTCGATAGACCCCACCTGTCATCCAGTCAGGCGGACGGTCGCCGTCCTTCTTAAATGGGGAAGCCGTGGACCGGCACAGCTCACGCGCCCACTCCACTGTCTCCTCGGGACCGACACCAAACCCTCGTGCCCGCTCCAAACCCTAGCTTTCTCCCCCTCCCTTGAGCTCTCCGGTCGCCAACAGCAATGGGGTGGTGGAGCACCGGCGGCAAGGGGAAGGGGCGCACGGCCATTCTTCTCCTCCGCGACGGCCTGCTCCGTTACCCTTCTCCGTTGCCCCTCGACGTGCTCCCGGCAGTATGTCCATGCAGATGTGTGCCGCTGATACTGGGAGACAAGGTCGCCGCTCCCCTGAAGCGACGTCCACTTGCCGAACAACTGGCACCTCTTCGCCGATTGGGTGTCGATCCCGTCGGTGCTAACGAGCGGTCGTGCCCGCCGCGACAAGATTCAACGTCGACGACGCCGCCTCCCCGGCGACCTCTACTATGACCCGAGGTACACCGTGGATTCCCCGTGTGGGACACGTGGTTCCGCGATGAGCACGACGTGCGACGTGAATCCTATTTTGTCGGTGAAAACAACAGCCCGCGGCGGGCACGTTTAGAGCGCCGGGTGCACCCTCCGAGCCCTCCCCAGGTGCACGAGCGTACACGGGTGCGCGGCCTAACGCCGACCCCGTCGCCGTCGTCCTCTTCGTCGCCACCACCACCTCCTCACTTCACCGAAGAAGAGGAGGCACGTCTCGTCCAGCGTGTCATGGAAGATTCCATGAACACGTACGATGAGCGCCAGTGGGTGGGACTGGAGGAGATGATGGCCCTCTCCGCGACCAGCGACGTGGCCATCCCGGAGGAGCAGCCTATGGCGGTGAAGGAGGAGGTGCACGAGGGGCAACCAGTGGCCGCGTTCCCCCCAAATCCGGTAGGCCAGCTCTGGACGTGGTCGTGCACGGCCACGAAGATGGCCCAGGGAGTGGGGTCCCAGCCTTGGTTCCCCACGCTGTCGCGGTCACCGGAGCGCGAGTCATGGCCGCGCGGGGAGGTGGTGTAGGTGCCAGGAGCGCCGCCAACCTTCCAGGGGCCGTCGGCCCACCTCTGGACGATGCCGCCGTACATCGAGCTCACTAGCAACGATGACGACAACGACGGCGCCTGAAGACATCGACGGGCAAGGCACCAGCGCGGGACGACGCACTTTTATCTGTTTTCTTAAATTACGTTAATTAAGGACTATGGGCCGTGGGGCCGTTGAATTATTAATATATAATTATTAATGTTTGAATTTTATTTACATTTTTCTGGCATTTTTTTGTTTTTTCTAAATTTTTTAATCCCCATTGGGCGCACCGATCCGGACATGGGCAGCCCCATTGTCACCCAAACAGACAGAATCCGGGCCAAACAGACGTTCTCTTTCATGAAGCTGATGTCCTGGTAGGTAGCCCGCGGCGTCTCGGTATTTTGAGTTGAAGATGTTGGATGTCGTGTTGGTTTGGGTTGCTTGTCAATGCATGGCATTCGGAACACAATGTGCGGCGTCATCGACGCTTCCTTCATGGGTTCTTCCTCCGGCACGGCTGGGTCCTCTAACTCACTTGCCGACCTTCTAAGCGCTTCCATCATGTCTCCTTTCTTCAGCCGAGACAGGTCCTCTAACCCACTTACTGACCTTCTAGGTGCTTTCATCATGGTTTTTTCCTTCGACCCGGTCGGGTCCTGTAATAACCTACTTCCCCACCTTCTCTAGGCGCTTCCATCACGGCTTCTTCCTTCGGTCTGGACATGTCCTCTAACCCACTTACCGACCTTCTAGGCACTTTCATCATGGCTTTTTTCCTTCGGTCTGGTTGGATCCTGTAACCCACCTGCCGACCTTCTCTAGGCGCTTCCATCATGGCTTCTTCCTCCGGCCCAACTGGGGTCCTGTAACCCACTTGTTGACCTTCTAACCACTTCCTTCATTTCTTCTTCCTTCGGCCCGACCATGTCCTATAACCCATTTGTCGACCTTGTCTAGGCTCTTTCATCATGTCTTCTTCCTTCGGCCCGATCGGGTCATGTAACCCACTTGCCGACCTTCTAGCCACTTTCTTCAGGTCTTCTTCCACCAACTTGGCCGGGTTCTGTAACCCACTTGCCGTTTCTTCTAGGCGGTGGGTTAAGCAAGGATATATGGAATGCTTTGAGAGACGTGTAAGATATTATACTGAATTGCATTGTCAGGTTATTTTTGACAACACCGTAAAGAATTGTAGCGAGGTAGATCGCTCGATCCAGAACGAACGTGTGAAGGACTTGCCCTAGAATGGCGGGTAGCGTAGTACTTCCTTCGTTCCGAGTTTTTTTTTGAGTCATTTATTTTGAAACGAAGGAAGTATTATTTATATGTTTGATGAAGAAGTCTCATGCGAAAAATCCACCACATGGTATATGTTTTGCCCTCCGGCCATTCGGGCTCATCATCTTGACTGTTTTTTTTAATAATCTGGTTGATGCGAGAGCAAACGGTGGAAGGATCCTTCCCCACTGTCCATAAAAACATGTGGATCCAGATAAATAAAACATGTGGATCGTCCAAGGTAAAATATATCTTTTCGCTCCCTATTTTAGAGCTCTTTCATGTGATTCGGGTATTTCATTTTGAATTTGGTTCCGAATTTTGAGTGAGCCTGCAATTTCTCAAGGAGCTCTTTCTTTTGATTGAGATGTTTTTCCAATTTGAATCTGGTTCATGATATTGACCAGCTCAACGATTTCTGTCAGTGTGTAACATTGTAGCATAATAAGGTACGTGCAGACAGCATCGCAAAAAAATAATCCTCCATATAGTATAAGTATGGGTTGCTTAACACATAACATATAATGAAAGGTCCATAAAAACAGCATTATAAGAGAAAAAACAGTTTATCATCTCCTCCACCCATCAAACCAAATAACAAAAAATTATAAAATCCCAAAACCACCAATGACGCGGTGAAGCGCGCTCCACCCTTCTAGTAAAGATGAATTTTACGCGGCTACAACAAACACCATGTAGCACAATTCAAGCATGATGTGGGAATCCTTGTGTCATTTGATATCAACGTGACAAATGTGTTGCATCTACTGTTCTTACATATAGTCACCACACTCCCACTCAACATTTCACCCTTTACATTGAATTTTGCTTCCTCCAAGCCTCACAGGCTCCATAGGTTTCTCCAATGTCTAATCGCATGTCGCCACTATAGATCTCCACAAGATGATCAATACACAGAAGGCTACATAGGAAAACAAGAAAAAGGACTAGAATCGTAGAGACGGGAAAATCAGAATCGGATATTTAAGTGCGTGAAAATGAAAACTGCCCATTAGGCGGTAGTCAAGCCGAGAAGCCATATTGTAGGCTCTAATGGTGCACCATAGCTTGCAGCAACAAAGTTTGGTGAAAAGGTGAGGCTCCATGGTCATTGAACCCGACTTCCAACTGTCGTGAACCCAAAACACCATGGCTCCACGGTAAAATAAATAAATTGAAATAAGCATAGGTAAATTATATCAAAAGTGTATAGGAAATCAAGTTCAAAACCAAAGATGATATTTCAAGTTGCTTGATATTTTCTAAAATCCTGTGCATATCTCGTTGATTTTCGAAAAAACGAGGGACACTAAAACAGACATGGGTGGAGCAGAACTAAGCCACCGTCCAATGAACTAAAAAAACTTTGATGCAATAGCCCTTTGACCCAACATATGTGTCGATCATGAAGAAGATGTCAACCAGGTTGACCAGGCAGAGAGAACCTTACCTCAGATGCCTTGAGAGTGTCGTGGGTATAAGTCTGACAGTAGATGTGTAGGGTACGAAAGGATGGGCAGAGCCTTAGAACATCTCTAGTGGAACATGTAAATTTGGACGTGTATATCTTCATATACACGTCCATATACACCTTGCTAAATTTTACACCTCCCAGTTTTTCAGTGGAACGTGTATATAGGACGTGTATATTCCAACGACTATATTTCCAAATGTCTTTGTAATGCAGTGCTATCAATAAAATAGGATAAAGCATCAAATAGTTCTTACAACAACTAGGATAAAGCATCAAATAGTTCTTACTCTAGGCGACGAGCAAGGATCTCATTCTGCTTAGCTTGGTAGAACTGCTTTTGCATATCAGTCATACCACTAGTGTCTATGAGCAATAGACAAATACAAATTTTAGACAGCTATTTTAGACATCAAATCTGCTAAAGGCAACCACAAAATCTGCTGAAGGCAACCACAAAATCTTTCGGTCTCTTTGTTAATCAATGTGTAACGGCAATTGATTGCATTAGCATTACGCTCCGGCCATGATGACATCTTGTGTGAGTTGTAGTACTCTGAAATTCTAGCCCAATAAGCATCTCTGTTTTGATCTGTCCCGACACTATCCAAACTTGTATTTCCCCATGCTGCTATCAAAATCTTGTCCTCCTCACTAGACCAATTTTTTCCTTTGTTGGATTTTGCTTTCTCTGTTATTGGTGTTGCTTGATGCTGAGTTGATGGGGTTGGTTGCTCTCCAATTGGACTTTCTAGTTGTGTTTGTGTGTAACCAAAATCAATGATGTCCAAGAAGGTTTGCTCATCATTCATCTGCAAGCAATAGACAAATACAAATTTTAGACAGCTATTTTAGACATCAAATTGACAGCAATGGACAGCAATGAACAACAACAATGGACAGCAATTAACAGCAATGGACAGCAACAATGGACAGCAACAATTAACAGCAATGGACATCAAATTCTGCAATAACAGCAAAAACAGCAATTAACAGCAAAAACAGCAATTAACATCAAAAACAGCAAGAGGACCATACACATCATAGGATCCAATCGATCCAGCTCCTCACCATCGACGCCCCAGTCAACCTTACCCATTGGGGAACCCGCATTGCCCCATGAAGCAACATTGGAATTCCGCGGCGAACCCACTGATGGCAGCTGGTGCTTGTTCAGGTTAGAGAACTGCTCATACATCTCACGCTGCGTGATAGTGGCTCCAAAACGGGCATTTATGGGCGATGTTGGCTCCATAAGCCGAGGGGATCGAGGAGACATGCCACCAATTGGAGACTGGACGAGCGCTGCCGGATCAAGAGCCCTTGGTGAGTACATTCTGTTGGTAAGGCCAGTGGAAAGACAGGGTTGGGGACGGCTGCTGGGTGGGAGGCAGAGTGCCCCAAGGTACTGTGATTCCCAGTCGAGGAGCAAGCCAAGGTCTTCAACTGTCGCATCACTTGCGTTGAAAGAAGAACGCAGCCTGCTACCTTGAAGCCAATGCGCAGAAGCAGCTCCGCCGTTGTTCATGGAAGATGGTGACCTAGGAGGCGGCGCAAAGTGCCTAGGATATCCAGGGAGAAGCCCAAGTGCAGCAGCGGTAGTCATGTCGATTGATGAAGTTGCACGGGGTGATAGCAGACCCGCCCCCCGCACGCAGCGCCGCCGCCCCCCGCAGCACGCCCCACCCGTGCATCTCGCCGCCCTCCCCCGCACGCAGTGCCGCCCCCCCCCCCCCCCCCCCCGCAGCCCGCCGCACCCCGCCGCCCGCACCCCGCCCCGCACCCCTCCGCCCGCAGCGCCGGCCGCAGCGCCGCCCCAGCCCCTCTCTCACCCCGCCCTCCCCTCTCCATGGCGCGCGCCGTCGTCGCCAGATCTGGCCAGCGGTGCTGCGGCCGCCCGACGTCCCGCGCCTCCTCTCTACCGACGGGAATGGAAAATAGAAGGGCGGGAGAGAGCTTACCAGAGGGGAGTGGTCGTCGGCGAGCTTCAATGGCCTCTAGACGGAGGCGGGAGGATGGCGGGAGCAGGGCGGGAGCAGCTGTTTCCGTCTTCCACGAGTGTGGCCGAGACGTGTTTATTTCCACGAGGAGTAGCCTCGTGGATGGACGTGTAAATTTACCATCCACCTCCATATACACCATCCACTAGAGATGCTCTTAGCTACGACGAGGATGTATGAGTTCAGGCCCCTCTACGGTGGAGGTAAAAGCCCTACGTCTTAGTGCTCTTGGGAGCTTAGTGTCGAGTGGAATATAGGATTACAGTAAATGCCAACCCCTGCACCAGTGGGGAAGGGCGGCTTATATAGAGTGCGCTGCCCTTCATAATGGCCCGGTGGACAGGGGTGGAATAGCGATGAATAAATGCTTACGTTACAGGTAACGTAAGCCTTAAATGTTAATAATGGTGTATGAAAATGTATGACCGTTGCCATCCTGGGAGGTTACGATGTACAGAGTGGAATCCAGTCGGTACGTTAAATACGCTCCGAGTGCTCGTCACCGATTGGATGATGGGGGAGTCTTTAGTTCAGTCGGAACTGTCTAAGGGCCTTGTCCTCTATTAAGGGTAGTCCTTGGGTAGGACCTATAGGGCAGGCATATGACCCTACCCTGGGACTATAACCCCATCATTAGTCCCCGAATGGATCGGGGTTGGAACGATGAAGTGATGTCTGGAGTATGGATCCGACTGGTATGGATGTGACTTTGGCGTTGTTTGCCCCGATCCATTTTATCCTTTCAACCAGTGATCCGAGTTAACATACAAGTGAAACAAACCGTCAGGGACCGAGTGCTTCCGCGGAATCTTTCGATGTGACCGGTCAAACTGACAGCGGCGGATTTCCCGGGATCCTCAAATTTTGATTGCCGCGCGCTCAGCGGGGATGACGACATCGCCATCGAGTAGGTTTTGCCGCCTCGATTACCGCGCCTTTATATTCTCCACTAACATCGCAGCAGCCGGTCGGGGAGATAAGATTTCGGGTCCACCTATTAGTGACTCAGTCGGAAGCTTATTTAAGCCCCTCCGGTGAGGATTTCTTGTTGCGCTGCTCATCTTCCTCGCATTAACCTCGCTCCTCCCGCAGCTCCCTGCGCGCACCAAGCCTCCTCCTTCCTCTCCTCCTCTGCGGATCTGTTGCCTTCGCCATGACGAAGGGGCAGACCAGCAAACTCGAGTCGCAGAAGAAGAAGAAGAAGGGGACGGCCCCTGCTCAGCGGCGACAGCGGGCACTGCCGACGGGTTGGATCCAGGGGGATTTCCTCCCCTCCATGGTGACGGAGGACGACTTGCTGGAGCTGGTGGAGCACGACATGATCGTCGACAAGTCGTGGAGGCTGCCGGAGGACGAGGCGGAGCCGGCGCCGAAGGAGGGGGAGCGCGTTCTGCTGCTCAGCCATGTGTTCAGGGGCTTCTCCTTGCCTCCCCATCCCTTCTTCCGAGGTATCATGACTTACTTCGGGGCGCAGCTCCACCATTTTCCTCCGAACGCAATAGCCCACCTCGCTGCATTCGTCATCCTTTGCGAGTGCTTTATTGGATGCCCCCCCCACTGGGGGCTCTTTAAGTACATCTTCTCCGCTAGATCCCAAACCGTCAAAAAGCTTAGCCAGTCGAACGATAAGACCCATCTCCTCCAGCTCTGCGGGGGTTTAGGCTTCCAGAAGAAAACAAAGACTAGCTACCCCTCTCTCCAGTTGTCCGAGTCGGTTAGGAACTAGCAGTGGACCTGGTTCTATTGCCAGGACATTGCTTGTCCGAATGCTTCGAGTGGGTTGCCACCTTTTAGCCTAGTCCGTCCGGGCCCTCCCAGGTGTTGGAATTATGCCCTAGAGGCAATAATAAATATAGTTATTATTATAATTCCTGTATCAAGATAATCGTTTATTATCCATGCTATAATTGTATTGAATGAAGACTCATTTACATGTGTGGATACATAGACAAGACACTGTCCCTAGCAAGCCTCTAATTGGCTAGCCAGTTGATCAAAGATAGTCAGTGCCTTCTGATTATGAACAAGGTGTTGTTGCTTGATAACTGGATCACGTCATTAGGAGAATCACGTGATGGACTAGACCCAAACTAATAGACGTAGCATGTTGATCGTGTCATTTTGTTGCTACTGTTTTCTGCGTGTCAAGTATTTGTTCCTATGACCATGAGATCATATAACTCACTAACACCGGAGGAATACTTTGTGTGTATCAAACGTAGCAACGTAACTGGGTGACTATAAAGATGCTCTACAGGTATCTCTGAAGGTGTTCGTTGAGTTAGTATGGATCAAGACTGGGATTTGTCACTCCGTGTGACGGAGAGGTATCTCGGGGCCCACTCGGTAATACAACATCACACACAAGCCTTGCAAGCAATGTAACTTAGTGTAAGTTGCGGGATCTTGTATTACGGAACGAGTAAAGAGACTTGCCGGTAATCGAGATTGAAATAGGTATGGGGATACTGACGATCGAATCTCGGGCAAGTAACATACCGAAGGACAAAGGGAATGACATACGGGATTATATGAATCCTTGGCACTGAGGTTCAAACGATAAGATCTTCGTAGAATACGTAGGATCCAATATGGGCATCCAGGTCCCGCTATTGGATATTGACCGAGGAGTCTCTCGGGTCATGTCTACATAGTTCTCGAACCCGCAGGGTCTGCACACTTAAGGTTTGACGTTGTTTTATGCGTATTTGAGTTATATGGTTGGTTACCGAATGTTGTTCGGAGTCCCGGATGAGATCACGGACATCACGAGGGTTTCCGGAATGGTCCGGAAACGAAGATTGATATATAGGATGACCTCACTTGATTACCGGAAGGTTTTCGGAGTTACCGGGAATGTACCGGGAATGACGAATGGGTTCCGGGAGTTCACCGGGGGGGGGGGGGGCAACCCACCCCGGGGAAGCCCATAGGCCTTGAGGGTGGTGCACCAGCCCTTAGTGGGCTGGTGGGACAGCCCAAAAGGGCCCTATGCGCATTGGAAGAAAAATCAAAGAGAAAGAAAAAAAAAGAGGAGGTGGGAAGGGAAGGAAGGACTCCCACCCACCAAACCAAGTCCAACTCGGTTTGGGGGGGGGAGACCTTCCCCCCTTGGCTCGGCCGAACCCCTTGGGGCTCCTTGAGCCCCAAGGCAAGGCCCCCCGTCTCCCACCTATATGTACGGAGGTTTTAGGGCTGATTTGAGACGACTTTTCCACGGCAGCCCGACCACATACCTCCACGGTTTTTCCTCTAGATCGTGTTTGTGCGGAGCTCGGGCGGAACCCTGCTGAGACGAGATCATCACCAACCTCCGGAGCACCGTCACGCTGCCGGAGAACTCTTCTACCTCTCCGTCTCTATTGCTGGATCAAGAAGGCCGAGATCATCGTCGAGTTGTACGTGTGCTGAACGCGGAGGTGCCGTCCGTTCGGTACTTGATCGTGGGACTGATCGCGGGATTTTTCGCGGGGAGGATCGAGGGACGTGAGGACGTTCCACTACATCAACCGCGTTCACTAACGCTTCTGCTGTACGGTCTACAAGGGTACGTAGATCACTCATCCCTTCTCGTAGATGGACATCACCATGATAGGTCTTCGTGCGCGTAGGAAATTTTTTGTTTCCCATGCGACGTTCCCCATTAGTGGTATCAGAGCTAGGTTCATGCGTAGATGTCTTCTCGAGTAGAACACAAAAGTTTTTGTGGGCGGTCATGTGCGTTTTGCTGCCCACCTTAGTCTTTTCTTGATTCCGCGGTATTGTTGGATTGAAGCGGCTTGGACCGACATTACTCGTACGCTTACGAGAGACTGGTTTCATCGCTACGAGTAACCCCGTTGCTCAAAGATGACTGGCAAGTGTCGGTTTCTCCAACTTTAGTTGAATCAGATTTGACTGAGGAGGTCCTTGGATGAGGTCAAATAGCAACTCATATATCTCCGTTGTGGTGTTTGCGTAAGTAAGATACGATCCTACTAGATACCCGTGGTCACCACGTAAAACATGCAACAACAAAATTAGAGGACGTCTAACTTGTTTTTGCAGGGTATGCTTGTGATGTGATATGGCCAACGATGTGATGTGATATATTGGATGTATGAGATGATCATGTTGTAATAGAAAATATCGACTTGCACGTCGATGGTACGGCAACCGGCAGGAGCCATAGGGTTGTCTTTATACTAACGTTTGTGCTTGCAGATGCATTTACTATTTTGCTAGGATGTAGCTTTAGTAGTAATAGCATGAGTAGCACGACAACCCCGATGGCGACACGTTGATGGAGATCATGGTGTGGCGCCGGTGACAAGAAGATCGTGCCGGTGCTTTGGTGATGGAGATCAAGAAGCACGTGATGATGGCCATATCATGTCACTTATGAATTGCATGTGATGTTAATCCTTTTATGCACCTTATTTTGCTTAGAACGACAGTAGCATTATGAGGTGATCTCTCACTAAAATTTCAAGACGAAATTGTGTTCTCCCCGACTGTGCACCGTTGCTACAGTTCGTCGTTTCGAGACACCACGTGATGATCGGGTGTGATAGACTCAACGTTCACATACAACGGGTGCAAAACAGTTGCGCACGCGGAACACTCGGGTTAAGCTTGACGAGCCTAGCATGTGTAGACATGGCCTCGGAACACATGAGACCGAAAGGTCGATCATGAATGATATAGATGATATGATTAGCATAGGGATGCTTACCACTGAAACTATACTCAACTCACGTGATGATCGGACTTGAGCTAGTGTAAGTGGATCATGAACCACTCAAATGACTAGAGAGATGTACTTTTTGAGTGGGAGTTTAGCGAATAATTTGATTAAGTTAAACTCTAATTATCTTGAACATAGTCTAAGTCCACTTTGAATATATTTGTGTTGTAGATCATGGCTCACGCGACAGTCACCCTGAATTTTAATACGTTCCTAGAGAAAGCTAAGCTGAAAGATGATGGAAGCAACTTTGTAGACTGGGCTCGTAATCTTAAGCTAATCTTACAAGCTGGGAAGAAGGATTATGTCCTTAATGCTGCGCTAGGAGATGAACCACCCGCTACGGCTGATCAGGATGTTAAGAACACTTGGTTAGCACGTAAGGAGGACTAGTCAGTAGTTGAATGTGCAGTCTTGTATTGCTTAGAACCGGGACTTCAACGTCGCTTTGAGCGTCATGGAGCATTTGAGATGTTCCAGGAGTTGAAGTTTATCTTTCAGAAGAACGCCCGGATCAAGAGGTATGAGACCTCCGATAAATTCTATGCTTGCAAGATGGAGGAAAACTCGTCTGTCAGTGAACATGTTCTCAAAAAGTCTGGGTACTCAAACCGTCTAGCTGAGCTGGGGATTGAACTCCCGCAAGAGGCTATCACTGACAGAATCCTTCAATCACTGCCGCCAAGCTATAAAGGCTTTGTGTTGAACTACAACATGCAAGGGATGAATAAGTCTCCCGGCGAGTTGTTTGCGATGCTGAAAGTCGTAGAGTCTGCACTCCGTAAAGAGCATCAAGTGTTGATGGTGAATAAGACCACTAGTTTCAAGAGAAACGGCAAAGGCAAGAAGGGTAATTCAAAGAAGAGCGGCAAGCCTGTTGCCAATCCGAAGAAGAAACCCAAAGCTGGACCTAAGCCTGAAACGGAGTGTTACTATTGCAAGGGTATGGGTCACTGGAAGCGCAATTGCCCCAAGTATCTGGCAGATAAGAAGGCGGCCAAAGAAAAATCAGGTATATTTGATATAAAAGTTATTGATGTGTACTTAACCGGCTCTCGTAGTAGTGCCTGGGTATTCGATACCGGTTCTGTTGCTCATATTTGCAACTCGAAACAGGAACTGCGGAATAGACGAAGGCTGGCGAAAGATGAAGTGACGATGCGCGTACGAAATGGTTCCAAGGTTGATGCAATCGCCGTCGGCACAATTTCACTTCAGTTACCATCAGGATTAGTTATGAACTTAAATCATTGTTATTTAGTGCCTTCGTTGAGCATGAACATTATATCTGAATCTTGTTTATTGCGAGACGGTTACTCTTTTAAGTCAGAGAATAATGGTTGTTCTATTTCTATGAGTAACATCTTTTACGGTCATGCACCCAATGTGAGAGGATTGTTCATATTGAATCTTGATAGTGATACACACATACATAACATTCAGACCAAAAGAGTTAGAGTTAACAATGATAGCGCCATATTTTTGTGGCACTGCCGCTTAGGTCATATTGGTGTAAAGCGCATGAAGAAACTCCATGCTGATGGACTTTTGGAGTCACTTGACTTTGATTCACTTGACACGTGCGAACCATGCCTCATGGGCAAGATGACTAAGACTCCGTTCTCCGGAACAATGGAGCGTGCAAGTGACTTGTTGGAAATCATACATACCGATGTGTGTGGTCCGATGAGCGTGGAGGCATGCGGCGGATATCGTTATTTTCTCACCTTCACTGACGATTTGAGTAGATATGGTTATGTCTACTTGATGAAGCACAAGTCTGAAACATTTGAAAAGTTCAAGCAATTTCAGAGTGAAGTTGAAAATCATCGTAACAAGAAGATCAAGTTCCTACGGTCTGATCGTGGGGGTGAATATCTGAGTTTCGAGTTTGGTGCTCACTTAAGACAATGTGGAATTGTTTCACAGTTGACACCGCCTGGAACACCACAGCGTAATGGTGTGTCCGAACGTCGTAATCGTACTTTATTAGAGATGGTGCGATCTATGATGTCTCTTACCGATTTGCCGTTATCGTTTTGGGGTTATGCATTAGAAACAGCTGCATTCACTTCAAATAGGGCACCATCAAAATCCGTTGAGACGACACCATACGAACTGTGGTATGGCAAAAGGCCAAAGTTGTCGTTTCTTAAAGTTTGGGGATGTAATGCTTATGTCAAAAAGCTTCAGCCTGAAAAGCTGGAACCCAAAGCGGAAAAGTGCGTCTTCATAGGTTACCCAAAAGAGACAGTTGGGTACACCTTCTATCTCAAATCCGAGGGCAAAGTGTTTGTTGCTAAAAACGGAGCTTTTCTCGAGAAGGAGTTTCTCTCGAGAGAATTGAGTGGGAGGAAGATAGAACTTGACAAGGTTGTCGAACCTCTCATCCCTCCGGATGGTGGCGCGGGGCAAGGGGAAACCTCTGTCGTTGCGACGCCGGTTGAGGAGGAAGTTAATGATGATGATCATGAAACTCCGGTTCAAGTTTCTGTCGAACCACGCAGGTCGACGAGACCACGTACTGCTCCAGAGTGGTACGGTAATCCCGTCTTATCAATCATGTTGTTGGACAACAATGAACCTGCAAATTATGAAGAAGCAATGGTGGGCCTAGATTCCAACAAATGGCTAGAAGCCATGAAGTCCGAGATAGGATCCATGTATGAGAACAAAGTGTGGACTTTGGAGGTACTGCCTGAGGGCCGCAAGGCTATTCAGAACAAATGGATCTTTAAGAGGAAGACGGACCCTGACGGCAATGCGACCGTTTATAAAGCTCGACTTGTGGCAAAGGGTTTTTCACAAGTTCAAGGAGTTGACTACGATGAGACATTCTCACCCGTAGCGATGCTTAAGTCCGTCAGAATCATGTTAGCAATAGCTGCATTTTTCGATTATGAAATCTGGCAGATGGATGTCAAAACGGCATTCCTTAACGGATTCCTTAAGGAAGAATTGTATATGATACAACCCGAAGTTTTTGTCGATCCTAAGAATGCTAACAAGGTGTGCAAGCTCCAGCGATCCATTTATGGACTGGTGCAAGCATCTCGGAGTTGGAACAAACGCTTTGATGAGGTGATCAAAGCATTTGGGTTTATACAAGTGGTTGGAGAATCTTGTATTTACAAGAAAGTGAGTGGGAGCTCTGTGGCGTTTCTAATATTATATGTGGATGACATATTGCTGATTGGAAACAACGTGGAGTTTTTGGAGAGCATAAAGGATTACTTGAATAAAAGTTTCTCTATGAAGGACCTAGGAGAAGCTGCTTACATTCTAGGCATTAAGATCTATAGGGATAGATCAAAACGCGTGATAGGACTTTCACAAAGCACATACCTTGATAAAGTTTTGAAGAGATTCAAAATGGAACAGTCCAAGAAGGGGTTCTTGCCAGTTTTACAAGGTACGAGATTGAGTAAGACTGAGTGTCCAGCAACTGATGAAGATAGAGAGCATATGCGTTCCGTCCCCTATGCTTCAGCCATAGGTTCTATCATGTATGCAATGTTGTGCACTAGACCGGACGTTAGCCTGGCCATAATTATGGTAGGTAGGTTCCAGAGTAATCCAGGAGTGGATCACTGGACAGCGGTCAAGAATATCCTGAAGTACCTGAAAAGGACTAAGGAGATGTTTCTCGTGTATGGAGGTGACGAAGAGCTCGCCGTAAAAGGTTATGTCGATGCAAGCTTTGACACAGATCCGGACGACTCTAAGTAGCAAACCGGATACGTATTTATTCTTAATGGGGGTGCGGTAAGCTGGTGCAGTTCCAAGCAAAGCGTCGTAGAAGATTCTACATGTGAAGCGGAGTACATGGCTGCCTCGGAGGCGGCTAAGGAGGGTGTCTGGATGAAGCAGTTCATGACGGATCTTGGAGTGGTGCCAAGCGAACTGAATCCAATAACCTTGTTCTGTGACAACACGGGTGCCATTGCCTTAGCAAAGGAACCACGGTTTCACAAGAAGTCCAGACACATCAAGCGACGCTTCAACCTCATCCGCGACTACGTCGAAGGAGAGGACGTAAATATATGCAAAGTGCACACGGATCTGAATGTAGCAGACCCGCTGACTAAACCTCTTCCACGGCCAAAGCATGATCAACACCAGAACTGTATGGGTGTTAGATTTATTACAATGTAATTCGCATGATGATGTGAGGGCTAGATTATTGACTCTAGTGCAAGTGGGAGACTGTTGGAATTATGCCCTAGAGGCAATAATAAATATAGTTATTATTATAATTCCTGTATCAAGATAATCGTTTATTATCCATGCTATAATTGTACTGAATGAAGACTCATTTACATGTGTGGATACATAGACAAAACAGTGTCCCTAGCAAGCCTCTAATTGGCTAGCCAGTTGATCAAAGATAGTCAGTGTCTTCTGATTATGAACAAGGTGTTGTTGCTTGATAAGTGGATCACGTCATTAGGAGAATTACGTGATGGACTAGACCCAAACTAATAGACGTAGCATGTTGATCGTGTCATTTTGTTGCTACTGTTTTCTGCGTGTCAAGTATTTGTTCCTATGACCATGAGATCATATAACTCACTAACACCGGAGGAATACTTTGTGTGTATCAAACATCACAACGTAACTGGGTGACTATAATGATGCTCTACAGGTATCTCCGAAGGTGTTCGTTGAGTTAGTATGGATCAAGACTGGGATTTATCACTCCGTGTGACGGAGAGGTATCTCGGGGCCCACTCGGTAATACAACATCACACACAAGCCTTGCAAGCAATGTAACTTAGTGTAAGTTGCGGGATCTTGTATTACGGAACGAGTAAAGAGACTTGCCGGTAAACGAGATTGAAATAGGTATGGGGATACTGACGATCGAATCTCAGGCAAGTAACATACCGAAGGACAAAGGGAATGACATACGGGATTATATGAATCCTTGGCACTGAGGTTCAAACGATAAGATCTTTGTAGAATATGTAGGATCCAATATGGGCATCCAGGTCCCGCTATTGGATATTGACCGAGGAGTCTCTCGGGTCATGTCTACATAGTTCTCGAACCCGCAGGGTCTGCACACTTAAGGTTTGACGTTGTTTTATGCGTATTTGAGTTATATGGTTGGTTACCGAATGTTGTTCGAAGTCCCGGATGAGATCACGGACGTCACGAGGGTTTCCGGAATGGTCCGGAAACGAAGATTGATATATAGGATGACCTCATTTGATTACCGGAAGGTTTTCGGAGTTACCGGGAATGCACCGGGAATGACGAATGGGTTCCGGGAGTTCACCGGGGGGGCAACCCACCCCGGGGAAGCCCATAGGCCTTGAGGGTGGCGCACCAGCCCTTAGTGGGCTGGCGGGACAGCCCAAAAGGGCCCTATGTGCATTGGAAGAAAAATCAAAGAGAAAAAAAAAGAGGAGGTGGGAAGGGAAGGAAGGACTCCCACCCACCAAACCAAGTCCAACTCGGTTTGGGGGGGAGACCTTCCCCCCTTGGCTCGGTCGAACCCCTTGGGGCTCCTTGAGCCCCAAGGCAAGGCCCCCCCTCTCCCACCTATATATACGGAGGTTTTAGGGCTGATTTGAGACGACTTTTCCACGGCAGCCCAACCACATACCTCCACGGTTTTTTCCTCTAGATCGCGTTTCTGCGGAGCTCGGGCGGAGCCCTGCTGAGACGAGATCATCACCAACCTCCGGAGCGCTGTCACGCTGCCGGAGAACTCTTCTACCTCTCCGTCTCTCTTGTTGTATCAAGAAGGCCGAGATCATCGTTGAGTTGTACGTGTGCTGAACGCGGAGGTGCCGTCCGTTCGGTACTAGATCGTGGGACTGATCGCGGGATTGTTCGCGGGGCGGGTCGAGGGACGTGAGGACGTTCCACTACATCAACCGCGTTCACTAACGCTTCTGTTGTACGGTCTACAAGGGTACATAGATCACTCATCCCCTCTCGTAGATGGACATCACCATGATAGGTCTTCGTGCGCGTAGGAAAATTTTTGTTTCCCATGCGACGTTCCCCATCACCAGGCAGCTTGCGCTCTCTAAGGGGGAAAGGATCCAGATCTAGCCTTTGGTCGACGCGTTGATAGCCGTCGTCCACAAGGGAGTCACCGGCACGGACCTGCTGGAGACTTTTCTGGGTCAGCGCATCCAGCCACTGCAAGCCCGACACCACACCATGTGGCACTACGCGGGGCCTTCGGATTCCACTCGGACTCATCCAGAGTGCTTGACCGGGGAGACTGTGAGAGCGTGGGTCCGCAGCATCACCGGCGTGTGTGATAACCCCGAAGGAGCCCGGCGGGTGAAGCCCTTCCGCGCCGACAATCCTCCTCCGAATGAGGTGAGCACATCTTGTCGAGTGCTTTTGCTCTCTTTAGATTTGTCGCTTTTCTTGTCTCGCCGCCTGACGTTGCCGACTGTGTTTTGTGCAGGAGTGGACCAACTGGTACTCTGCTGTCTCGAACGAGAATCCAGCTGAGGAAGAGGAGGGCAGCCAGGAGGGCAGCACGGATAGCACCGAGTATGTCTCCGACAGTGGGGAGACGGAGGAGGAGACGGAAGAAGAGGAGGAGGAGGATGGGGAGCAGAGCTCGCCACCTCCACCACCAGAGCACCGAACGAAGCGCCGTCACGATCCCGCTGCTCCGCCGGCTCCTCTAGCTGCCCCGAGTGCTCCGTCAGCCCCTCCCGTGGCTCCGAGTGCTCGGAGTGTGAAGAGGACCAGGGACGCTGCTGTCGAGCCCATGGACCAGCCGTCCAAGGTGGCCAAACCTAGTGGGCCTAAGCCTCGGAAAGCTTTGCCCCGGATGAGGATCGTTGTTCCAGTCGCCTCAGCGTAAGTGCCTTGTTCTCCTATCTTCCTTCAGTATCTGATTGAACTCATGCTTATCCGTCGAGTGGATTTCACTCAACAGAGCTGCTACTTCCGCCACCTCTCTGTCGCGCCAGGACGATGATCCTATGGACACGGATAACGCTGCCACGTCCCAGCAAGGTACGTTGTCACGACTTCGAGAGTTTGCATTATTGTTTCGCGAGTGCTCTCTTTAATCTTGCTCCTTTTTCTGTAATTTCATGTTGTTCAACCGGGCTTCCTTCGGAGGTGATCCATCTGGAGGACGACGACCAGAGGGGGTCGGGGCCAGCTTTGGCGCCTGTCCTTGAGGTTGTCCCATCTGCTGATGCTCCCACCATGAACGTGCCGCCGACCGAGACGGTGCCGCCGACTGAGACGGTGCCCCTCACGGCAGAACCGACTGGAGCGGGGCTCGGGATGCCCAAGGAGTCTTCTGTCGTGTCGGGTCCGTAAACCGTTCAATATGATGCCCGACACCTCCCGGAAGACCAGGTGGGGGCCACCAAGGACGCCATGGTGCAGGTGGAGCTGATGGTGGGTGACGCCAAGGGAGCGTATGACTCCATCTCGTCTTTGTACAAGAAAAGCTTGGAACTCCAGGACGATATCCGAGTAAGTGCGCTAGTAAGTGTTTACTTTCCTCTTGTCACCCACTGGGGGTTTCAGTGATATACTCGGATACAGTAGGATGATTTTGCAGTGGGTTCACTCCGGGTGAACCCAGTGGGTGTAGTCGCCGAAACTTCTGTCGAGTGCTTGCACCGGCAGTTGTCTTTATATGTATTTTCCGTGACGTGAACAGATCAGAGCTGATCTGCCTGAATGGTACCAGTGGGGGCACTCCGGGTGCACCCACTGGGTGTAGTCTCCGAGAGTAGTGTTACTCAGGTCGGGTAATGGTAGTCTAATAGATTCGTCTGTTTGTCATGGAGCTCAATAGGGTCGACCTGTTCGAGCTTCATGCCAGTGGGGTCACTCTTAGTGAACCCACTGGGTGTAGTCCCCGAGACCGCTGTCGATTGCTTGAAGAACTTTGAGCTTTAATTGTTTTGTCATATGTGTCGCTACTTTTTCCTTGTTGAATGTGTCTGTTCTTCTCTTTGCGCTTATTTGGCAGAAGACTTGCGAAATGGGATCCGCTTACAATGCTCTGAAGGCTGAGAAGATTCAGCTTGCTGCGGACTTGGAGGTGGCTGTGAATGACCTGGCTGGTGTGAAGGGGGCTCTTGCTGACTAAGAGAAGTCTTTGGAGGAGTCCCGGGAGACCAGCAAGGCATTGCTGGCCGAAATTGAAAAATTGAAGAGTCAAAGAACCGAACGGATGGGCCAGCTGAAGTTGATGAACACTCGGTGCATGGCGCAGGAGAAGTACGTCAGCGACTGGGCAAGGAAGATGGTTGCACTGCTTGGTGGTAAGTTTTTTGCCGAGTGCTTCTTGACTTTGGAGTTCATTCTGCGCTTACTTTCTGCTTGTCTTTTCTTTGCAGACTTTTGTCGGGACGCTGAGGCTGAAGTAGCCGACATTGAACGGTCGGTTGTTCCAAACGTTCCACTCGGCGACGAAGCCAACCGGGACTTGCTCCGAGCGCATATTCGCCTTAGCAGAGTGGGACCTTTCATTGGCCGCCTGAGAGAAGTCATCGGCCGGATCGACAAGGAGCTGTCGCCCGAAGACGATTCCCGGCAAGAAATAGATGGGTTGATGACTCGGCTGGAGGACGTCCCGAGCAGAGTGCAGGCATGGAAGAAGTCTGCCTCTCGTTGTGGTGCGGACGTGGCGCTATCGCTTGTCCGAGTGCACTGCAAGGAAGCTCGCGAAGAAAAGCTGAAGACGTTGCAGGTCGCCAACACCAAGAAGCTTCGATTCGAAGATTTCATGGAGACCTTCCTCGACACAGCCACTCGCATCGCAGACGGGATCGACCTTGACACCTTTGTGGAGCCTGCCAGTCCCGGTGACGCTTGAAAAACTTTATGGTGAACGCACATTTACCTCGGTATGCCGAGTGGTATCTGTATCAAACTTTGGCCACTGCTGTTGGCCATCACATTCGTGGTTCCAACTTTGAATTCGAATCGAATATTTCGCTCTTCTTTCGCTAAGTTTTTTTTTGACATGATTTTGGTTCGTGGTTTTTGTTTGGCGTTTCTTGCTGAAGTCGATGACAAACATGCGGAGCATGTAGTTGTCAGTTGCCTTCACATCCACATGAGCCTCCATGAGGGTCTGCCAAGGCTCCGAGTGGATCTCGAAAATACACTCGGAGGAAGCTTTTACTTAGGCGACTTTGGGTCGCGGCTAAGTCTCCGAGTGCGACTTTTAGTGCACACTCGGAGTGAGTTTGTACTTAGGGGACTCTGGATCGCAGCTAAGTCTCCGAGCGCGACTGTAGGCTCGCACTCGGAGCGAGTTGTTACTCATGTAGTTGTCAGTTGTCTTCACATCGACATGAGCCTCGATGAGGGTCTGCTAAGCCTTCGAGTGGATCTCGAAAATACACTCGGAGGAAGCTTTTACTTAGGCGACTTTGTGTCGCGGCTAAGTCTCCGAGTGCGACTTTTAGTGCACACTCGGAGTGAGTTTGTACTTAGGCGATTCTGCGTCGCAGCTAAGTCTCCAAGCGCGACTGTAGGCTCGCACTCGGAGCGAGTTGTTACTCATGTAGTTGTCAATTGTCTTCAGATCCACATGAGCCTCAATGAGGGTCTGCTAAGCCTCCGAGTGGATCTCGAGAATACACTCGGAGGAAGCCTTTTACTTAGGCGACTCTGGATCGCAGCTAAGTCCCCGAGTGCGGCTTTTGGTGCGCACTCGGAGCGAGTCTGTACTTAGGCGATTCTGGGTCGCAGCTAAGTCCCCGAGTGCGACTTTTAATGCGCACTCGGAGCGTGTTTGTACTTAGGCGATTCTGGGTCGCAGCTAAGTCCCCGAGTGTGGCTTTTAGTGCGCACTCGGAGCGAGTTTGTACTTAGGCGACTCTGGGTCGCAGCTAAGTCCCTGAGTGCGGCTTTTAGTGCGCACTCGGAGCGAGTTTGTACTTAGGCGACTCTAGGTCGCAGCTAAGTCCCCAAGTGCGGCTTTTAGTGCGCACTCGGAGCGAGTTTGTACTTAGGCGATTCTGGGTCACAGCTAAGTCCCTGAGTGCGACTTTTAGTGCGCACTCGGAGCGAGTTTGTACTTAGGCGACTCTGGGTCGCAACTAAGTCCCCGAGTGCGCCTTTTAGTGCGCACTCGGAGCGAGTTTGAACTTAGGCGACTTTGGGTCGCAGCTAAGTCCCCGAGTGCGACTTTTAGTGCGCACTCGGAGCGAGTTTGTACTTAGGCGACTCTGGGTCGCAGCTAAGTCCCCGAGTACGACTTTTAGTGCACACTCGGAGAGAGTTTTTTAGACCGGAGTCTGCAAACGCAGAAGAATTTTGAATTGGCAAGAAATCAATCTGCTTTATATTACTTCAATGATACTTGTTCTTTACATTGTCTCCGTCGGCGGTCATGTGTAGAAACGCTTAAGGAGATCTCCATTCCATGCTCGCGGCTCGTCCATTTCCCTGTCGAGGTTGTAAAGTCGATACGCTCCATTGTTCAGCACCTTAGAGATGATGAAGGGTCCTTCCCAGGCGGGAGCCAACTTGTGTGGTCTCTGCTGATCCACTCGGAGCACCAGGTCGCGTGCTTGGAATGTGCGACTCCTGACGTGTCGCGCGTGAAATCGCCGCAGATCTTGTTGATAGATTGTTGAGCGAGTCAGTGCCATCTCGCGCTCTTCTTCCAGAAGATCCACACCGTCTTGCCTAGCTTGCTCTGCTTCGGCTTCGGAGAAGAGTTCGACTCGTGGAGAGTTATGAAGCAAGTCACTCGGAAGGACCGCCTCTGCTCCATAAACGAGGAAGAACGGGGATCGCCATGTGGATCTATTCGGAGTTGTGCGGAGGCCCCACAGCACCGAAGGCAGTTCGGTGACCCATGCGTCGGCGGCATGTCCAACTTCTCGCGGGAGTCGAGGCTTCAACCCTTGAAGAATAAGTCCATTCGCCCACTCTGCTTTCCCGTTTGTTTGGGGGTGCGCCACGGATGCAAAATCCACTCGGATTCCTTGGCCTGTGCAAAAGCCTTTGAACCTGTCCGAGTCGAAGTTTGTGCGTTGTCGGTGATTATGCTGTGCGGAACCCCGTATCTGGAGATGATGTCCCTCATAAATTTGATGGTCGTAAGGGCGTCAAGCTTCTTGATGGGCTTGGCTTCAATCCACTTGGTGAACTTGTCGACTGCTACCAGCAGATGAGTGAATCCTCCTTGGCATGTTCTGAATGGTCCGACTGTATCTAATCCCCACACGGTGAATGGCCAGACGAGAGGAATTGTCTTTAGCACAGACGTTGGCTTGTGGGACTTGTACGAATAGAACTGACAGCCTTCACAACGGTCGACCATGTCCTTTGCCATTTCATTCGCCTGCAACCAAAAGAAACCAGCTCGGAATGCTTTGGCGACGATTGCCCTTGAGGAGGCATGATGGCCGCAGGTTCCCGAGTGAATTTCTTCCAAGATTAACTGTCCCTCCTCAGGGGAGATGCATCGCTGAAGGACGCCTGAAACACTTTCCCTGTACAACTGGCCATCAATGACGGTGAAGGACTTCGATCTGCGGACGATCTGCCTAGCTTGGACTTCGTCTTCTGGTAACTCTTGCCTCAGGATGTACGCAATGAACGGTACAGTCCATTCGGGGATGAGAGCAAGAATCTCCATGATCAAATCAACCACAGCAGGGACCTCGACTTCAGTCGGATCTGTTGAGCTCTTCGGTTGTACTGGTTCCTCTGTAAAAGGATCTTCTTTTACTGAGGGGAGGTGTAGGTGCTCGAGGCAGACATCACTCGGGACCTGTCTCCGAGTGGATCCAAGTTTCGCCAATTCGTCTGCCGCTTGGTTTTTCAGTCGGGGAACATGGTGAAGTTCCAGACCTTCAAACTTCTTCTCGAGCTTCCTTACTGCATTGCAGTATGCAGTCATGGTGGGGTTCCTTACATCCCACTCCTTCATCACTTGATTAACCACCAAATCCGAGTCGCCATAGACCATCAGGTGACGGACGCCGAGTGTGATGGCCATGCGCAATCCGTAAAGGAGAGCTTCGTACTCTGCCTCGTTGTTGGAAGAATCAAAATGTATCTGCAACACATACTTGAGTTTATCACCTTTTGGCGATATGATCACTACGCCAGCGCCGGAGCCATTCAACATCTTGGACCCATCGAAGAACATGGTCCAATGAGCCGAGTAGATGTGAGTCGGTTGCTGTTGTTCTACCCATTCTGCTATGAAGTCAGCCATAGCTTGAGACTTTATAGCCTTCTTGGTTTCGAACTTGATGTCGCAGTATAACATCTCCATTGCCCACTTCGCCACTCGGCCTGATGTGTCCCGGTTGTGGAGGATTTCCGACAACGGAGCATCAGAAATGACAGACACCGAGTGGTCTTGGAAATAATGAGCCACCTTCTTTGCAGTCATGTAGATCCCATAAATAAGCTTTTGATAATGGGGATACCTCTGCTTGGAAGGAGTGAGGACTTCGGAGACATAATATACTGGCTGCTGAACCTTGTACGCTTTGCCTTCTTCTTCACGTTCGACTGTGAGAACAGTGCTGACGACTTGATTTGTAGCCGCGATGTACAGAAGAAGGGGTTCTTTACTGAGCGGGGCAGTAAGAACCGGCTGGGTGGAAAGCGGGGCTTTGAGGTCGTCTAATGCAATTTGGGCTTTGTCTGTCCACTCGAAAGTATCTGATTTCTTCATGAGTCGGTACAGAGGTAACGCCTTCTCGCCGAGTCGAGCGATAAACCTGCTCAAAGCCGCTAGGCAACCTGTGGACCTTTGAACATCATGTATTCTGACCGGCCGTTCCATTCGGACGATGGTTCTGATCTTTTCGGGGTTGACACCGATCCCTCGTTCGGAAACAAAGAAACCGAGTAACTTCCCGCTGGGAATGCCGAATGAACACTTGGCTGGGTTGAGCTTGATATCGTACCTACGTAGGTTGGCGAATGTTTCTGCCAAGTCAGTCAGCAGGTCAGAACCTTTGCGCGACTTGACTACGATATCGTCCATATATGCCTCCACATTTCGACCGATCTGGTCAAGGAGGCATTTTTAGATCATGCGCATAAAAGTTGCTCCTGCATTCTTCAAACCGAATGGCATAGTGATGTAGCAGAAACACCCGAATGGGGTGATGAAGGCTGTTTTTAATTCATCCGGTCCATACAGACGGATCTGATGATAGCCCGAATAGGCATCAAGGAATGATAAACGCTCGCAGCCCGCAGTCGAATCAATAATTTGATCAATGCGGGGGAGCGGGAAATGATCTTTCGGGCAGACCTTATTGAGATGCTTGAAATCGATGCACATACGGAGAGACTTGTCCTTCTTGGGCACCATGACAACATTGGCGAGCCACTCGGAGTGGTGTACCTCGCGAATGAAGTTGTCCGCCAAAAGTTTAGCCACCTCCTCTCAGATTGCCTTCCTTTTGTGCGCGGCGGACCGACGCAGGCGTTCTCGGACGGGCCGAGAAGCAGGATCCACATGCAGTCGGTGCTCAGCCAACTCCCTGGGTACACCTGGCATGTCAGCGGGCTTCCATGCGAAAATGTCCCAGTTCTCACGGAGGAATTGGATGAGCTCGGCTTCCTATTTTGGATCAAGGGTGGTGGATATGTTCGTCGGGGCAGCGGCGTCGTCCGTCGGGTGGATGCTGACTTTCTTCGTGTCTCCCGCCGACTAGAATGCGGACTCCGAAGCTGGCTTCTTCAAACGCATCAAGTCAGCGGGGTCGGCTGTCTTCTTGTACACATCCAGCTCGAGGATAGCCATCTGCTGATCGGCAATCCTCGACCCCTGCTGCAGACACTCCTCGGCCCGCTGCCGATTGCCTGTGACCGTGATCACACCTTTCGGACCCGGCATCTTCAGCTTCAAATACACGTAACATGGACGGGCCATGAAACGCGCCTACGCCGGACGGCCCAGAATCGCATGGTATGCACTCTGGAAGTCCACCACCTCGAATGTCAGCTTTTCCTTGCGGAAGTTCTTGTCGGAGCCGGAAACGACGTCCAACGCGATCTGGCCGAGTGACTTGGCCTTTCGTCCTGGGACGACTCCGTGGAACTGCATGCTGCTCTCGCTAAGTTTGGACATCGGAATGCCCATCCCCTTGAGAGTGTCGGCGTACATGATGTTCGAGCCGCTGCCGCCGTCCATGAGGACTTTGCGCAGTCGGACTCCTTCCACCACCGAGTCGACGACCAGAGCTTGCCTCCCTGGGGTGGGCACGTGTGCTGGATGGTCCGACTGATCAAAGGTGATCGCAGTCTGAGACCATTTGAGGAACGTGGGATTGGTTGGGGTTGCCATGTTCACCTTCCTGTTCACCAGCTTCAGTCGACTCTTGCTTTCCACGTCAGCAAAAATCATCAATGTTGCATGGACTTGGAGGAACGGATCCTCCTTGTCCTCATCATCCTGCTCGTTGTCCTTTTCACTCGGCTGCCCTTTGCCGAACCCTTGGATCAGGAGGCGACACTGCCGAGTGGTATGCTTCGGGAATATAGGATTGCCCTCCTCGTCCATCTTCGTGTGTATTGGACACGGCTGATCCAGGACGGAGTTTCCGAATTGCTTCTTCTTGGGGGTATACTGAGCTTTCCCCTTGCCCTTGAACTTGGCATTCGTAACGGCTGCTGCCTCTGCCTGCGGAGTGGATGGAGCTTTCTGCTTCTGCTTCCGATTGTTGTTCCCATCTCCGTCGGTGACTGCCTTATGCTTGCCGCTACGTATGCGGTCCTCTTCTTCGCCATTTGCGTAGCGTGCGGCTATCTCCATCATCTTGCTCATGGAGATGTCGCCTGTCCGACCAAACTTCAAGTACAGATCTCTGTACCGCACGCCTGCCTTGAAGGCGCAGACTGCTTGGTGCTCTGTGACATTCTCCACCGTGTGGTAGAGGGTCGTCCAGCGCAGGATGAAATCACGCAGGGGCTCGTTCTGCTTCTGGACACAGTGTTGGAGCTCCACGAGACCGGCAGGGCGCTTGCACGTACCCTCGAAGGTCTTGATGAAGACTCTGGACAGATCTGCCCAGCTGTAGATGCTTGATGGAGCTAACTGGTTCAGCGAAGCTCGTGCCGAGCCATCGAGCATCAGGGGGAGATGTTTCATGGCGACCTGGTCATCTCCGCCACCGATCTGGACTACCACTCGGTAGTCATCCAACCAAGTTTCTGGCTTGGACTCTCGTGTGAACTTGCTGATTCCCGTCGCCAATCGGAAGTTGGGAGGGATGTCAGCTGAGCGGATGGCCCGACTGAAGCACTCGGGACCAGAAACGACCGTCCTGCCTACACTCGGACGGTCTCTATCGTGACCATCACGGTGGGCTCGACTTCTGTCGACCTTCTTCTGGGCGATGTACCCTCTTGCGTCGGGCCTTGGATCATACGCGTCACCGACTGAACGCCGATCATCGTGATGCCGGGGCCCGTAAGGCCCACCCCGCAGAGGGGTGCGTGAACGGCGACGATCTTCGGGATTCCTGGAACGGCTGCCCCCTCTGCGTCGCTGATGAGAGTCGGGGCTGAAAACCGACCGATGCGTGTTCGCGTGAACAGAACTGTTGTGGATCCTGTTGTGCGACTGGGAGACCGCCGAATTCTGCTGCTGCGCCGTATGCAACAGGGCACGGATCTACTCGATCCCTCTACCAGCCTCTGAATCAGTCGGTTGGAGGGAATCGGCTATTTTGGCAGCGGAAGCCAGGTTGAGGACGGGTGTGCGGAACACCTCGACGTTTCTCTGGCGAGTGCGTCGACTGGCAGAACGGTGGTGTTGACGACGAGCGCCGGATGATTCGCCGACCTCATGCTCGTTCCGACCAGCACGGAGGGGACTTTCATGGGAATCGGCCATGAGAACTTCTGCTGCAGGCCCGCGACCCAAGTACTCGGAAGGTAACTCAGTCGGAACTGAGTCCAAGCACTGGGACGGCGGCGCGACCACAACCGACTCGAGGACCGCCACTTGAGAGGATGCGTTCTGTCGCGCCTGGGCGTGTCATACCCAATGCTGGAGCCATGGATGGCGGGACCGCTTGTTGCGGTGCGTGACGGGGCCGAAGATCGACACCGGGGCCGATTGCTGGAGAAGAAGGACGCCGCGGGAACCGGCACGGAAGTGCGTAGCCCCACGACTCGGGAGCGCCTCGACATCGGGGGGCGCATCCCGAAGCCATGCCGAATCGTCGACGATGAAGGAGAGTGCACCGAAGAGGATCTCATGACCCATGCACAAATCTCCGCCGGACGACATGATGAA
The DNA here is from genome assembly GCF_904849725.1 of Hordeum vulgare subsp. vulgare. Taxonomy (NCBI): domain Eukaryota; kingdom Viridiplantae; phylum Streptophyta; class Magnoliopsida; order Poales; family Poaceae; genus Hordeum; species Hordeum vulgare. The sequence continues at coordinate 498,420,073 of NC_058518.1, forward strand.
AAGATGAAGTCACAAACTCGTCGGAAGTCGCTTAGACGCCTGCCCCATGGTGGGCGCCAACTGTCGTGGGTATAAGTCTGATAGTAGATGTGTAGGGTACGAAAGGATGGGCAGAGCCTTAGCTACGGCGAGGATGTATGAGTTCAGGCCCCTCTATGGTGGAGGTAAAAGCCCTACGTCTCAGTGCTCTTGGGAGCTTAGTGTCGAGTGGAATATAGGATTACAGTAAATGCCAACCCCTGCACCAGTGGGGAAGGGCGGCTTATATAGAGTGCGCTGCCCTTCATAATGGCCCGGTGGACACGGGTGGAATAGCGATGAATAAATGCTTACGTTACAGGTAACGTAAGCCTTAAATGTAAATAATGGTGTATGAAAATGTATGACCGTTGCCCTCCTGGGAGGTTACTATGTACAGAGTGGAATCCAGTCGGTACGTTAAATACGCTCTGAGTGCTCGTCACCGACTGGATGATGGGGGAGTCTTTAGTTCAGTCGGAACTGTCTAAGGGCCTTGTCCTCTATGAAGGGTAGTCCTTGGGTAGGACCTATAGGTCAGGCCTATGACCCTATCCTGGGACTATAACCCCATCAGAGAGCAACGTGTATCCCTCAGCCTTAAGGCTTCTTAGAGACATCCAACCATTCTAATCCACATCATACTTGCTTTACATGTAGGACTAATGTAGAACTACTAATGCATTTTACAAATACATGTTGACTTGTATTTTATTCAAGCTTAATGATGTCCAACCACAAATGATGGAGAATGGAGAATTGCAACACAAGAAATGTATCAGATGAGATGCCTTCTAAGGAAATCTTCATTGCCAAATACAAGATATAAAAACTTTTACCTGAGGAATACATGGATGAAAACTTAGAAGCGATGAAATAGGCGTGAGCCGTGTTGAAATACATTGTCTGCCCTTCTCCAGAAGTTCAAACTTTTGAATGAATTGGCTGATGCATAAGCACTCCATATGTTATCATAGCTAGGAAGACTCGAGTTCTAGATCTGGCTAACCAACTATTAAACATAAAAGTTATAGCCTGCATCAGTCACATGTCTAACACCTGAGAAGCCTAGACACGAAGCAAGTGGTTAAATATATTGCTCGGTTTCTCATGAGTTTGTACTTCTGGATGAACTGAACGATAAATGAATTCAATGAGCCAAAGGGCATGTGTATATTTGTTTGTAATTCAATAAGCCAAAGGGCATGTGTATATTTGTCTGTAATTCAATAAGCCAAAGGGCATGCGTATATTTGTCCGTAAAAATAGATTTTCTTTTGTAGGAAACAATCATTACATAGCTATTTATTGTCAAAGAGAGTTGTGAAGAATTCACTTACATATACCAACAAAAAAGAAAAGAAAATGGATGATGGATTGGGGTTTATATTACACTATACTTCTCATTAAACAAGAAAGATCATATGATCTAGCACAAAGTTTTATGTATGTTTTTCTTGTTTTTCTCCACGTTATGCACGTGAGTGGATCATCTTTGTTCACACATGATTTGTAAAGAACAATTCCTTCTTGTTAGAAAATATGGAAAATAGCCATCCTAGAAAAACATCAAGAGGCATAAGTGGCAGTAAGTAAATTGACGTTAACAATTCTTTATATGGGGCGAGCTACTATGATGGCCTTGTTTTTACAAATGGAAGGTGGATTTCAGAAATAACACAAGATTCAAGGGGAATCAAAGGAAAATACAAGAGAAAACAGTCAAACGACAAAACCCACATCAATTACTCCTCAAAACCAAGACAATCTAAGTGGTGCATCTTAGATCCAAGAAAAATAAGGGGAAATAAAAGTAAGAGTAGTTCTTCCCGATTCTCTAGGAGATATGAAGGCCTTGAGAGATAGTCTTCTCCAAATCTCAAAGAGAGGTCAAGGCCTTGAAGTCCATGTGGGTTATTCTCCCTAAAGAGGTCTTGATCCCAAGTGGAAGATTGATTGAGCAAAGTTCTCTCAAGTTTCTATATTATGGTTTCCTAACCCTAGAGTCCACGCGGGGATGAGGTATATGTAGGCATAGGCAAAGAGTAAAAGAGGGGCAAAAGAAGAAGATACATGGACATTGGACGATGCCCCGACTACTTGCGCACATGCATGCCCAGGGGACCGGGCATGTTTGGGACACATAGGGTTAAGGGTCTCCTGGGCACGATGTATCTAGAGAGATGATGATGGGACTCAAGAGCACGAGTATCTAGAGAGTTTCTTAGCTACTAGCTAGACTTCGCGCGGACACCCGTTGATTCTTTGGGAGCCTGGCCTTGGCCTTCGCGGTTTCATCTTCGCTTCCATGCTTCCCTCTTGGATTACGTAGTCGTTTGTGCTTGACCTTTGACGTGCCATGTGTGAGTTGGGCTCGAGGCCTCGAACCTAAAGGTAAACATGGTAGAAGTTTCAAGTAGTATACCATCCTTGAAAAAACCAAATGTACACACATAATGAATAGAATTCACCTTTGTATATGTGATTTGTGTCACTTGGCGATGGGTTGAAGGCCATGGTGATGACCCTAGGATGCTCCGCAACGGTTTTTTGCGGCAAGTGAAAACACCAAAACAAGACCATACACCTAATAAATCTAGGAAGTTATGCGGACCAACGCTCCTCCTCTAGCCACATGTAAGCACACTAAAAATGGGTCTTGGTGATGCCATATGTACAATATAAGTGCTACAAAAAAGACATGCCGACCAACGCTCCTCCTCTTTTTCATGCAAGTTTCTCAAAATGGCAAAATGATGAAAATACTAGCAAGCTTGTTTCGTTAAATTTTGGTTTCCTCACAACATGGATCTACTGGTGAGGACAAGGAGCCGTTAGAAGATATCATTAGGTTCTCCCTACCTCTACGACACATGATCTAGCGTCGACAAAGGGCATATGAAGGCGGGTATTGGTAGATTTGTTGGCTCTTTTCAAAGCTTGAAAATTAGCGTGTTAATCAAGTGAAGCAGTTGGTGGACTCTTGATGCGGCAACTTGGACTCCATTCTACGACATGATCTGATTCTCTAGCCCTCTCGACTAATGGTGAAATGAGACATAGTTTCGTTCTCTAGCCCTCTCGGGCTCTCGGTTAATGTTGAAGTATTGCAAGCATGTTCACCGTGGGCTGATGCCTCAACCGTTGTTTCTTCAACGGTTGCTAGATCTTGTTTCCAAGAGCATCTCCAATAGCCACACAAAGAATTCACGTTCAATAAAAATTTTAACACGTCACTGTAGCATTTTTAATGCGCCGGAACCGAAGCATCTTCAACAGACGCGCGTGCGGCGTCCAATCCAGTAGCCCTACCTGCAGCGATCCAGAGTTTGCCGCGCGCGCGTACCGGCGCCTCAAATATAGTGCGCGCGATAGTGTTTTTCAACGCGTGCCCAAAATAATTTTTAGTGCACGCATGATTTTACAGCCTCTGTTGGAGCTGTCCGGCGCTGAAAAAACGAATAATTTAACGCGTGGAGTAGTTTTTGGATGGCTCTTGGAGATGCTCTAATGACGACTCCCTATTACAGTACTACCTCCGTCACGGTTTAGAAGGCACAGTTAAGTTTGCGTGCATTTCCACAACACACAAGGTTTAAGGCGGATTGCATTTACTCCTTGCAGCTAATTAGTACTCCGTTATAATATTTCTATATGCATGTGTAATGTGAATGCTATTTTTCAACTCATTTTACAGCCAATCAACAATCACCTAGGTTCTAAAGAATTTTCATAGACGCGTTGTAATTTTCACGCTCTGCCGTGCGCATATCAGTAAGACACGAGATTCAATCAGTAGCCCACGTGAAATCCTAACACGAGACTCAATCAATAGCCCACGTTATAGATCAGACGGTCCATGATACGAGTGTTCAAGTTCTCACCGAGTCGTCCGCTGTCACATGATTATTTTTACCTCCTACCACCACAAGAAGAGAAGAGAAGCGAAGCGAAGGCCGACTTGTCAACGAAACCAAAACACGCATTTTCTTAGTCCAAAAAAACATGCAGCGTCTGTCTCTGCTCTGCATTTTATTACTTGTCTCTCGGTCAACAGCACGCCCTGACACGGCCCAGCTACGACGAAACACTCACCGCGCGACAGCCGTCGATCCACCGATCTGGCGGACAATCGTCGCGGCAACAAGATTACAAGAGTGGAAAGCCTCCCTGTCCCAGTCAAACCAGCAGCTACACCTGGAAAAAAAACCGGGCTGGGCCTGCCGGCGCCGGTTGCCGATGATGACCGAGCTGGCTGCACGTCAGGAGCCGCCGGCGCCGACGCCGTCGTACTTGAGCCCGAACTCACGGAACCCGATCTCCATGTCCGCCGCGGCGACGAGCAGCTCGGAGGCCTGCGCCGGCTCGAGGATCTCCACGGCGCGCTTCATGGTGCGCAGCCGCAGCGCGTCGGCCCCGGCGACCACTGCGCCGACGCGGCCGACGAGCCCGCCCACGTCCAACAGCTCCCCGCCCGCGCCCACCAAGCCGTCGCCCTCCTGCACCCGCGCCATCTCGCGCGACAGCTCGTCCTCCTGCGCCACGGTGCGGCGCTGCAGCTCGTCGATCTGCGCCAGCTGGGCGGGGCTGAGGTCGCCGAGGTTGCCCGACCGCACGCCCAGCAGGAGGTCCGGGAGCTGCGCCTCGAAGCGGCGGCCGGACTCGGTGTAGAGCAGGTGGACCAGCGTCGTCGGCCGCCAGCCGGCCAGCCAGTGGGCCGCGCCGCGCTCCACGGGGCTCGCCCACGGCGCCGCCAGCGTCCACACCGGGTCCAGCTCCGCGCGCGCCGCGCAGTAGTCGGCGAAGTGGGACACGTAGCCGGCCACCAGCTTGGCGAGCTGCGCCGGGTCGTCGGCCCAGCGCGCCGTGCGGAGGTCGCGGCGCAGCGACCGCAGCCCGCGGAGCCAGAGCTGGAAGCGCCGCCTCGCCGCCTCCAGCTCCATCGCCCGGACTCCGGTTGTCTCCCTTTTCTGGCCAGGCGGGGGGGCAGTACAGTACGGTGAGGTCGCTCGTGCGCGTGCCGGCGGAACTTATAGCTGGCGGCGGGGTGATCGGGGCCGTTGAAGGGGAGGAAGCGACGGCTGCGGGCGCGGGCCGCCGGGGCGTATGAGGCCGCGACAGGTGACCCGCATGCAGGAGGCCATGTGTGGTGGCCGGGTGGCGAGGTGGCGATGGACGGCGACGTACCGCGTCACGCTCACGACTAGATGAGCTGCGGGACAAAGCGGCCCGGATGAGGCTGACATGGGGCCCGGCGTGCCAGTGGACGCATCGGTCCGCGCAATACGTTGGCCTATTATAATCTACTCCTCCAACTCTAGTTCGTAGAGCAAATACAATAAATCCGAGTCAGGCTATAAGAAATAAAGTAGTATATTTTTGCTTAGTTGGAGGAGAGAAAAGAGAAGAGAGAAGGTAAGCGGACTCTTAGTTAAGAGCCAGCTCTAGCATATGCTCCTAGGCACTTTGTGAGAATGAAAGGTAGGTCATATAATAAATAAGTAGTACACTCTTCTAACCAACTATTGTACATGTTAGCTATAAGATGGGCTATAAATGACATGACATGAGCTTACAGCCGGCAGCCGGCTCTACTATTGTACTTGCTCTAACGAACCCACCCGTCATGTGCGGTTGCCACCTTCGACTGTTGAGAAACGGATGGTGCGTCAAGGGAAAGCTTGAGGAAACGGTGCCTAATTATATCGTATTTGTTATCGGAAATTGCTTTTGGCTCCCGAACTCTATCGAGGTCTTTAAATTCAAACTCTAAATTTCGTGCAAATTCGTATTTTAATATTTCAAAAATTTCTGAAAAAAATACATAGATAAATGAAGGTATAATACATAAGTATGTATATTTTCAGAATAAAATACGTTAAAATGAGGGCTGTGCAAAAAAGACAAATTTGAAATTTTTTACACATGTTACTATTCATCATTTAGACCATGAATTCGTCTTTTTTGTACAGGTCGCGTTTTAAAGTATTTCGACCTGAAATTTTACACGCACACGGATCACATCCTTGTTTAGTTGTATATTTTTTTAAGATTTTTTGAAACTAAAATTTATGAATTTTAATTTTTTCAAAAATTTCAGCCTCCGTGGCTCCCGGGAGCCAAACGTCTGTTCTCATTTGTTATACCCTACATTCGTAAAGACGGATAAAAATGAATGTATCTAAAATTAAAATATGTTAAAATATATTTATTTCTCTAACAAGTATTTTTGACATATTAGGTACCTAAAATTTTGTATGCGTTTGTGAGGGAGGCCACGACGAGCACAGAACTAGATGGTGGTGGGGGAGGGTGGGGGTCATCGAAATTTTTGCAGATCCAAATTTTATTTTTTGAATGAAATAGTTTTTACATTTCTAAAATATGTTTTTTATTCTCTAATAATGGTGACGACGAAGCCTCCCAAAGAATTAAAGAAAAATATACAAGAATGTCAACTATTTGTTACTTTGTTGTTGATTTTTTTACGATGAACTTTGTTGTTGATTTGATGGTGGACTCCCAGATAATTAAAGAAAATATACAAAATTAATTTCAACTATTTGTTAGTTTGTCGTTGATCTGATGGTTAATTGGGTATTGGTGGAAAAATACCATATGATAGGACAGTGTAGACTTATGATATCATAACTAGTCTATTCACTGTATTTTTTCTCGCAAAAAGGCTAGTTAGTACTCCCTCTTTTGGTTTATAGGGTTTAAATCTGAAATCTTATTAATTAAGGTGGATTGCAAATGGATGACACTAGTTTAACTAGCCAATAAAATATTTTCTACCTGTTTGATTCCCAAGCAATAAGGGTGTGTTCAGTTGGAAGGATGGCATGGAATGGCACGGGTCCGACCCATCACGAGCCCACGTTCTCGCGTTCAGTTGGACCTGGAACAAGCACAGAGTGGTTCCCTTGGACTGAATATTCGGTCCAGATGCGGAACGAGGTCATACCTCGAAAACGACCGTACCACGTGGAACGGCTGCGCTCGCGCTCGCCTCGCTCCCAGGTGCGCCGCCTCCCGCTCCTCCCCCCTTGTCCGTCCCTCCACCTTCATGGATCTGAGCTACGGCCCGTTGGCCGACGGCCGCCTCCCCCTCCCCTCCTCTCCTCTCCATCCCCAATGGCAGCGGCGGATGTTTTGCCTCATCCCCGGCAGCAGCGGCGGCCGTTTCGCCCCGTCGATCGGAGGCCGTCTCCCCCAACTCCCTCCCCCTCCCCTCCTCTCCTCTCCATCCTCGGTTGCGGAGGCGGCTGCTTCGGCCCATCCCCGATGGCAGCGGCGGCCATTTCGCCCCGTCGTCCGGCGGCCGCCTCCCCCTCCCCTCCTCTCCTCTCCTCCTCTCCTCGTCGTTCCCTCCTCTCCCCACTGCCTGCTAACTCTGCTAACTTTTTTCTCTCTCGTTTTGCAGTAGCTGGACAGAAGGAATCTCGACAGCAGCTGGACAGAGGGAATCTCGACAGCAACTGGACAGAGGGAAGACTCTGTCGTTTTGAAGGTAAGATAACCCAGTGCTCATGTATATGCTGCTAGTGCTCATGTTTATCTGTTGTCCAGTGCAATATATATGTTGATAGTCCGCATATTTTGTAGGTGGTGAAGGAGATGAACAAAAGGAAAAAGATGGTTAGAGGAGTTGTTGTTTTTGTTGCACTAGCTGCAGTGGCAGTAATTGTTCGGGCTAAGTAAGGAAGAGAAGACCACGTATTACCTATGGCCCAATGCATCAAAGTGATCGAATCAGATACGATTATCTAAACCAAAAAATTTGGCAAAGCGATGTCTTATGTAAAAACATGCTAAGGTTTGAAAGAGCTGCATTTTTCAACTTGTGTGACATAATGAGGGATCGCAAGTTGCTAGAAGATAGTCCACATGTTAGTATGGAGCAACAATTAGCAATGTTTTTTATACAATTGGGCATAAACTTCGAAGTAGGGTGGTGTCAGCCAATTTTTGTAGATCGTATGGCACAAGGAGCATATACTTTAGAAAGTCTCTTCATGCCATAGGCGATCTTTGTAATGATTATATACAGCCACCAGCATTGGAGACCCCCGCAAAAATTGAAGGAAATCATTGGGTTGACCCATATTTGAAGGTAATTTCAGTAACCATTTCTTAGGTATTTAGGCTATATGATATGACATTTAATACTTATCACTATATAGGATTGTATTGGAGCTATCGATGGTACACATGTGAGAGCAGGTGGTATCAAAGATGTCGAACATTCTTTTCATGGTAGGAAGGCCTTTACAACCCAAATGTGATGGCAGCGTAGATTTTGATCTCCGCTTCACATATGTGTTGGCTGGTTGGGAGGGGTCAGCCCACGATGCGCCCGTTTCAGTTGATGCATTAACACATGATAGATACTTACAAGTATCACCAGGTAATAAATTGCCTTAGATAGTTATTGTCCATATGTTATTGCCTCTAGAAACCATTGTCACAAAAAAACCACCTTTTAGGAAAGTTCTACCTAGTTGACGACGGTTATGGAGCCAAGCCCGGGTTTTTACCACCTTTTCATGGTGTGAGATACCATTTGAATGAGTGGGGTAACAATCCAGTCAAAAATGATAAGGAGCTATTCAACCTTAGGCACTCATCTCTACGGGTGACGGTGGAGAGGGCTTTTGGATGTCTCAAGAGGCGTTTCAAAATTTTAGATGATGCCAAACCATTCTTTACTTTCCCGGTACAAGTTGACATTGTTATAGCCTGTTGTGTCCTTCACAATTATGCAATATCACAAGGGATCGATGAATTTATTATACCGGAAGTGACATTGACCATCCAACCAATTCGAACATCAAGACAATAGGCAAGTGACACTAGGGCCGTGATAGACCGTAGGCTTCAAATGGTAGCCCAAATGTGGTAAGATTGACAACTCATGTATGCTAATCTATGAGTGTGGCGCACTCCATGTATTTGTGATGTCTATGCAGCTACTTGATGGCCGGACATATTGTACCATTTACCATATTTGAACCATGTATTTGTGATGTTTATGAAATTATATTTGAAATTATTTGATGGCTGGATAGATTGTACCATTTCTCATATTTAAACCATGTATTTGTGATGTTTATGGAATTATATTTGAAATTATTTGATGGCTGGACAGATTGTACCATTTACCATATTTAAACCATGTTTTTTGCCTTCTTTTTGTTGGCTGGACAAAAATGGAGAGTGTTGAAGTCACCGCTGCAAGTGCGAGTTCGGAGAGAGATGGGATCATTGTGTGGACCAATCCCATGACGAAAACCATGCTGGGTTTTTTGGCCGGTCTTGTTGTTGATGGGAAGACGACTTCAAGTGGATTCAGAGATGTGCATCATAGACAATGCGTTGTTGTTCTAAACGAGCAATTCAGGATTTCTGTTACCGGAGATCAAGTCAAAAATCATCTCAAGAAGTGGATGAAGATTTGGGGAAAGGTAGTCAACTTGAAGAATTTAAGTGGAGCTCTATGGGATGAAGATACTTGCACAATTAGGCTCAACAAGGAGCACTATACACGGCATTGTATGCTATGCTTCTCAACCCACAAATCTGATGCCATTTTATGTTTGTATTATGCTAATCATTTGAACATTTTTTGTAGACCCACAAAGTTGATGCCCCTTCTTGAATACCCCAATTGAACACTATCATGCCTTGGCTTCCATCTATGGGACAATCGGTGCTAAGGGGTTGGGTCCTGGGTCTGGCAATGATCTTCTTTCTATTGATATCGAAGACGAGGAGAATGCTGAGGTGAACACGTCACCAAATGTTGGTGAATCTTCTGACCCGAAAGCACCACCCAAAAAGAAGGCTAAGGTAAAGAATGTTGATGATGATCCACTAGTAATCACTCTCAAAGATGGGTTCAAACTTGTGGGTGAAGCGCTTGCGAAGTCTAGTGGAGATGATCATGACATACCCGATGACCTTTGGGATGTAGTCTTTGTATTGCCAGATTTTGATGAAGAACACCTAGCCCACTACCATGCTCATCTTGTGGACAATCCCAAGATAGCAAGAGCCTTCATGAAACTAACCCAAATCAACAAATCTATTTGGGTGAGTAGGTATGTGAAGAAGAACTTCTAAATTCGATGGTTGTATGGTTGACAAGTATGTGAACTTGACACATGACTGACGTGCACTTTGGCTGCTGTTGGAGATTTCGTATGTGAACTTGACATGTATGACTATTGCACTTTGATGCTTTTGGTAATTTCATATGTGAACCTTGTTATATGTGCACCTTGTTGAAAATTATGTTATGTGTTGTCATTTATGTGTTATAAACTTGTAAATATCTATTGTTATGTTGTCTTTCTTCAAATTACAAAAGAAATGCTGCTGAAATTTTGAATTTTATGTTGTTCCATTTTTCGTTACGTGCTTCCAACCAAACACCGGAACAGAACCGACATGTTCTACTCTTTTGCTCCCGCCGAACACAAGAATGGAACGGATCCATTCCTCTGGAATGAAACCATTCCATTCCATGACATTTGGTCCCCAACTGAACACACCCTAAGTGTAGCACTCTCTCTCTTATTGGACTTGCATGGCGTATGTAAAAAAATACATGCATGATCATTAATTTCCTTTTTCTTATCTCTATGAATTAAATATGACGTAAGATTCAAAATACTTTAACTCACTTAGAGTTATATTGAGTCTAATATAATAAAATTTGAAAATTTAGAGATAAGCCCCATAAACCGTAAAGAAGGAAATACTCTCTCTGTCTGAGTTTACAAATCCGGCACATGTATCTAGGTCGTCAATTTGACCAACTTAATGAAAAGCATATTTTACAAAAAATATATCATTAGAAATTTAGATGTTCTATTTTCTAATGATATAATATTTATGTTAAATAATATATTTTATATAAGTTAAATTGATGATATAAGTATACGTGCATGCCTTCTAAACTGTGTGAGAGAAAGTACTATAACAAAATTTTGTCTTGTACTCATAACTGACCTTCACACTGTATTTTCTTGGTCCGAGAGGCTAGTTAGTACTTCCTTCACAAATAAATATAAAAGCATTTAAATCACTAAGTAATGTTTTAAACACATTGTTATGTTTTTTTTACTAAAGGAGTATATCATAACTAGCCTCTTAGCACCGAAAAATACTACTCCAGTTTTCGGGGTGAGAGGCTAGACAAAAGATAGTTACCATGGAACGCATACTACTTATTTGTGCGCCTACACGTCCCAGTTGGAATTGATCACCTGAGGCCGGAGCAATCCGTCGCTGAACCTGAACGGGATGGACGGTCCCCTTTTGCTGGGAGCGGGAGAGTTTTAAATTAGGGATGGCAGTAATAGTTTAGTGCCATTTCGGGTGTGAAGACAATGTGGATATCGTCGTCTGCTAGTGTCCCCCGGAGGTTAGATTTCGACTTTCCGCCATCAATAATGGAGCAATCTGTCGTCTGATTCGGCGTGCGGCTTGGCCTGGCCTGACATCTTGGACGACCTTTCATCGTCGCCAAGGAGAAAGAGCATTGCTCTCACTTTGTCACTTCCCCGTACTGCATTAAGCAATACTTGCGTCTCATGGCTTCAGACTCCAGAGTTTACGCGTGGCACTGCGTGATTACGCACTTATCGCCCCCCTACATGGTCACTAGCTCAACTAAACGGATGATTAGTCTACCGCTTCATATTTAAATTACCGAAAATGCTAGACCTACTAAATCATACTTAAGTTTAATAAATCTTTCAACTAATCTAAACATGCCCTTCCTGATTTTCAAAGGTGGATGGGCCTCACCCTTCTCTTAATTCAATCAATGATTGCCAAATCAGACTATCCTGTAAACGTACGTAAACATTTACGTAGATGTAGCATTACTCTTAAATTACTGCTTCTCAAATTAAAGTTACTCCTAAGTTTATATTAGGGTATCTCCGACGCAGACCCTTGTATCGCCCGTACACATTTGTACCGCACAGTACGTATCCTCAGAAACCATCAAACACATGCATGTATCAGTCCGTCACGTAGTGTGGATCATGTTTTTCCCGCAAAATGAAACCAAACTTGAAGGACTTTGCGGGAGTTTAGATACCTGCCACGCCCGAGCCTGACTATATCGGCCCACCCAAAAATCTCCACCCGCGCCCGTGCGCATTCCCGCCCATGGCGAGCTGCCCACTTTCATGGTATATCTCTGAAAATATCAGAATTGATAATAACATGATGTATTTTATTTTCATCAAAATAAGCATATTTAAGATATTTGAAAGTTTTTTTTAATTCAAACACAAGATCACCCCTTGGGAGGAGGAGAATGTCCCAAAAGTTTCAACACGCAAATTATATTTAAGAATAGGTTTCTGCCTAAAAAATATATTATCTTATTTTTTCTTTTCTGTATATTCATATTATTCTTATGGTCTAATAAAAATATTGCTCCAAAGGATAAGTAGGAGGGCAATAGAAGCAAGGCAAATAATTACATTCTGATGAGGTAAATCTTTAGCATGATGTTGTTTAGCAAACGTAGAAAAAATATCTCTTCTATACGTAATTAATTTCAGCACCAATCCGATTAAATTACCAAATATATTGAGACAAAAATTATTTTATTCAAATCCAAGTCTACCACCTTTCCCCGATGAGATCAGTCATGAGTAAGAGACCAGTGAGATTCTACCAACCGACACAACAACTACTACCTTTCCCGATGTATCTATATACTTTAGATCACATTCCATATCATCTCAACATAAGAGCATCTTCAACAAATGCGCTTCGCGCCGCGCTTAAAAATGCGTTTGCAGCGCACGCTTTGGCTGGTTTAGCGCGGGGATAGGCGCTCGCTCCAGCAACCGCGCTATAATGCAGCACGCGCGCCGCTCCAGCAGTGCACAAAAATGCACCGCGCGCAGCACGCACAAACGACATATACACCACATATACATTTCAAAAAATAGGCTCAAAAACGATCAAACAAAAAAAATAAATCAACAATAAATAGTCTTACAACTCAAACAAATAGTTTATCCTTCAGTACAACAAATAATGCAATAAACATACCAATAGTTCATGAACAATACAATACAAATACAAATACAATACAATACAAATAATGCAATAAACACAACCAAATCATGCTCTTTGTCGTCCATGCCATGCCCACCACTCTTCAATCAGATCCTTCTGAAGATCATTGTGCGTTGCGGGACGCCGAATGGCATGATAGGAGGCAACAAAACGGGCTACCCTTTCAGCCCTCCATCGCACTCGCACGGGATGTCCCAAGAGCTCATATTGTGAGTAATCTAAATCTTGGCCACGCTCATTCTCGATGATCATGTTGTGCATGATCACACAAGCGTGCATGATGTACCAAAGCATTTTTTGATCCCAAAATCTAGCCGGTCCTCTAACAATAGCAAATTGGGCTTGCAAAATCCCAAATGCTCTCTCCACATCTTTTCTAGCAGCCGCCTGAGCATTGTGGAAATCAAGATTTTTCTTACCTTCCGGCTTTTTCAACGGCTTCACGAAGGTTTGCCACTTTGGATAGATGCCATCCGCTAGATAATAGCCATAGTTGTACGTACGACCATTTGCTACAAACTGCACCGGTGGCAACTCACCATCTGCAATCTTATTCATCAGTGGTGACCGGTTGACAACATTGATATCATTCAAAGATCCATGCATTCCAAAGAATGCATGCCAAATCCAAGTCTCCTGATCGGCCACCGCTTTAAGGATTATAGTGGAACCATTTTTTTACCGTGGAATTGCCCATGCCATGCCTTTGGACAATTCTTCCAACTCCAATGCATGCAATCTATTGAGCCAAGCATGCCAGGAAAGCCGCGAGCCTTGTTCATCGCCAATAGACTTGCGACGTCTTCAGCAGTGGGAGATCTCAAATACTCCTCGCCAAACACTTGCACATTTCCCACTTCAAAGCGCTTGACACACATGATGGCTTGGCTCTCACCCATAGCCAAGTGATGATCAACTAGATCAACCGGGATACAGTATGCCAACATACGCAATGCGGCTGTCACCTTCAGAAAGGTGCTATGCCCAAGCTCTCCGGCGGCATTCCTCCTTTGCTGGAAAAACCGGTCATGACTCGCTAGTTTCTGTGCAATGCGCTTGAACAAGTCTGTGCTCATCCTAAACCAGCGACGAAAATACGACTCCGGGTATGTGGGATTCTCCACGAAATAGTTCTTCATCAGTCTGTTATGGGCATCAATCCTATCTCTCCAAATTTTCTTCCGACCCATAACCGAACCACCGTGCTTCGGTTTTTTATTGATATGCATAGCTATGATCATTGCAAGATCCTCCACCTCTTCCATATCAAATTCTTCTTCGAAAGAATTATACGACGAACTCATATATAATGTTCAATACTATACTGTAAAAACTACCATTCAAAACATGCACCAAATTCATAAGTTTGGAGCAATACATACCTTGTAGGCGTTTTGTCGAACGCCTTGCGGGCGCGGCGCGGCAGCGAGCTCTCGGGCGCTGTTCATCGGACGTCGGAGGCGCGCGAGGGCCGGCCGGACTGGGAGGGGGTGGGGCGGAAGCGCGGCGGCGCGGGGAGGCCGGGGAAGCGCATGAACGGTCGCCGGGGGGCGCGGGCGGCGCCCGCAACGGAGACATGCCGGGGAAGCGCCTCAGTGGTCGCCGGCGGGCGCCGGCGGCGACGGTGGCGCGGGGATAGGCCGGGGAAGCGCTGAACGGTCGCGGGGGCGCGAGCGGCGGCGGCGGCGCGGCCGGATGAGGGAGGAGCGAGCGCGGGAGAGAGCAGGAGCGAGCGCCGGAGAGTCGCGCGCACGGGAGCCGGCGCAGCAAATAAGGGGCGCGAGATTGCGTTTCGGCCAGCGCGCTGAAATGGAAATGGCGCACGCGCCGTTTTTGCGCGCCCGCTGGAGCTGCCCGCCGCGTTGCGCGTGCACTAAAACTGCCTTTTTTACGGCGCGGCGTTTGTATAGCGAGATGCTCTAAGCTTATATACCAACAGTCCATCAGCCATTGACTCTTGTGAGTTGATTCCTTCACCGATCACGGCATAACACTAAAACGACTCGTAATATTTAACAAGCTTATTTGTGTTGTTGTTCTTTTGCACTAGGCCATATTTTCTTCTAGTCTTTATTTGGATTCTTCTATATGGCATGGTTATTGAGTTGAACTCGTTCGTTTACGATAGATTGCTCGGAATGTGAAGAGTAGAATTATCACGATTATTAGTGCGACATATCTTCATTAACCGTATCAGGGAAGTTCCCACTTTGATCATACTTTTTATATCCCCATGTTTTTTCTTATGCATTTAGTCCCGCTTGATACTATGCATGAGTAGGATTATGGACGATGTGGTTATGTTTGTAGATCCTCTAGGTAGGAACCTATGAACCTTGATCACACTAGGAAATCGTTGTTGTTAAGTAAATTCCTTAGGCTTTGTTTTGTAGATGGGGTGGTATTCCTCAATCATGAAAGTTGCGAGAGAGTAGTAAATATGATGTATTTTCTTTTCATCAAGATAAGCATAATTAAGATATTTGAAAGTTTTTTTAATCCAAACACAAGATCACCCCTTGGGAGGAGGAGAATGTCCCAAAAGTTTCAACACACAAATTATATTTAAGAATAGGTTTCTGCCTAAAAAAATATATTATCTTATTTTTTTCCTGCATATTCATATCATTCTCATGGTCTAGTAAAAGTATTGCTCCAAAGGATAAGTAGGAGGGCAATAGAAGCAAGGCAGATAATTACATTCTCATGAGGTAAATCTTTAGCATGATGTTGTTTAGCGAACGTAGAAAAAATATTTCTTCTCTACATAATTAATTTCAGCACCAAACCTATTTAATTACCAAATATATTGGAACAAAAATTATCTTATTCAAATCCAAGTCTACTACCTTTCCTGATGAGATCAGTGATCAGTAAGAGACCAGTGAGATTCTATCAACCGACACAACATCTACTACCTTTCCCGGTGTATCTATATGACACTACTACAGATACAAATAGCATTGAGCCCCCATCACTGACCGGTGCTTGTCGAGGCATCATTGAAGAGGTCCGACACTACTAGTTCATTCCATAAACGTGAATGGAATAGTTTTTTGGACTCGACTAGATGTTTATCGTAGACTAGTCTAAGAAAATATTAGTCATAAAGTTATAGATTGTTTTTAAATGTTTTGTTGAGTTTATGATTGTGGGTGCACAAAAGCCACTCTCTTGACCATGTTCTCAGATGACCAAAATATATGGAAGGTTATCATAGTAGGCTTTCCATAGTTGAGCCATCTGTGTTGTCAATTCAAAATTGAAGTTTCTGTTTCTCGCCATTCGGTGTTTTGGTGCGCGGCTAGTTATAATCCATGTCCACCCCCTACCCTCCCTCTCCCCCTTTCCTAACTCTCATCACCGCCACCGAACCCCTTTACTATCTAGTTTGTTTTAAAAATACCCACAATGAAAGTAAAAAATATGATGTGGCAACTAATTGATGAGAAGAAAAAGAAATTGAGTAACTTAGCTAGGCGACATCTATATTATGAGTAACATAATGCATAACAAGGCAAAATGATTCTATAAACTAATAATGAAAAGCTTGATGTTACTATCCTATGTTACTATCCACTGTGAAGATACTAACTTACTACTATATCTTATCCTCGTTGTGAGTAGTCTAACTATCTTCGATTGTTAATCCATGCCAATGGCACTATTTGACGCCTCTGCGGTCACCCGGACGGTCACTCCCAGGTTGTACAAGCGTTGCTCTCTTGTCGTGCCTCTCCTTGATGGTTGTGAGGCGCTGCCTCTGTCTGGCCATTTAGGGTGTGTTTCGTTGGAGGGATAGTCTAGGATGGTTGTAGATATCCCCAACCAGGTGGCTGGGGATAGCCCTTTTTTTGTTTGATTGGGAGGGTGGGGTTATCCCATTTTTTGTTTGGTTGGGAGGGTGGGATCCAGCCGCGCCGGCCTCCTCCCGCGCCGGCCGCCTCCCGCGCCGGTCACCCTGGCCTCCTCCCGCGCCGGCCGCCTCCCGCGCCGGTCACCCTGGCCTCCTCCCGCGCCGGCCGCCCTGCCCTCCTCCCGCGTCGGCCGCCCCGGCCTCCTGCCGCCGCGCTGGCCTGGCCCGGGATCCAGAGGAGAGAACGAAGCGCGCAGGATGGTTGCCACCACCCGCTCGTTTTTCGCGGGTCTGGCCATCCCAGTTTTTGAGGAATATTCGGGGTATCTGGTTGCCTCTATCCTTCTTTGCCCCGGAACAAAACGGGTGGCAGCCACCGAAAAAAAAGCCTATCCCTGTCCCTAAGAGGATATCCCTCAAACCAAACACACCCTTATAGTTTCCCGCAGTCCTCCTCTCCGATGTTAGCTCTCCCTCGGTGTCGTGTGTGGTTGTAGACCTAGGATATGCTACCTTGGTATTCGGTCGCGACAGGAGCCACAGTAGTGAGATCCATTCCTTGCAACAATATAGCAATTTCAGGCTTCCCTGTGTGACCGGCCTTCACACCAATCTAAATTTGCAGGGCTAAATGTTGTATATTTATGGATTTTTGTAGAGTTAGATAGCGCTTTTACAAATATGTTAACAATTTGGAGTTAAATCAAAGTATTCAAAAGCTGTTGCATCATCCAATTGGCCGATGGATAAACATGTTACTTGTATACATAACTACTACTTGGCTAGTTTTGGCTAGTATGTGTTCAACGATGACTTAATTCTATGAGACATACTAGCCAAAGAAGTTATGCCTTTCATGTCAAGAATAAATGTTCTTTTTTTATCAGAGGTTTGTATGTTGTATGTACCTCTATATTTGTCGAAAACTACTTCCTATGTACCTAAATAATTATAGTTGGGGAGAACTAGGCTAGTTCTCTTCAACTAAAATTATTTAAGTACAGAGAGAGTAGATACTAACAACTATTCTGTCAAAAAAGATATCTAGTTTAGTTACACTTCAAAAAATGCTCGGATATGGATTCCAGTTTCGTGGAAAGGATTTTATTGGATCACAACCATCAACGAAACCAACATATTATCTTGGGTTTGCCGTCACCACCTGCTTCTTAAAGAAGTCGACACAAATAACAATTTTATTTGTTTTCATGAGAAGTTGGAAGGAGACAACTCCGGAAATGGTGAACATGATGTGGGAAAAATCTGAGAGTGTTGTGTGTCCTAGTCATATCAGTGCCTGAGTCGATTTTAAGGTTAGATAATTGCTTATTTCATAAAGTCTGTTTGCATTCAATTTCAAATAAGTTAGCCATGTTCTCCATATGTAGATCGTTTCAACTGTACTACAGAAAAGCAGTTGGAAGTCAACAGTAGATTTTAGTTTTCAATTCATTTCTTTTACTTAATTCCTTTAGGAATGGGGTGGGTTAAAATCTAATAAAGCACTTTGACGTTATCATTATGTTACAATAGGTATTAGTAGTGTTGCGTATCTTGTGCTTTAATGTGTTTTATTTCACATTATTAACGAGGAACAACAATGTACCCTTATCTTTTTTTTGGGGGGGGGGGGGGGTATCCATATCTTAATTATGTTTCCTCCATTACATTAGAACTATTGTTTCTTACATTTTGTCTACTTGATGATAAGTTCAACAGATTTTTGGTTGGGCCCGTGGAATGGGAATCGGTATTGTCAGCGGAACCATGACTTACAAGAAGGAAGTTTGGCATAATTTTGACAGGAGGGGTACGAGAGCTGAGAGAGATAGCGACGGATATGGGTGTCGGGGGTCGGGGGGAGATAGTTGCCGCCACCCAGCCCTAACATGCGCTACCATGAGTTCTGCTCGAGCAAGGGCAATACAGAGACATTCATTGACGCTTGGGGAAGCTGTTACGATGAGCTCAACTGTGGCAACCTGGACCAAAAGTAGGGGCAAGCGGTTGCCAGTACTGTTAGCTTGGGCCGCATATCTAGCATGTGCACCACCCCCTCACATTTACATTATGTGAAACATCCGCACCGAGAACCTCAAGAAGAAGTACAAGACCGAGAGCGCCCATGATGGGTCTTCTACATGGATCTCCTATGACGAGCTCAACTCTAAGATAAGTCCCACCCTCTTCGCCTAGAAGTAACACAACTCATCATTAGTCGTTGGCCCATCACTTCTCTCTCGGCCTCCACCCTTGTGCCGCCTAGAAGCACTTGTCACCCTCATATTGGCCTTCCCCACTTCTTCCCATGGCCCTGGCAATGCTAAACTATAGACACGGGACACTCCTCTCGACCGCCGCATATTTCAAGCAGGCCGCCACTGCCTTTGCAACAATTTCCTATTCGAATGACTCATGTGTTCTTAGTTACAATAACTATAGAAATACTCACACCAGTTACTACATCGCTCCACTTAATCACTCTCGGGTGGCAACAATAAATGCCCCTCATGCGGCCAAACTCACATTGGTAAGCGATCTTGCTAGGGCGATCGAGGCTTTTTCTCACATGTATGAATGTGTGGAGGGTGCCAAATAGAAGCATTCACTCGAGATGGACTACAATAAAATTGAGTTCATGAAGTAGCTGGAGGGGAAGACCATGAAGAACCACATCGACGCACATGTCAAGCTCTCAAGAGTGAAGCACAAGAAGAAGAGCAAAGGGTGTGCAACCAATGGCACCGACGGACTGGAGTTAGTTTCCTCACTCGATGTGATGACTTTCGTTCGAATCATGCATACCTCAGGTTCTTAGGAAGGCTCTTGGTAAAATTGATTTCTCCATTTCAGTTTAGATCAACACTATTGTAGGTTATTGTTCATTAATTAAATTTAGTTGTGGCTAATACAAAGGTTGTAATATCACTGTTGATGTGATAATCTTAACCATCATGTGGCATTTAGTACGTTTCACCTTAATGTTTAGGAATTCCAATGCTTTAAGTATGTAGAGGCATGATTCTCAATTTCAACCTGATGGCATGTTAATTTGCTCTTGTGCTTGTCCCTATTAGTGAGAAGGTCCATATTTTATTAATCTTGTTTTAAATGTGTTACTTTCTTCTGTAGTTGTAGAATAAGGGAGCTTTCCGTTCTTATATAAGTGGTGATAACCTCATGATGCATTGATGAGTGTTTTGTTACTAATATGGGTTTTCACAAGTTTATATGAGTTCATCATGGTTGTAATCAATAATAATTTATGTGTAGCAACTTTTAATCAAGTGAACCATGTTGTGGACTTAATTTGGAGAAGTGTGGTTCACATTTATTTTTGAGATATTGACGCAAAAGATAGCACAGTAAATGTAACTCTGGTTTTTTTGCCCCCCCCCCCCCGAGCTACATTTATTCTGGCATTTCTTTCCTTCGCCTCAAAAAATACTTTGTATTGAGTATCATGGTAAAATCATTTAAAATCTCCACAAAGATAGTAAAATTCAGAGGAATCCTACAACTATGGCACAAAACTAGAAGTAAAACATGATGCATTTTTGGAATCATCAACTACATAGGTTTAGGATTAATATACCACTTCAAAAAAGGATATGGTGGTAGCAGTAAAGGTGATGGAGTTGATGGTGGTGCCCTCGAATGCATTGCAACATCGTTGGAAGAGAGACAAGTAATAGTATTAAATTAGGATGTACTCATAAATGATCAAGTTTGTTGACTACATGCCTTTGTGCTATATTCAATACTTGCGTTCTTAATTGAGACAATTGACAACATATGTATGTTTAGATAAAACTAAATGCAAACAACTGGATAAGGGGTGAACTAGACATTTATGGTTCAACGCTTGTGTTCCATATAAGGGCACTTCTTCTCCTCATATATCCCACTAACCCACAGTTACCCAATAATACCAGCAAATATCTACCTGATAGTCGATCCTTCTTGTAGTTTCCCATTTGTAGTAGTAAATCGTCCTGTTGTCCATGTGAGTATGACATGGAGCGAGAAGTGGTTGGGTGTTTGTTTCTCCACCCTCACGGGCGTACGGATTTTTTTCCTATGGAAGTATGAAAGAAATATGCATAAATTTGGGACACCATTGCTGAAACCCATTTTTGATGCCCGCATAAGAGAACACAAGCAAAAGAATCAAACCATTCACATTGTGTTTCTATCAATGATTTTTTAGGCAGATAGAACTGCAACATAAACATAATCATTTGCAAACAATCAAGGAAAAAATCATTCAAATAGTTCACATAAATTGTTGGTTGCAATTGGTCTATGTGCCAATTGGCTTAATGGATCGTTGTGGATTCTCTGTCTGGCATGTCACTATAAGAAAAGTATGAGAAATGATCATTATGAAGGCAAAAATAAATGCAATACACAGATAATTATTTGCACATAGTACAAGAAAATATCCTTCAAATAGTTTGCTTAACTTCGGGCTTGTAGTTGGTCTCTCCACCAATTGGCGCAATGGGTCATCTACTTTGTTAGAACTCGGATGTAGAAAGATATTTTTAATAGTGTTGGCCCTATTGCATGATGGTGCTTTTAGAAATCTATTAATTATTTTGAGTTAAGTGAGAGTATTTTAAAGGGGTTGCACCGGCTAATAGGCCGATGGATAAACCTGTTACGTTTACACATAAGTAATGAATAACTAGAATAGGTATGCCTTTGATATAAAAATAAATGTCCATTTTGTTAGCGGAGGTTTGTATGTTGTATGTACCTCTATATTAGTTGAAAAGTAGAGACTAACAACTATTCTCTTGAAATATATATCCATAAATATACTCTTGAAACATAAATCCATTTTACATAAACTCCACGAGAAAAATTAGACATAGATTTTAGATTTCCTCAAAAGGGTTTTTCTTGGATCACAACCATCCACGAAACCAACATATTAAGTTGGATTTTGTCGTCACCACTTGTTTCTTGAAGAAGCCAACAGAATTGCAAGGAGACAGCCGCGAAAATGGTGAACATGATTTGGGAAAATTGTGAGAGTGTTGTGTGTCCTAATCACACCACTATCTAAGTCAAGTTTAAGGTTAACTAATTGCTTAGTTCATAAAGCTTTATTGCATTTAATATCAAATAAGTTAACCATGTTCCCCATAGGTAAATCAGTTTCAGTTGCACTTCACAAAATCAATGGAAAGTGAGCTATAGATTTCAGGTTTTACTTCATTCGTTATGTTTGGTGGTGTTAGGATTGTTGTGGGTTCAAATCTACCGAACCACTTTGACGCGACTATTATGTTATTGTATGCATTACAAGTGTTATGTATCTTCTGCTTTAATGTCTTCGTTTTCTAATCATTAATGAGAAAAAACAATGTATCTTTATCTTTTTCGGGTGGATTTATCCTTAACTTAATAGTGTTTCCTCCATTACACTAAAAAATAGTGTTTCTTACTTTTCGTTTACTTCATAATAAGTTGAACATATTTTTTGTTGGGACTCCGGTGTATAGAGAGGGCCTCACCGTTTAAAAGAGAACCATAGAAACGCGCTGAGAACCGAAGATTGTGTGGGTTGTAAGAGATGTGAATCTGCCTGCCCGACAGTTTGGTATGGTAACCAATATCGTTAGTAGAACCATGATTTATAAGAAGGAAGCTTGGCATAATTGTCATGGGAGGACACGGGAGTAGAGAGAGATAGCGGCGGATATGGGTGCGGAAGAAGGAGGGGGCTGGTTGCCACCACCCAGCCCCATCCTGTCCTGTCGTGAGGACTACTAGAGGATCGGCAAGATGACGACGCTCATTGACGCTTGTGACGGCTGCTACAATGATCTCAACTGCGACAACTTGCACCAGAAGCAGTGGGAAGAGGTCACGAGTACCGTAAATTGGGCCGCATGTCTACTATGCGTTGCATCCCCCCTCACACAAACATTATGTGAAACATGTGCATCAACACCCTGGACAAGAAGTACAAGGCCGAGCGCGCCCATGAGGTTCTATGACGAGCTCAACTGCTTTGTAAGTCCCACCCTCTCCGCCTCCAAGAAGAACGGGCCTCCTCATTATTTAGCAGCCCATCACTTTGCCCTGGACCTCTACCCTTTCGCCTCCTAGAATCACTTGTCACCCTTATCCTTGACTTCCCTGCCTCTTACCATGGACTTTTAGCTGCCAAACTATAGTCGTGGGATAATGCTCTCGAGTGCCGCATTTTTTCAGCTGACCACCGCTACCTTTACTGCTTTTTCCCATTAGTATGAATGTGGTGACCCTAGTGACAACAAAAATAGCAATACTGGCACTGGTTACCACATCGCTTGATTTAATCACTCTTGGCAACAATATATGTCATCGTTGCGGCCAAACTCGTAGATGTGATAATGGTGGTGTCAGTGATCTCGCTAGGGTGGTCAAGGCTTTTTGTCATATGTTTGAACACATGGAGAGTGCAAAATAGAAGCATTCACTTAAGATGGAGGGGAAGCCCATGGAGAACTTTGTAGATCCTCGCAAGATTGAAGCACAAGAAGAAGAAAATAGGGTATGTCTACAACCAATGGCACCGACGAAGTGGACTTGCTTTCCTCTGTCACTATGATGCCTTCTCGTTCCAACCATGCATACCTTAGATGTTTAGGAAGGCTCTAGGTATAGTTTATTTGTCCATTTCAATTTAGTTGAACATTGTTGTAGGTTATTGTTCATTAATTTCAACGGTGGCAACTACAAAGGTTGTAATCTGAGAGTTGTTGTGATTACCATAAACATTATGTGGCATTTAGTATGTTTTTCAATACATTTAGGAATATGAATGCTTAAAGTATGTAGAAGCATAATTTTAAATTTCAACCCCATACATGATGACATTTGATATACCCTCGTGGTTGTCTCTAATAGTGAGAAGGTCCACACTTTATGTGTCTAGTTTTGAATAATTACTTTTCTTATATTGTTGTAGAATAAGGGAACTTTCAGTTCTTTGGTAAGTACTAATGTGTATTTTATTTTTGATATGGGTTTGCACAAGTTTACGTGATTTCATCTTGGTTGTATTAAAAAATAATTATGTTTAGCAGAATTTAAACAAGCTAAGCATGTTGTGAACTTATGTTGTAGAAGCGTGTTTCACATTTTTGTTTTGAGATATTGACTCATTAGATAGCGTAGTAAATATAACTTTTTTTTGCCCATAGTCATCATGTCTCCCCCCCCTATATTGTACATTTTAGACTATGGTATGTCTAGTTTATTAGAGTTCACATGTTCAAAGACTTATTCTAGCATTTCTATCCTTTGCCTCAAGAACTCCTTCATGTTGACGATCTTGGTAAAATTCCAAGGAATCCTACAAATAGGACACAAAACTAGAAGTAAAACATGATGCTTTTTTGGACTCATCAACTACATAGGTTTTGGAAGAATATACTGCTTCACAAAAAAGGAGATGGTAGTAGCAGTAAGGCAATGGAGTTAACGGTCGTGCCCTCGAACACATTAAAACATCGTTGGAAGAGAGGCAAATGATGGTTTAAATTAGGATGTACTCACATATGGCATATTTAACCAAAAATAATTGCCTCCACAAATCATTAAGTTTGTTGACTACATATTTTGGTGCTATATTAAACACTTATGTATTTTAGTCAACACAACTGACAATAGATGTATGTTTAGATCAAACTTATGTCATACAAATGGATAAGGGTGAACTCGACATTTATGGTTCAACACTTTTCTTCTATATAAGGGGAGTTCCTCTCCTCATATATCCCACTAACCCACAGTTAGCTAAGAAACCCGAAAATATCTACCTTATGGTTGATCCTTCTTGTAGCTTCACATTTGTAGTACTCAGTCCTCTAGTTGCCCATGTGAGTATGACAAGGAGTAAGAAGTTGTTGGGTGTCCATTTCATTGAAGAAAAACAACGCAATGCCACTCTCTTAAAGAAGAGTCAAGATTTGTTCAAGGGTACCAGTTGTCTCACTCCTCATAGGATTACAATATTATTTTTATATGGGAAGGATGAAAAAAGATACAGAAATTTGGTACACGATTCGTGAAAAAACATTGTTTATGCACACGCACAACAGAACACTAGGAAAAAGGCCAAAGATTCACATTGTGTTTATAACAATGATTTTTAGGAAAATAGAACTACGACATGAACATAATCATTTGCAAACTGTTCAAAAAAAAATCCTTCAAATAGTTCACTTAATTTGCTGGTTGAAGTTGGTCTATACGCCAATTGGCTCAACTGTTCGTTGTAGTTCTCTATCTAGCATGACACTATAAGAAAAGTATGGGCAACGATCATTGTCAAGCCAAATAGAAATGCAATACAAACATAATCATTTGTATACAATATAAGGGGGAGGATCTTTCGAATAATCCGCTGAACTTCAGACCAACAATTGGTCTGTGCACCAATTGGCGCAATGTATCATCTAGTTTATTAGCACTCGAATGTTGAAAGACTTATTTTGATAGTTTTGGCACCCTATTGCATGGTGACATTCATAAATAGGACTTTGTGTCTATTTCACTATGGTGTCCACAAATAAGATATGTATCAACGAATATATTTGTGAGTTTTATGCCTTAGCAAGATACTATTGGGCCAATTTGTTGTCTTCTCATTTTAGTCTCATACATTGATGATAGATTTTTGCCTTATCTACATGATTTTAGTCTTGGACTCAGCTAGGTAGCGGCGCTGTACCTAGGAACTCCCATGCGGCCGCTACTTTATCCACTATTGCACGCATGCACACTTGCCAAAAAAAAAGAGGTGGCGGCAGACTGCATGCACATGTATGTACTTGCCATGTGTATTGTTAATTCTTCCTTACTCCATGATTGTAACATGTCATTAAGATTTTCTTTAATGTTTGAAATTTTAAAAAAAATTATCTACAAAATCGTTAATTCGATCGATGATCCGCTTTCACCGTTGATTTTCTCGCGGCGAGTTCTTCAAAACTAGATCCTATATCGACATGTTTCGACAACTTTTTTTACGTCCGTATTTGCCACATTGTTTAACCCACTTTCCATATTATTAACCACTTACTTGACAGAGAGAAATGACTTAATTACCGTATTTCAATGTTGTTTCATACAAATCTTGTTGGTTCTTTTAAATCCAGTTGCCACAAAAAAATGTGCTTGTCATTTTTAATGCTACCTAGTTGCGAGGTAGTCTTATAAAGCTTGTCGATGCTTATAAATCCAATTGCCACAATGTTTTTGATGTGCTTGTCATTTTAATGCTACTCAGTTGCCATGTTGTCTCATAAAGCTTTTCATTGCTTATAAAATCCACTTGTCGCAAACGCATTGTTCTAATTGCCATTTTAATACTAACTAGTTGTCATATTGTCTCATAAAGCTTGTCAATGCTTTATAAAGTCTACTTGCCAGAAATGATTTGTTGTACTTGTTATTTTAATTCTACCTAGTTGTCATATTGTCTTATAATGCTGGTAAGTTGTTGTAAAAAACTAGTTATTGCGGTGTTTTGATGGATTTATCAATTTGAATTATATCCAGTTGTCGTGTTGTCTCATAAAAGTCTTGTCGAATACTCTAAACCCCACGTGTTTGTTATGTTTATCAGTTTAATTATACTCAGTTGTCTTATATAAGTTTGTAAGTCGTTATAAAACTAGTTCTCGCATTAGTTTACAAAGCTTGCCACTTAGATTATATCTAAAGGCATGTTGTTTTAAAAAACCTTAATTACGCACAATAGATCACGTGATTATGTGTTGTAGGCTGTAGCAAACTGAAATAATGAATAGTCCTAATGAAAAGCACGACAGAAGTTGGCCCTGGTACCTGCACCCCTCCTGGCAGCATCTACCACTGCTCCTTTCTGTAGCAGTCCGGGCACCATGTGTAAATGCGCATGCATGGTAGCAAGATGAAGCCAGCTACAGTGCTCACTAGAGTAACCGTTGTCACTATCTACTACTGTAGCAAACTACATCAGCTATCCATATATGTGTGCGGTATGTGCAGAAGCTGGAAGGAATAGAGTGTCATATGAGCCGCTGCACGGGACGACGTCTGTGCACACGCCGCGGATTAGATTTTCCCTTTAGTCTTTACTTCTTGTTCTTATGGTTTCCCCTAGGTTTCATGTCGGATAGAATCTACCAAAATAGTAGTATGTGACTACCGCGCTATATGTGTTACTAGTGTTTTTGTACCTTGAGCTTTAATGTATTTTCTTTCATATGACTAATGAGAAACACTAATTTCTCATTATCTTATTTTCTAGAAGTGGAATATATCCTTTGTGTTAGTAGTGTTTCCTCCATTAGACTTCAAAGATAGTGTTTCTTCCATTTTTCTGC
This sequence comes from Hordeum vulgare subsp. vulgare, assembly GCF_904849725.1. Taxonomy (NCBI): domain Eukaryota; kingdom Viridiplantae; phylum Streptophyta; class Magnoliopsida; order Poales; family Poaceae; genus Hordeum; species Hordeum vulgare. The sequence goes on from NC_058518.1 coordinate 498,447,433, forward strand.
ATTACAAGGAGTTCAACGCATTTTGTTAGGGATTTTAGAATTGGAAGCACTATTGTTACTTTGTTAGTAGACCTATAATTTACAAGAAGGAACCTTGTCAGAGATATGAGCATAGGTGATGTGGATGAGAGAGATGGCAACGGGGGTGGCAGCGACAGGAGGAAGAGCTTAGGGTAGGTGGTAGGTTGTCGTGGACCAATGCCAACATGCCTTATTGCGAGGGCTGGTGGACCGAGGACGAGACAACAATGTTCATCGGTGCTTGGAGCAGCTACTACGCCGAGATCAACCTCACTTACCTATACCAGCAGTAGTTGTAGGAGATTGCTAACCTTATCAACCCGTGCCACGGGCTGTGCCATGCATCACTGGCCACCGCACACTTGTTGACGCCGCCCCTCACAGCGCCGCTTCTTCTTCTACCTCTCACAAAGCTGCTCCTCTGCACCTTCTTATTCTTCCTCCAAACCGCCTCTCGTGGTCTCTCTCTTCTCTAAAGAACACAAGAAAACTACTCAGGAGGACACACACACGCATGAACCAAGGGAGAGAGCCAATTAACTTTGCCAAGAGGCCTTTCTCACCTTGGTTCACACCAGAGACTACATCTTTTGCACGGCCCTCTCGGCCTCTTCTCATTTCTTAAAGTGCAACATATATACATAGGATGAGTACTCATGCGGTCGTGCCACTCACGCCACTACGTCCACCTCCTAGAACCACTCCATGAGACGGATCACTACGCCAACCGACCACTACTCAACTAGTCCACGCCACCAACTAACCAACCTTTTAGCTAGCCCACTAACTAACCCATACATGCAGTACATGCACAACCACGTACACGGCTCCTATAGCTCCTCAACGGCCGCACCTCCCGGCTAGCATGCACACCTCGACATGCTGATACATGGACATGATTAGATTAAATCTAACATTCACCTTCCTAATCTTTATATGTCAACTCTTCTAGTCTTGATGCAGATCACCTGCAACCTCTTGCCATATGCAATATCACCTTGCCATGGACAACGCATTTGTCACATCGCCGCAGCATGTCACCACGAAAACCTTGCCGCTGCACTTGTGTTCGCCATGAGCATGACACGTGATGGTAGCCATGGCCATCTACACCGGCCTCCGCATCTCACGAAGTCTTCCGCCACTGCGGCATCCACATCCCATGGATTCTATCGCCACTGCAACCTCCACATCTCATGGAGCTTGCCGTTGATGCACCATCACTGCTATCCTCATCACTGAGTCATCACACCTTGCCTTCGGCGAGCATGGCACATGCTGGCACACAGCCAGCTTCACCATGGATGGACCGCTGTCCATCCTCGTGTTCCACCTGGACGCATGGTGCACCACTTAGCCTCCCGCCGGTACCGCATGAACCTCCGCCCCGACGTACGCACGCAGCGTTTAAGAGCATCTCCAACAGCCGTGCTATACAAGCACCGCGTCGTAAAAATGCAGTTTTAGCGCGCGCGCCACGCGACGGCAGCTCCAGCGGACGCGCAAAAACGGCGCGCGTCATTTTCAGTTCAGCGCGTTGGCCGAAACTCAATCCCGCGCCCATTATTTGCTACGCAGGCTCCCGCGCGCGCGACTCTTCCGCGCTCGCTCCTATTCTCTCCTGACTCTCCCGCGCTCGCTCCTGCACCCATCCGACCGCGCCGCCGCCGCCGCTCGCGCTGCCGGCGACCGTTCAGCGCTTCCCCGGCCTATCCCCGCGCCGCCGCCGTCGCCGCCCGCGCCCGCCGGCGACCACTGAAGCGCTGAACGGTTTGTCTCCGCTGCGGCCGCCGCCTGCGCCCCCCGGCGATCCTTCAGGCGCTTCCCCGGCCTCCTCGCGCCGCCGCGCTTCCGCCCCACCCCTCCTAGTCCGGCCGGCCCTCGCGCGCCTCCGACGTCCGAGGAACAGCGCCCGAGCGCTCGCTGCCGCGCCGCGCCCGCAAGGTGTTCGACAAAACGCCTACAAGGTATGTATTGCTCCAAACTTTATGAATTTGGTGCATGTTTTGAATTATAGTTTTTATAGTATAGTATTGAACATTGTAGATGAGTTCGTCGTATGATTCTTCCGAAGAAGAATTTGATATGGAAGAGGAGGAGGATCTTGCAATGATCATAGCTATGCATATCAATAAAAAACCGAAGCACGGTGGTTCGGTTATGGGTCGGAAAAAACTTTGGAGAGATAGGATTGATGCCCATAACAGATTGATGAAGAACTATTTCGTGGAGAATCCCACATACCCGGAGTCGTATTTTCGTCGCCGGTTTAGGATGAGCACAGACTTGTTCAACCGCATTGCAGAGAAACTAGCGAGCCATGACCGGTTTTTCCAGCAAAGGAGGAATGCCGCCGGAGAGCTCGGGCATAGCACCTTTCTGAAGGTGACAGCCGCTTTGCGTATGTTGGCATACGGTATCCCGGCTGATCTAGTTGATGATCACTTGGCTATGGGTGAGAGCCAAGCCATCATGTGTGTCAAGCGCGTTGCAGTGGGAATTGTGCAAGTGTTTGGCGAGGAGTATTTGAGATCTCCCACTGCTGAAGACGCCGCAAGGCTATTGGCGATGAACAAATCTCGCGGCTTTCCTGGCATGCTTGGCTCAATAGATTGCATGCATTGGAGTTGGAAGAATTGTCCAAAGGCATGGCATGGGCAATTCCACGGCCAAAAAAAGGGTTCCACTATAATCCTTGAAGCGGTGGCCGATCAGAAGACTTGAATTTGGCATGCATTCTTTGGAATGCCTGGATCTTTGAATGACATCAATGTTGTCAACCGGTCACCATGATGAATAAGATTGCGAATGGTGAGTTGCCACCGGTGCAGTTTGTAGCAAATGGCCGTACGTACAACTATGGCTATTATCTAGCGGATGGCATCTATCCAAAGTGGCAAACCTTCGTGAAGCCGTTGAAAAAGCCAGAAGGTAAGAAAAATCTTGATTTCCACAATGCTCAGACGGCTGCTAGAATAGATGTGGAGAGAGCATTTGGGATTTTGCAAGCCCAATTTGCTATTGTGAGAGGACCGGCTAGATTTTGGGATCAAAAAATGCTTTGGTACATCATGCACGCTTGTGTGATCATGCACAACATGATCATCGAGAATGAGCGTGGCCAAGATTTAGACTACTCACAGTATGAGCTCTTGGGACATCCCGTGCGAGTGCGACGGAGGGCTGAAAGGGTAGCCCGTTTTGTTGCCTCGTATCATGCCATTCGGCGTCCCGCAACACACAATGATCTTCAGAAGGATCTGATTGAAGAGTGTGTTGGGGAACGTAGCATAAATTCAAAATTTTCCTACGCATATTCAGGTCTTCCTATGGAGAGACCAGCAACGAGAGAGGGATAAGAGCATCTTCATACCTTTGAAGATCGCTAAGCGGGAGCGTTGCTAGAACGCGGTTGATGGAGTCGTACTCGCAGCGATTCCGATCTAGTGCCGAACTACGGCACCTCCGCGTTCAACACACGTGCAGCCCGGTGACGTCTCCCGCACCTTGATCCAGCAAGGAGGAGGGAGAGGTTGGGGAAGAACTCCAGCAACACGACGGCGTGGTGCCGATGAAGAGACGAGGTCTCCCGGCAGGGCTTCGCCAAGCACCGGCAGGGAGGAGGAGGGAGAGGAGCGGGGCTGGGCCGAGAGAGAGGAAAAACCGTGTGTCTCAATGGCCAAAAGTGCCCGATATATATAGGGGAAGGGGAGAGGGGGTGCCACCCCTAGGGTTCCCACCCTAGGGGGTGCGGCAGCCCCCCCAGATGGGAGGTGCGGCGGCCAGAAGGGGGAGGAGGGGGTGGCGCACCATCTGGTGGGCCTTAGGCCCACCTGGCCTAGGGTTTGCCCCCCCTTTTCTCTCCCTTGCGCTATGGGCTGAGTGGGGAGGCGCACCAGCCCACCTAGGGGCTGGTTCCCACCCCTACTTGGCCCACCTTATCTCCCGGGGTCGTTGCCCCCCTTCGGTGGTCCTTCGGGGCCACCTCCGGTGGTCCCGGTGGTCCCGGTACGTTACCGGTGATGCCCGAAACACTTCCGGTATCGGAAACCATCCGTCCTATATATCAATCTTTACCTCCGGACCATTCCGGAGCTCCTTGTGACGTTCGGGATCTCATCCGGGACTCCGAACAACTTTCGGTAACCTCGTATAACAATTCCCTATAACCCTAGCGTCATCGAACCTTAAGTGTGTAGACCCTACGGGTTCGGGAGACAGGCAGACATGACCGAGACACCTCTCTGGCCAATAACCATCAGCGGGGTCTGGATATCCATGGTGGCTCCCACTTGCTCCATGATGATCTCATCGGATGAACCACGATGTCAAGGATTCAATCAATCCCGTATACGATTCCCTTGTCTGTCGGTATAGAACTTGCCCTAGATTCGATCGTCGGTATACCTATACCTTGTTCAATCTCGTTACCGGTAAGTCTCTTTACTCGTTCCGTAGCACGTCATCGTGTGACTAACTCCTTAGTCACATTGAGCTCATGACGATGTTCTACCGAGTGGGCCCAGAGATACCTCTCCGTCTCACGGAGTGACAAATCCTGATCTCGATTCGTGCCAACCCAAAAGACACTTTCGGAGGTACCCGTAGTGCACCTTTATAGTCACCCAGTTACGTTGTGACGTTTGATACACCCAAAGCACTCCTACGGCATCCGGGAGTTGCACAATCTCACGGTCGAAGGAAAATATACTTGACATTAGAAAAGCATTAGCATACGAACAATACGACCTAGTGCTAGGCTTAGGATTGGGTCTTGTCCATCACATCATTCTCCTAATGATGTGATCCCGTTATCAATGACATCTAATGCCCATGATCAGGAAACCATGATCATCTATTGACTAACGAGCTAGCCAACTAGAGGCTTGCTAGGGACACATTGTGATCTATTTATTCACACATGTATTACTCTTTCCTGTTAATACAATTATAGCATGAGCAATAGACGATTATCATGAACAAGGAAATATGATAATAACCATTTTATTATTGCCTCTAGGGCATATTTCCAACAGTCTCCCACTTGCACTAGAGTCAATAATCTAGTTACATTGTGATGTATCGAACACCCATAGCATTATGGTGTTGATCATGTTTTGCTCGTGGAAGAGGTTTAGTCAACGGGTCTGCAATATTCAGATCCGTGTGTACTTTACAAATATCTATCACTTCACTCTGGACATGGTCCTGGATAGAGTTGTAGCGGCGCTTGATGTGCTTCGTCTTCCGGTGAAACCTGGGCTCCTTGGCTATGGCAATGGCTCCAGTGTTATCACAGAAGAGTGTCATAGGACCCGACGCGCTTGGAACCACTCCAAGGTCGGTGATGAGCTCCTTCATCCAAATTCCTTCATGAGCCACTTCTGAAGCAGCTATGTACTCCGCTTCACATGTAGATGCTGCCACGACTTCTTGCTTGCTGCTGCACCAGCTCACTGCCCCACCATTCAACACATATACGTATCCGGTCTGTGACTTAGAGTCATCCGGATCTGTGTCGAAGCTAGCGTCGACGTAACCCTTTACGACGAGCTCTTCGTCACCTCCATAAACGAGAAACATTTCCTTAGTCCTTTTCAGGTACTTAAGGATATTCTTGACCGCTGTCCAGTGTTCCGTACCGGGATCACTTTGGTACCTCCCTACCAAACTTATGGCAAGGTTTATATCAGGTCTGGTACACAACATGGCATACATTAGAGAGCCCACGGCTGAAGCGTAGGGGACAGAACTCATCTTCTCTCTATCTGCTGCCGTGGTCGGCGACTGAGTCTTACTCAATCTCATACCTTGCAAAACTGGCAAGAACCCTTTCTTTGAGTTTTCCATATTGAACTTCTTCAATATCTTGTCAAGGTATGTACTTTGCGAAAGACCTATGAGGCGTCTCGATCTATCTCTATAGATCTTGATGCCTAACATGTATGCAGCTTCTCCAAGGTCCTTCATTGAAAAACTTTTGTTCAAATAGGACTTTCTGCTCTCCAACATCTCTATATTATTCCCCATCAATAATATGTCTTCCACATACAGTATGAGGAAAGCTACAGAGCTCCCACTCACTTTCTTGTACAGACAGGCTTCTCCGTAAACCTGTATGAACCCAAACGCTTTAATCACCTCATTAAAGCGAATGTTCCAACTCCGAGATGCTTGCACCAGCCCATAGATGGAGCGCTGGAGCTTGCACACTTTATTAGCACCCTTAGGGTCGACAAAACCTTCTGGTTGCATCATATACAACTCTTCCTTAAGGTTCCCGTTAAGGAACGCTGTTTTGACGTCCATTTGCCAAATTTCATAATCATAAAAGGCGGCAATTGCTAACATGATTCGGACTTATTTCAGCTTCGCTACGGGAGAGAAAGTCTCTTCGTAGTCAACTCCTTGAATTTGTCGAAAACCCTTTGCGACAAGTCGAGCTTTGTAAACGGTTACATTACCGTTTGCATCAGTCTTCTTCTTGAAGATCCATTTATTTTCTATGGCTCGCCGGTCATCGGGAAAGTCCACCAAAGTCCATACTTTGTTCTCATACATGGATCCTATCTCGGATTTCATAGCCTCAAGCCATTTGTTGGAATCCGGACCCTCCATTGCTTCTTCATAGTTCGAAGGTTCACCGTTGTCTAACAACATGATTTCCATCACAGGGTTGCCATACCACTCTGGTGCGGAGCGTGCCCTTGTGGACCTTCGCAGTTCAGTAGTGACTTGATCCGAAGCTTCATGATCATCATCATTAACTTCCTCTTCAGTCGGTGTAGGCGCCACATGAATAGCTTCCCGCGCTGCGCTACTATCCTATTCGAGAGGGGGTGTAATTACCTCATCAAGTTCTACCTTCCTCCCAGTTACTTCTTTCGAGAGAAACTCTTTCTCTAGAAAGGATCCGTTCTTGGCAACAAAGGTTTTACCTTCGGATCTAAGATAGAAGGTATACCCAATAGTTTCCTTAGGGTATCCTATGAATACGCATTTCTCCGCTTTGGGTTCGAGCTTTTCTGGTTGAAGTTTCTTCACATAAGCATCGCAGTCCCAAACTCTAAGAAACGACAACTTAGGTTTCTTGCCAAACCACAGTTCATACGGTGTCGTCTCAACGGATTTAGACGGTGCCCTATTTAAAGTGAATGCTGCAGTTTCTAATGCGTATCCCCAAAATGATAGCGGTAAGTCGGTGAGAGACATCATAGATCGTACCATATCTAATAAAGTGCGATTACGACGTTCACACACTCCGTTGCGCTGCGGTGTGCCAGGCGGCGTTAGTTGTGAAACGATTCCACACTTTCTTAGGTGTGTGCCAAACTCGTGACTCAAATATTCTCCTCCACGATCAGATCGTAGACATTTAATTTTTCTGTCACGTTGATTCTCAACCTCACTCTGAAATTCCTTGAACTTTTCAAACGTCTCAGATTTGTGCTTCATCAAGTAGATATACCCATACCTACTCAAATCATGGATGAGAGTGAGAACATAACGATAACCACCGCGAGCTTCAACGTTCATTGGACCACACACATCAGTATGTATTATTTCCAATAAGTCGGTTGCTCTCTCCATTATTCCTGAGAATGGAGTCTTAGTCATCTTGCCCATGAGGCACGGTTCGCATGTGTCAAATGATTCAAAGTCAAGAGACTCTAATAGTCCATCAGTATGGAGCTTCTTCATGCGCTTAACGCCGATATGACCAAGGCGGCAGTGCCACAACTATGTGGGACTATCATTATCAACTTTGCATCTTTTGGTACTCACACTATGAATATGTGTAACATCATGATCGAGATTCATCAAGAATAAACCATTCACCAGCGGAGCATGACCATAAAACATATCACTCATATAAATAGAACAACCATTATTCTCTGACTTAAATGAGTAGCCGTCTCGCATTAAGCAAGACCCTGATACAATGTTCATGCTTAAAGCTGGTACTAAATAAAAATTATTAAGGTTTAAAACTAATCCCGATGGTATTTGTAGAGGTAGCGTGCCGACGACGATCACATCGACCTTTGAACCATTCCCGACGCGCATCGTCACCTCGTCCTTGGCCAGTCTCCGCTTATTCCGCAGTTCCTGCTTTGAGTTGCAAATGTGAGCAACAGCACCAGTATCAAATACCCAGGAGCTACTACGAGCGCTGGTAAGGTACACATCAATAACATGTATATCACATATACCTTTAACGTTGCCGGCCTTCTTGTCCGCTAAGTATTTGGGGCAGTTCCACTTCCAGTGACCCTTTCCCTTGCAATAGAAGCACTCAGTCTCAAGCTTGGGTCCGTTCTTTTTCTTCTTCCCGGCATCTGGCTTACCGGGCGCGGCAACAGCTTTGCCGTCTTTCTTGAAGTTCTTCTTACCCCTGCCTTTCTTGAAACTAGTGGTCTTGTTGACCATCAACACTTGATGCTCCTTCTTGATTTCTACTTCTGCAGACTTGAGCATCGAGTACAACTCGGGAATGGTCTTCTCCATCCCTTGCATGTTGTAGTTAAGCACAAAGCCTTTGTAGCTTGGTGGGAGAGACTGGAGGATTCTGTCAATTATAGCATCATCCGGAAGTTCGACTCCAAGTGAAGTCAGACGACCGTGTAACCCAGACATTTTGAGTATGTGCTCACTGACAGAACTGTTCTCCTCCATCTTACAGCTAAAGAACTTGTCGGAGACTTCATATCTCTCGACACGGGCATGAGCTTGAAAAACTAGCTTCAGCTCCTGGAACATCTCATATGCCCCGTGTTGCTCAAAACGCCTTTGGAGCCCCGTTTCTAAACTGTATACCATGCCACACCTGACCAGAGAGTAGTCATCACTCCGCGTTTGCCAGATGTTCAGAATGTCCTGGGCTGCTGCGGGAGCGGGAGGGTCACCTAGCGGCGCATTAAGGACATAAGCCTTTTTAGCTGCTTCAAGGATGAGCTTCAAGTTGCGAATCCAGTCCGCATAGTTGCTACCATCATCTTTCAGCTTGTTTTTCTCTAAGAATGCGTTGAAATTGAGGTTGACGTTGGACATCTACAATATTTATAAAGACAACTTTTAGACTCAGTTCATGACAATTAAGTTCATTTAATCAAATTAAGTATGAACTCCCACTTAAAACGACATCCCTCTAGTCATCTAAGTGATACATGATCCATGTTGACTAACCCGTGTCCGATCATCACGTGAGACGGACTAGTCACCATGGTGAGCAACTTCATGCTGATCGTATTCAACCATACGACTGATGTTCGACCTTTCGGTCTCTTGTATTCGAGGTCATGTCTGTACATGCTAAGCTCGTCGAGTCAACCTAGGTGTTTCGCGTGTGTAAATCTGGCTTACACCCGTTGTATGCGAACGTTAGAATCTATCACACCCGATCATCACGTGGTGCTTCGAGACAATGAACCTTCGCAACGGTGCACACTTAGGGGAATACGTTCTCAAAATTTTAAGAGGGATCATCTTATTATGCTACCGTCGTTTTAAGCAATAAGATGTAAAACATGATAAACATCACAATGCAATCATATAGTGACATGATATGGCCATTATCATCTTTGCTCTTTCGATCTCCATCTTCAGGCATCGCATGATCATCATCGTCACCGGCGTGACACCATGATCTCCATCATCATGATCTCCATCATCGTGTCTCCGTGAAGTCGTCACGCCAACTACTACTATCACTACTACTATAGCTACCCGTTAGCAATGAAGTAAAAGTAGTAAGCAGATGGCGTTTCATCTCATACAATAAATTAAGACAACTCCTATGGCTCCTGCCAGTTGTCATACTCATCGACATGCAAGTCGTGAAACCTATTACAATAACATGATCATCTCATACATCATACATGCAACATCACAACTTTGGTCATATCACATCACATGTCAAACCCTGCAAAAACAAGTTAGACGTCCTCTAATTGTTGTTGCAAGTTTTACGTGGCTGATTTGGGTTTCTAGCAAGAACGCCTTCTTACCTACATGACAGCCACAACGATGATATGCCAAAGCTATTTACCCTTCATAAGGACCCTTTTCATCAAATCCAATCCGACTAGAGTAGGAGAGACACACACCCGCTAGCCACCTTTATGCACGATGTGCATGTCTGTCGGTGGAACCAGTCTCACGTAAGTGTACGTGTAAAGTCGGTCCGGGACGCTTTATCCCACAATACCGCCGGAAAAGAATAAGACTAGTAGCGGCAAGCAAATTGACAAATCATCGCCCACAACTTTTGTGTTCTACTCGTGCATAGAATCTACGCATAGAAAACCTCGCTCTCATACCACTGTTGGGGAACGTAGCATAAATTCAAAATTTTCCTAGCATATTCAGATCTTCCTATGGAGAGACCAGCAACGAGAGAGGGATAAGAGCATCTTCATACCTTTGAAGATCGCTAAGCGGAAGCGTTGCTAGAACGCGGTTGATGGAGTCGTACTCGCAGCGATTCCGATCTAGTGCCGAACTACGGCACCTCCGCGTTCAACACACGTGCAGCCCGGTGACGTCTCCCGCACCTTGATCCAGCAAGGAGGAGGGAGAGGTTGGGGAAGAACTCCAGCAACACGACGGCGTGGTGTCGATGGAGAGACGAGGTCTCCCGGCAGGGCTTCGCCAAGCACCGGCACAGAGGAGGAGAGAGAGGAGCGGGGCTGCGCCGAGAGAGAGGAAAAACCGTGTGTCTCAATGGCCAAAAGTGCCCGATATATATAGGGGAAGGGGAGAGGGGGTTCCACCCCTAGGGTTCCCACCCTAGGGGGTGCGGCAGCCCCCACAGATGGGAGGTGCGGCGGCCAGAAGGGGAGGAGGGGGTGGCGCACCATCTGGTGGGCCTTAGGCCCACCTAGCCTAGGGTTTGCCCCCCCTTTTCTCTCCCTTGCGCTATGGGCTGAGTGGGGAGGCGCACCAGCCCACCTAGGGGCTGGTTCCCACCCCCACTTGGCCCACCTTATCTCCCTGGGTCGTTGCCCCCATTCGGTGGTCCCGGTACGTTACCGGTGATGCCCGAAACACTTCCGGTATCCGAAACCATCCGTCCTATATATCAATCTTTACCTCCGGACCATTCCGGAGCTCCTCGTGACGTCCGGGATCTCATCCGGGACTCCGAACAACTTTCGGTAACCTCGTATAACAATTCCCTATAACCCTAGCGTCATCGAACCTTAAGTGTGTAGACCCTACGGGTTCGGGAGACAGGCAGACATGACCGAGACACCTCTCTGTCCAATAACCATCAGCGGGGTCTGGATACCCATGGTGGCTCCCACTTGCTCCACGATGATCTCATCGGATGAACCACGATGTCAAGGATTCAATCAATCCCGTATACGATTCCCTTTGTGTGTCGGTATAAAACTTGCCCGAGATTCAATCGTCGGTATACCTATACCTTGTTCAATCTCGTTACCGGTAAGTCTCTTTACTCGTTCCGTAGCACGTCATCGTGTGACTAACTCCTTAGTCACATTGAGCTCATGATGATGTTCTACGGAGTGGGCCCAGAGATACCTCTCCGTCTCACGGAGTGACAAATCCCGATCTCGATTCGTGCCAACCCAACAGACACTTTCGGAGGTACCCGTAGTGCACCTTTATAGTCACCCAGTTACGTTGTGACGTTTGATACACCCAAAGCACTCCTACGGTATCCGGGAGTTGCACAATCTCACGGTCGAAGGAAAAGATACTTGACATTAGAAAAGCATTAGCATACGAACAATACGATCTAGTGCTAGGCTTAGGATTGGGTCTTGTCCATCACATCATACTCCCAATGATGTGATCCCGTTATTAATGACATCTAATGTCCATGATCAGGAAACCATGATCATCTATTGACTAACGAGCTAGCCAACTAGAGGCTTGCTAGGGACACATTGTGATCTATTTATTCACACATGTATTACTGTTTCCTGTTAATACAATTATAGCATGAACAATAGACGATTATCATGAATAAGGAAATATGATAATAACCATTTTATTATTGCCTCTAGGGCATATTTCCAACAGAGTGGTGGGCATGGCATGGACGATAAAGAGCATGATTTGATTGCATGATTTGTATTGTATTATTCATGAACTATTGGTTGTGTTTTATTGCATTATTTGTTGTACTGAACGATAAACTATTTGTTTGAGTTGTAATAACTATTTATTGTTGATTTATTTTATTTGTTTGATCGTTTTTCTCCTATTTTTTGAAATATATATGTGGTTTGTGCGTGCTGCGCGTGCTGCATTTTTGGGCCCTGCTGGAGCGGCGCGCGCTGCATTATAGCGCGGCTGTTGGAGCCAGCGCCTATCCCTGCGCTAAACCAGCCGGCGCACGCGCTGTAAATACATTTTTTGGGTGCGGCGCAAAGCGCGGCTGTTGGAGATGCTCTAAGCCATCGCGTCATCTTGCCGAACGCAGCTCCCATCACAACGACGTCTCCACCTTGTGGCATCGCATTGCAACCCCATGTTTGCACGACATCACACCGCTCTCTCCTCTTGCGGCATCGCATCGTAGCCACATGCTCGCACGGCATCACACCGCCAAACACCTCCTTCTCGTGGGCGACGACATCGCAGCGCCAGTTACCACCATCATCATGCCGTGGACGACGCCCTCACAGCGCCGGTCTCCACGGCGTCGTGCCACACGCAGCGTCCTTCTCTTGACATGGACCACGCCTTCGCGACGCTAATCACCACACCATCATCATCTTGCGGCATCACACCGCAACCGACCACCAGCGACGTCGCGCCGCCGATAACCTCCACCTCACATAGAGTCCGTCGCGCCACCACCGCCTCGCATCGTCAAGGCTCTGAATATCAATTGTTGGCGCCGCCCCTCGCAGCGTCGCTTCTTCTTCTACCTCTCACAAAGCTGCTCCTCTGCGCCTTCTTCTTCTTCCTCTAAACTGCCTCTCGTGGTTTCTCTCTTCTCTCAAGAACACAAGAAAACTACTCACGACACACACACGCATGAACCAAGGGAGAGAGCCAATTAACTTTGCCAAGAGGCCTCTCTCAAGAAAACTACTCAAGAAAACAGTCAAAACAACACCAATTAGTGACAAGAAGTCTCTCTCAAGAAACAAAGATGGACCACACTACGGAGCAGCGCCGTGTCTGGGGCTTCCGGTGCGGCGGCCCAGCTAATGGAACATTAGTACGCATGCAAAATTAGTACTCCCTAGATGCATACTCATTACTTTAAATAGCTTGGACATGCAGCGGCAAATTTCCCTTTCTTTATTATGCATGCATGCAATGACGTAATCAAGATTTCCTTCGATGTTTGAAATTCAAAAAGTTTTATCTACAAAACCGTTAATTCAATTAATGATCCGCTTTCACCACTGACTTTTTCGCGACGAGATCTTCAAAACTAGATCCCATGTCGATATATTTCGATAACTTTCGTTTTCTTCGTTACTTGCCAGATTACTATCACTTATTTGTCATATTATTTGTTACATAGTTCTCACGTTAAATCAACTTGGTTATCAGGTTTATGAATGTTGATATACCCCACTAAAAAACTTGATTCATTATACTTGTGCTGCTTTATGCATTTACTTGCTTGTTATTAGTATTTTAATACCCAATTTTTAGCTTCACATAACATTGCAATGCTTAAAAAGTATAAAAATATTGTCCTGATAACTATGTATAACTTTTGTGACAACTATACATCCGTAAGATGACATAAATGTGGCAACTAGGAACGACGAAAAAAAATCAACGAAACATGTCAACATGGGATCTTATTTTGAAGGTCTCATCGAGACGAACCTAACGGTGAAAGCGAATCTTGAATAAAATTATTAATTTATGAGATAAATTATTTTTAAAATTCAAAAAAGCATTTAATGCGATGATGTAAGCATGAGGTGAAAGATTTTTGCATGCGCATGGGGCTGCGGAAGCCGCTGCATGGAAGAGCTGTGATGCGGCGCTTCTCTTTATAATTTTCCAACAAAGATAGGGAAAGTTTATGTTTGTATGCATCACCAATAGGCATAATCATAGATGAGCACGCAACCTTTACGCCCACCACTGATGAAGAGTGGGGAAATAATTGCATGCTTAGTCCTCGTACTTGCTGGCGCTGTCCAATTCAGTCCTCGTACTTGCGAAGTGCTTTAATACGGTCCCGGTACATGAAAATACATCGTCAATACAGTCCCTAAGGTTGGAACCCCAGTCCCGGTGATACACGGCCCGCACGTACCGCGTACTTTCCCCGTATTCCACGTCATCCTGGCCCCGTGCATCGGAAGGGGCCCACCCGTCAGCTGGAGTGGCTGTTTTTTTGCATTTGCCACCCTGTCTGTGTTGTCTCAGTCCTCTCCTCTTCCTCCCACCATTTGCAGGTTCAACGCCGTGTTCGCGGAGCTCGTCGTCGTGGTCCACCGGTTTGCTGCCGCTGGCATTGCCATGAGATGCTGGAACGGGTTGGCCGGCGGAGCAATGTCCATCTCGCCCTCGAGCATCTTCACCAGCACGCCCATCGGCGGCCTCGCCTCCGGCTGCTGCTGCACGCACCAGAACGCCACCTCGCACATCCTGCGCGCGCCGTCTTCTCGTCTTGCTCGCCGCGCCGTCGCAACTCTCCATGGCTTCCATGAGCTCGCCGCTCTCGTACTTGGTCCACGCCAGCTTCGGGAACCACTGCCGAAACTGTAGACGTCGCACTTGTCGCTGGCGCCGGCCTGCATCCTCATCTCCGGCGCGGCGTACCCAGGCGTGTCGTGCATCCCTGAGACGGTCTTGTGCGTGTCGGCCCGGTTGAACAGCCGCGCGAGGCCGAAGTCGGCCACCTTGGGCGTGAGGGCGCCGTCGAGGAGGACGTTGTCGGGCTTGATGTCGTAGTGCACGATCTTGTGCTGGCATTCCTCGTGGAGGTACCGGAGCCCCCTGGCGACGCTGACGGCGATGGCGCGCCTCGTCTAGAAGCCGACGTCACGGCGGCTGCCGTCGAAGAGGTAGGAGTCGAGCGCGCCGTGCTCCATGTACTCGTACACCAACGCGCGCACGTCGGCGTCGTAGCAGAAGCCGAAGAGCCTGATGAGGTTGATGTGGGCGTCCGTCCGATGGTGCCCACCTCTGCCATGAACTGCTCCTGCGAGGTCATGTCGTCGTGGCCCGGGTGGAGGAGCTTCACGGCGACCGTGAGGCCGTTGGGCAGCATGCCCTTGTAGACGGCGCCGAGCCGGGAGGAGTAGCTGTTGGTGAAGCCCGATAGCTGCCGCGGGGTGAACCGGATGGGCTTCTCGCCGGCGATCTCCTTGAGGAACCTCTCCACGGTGGCGTCCCGTATCTGGGAGTCCGGCACCACTGCGTAGAGCGTCGTGCTCCCCGGCTCGGCCGCCACAGCCGGCACGGGGTCGTGTTGATGTTGATGGTGGGGAGGCCGCTCTTTCGGACGCACCTGTACACGAAGTAGGCTATGGCGACGGATCCCAAGATGCTCAGCACCGCGATAACTGCATCAATGTCACGTAAAATTTCGAGTTAACCGTACGTAAACCATGTTGAATTCTTGTTGTTGATGGTGGCGTTAGGTAGATTTGTTGGGAGCGCACCGACAAAGACGACGAGGACGAAACGGTATAACGCCTTATCCACTCGAGCTGACGGTGGATCCCCACTGACGCGCGGAGCCAGGATGACGTGGAATACTAAACATGCAATTATCTCGAGAGGAAGATGGTGGGAGGGAGGGAGGGAGAGAGAGAGAGAGAGACCGAAATGGAAGGGAATAGATATGGGAAGGAGCGGTGGTCATGGATAATTCCTTATGCATGTTCAAATACTAGCTCCATGCATGATGACGAGATGTGGTGCTCTCTTATCTTACGTCTCCTTACGATTCAGAATTTCAGAGGCCTCGCCTCCATCTGGTCATTTATGGTTTTATGGAGTCTATTTGGCCATCAGACTTCGAGTCTCTCGTGTAGTCATGCGCAGTCGTGGACTTGGGATCTCCGAGCGTCGTGTTAGGGTTATATCTTGTTTTGGGCGATTGACGGTTAAAATTTGTACATTCGTCTGACAAAAATTCTCACACTTGCCAAAAAAAAACATCATCTCCTAGGGGAGTGTCGTCATTTCACATAGAGATGGACTGTCAAGTGCTAATAAAGCTACTCATGTATTAGCAAGAGAAGGGATCGCTAATAAATTTCTATGGTATGGAACCAAGCTTCTTCAGAATCCATTCTGGGAATTGTATCCGATAATATTCATGTACTCTATTAATTAAGAATTAAATTTGAGTTTGAAAGAAAAAAAGAGTTGCGTCAGTTTCTAGCGGCGGAGCCTGCAGCGAGTTCATCGAATTTATGTTATGTTTGAAATCTCTATAACATCTCTGTAAATACTACACGCTACAATGTTGACGTGCCCTTAAGTCTTAACTCACGACTTGCTTGACTCATTCAAGCTCGGCTTGTTACGGTTGTGATTATTAAATTAGATTTGTCAATCTCATTAATTATAATGAGCTAAAACCTGTGATCGACCTGGATTGTTTAATACATTTTAAACTTATAAGTGCTCATGAGTACTTGTTATAGTTGTAAACCTCAAAAAAAAAGTATTGCATCACATATTCATTATTTAAATATGTTTGCATCACATATTCATTGTTTAAATATGTGTAACATCCCAGAATAAAATGACTTTTCCAAAATTATCCATTTCTATTTTTTGTTCCATTCGAAGTTTTATTTGGATGTTGAAGTATTCAAACAATTTCCAATTTAAAAGAAAACAAAAGAGAGAAGATGTTATGACTTCTTCAATATTAAATAAATTTTAATACTTATTTAATAATTGTTTTGAGTCTTAAAAAATCTTTCAGGCATTTAATAAAGCATAAAATTAATTTAGGGAATTACAATTACTGCCCAAATCGACTATATTGCCTAGAATCCCAATTAACTTTTAAAAATATTGCATCAAAATGTTGATCTATACCATCCTACATAATAGTGTGACTTTGGCTAACGATAAACAATCTAGTAGACCTCCATCCTATATACTATATCACTAACCTCCTTGTAATTAGAGGGCTCGCAATCAGTTGAGGTCTGCAATTAAAATTTAGCACCTAATTTTGATCGGGTCAACAATTTTTAAAAACCCTTTCATTCAATTTTTTATACAATACACTATGATTCATAATCTTTAAATTTAGACAATTAGTTGATTTCAATTTAAAATTGGGTCACCCTATTTTGATGGGGTCAATAATTTCTTACAGAGCTCTCCCATTTAATTATTTTAATTTTATATGTTTCCAGATTTTAAATCTTTTTCATTCGATTGAGGTATTTAATTTGGATTTGGTTTACGGTTTTGATCGGGCCAATAATTTTTCAAATCAATAAACAACAATCAACCTATAAAAACATAGTAACCCCTCACTGACTTCTATCACCCAGAAAAAAGCGCCACCATGTGATATTATAGCATGAATATAGAACATACAACCACCAATTTAAAAAATATCCCCACATAAATATGGGTTGATTATCGGATAACACAGAATCACACCGCGAAAGGCCCACCAAGTGTTCCAATTAGAAATAAACTTAAAACACACTCCATCATCTCTCCCACCGGTCAAACAAAATATCCGTTTCGTTATAAGGGTTACTAGGTTTTCGGAAAGTCAAATTTCTTTAATTTTGACCAAATTCGAAGAAAAAATATTAAACAAAAAAATTGATATTACGAATTTTGATATATTTCCCTCCAAATTTGATCAAAAGTAAAGAAGTTTGACTTTTCAAAAAATTAATACAATGTAAATTTTGAAATAAAGTGAGTGAAAATTCAGAAGCCTAACAAATTGAACGGCGCATCAAAGCGCGTCCAACACTTCTAGTATATATAAAGGTCCAACACTTCTAGTATATATAAAGACCCATGGGGCGCCTAGAAATCATTCAAGTCACACCAAATCAATTCTTTGTTAGGCTAGCATTATAAAAAATCTCTTCTCTCGGATGGGAATTCTTGAAGGCTCTCTTTTGTGCGTTCTCAAAGTATATTTTCAAATCATGTCTTCGTATTTTTGTCCAAACTTCCATACTTAATTATTCCTAGACTAGTTCGTAATAAGAAAAAAATAAGTTATTTATTCCATCTATCATAGAGCGCTTCATGTATAATAGTTGGTAGCACAATAGTCATAACTTTTCAATCGTCTATACAAATTAGATGAAACCAACATCCAAATTTGCATCTTCATCTCACCTATCCAGTGAACCTATCAAAATCATCCTTATATAACCTTCAAATTCGAAAATTGTTCAAATTCAAATTCAAACTTTTTTCGTCATAGCTATTTATTTGTAGCTTTGTTTTCAATTAATCCAATTGCGTTGGATTCATACCGAGGTAATCTTTCCATTGGTATCATTAGTGTATCTTTTCAATACATAATTTTGATGAAAGCTAGATTACCCCTAGTTCAAAAATTGTTGCCACGACAGTGTTCTAAGAAGATTCAATGTGATGTTGAATTATATCTTTTGACTCGTTAATCAAATCTAGTGACTCTTTTTTGTAGATATGCATATTCTTCTTGAATATCCATTAGCATCATTAATTTCAACTTTTGAACTATTAAAATTTAAGCAATTCATATTTGAATTCAAATCTTCACTTGATCAAGTCCCACAACCCATATATATACATAGACATGCATACAGCCCACGCACCTAGGTGCCCCAGAATATATATATATATATGTGTGTGTGTGTGTGTGTGTGTGTGTGTGTGTATGTATATATATATGTGTGTGTGTGTGTGTGTGTGTGTGTATCCTATTCAATTGATTCTTATTGCACCAAAGAACTTGTGTCATACACTTTGTATTCATATATAGCTAGTATAGCCCATATTCAAATACTTTTGACATGTTTGAATTTCAAATTTCATTTCGTTGTAACTTGACTCGTAGTTATCCTTTTCAGTTGATTCATGTTGCAAATGAAATCTTGTGTCTTATGCTATCTCTCAAGCAACATATAATATTGTTCTCCATATACTTTAGATCACATTCCATATCATCTCAACATAAACTTATATACCAACGATCCATCGTCCATTGACTCTTGTGAGTTGATTCCTTCACCGCTCACGTCATAACACTAAAATTACTCATAGTTTTTAATAAGCTTATTTGTGTTGTTATTCTTTTGCACTAAGCCATATTTTGTTCTAGTGTTTATTTAGATTCTTCTATATGGCCTGGTTATTGAGTTGAACTCGTTCATTTATGATAGATTTCTCGGAGTGTGACGAGTAGAATTATCAGGATTATTAGTGCGACATATCTTCATTAACCGTACCAGGAAAGTTCCCACTTTGATCATACTTATTATATACCTAAGTTTTTCTTGCATTTAGTTCCACTTGATACTATGCACGAGTAGAATTATGGACGATGTGGTTATGTTTGTAGATCCTCTAGTTAGGAACCTATGAACCTTGATCACCCTAGGAAATCGTTGTTGTTAAGTAAATTCCTTAGCCTTTGTTTTGTAGATGGGGTGGTATTCCTCAATCATGAAAGTTGCGAGAGAGTAGTAAATATGACAAACTTTAATAACTTTAGTTAATCGTATGGGTGGAATGGTTGCATGGCGAGGGGCACCCTGGAGTAACCAGATATTTAGCCGAGTGTCCTAGAGTAACCATGGGATCACTCTTGTCTTGAAAGCCCCCCAGGTTCAAAGGACTCAAACATTCATTCATGACTAGAAGCTTGTGTGTGCAGCGACGAGCTACTATGAGATTTATCTTGGTTGATCTTTGCAATGGCTCTTACCATGTAGTACTACGAGAGGTAGTGGGTAATAGTTGGGATGGGCACTAAAAGGGTTAAGGGAATCTCTCTTAAATACCATGTCTCAGGGTTCTATCTCACATACTCCAAGTGTGATGAGCTACAAAGGAAGTGACGAGTCTTGTGGGAAAAAGTGTGCAAACCTCTATAGAGTGTAAAGCTAATCGATTAGTCGTGTCCCCGATTACGGAAAACTTGAGCATCAGAATTAAAATTATTGAATGATCTCATCATTTTTAATAAATGAATTGGGTTATAAATAACTTTGGGTGTGAATTGGGTTGGAGGAACCATCTCAATATTGGCATGAACTTTGTAGCAATAATTTGATTAAGTTGATGTAGGACAGAACCAACTTTATGCAAAACCTGAAACTTAGAGCTTTCCACTCGCCAAATTTCATGTAGAAGTAGGACTTTTATACTCTCCTATGGTGTGACTTGCTAGTACATCCATCATACTAACCTACACATTTGCAATATATTATGGTACAGGATTTTATATGAACGAGTAAGTGATGCGTTGTAGGGTTATGATGCCTACACTAAACTTTCTCGTTGGCGTTGATGGGACTCCACATTCTTTGTTGCTATATCTGTTGTGTATTCTAGGCTAGGGTCTATAAGGTAATAAATACTATACATTACGTAACTTTAGAACATGTGATTCTATAGTATTTCATGGAGTATTGTATGTGCTAGCTATTGATCCAGGGATAACACAGAATTACATGAGACTTGGATTCTTATCGGAACTAGGTTGTTACATCATGTAGTAGAATAAAACAAGAATAAAATGCATGCTTGGTCCGATAAGTTGTTGGCCATGTCCGAAACGGCCCTCGAACTCAAGAATTGTTTTAATACGGTCTCGAAACTAGTGAATACCAACATCATAGTGGTATTGCTCTACAAAACATTGCATAGTGGCTTCATTGGCATGATCACCGACTCCTCGGAATGTTGACAGGTGTGCTACTTCTCCTGTTGCAATTAGTTCTAACTCTGCAGCTGTATCATCATATCGAATTCGAGATATCAATTGTTGGAAGCGCCAAGTGCATGGTCACATTTCTTCCGAGTGTCCGAGAAAAAAAGGTTTTATTTATCAATGAATATGGTGAATGTGAATCTAAGAGTGACACAAAGATAGTGAAGCATTGGATGATCATGATCATGAAGAGCGCGATTCCTTGTACACATCCCAATGCAAGCTATAGGTGATAGGAATACTTTTCAAGCGAGATTTGGCTCCAACTACAACATCATACCTTCCTATTAACTTAAAACCATCATTGGGTTCCATCCACTCTAAGACATGTCTCACTTTTGCAACAAGCTCATCATAGCTAGGACTTGTATCAAAAACAATTGCTTCCTCATCAGCGTCATCATTGTTAATCAAGAATGCCTCCTTGTCCATATAATGAACATTAACAAGTCTCCCCATCTAAAGACACCATGAATGAATTATACACATCAATGACAATTGTGGGTTGTCTAAATTATTTAAGATACACTAATGACATTAGTTAAGATACACTAATGACATTACCCTAAACACTAGTTAACCCTAAACTAAAAACTTTCTACTCATGAAGCTAATATTTATAGCTACAACAAGCTCATCCATAATATCAAATATAAAACAAGCTAACCCTAAAAGATACCAAAATTAGGGGAAAAGACATGAACTAGGGTTTCTCCAAGATTTCAAAAATCTATGCAAATAACAAGATTTAAGCAAAAACAAATTGAATGAATCAAAGGGGATTACCACAAGCAACAAGGTGATGGAAAACCCACCGAAGGAAACCACCTTTTGGAGAGGATTTGAGGGGAGGTTGAGGTTTGGAGAGAGGGGAAATGACAGTTAGGAGGAGAAAGCTCGGGCTGGATTGGGGAGAGTGTGTGGGGTGGGTCCCACTCACTCTCCCATGGGTTGTGTAAGTTACCCGAGCCAGACGCCAGGGTGCGCGGCGTTTGGGTCTGGGGACCACACGCCATGGCCCCTAGCGTCTGGCCCCTTTGCCACGTCAGCAGGTCAACGACGGCGCGGATCGAGCGGGCCCGTACCAGACGCCATGGTCCCTGGCGTCTCCCATGCAATCCAGACGCCAGGGGCGTTGGCGTCACGTAAAAAGGTTAGATTTGAAAAAAAATCAAATAGAGGTCAAATCTGGGTTTTCTTGTCCTTAAGGTCAAAACACAAAAAATTACCCCGCCCGGACGGTCACTCCCACGTTGTACAAGCGTTGCTCTCTTGTCGTACCTCTCCTTGATGGTTGTGAGGCGCTGCCTCTGTGTGGCCATTTATAGTTTCCCCGAGTCCTCCTGTCGAATGTTAGCTCTCCCTCGGTGTCGTGTGTGGTTGTAGACCTAGGATGTGCTGCCTTGTTATTCGGTCGCGACAGGAGCCATAGTAGTGAGATCCATTCCTTGCAACAATATAGCAATTTCAGGCTTCCCTGTGTGACCGGCCTTCAGAGCAATCTAAATTTGCACGGCTAAATGTTGTATATTTATGGATTTTTGTAGAGTTAGATAGCGCTTTTACAAATATGTTAACAATTTGGAGTTAAGTCAAAGTATTCAAAAGTTGTTGCACCAGCCAGTTGGTCGATGGATAAACATGTTACTTGTACACATAACTATTACTTGGCTAGTCTTAGCTAGTATGTGTTCAACGATGACTTAATTCTATGACACATACTAGCCAAAGAAGTTATGCCTTTGATGTCAAGAATAAATGTTCATTTTTTATCACAGGTTTGTATGTTGTATGTACCTCTATATTTGTTGAAAACTACTTCCTCTGTACCTAAATAATTATAGTTGGGGAGAACTAGGCTAGTTCTCCCCAACTAAAATTATTGAAGTACAGAGGGAGTAAATACTAACAACTATTCTGTCGAAAAAGATATCTAGTTTAGTTACACTTCGGAAAAAGCTCGGATATGGATTTCAGTTTCGTGGAAAGGATTTTCTTGGATCACAACCATCAACGAAACCAACATATTATCTTGGGTTTGTCGTCACCACCTGCTTCTTAAAGAAGTTGACACAAATGAAAATTTTATTTGTTTACATGAGAAGTTGGAAGGATACAACTACGGAAATGGTGAACATGATGTGGGAAAAATCTGAGAGTGTTGTGTGTCCTAGTCATATCAGTGCCTCAGTCGATTTTAAGGTTAGATAATCGCTTATTTCATAAAGTATGTTTGCATTCAATTTCAAATAAGTTAGCCATGTTCTCCATATGTAGATCCATTTCACCTGTACTGCACAAAAGCAGTTGGAAGTCAACAGTAGATTTTAGTTTTCACTTCATTTATATTACTTAATTCCTTTAGGAATGACGTGGGTTAAAATCTAATAAACCACGATGTTATCATTATGTTACAATAGGTATTACTAGTGGTACGTATCTTGTGCTTTAATGTTTTTTATTTCACATTATTAACGAGGAACAACAGTGTATCCTTATCTCTTTTCTTGGGGGGGCATATCTTAATTGTGTTTCATCCATTACATTAAAACTAATGTTTCTGACATTCTGTCTACTTGATGATAAGTTCAACAGATTTTTGGTTGGGCCCGTGGAATGGGAATCAGTATTGTCAGCGGAACCATGACTTACAAGAAGGAAGTTTGGCATAATTTTGACAGGAGGGGCACGAGAGCTGAGAGAGATAGCGACGAATATGGGTGTCGGGGGGAGATGGTTGCCGCCACCCAGCCCTAACATGCGCTACCATGAGTTCTGCTCAAGCAAGGGCAATACAGAGACATTCATCGACGCTTGGGGAAGTTGTTACGATGGCTCAACCGTGGCAACCTAGACCAAAAGTAGGGGCAAGAGGTTGACAGTACAATAAACTTGGGCTGCATATCTAGCATGTGCACCACCCCCTCACATTTACATTATGTGAAACATCCGCACCAAGAACCTCAAAAAGAAGTACAAGACCGAGAGCACCCATGATGGGTCTTCTACATGGAGCTCCTATGACGAGCTCAACTCCCAGATAAGTCCCACCCTCTTCACACAGAAGTAGCACAACTCATCATTAGTCGTTCGCCCATCACTTCTCTCTCGGCCTCCACCCTTGTGCCGCGTAGAAGCACTTGTCACCCTCATATTTGCCTTCCCCGCTTCTTCCCATGGCCTTGGCAATGCTAAACTATAGTCATGGGACACTCCTCTCGACCGCGTCATATTTCAAGCAGGCCGCCACTGCCTTTGCAACAATTTCCTATTCGAACGACTCATGTGATATTAGTTACAATAACTATAGAAATACTCACACCAATTACTACATCGCTCCACTTAATCACTCTCGGGTAGGAACAATAAATGCCCGTGATGCGGCCAAACTCGCATTGGTAATAATGGTGGTGTGAGCGATCTTGCTAGGGCGATCGAGGCTTTTTCTCACATGTATGAGTGTGTGGAGAGTGCCAAATAGAAGCATTCACTCGAGATGGACTACAATAGAATTGAGTTCATGAAGTAGCCGGAGGGGAAGACCATGAAGAACCTCATCGATGCACATGTCAAGCTCACAAAAGTGAAGCACAAGAAGAAGAACAAAGGGTTTGCAACCAATGGCACCAACGGAGTGGAGTTAGTTTCCTCTCTCGATGTGATGCCTTTCATTCGAATCATGCATACCTCAGGTTCTTAGGAAGGCTCTTGGTAAAATTGATTTCTCCATTTCAGTTTAAATCAACACTATTGTAGGTTATTGTTCATTAATTAAATTTAATTGTGGCTAATACAAAGGTTGTAAGATCAATGTTGATGTCATAATCTTAATCGTCATGTGGCATTTAGTACATTTCACCTTAATGTTTAGGAATTCCAATGATTTAAATATGTAGAGGCATAATTTTCAATTTCAACGTGATGACATGTTAATATTCTCTTGTGCTTGTCCCTATTAGTGAGAAGGTCCATATTTTATTAGTCTTGTTTTGAATGTGTTACTTTCTTGTGTAGTTATATAATAAGGGAGCTTTCCGTTCTTCTGTAAGTGGTGATAACCTCGTGATGCATTGATGAGTGTTTTGTTACTAATATGGGTTTTCACAAGTTTATATGAGTTCATCATGGTTGTAATCAATAATAATTTATGCATAGCAACTTTTAATCAAGCGAAGCATGTCGTGGACTTAATTTGGAGAAGTGTGGTTCACATTTATTTTTGAGATATTGACGCAAAAGATAGCACGGTAAATGTAACTCTGATTCCCCCCCCCCCCCCCCAAGCTACATTTATTTTGGCATTTCTTTCCTTCGCCTCAAAAAATACTTTGTATTGAGTATCATGGTAAAATCAATGAAAATCTCCACAAAGATAGTAAGATTCAGAGGAATCCTACAACTATGGCACAAAACTAGAAGTAAAACATGATGCATTTTTGGAATCATTAACTACATAGGTTTAGGATTAATATACCACTTCAAAAAAAGTTGATGGTGGTAGCAGTAAAGGTGATGGAGTTGATAGTGGTGGCCTCGAAGGCATTGCAACATCGTTGGAAGATAGACAAATAATGGCATTAAATTAGGATGTACTCATAAAGGATCAAGTTTGTTGACTACATGTCTTTGTGCTATATTCAACACATGCGTTCTTAGTTGAGACAATTGACAACATATGTATGTTTAGATAAAACTAAATGCAAACAACTAGATAAGGGGTGAACTAGACATTTATGGTTCAACACTTGTGTTCCATACAATGGCAGTTCCTCTCCTCATATATCCCACTAACCCACAGTTACCCAATAATACCAGCAAATATCTACCTGATAGTCAATCCTTCTTGTAGTTTCCCATTTGTAGTAGTAAGTCATCCTGTTGTCCATGTGAGTATGACATGGAGCGAGAAGTGGTTGGGTGTTTGTTTCTCCACCCTCACAGGCGTATGGACTTTTTTTGTATGGGAAAGATGAAAGCAATATGCATTAATTTGGGACACCATTGCTGAAACCCATTTTTGATGCCCGCATAAGCGAACACAAGCAAAAGAATCAAACCATTCACATTGTGTTCCTATCAATGATTTTTGAGGTAGAAAGAACTGCAACATGAACATAATCATTTGCAAACAATCAGGGAAAAAAATCATTCAAATAGTTCACATAACTCCTTGGTAGCAATTGGTCTATGTGCCAATTGGCTTAATGGGTCTGTTGTGGATTCTCTGCCTGGCATGTCACTATAATAAAAGTATGGGAAATGATCATTACGAAGGCAAAACTAAATGCAATACAGACATAATTATTTGCACATAGTTCAGGAAAATATCCTTCAAATAGTTTGCTTAACTTCCGGCTTGTAGTTGGTCTCTCCACCAATTGGCGCAATGGTTCATCTAGTTTGTTAGAACTGAGATGTAGAAAGATATTTTTAATAGTGTTGGCCCTATTGCATGGTAGTGCTTTTAGAAATCTATTAACTATTTTGACTTAAGTCAGAGTATTATAAAGGGGTTGCACCAGCTAATAGGCCGATGGATAAACATGTTACATTTACACATAAGTAATGAAGAGCTAGAATAGTTATGCCTTTGATATAAAAATAAATGTCAATTTTGTTAGTGAAGGTTTGTATGTTGTATGTACCTCTATATTAGTTGAAAAGTAGACACTAACAACTATTCTCTTGAAACAAATATCCATAAATATTCTCTTGAAACAGAAATCCATTTTACATACACTCCAGGGAAAAAATCAGACATGGATCTTAGATTTCCTCAAAAATGTTTTTCTTGGATCACAACCATCCACAAAACCAACATATTATGTTGGATTTTGCTGTCACCACTTGTTTCTCGAAGAAGTCAACAGAATTGCAAGGACACAACCGCGAAAATGGTGAACATGATTTGGGAAAATTGTGAGAGTGTTGTGTGTCCTAATCACACCGCTATCTAAGTCAAGTTTAAGGTTAACTAATTGCTTAGTTCATAAAGCTTTCTTGCATTTAATATCAAATAAGTTAACCATGTTCCCCATAGGTAAATCAGTTTCAGTTGCACTTCACAAAATCAATGGAAAGTGAGCAATAGATTTTAGGTTTTACTTGATTTGTTCTGTTTGCTCGTGTTAGGATTGTTGTGGGTTCAAATCTACTAAACCACTATGACGTGACTATTATGTTATTGTACGCATTACTAGTTTTATGTATCTTCTGCTTTGATGTGTTCATTTTCTAATCATTAATGAGAAAAAACAATGTATCCGTATCTTTTTAGGGTGGATTTATCCTTAACTTAATAGTGTTTCCTCCATTACACTGAAAAATAGTGTTTCTTACATTTCGTTTGCTTCATAATAAGGTGAACATATTTTTTGTTGGGACTCAGGTGTATAGAGAGGGCCTCATCGTTTAAAAGAGAACCATAGAAACGCGCTGAGAACCGAAGATTGTGTGCGTTGTAAGAGATGTGAATCTTCTTGCCCGGCAGTTTGGAATGGGAACCAATATTGATAGTGGAACCATGATTTATAAGAAGGAAGCTTGGCCTAATTGTCATGGGAGGACACGGGAGTAGAGAGAGATAGCGGCCGATATGGGTGCGGAAGAAGGAGGGGGTTGGTTGCCACCACCCAGCCCCATCCTGCCGTGCCGTGAGGACTACTGGAGCATCGGTAAGATGACGACGCTCATCGGCTCTTTTGGCGGCTGCTATAATGATCTCACCTGTGACAACTTGCACCAGAAGCAGTGGAAAGAGGTCACCAATACCATAAATTGGGTCGCATATCTATTGTGCGTCTCAGCCCCCCTCACACAATCATTATGTGAAACATGTCCATCGACACCATGAACAAGAAGTACAAGGCCGAGAACGCCCATGAGGTTCTATGACGAGCTCAACTTCTTTGTAATTCCCACCCTCTCTGCCTCCAAGAAGAACGGGCATCCTCATTATTTAGCGGCCCATCACTTTGCCTTGGACCTCCACCCTTTCGCCTCCTAGAATCACTTGTCGCCCTCATCCTTGACTTCCCTACCTCTTACCATGGAATTTTGGCTGCCAAACTATAGTCGTGGGATAGTGCTCTCGATTACCGCATTTTTTCATCTGACCACCGCTACCTTTACTGAAGTTTCCCATTAGTATGAATGTCGTGACCCTAGTGACAACAAAAATAGCAATACTGGCACTCGTTACCACATCGCTTGATTTAATCACTCTTGGCAACAATATATGTCATCACTGCGGCCAAACTCGTAGAGGTGATAACGGTGGCGTTAGTGATCTCGCTAGGGTGGTCAAGGCTTTTTGTCATATGTTTGAACACATGGAGAGTGCCAAATAGAAGCATTCACTTAAGATGGAATGCAAGAAAATTTAGTGCTTAAAGTTGCTCGAGGGGAAGCCCACGGAGAACTTTGTAGATCCTCGCAAGATTGAAGCCCAAGAAGAATAAAATAGGGTATGTCTACAACCAATGGCACCGACGGAGTAGACTCACTTTCCTCTATCACTATGATGCCTTCTCATTCCAACCATGCATACCTTAGATGTTTAGGAAGACTCTAGGTAAAGTTGATTTGTCCATTTCAATTTAGTTGAACATTGTTGTAGGTTATTGTTCATTAATCTCAACTGTGGCAACTACAAAGGTTTTGGAAGACACAAAACTAGAAGTAAAACATGATGATTTTTTGGACTCATCAACTACATAGGTTTTGGAAGAGTATATCACTTCACAAAAAAGGAGATGGTAGTAGCAGTAAGGCAATGGAGTTAATGGTCATGCCCTCGAACACATTAAAACATCGTTGGAAGAGAGGCAAATAATGGATTAAATTAGGATGTACTCACATATGACATATTTAACCAAACATAATTGCCTCCATAATCATTAAGTTTGTTGACTACATATCTTGGTGCTATATTAAACACTTATGTATTTTAGTCAACACAATTGGCAATGGATGTATGTTTAGATCAAACTTAATGCATACAAATGGATAAGGGTGAACTCGACATTTATGGTCCAACACTTTTCTTCTATATAAGGGGAGTTCCTCTCCTCATATATCCCACTAACCCATAGTCAGCTAAGAAACCCGGAAATATATACCTTATGGTTGATCCTTCTTGTAGCTTCACATTTGTGGTACTGAGTCCTCTAGTTGCCCATGTGAGTATGACAAGGAGTGAGAAGTAGTTGGGTGTCCATTTCATTGAAGAAAAACAACGCAATGCCACTCCCTTTAAGAAGAGTCAAGATTTGTTCAAGGGTACCACTTATCTCACTCCTCAGAGGATTAGAATATTATTTTTATATGGGAAGGATGAAAAAAGATACAGAAATTTGGGACACGATTCGTGAAAAAACATTGTTTATGCACACACAACAGAACACTAGGAAAAAGGCCAAAGATTCACATTGTGTTTATAACAATGATTTTTAGGAAAATAGAACTAAGACATGAACATAATCATTTGCAAACTGTTCAGAAAAAAATCCTTCGAATAGTTCACTTAACTTGCTCGTTGAAGTTGGTCTATACGCCAATTGGCTCAACTGGTCGTTGTAGTTCACTATAAGAAAAGTATGGGCAAATCATTGTCATTCCAAATAGAAATGCAATACAAACATAATCATTTCTATACAATAGAGGGGAGAAATCTTTCAAATAATCCGCCCAAGTTCAGACCAACAATTGGTTTGTGCACCAATTGGCACAATGGGTCATCTAGTTTATTAGCACTCGAATGTTGAAAGACTTATTTTGATAGTTTTGGCACCCTGTTGCATGGTGAAATTCATAAATAGGACTTTGTGTCTATTGCACTATTGTGTTCACAAATAAGATCTGTATCAATAAATATATTTGTGAGTTTTATGCCTTAGCAAGATACTATTGGGCGAGTTTGTTGTCTTCTCATTTTAGTTTCATACATTGATGATAGATTTTTGCCTTATCTACATGATTTTAGTCTTCACTTCTTGTTCTTATGGTCGGTTCCCCTAGATTTCATGTCGGATCGAATCTACCAAAATACTATTATGTGACTACCGCGCTATATGTGTTACTGGTGTTTTTGTACCTTGAGCTTTAATGTATTGTCTTTCATATGACTAGTGAGAAACACTAATTTCTCATTATCTTATTTTCTAGAAGTGGAATATATCCATTTTGTTAGTAATGTTTCCTCCATTACACTTCAAAGATAGTGTTTCTTCCATTTTTCTGCATTATGAGGAGTTCAAGACATTTTTTTAGGGATCTTGGAATTGGAACCAGTATTGTTACTTTGTTAGTAGACCTATAATTTACAAGAAGGAAACTTGTCAAAGATATGAGCTGAGGTAATGTGGCTGCGAGAGATGGCAGTGGCGGTGGCAGCGAGAGGAGGAAGAGCTTAGGGTAGGTGGTAGGTTGTCATGGCCTAATGCCAACATGCCTTATTGCGAGGGCTAGTGGACCGAGGACGAGACAACAATGTTTATTCGTTCTTGGAGCAGCTACTACGCCGAGATCAACCTCAGTTACCTATACCAGTAGTAGTTATAGGAGATTGCTTACCTTATCAACCCGTGCCACGGGCTGTGCCATGCTCGCTGGCCACCGCACACTGACGTCCAATCAAAGAATTGCGTCTACACCCTCAAGAAGAAGTATAAGGCCGAGCGTGGTGCAAATTCTGCCCTGCTTGCAAACCTTTGAAATTCTAGATGCCTTGAGCAAATTTAGAGTTACCCCTAGCCCACCACCTGCAAGAAAAAAGATACCAACATCTACAACTCAACGTGCATAGATTTGCAGATCACCCAAACTGTAATCAGTTGAAGCAATATCCGGGGTTGACTTAAAGTACATTGACAAGGGAAGAATGATGAGTAATCCCCAAAACAATAGACAAAAAACAGTCAGAACAACACCGATTAGTGACAAGAAGTCTCTCTCAAGAAACAAAGACAGGGGAAGTTTATGTTTGTATTAGATCTTAACCCACACTTTACTTTTCACTTTGATCATATTCCTCTCCCCCTGAGATTGACGGGTGGGGTCGGGTCCACTTGCCATTCACACAATCCTGGGGCAAATCATCAAACCCCTGATAAAGTATGGCAAATCATCTAATCCCCCTCATCACCAATAAGCATAATCATAGATGAGCGCGCAGCCTTTACGCCCATCTCTGTGTGTGTGTGTGTGTGTGTGTGTGTGTGTGTGTGTGTGTGTGTGTGAGAGAGAGAGAGAGAGAGAGAGAGAAAGAAAGAGAGATAGTGAGAGAGCAAGAGTGGGTGATCGTGAGAGAGAGAGAGAGAGTGAGTGAGTGAGTAAGAGTGAGAGATATAGAGAGAGTGAGACCGAAATGGAAGGGAATAGATATGGGAAGGAGCGGTGGCCATGGATAATTCCTTATGCATGTTCAAATAGTAGCTACATGCATGATGAGGAGATGTGGTGCTCTCTTATCTTGCGTCTCCTTACGATTCAGAATTTCAGAGGCATCGCCTCCATCTGGTCATTTCTGGTTTCATGGAGTCTATTTGGACATTGGACTTCGAGTCTCTCGTGTAGTCATGCGCGGTCGTGGACTTGGAATGTGCGAGCATCGTGTTAGGGTTATATCTTGTTTTGAGCGATTGAGTTTCGGTTAAAATTTGTACATTCGTCTGACAAAATTTCTCACACTTGAAAAGTAGAGGTAAGCTTTCTAGAGGCTCTGGGTCCGTTGGCACATGGATCCCTCAAGTTTGCCAAAATAAACATTAACTTCTAGGGGAGTGTCGTGATTTCACATAGAGATGGACTGTCAAGTGGCTGTGAGGATGCTTCATGACTCTGCAAGATACTTATGAGTTGTTGAACAGGTAATTGAAGAGGCGAAGTCAATGCTACGTACGGACGCGGCATGAATTCAAATTTTCTTGAGTTAGGAGAAGAGCTAATAAAGCTACTCATGTTCAATTATCTCGAGAGGGAGAGGGTGGGAGGGAGGGAGAGAGAGAGAGAGAGAGAGACCGAAATGGAAGGGAATAGATATGGGAAGGAGCGGTGGCCATGGATAATTCCTTATGTTATGTTTAAATACTAGCTCCATGCATGATGACGAGATGTGGTGCTCTCTTATCTTACGTCACCTTACGATTCAGAATTTCAGAGGCATCGCCTCCATCTAGTCATTTCTGGTTTTATGGAGTCCATTTGGCCATCGGACTTCGAGTCTCTCGTGTAGTCATGCGCAGTCGTGGACTTGGAATCTGCGAGCGTCGTGTTAGGGTTATATCTTGTTTTGGGCGATTGAGTTTCGGTTAAAATTTGTACATTCGTGTGACAAAAATTCTCACACTTGCCAAAAAAAACATCATCTCCTAGGGGAGTGTCGTCATTTCACATAGAGATGGACTGTCAAGTGCTAATAAAGCTACTTATGTATTAGCAAGAGAAGGGATCGCTAATAAATTTCTATGGTATGGAACCAAGCTTCTTCAGAATCCATTCTGGGAATTGTATCCCATAATATTCATGTACTCTATTAATTAATTAAGTAAATTTGAGTTTGAAAGAAAAAATGAGTTGCGCCAGTTTCTAGAGGCGGAGCCTGCAGCAAGTTCATGCAATTTATGTTATGTTTGAAATCTCTATAACATCTCCGTAAATACTACACGCTACAATGCTGACGTGCCCTTAAGTCCTAACTCACGGCTTGCTTGACTCATTCAAGTTCGGCTTGTTACGGTTGTGATTGTTAAGTTAGATTTGTCAATCTCATTAATTATAATGAGCTAAAACCTGTGATCCACCTGGATTGTTTAATATATTTTAAACTTATAAGTGCTCATGAGTACTTGTTATAGTTGTAAACCTCAAAAAAAAGTATTGCATCACATATTCATCATTTAAATATGTTTGCATCATATATTCATTTTTTAAATATGTGTAACATCCCAGAATAAAATGACTTTTCCAAAATTATTCATTTATATTTTTTGTTCCATTCGAAGTTTTATTTGGATGTTGAAGTATTCAAACTATTTCCAATTTAAAAGAAAACAAAATAGAGAAGATATTATGACTTCTTCAGTATTAAAATAATTTTAATAGTTATTGAATAATTGTTTGGAGTTTTAAAAAATCTTTCAGACATTAAATAAAGCATAAAACTAATTTAGGGAATTACAATTACTGCCCCAATTTACTATATTACCTAAAATCACAATTGACTTTTAAACAAATTGCATCAAAATGTTTATCCATACCATCCTAGATAATAGTGTGACTTTCTGTAGTTTTTATAACTGTACTTCGAATTATTTATGAAGTCAAAACCTTCTTGCGATGAAAAATACAGAAAGAACAACCCAGCACTATCCCTCGACCGCGAGCGTAAAATAGCAGCAAAGGCGCCCAAACCATCATTATCATTTTCTCTAGTTGGGCCAGCTCAAGCAGCTAGGTCATATTTTAGTTATTTTTCTCTTGTCTACTGGGCCATCTACATGCGCCTAGACTAGCAGGACCGCGTAAACATGCACATTTTCATCTATTTCCGTATACATTTATAGTCCCAGATTGGCTAACGATAAACAATCTAGTAGACCTCCATCCTATATACTATATCACTAACCTCCTTCTAATTGGAGGGCTCGCAATCAATTGAAGTCTCCAATTAGAATTTGGCACCCAATTTTGATCGGGTCAACAATTCTTAAAAACTCTTTCATTCTATTTTTATACAATACACAGTATACACTATGATTCATAATCTTCAAATCTTCACAGTTAGTTGATTTCAATTTAAAATTGGGTCACCCTATTTTGATCGGGTCAATAATTTCAGCGAAACGACTCAGCCGACCAATTAACCGGCTCGGTTTTTTCGCTTTTTTTAGTTATTTTCCAAAAAAAATCTCTTCTTCCTTATTTTCTTTTGTGTTTCTCTTTCTCCTTTTTATGAAAGGTTACATTTTTTGGAATTTATGAAACGTAAATAGCCTTTGTATTTACGAATAAAATTTCTACATGGAAATCTTTTTGACTTACTGAAGAATTTATAAGAACACAAATAAATTTGAAAACAGGACCATTTTAAAAACTTAGAACAATTTTTTTCTAAAAGAACATTTTCTAAAAAATTTAAATATTTTTTAAATTGGGAAAAAAATCAACTTATGTACGCTTTCTGAAACATGAAATTTTTCTAAATTGACGAACATTTTTTGAAAAGGCAAACATTTTTTAGAAAATGAAGAACATTTTTAAAATGTTCGAACATTTCTACAAATTCTGGAATATTTTTTAAAATTCCGGAACATTTTTCCAGATTCCGGAATATTTTTTTCAAATTCTGGGACATTTTTAAAATTCAGTGCTTTTTTCAAATTCCGGAACATTTTTCCAGATTCCAGGAGATTTTTTTGAATTCCGGAACATTTTTTAGAAAAATCTAAAACATTTTGATAAAAATTCCAGAACATCTTTTCAAATTTCGGAACATTCTTTCAAATTCTGGATCTTTTTTTAAAATTCTGTAATATTGTTTCAATTTCGAGAACATTTTTAAATTCCAGAACATTTTTCAAATTCTTAAACATTATTAAAAAACAAAAAGAAAAAAATCAGGGAATCTTCTAGAAAGTTTCAAAACCGAAAAAAAACGGCTGGAAAAGCCCAAAAGGTTCCCAAAACCGACATCCCCGCAACTGTTAATGGACCGGTCCAAATTATTTTCGCTCGCGTTCTCTCTATGCGAAGCTGCGCTGCGGCAAATAGTGGTTTCCGGAGGAGCTGGCCGGATGACGTGCGCCGCAGGAGTCAGGACGCCACGATCAGCTGCCGTGTGTACCCGTTTTCGTTCCCTGTTTATCGGGAGTGTTAGAATTTGATTAATTAAGTTAATTAAGGGTTAATCGCTACATTGTCGTTGCCACTTCTTGTAGCTGCTTGCAGTTACCGCCTTTGTATTGGGTATATATATCCCTAATCTTCAATCAATGAAATGAATGTTCATTCCAATCATTCGCTCCTCTCTCTCTCGCGTGTTTCCTCTTTACAGGGAGCACCACTCCACGCCGATCCGGGCGTAGGCGCCATTTGGACCCTGCAAATGGTGCACCTCTTCCAGCCAAAGAAAGAGAAAAAAAACACCGGGCCGAAACGCAACGTAGAACGCGTGAAGTGTTAGACTGTATAGTTCTCTGTATATATACGTGTATATTGTAACGTACCCTTGGTACATCATCTATAAATATATGTGATAGGCCACCCCTAGAGGGTTGAGTCAGTTCCCCCAAACCCTTCGTTTAACATGGCATCAGACTAGGTTAGGGTTTTAGGTCGCCACCTCTCTCCTCGCCGCCACGCCGTCGCTCCGCCTCGGGCCGCCGCCGCCGCCGCGATCTTCTGTTCGCCGCCGCCGCTGCACCGTCCCGGGCCGCCGCTGCTACCGCGCCTCTCTGGCCGCTGCGATGACGACCACCGCCACCGCTTCCGCCTCCGCCGACTTCCTCCCGGCCTCCCTCGCTGCGCTCCTCTCTCGCCCGACCGACGCCGCTGCTCTCGCTGCTTCGATCAGCACCCGCAGCGTCGGCTCCATCTTCTCGGCGGCATCGTTCTCGCCACCACCACCGGCTGCCGCACCTCCGGTGCATGTGCTGCCATTGGTTCCCTCCTCGGGAACCCCCTCGGTGCCCGCTACGGTCGCCGCCCTCTCGGCGCCGCTGGTAGCCGCCTCCACGCCGCCTGCCACGACGCCCGCCATGGAGCCCTACTTCGACAACAACACTGCTCACCCGCCGCCGCCGATCGGTGCCTACGGGGCTCCGGCGCCTGTGACAGCGGCTACTGCGGCATACACGCCGCCTGCTGTCTTCACGCCGGGGAGTCTACCTGCGCCGTTCCAGTTCGGCCACCTCATCACCACCAAGCTATCTTCGGATAACTACGTGTTCTGGCATGCGCAGGTTCTTCCACTTCTTGGGAGTCATTACCTCCTCGGCTACGTCGACGGCTCCTATCCGTGCCCTCCTGCGGTCGTGGACAGCGTCAATGGACCCGTCTACAACCCCGCGCATCGCGCCTGGACAGGGCAGGACCAGGCGAACCTCTCGGCTATCCAGGGGTCGCTTACCCCGGAGGTTGCCGGGATGCTCGTCTTCGCCAAGACCTCTCACGAGGCCTGGACTATCCTGGAGCGCTCCTTCGCGTCGCAGGCGCAGGCGCATTCCAGTGCTCTCCGTCGCCAACTTGGCGAGTGCAATAAGCTCGATGGCACGGCCACTGCTTTCTATCACAAGGTCAAGTCCATCGCAGACACTCTGGCCTCCATTGGCCAGCCTCTCACCGACACCGAGTTCAACTCCTACATCGTCAACGGTCTTGACGAGGAGTATGATGGCCTTGTGGAGATCATCAACGAGTGTGGCCACACGTCTCCGATGCCGGCACACGAGCTCAACTCGTGTCTTCTTCTCACCGAGCAGCGCGTGGAGGCGCGCCGCACTCGTGGACGAGGTCTTCCCTCGGCAAACGCCGCCTACAAGGCGGGTCGCGACGGTTCGGGCCGTGGTGCCCACTCGGCCCCCTCGGGCAAGGGTCCCCCCGCGCCGCTCCTCTCGGCCCCCCTCCTGCATCGTCCCTTGGGGGGGGGGGTCGTCCTACCCGGGAGTGCCAGCTCTGTGGACGTGCGGGTCACTATGCCTCTAAGTGCCACCGCCACTTCCAGAAGAGTTTCCTTGGCCTCTACAATGACGGCAAGGACTCGCGCAACAATGAGCGTCAGGCGCAGTTGGCTGATAAGCCAGCACCTCGGGAGCAGCAGGGACACACGCAGTCCTATCCCGTCGACCCCCACTGGTACATGGACAGTGGGGCTACGGATCACCTCACCAGCGAGCTCGGCAATCTCCACTCTCGTGAGGCCTACCACGGCACCGACAAGGTTCACACCGCCAATGGAGTAGGTATGCGCATCTCTCATATTGGTCAAGCATCTCTTCTCACTAGCCATACAAATAGGAGTCTTCAACTTCGTAATGTCCTTCGAGTTCCTGCTGTGACGCGTAATCTCCTTTCTGTTCCTAAGCTTAATGTTGATAACAGTGTTTTCTGTGAATTTCACCCCTTTGATCTTTTTATTAAGGATCGGGCCACGAGGGACGTTCTTCTTAGCGGACGGCTATGCCAGGGTATCTATCGTCTGGAGCATCCTGGCGTCTCTCGGGTTTTTAGTGGAGTTCGTGTTTCGCCGTCACAGTGGCATGCTCTTCTTGGTCATCCCGCCACTCCTATCGTCCGTCATATTTTTGCTTGTCATGAGGTTCCTAGCATGTCTAGTAATAAAGATGTAGCAGTGTGTGATGCTTGTCAGCAAGGGAAGAGTCATCAACTTCCTTTTTCAGCATCTAGTCGTGAGGTCAAACATCCTCTTGAACTTGTCTTTTCAGATGCATGGGGTCCTGCCCAGACTTCTACCAGTGGTCATAATTATTATGTCAGTTTCATTGATGCTTACAGTCGCTTTACTTGGCTTTATCTTCTTAAGCGTAAATCTGATGTGTTCCATATAGTTGTTCAATTTCAAAAACATGTTGAACGCCTTCTCAAGCATAAGATTGTTCATGTGCACTCAGATTGGGGTGGCGAATATCGCAACCTTGATTCCTTTTTCAGCTCGCTTGGGATCGCGCATCGTTTAGCATGTCCACATACACATCAGCAGAATGGTTCTGTCGAACGTAAGCATCGTCATATTGTTGAGACTGGTCTTACTCTTTTGGCCCATGCTTCTGTTCCTTTTCGGTTTTGGAATGATGCTTTTACCACCGCATGTTTTCTCATCAACCGTACTCCTACTCGTGTTTTAGACATGAAGACTCCTATCGAACTCCTTCTTAATGAACAACCTGATTATACCTTTTTTAAGGTGTTTGGGTGTGCTTGCTGGCCACATCTACGTCCCTACAATAAACGTAAGCTGAAGTTTCGTTCTAAGAAGTGTGTTTTCCTTGGCTATAGTTCCCTTCATAAAGGATACAAATGTCTTCATGTTCCCACAAATCGTGTCTATATATCTCGGGATGTTGTGTTTGATGAACATGTGTTTCCCTTTGCCAACTTACCTGTGTCCACCCATGAGTCGCCATCTATGCAGCCATCCTCTCTTGCCTCTGACCAATTTGATGATGTTGCATATGCTCCTATTTTGTTACCTAACCATGGTGCAGGTGTTGGTAGAGCTGCTCGTCTTGAACTTCTGGACGAGCCTGCAGCTGCACCGGATGCTGCCGGTCGCGACGACCGCGGTTCCCTGGCGACGCCGGTTCGGTCGGCCCCCCTCTCGGCGTCGGTGCAACCGGCGGCCTCGCCTGCGCCCGGGCTGCTGCCGCTGGCCTCTCGGCCCACGCCACCCCCGGCGAGCCCTCGCCCCGCCTCGCCCGTGCGGCCGTCCTCGCCCGCGTCATCGTCGCTTCGCTTGTCGGCGCCGTCCAGCCCCTCGCCGGCTGGGCACCCGTCACCGCCGCCCAGCCCCTCACCGGCTGGGCTGTCTTCACCGCCGCCCAGCCCCTCACCGGCTGGGTCATCTTCCCCGACGCCCAGCCCTTCGCTGCCTGGGCCCTCTTCGCCGACGCCCAGCCCCTCGCCGGCTGGGCTCCCATCACCGCCGCCCAGCTCCCCGCCGGCTGGACCCTTGCCGGCTCCTGTGGCCTCTCGCCCACACACACGCAGCCGCAGTGGTGTTGTCTACCCTCTTAAGCGCACCGACGACACTGTTGCGTGGTATGCCTCTTGCATGGTTGCTGCTCTTGCGGATCCGTCCTCGGAACCGCGTACGTATCAGGCTGCGATGACTATTCCTCATTGGAGAGAGGCTATGGAGCAGGAGTATCACGCTCTTCTTCGCAATGAGACGTGGACTCTGGTTCCTCCACCCCCTAGGGTCAACGTCATTGATTCTAAATGGGTCTTCAAGGTAAAAAAACATTCTGATGGGTCTATTGAGCGCTACAAAGCACGTCTTGTTGCTAGGGGATTTCGGCAGCGCTATGGTCTTGATTATGAGGACACTTTCAGCCCTGTAGTCAAACCTACTACTATCAGGCTTCTTCTGTCGCTTGTAGTTACTCGAGGTTGGTCTCTCCGTTAGCTTGATGTGCAGAATGCTTTCCTTCATGGCTTATTGGAGGAGGGGGTTTATATGCGACAACCTCCTGGTTTTTCTGATCCTGATCGTCCTGATTATCTATGTCGTCTTACCAAAGCACTCTATGGTCTGAAGCAAGCACCCCGTGCCTGGCATGCCCGTCTTGCGACAGCTCTTCGTGCTCATGGTTTTGCATCATCTACTCCTGATTCATCGTTATTTCTTCTACAAAAACCTGAGGTCACTATGTACTTGCTGGTTTATGTAGATGATATCATTCTGCTCAGTTCTTCACAGTTTGTTGCTGACGCTCTTGTTCGTGCTCTTGGTACTGATTTTGCTGTCAAAGATCTTGGGAGACTTCACTACTTTCTCGGTGTGGAAGTTGCTCCTCGGGATGATGGTCTTGTTATGACACAAAAGAAGTATTCATTAGACTTGTTGCAGCGAGCTGGGATGCTTAAGTGCAAGACGTCCACTACGCCTATGTCTACCACTGACAAGATCACTGCTGTTGATGGTGAGCTTCTGTCCTCTGCTGATGCTACTATGTACAGGAGTATTGTTGGTGGTCTTCAGTATCTGACGATCACGAGACCCGATCTCTATTTTGCGGTCAACAGAGTTTGTCAGTATCTTCATGCACCCCGTGACACTCATTGGTCCGCTGTTAAGCGCATCTTGCGCTATGTACGACTTACAGTGTCTCATGGGCTTCACCTTCGGCCGAACCCTACTGGGGTGCTCTCAGCGTATTCTGATGCGGATTGGGCTGGCAGTCCGGATGACAGGCAATCCACGGGGGGCTATGCTGTGTTCTTTGGCTCCAACTTGATCGCCTGGAGTGCTCGGAAACAGGCTACTGTGTCACGTAGCAGTACTGAAGCTGAATATAAGGTTGTGGCCAATGCCACTGCAGAGCTCATATGGGTACAGTCTTTGCTTCAGGAATTGGGGATTTCACAACCGCAGCCTCCTATACTTTGGTGTGATAACATTGGTGCTACATACCTCTCGACGAATCCGGTATTCCATGCTCGAACCAAACACATCGAAGTTGACTATCACTTTGTGAGGGAACGTGTTTCTCAGAAGCTATTACAGATCAAGTTCATCTCTTCAAAGGATCAACTTGCATACATCTTCACCAAGCCATTGCCTCTACCACAGTTTGAGGCCTGTAGGCGCAATCTTACTCTCCTAGATTCTTTAGGGAGTAGTTAAGATTGAGGAAGGGTGTTAGACTGTATAGTTCTCTGTATATATACATGTATATTGTAACGTACCCTTGATACATCATTTATAAATATATGTGATAGGCCATCCCTAGAGGGTTGAGCCAGTTTCCCCAAACCCTTGGTTTAACATGAAGCCACAGCTCCTGCATACCCGGCTCTCCCGAGCACGTTACCAGCGAGTACACGGAAGGCCAGTGCAACATTAGCACGTACTGTACTACGTACGTACGCAGTACACGCCTACTTCTTCCCTGCTTCAGGTCTCACGTTACCTGTGTGATGGATGACTCCGGCAACCGACGCACAAGTCCAGGCGGGCTGGTAATTTCCATTCTGAAACGGTTCCATATACAACTGCACAAGCCCGGCGTGAAGCGGGGGATAAAGCCAAGGGAAAACGCCACGGCCACGCACGGCGACCCGGCGGGCGACGCGTCGGTACCGCCAATCCGGCCGGCCGGCCGGCCGGCAAGGCATTGATGCGCCGGGACCGCGGTAGTAGAGTAGGGTGGGGGTACAAGCTAGCATCAGCGAGCGTGGGACGCGGTCCGAGGCGCCGAGCCCGGCCCGGTGGCTCCAAAGCCCGCCGGCCGGCCGGCCGGGCGAGTGCGTGCCAGCCTGACCCGGTATCGGGGCGTGCCACCGGTCGCACGACGCCGACGGACGGAGAGGAGAGGGGAGGGCCACGCACGCACCCACCCACGCGAAAGCTGCGCGCGAGATCGGAGCGGGCATTTCACCTCACCCACCGGCGCACTGCTCCGTCGGTGCCGGAATCGGCGCGACCACGTGTTCTGTTTCCTCGACGGCAATGCACTCGTGCTCTACTTCAGCACGGGTTTTTTTCTTCCTTCTGATGGGAACTGACTATCTATGCTCCTCCAACAATGACGTCGGAAGGCGAAGAAGAACGAAACGGTCTGCCATGAACCCTGAACACGATTAGCGAGTGGGTCGCCGGATTAATGCAATCCCGAGGTGCCGGCGTGCACCCGCAAGCCTGCACGCTGCAGGCGGTCGGTCTACGCCGTGGCCGGACGGCCGTCCGTCCGTCCGTCCTCTTTTCCGGCAAGGTGGTCGTCACGGATCCACCACACACACCAGTCTCAGCAGAGGCGGCCCTGCGCCGGTAGGTGCCCGCCCGGTGACGGCGTGCGCTCGGTTCGATGTGGACGGACGGCTGGCGTTTGCTTGGAGCTGGTCGCCGGTCGCACGGGGCAGACGGAGATACAAAGGACCGCGTAGGGGTTTATTCTGCCACCCACCGGCGCACGGCTCCGGCGATCGTGGACTCGACACGAGCACGTAAGCACCAAGCACAGACGTACTGTTTCTGCTAGGTCCGCTGCTTGAACGAGATGGCGACGCTGCCGGTGAAATCGACCGCCGACGGCGACGCTGGAAGACCAACAGAAAAAGCAGATGACGTTTCTATCCAACAGAACTTGGTGTGTTTGGTTGCCTGAGTAGCTCGAGCTTGGATCGCATAGAGGATCCTAGCTCAAAGTTGATAAGATATAAGAGCATGTCCAACAGACGCGCAAAAAGACGCGCGCGCTAAAAAACGGAAGTTTACCACGCGCGGGACTGAAATGCACGCTCCAGCGGCGGCGGGAAAACCGCGCGCGCGGGAACCGCTAGCGCGCGCGAAAAGGCGGCAGCCCGCGCGTCATTTTTGCGGCGCGCTGCCCTGCCTCTCGCGCCGCGTTCTCTCTTCTCTCTTCCTCTGCCGCTCGCGCCGCCGCCGCGTTCTCCCTGCCTCTCGCGCCGCGCTCTCTCTTCCTTCTCGCGCCGCCGCCGCCGACGAGCCACCATGCCGCCGCGCCGTCGGTCTGCGCCGGGCTACCGCGGCGTTCGCCAGCGCCCCAACGGCGGGTTCTATGCCGAGATATGCTCCGGCGATCTCCGGCTGAGCCTCGGCACGTACGACACGGCGCACGAGGCCGTCCGCGCGTTCGACGCGGCGGCGTGGCGCCTAGGCAGGCCGCGACTGCAGATGAACTTCCCCGACGTCTGCACGCTCCAGCAGGCATTAGACCTGGCCCCGTCGCCTCGTCTAAACTCCGCACAAGACCGTGCGGAGCACACTGCGCTGCAGCGCCGCCTCCTCGTCGTCCAGGAGGACGAGCGGGTCATGGCGGAGTGGCGCCGGCGCCACCCGGAAGACGTCGCCTACGAGCAGGAGTACTGGGAACGGCGCCGCGAGGAGCGGTTGGATAGACGTCGTCGGAAGGCTTTGGCGTGTGCGCAGGCCGACCTCGTTAATGCAGGCGGGAGTTCCTTCTTCAGTGAAGAAGATAAACGATGGTTTGACATTTGGCTGTCAACCTCCGACGACACCGACGACGATGGTGGTGCAGATGACTCGAGCGACTGGAATTAGTATTTTTTTATCAAACTATCTAGCACCGAACTATCTATCTATGTTTTCGAACTACCTATCTAGTTGCTATCTATGTAAAATAACTTTATATCTTTTTTTAAATGCAATCTAATTATTTTAAAAAATTGTGCGCGCTGCATTTTTTGGCACTGCTGGAGCGGCGCGCGCGCTGCATTATAGCGCGGCTGTTGGAGCCAGCGCTGCGCGACGCGCAAAACCAGACGAGCAGCACGCGGCAAACTCGTTTTTTAGGCGCGGCGCGAAGCGCG
Organism: Hordeum vulgare subsp. vulgare; assembly: GCF_904849725.1. Taxonomy (NCBI): domain Eukaryota; kingdom Viridiplantae; phylum Streptophyta; class Magnoliopsida; order Poales; family Poaceae; genus Hordeum; species Hordeum vulgare. The sequence goes on from NC_058518.1 coordinate 498,490,370, forward strand.
CATGTTGGAGATGCTTTAAGGATGGGTTAAGATATGCGTTCTGAACTGTAGTGTGCATATGCACGAGAGATGTGTTTGGTAGATTACATTAGAAATTCCTCAAAACATATATTATCTGAACCGAAAGTGATGTTTCAATTTATTTATCGACAATTCCTCGAACCAATAGCATTTTTTTTATCATCAACTAGATCCAGCACAGCCTCTTGGTTGCTTCTTCTTCGATGGGCACACCGGCTCGCCTCCTGCTGCTTCTTGGATTGGACGGCTTCGTCTTGGACGTGCATTGTTGCTTCTTGGATACGACATGACAGATGACCTGACAAATCCGGCTCGCACCCACCCTGCTTCGGTCGATGAGGTGGCCGAAGCAGTCCTTACTCTCCCATCCGCGTCGATGGACGATAGAATGACAGTGAGCGAGGGATGTGTGCAAAAAGACATGGGAACGGGAGAAAGAAGAGATGGATGGGGGCAGGAGAAAGAGGGAGGGAGAAAGGAGAAATTGTATCTCCACGATGATGAGGAGACACGACGATGACAAGAGCAGAGTCAATGGTGCGAGGAGTAGCGGTGTCATGGGACAGAGAGGGGTTGAAAGAGGAGCGGCCAAATCATGTACACGGGGGCGAGACGGAAACTCAACTCACTACATGTGCATGTGTTGGCACGAGGCTCGCTTGGAGAAACGACCAAAGTTGTGTTTTCGCTTGCCTCGCTGGAAGCCCCTTTATGCATTAGTTTATTGAGACCCGATATATATGCAGCCTATCAAACAACTCAAATTTTGCATCATAGATGCGAGCGAGATGAAACGCACGAAACCAAACACACCCTAAAGCGTGAGGCAACGTTTTTAGCGGACACTTGGAATTTATAAGCATGTGCTACACTGGCAACTGCTACATTCTCAACTGAACAATAAAAATGATAGACAAGTAGTGTAAAGCAATTTGTTCAAGAAACCAAAGTGGCAGACTAAAGAACCAAATGTTCATGTTGTTCATAAAACAGAAATCTAGCCATGAGTAAATGAATATACGTACTTCATAAACATTTGTTCACACAAACATAAATCTTCTTACTTGCAGCTATACATCTTGCTAAAATTTACAACTTTCATTCTCTGTCGTATCTACCTGATAAAATCTATGAAAGATTCAAAGATGATAATGTTGCAACTAACTCATCTGTATTGATGCTCTAGGTCTAATCCGTCAGCCATACAGACCAAAATTCTTTACCATGGATCTCTAATTTCAGGATTGGATTAAAAGTCCAATGGAGCAACATGAACCTTGATGATCGTCGAGTACAAAAACAAAAATCCCGACATGAGTAAATGAACATATGTACTTTCAGAATAGGCTTACCTAATGCCGCAAATAATGACCGTAAGCGTCAACATGTGTTTCATAAATATTATCGATTGTTATTGTGTCAACATGAGTAATTTTTGGAATTCAGATAATGAAATGTTTAATGTTTCTCATCATAGCACCACAACATGCTAAATAGCACTAAGAAGAGAGTTTGTTACCGCAACGTCGCATTAAATCTCCTGACAGATAATGCATCTACAATGTTGTTTACCATTTTGCTTATATAGGCATTTAGCATTCTTCCTCAAGTGGAGATAACTCACTCTGATGCTACGGTAGATGCAGGAGCAGCCAGTACATCTTTTGCTATGCGACATGCTATGGGGTGCTTTTGTGCATTTGTGCACCACCAATATGGTATATCGAAGCTATCATCTTGTGGGCAAGCATCATCTTTTAGCTGAAATATCAAGTTCACTCGGCCTTGCTTGATTTTGTTTGTTGTTTCTTAACATATTTGTTCCTTGATCCCGTGGGTTATTTAAATTTGTCGCGTTGGTTCCTTGATCATTTCCCATATTTGAGTCATTGTCATCCACAGAATATTCAACAAGCAGATCTTTGAATGTTTTCTTCACTTTAGCAAGACATTTTATTGCTTCACTTTCAAGTCCAGATTTCAAGCAAAACTTCAAGAATTTCAACATGTACCTTGGTAGCAAATCTTTCCTAGTAATTTGAATTTCATGTATGAAAGGACGTGGATGTCGTCTAGAGGGGGAATAGACGCTTTAAAATAATTACGGCTTAGGCTTGAACAAATGCGGAATAAAACTAACGTTTAATTTGTCAATCATAAAACCTACAACAACTAGGCTCACCTATGTGAACCAACAACTTATGCTAAGCAACATAAACAACTAAGTGATAGCAAGATATATAACAAGAAACAGTATGACTATCATAAAGTAAAGTGCATAAGTAAAGGGTTCGGGTAAGATATAACTGAGGCACGCGGAGATGACGATGTATTCCGAAGTTCACATCCTTGCGGATCCTAATCTTCGTTTGGAGCGGTGTGGAGGCACAATGCTCCTCAAAATGCCACTAAGGCCACCGTAATCTCCTCACGCCCTCGCACAATGCAAGATGTCGTGATTCCACTAAGGGACCCTTGAGGGCGGTAACCGAACCCGTACAAACGAGGTTGGGGCAATCTCCACAACTTAATTGAAGGCTTCCAACAACACCATGAAACTTCACCACGATGGCATATGGCTTCGAGGTGACCACAAATGCTAGGGGCAATCTCCACAACTTAATTGGAGACCCCGACGCTTGCCCGGAGCTTTACACCACAATGATTGAGCCCGAGCAAAGCGGTACTACCAAAGTTGTCAGAATTGCGACTCGAGTCTTAGAATCTTACGACCTTATATAATCGCGACTCCTGAGATTCCACACCCTACACACAAGAACCAGTTATATGTAATATATTTTAGGAAGAATAGAAAGATGGGCAGTACATGCAACATACATAATTGTCAGGCATGGGACATCATCATCTTACTAACCAAACTATCATTTACACAATGGATCGCCTCTGACTTATAGGTAAAAACGAAGAAACGTAACATGTAGTGGCATTTGCAAAATGAATCGCCTCTGACTTGCAGGTCAAACGAAGAAATTTGACATGGACTCACAAGGAACTCCCACACCAATCTAAATCCATGTAAGATATTCTCTAATTCACACATACACATACCAAAAGTGTTTACTATGGATCTCTAACTCTTGCACTTCCCAAATTTGTCACAAAAACATAAAGTATTGTTGTCAATTTTCTGAACTGGATTGAGCTAAAAGGCAAGGGGGCAATTAGTATTACCTTGGTGTGGGTATTGGGTCAGTGGGCCAAACAAAGTAGTGGTAGTTGCAGCTAAATGGTGCATGTCGTTTGTTCTTGGAGGAAAGGAAAGGGTGCAACAAGTTACAACAGTCCTTGTTGAAGTGGATGGTGACAAAACAACAACCCCAATTGACGAGGGAAGCAACGGAGGAACATCTTCGACGTGTGAGGGAGTCGGTGGAGGAACAACATCGTCATTGATGATTTCCGTAGGGCAGTATGTGGAGATGGCAGCGGCATGTTGGAAATATGCCCTAGAGGCAATGATAAAATAGTTATTATTATATTTCCTGTTTCAAGATAATCGTTTATTATCCATGCTATAATTGTATTGAATGAAAACATAGATACATGTGTGGATGCGTAGACAAAACAATGTCCCTAGAAAGCCTCTAGTTGGCTAGCCAGTTGATCAAGAATGGTCAAGGTTTTCTGACCGTATGCCAGTGTTGTCACATGTTAACTGGATCACATCATTAGGAGAATCATATGATGGACTAGACCCAAACTATGAACGTAGCATGTGATCGTGTCATTTTGTTGCTATTGTTTTCTACGTGTCAAGTATTTATTCCTATGACCATGAGATCATATAACTCACTGACACCGGAGGAATACCTTGTGTGTATCAAACGTCGCACCGTAACTCGGTGACTATAAAGGTGCTCTACAGGTATCTCTGAAGGCGTCCGTTGAGTTAGTATGGATCAAGACTGGGACTTGTCACTCCGTGTGACGGAGAGGTATCTCGGGGCCCACTCGGTAATACAACATCACAAACAAGCCTTGCAAGTATTGTGACTAAGTGTAAGTCACGGGATCTTGTATTACGGAACGAGTAAAGAGACTTGCGGGTAACGAGATTGAAATAGGTATACGGATACCGACGATCGAATCTCGGGCAAGTAACATACCGAAGGACAAAGGGAATGACATACGGGATTATTGTTGGAATTACGCCCTAGAGGCAATAATAAATATAGTTATTATTATAATTCTTGTATCAATAATTCTTGTATCAAGATAATCGTTTATTATCCATGCTATAATTGTATTGAATGAAGACTTATATACATGTGTGGATACATAGACAAAACACTGTCCCTAGCAAGCCTCTAGTTGGCTAGCCAGTTGATCAAAGATAGTCAGGGTCTTCTAATTATATACAAGGTGTTGTTGCTTGATAACTGGATCACGTCATTAGAAGAATCACGTGATGGACTAGACCCAAACTAATAGACGTAGCATGTTGATCGTGTCATTTTGTTGCTACTGTTTTGTCACGCCCAAGATGCGACCCTATCCGCAATTTGGCACGAGGGCCTCGTCAGGGCTAGAAGCGCATCTCGTCGTGTCGCAAGAATGGATATCGTTACAAGTACATGTACTGAAGAGAAGAGATATATAAAGAGTTGGCTTACACTCGCCACAAGCTACATCAGAGTCACATCAGTACATTACATAATCATCAAGAGTAAGAGCAGGGTCCGACTACGGACGAAAACAAACGACAAAAGAAGAACGACATCCATCCTTGCTATCCCAGGCTGCCGGCCTGGAACCCATCCTAGATCGATGAAGAAGAAGAAGAAGAAGAAGAAGAAGAAGAAGAAAAATCAACTCCAAATGTACAATCAACGCGCTCGCGTCAAGTAACCTTTACCTGTACCTGCAACTGGTGTTGTAGTAATCTGTGAGCCACAGGGGACTCAGCAATCTCATTTCCAAAGGTATCAAGACTAGCAAAGCTTAATGGGTGAGGTATGGTTAAGTGGTGAGGTTGCAGCAGCGGCTAAGCATATGTTTGGTGGCTAAACTTACGAGTACAAGAAATAAGAGGGGGGAAGATCTACGCATAGCGGTCGTGAACTTCAGATGACCAAATGAATGATCCTGAACACCTACCTACGTCAGTCATAACCCCACCGTGTCCTCGATCGGAGAAAGAACTCACGAACGAGACAGTCACGGTTACGCACACAGTTGGCATGTTTTAATTAAGTTAACTTCAAGTTATCTAGAATCAGTGTTAAACAAAGTTTCCACGTTGCCACATAACCGCGGGCACGGCTTTCCGAAAGATTTAACCCTGCAGGGGTGCTCCAACTAGTCCATCACAAATTACCACAAGCCGCATAGAAATCCTCAATCACGAAGCTCGCGATCTCGTCGGATTCCCTAGTGGAAAACCTCAACTCTGAGAGTACCCAAAGCATCACCGGAATCCCGATGCACAAGATATCTCGTCAAAGGTAAAACTAATCCAGCAAGGCCGCCCGACGTGTCGACGATCCCGATAGGAGTCGCGTACCTCGTTCTCAAGACACGGCGGATGAGCTAGACGTCGGGATCACTAAACCTCCGGGTGACCAGAGGGGCGCCGGACATCGCTCAGGTGGGAACAACACTCATGAGGAGCATTGGCCCGGGGGTTGATTAAATTATCCTCGGGGTCCGGAAAGTCCCTATGCAATTTTATTAGGTGTTCAGGCAAATGTAGTACCAAAGTTGGGCCTTGCCAGACCAGCTTTAATCTAAAACGAATTATCAAGGGGGTCCCCATAACAACCCCGAACGTGTTAGGAGCGCTCATTTATGGAACATAACATCGGTAGCCGAAACTAAGGGGGCAAAGGTGGAACAAAACACCAGGCTAGAAAGGCCGAGCCTTCCACCTTTTACCAAGTATATAGGTGCATTAAATTAAATATCATTTAAATATGGTGATATAACAAGGAACCCATGTTATCACATGGAAGCATCTGCACCTGCAACTAGCAACACTAACAACAAGGTTAAGCCAGCAGTAACATAGCCAGACAGTGGTTTGCTAGGTCGAACAGGTTGAAGGTTAACATGGCATTGTTGAGACGCTGGTATTTAACATGTGGTAGGCAACGAGACATAATCGATAGAAGCGATAAAACTAGCATGGCAATGATAGTAATGGTATCTGGGGAAATGATCATCTTGCCTGAGATCCCGCTTGGAAGAAGAATGCCTCCGTGAAGCAGACGAACCGAAGTAGTCGAACGGGTCATCACATCCGACACGTTTGCGGAACTCTATCGAGACGGGGAAACCGGAAACAAGCATCAACGCACGATATTCACCATACGATGCACAACACAAATGATGCATGAGCTACTGAATACATGCAAGTCACGGCATGACAAATCACTCAAACACACCTACACATTAAGTGAAGTTCAATATGCACGAGTTGCATATTGACGAAACTCCACGTTAATTATTTAGTTCACTTCCGGTTATCTCCACGGCAATATTAATGTTGTCAAACATGCAACGGGTGAAGCGGTAATTAAACTACCTATCTAGGCATTTTAAGTGAGGTCGGAAATGACATATAGCATATCCGAGACGACCTCACATGTTAAATTCCAATTCTGTTCATATCTGAACTAATGCATTTAATTGTTTGTTAAACAGCAAAACAAATAGGTTCACGTGATTCTACGCGTCAAGGCAAGCAATCTACACATAAAGAGCATCTCCAACGGAGCTACGGTTCAAAAGATACAAGCACCGCAAGATATGATGGCATGAATGCAATATGTGTGCAACGACGGCTACGAGCACTTCAAAACACCCAACCAGCAAGGTAAAATGAAACTACACAAGATTCTAAGCAAGTTTCATGTAGGACACGATCAAAACGGAGCTACGGTTCGAAAACTACGAGCAAAACAAGAAAACACTACAATCTGCCAAAATCAGCCACATAGCACTTTCTACGCCCCCAACTACGAGCTACACAACTCCGATATGCTCAAGCAAGGCATGGCACGGAAGAGGGCAAGAAGCACTACTACGAACAGCTAACAACAACTAGCATGGCAGCAAGGAGCACTAGGAAAAGAAGACACAAAATGGCATCCCACACACTATTTCAGACTTAGTGAAAATAACACCTCATGAAAGTGTAGTTTTCAGCCTGAAGGCATATTCACAGCAGCAAAAACCTAAGGTAAAGGTCTCCAAATGGCATGAAAATTTACAGCATGCTAGAGAAATACAAGGGGTACAACTAACTTCATTGGACCAACCTCAAAAGAGCTACAGATCACAAGATGCAAGCAAGACAAGACAGCAACAAAATATAACAGATTCCAGACTTAGAAATATTTCAGCTCCTCCAAATCAGCACTATTTCTAGCAACTTGAGGACAATCAAAACACACCTAAACATGCATTTCTATTGCAACCAAAAATACCAGGGGCTAAACAAAACATCCAAGATCAACTCTCTAGTTGACAACTCCGTCAAACAACGCACGGAATAAATCCTACGAATTAAACAAAAGGGCATCACGGCAAAATATCTCGCGAACTAACTTCCTCAAAAGCTAAAACTAATTGCACAGAAAAATCCATGGGATTTTTCTACCCCGGAAACATATAAAAATATGTTGGGTTTGCAACACAAAATAATGCCACACATTAATGCGAGATAAACACCTAGATACGGGAAAATAAACTACCGGCAATCCCCACACGTAAAAATACAATTGACCGCTCTAAAATACATGCAAAAATGATTCCTAAAACATGGGCATTTCTATCATGGCGTTCGAGCAATTCGTTCACGCGCGGAAAATAAATGCGGGCACTTTGCTATCGAGGCAGCACGTAAATCCACGCATACGATGCGTCAAACAACGCCAAATAAATATGCAAGTTGGATAATCGTGTTCTACTCGCGAAGCTACCCCAAAACCATAGAAAGATCACCTCGATCCGACTTACGGAATATAAGTTACGGGGTTCTAAAATATGTATAAATTTGAAATTATCTGAACTGAAAATAAATAAATAAATCCTATAGAGCTATTGGGCCGAAATTGAGGCGTCAAATTAACTAAGAGGCGCCTATGCGTAATTAAAAAAAAGGGGGGCTGGGGATCTCACCTAGCGGGCCTCCACTTGGGCCGGCCTGGTGCTGCTGGTGGAGCACGCCGGGGGGGAGAGGCGAGGCGGGGCCGAGCCGCCTGCTGGGCCTGGCTCGGGGAAGAGTGACTAGGCCTCGGGGCGCTCTGGGCCGGCGCGGGGCCCACGGGCTGCGCTGGAGGGGTTGACCAGAGGGGATCTGGGTCTCCTCGTCACCCTCCTCTGGCCTGCCGCCCGAGGCATGGCGGCGCCGACCTGGAACCGCCGGAGGACGCCGACCACACGGCGGAGACGGACGGGACGGGGCCGGGGTCGGCCGGATCTGGCCGGCCTTCGCCGGATCTGGCCGTCGGCGGGGGCGAGGCAGCCAGGGTGACGGTCTCCGGCCTGCTGCGAACTCACTGGCGGCGGGGAGCACGCTGGGCACGCGGCGCGTTGCTCCGACGAGGCCGATTTGCGGCGGGGCGAGGTTCCAGGCGGCGGATCCGGGCGGCGGCTGGCCTCGGGACACGGGGAGGCGGCGCGCGACGGCGGCTCGGGCAGCACGCTGGGCACGGGAGAGAGGAGCTCGAGCTGCGGGGCACGGGAGGACGGGAGGCGGCGGCGGCGGCAGATGGGCCTCGCCCGGGCCCGATCTGGACCTGGCGGGCCGGCGGCGCGGGGGAGGAGAGAGAGAGCAGGTGGAAGGCGGCTAGGGTTTCGGGCGCGGAAAACGAGGCACGATTAGGGGGAGGATGTCCGAAAATTAGAAGGGGTCTATATATAGACAAACGGGGGGGGGGCTCGGTTAACCGGAATCGCGCTCCGGATCCAACCGCGGGGTCGGATTCGGATGATTACGAACGCGGGTATGGGTACATGGCCGTGTAGAGGGGATATCCGAAGACGAGAGGGAGAACGGGCGGCGCGGCACGGATTTTTAAAACACCCACAAACGTCCGACGGTAGACCGAATACGGTGCCGCTACGGTCGACCGTTCGGGTACCAGACGGTCTCCGATCGCGACGAAATTCGACAGGCAACCTAGCTAAAACAAAATAACACCGCACGTCAAATCTCAACCCGATCAGAGAAAGTTTTAAACGCACTTTAAAAACAGGGTTTCGACGGTGTTGCGGGCGCGTGCGAGTGCGGTCGGACTCAGAACGAACAACGACGTTAACCGGCAACTAACAACGGGTGCAAGTTTTGAAAACTGACGGCAACGGAGATGCCGATGCAATGCAGATGATGCGAATGATGCGATGATGATGCGACAAAATAAAACAGACACACGACAAAAACGGAAAAAGAGGGGAATCTTCTGGAACGTCGGCATCGGGCTGTCACATGTTTTCTGCGTGTCAAGTATTTGTTCCAATGACCATGAGATCATATAACTCACTGACACCGGAGGAATGCTTTGTGTGTATCAAACGTCGCACCGTAACTGGGTGACTATAAAGATGCTCTACAGGTATCTCCAAAGGTGTTCGTTGAGTTAGTATGGATCGAGACTGGGATTTGTCACTCCGTGTGACGGAGAGGTATCTCGGGGCCCACTCGGTAATACAACATCACACACAAGCCTTGCAAGCAATGTGACTTAGTGTAAGTTGCGGGATCTTGTATTATGGAACGAGTAAAGAGACTTGCCGGTAAACGAGATTGAAATAGGTATGCGGATACTGACGATCGAATCTCGGGCAAGTAACATACCGAAGAACAAAGGGAATGACATACGGGATTATATGAATCCTTGGCACTGAGGTTCAAATGATAAGATCTTCGTAGAATCTGTGGGATCCAATATGGGCATCCAGGTCCCGCTATTGGATATTGACCGAGGAGTCACTTGGGTCATGTCTACATAGTTCTCGAACCCGCACGGTCTGCACACTTAAGGTTCGACGTTGTTTTATGCGTATTTGAGTTATATGGTTGGTTACCGAATGTTGTTCGGAGTCCCGGATGAGATCACGGATGTCACGAGGGTTTCCGTAATGGTCCGGAAACGAAGATTGATATATAGGATGACCTCATTTGATAACCGGAAGGTTTTCGGAGTTACCGGGAATGTACCGGGAATGACGAATGGGTTCCGGGTGTTCACCGGGGGGGCAACCCACCCCGGGGAAGCCCATAGGCCTTGGGGGTGGCACACCAGCCCTTGGTGGGCTGGTGGGACAGCCCAAGAGGGCCCTATGCGCCAAGGATAGAAAATCAAAGAGAAAGAAAAAAAAGGAGGTGGGAAGGGAGAGAAGGACTCCACTTTCCAATCCTAGTTGGACTAGGATTGGAGGAGGACTCCTCCTCCCCTTGGTGCGCAGCCCTTGGGGCTCCTTGAGCCTCAAGGCAAGCCTCCCCTCCCTCCTCCTATATATATGGAGCAATTAGGGCTAATTAGAGACAACTTTTCAAAGACAGCCCGACCACATACCTCCACGGTTTTACCTCTAGATCGCGTTTCTTCGAAGCTCGGGCGGAGCCCTGCCGAGATCAGATCACCACCAACCTCCGAAGCGTCGTCACGCTGCCGGAGAACTCATCTACCTCTCCGTCTCTCTTGCTGGATCAAGAAGGTCGAGATCATCGTCGAGCTGTACGTGTGCTGAACGCGGAGGTGCCGTCCGTTCGGCACTAGATCGTGGGACGGATCGCGGGACGGTTCATGGGACGGTTCGGGGGGCAGATCGAGGGACGTGAGGACGTTCCACTACATCAACCGTGTTCACTAACGCTTCTGCTGTGCGATCTACAAGGGTACGTAGATCGGAAATCCCCTCTCGTAGATGAACCTCACCATGATAGGTCTTCGTGCGCGTAGGAAATTTTTTGTTTCCCATGCGACGTTCCCCAACAGTGGCATCATCAGCTAGGTTCATGCGTAGATGTCTTCTCGAGTAGAACACAAAAGTTTTTGTGGGCGGTGATGTGCGTTTTGCTGCCCTCCTTAGTCTTTTCTTGATTCCGCGGTATTGTTGGATTTAAGCGGCTTGGACCGACATTACTCGTACGCTTACGAGAGACTGGTTTCATCGCTACGAGTAACCCCCTTTGCTCAAAGATGACTGGCAAGTGTCGGTTTCTCCAACTTTAGTTGAATCGGATTTGACCGAGGAGGTCCTTGTATAAGGTTAAATAGCAATTCATATATCTCCATCATGGTGTTTGCGTAAGTAAGATGCGATCCTACTAGATACCCATGGTCACCACGTAAAACATGCAACAACAAAATTAGAGGACGTCTAACTTGTTTTTGCAGGCTATGCTTGTGATGTGATATGACCAACGATGTGATGTGATATATTGGATGTATGAGATGATCATGTTGTAATAGATAATATCGACTTGCACGTCGATGGTACGGCAACCGGTAGGAGCCATGGGGTTGTCTTTAAACTAATGTTTGTGCTTGCAGATGCGTTTACTATTTTGCTAGGATGTAGCTTTAGTAGTAATAGCATGAGTAGCACGACAACCCCGATGGCGACACGTTGATGGAGATCATGGTGTGGCGCCGGTGACAAGAAGATCGTGCCGGTGCTTTGGTGATGGAGATCAAGGAGCACGTGATGATGGCCATATCATGTCACTTATGAATTGCATGTGATGTTAATCCTTTTATGCACCTTATTTTGCTTAGAACGACGGTAGCATTATGAGGTGATCTCTCACTAAAAATTTCAAGACGAAATTGTGTTCTCCCCGACTGTGCACCGTTGCTACAGTTCGTCGTTTCGAGACACCACGTGATGATCGGGTGTGATAGACTCAACGTTCACATACAACGGGTGCAAAATAGTTGCACACGCGGAACACTCGGGTTAAGCTTGACGAGCCTAGCATGTGCAGACATGGCCTCGGAACACATGAGACCGAATGGTCGATCATGAATCATATAGTTGATATGATTAGCATAGGGATGCTTACCACTGAAACTATACTCAACTCTCGTGATGATCGGACTTGAGCTAGTGTAAGTGGGTCATGAACCACTCAAATGACTAGAGAGATGTACTTTTTGAGTGGGAGTTTAGCAAGTAATTTGATTAAGTTAAACTCTAATTATCTTGAACATAGTCTAAGTCCACTTTGAATATATTTGTGTTGTAGACCATGGCTCACGCGACAGTCACCCTGAATTTTAATACATTCCTAGAGAAAGCTAAGTTGAAAGATGATGGAAGCAACTTTGTAGACTGGGCTCGTAATCTTAAGTTGATCCTACAAGCTCGGAAGAAGGATTATGTCCTTAATGCTGCGCTAGGAGATGAACCACCCGCTACGACTGACTAGGATGCTAAGAACGCTTGGTTAACACGTAAGGAGGACTACTCAGTAGTTCAATGTGCAGTATTGTATGGCTTAGAACCGGGACTTCAACGTCGCTTTGAGCGTCATGGTGTTGGAATTATGCCCTAGAGGCAATAATAAATATAGTTATTATTATAATTCCTGTATCAAGATAATCGTTTATTATCCATGCTATAATTGTATTGAATGAAGACTCATTTACATGTGTGGATACATAGACAAAACACTGTCCCTAGCAAGCCTCTAGTTGGTTAGCCAGTTGATCAAAGATAGTCAGTGTCTTCTGATTATGAACAAGGTGTTGTTGCTTGATAACTGGATCACGTCATTAGGAGAATCACGTGATGGACTAGACCCAAACTAATAGACGTAGCATGTTGATCGTGTCATTTTGTTGCTACTGTTTTTCTGCGTGTCAAGTATTTGTTCCTATGACCATGAGATCATATAACTCACTAACACCGGAGGAATACTTTGTGTGTATCAAACGTCGCAACGTAACTGGGTGACTATAAAGATGCTCTACAGGTATCTCCGAAGGTGTTCGTTGAGTTAGTATGGATCAAGACTGGGATTTGTCACTCCGTGTGACGGAGAGGTATCTCGGGGCCCACTCGGTAATACAACATCACACACAAGCCTTGCAAGCAATGTGACTTAGTGTAAGTTGCGGGATCTTGTATTACGGAACGAGTAAAGAGACTTGCCGGTAAACGAGATTGAAATAGGTATGCGGATACTGACGATCGAATCTCGGGCAAGTAACATACCGAAGGACAAAGGGAATGACATACGGGATTATATGAATCCTTGGCACTGAGGTTCAAACGATAAGATCTTCGTAGAATATGTAGGATCCAATATGGGCATCCAGGTCCCGCTATTGGATATTGACCGAGGAGTCTCTCGGGTCATGTCTACATAGTTCTCGAACCCGCACGGTCTGCACACTTAAGGTTCGACGTTGTTTTATGCGTATTTGAGTTATATGGTTGGTTACCGAATGTTGTTCGGAGTCCCGGATGAGATCACGGACGTCACGAGGGTTTCCGGAATGGTCCGGAAACGAAGATTGATATATAGGATGACCTCATTTGATTACCGGAAGGTTTTCGGAGTTACCGGGAATGTACCGGGAATGACGAATGCGTTCCGGGAGTTCACCGGGGGGGGCAACCCACCCCGGGGAAGCCCATAGGCCTTGGGGGTGGCACACCAGCCCTTAGTGAGCTGGTGGGACAGCACAAGAAGGCCCTATGCGCCATAGGAAGAAAATCAAAGAGAAAAGAAAAAAAAGGAGGAGGTGGAAAAGGGAAGAAGGACTCCACCTTCCAAACCAAGTTGGATTCGGTTTGCAAGGGGAGACCTTCCCCCCTTGGCTCGGCCGAAACCCTTAGGGGTCCTTGGACCCCAAGGCAAGGCTCCCCCTCTTCCCCCTATATATACGGAGGTTTTAGGGCTGATTTGAGACGACTTTTCCACGGCAGCCCGACCACATACCTCCACGGTTCTTCCTCTAGTTCGCGTTTCTGCGGAGCTCGGGCGGAGCCCTGCTGAGACAAGATCATCACCAACCTCCGGAGCGCCGTCACGCTGCTGGAGAACTCTTCTACCTCTTCATCTCTCCTGCTGGATCAAGAAGGCCGAGATCATCGTCGAGATGTACGTGTGCTGAACGCGGAGGTGCCGTCCGTTCGGCACTAGATCTTGGGACTGATCGCGGGACGGTTCGCGGGGCGGATCAAGGGACGTGAGGACGTTCCACTACATCAACCGCGTTCACTAACGCTTCTGCTGTACGGTCTACAAGGGTACGTAGATCACACATCCCCTCTCGTAGATGGACATCACCATGATAGGTCTTCGTGCGCGTAGGAAACTTTTTGTTTCCCATGCGACGTTCCCCAACAGTGGCATCATGAGCTAGGTTCATGCGTAGATGTCTTCTCGAGTACAACACAAAAGTTTTTGTGGGCGGTGATGTGCGTTTTGCTGCCCTCCTTAGTCTTTTCTTGATTCCGCGGTATTGTTGGATCGAAGCGGCTCGGACCGACATTACTCGTACGCTTACGAGAGACTGGTTTCATCGCTACGAGTAACTCCGTTGCTCAAAGATGACTGGCGGGTGTCAGTTTATCCAACTTTAGTTGAATCGGATTTGACCGAGGAGGTCCTTGGATGAGGTTAAATAGCAACTCATATATCTCCGTTGTGGTGTTTGCGTAAGTAAGATGCGATCCTACTAGATACCCATGGTCACCACGTAAAACATGCAACAACAAAATTAGAGGACGTCTAACTTGTTTTTGCAGGGTATGCTTGTGATGTGATATGGCCAACGATGTGATGTGATATATTAGATGTATGAGATGATCATGTTGTAATAGATAATATCGACTTGCACATCGATGGTACGGCAACCGGCAGGAGCCATAGGGTTGTCTTTATACTAATGTTTGTGCTTGCAGATGCGTTTACTATTTTGCTAGGATGTAGCTTTAGTAGTAATAGCATGGGTAGCACGACAACCCCGATGGCGACACGTTGATGGAGATCATGGTGTGGCGCCGGTGACAAGAAAATCGTGTCGGTGCTTTGGTGATGGAGATCAAGGAGCACGTGATGATGGCCATATCATGTCACTTATGAATTGCATGTGATGTTAATCCTTTTATGCACCTTATTTTGCTTAGAACGACGGTAGCATTATGAGGTGATCTCTCACTAAAATTTCAAGACGAAATTGTGTTCTCCCCGACTGTGCACCGTTGCTACAGTTCGTCGTTTCGAGACACCACGTGATGATCGGGTGTGATAGACTCAACGTTCACATACAACGGGTGCAAAACAGTTGCGCACGCGGAACACTCGGGTTAAGCTTGACGAGCCTAGCATGTGCAGACATGGCCTCGGAACACATGAGACCGAAAGGTCGATCATGAATCATATAGATGATGTGATTAGCATAGGGATGCTTACCACTGAAACTATACTCAACTTACGTGATGATCGGACTTGAGCTAGTGTAAGTGGATCATGAACCACTCAAATGACTAGAGAGATGTACTTTTTGAGTGGGAGTTTAGCGAATAATTTGATTAAGTTAAACTCTAATTATCTTGAACATAGTCTAAGTCCACTTTGAATTTATTTGTGTTGTAGATCATGGCTCACGCGACAGTCACCCTGAACTTTAATACGTTCCTAGAGAAAGCTAAGTTGAAAGATGATGGAAGCAACTTTGTAGACTGGGCTCGTAATCTTAAGCTAATCTTACAAGCTGGAAAGAAGTATTATGTCCTTAATGCTGCGCTAGGAGATGAACCACCCGCTACGACTGATCAGGATGTTAAGAACGCTTGGTTAGCACGTAAGGAGGACTACTCAGTAGTTCAATGTGCAGTCTTGTATGGCTTAGAACCAGGACTTCAACGTCGCTTTGAGCGTCATGGAGCATTTGAGATGTTCCAGGAGTTGAAGTTGATCTTTCAGAAAAACGCCCGGATCGAGAGGTATGAGACCTCCGATAAATTCTATGCTTGCAAGATGGAGGAGAACTCGTGTGTCAGTGAACATGTGCTCAAAATGTATGGGTACTCAAATCGTCTAGCTGAGCTGGGGATTGAACTTCCGCAAGAGGCTATCACTGACAGAATCCTTCAATCACTGCCGCCAAGCTATAAAGGCTTTGTGTTGAACTACAACATGCAAGGGATGAACAAGTCGCCCGGCGAGTTGTTTGCGATGCTGAAAGTCGCAGAGTCTGAACTCCGTAAAGAACATCAAGTGTTGATGGTGAATAAGACCACTAGTTTCAAGAGAAACGGCAAAGGCAAGAAGGGTAAATCAAAGAAGAGCGGCAAGCCTGTTGCCAATCCGACGAAGAAACCCAAAGTTGGACCTAAGCCTGAAACAGAGTGTTACTATTGCAAGGGTATGGGTCACTGGAAGCGCAATTGCCCCAAGTATCTGGCTGATAAGAAGGCGGCCAAAGAAAAATCAGGTATATTTGATATACATGTTATTGATGTGTACTTAACCGGCTCTCGTAGTAGTGCCTGGGTATTCGATACCGGTTCTGTTGCTCATATTTGTAACTCGAAATAGGAACTGCAGAATAGACAAAGGCTAGCGAAAGATGAAGTGACGATGCGCATAGGAAATGGTTCCAAGGTTGATGCAATCGCCGTCGGCACAGTTTCACTTCAGTTACCATCAGGATTAGTTATGAACTTGAATCATTGTTATTTAGTGCCTGCGTTGAGCATGAACATTATATCTGGATCTTGTTTATTGCGAGACGGTTACTCTTTTAAGTTAGAGAATAATGGTTGTTCTATTTCTATGAGTAACATCTTTTATGGTCATGCACCCAATGTGAGAGGATTGTTCATATTAAATCTTGATAGCGATACACACATACATAACATTGAGACCAAAAGAGTTAGAGTTAACAATGATAGCGCCATATTTTTGTGGCACTGCCGCTTAGGTCATATTGGTGTAAAGCGCATGAAGAAACTCCATACCGATGGACTTTTGGAGTCACTTGACTTTGATTCACTTGACACGTGCGAACCATGCCTCATGGGCAAGATGACTAAAACTCCGTTCTCCGGAACAATGGAGCGTGCAAGTGACTTGTTGGAAATCATGCATACCGATGTGTGTGGTCCGATGAGCATAGAGGCACCTGGCGGATATCGTTATTTTCTCACCTTCACTGACGATTTGAGTAGATATGGTTATGTCTACTTAATGAAGCACAAGTCTGAAACATTTGAAAAGTTCAAGCAATTTCAAAGTGAAGTTGAAAATCATCGTAACAAGAAGATCAAGTTCCTACGGTTTGATCGTGGGGGTGAATATCTGAGTTTCGAGTTTGGTGCTCACTTAAGACAATGTGGAATTGTTTTACAGTTGACACCGTCTAGAACACCACAGCGTAATGGTGTGTCCAAACGTCGTAATCGTACTTTATTAGAGATGGTGCGATCTATGATGTCTCTTACCGATTTGCCATTATCCTTCTGGGGTTATGCATTAGAAACAGCTGCATTCACTTTAAATAGGGCACCATCAGAATCCGTTGAGACGACACCATACGAACTGTGGTATGGCAAAAGGCCAAAGTTGTCGTTTCTTAAAGTTTGGGGATGTGATGCTTATGTCAAAAAGCTTCAGCCTGAAAAGCTAGAACCCAAAGCGGAAAAGTGCATCTTCATAGGTTACCCAAAAGAGACAGTTGGGTACACCTTCTATCTCAAATCCGAGGGCAAAGTGTTTGTTGCTAAAAACGGAGCTTTTCTCGAGAAGGAGTTTCTCTCGAGAGAATTGAGTAGGAGGAAGATAGAACTTGACGAGGTTGTGGAACCTCTCATCCCTCTGGATGGTGGCGCAGGGCAAGGGGAAACCTCTGTCGTTGCGACGCCGGTTGAGGAGGAAGTTAATGATGATGATCATGAAACTCCGGTTCAAGTTTCTGTCGAACCACGCAGGTCGACGAGACCACGTGCTGCTCCAGAGTGGTACGGTAATCCCGTCTTATCAATCATGTTGTTGGACAACAATGAGCCTGCAAATTATGAAGAAGCAGTGGTGGGCCCAGATTCCAACAAATGGCTAGAAGCCATGAAGTCCAAGATAGGATCCATGTATGAGAACAAAGTGTGGACTTTGGAAGTACTGCCTGAGGGCCCAAGGCTATTCAGAACAAATGGATCTTTAAGAGGAAGACAGACGCTGACGGCAATGTGACCGTTTATAAAGCTCGACTTGTGGCAAAGGGTTTTTCACAAGTTCAAGGAGTTGACTACGATGAGACATTCTCACCCGTAGCGATGCTTAAGTCCGTCAGAATCATGTTAGCAATAGCTGCATTTTTCGATTATGAAATCTGGCAGATGGATGTCAAAACGGCGTTCCTTAACGGTTTCCTTAAGGAAGAGTTGTATATGATGCAACCCGAAGGTTTTGTCGATCCTAAGAATCCTAACAAGGTGTGCAAGCTCCAGCGATCCATTTATGGACTGGTGCAAGCATCTCGGAGTTGGAACAAACGCTTTGATGAGGTGATCTTGGGTTTATACAAGTGGTTGGAGAATCTTGTATTTACAAGAAAGTGAGTGGGAGCTTTGTGGCGTTTCTAATATTATATGTGGATGACATATTGCTGATTGGAAACAACGTAGAGTTTTTGGAGAGCATAAAGGATTACTTGAATAAAAGTTTCTCTATGAAGGACCTAGGAGAAGCTGCTTACATTCTAGGCATTAAGATCTACAGGGATAGATCAAAACGCCTGATAGGACTTTCAAGCACATACCTTGATAAAGTTTTGAAGAGGTTCAAAATGGAACAGTCCAAGAAAGGGTTCTTGCCAGTTTTACAAGGTACGAGATTGAGTAAGACTCAGTGCCGAGCAACTGGTGAGGATAGAGAGCATATGCGCACCGTCCCCTATGCTTCAGCCATAGGTTCTATCATGTATGCAATGATGTGTACTAGACCAGACGTTAGCCTGGCCATAAGTATGGCAGGTAGGTTCCAGAGTAATCCAGGAGTGGATCACTGGACGGCGGTCAAGAATATCCTGAAGTACCTGAAAAGGACTAAGGAGATGTTTCTCGTGTATGGAGGTGACCAAGAGCTCGCCGTAAAAGGTTACGTCGATGCAAGCTTTGACACAGATCCGGACGACTCTAAGTCGCAAACCGGATACGTATTTATTCTTAATGGGGGTAAGGTAAGGTGGTGCAGTTCCAAGCAAAGCGTCGTAGCAGATTCTACATGTGAAGCGGAGTACATGGCTGCCTCGGAGGCGGCTAAGGAGGGTGTCTGGATGAAGCAGTTCATGACGGATCTTGGAGTGGTGCCAAGCGCACTGAATCCAATAACCTTGTTCTGTGACAACACGGGTGCCATTGCCTTAGCAAAGGAACCACGGTTTCACAAGAAGTACAGACACATCAAACGATGCTTCAACCTCATCCGCGACTACGTCGAAGGGGAGGACATAAATATATGCAAAGTGCACACGGATCTGAATGTAGCAGACCCGCTGACTAAACCTCTTCCACGGGCAAAGCATGATCAACACCAGAACTGTATGGGTGTTAGATTTATTACAATGTAATTCGCATGATGATGTGAGGGCTAGATTATTGACTCTAGTGCAAGTGGGAGACTGTTGGAATTATGCCCTAGAGGCAATAATAAATATAGTTATTATTATAATTCCTGTATCAAGATAATCGTTTATTATCCATGCTATAATTGTATTGAATGAAGACTCATTTACATGTGTGGATACATAGACAAAACACTGTCCCTAGCAAGCCTCTAGTTGGCTAGCCAGTTGTTCAAAGATAGTCAGTGTCTTCTGATTATGAACAAGGTGTTGTTGCTTGATAACTGGATCACATCACTAGGAGAATCACGTGATGGACTAGACCCAAACTAATAGACATAGCATGTTGATCGTGTCATTTTGTTGCTACTGTTTTTCTGCGTGTCAAGTATTTGTTCCTATGACCATGAGATCATATAACTCACTAACACCGGAGGAATACTTTGTGTGTATCAAATGTCGCAACGTAACTGGGTGACTATAAATATGCTCTACAGGTATCTCCGAAGGTGTTCGTTGAGTTGGTATGGATCAAGACTGGGATTTGTCACTCCGTGTGACGGAGAGGTATCTCGGGGCCCACTCGGTAATACAACATCACAGACAAGCCTTGCAAGCAATGTGACTTAGTATAAGTTGCGGGATCTTGTATTACGGAACGAGTAAAGAGACTTGCCGGTCAACGAGATTGAAATAGGTATGCGGATACTGACGATCGAATCTCGGGCAAGTAACATACCGAAGGACAAAGGGAATGACATACGGGATTATATGAATCCTTGGCACTGAGGTTCAAAAGATAAGATCTTCGTAGAATATGTAGGATCCAATATGGGCATCCAGGTCCCGCTATTGGATATTGACCGAGGAGTCTCTCGGGTCATGTCTACATAGTTCTCGAACCCGCAAGGTCTGCACACTTAAGGTTTGACGTTGTTTTATGCGTATTTGAGTTATATGGTTGGTTAACGAATGTTGTTCGGAGTTCCGGATGAGATCACGGACGTCACGAGGGTTTCAGGAATGGTCCGGAAACGAAGATTGATATATAGCATGACCTCATTTGATTACCGAAAGGTTTTCGGAGTTACCGGGAATATACGTGGAATGACGAATGGGTTCCGGGAGTTCACCGGGGGGGCAACCCACCCCGGGGAAGCCCATAGGCCTTGAGGGTGGCACACCAGCCCTTAGTGGTCTGGTGGGACAGCCCAAGAAGGCCCTATGCGCCATATGAAGAAAATCAAAGAGAAAAGAAAAAAAAGGAGGAGGTGGGAAAGGGAAGAAGGACTCCACCTTCCAAACCAAGTTGGATTCGGTTTGGAAGGGGAGACCTTCCCCCCTTGGCTCGGCCGAAACCCTTAGGGTTCCTTGGACCCCAAGGCAAGTCTCCCCCTCTTCCCCCTATATATACGGAGGTTTTAGGGCTGATTTGAGACGACTTTTCCACGGCAGCCCGACCACATACCTCCACGGTTCTTCCTCTAGATCGCGTTTCTGCGGAGCTCGGGCGGAGCCCTGCTGAGACAAGATCATCACCAACCTCCGGAGCGCCGTCACGCTGCCGGAGAACTCTTCTACCTCTCCGTCTCTCTTGCTGGATCAAGAAGGCCGAGATCATCGTCGAGCTGTACGTGTGCTGAACGTGGAGGTGCCGTCCGTTCGGCACTACATCGTGGGACTGATCGCGGGACGGTTCGCGGGGCGGATCGAGGGACGTGAGGACGTTCCACTACATCAACCGCGTTCACTAACGCTTCTGCTGTACGGTCTACAAGGGTACGTAGATCACACATCCCCTCTCGTAGATGGACATCACCATGATAGGTCTTCGTGCGCGTAGGAAATTTTTTGTTTCCCATGCGACGTTCCCCAACACATGGAGCATATGAGATGTTCCAGGAGTTGAAGTTTATCTTTCAGAAGAACGCCCGGATCGAGAGGTATGAGACCTCCGATAAATTCTATGCTTGCAAGATGGAGGAGAATTCGTCTGTCAGTGAACATGTGCTCAAAATGTCTGGGTACTCAAAACGTCTAGCTGAGCTGGGTATTGAACTCCCGCAAGAGGCTATCACTGACAGAATTCTTCAATCACTGTTGCCAAGCTATAAGGGCTTTGTGTTGAACTACAACATGCAAGGGATGAACAAGTCACCCGGCGAGTTGTTTGCGATGCTGAAAGTCGTAGAGTCTGAACTCCGTAAAGAACATCAAGTGTTGATGGTGAATAAGACCACTAGTTTCAAGAGAAACGGCAAAGGCAAGAAGGGAAATTCAAAGAAGAGCGGCAAGCCTGTTGCCAATCCGACGAAGAAACCCAAAGCTGGACCTAAGCCTGAAACAGAGTGCTACTATTGCAAGGGTATGGGTCACTCGAAGCGCAACTGCCCCAAGTATCTGGCTGATAAGAAGGCGGCCAAAGAAAAATCAGGTATATTTGATATACATGTTATTGATGTGTACTTAACCGGCTCTCGTAGTAGTGCCCGGGTATTCGATACCGGTTCTGTTGCTCATATTTGCAACTCGAAACAGGAACTGCGGAATAGGCTAAGGCTGGCGAAAGATGAAGTGACGATGCGCGTAGGAAATGGTTCCAAGGTTGATGCAATCGCCGTCGGCACAGTTTCACTTCAGTTACCATCGGGATTAGTTATGAACTTGAATAATTGTTATTTAGTGCCTGCATTGAGCATGAACATTATATCTGGATCTTGTTTATTGCGAGACGGTTACTCTTTTAAGTCAGAGAATAATGGTTTTTCTATTTCTATGAGTAACATCTTTTATGGTCATGCACCCAATGTGAGAGGATTGTTCATATTAAATCTTGATAGCGATACACACATACATAACATTGAGACCAAAAGAGTTAGAGTTAACAATGATAGCGCCATATTTTTGTGGCACTGCCGCTTAGGTCATATTGGTGTAAAGCGCATGAAGAAACTCCATACCGATGGACTTTTGGAGTCACTTGACTTTGATTCACTTGACACGTGCGAACCATGCCTCATGGGCAAGATGACTAAAACTCCGTTCTCCGGAACAATGGAGCGTGCAAGTGACTTGTTGGAAATCATGCATACCGATGTGTGTGGTCCGATGAGCATAGAGGCACCTGGCGGATATCGTTATTTTCTCACCTTCACTGACGATTTGAGTAGATATGGTTATGTCTACTTAATGAAGCACAAGTCTGAAACATTTGAAAAGTTCAAGCAATTTCAGAGTGAAGTTGAAAATCATCGTAACAAGAAGATCAAGTTCCTACGGTTTGATCGTGGGGGTGAATATCTGAGTTTCAGGTTTGGTGCTCAGTTAAGACAATGTGAAATTGTTTCATAGTTGACACCGCGTGGAACACCACAGCGTAATGGTGTGTCCGAACGTCGTAATCGTACTTTATTAGAGATGGTGCGATCTATGATGTCTCTTACCGATTTGCCGTTATCGTTTTGGGGTTATGCGTTAGACACAGCTGCATTCACTTTAAATAGGGCACCATCAAAATCCGTTGAGACGACACCATACGAACTGTGGTATGGCAAAAGGCCAAGGTTGTCGTTTCTTAAAGTTTGGGGATGTGATGCTTATGTCAAAAAGCTTCAGCCTGAAAAGCTGGAACCCAAAGCGGAAAAGTGCATCTTCATAGGTTACCCAAAAGAGACAGTTGGGTACACCTTCTATCTCAAATCCGAGGGCAAAGTGTTTGTTGCTAAAAACGGAGCTTTTCTCGAGAAGGAGTTTCTCTCGAGAGAATTGAGTGGGAGGAAGATAGAACTTGATGAGGTTGTCGAACCTCTCATCCCTCTGGATGGTGGCGCAGGGCAAGGGGAAACCCCTGTCGTTGCGACGCCGGTTGAGGAGGAAGTTAATGATGATGATCATGAAACTCCGGTTCAAGTTCCTATCGAACCACGCGGTTCGACGAGACCACGTGCTGCTCCAGAGTGGTACGGTAATCCCGTTTTGTCAATCATGTTGTTAGACAACAATGAACCTGCAAATTATGAAGAAGCAATGGTGGGCCCAGATTCCAACAAATGGCTGGAGGCCATGAAGTCCGAGATAGGATCCATGTATGAAAACAAAGTGTGGACTTTGGAAGTACTACGTGAGGGTCGCAAGGCTATTCAGAACAAATGGATCTTTAAGAAGAAGACGGACGCTGACGGCATTGTGACTGTTCATAAAGCTCGACTTGTGGCAAAGGGTTTTTCACAAGTTCAAGGAGTTGACTACGATGAGACATTCTCACCCGTAGCGATGCTTAAGTCCGTCAGAATCATGTTAGCAATAGCTGCATTTTTCGATTATGAAATCTGGCAGATGGATGTCAAAACGGCGTTCCTTAACGGTTTCCTTAAGGAAGAGTTGTATATGATGCAACCCGAAGGTTTTGTCGATCCTAAGAATGCTAACAAGGTGTGCAAGCTCCAGCGATCCATTTATGGACTGGTGCAAGCATCTCGGAGTTGGAACAAACGCTTTGATGAGGTGATCAAAGCATTTGGGTTTATACAAGTGGTTGGAGAATCTTGTATTTACAAGAAAGTGAGTGGGAGCTCTGTGGCGTTTCTAATATTATATGTAGATGACATATTGCTGATTGGAAACAATGTAGAGTTTTTGGAGAGCATAAATGATTACTTGAATAAAAGTTTCTCTATGAAGGACCTAGGTCTACAGGGATAGATCGAAACGCCTGATAGGACTTTCACAAAGCACATACCTTGATAAAGTTTTGAAAAGGTTCAAAATGGAACAGTCCAAAAAAGGGTTCTTGCCAGTTTTACAAGGTACGAGATTGAGTAAGACTCAGTGCCCAACAACTGATAAAGATAGAGAGCATTTGAGCACCGTCCCCTATGCTTCAGCCATAGAATCTATCATGTATGCAATGCTCTGCACTAGACCGGACGTTAGTCTGGCCATAAGTATGGCAGGCAGGTTCCAGAGTAATCCATGAGTGGATCACTGGACGGCGGTCAAGAATATCCTGAAGGACCTGGAAAGGACTAAGGAGATGTTTCTCGTGTATGGAGGTGACGAAGAGCTCGCCGTAAAGGGTTACGTCGATGCAAGCTTTGACACAGATCCGGACGACTCTAAGTCGCAGACCGGATACGTATTTCTTCTTAATGGGGGTGCAGTAAGCTGGTGCAGTTCCAAGCAAAGCATCGTAGCTGATTCTACATGTGAAGCTGAGTACATGGCTGCCTCGGAGGCGGCTAAGGAGGGTGTCTGGATGAAGCAGTTCATGACGGATCCTGGAGTGGTGCCAAGCGCACTGAATCCAATAACCTTGTTCTGTGACAACACGGGTGCCATTGCCTTAGCAAAGGAACCACGATTTCACAAGAAGACCAGACACATCAAACGACGCTTCAACCTCATCCGCGACTACGTCGAAGGGGAGGACGTAAATATATGCAAAGTGCACACGGATCTGAATGTAGCAGACCAGCTCACTAAACCTCTTCCACGGGCAAAGCATGATCAACACCAGAACTGTATGGGTGTTAGATTTATTACAATGTAATTCGCATGATGATATGAGGGCTAGATTATTGACTCTAGTGCAAGTGGGAGACTGTTGGAATTATGCCCTAGAGGCAATAATAAATATAGTTATTATTATAATTCCTGTATCAAGATAATCGTTTATTATCCATGCTATAATTGTATTGAATGAAGACTTATATACATGTGTGGATACATAGACAAAACACTGTCCCTAGCAAGCCTCTAGTTGGTTAGCCAGTTGATCAAAGATAGTCAGGGTCTTCTGATTATATACAAGGTGTTGTTGCTTGATAACTGGATCACGTAATTAGAAGAATCACGTGATGGACTAGACCCAAACTAATAGACGTAGCATTTTGATCGTGTCATTTTGTTGCTACTGTTTTCTGCGTGTCAAGTATTTGTTCCTATGACCATGAGATCATATAACTCACTGACACCGGAGGAATGCTTTGTGTGTATCAAACATCGCAATGTAACTGGGTGACTATAAAGATGCTCTACAGGTATCTCCGAAGGTGTTCGTTGAGTTAGTATGGATCGAGACAGGGATTTGTCACTCCGTGTGACGGAGAGGTATCTCGGGGCCCACTCGGTAATACAACATCACACACAAGCCTTGCAAGCAATGTGACTTAGTGTAAGTTGAGGAATCTTGTATTACGGAACGAGTAAAGAGACTTGCCGGTAAACGAGATTGAAATAGGTATGCGGATACTGACGATCGAATCTCGGGCAAGTAACATACCGAAGGACAAAGGGAATGACATACGGGATTATATGAATCCTTGTCACTGAGGTTCAAACGATAAGATCTTCGTAGAATATGTGGGATCCAATGTGGGCATCCAGGTCCCGCTATAGGATATTGACCGAGGAGTCACTTGGGTCATGTCTACATAGTTCTCGAACCCGCAGGGTCTGCACACTTAAGGTTCGACGTTGTTTTATGCGTATTTGAGTTATATGGTTGGTTACCGAATGTTGTTCGGAGTCCCGGATGAGATCACGGATGTCACGAGGGTTTCCGGAATGGTCTGGAAATGAAGATTGATATATAGGATGACCTCATTTGATTACCGGAAGGTTTTCGGAGTTACCGGGAATGTACCGGGAATGACGAATGGGTTCCGGTGGTTCATCGGGGGGCAACCCACCCCGGGGAAGCCCATAGGCCTTGGGGGTGGCGCACCAGCCCTTGGTGGGCTGGTGGGACAGCCCAAGAGGGCCCTATGCGCCAAGGATAGAAAATCAAAGAGAAAGAAAAAAAGAAGGTGGGAAGGGAGAGAAGGACTCCACTTTCCAATCCTAGTTGGACTAGGATTGGAGGAGGACTCCTCCTCCCCTTGATGCGCAGCCCTTGGGGCTCCTTGAGCCTCAAGGCAAGCCTCCCCTCCCTCCTCCTATATATATGGAGCAATTAGGGCTGATTAGAGACAACTTTTCAAAGGCAGCCCGACCACATACCTCCACGGTTTTACCTCTAGATCGCGTTTCTGCGGAGCTCGGGCGGAGCCCTGCCAAGATCATATCACCACCAACCTCCGGAGCGTCGTCACGCTGCCGGAGAACTCATCTACCTCTCCGTCTCTCTTGCTGTATCAAGAAGGCCGAGATCATCGTCGAGCTGTACGTGTGCTGAACGCGGAGGTGCCGTCCGTTCGGCACTAGATCGTGTGACGGATCGCTGGACGGTTCGTGGGACGGTTCGCGGGGCGGATCGAGGGACGTGAGGATGTTCCACTGCATCAACCGCGTTCACTAACGCTTCTGCTGTGCGATCCACAAGGGTACGTAGATCGGAAATCCCCTCTCGTAGATGAACATCACCATGATAGGTCTTCGTGCGCGTAGGAAAATTTTTGTTTCCCATGCGACGTTCCCCAACAATTATATGAATCCCTGGCACAAAGGTTCAACCGATAAGATCTTCGGAGAATATGTAGGATCCAATATGGGCATCCAGGTCCCGCTATTGGATATCGACCGAGGAGTGTCTCGGGTCATGTCTACGTAGTTCTCGAACCCGCAGGGTGTGCACACTTAAGGTTTGATGATGTTTTAGTATAGTTGAGTTATATGTGTGGTTACCAAATGTTGTTTGGAGCCCGGATGAGATCAAGGACGTCACGAGGGTTTCCAGAATGTTCTGGAAACGAAGATTGATATATAGGATGGTTTCATTTGGTCACCGTAGAGTTTCGGGCACTACCGGCAATGTACCGGGAGTGACGAATGGGTTTCGGGTTTCACCGGGATGGGCCCATCCACCCGGGAGTGAGCCCAGTGACCCTAGGGTGGCGTACCAGCCCTTACTGGGCTGGTGAGGCCAGCCCAATAGGGCCATGGCGCCACAAGGGAAAAATACCAAATGAAAAAAAAGGGAAGAGGGAGGTGGGAAGGAAGGAGTTCACTCCTTCCCCCAAACCGAATTGGGATGGGTGCCCACCTCCTACTTCGGCCGACGCCCTTGGGGCTCCCTTGAGCCCCAAGGCTAGCCCCTCCCCTGCTCCTATATATACTGGTGGTTTTAGGGATTTTGTGACACAATTTTGCCACGTGCAACTCAAACATATACCACGTAGTTCTTCCTCTAGAACGGATTTTTGTGGAGCTTGGGCGAAGCCCTGCAGGAGTAGATCATCACCACCACCGGAGCGCCGTCACGCTGCCGGAGAACTCATCTACTTCTCCATCTCTCTTGCTGGATCAAGAACGCCAAGATCGTCATCGAGTTGTACGTGTGCTGAACGCGGAGGTGCCGCCCGTTCGGCGCTAGATCGGAATGGATCGTGGGACGACGGTGATTTGAATCACGAAGTTGTACCACTACATCAACCGCTTTTCTTAACGCTTCCCGCTTAGCGATCTACAAGGATACGTAGATCTAATCTCCTCTCGTAGATGGACATCATCATGATAGGTCTTCGTGTGCGTAGGAAATTTTTTTGTTTCCCATGCAACATTCACCAACACGACGCCATTGACCCCACATCAGAAACACAGAGTACTTTTTAAGAGCGGGTGTTGGTATGGTACATCCTGCAAGTGGGTCCAGGAAGAGCGTCATGTGGGCAGATAAGGGGTTTCACATTGCGGCATCGCCGTGGAAACTTCCTAATAGAGTGTAGAGGAAAACTTGCGGATATGCGGGTAGCGTGCATGACAAAGCGGTGTGACGATGCGGTCAGCCCGATAGCATTTTGCGTGGCTGCGTGGCGGCCGAGGGAGATATTTCGCGTCGCTTGAAGCCTGAAGTCTGTGTGTGTGATTTTGTTGAGCCCTCCAATGTGCGGCCTGCACTTGCAAGCAAAGCAATTGACCCGTAAGCACACCATTATCCAACACAGGCTGCTCCAGTATGTGCGCACCTTGTGGTTCCGGAGTTTCCTATTTGACGTTGCAAGCGCTTGTTAAAGGCCATTTTGTTAATGGACGCGTGAAAAGTGCATCCCCGCTCCGCGTTTGGGCCAACCTAGTTTGGCTTCGTTTTTTTTCTGTTAAAGCTTAATAAGATGTGTTGCACTCGGGACTGAACATGCGGCCTCACGCTTCATAGAGACCGCACTAACCAGTAGCCCGTCGCAATACATGTGATTTCGTTCTTCTTTTCTTTTGTTTTATTCTCTTTTTTCAGTTTTTTCGGGTTCGCTGCCGTTTTGGATGGTTTATTCAGTTTTTCTTGTTCTTTTCTTTGTTTTGTTAAATGCGTGAATTATTTTTCGAAATCCTTGAACCTTTTTTTTCAGTCCTATAAACTTTTTTTAATTTGATGATTTTTTTCAAATTCAATAAACTTTTTTTCCAAATCAATGAACTTTTTCAAATTTGGTGAGCTTTTTTTCAAAATTGATGAACTATTCTAAAATTTGATGAACTCTTTAAAAAAATTGATGAACATTTTTAAAATTGTGAACTACTTTTCAAATCGATGAACTTTTAAAATTTATGAACTATTTGTTAAATCGATGAACTTTTTAAAGACAATTTAAAAAAGTCAACGATCAAATGGTTTTAACTGATGAACAGTTTTTTTCTTTGAGAAATTGAACGATCAACAGTTTTTTTAAGTGACCGATCAATAGATGACTTGGGTTGCAACCGAGCGGAGGAACTAGGTTGCGATCGAGAGAAAGAAAACGAACGATCGAAGTTGCTTGTTGGACCGGCCCACGAGCTCGAGGCTGTGAGCGCGAACTTACTTAATTAGGAGCTCCGGTGGTTCCGATGTCCAGTCGGACGGCTCGCGTTTGCCCGGCAGTCGCACGAGGCAAACGAAGAGGACCACGTACTCCGGAGCGTGCGCTCGCCCTGACTGACCCGGTGAGCTGACCTGACCTCCACTATTGCACTGCACCCACCGGCGCACGGTTCCATCGGTCGTGGATTGGACGTGAGCACGTAACTACGTACACGTACAATATGTACGTTTTGTTTCTACTTTCTACCCAGCACGGGGATGACCGCTCGTCCGCTACGCCCTGACTAACGACGACGCCTAATTAGCTGTAAGCTTGTTATGCAAAGAACAGAGCAGGTGACGAGCCACAACTGATTAAGCCAACTCCAACAGCATGACCTCAAATGGTCTGTCCGTATCCGTTTAAGATAAACAGATACAAAAAATGGTCCAACGCTCACACAAACAGGTGCGTGCATTTGTCCTTCCCAACTTAAATTTGGATTGTGTTTGTGTCGAAATGAATAACACACGGGTGGACGAGACATGCGCACTTGCCCTCCCTTGGCTCGGCCGCCAAGGACACAACATAGCCACTTTCCCTTCCTTTCCTAAACCCCCTCCCGTGCTCTCCCTCCACTCCCTCTGCCATGGCTCGCGCCTAAAAAAACCACGTCAGGGCGGTCGTCACCATCGTCCGCCCCATGACGAAGAAGAGGAAGAAAGAGCGACCAGAGCTCACGTCGGAGAAGGTCGTGCGACTCAACATGGAATCGACCAAGAGGATGGCTCGACGGACCATCATGACGAAGAAGAAACCCTTAGCCGACTACGCCACTCATGTTGTGGTCGCGCACCAGGTCGCGTAACACAAGGCCGCCATCGACCAGAACAAGGACAACATTACCAAGGCCACGCAAACAGCGACGACGCATGCCCTCGGCATGCTAGGGTTGTGTCGACCCGGACCGACCATTCTATACGATGTCGCCATGGTTGCGACAAGCACATGCTCAAAGGTCATTTGCCCTCCAAAGTACCAGTCGTCGACCTCCTCCACAACACCATAGATGATCAGTTTTCATGCGTCTCGGCGGCATGCTCAGACTCGGTTCTCCATGTCGTCGGATGACAACGTGATCGCGTCGACCACCCCCGCCAACCCGGTCGTCGTCGACCTCAATGTCACGTCTGGATACAATGGCCCTAGCTAGTCGACGGATGAGAAGCAAAGCAAGCAGCCTCGGTTGATTCCTACGACCAACCTTCCCGACGCCCGCAACCTGTTCGACACCATAATAATCCTGACACCGACAAGAAGAGAAAGCTCGACATGAAGGAGGCCGCCCAATCAAAGAAGCTCACGACTGGTCCCACCAATGCTGACACCAAAGCAAAAGAGATGGTGCTAGCATTCATGGGCGTGAACTTGACCAACATGTCTCCGAAGAGTAGAAGTTGGTTCGCGAACCGGCAAAAGCGTGACCACGTCCGTGGACTAGGACGGTTCTTTTTTAAGGTTGGCAAGTGTGTCGGCCGCTCGCTTTGCTGCCAATGAGAAACCTTGGAGGTTTGTTCATATTGAAAGTTGGCTAGTGTGTTGGCGTTTGGCTTTGTCACCGACGTGAAATTTGGGTGCTGATAATTTGTAGGCCCGTATATGTTTGCTGGCCGTTGGCTTTGTTACCAGCATGAACTATGGCCGCTCACATGAATTACGACCATGGTAACAAAAAATCAGTTGCAAAAGTTTCCAGGCGGCTGGACCAGATATGTCCCTACATTTAATGCACGACCAACGCATCCAAAAACACTCGGACGCTTGTTCCATTGTCTATCCAAACAAACAAAATGCAAACAAACCAGAAGTCCGTTTGAAATAGTGCGAATGGAGTTGGCTTAGCCAAAACAAAGAGATTAGACAGCGAGTGGATCCCCAAATCAGATCACCCAAGGACAAGTGGTGTCGGCCTGTCGCCGATCTGCCGCTGCCCACGCCGTGGCCATTCGTCCGTCCGTCCACCCGTCCTCTTTTCCGGGCAGGTGGTCACCACGCCCCAGCGTAGGAGAGGCGACAATTATTGCGCGCCTCCCGGCGCGGGCCTACCAGCCCGACGGACCGTCATGGCGAAGAAGAAACCCTTAGCCGACTACGCCACCCGTGTTGCGGTCACGCACCAGGTCGTGTAACACAAGGTCGCCATCGACCAGAACGAGGACAATGTCACCAAGGCCACGCAAACAGCGACGACGCATGCCCTGGTCATGCTAGGGTTGTGCCGACCCGGACCAACCATTCTATATGATGTCGCCATGGTTGCGGCAATGACATGCTCAAAGGTCACTTGCCCTCCGCATTACCAGTCGCTGACCTCCTCCACAACACCATAGATGACTGCTTTTCATGCGTCTCGGCGGCATGCTCAGACCCCGTTCTCCATGTCGCCGGACGACAGTGTGATCGCGTCGGCCACCCCCGCCAACCCAGCAGTCATCAACCTCAATGTCACGTATGGATACAATGGTGCTCGCCAGTCCACGGATGAGAAGCAAAAGCAAGCAGCCTCGGTTCAACCAACATTCCCGACGCCCGCAACTTATTCGACACCATAATAATCCTGACTCCGACAAGAAGAGAAAGCTCGATATGAAGGAGGCCGCCAAATCGAAGAAGCCCACGATCGACCCGAGCAATGCTAACAACAAAGCAAGAGAGGTGGTGCTAGAATTCATGAGCATGAAGTTGACCAACATGTCTTTGAAGAGTAGAAGTTGGCTCGCGAACCGACAAAAAGGTGGCCACGGTTGTGGACTATGATAGTTCTTGTCGAAGGTTGACAAGTGTGCCGGCCATTCGCTTTGTTGCGAGCGAGAAACCTTGAAGGTTTGTTCACATTGAAAGCTGGCTAGTGTGTTGGGGGTTGGCTTTGTCACCGACGCGAAAATTTAGGTGTTGATTATGTGTAGGCCCGCATATGTCTGTTGGCCGTTGGCTTTGTTATCGACATGAACTATCGCCGCTTCGCATGAATTACGACCACGGCAACAAAAAATCATTTGCAAAAGTTTCCACGCAGTTGGACGAGATGTGTCCCTACATTGAGTGCACAACCAACGCATCCAAAAACACTCGAATGTTGTCCCATTGTCTATCCAAACGAATAAAATCCAAACAAAACAGAAGTCCGTTTGAAATAGCATGACTGGAGTTGGTTTAGGCCCTGTTTGGAACCATAATAGATTATGATAATTTAGATTATGAAGATAGATTATATAATCTGGTTTATAAAAATAATCTAGATGTGCATGTTTGGAGGTCAGATTATATAAACTTTATTCAGATTTTACATTGCATGATGACATGTCTCCCTTCTGTTTTTTTAAAGAGGATGGTGGTGGTGGCAGAAATGTAATTATCTTCAACTTTACAAGTGTAATGGGTCATTAGCTATCCACAATCTGATTTTAGCTAGGGTAGAGTAGATTGTGAGTTTTTAATAATCTGTCTATCTAGTTCTTATAATCTACACGACATGTGTAGAGACAAAATAGATTATAAAAAACTAAATTGTACTCCATTTTGTAAGTGGTTTTAAAGAGGGCCTTAGCCGGAATAAAGAGATTTTAGTGAGCGAGTGGATCCCCAAATCAGCCGCCGATCTGCCGCTGCCCACGTCGTGGCCGTCCGTCCGTCCACCCGTCCTCTTTTCCGGGCAGGTGGTCACCACGGCCCAGCGCAGCAGAGGCGACAATTATTGCAGGCGCGGGCCCACCATCCCGCACCCCATTCCTCACCCACCCGAGCAGCAGCACTCACTGCCTCCCTCCACCAGCGCCCAGCGGTCTTCTCTCCCCTCCTCGGCGCGTTTCTCTCGCTCTCGCCTCAAAACGCCACGCGAGCCGAGCCGACCAACGGCGACCACCTCACCTCACCTCAGATCCCCCACGCCTGCCGCCCGCCGCTCTCCCCCCACCCTCCTGAAATCCCGCGCCTGCCCCTGCCGCCGGGCGCCCCGCCCGAGGGCACCGCGGTAATTTCGCGCCGCCACCGTACCCCGTCCGGTCTCCGGACGGACCCCGGCTGGCTGGCTGGCTGTCGGTCGCCGCGTCATTATCCACGCAACCTCTCCCCGTCCGTCCGGAACACGGAAGTAATCGCCGGTTACCCGGTCAAACCCTCCAGCGGCGGCTCCGATCCGGCCATGCCTTGCCTTACCTATCCCGCCTCCTCGCCGTCTGTCACGTGCCGCGCGCGTGGCCCCCCCTCGCTCGGCCGGCGCCCCACCCCCGGCGTGTCCTTTTATTCCAACCCCCCCGACCCTCGCCTCGCCTCACCGCACCGTCCGTCCGTCCGTCCCGCGACTTTCTTGTTCCGTCCGTCTCCTAGGGTTAGGTTAGGGTTCGTCGCCAGATCTGAGCCATGGAGCTGAGGGAGATGGCCGCCGCGGCGGCCGCCGCTGCGTCGGCGGGAGGAGGAGGAGGAACCGGCGGTGGGGGCGGCGGCAGGCTGCCGCCGCCCAACCCCAACCTGCCCTACCGCGAGGACTGCTGGAGCGAGGGCGAGACGGCGGCCCTCGTCGGCGCCTGGGGCAGCCGCTACGTCGACCTCAACCGGGGCAACCTGCGCCAGAAGCAGTGGCAGGAGGTCGCCGGCGCCGTCAACTCGCGCCGCGGGGCCGCCGCGCGCCGCCGCCCGCCGCGCACCGACGTCCAGTGCAAGAACCGCGTCGACACGCTCAAGAAGAAGTACAAGGCCGAGCGCGCCCGCGGCGGGCCATCCGCCTGGAACTTCTACGGCGAGCTCGACCGCCTCGTCGGCCCCACCCTCGCCGCCGCCGCCGCCACCAAGAAGCACCCCTCCTCCGGCACGCCGGCCCCTCACTTCGCCCTGCCCCTCCACCCTTCCGCCGCCAGGAGGCACCCGTCCCCCTCGTCTTCGCCGTCCCCGCCTCCGCCCATGGCTCTGCCGCTGCCCAACTACCGCCGCGGCGCGCCGCTCCCTGCCGCCGCGTTTATCCAGCAGGCCGCCGCTGCCGCCGCCGCGGTTTCTGATTCAGATTACTCCGGTGATCTCGGTGACAACAACAACAGCAACTACTCGAGGCGGTCACCGTCCCGCTCAGTTTCATCGCACTCTGGTGGTAGCAACAAGCGCCGCCGCCGCAGCGAAAGCGGCAGTGGTGGTGATGGTGGTGTCGGTGAGCTGGCGAGGGCGATCGAGGCTTTTGCAGAGATGTATGAGCGCATCGAGAGTGCCAAGCAGAAGCAGTCCCTGGAGATGGAGCGAGAGCGGATCGACTTCATGAAGCAGCTGGAGGTGAAGCGCATGGAGAATTTCGTTGATGCACATGTGAAGCTCGCAAGAATGAAGCATGCCAATAAGAATGGAGGGTCTGCATCCAATGGTACCGTCGGAGTGGAGTTGGCTTCCTCCATGGCTGCGCTGCCTTTCCTTTCCAACCCTGCATTCCTTTGATGTTGAGGAAGGCTCTAGGTAAAGTTGATTGGTCATTTCAGTTTAGATGAACATTGCTTTAGGTTATTGTTGGTTTACTTTATCTGTGGCTACTGCAAAGTTTGTAATACCAGTGTTGATGTGCTAACGTTAACCTATATGTGGCATGAGGATGCTGTTCCTTTATGTTTAGGAGATTGGTACCCTTGAAGTATGTAGAGGCGTAATTTCAAATGTGAACACCATATACAATGGCATTTTTTTATTTGCTCCTATGTTTGGCCTTCAGAGTGAGAAGGTTGATACTTTATTTGTCTTGTTTCGAATATGTTACTTAGTGCTTGTATTGTTGTGGAACAAGGGAACTTTCTGTTTGCTGGGAAGTGATGATGTCCTGATAATGTGATACCCTACCTCTGTTTCTAAATATAAAGATGTTTCGACAGTTTTAGATTGAACTGCCAAAACGTCTTATATTTAGGAACAAAGGGTGTACTGGTTTGTTTCACATTTTTATGTTGGGAACTTGGGATACTGGTGTCCTGATAATGTATTGTGATGTAGTTTGCTTCACAATTTTCTGTTGGGATATTGATGCATTAGATGGTGTAGTGAACTGACCTCTATTTCTATTTCTGTTGCCGCTAGTCACCCTGTCTCCTTTGCATTGTACTTTTCCCCCTTCCAAATTGAGGAGCATAGTTCCCAGTTTTCATTCATCATGAAAACTGATGATACAGCTGCAACGAGATCGACCTCCGAGGTTCGATCAAGTCGCATCCATAGCAAACAAGAACATAAAACGTGAACATCAACCTCTTTGCTAGATCTGCAAGCACAGATGCCTCAACAGCTAGAACAGAGCCAAGCTTCTCTTGTTACATCACACAAAAGTAACTCCAGGAGACTAAAATGCACAGTCCCTTGCATCAGTGGTACTGCCTCAGGAAAGAAACCATCGCAGACTTAAACTGGCACAAAGAGGAGAGCACAAAACCCCAACCTGTATGTGAGCTTTTTATTCTGCAATCCTCAGCACAAGTGGTGCCCAAACTCTTTTCCTCATGTATACTTCAGCCAAAGCCGCGAAGTCCCTGTGTCTGTAAATCAACCCAAAACTCTAACCAATTAGCTTAGTATAAATATTCCTAAAACATGCATTACTCCTACACTTACAAATAACAATAGTTACCCTGCTGCCACTACCCCTCTCAATCTACCAGGAAAACTCAATATCCAAGAACAAACTTTGCTAACAGAGCTAAGATTCATCTTTATACCAACAGCACAACTAACCACACCACATGCATAGTCTGCCAACTAGCAGTGTATAAACAAATGATCAATGGTTTCCTCATGATCACAGAACCTGCATTGACCTACACACCTAACCCCTCTTTAACAAGTTGTCCTTAGTGAGAATACTGTTCTTAAACACGAGTTCTTAAACACGAGCCAAAGAAAAACTTCTATTTTCCAAAGGAACTTTTACAAACCATAAGTTCCTAAAGGGTCATTTCACATGTAAACCTTTAAGCAATAAATACAGGGACTTGGCAGGAAACATACTTGAAGATGTTAAAGTCCATATACATCTACATCTACCTCACTTAAAACTATCGCAACAACAGATATTGTAATTGTTGACAAGCCACTGCTAAATCTCCCCTAAAGCTCCTTCTGAAATGAATACTACCCCATCCCTCCTAAAACACTCTTTCTACAGTAATATTAAAACTTACATTTACACTATATGATATATGGAATTTAATGCACAAAGTAGTACCTCCTAACCTTTTGCCCTATCAAAATATACCATTACCCAGTTTTATTTTTATAATATCTTTATAAACTTGTAAAAATTATTCCAACTCAAAACTCCATGAATGGGACCTCAATGGATTACTTTTAGCATGACCAAATAAGTCATTGCCAAAGTCTGTAACATGTAACAGTAACTCCCTATCACCATCAGTTACATCATCATTATGCTTCTGCAAAACAATATATTACATCTACACTTGACACTAGCTTTTGCCATAAATAAAGAATTCAAAGCACCCCCCCTCCAACATCAAATTATGTTCTTTTGATCTTTGTATCAATCTAATTTCTTCTTCTCTGAGATTTTTTCTAGTTTACTGTCTATAGAAGAGCTACATTATGCAGTTTCCAAATGTAAAGAAATTAAAGTTATGGACCTGATGGTTTATTTATTGAATTCCAAAACTTCTAGGAATTTATCACATGGGATCTCAAGGCTTCGCTTGATGATTTCCATGAGGGACACATTAGCATTCCAAGGAATAACTATCACATTATCACTTTGGTGCCTAAAACCAAAGATGCTAAACAAATGCAAAAATGCAGGCCCATCTTTCTTCTAAATGTGAGTTTTAAAATCATTTTTGAAGTGTTGATGAATATATTGAGCACGGTGGTTGATCGAGTCATCTCACCTACACAAACTTCCTTTATTAGGGGTAGGTATATTATGGAGGTGGCAGTGGTGTTACATGTGGTAGTTAATACCATTCATCATAAAAAATAGAATGCTCTCCCTTTCAAAATAGATTTTGAAATAAGCCTAATGTAAAATATAATGGCCCTTTGTACACAAAATGTTAAAACTAGAAGGTTTCCCCGATAAATGGTGTGATTGGGTCATTAGTACCACGAGAGGTGGTTATTTAAGGGTGATGGTAAATGATGATATTTTCCCTTATTTCAAAACTCACAAAGGGTTGATATAGGGAGACCCCTTGTCTCCTCTCCTTTTGGATTTAAAAAGAAATGCTTTAGCAACTATAAGGGGTAGAAATCCCATCTTTGCTGCTATTGATAGGGTTTTCTCATCCACATCTTAGGATGCCCACTTTACTTTGACCGCCTTAGATGCCTTAGCTAGAGTGGGGAGTGATCGTGCCCCCTTCTGTTGGATTCTAGGTACAGTAATTACAAGTTAAATATACCTTTTAGATTAGGAAAGTGGTGGTTGTCCCAACTAGGTTCCAAGGAATTGGTTGCTCAAATTTGGGCTACCCCCTCCCCTTTTTCTACAACTACTAATAACTGGATTTTCAAAACCAAATTCTTTAGAAAGAATATTAAAGTATGGAATGTCAGTATTGATGCAACTATCAAGAAAAATAAAAAAATACTTACTTACTGAATTTTATATTTTGGATCTGTTTTCTGAACAAAATCTTGTCTCTGAAGAGGATCTTAACAGAATGAAGGAATTCGGGATGAACTAAGAGATATCTTGAAGAAAAAAGATTGCCATGTGGTAGAGATCTAGGGATTAAAAATATATACCATTGAAGGAGACCAAAATACAACCTATTCTCATGTTGTTGCTAGTTAAAGAAGCAGAAAAGGCCATCTTGCCTTGTTAATGGGTGAAGATGGTCGTGTAACAACTGATATGCTACAAGTAGCTACCAACTTTTATAAAATCTTTTTGATTTTGAACATAAACCTGATATACATTCGGGGGGGGGGGCTTTTGTTCCAAGGAAGATAAAATTAATTAGGAGTTGGAGGAATTGGAAAAACATTTTACTCATGTTGAAATTAGAAATGCTATAATGGATTCCCATTCTTGTATGGCACTTGGGTGAGATGGTTTGTCTTTCTTATTCTACCAGAACTTTTTGGATATTTATCAAGTCTGATTTCATGGCTCTTGTGAGGGATTTTGAAAATGGTTGCTTAGACATGGCTCACCTGAATTATGACACTATCATGTTACTTCCTAAGGAAGTTGATGCAAAAGAGATGAAGAATTGTAGACTAACTAGCTTGAATAATTGCCCCATTAAGATTTTTAGGAAATCTATGACTCATATGGTTCCCTAAATTGCTGATAGGGAACTATTTTCCTGCCAAACAACTTCTCTCAAAGGGAGATATATCCTTGAAAGTGTTGTTACTGTCCATGAAACAATTCATGAACTACACCAGTCTAAAGTTTCTGGGGTTGTCCTCAGATTAGACTATGAAAAATCATATAATAGAGTAAATTGGGACTTCCTAGTAGAGATGCTTTCTTCAAGGGGTTTCAGAACAAATGTATTAGTTGGGTGATGAATACTATTCAGAATTTTTCCTTTTGTGTTAGAGTGGAGGATCAAAATGCCCCCTTTCTGTTAGTGGTAAAGGACTTAAACAAGGGGATCGTCTCTCCCCATTCTTTTCAATTTAGTAGCTGGCGTTCTTTTTTCCAAAATGTTACTAAAAGCCTCTTTAAATAACATTATTTTTGGGGTTCTCCCACATGTTGTTTCTGGTCCTACAATATGTCGATGAAGCTTTGTTATTTTTGGACCCTCGTACGGGAAATGCTAGAAATGTTAAACGGATGCTATCTTGCTTTGAGGGTTTATGTGTGATGAAGATTAATTTTAACAAAAGTGTTCCGTTGACAATCAATGTGGAAGAGGAGGTGTCCAAAGTTCTAGCACATATTTTCTGTTGCAAACATGGTTATTTCCCGTTAAAGTACCCGGGGGTTCCTTCAATTTTTTCCAAATTGTGAAGGGAAGATATTCAACCAATTATTAATAGATAATACAAAGAATGCGTGGCTATAGAGGGAGACTTCTTAGTTATAAAGCCAAGTTAGTTTTTTTCGTACTTGAAGTGCTAGCATATATACCTACATATTTGATGTCTATCATCAAGTTCCCTAAGTGGGTAATCAAAGTCATTACCTCCCATATGGCCCAGTTCTTATGGGGAAATCTGGGAGATGTCTAGAAATATCATTTGGCTAATTGTGAGCATGTGTCCTATAAAAAACAATATGTTGACTTATGTGTTCCTATTTTGAGAGAAGTGAACATGCCACTGCTGCCCTCTTGGGCCAAGAGATATTTTGCTGGAGGAAACAAAGACTTGGTATCCTTAGTCAATTAGAAACATCAAATTAATATACCAAATTTGCTCTGGTCCAGAGAGGGTGTTGGGTCCCCCTGTTGTAAAGGTTTTTCTTGGGCTTAGTTGGAGTTAGGCCTTTTTTATAAATGGAAATTCGGAAATGGGAATAAAACTTCCTTTAACATGATGTCTGGGTTGGAGACATTTCCTTAAAACCCACTTTTAGATTTTTTTTGATTTGTGCCAATAACAAAACTGTAATGTGCAACACGTGTGGGATGGGCATACTTTGAAAATGACTTTTAGGATATGTGTTGATGTTTCCTCTTTGGAACAGTGGAATGCCCTATTTTCCATACTTCACTCTACTTGTTTGGAGTCTAGAAGTTTATGACAATTATTCCACTAAGTCTTTTTTATAAACAAATCAGTTGGAGTGGAGTAACTTCTCCCATTTGGGACAAGTTTTGCAAAATCAGAGTGCCTCATAGATACTCCGTCTTTGCGTGGTTGGTAATACATAACTGAATTTTAACCAGAGACAACCCGAGTAAAAAGAAAAACATAGAGGATGCCTCTTGATTAATTTATAATGAATCAGAAACTGTTAAACATTTGTTACGTGAGTGCATTGTGGCAAAAAATGTGGCAAACTTTAGGTGAAGTATTTAATTTCACAGTTCGTAACCATGCTACTGAATTTCCTCCCCTATGTGACTGCAATAATAATAAAACTATTATCAACATTATTGTTATGGCTACCATGTGGAGCTTATGGACAACTCGTAATGATATATGTTTTCAGGGAGCTGTTTGGCGGGATACCCGGATTATTCAGGTGGAAATCAATAGGTTGCTGCATCGCTGGTTGGTTCTATTCTTGGAGGAACAAATAGAGGTGATGAAGCGACGTCTGCAACTACTGGACAAGTAAGAGGTGAGATACCGATGAATGCCTAACGAGGGGAAATAAACTTGAAGCATGACATGACAAGTGAGGCTTCTATTTGAGGGCTCATTCTCACCAGGGGATGTGCATTTTTTGTTGGTAGTCTTAGAGTCTTGTTTAACCTCCTCTCTAGCTATTCTGGTGCGTGTGCCACCTCTCTCAACACTTTTGTTGAACTTGTAGGTATGTCAGGTTTAGCTACTCTAGCTGCTGCTTGAGCGTTGTGAACATGATCTCATTGATGTTTTGCTTCATTTTAATAAAACAGGGTCAGGGAAAACCCCTTTCCATAAAAATAATAATGGATAGAGCCAAGCAAGGTAGGATAGTTAAAGGGGTTCTATAAGAGACTTTGAAATATGTTGTTAATGTTACGATATGTAGATGATAGAATTGTTTTGCATCAGGATGATGAATTGAATGCAAACAAGATGAAATTTAACTTATGTGCCTTTGAACAAATGACATGGTCTACAATAAATTTCCACACAAGTAAGCTATACCTATTTACAGAAACCACTAATAAAGATGGAGTATACCAGGATATATTTACTTGCAAATTGGTTGAGGTGCCTTTGAAATATGAGGGTATTCCTACCTTTGATGTGAAAATAAGGAACAAACATTGGAAAGAGGTAGGAAATAAAATAGAGAAGAAATGTTCCCATCTGCAAGGGAAAATTGTTGTTCATTGTTGTTGGGAGGATAAATTTAGTGCAAGCTAGCTTGAGTAATACTCCCTCCGTCCCAAAATTCTTGTCTTAGGTTTGTCTAAAAATGGATGTATCTAAATACTAAAACGTGACTAGATACATTCATATATAGACAAATCTAAGACAAGAATTTTGGGACGGAGGGAGTATGAGCTTATTTCTTTAGAGATAGATTTATTGGCAAGGATATGCGGAAAAGAAGAAATATCACATTGTTAATTGGAAATATGTTTGTAGAAAAAAATAATAGGGAGGTTTGAGGGTTTCAAATTTGGATTTTATGAACAAAGCTTTGATAACAACATGGTTTTGGAAGCTGGAGACTACACAAGGTTTATGTAAATATGTGAAATAAATATGTAAAAAATAAATGCTTGTTTGGGATTAAAGCTAAGGTGGGAGATTCTCAGTTTTGATCTACTTTGGTGAAACTTAAAGGTGTTTTTAATTACCCATGCCAAAAGAATGTTGGTAATAGTTGCAACAACAAATCCTAGGAGGATTACTAGATAGGAGACAAAGCGCTAAAACTATCTTATTCCAAGATCCATAATATGCTTTTTGGCATAATATCACTATAGATGAAGCCTTTCCTAAAGGGTGGCATGATTTCAGGTTCAACAGAACCTTATGGAGTGAATTTTGGCTCTTTTGAATAGCCCCAAAAATGGTTTGGGAGGATATTTACCTAACCTTGTTGAATTGTTGCTATTGTAGACAAAGTATTGGTGTTTGTTGGTCTTAAAAGTTGATGTTTATTGTACTGAAGTTGTTGTTTATTGTTTTGAATGTTGTTATTTTTGTGGTGAAATGTTGCTTCTTGCGGTTGTGGTTTTCCCCACGGGGTGGGAAACTTTCTGTCCGTGTGAGCAGGTATGGGGATGGGGATGGGGATGGGGATGGTGATGCGAGAGCAATACCGAGCAAGGTATTCCCCATTGACAACTTGAACCTCACCTTATTTCTGATCGCCGCCAAAGAAATCCGCCACTCCCATCCTTCAAATAATTGATGATTCCTGTGCAACTCCGAACTGTAAGAGTCACTATAGCCGATCGATCCAACTAATTGGTCTGAAGGAATAAGATATTTGATATATTATCCTATCACTATCTATTGTTTTAATATATGATCTTTTTATGATTGGTAAAATATTAGGTGGGATATCACGTGAATTATAGAACTACATTTTGGCTTCACATCACCCCCCATCATAGTGTAAATTAGTAGATCCATTGTATCATCATTTTTTTTGTCCATACTATAGTGTTAATGTTTTTAAATAAGTATTAGAATAGTAATGCCATTGTTGCAGATTTGACAGGTAACAGAAGTATGACAGATCAAATATTAGCATGAATTCCTAGTAAGAATGCGATAGATCAGTGTTGAAGTTGAACGAAAGACACCAAGAGAATTACTCTTGTGGATGTATTTTTGTAATGGTCATCGATAAGTACAATTCCTATTTGTGTGTGCTTAGTTAAGGATGTATTATATAGACATTATAAAGAAAAGATACAACATGGACATAATAGTTAATACAAGCTATCTTTTTAGTATTTGTTTTGATATTTCGGTTCAACGCAGGTGCAGATGAGCCCGAGGTAAGAAATGGATTTTTGATAATGCAGTCTCCACTTTACACCACCATAATAAAAAGGTGGGAACCCGCAAAAAGAAAAAATAATTGTGGTTTGCTTACTAGAGATGGGCCGTCCAACCCAAGCAGCAGCACATCTCCGGACGGACGGTCGACCAGGCCCTCCGGCCCTGCTCCGCTCAAGAAAAAAAAACCTTGCACAACCAGTTTTTCTGACGCTCTACACCATCCCTCCAAAATCCGTGGCTCCCATCGGTCGGTCCATGTCGACGCAGCAAGAAGAATGGAAACCTTCTCCTTTCCGTCCAAGCTCGTTCGTTACCTAGCGTAGGAGTGAAG
This sequence comes from Hordeum vulgare subsp. vulgare, assembly GCF_904849725.1. Lineage (NCBI taxonomy): Eukaryota > Viridiplantae > Streptophyta > Magnoliopsida > Poales > Poaceae > Hordeum > Hordeum vulgare. The sequence continues at coordinate 498,533,590 of NC_058518.1, forward strand.
CTGCGAGGAATCCCGCCCGCTTTCGCCCTATTTCCACTCTCCTTTTCGCCCGCCCGATTCGCTCTCACGCTGAGCACGAACCCGGTTTGGTTTGGTTTGGTTTGTTGCCCGAGTTGGGGCAGGCAAACCCAATTCCGTTCCGCACGCACCAGCCCGTCCAGCACTGTACGACTCCCACTGTTTCTTCAGATTTCTTTCTTTCATTCATTCCCTTTCGGTGCACGGAGGAAAATATCAGGAGCGTCAGCTGGTGGGCTGTGGCGTGGGCCCGGCCGATGGCACGAACAAGTTGCGTTATATATAAGCGGAGGACAACAGTACCGGCGGCATCGACCATCTCCGGCTCGCTCGTCGCCCACCCCCCACCCCACCCTCCCATCCCCCCTCCCTCCCTCCCCCGACCGATTTTGACGACTCCTTTGACCTCTCGCGCTGTCCTCCCCGCCCCCGCCCCCGCCCCCGCCTGCGTCGCCGCGCCAAGCTCGAGCCGCCCCCTCCCCCGGTTGGTCGGATTCCATGGCCAACAGCAACCTCCCGCGCCGGATCATCAAGGTGCGATTCCCGATCGCCCCCGCCCGCCCGCCAGATCTGCCGCATCTCCCTCTCTTCGTTTCGCTTAAATGAATCCGTCCGCGGCGCGCGCCTAACCCTTTTTCCGAATTTTGGATCTGCGCCTGCAGGAGACGCAGCGGCTGCTCAGCGAGCCAGGTACGTTCGCCCTCCAATTCTGCCGGATTCCGGCGTTCGCTTCACCGATGGATGTTGTTCTGATTCGTGTGTGTGTGTGTGTCGATGCGTGCGTGCAGCGCCGGGGATCAGCGCCTCGCCGTCCGAGGAGAACATGCGCTACTTCAATGTCATGGTCCTTGGCCCCGCGCAGTCGCCCTACGAAGGTATAAGATATATATGCCTTTTTCTTCTTCTTCATATAATATATTGTTTGTTTGGTGCGTCTATCCCGCAATGCTATGGAGGTACCGATGTATAGCGTCTGTGGCCTTCCTGGACTGCAATTGTAGTTGCTGTATTCTGATCACCTGTACTATTATTTATCTGTTTGTCGCCTTTCTATGTGCTATCTTCTGCTTGTAAAATTTGCCGCAGATGTGTTTGTGAAACAGCATGGATGGTAATACTACCAGTATCATCACCTAGATGCGTTGCTCTAGTGACGGAGCAGATGTACACTTGTAAACTTATGTTGTCTGAGTAGTGAAGGGAGTGACAGCCTGACAGGGGCACCATCATGTGCTCGTTTTAGTTCCATTCTTTGTGTGTTCATGGTGGTTGCCGTGTTCCTGGCGTCCTTGTAAGATAAGTTTACATATCCATTGTAAGAAATGTTACATATACATATTGAGCTTGTGCTTTGTTTGCTATACACAAAAATTGCTTTACATATCTATTCTGGACGGTCCTCACATAGGACCGCATGAGCTCTATTGAACCTGCTTTCTACTTGTACAAGTTATGCCACATAGGAAGATCGCTCTTTGCATTTACGCCTGCTATAAGTGTACTCATGATATGTGGGTCAAGTTTTGACTCTTTTCATACTATATAATCTATGACCATGTCATCAATTAGCCCATGAAAATTGACCATACTGGTACTATAAATGTTGCGTGTATAATTAATAAATGGCAGAAACAACACCTTGTTCTCTATTGTTGGATGGAGAATATCATTTGTAACTTAACTGCTTAAGCTTATGGTGTGCTGTAATTTTAATGGCCTCGCTTTTATGGCAAGCCACAAGTTGTCTAAAGCTTAGCTGTGGCGAAATTCTCCTTGAAAACATGTCCTTAGTTCACTTGTCTTACCACTTCGTATGTCATATCTGATTATGTTAGACATTTTTATTGGGGCAAACATGCTTTTTCTTATTCGTCTATATCTGGTCTCCTGATTTTGTTTCTTCTGCCATGTCTTGGTCTCTTGGACAGGTGGAGTCTTCAAGCTTGAACTTTTCTTACCCGAGGAATATCCGATGGCTGCTCCTAAAGTAAACTTTTATTTATTGAGAATAAGTCTGTTTTGCTTTAAAGAGCTATTAGTTGAAACTTATAGTACTGTGATGGATCATGGATGTGCTTGTCTTGGTGAAGTCCTTGTTGTAAATATTGGTTTGTTTCATAGCCGTCATTGTGAATCATTATTTTCAAAATCTATCATGGTGTGGTGATCTTGGCAAAGTTTGTATGGCATTAAAATTCGAGAATGGGGATGGGCTGCCATCTGCTTCTCCCTTGCCTGTTCTCTTTCGTACAATTATGTCCGTGGCTAACTGATCTGAGCAAATTGTTTCTGTTGTAGTAAATAAGTTTGATGCATAGTTATTCCGACAACCATAATTACATATTGAAGTTGGAATGTAACATCACTATGTGAATCTTCCTGCTATATTTCAACCTCGTTTCGTTCATGTATGTTACATGTTTTGGGTGGTGACATTGTTTGTTCTTGACATGTTCTATTCTTTAACTTGCACACCATCATGGTGACTAGGAATGTGGCGATAGTCAGTAGTAGCGTCCTGCTAATTCTTGTAATATCCGTACTAGTAAAATTGTCTTTCTATTCACTTTGTTTGTCCTCTGTACAAAGTTCCACGCTCTACTTATTTGGCAGTGTTATATGGAACTCTCTGTACATGTGAATCATAATATAACGAGTAACATCTCAAACAGTTAGTTGTTGCCATCATGTTAAATAAGAGGTACACAGGTAGCTGAGAATCTAGTTGTGGTTTGCGAACTATGTCTTTTTTCTGCTGTGCTTTTCTATTTATAGTCACTGTTGTGTGAGGCTATCTGAGGGACATCATTCTTTGGTTGTTCCTGATGCAGGTTAGGTTTCTGACAAAAATATACCACCCCAACATTGACAAGGTATGCAAACTGATATTCTTGGCGGAACATCATTTTGAAAAACAGTGTCTCATATCTGATGGATTTAAACTGCAGCTTGGTAGAATATGCCTCGACATCCTGAAGGACAAGTGGAGTCCAGCTCTTCAGATACGCACTGTTCTTTTGAGGTAACCTATTCTGACTTCTATTGCACCTTTGCCAAATAGTTTTTGTTGCAGTTGATGTATGACTGGCTAGTTTACTCTACATTTTGACTGGAACCATGCCTTGATGGTAATATCATATTATTGTATTTCCAGAGAGATGTTTCTGGTATTATTATTGTTGACGATGTTAGTGTGCTACTTCACTGCCGCTTGACAATATTCCATCTGCAGCATTCAGGCACTGCTGAGCGCTCCAAACCCAGATGATCCTCTCTCAGAGAATGTCGCAAAACACTGGAAATCCAATGAAGCTGAAGCTGTTGAGACAGGTACTTGGAGACGCTGTCAACAAAGGCACACGCTGACACTGTCTAATGCTCCACTATCCATTTTCTGCAGACCTATCTGACATCCGTTTTGCTTCATTTCTGATTTTTGTGATATCTTAACATGTCATTTCCATGGTTTGCAGCGAAGGAATGGACTCGTATGTACGCCAGTGGTGCATGACAAGCTAACGCTGTTATGGATGTAATAACACTGTCTCATAGTTGGGCCTAATCGAAACCATTTGCTTGATAAAAACAAACTTGGAATGATTTGCGATGGACGAATGTGTCCAGAGCGACATCATTTCTAGTTGGTGGTTGTATTTGTGGTGCGTGTTCCGGCATGCTTCATAACTTGCTGCTTATAGAACGCACTCTGTTGCTGGTTCATCCTCAATTGTTTCTCCAATTAAAAATATCCGCTGTGATCCGGTTATGTAAGTTCTCCAAATGATAATAGCTGGTTCTCTGTTTGTGTTTCTCTCCTGATGATTTATATTTTGTTTTGGATCCTTTTTAGGAATGTTCAGTTTTTTTTACTCCAGTTGCTTCGTCTTTTTTAGAATTTTTAGGTTGTTGAACTGCACATTCTTTTTAATTTCCATATCAAATGGTATTGTATAAATCTTGATGAGTAAGGATTGGTTCCCAGGGTGGTAAAGTGGGAGTGAAGTCATGTTATACTTATGTTCTTGAACTGCATATACCCATATATTTATGTGCTTGGACCCACGAGAACATCATATGTAAAAAATAGTTGCATGTCTATTGCAAATAATAGTACTGTACTACTCCCTTTGTACCTAAATACCAACTACAAGTATTTAGGTACAGATGAAGTATGTATTACTCCCTCCGTATTGTCAAAAAATGTTCCTATATTATGGGACGGAGGGAGTATTTTTCTATGTACGAAAGCAAGATTGTTTATGCAACATGCCAATTTTCTTGCAACGTTCCTACGGAGGGAGTATTTTATTTTCTACCCGCTCCTTTCATTTTTGGATATTTCAGCGTGAATGAGCATTTTTTCTCTACTCCCTCCATATTATTTTATTTTATTTTTTGAACTCGTGCTGATAAGGTGTTTGAAGTGAAAATGGGAACTTCTATTGATTAATTGTTACTGTTACAATATATGCTATCCTAACAAACTGCACGACGGCTATGTACGAGGGGAGATTCCCCATTAATCACATGTGCTAATTAGTGCAAACCGCATGACGGTTAGGGACAAGGGGAGATTCTCCATTAATTACATGTGCTAATTAATCAGAACACATTTCACTCTTTATTGTGGGTACAATCAAATGGTGCTCCTATTTGGCGATCTAAACTGGATAGAGGCGGAGCACGATGCTCCCGTGTGATTTTTAGCCAGACCATGTATGGGAAGGGGACACTCTTTGTTTTTCCATTTCGTTTTTTATCATATTTTTTAATAATTCGGGATTTTTTTAAGTAAAGTGGATTTTGATATTTTTTTGAGAAATCGTAAAATGTTCATGGATTCAAAGAAAATGTTTGTATGTTCAAAAAATGCTTACGAATTCGTTTTTTCTTCCATGCAAAAATGTTTGTGAATTGACCGAATGTTCATGAAAAAAAATCTTCAAAAAAGTTCAATGATTCAAAATATGGTCATGTCTTTAAAAAAGTTTATGCATTCGTGAGCATTTTTTATTTGTCAATTCATATTCATCAATACAATTTTTTTTGTCAATTTAAATTCCCCCCTAAAATGAAACAATGTTCTCTTATTAAAAAAACATTTATGTTTTTTTTACACAAATTCAGAACAGTATTCATGAATTCTAAAAATCTTTACAATTTTAAAAAATGTCTGTGAATTTTCAAATACATTCACGATTACAAATATATTCATGATTTCAAAAATAGCTCACGAATTTGAAAAGTTTGTACAATTTTAAAAAATGAAAATATTTGGAAATTTGTAAAAATGTTTGCGAATTCAAAACATATTCATGATGCTAGAAAATGTTCATGATGGCGAAAAGTTGTTTAAACAAATGAATAAAGCAAAATAATGAACTAAAAATAGAAGGAATAAACAAATAAAATAAAATGGACAATAAAAACAAAAGCAAAACGAACATAAAAAATAATAAAAAATAAAAACATACAAAGACCAAAATAGAAAAGGAAAAATATCAAATAATAAAGGAAAGACCGTAAATGAAAAAAACCAAAAGAAAAAAAACGATGTGGGAAGGTTATAGAACTGTCCTAAAACTGCATATAAGCTAGTTTGGCAGGCACAAATTGCGTCTTGAGCTAAGCAATTGTGTTCTGAATAGGCCTGATGAGGGACCATGATGGGCAAAGATACTTAGCAAGGTTGTGCAATACTTTTTCCTGAATAAGGCATTAGATTTACTTTTTTTTGTGTGTGAGAAAACTTTCGTTCATTCATCTTCAATCATGGTAGTACAACCAGAATTACAAATAATAAAAATTAAATCCAGATTCGTAGATCACCTAGCGACGACTGGACGCACTAGAGCAGTCAAAGACATGCAACCGTCATCGCCTCTCCCTTGTCGGAACTGGGCAAAAACTTGTTTTAGCAAACAACGAAATCATTGTGCTAACGCCCCATAAGACCATTGCACCAGAACAACCACCGTCATCGATAAAGAGACCCGTGGATCAGAAGGAACAATGTGAAGGCACATGAACATCGATGAACGAAGAGCAAATTCGAGTAGATCCACCACAGACGAGATCCACTCGAGACACACCTCCGCCTGCCCTCCAACGATGCTGGATGCACCTTCAGAACGAGGGTCAGCCGGAAAGAACCTTATTCCATATTCACAGAACCGTCGTCGTCTCGTATTTGTGAACAAGACACAAATCTAAAAAAAACTAAAAGAAACATTTATTGATTTACAAATGGAGCCATCCCGCCGGCAGAGTCACAGGATCCACCGTGTCACAATGGCCACGGAAGACGAGGCGGATCACCTGCAGCGCTGACAGGAGACAAAGGAACCATAACTTATTTCTGAAGGAGGTAGCTGGTTGAGTGTATATTAGTATTTTCCTAAGGCCTTAGATATAGGAAATCGTATTTGGGGCTTAAGCGCACATATAACGTGGTTGTGCGTGTGTGTTTTTAATCCGCAGAAAGGAGAGCTGTTGGTGAATAGAATCAGCGGCCTCCTACGTCAAGGCAAGTAGGCATAACCACCAAACCACACATGAGTTTCTCCCTCTTTCATTCTTTTTTCCCTCCTTTTTTCTTTTTTTGATTTCCACTTTTTCCTTTTTTTTTCTTTTCCTTTTCCAGTTTTTTCCTTTTCTGTTTATCTTCTTCCGAGCAGATGATTTGTTTAGCAAATACGTGAATCTTTTTTCAAATAGATGAACTTTTTGTGATATTCAATGATTTTTCTGAAAATCGATGATTTTTTTTCAAAATTGATGATTCCGTTTTCAAAATAGACATACTTTTTTAGAATTGATGACCATTTTTGAAATCTGATGAACATTTTTCCATTTCGCTGACCTTTTTTCAAAGTTGATGAACTTTTTTTCAAATAGATGATTTTTTTTTCAAATAGATGAACTATTTCAAAATTGAACATATTTTTTTTCGAAATAAACAATATTCCGGTGAACCAAGACAGAAGGGATATGTTTCATTCGTACTGAATTCTATTAAGAACTGCTTGCACCACCATGGCTGCTAGGCTGGCCCAATACTGCAGAGGACCTCGAGTATTTCTCCCCCCTATGGGTTTTTTGTCAGCTTTTCTACTGTTTTACTATCAGTTTCATTTGGGGTTTTCTTCAGTTTATTATGGATTTTTCTTCTTAAACAGATATCTATTTTTTTCATACACATTGTATATTTGTTTATATAACTTTTTATACACATTGAACATTTTTCAAATATATTTGTTGATGTTATTTTTCTTGCACACATTGTATTTTTTTATTCATCTAATATATTTTTGACATGCGTTATTTTTTTATACACATGATTTATATTTTTCAAATACATGTTCTGAACATATATTAAACATTTCTCATATATATGTTGAAAAACTTACTAAACTATGCAATCATTTTTTACATTGTATAAATTTATTAAAAATGTCACAAACGTATTGTTGAAGTGCGTGAATATATTTATTAAATGTAATGTACATTTTTTTGTATGTTACAAAATAATTGTTGACTAGTATGAACCAGTTTTTTTACAGGCCATAACATTTTAACTGCTACATACTTTTTTAAACGTGTGAACTTTTTCTGTCACATATTACATAAATTACTTTATCATAATATATGTATTTAGTTTTTTTGTAAATATAAGAAAATGGAAAAATTGTGTGACATCAGCATGGCGAAAAATAATTTTGCATTGTTTGTTTTTCACAAGGACCCTGATAAGTATCACACGTGTGGCACGAAGCAAGTATACCCTGACGTTTTTTGGCGGCAAGTTTAGTTATCCGAGGATGCAAACTTTCAGTTTTTTTGTGTTTTTTTTCTCAAATGACAAGTTTAATTACAAAAATATCAGGAGGTGTCACTTCGTGCCACACGTGTGGCAGTTATCATTTGGGTTGCATAAACAGAGGGAGTAGATATAGACATACTCTTCTCTCTCATAAATGGGGGAGCGAAGGGCATGAGGTATTGGAGGAGGATCAAGAAGACAAAACATAATTTGGAATTGTGAGAATAATTCTACACTTGTTGCATCCACTTATCAAATTCGATTTGATGGATGGTTGTGACAAAATAGTGTTCTTTCTATAAAAATAAGTGAGTAATCCCAACACAACTTGCGCCTTTACTAGTTGTGCACATAAGAAAACATTTCTCGTGCACACCCATTAAAAGCACTAACCTAGACATAAAGTTTTTGCTCCCGAACTCATATGCTCCCTCATGAACAGTAAAATTAGAAAAATAATAATAAAAAATAAAATATTCTGATTTTTTATTGTAAACTTTGATAAAAAAATTGTATGATTGCAAAATTTCAGCTCAAAATAGCATTTGTGGAAGCCGTGGTATAAAGAAAAACAAATTTGATGCTCTAAAAATGTTAGTTTTGAATACTTTTTGAACTGTTGATTTTGTTTTTTCGTCGTGACTTCCACGAATGTTATTTCGGGATGAATTTTGGTATGCATGCAATTATATAAAAATAAAATGATTAAAAATATTCAGAATTTTTGAATTATGAATATTTTTTGATTTTACTGTTCACGAGGGAGCATTTGAGCTAGGGAGTAGAATAGGACTTTTGCACTAACCTGTGTTTCTACAACTAAGATGAGCTGAATGTTATGTACTAAATGATTCTGATGTTTTGAAGCTTATATATTCTCTAATCTAAAAACTCATGGCTTTGTGTAGGAACATTATCTCATAGACTACACTGAATTGAATATAAATTGGATATACATTATCTCATAGACTAAACTGATTGGGAGTAACTAAATTTTGTCTACACTGAATTGGAAATCCATGTCCCTGCCTGTAATTTGGATATAAATTCCGATAAGTTGTTTCTTTGCGTCTGTACAATGGAAATTATTGCCCTTAAAACTGGTTGCTTTATCCACTTGAAATTCATGTCAAGTGCTTGATGAGAAAGCCGGAGCTAGGAAGTCTACATTGGAAATAAGCCGCCACAAGGCAGAACTGAACAACTAGCTTCAGTGTTGTACCACTACGTCGCGGAGATGAATCTAGCCGGTGGATCTACCTCTCAACTATATCTAGAAAATACTAGAAAGTTATCTATACCTAATAATAAAGCGGCTATTGCTTCCGTCGGAAAACCCACAATGGCATTTTTATAAAAAGCCCCTGTAATTTTTGTTATTCAACCCGCGCTTCATCATTTATCTGCAACGCAAAAGGAAAAAACGATTCGCTGCAAAAATTATACCCGTACGCATCGCCTCCTCCCGTCGACCCTCGACCACCTTGGCCTGTGCCCAGGCAGCCGCCACACCACTCGCCGCCGCGGCCGACCTCAACCACCACCGCTGCCGATCTCAACCCACCCGCCTCCGCGGTTGTACCTCTCCCCGCTCACTGCCCCATTACGGCGCTCGAGCGCACCGCGTCGACCCTGGTCCATCCTGGCCTGTGCCCAGGCCGCTGCCACACCACTCGCCACCGCGGCCGACCTCAACCACCACTGCTGTCGATCTCAACCCACCCGCCTCCGCGGTCGTACCTCTGCCCGCTTGCTGCCCCTGTTTCGGCGCTCGAGCACAACTTCTGGATCAAATCAACGCGACAGCTACAGTGACTTGGGATGATGCGTTTGCTCGATGCAGAACGGCGGCGACGCGCGGATAAGGCACGACGAAGCGAAGTACTTGCAGGTGAAGGCGGGCCTCCATGGCTCACACGGAGAACTCCGAGGTTATGGCGCTGCAACGGCGACTCCTTATGGCCAGATAGAAGCGCCTAACCCTTGTTCCCCTCATCGTATCCCCTCTCGGCAGGAACTCATCATCTGGTGAGATCCCCTCCCCATGCCTCCAACCGCGTACCAAGCACCGGCAAGAAATTTTGTTTTGTGAGAATTTATTTGCTGATGAATGAATGTATTGAATGTAAGATTGCATTGTTGTAGAGAGAGAGAGAATGGAATACCACCTTCAGTTTGTCATGTGATCCCACATTCTTTACCCCATGAGTGAAATAAGATAATAGTCCATTGATCAATTCACGTAGCCTCTTTGTTTTGCTTTGCTTGTCCCGCTCAAATTTTCATCATGGTGGAATTAACAATGGACGGGTTGATTTCTCAACAATATAGGATAGGACTGACTACATTAGTTAGTTAGCTTATTATTTTAATAAATCAAAATAATTATAAAAATATTAAAAGCGTGTGGTAATTTTTTCTCCCCTTGCAACGCACGGGCCCTTTTGCTATATATAATAATAAAGCACCGATGGTTTTTGTATTCCGTCGTCGCACTTTTGCAAAAAAGCCTCTGAATTTTATCAAAATCAACCTGCAGTCCTTCATTTAGTGGGAAGAAAGGTTTCATTTTTTTGGAAAAAAGCTCCTTGGCAGACCGTCCGCCCCTCCGCGAAGATCCGGCGGCGACGGCGGAGGATGAGAAGGCGATCGTCGTGCTCGCGCGGGGGGATGGAGGACACCTTGTCGGGGCGCGTGCTCGGGTGAGGGGCGACGCGCTTGTCGGCGACGGAGACGGCTACAGCCGTGCTGGAGGATGAGAAGCCGGCCGCCGTCTCGCACGGGAGGATGGAGGACGCCTCGCCGGGGCGCGTGCTTGTGTGAGGGGCGACGCCCTTGCCGGTGACGGAGGACGAGAAGGCGGTCGTCGTGCTCGCCGTGGACGCTGATGCGTAGAGGAGGGGTGGTCAACGCAGAAGCCTAGTTCCAAGACTGAAGGGGATCCCCTCCTCACCCATCCCCGCCCCCTTCCCTACCCAACGGACAACCGAAGGAAGAGGATCTGTCGTCTCCCTCCTTCCAGTGCATCGAAGGTGAGCTCCTCTACGCGCAAGAGGATGCAAGGTTGTCGTGCACGATAGCAGAGCAGCAACCCACGCCCCTCCTACCCATGATGAAACATCCTCCCAGGGCCGTCGGATCCGGCTGAGATCAGTTTTAGATGTGCTACCACTAGGGCGCATCCATTTCTCACGCCCCCACATCGGTCCCCATGGTCGTTGTCCTCCTCTTGGCCATCTTGTCAGTTGTCATGGCTCGCTTGCAGCTCCTTTTAAGAGATCAATCATCTCTAATAGGAACAACTATGGTCTGAGTAGTCTTCTCTTCCCTGATATTACACCTGATGTATCCTTAACGTTGCGAACATGCAAGGCCTTACGTTTCTTTCCTGTAATTATTAAGTTGGTCATAACTGTAGTTTCCGAGCATTGGAACTTCTGCAGATCCCTATAATTGTGGTTATGAAAGCTATGGGAATTGAAACTGACCAGGAGGTTGTACAAATGGTTGGAAGAGATCCAAGATATGCTGACCTCCTATATTTGTCTATACAGGTGACTTATTATTTTTTACTTTGTTGCTTTACTTTTGTGGCTATATTATACTAACAATCTTGTCACCGTATTATTATTTAATCTGTTAGACTGTCAATTGTTAAATCTTTCAGGCTGTCTGATTTTTTTTTGGCTCTATTAGGAATGTGCCACAGAGAGAATATACACACAACAGCAAGGACGGTCGGTCAAAATTAATCCTCCGTGATGTTTTTATTGCGCATGTACCAGTAAGATAGATTTTTCACCTAGATCCCGCAGCCAAAATATTTTTATTCTTTCTCACATGCATGCGGTCTCTCCTATAGGTTAACAATGGGAACTTTCAATGAATTCAGGCAAGTCCAGAGCTGGTCACTGTATCATTGTACTGAATAACACCTAAGACCTACCAAGAACACATTTCTTTCGTGCTTCATTATTGCTTCGTAAGGAATGAAAATAAGAATACATGTAAGTTTCAGCCTGGGCCTAAAGAAGAATTAACTTGTTTTGCCCGTGTGAGAACTTTTTTTTTTAGAAGAAGATGAGGAGAATTTTTTTTAAGAAGAAGATGAGGAGAACTGAGAGGGAGCGAAAGCCGTGTCTTTTTTGTTTCTTTTTTTATCGAATAGCCCATTAAGAAGGTAAATGTAGGCCTACACTTAATTGTGATTATGCACTACGATGTATTTTAGAGCTGAAGATTCAGAGTTTTTTTAACAACAATTGTATGTAGAATCACTTTGATTTGGAAGCTATGTGGTTCAACTGTCTCAGGTATGAGCTCACGTGATAGACAAAGATTGCCATGTAAGTTTGCATATAAAGGTGGTGCACAATGGCACATGAAGCAAATTGTGCAAAAAACAATTTAAAATATATATTGTTCAATTTTTTTTTTTGGAAAATATGTTGTACACAAAAATGCTATTACCCATAAAAAAAAACATTATTACCACTCAATAAAAATGATAACTATTATTAAAAAAGTAATCCAATTTTTATGTAAGCATTACATTATATTTTAAAACTTTAAAAGAAACTCCTTCCATCCATAAATAGGTGTTCTACATTTAACATTATAATTGACATTTATAAAAAATAATGCCGCATTATGGCAAAATAAGTAGGTTCTGTGCTTTTTTCTAGCTCCACGTGTAGGGTCGTTTTTTCTTTGAACATGTGTGTACGTTTTTTTATACAGGGAGAAATACGTGCAATATTTATTTCTTCAACATGGGAGATTAGGAGAGCGTCCCCATCTGCTACTCTATCAATTTATCAAATGGCCGTGGGGATATGGAGCAACACGTATATTTTTTTTCTTTGACACGTGTAGGTTGTTTTACAGGGAGCAATGCGTGCAGTTTTGAACATTTTTTTAATCCTTTAGGTTTTTTTGACTTTACTAACCATATGTGTAGTTCTTTTTTGAACTTAACCATACGTCTAGGTCAGTTCTGATTTGGTTCTGGTCACATGTATGTTGGGTATTTTTTTTACGAAAAGAGTAACATAAACCGGGCTGTTAAACTTGATCGATTATATAAATCAAAGGTCTAATTTATTTTAATGATATGAATTAATATGGTGCCTTGAATTAGTAATAAGAAGGTACCGAAGTAAGTAATAAAGCGTCTCTTATTCGAAAGGAAAGGTAGGCGAACACACGGGGCACTACAAAGGTAGAACAACGGGACTACAACCAAAACTCCATGAAATGGTCGTCGGAGGCATCATCCTCGGTGGCCAACTTGTTGAGGTCAATCTCAGACACCCCCGGGGCCGAATCTAGCTTCACGGCAGTAGTCTCCAGGAGCTGAACCAAGGGAAGAATCCCATAGTTTTTTACCACCTTGTTGCCCTCGAGCTTGTGTTTCTTCCTTACGGAGAGGCAACTGGGCTCCTCCGTCTCCCTGATCGGAGAGCCCCGACGGGTGTAGAAGATTGTGGGCGAGGGCGGCGAGGCAGGACGAGGAGCGAGTTCGACGACGGTGGCTTTAATGGCGACAAAAGGAGGCGGCGACTCAACGTATATTACAGGCTGGGTGGCGGGGATGAGAGGCAACCCACCGTCAAACCTGTCAATGGCCGCGAGGAGCTCGTCCTCACCCTCGATCAGGGTAGTAGATGCGCGACCCCTGGGGTCTTTGCAGAAGATGTCGGCATCGGTTATCACCGCGTGGGAAGGGCCGACAGTTGCCACCCTGTCAAGGTAGCCGATGGAGCACGATGCAAGGTTGGCGACGACAAGCCTGGGAGAGCCAGCAGGGCACATGGGGATGCGGTAGAACCCGCGCTTGCCATTGGCTCCTTGCACACGAATATAATAGAAGCCACGAAACAGCTGGACGTCAACGGACATGGGGCGAGAGGAGAGCGACACAGCCTGGACGATAGGCTTGTGGTTAGCCATCATCGTGAGGCCGCCGGGGAGTTCAACGACCTTATCGTTGTGGCGCTCCTCCGTCGGTGGCGGCGACGGAGGGGCGAGGCTGAGCTCCATCCCTGCCGGAAGTCATCACGACCGCCACGATTGTCACCGTCCCCACCTCCGTTAGAGTGGTCGTCGGAGTTGTCCACAGGGAAGCTGTCAGGTGGGAGCTCGTGAGATGGAATGACAAGCACCTTAGCAATGGGGCCCAGGCCGGACCCATGGATGGGGATGGAGTACGGAACTACGGTAAGGCTCTTACTCTTAACCGCGATCAGCACGGCCGAGTAGTCAACACCGGTGAGACAGATGGGATCAATTTCTATGGGGCAAGCAAATGGCACAACAGAGTTGACAATTGTTGGAGCAAACCAGTATTCAATGGGGTAGCCCTCAATGTTTAGGGCAGAAACAGAGTCGGGGCGGAACAAGAACCAAATTTCTGTTTCTCCGTTGCGAACTAGACCGACAGAGCTCAGAGGGCAGTGGAACGGGGCGGACAGGATGGAAACCTCGCGCTCGTAACCCGAGCCAAAAATCACCGAACCTGCTCCGTGGGAGGAGGCCCTAATGGCAACCAGAGGACTACCAGCCCCAGTTTGGAGAGCCCGACGGACACACGCATGAGGGGTATGGTGGGGGGGGGGGGGTTGACAAAGGCGAACGCAAGGTTCTCGAAGTGCTCGATCGGGTTTGAGTAGTGGCGCCCGTGCCGCAGAGGGGAAGGTGGGAACATCGTAGGGATCGCGTCCGAATCACTGAACTCGTCACTTGATTCAAAGACGACCTCTTCCGGATCCTCCTCTTCCTCGTCAAAATCAGCGACGTCTAATTGTTGTGGGAAGGTAGAATCACTAGGCGTTGAGGGGGGGTGATGCGGTGGGTGGAAGCTCATTCATGCCTTCGGAACAAGAGCTAGCAGTGAGAGGGATTGAATCAACCATGGCTTCTTGGAGGAGCGGCAGTGGGTTGGAGCCTTGGAGGAAGGGCATGGCTGGGAGTTCGGGACATGGGAGATGGGAGATGGAGGTGGATGGAGATGTGTGGATAGAAGGTGGGAAGGTTCTTATATAGACAAATAATCCTAGAGCTGGTGATGAATGTTTGTGAGTTTCTTCGATAGTAAGCCTCCCTCAAAACTAATCTGCTCCGCTAGAGTTGTACGAGAATGCTGGCTTATTGTTGCTTTTTCAACTGAACAGAACTGTACTGTACTTGGAGCCTGCAGTGCTGAATCATCCATCCCAGATCCCATGCCGAGACGGTATTCTCTGGATTTTTTTAGCTGCTGGTCCTTTGAGTTGGCGTGTACAACAGGGTCAACACTCAGAAGCAATTTAATTTAGTATTCAAATTTTGTGTGCCATGCTCGTTGTAGCTCAGTGTAGCCCTTCACGGAATTATCCCCTTGAAATCAATATTCACAAACAGACATGTAGCCTCAAATGGCTCATGTCCAATCGGTCATCAGTTTGCTGATGACGTACGCCATCTATTGTTTGACTTGTACACATGCACATGAGCTATGGCAAAGGTTGGGAATTCTGGATGCCATCACAGAAGCAAAGACAATTCAGCAGTCATACTCGATCATCTTTGCACACCTTCTAGTGGCGGATGCCAGGTCGCTCTCTTTGAAACCAAGCCTTGATGTTAAACATATAGTAGCTGTTGGGTCCTGGTACTCGTGGTGGATTCTTATCGTAGTAATTTTGTTTCACCACTATTTTAGCCAGACCTTGCTAAGTTGCCACTTTCCGAAAATGGTATTAATGTGGAGCTAAATAAAAAGGAGCATTATGCATGTGAATCATAAGAACACAAGTGGTGCAGCAAGACTAGACCGAAGACTTGCCTTACCGCATCAGCTAGCACCCTCTGACTTGAACTCTCAAGCGCCAATCAATTAATGGTTGCCTACAAAAATGTCGTGGGCCTCAGGCCACCATGTTTAAGGTTCAGTAGCTTGTTTTCCCTTGTGTTGTGCCGAATGTACTCTAGGTGGATGCGTCTCGGCGGACTATATCAAGCCAAACTCATTGCTTACGTTGGAAATTACTCGACTTGTCACATCAGCAGATAGGATCTAACTACTTTTTAATTCGACAGACGGAACAAAATGGGCTTGGTAACTAACTTTTTTTGAACCGGGCAACCCCCTTTCCATTACTCATATAACGGAAATACAATGTCCAAAATCAAAAGGAAAACCAGAAAAGGGGTGCAAGTTCAGAGCATTCTTGGGAAACCTACACATAGGCACTCGTCATCGAGCTAGACTACCGCAGGGCGAAAACCCAAGAACACCCATACCACGCACTAACCATCCAAAGAGTTTTAGGGAACTCCAGTAAGCAAACAACACAGGTCAACGCCTGAAACCACTCCACGCAGGGAGGCCACCAAATCAACTGAGCATCATCAACTACGCCCATCAGCAATCCTCCTCCGGGGCCGCACAGATCCTCAGCAGATACGACACATTCCTCTTCAACATCTTCGCCCCCCGCTCGAGCGCCAGTTTGTCCTCCCCTGTTAATAACCCTGCGCAATATGTCAGGAACCCACAAGCATAATAAACAACATCAAAAGGGGATCCCAGCTTCTTTTTTTCAAATGTCGCGCGATTGCGGCAATTCCACAATGCCCAACAAATAGCCGCAAGACCACAAGTATAAAACCTAACTCCATTAGGCAGATAAGCAAAGCACCAAGCATAAAACTGCCAAAGATTATCAGGACCATTGATGGTCCCAAGCATACATCCCACTGTTCTCCACACCACTCTAGCGACAGGACAAGAAAAACACAAATGTTGCGAAGTCTCCCCCTCTGGGCAAAAGGAACATCTAGCGTTACCTTTCCATTTTCTCCTACTCATCACATCTCGCGTTAGAACAACATCTTGAAAAAGTTGCCATAAGAAAATCTGGATCTTAAGAGACAACTTTGCACTCTAGATCCATCGAAAGTCACAACCAGCAATATTACTCTCCAGATGCTCATAAACAGATTTAGTAGAGAACCTTTTACCACCCCCAAACTTCCACATAATCTGATCTGGATCATCAGATAAGACCCATTGACCAACAACTGCATTCAGTTCTGACCATTGGCCCGCCAACAGAGGAGTCAACTGTCTCCTAAAAAAGTCATCCCCTCCCATGTTTTAAAGTCTTTCACAGTAATATCCTGGTGATTGCAGATAAAAAACATATCAGCATAAGATTTTTTCAGCGGTGGGGCAGCATTCACCGAATCATGCCACAGTCTAGTGATAGTACCAGATCTCAACACAACCTCTCTACCAGCCATATAGTGAGGTTTAACTTTCATAATAGCTTTCCAAATAGGAGAATCAGCAAACTTACTAGAAATTGATCCCACATCCACTTTTCTAAAGTATTTAGCTCTGATCACATCTTGCCACAACTCTTGTTGTGTTTCTAACTTCCACCACCATTTAACAAGCAGACTCACGTTCTGTTTATGCAAGTTCTTTACCCCCAGGCCCCCTTTCTTTTTAGATCTACAAATACGATCCCACTTAACGAGGTGATATATCTTATTACCCTCGAATTATCTCCAAAAGAATTTCTTCCTGTGTTTATCAAGTTTGTATATGACCATCTTAGGGAGCAAGAACATAGCCATATAGTAATATACTATACTAGTAAGGGATGAGTTCATTAGAATCAGCCTACCTCCCGAAGATGCAGCATTACCTATCCAGGTTTCACAACATTTAAGAAAATTTTCATCCAGAAACAACCAATCCACATTCCTGAGTCCAGTAAAGCTTACTGGGACCCCCAAATACTTCATAGGAAAGTGCCCAATCTGACAATTAAACATGTCAGCATAAGTATTCAGGATATTATCATCACCTCCCACACAAAAAATCTCACTCTTCTCAAAATTGATCTTTAACCCCGACATCAGTTCAAACATATATAACAAGAGTTTCACATTAACAACCGCAGCTACATCATGTTCAAAGCATATTACCGTATCATCCGCATACTGAAGAATAGCAACACCATCATCAATAAGATCAGGGGCCAGACTTGTAATAATTTCTCCCTCTGGGCATTTCTCACCATCTTAGATAAGGCCTCCACAACAATATTGAACAAGAAAGGAGAGAAAGGATCACCCTGCCTAACCCCCTTATGACTTTGGAAATAAGGACCTTTTTCATTATTCAACTTAATGCACACCGTGCCATCATACAAGATCTTTTTTATCCAACCACACCAGGTTTCTCCAAAACCTGTGTATCTATGGCACTCCAGGAGGAAATCCCAGTTGATCTTATCGTAAGCTTTTTCAAAGTCCAGTTTCAGCACTATCCCACATTTTTTTCGACGCTGAGTGTGGTGCAAAACTTCATGCAAAGTCAGGATGCCATCCATTATATTTCTATGTTTAATGAAAGAATTTTGATGCCTACTAATTAGAACATCAGAGTACAGTGCCACCCTATCATTCAAAACCTTCGTGATAAACTTATAAGGACAACGCAACAAACAAATGGGTCTGTATTGTTGAATCTTTTTGGCTCCATTTAGTTTAGGAAGCAAAGTGATAACCCCGTAGTTCAAATGAGCCACGTCTAAAGAGTTGTTATGGAAAGCATCAAACAATCTCATCAGATCATTTTTAACAAATTCCCAACAATGCTTATAGAATTCGGCAGGAATGTTATGTGGGCCTGGGGCTTTATTGCTTTCCATAGAAAACAAGGCCTTCTTCACCTCCTCCTCCGTGAACCTTCTAGTAATGAAAGCATTATCATCCACACTAATTTCCCCCCATAGACCAAGTACTAGGGTCCACGTGAAACATGTTCCCATTAACAACACCAACCAACTCCTTATAAAAGTTAGTTGCATGTCTCAACAGGTTTTCGGTCCCCTCAATCACCACATCCCCATCAACGAAATAATGAATCATATTCTTCCTTTTCCTACCATTAGCCACTCTATGAAAAAAGCTGTGTTTCGATCCCCTTTTAACAACCATCTCTCATTAGACTGCTGGAGCCAAGAAAGCTCATCATTATTAAGGATCTCATTATATTCTGCACACAACAGTGTCCTCTTTTCATACACACCAAGATCTAAAGGGCTCATCTCCTCCAGCCTCTCAATCTCCTCTAATTCTCTTCTAATCTCATCTTTTCTCTTCCTACTATGACCAAACTTGTTTGATCCCCACCCTTTAAAGTATTTCTTAATGCGCTTCAATTTTATATTAAGAATATCAATAGGGGTCTTCCGCCCTGACATTTTGTTCCCAGATGCTCTTAGCTTTAGGGAAAAACTCTTCATTCTTAAGCCAGGAAAGTTCAAATCTAAACTCCCTATTCACACGAGCACTCCTTTCATCCGATCCCGTCGATAATAACAGGGGATTATGATCAGACACCTCCAGGACCAGTTTACGAACCGAAACCAAAGGATACAGATCTTCCCAGCTAAAGCTCATTAATACCCTGTCCAATTTCTCCAAAGTAGGATGACTCTGTTTATTAGTCCACGTATACTCCCCCCATATCAATCTCTCTTAGGCCTAAAGAATGAGTAACATCATTAAACTTTGCAGCAAACTTGAGATTGCCATGTTTCTTATTCTTATCATGCATCCCTCTAATGATATTAAAATCACCCCCAATAATATAAGGGATATCAACATTACGACAGGTAACAAGCATTTCCTCCAGGAATTCATCTTTACGATCATCATGAGCCGCTCCATAAACGACAATTAAAACCCACCCACAATTCTTTTTCACATCAAACACATGAGCCTGAACCATAAAGTTCCCCATCTTCCAGGAAACCAACTCCAAGTTCTCTTTTTTAATCCCACAAAGGATACCCCCCGATCTCCCCCAGAAGGTAAATAATTCCATGCAAAGTAACCACCAGGATCCATTCTACTTAAGTATTTAGCAGGAAACTCCTTCTTCTTGGTTTCTTGAATACCAATAAAATCAAGAGAATGATCTTTAATAATGTCTGCAAAACAGGAGGCCATCCCTTTCCTACCTGCTCCCCTACAGTTCCAAAAGACCCCTTTCATATAATTCCTTTTGAATTTTTCCTCTCCTTGGGGCCCCTATTAGGAATCACAATAGGGGCACCCGTTTTCTTAGCCGAAAATGATTCATTTTTCTGGCTTCTAGTAACAGGTCTAGCTATCACAATAGGTTTTTTCAATTTATTCTTTTTCCTAGACCGCACAAGCGTAAAATCATCCTCCTCAACATTACCCTCCTCCATCCAATTCAAATCTAGCGGACTAACTACACCATTAGGATTGGTAACTAACTACTAGAAAGTTATTTTGGTAGTACCTGGCAATCAACATAAATATAATTTCAAGTATACAAATAATAAATAGATAGGTAGATAGATAGTTCCTTCGGGGATATCCGATAAAAAATATGGTAGATAAATAAACATCTTGAGAAATCCTTTGTACAATCTTGAAAGTTGCCCCCAAAAAACTCGATGGGAAAATATGAGGAGAATAGTTTGGATATGTATCTAAAACTCCATTAAACGCATTGGGAAAAAGAATAAGGAACAAAATATGCAACTCTACTTGATAACTCATATGAGAAAACATTTGACGAAGGAGAAAACTGATTGATGAGTTTGGAGAGCATAAAATATGCTTTGTATACTTTTGTTTAACTCACGGCCTTTTTCTCATTAAACCAATGCATCATATATATACACATGAGGTTAGGCATGCCACCACACCAGGCCACTCTAACCCACTAACACATGCACGTCCATCAACTTACCTCCTAGAATCACTCCAGGTCTAGATAACTAAGCTACTAACTTGACCGGCTGCTCAACCAACATGCACGGCTCAATTAGCTAGCCCACTAACGAACTAATTCCATGCACTAGTGTGGCCTTATCTTCTCCTAGAATCTCTCTAGGATCCCAAAGACTAGTAGTGCATGCAGCTAACAATCTATACTACTCGGTCATGGACACACACTGACACACACATTGTCCGGCTAACACTCACACGATGTGCTCACATGCACGTGCACAAGGTTTCATATCCTAGTGCCATTGGACCCACTAAATACAATTGGTTGGGAATCAAGAATATCTTTCGATATCTACAAGGCATCAAACATCTTTACTTGATAATCAGTAGTAGCGTCCTGCTAATTCTTGTAATATTCATACTAGTAAAATTGTCTTTCTATTCACTTTGTTCGTCCTCTGTACAGAGTTCCACGCTCTACTTATTTGGCAGTGTTATATGGAACTCTCAGTACATGTGAATCGTAATATAACGAGTAACATCTCAGACAGTTAGTTGTTGCCATCATGTTAAATAAGAGGTACACAGGTAGCTGAGAATCTAGTTGTGGTTTGCGAACTATGTCGTTTCTATTTATAGTCACTGTTGTGTGAGGCTATCTGAGGGACATCATTCTTTGGTTGTTCCTGATGCAGGTTAGGTTTCTGACAAAAATATACCACCCCAACATTGACAAGGTATGCAAACTGATATTCTTGGCGGAACATCATTTTGAAAAACAGTGTCTCATATCTGATGGATTTAAACTGCAGCTTGGTAGAATATGCCTCGACATCCTGAAGGACAAGTGGAGTCCAGCTCTTCAGATACGCACTGTTCTTTTGAGGTAACCTATTCTGACTTCTATTGCACCTTTGCCAAATAGTTTTTGTTGCAGTTGATGTATGACTGGCTAGTTTACTCTACAATTTGAATGGAACCATGCCTTGATGGTAATATCATATTATTGTATTTCCAGAGAGATGTTTCTGGTATTATTATTATTGTTGACGATGTTAGTGTGCTACTTCACTGCCGCTTGACAATATTCCGTCTGCAGCATTCAGGCACTGCTGAGCGCTCCAAACCCAGATGATCCTCTCTCAGAGAATGTCGCAAAACACTGGAAATCCAATGAAGCTGAAGCTGTTGAGACAGGTACCTGGAGACGCTGTCAACAAAGGCACACGCTGACACTGTCTAATGCTCCTCCACTATTCGTTTTCTGCAGACCTATCTGACATCCGTTTTGCTTCATTTCTGATTTTTGTGATATCTTAACATGTCATTTCCATGGTTTGCAGCGAAGGAATGGACTCGTATGTACGCGAGTGGTGCATGGCAAGCTAACGTTGTTATGGATGTAATAACACTGTCTCATAGTTGGGTCTAATCGAAACCATTTGCTTGATAAAAACAAACTTGGAATGATTTGCGATGGATGAATGTGTCCAGAGTGACATCATTTCTAGTTGGTGTTTGTATTTGTGGTGCGTGTTCCGGCATGCTTCATAACTTGCTGCTTATAGAACGCACTCTGTTGCTGGTTCATCCTCAATTGTTTCTCCAATTAAAAATATCCGCTGTGATCCGGTTATGTAAGTTCTCCAAATGATAATAGCTGGTTCTCTGTTTGTGTTTCTCTCATGATGATTTATATTTTGTTTTGGATTCTTTTTAGGAATGTCCAGTTTTTTTACTCCAGTTGCTTCGTCTTTTAAAAAAATTTTAGGTTGTTGAACTGCACATTCTTTTTAATTGCCATATCAATTGGTATTGTATAAATCTTGATGAGTAAGGATTGGTTCCCAGGGTGGTAAAGTGGGAGTGAAGTCATATTATACTGTTGGGGAAGACCTATCATGGTGATGTCCATCTACGAGAGGGGATGAGTGATCTACGTACCCTTGTAGACCGTACAGCAGAAGCGTTAGTGAACGCGGTTGATGTAGTGGAACGTCCTCACGTCCCTCGATCCGCCCCGCGAACAATCCCGCGTTTAGTCCCACGATCTAGTACCTAACGGACGGCACCTCCGCGTTCAGCACACGTACAGCTCGACGATGATCTCGGCCTTCTTGATCCAGCAAGAGAGACAGAGAGGTAGAAGAGTTCTCCGGCAGCGTGACGGCGCTCCGGAGGTTGGTGATGATCTTGTCTCAGCAGGCTTCGCCCGAGCTCCGCAGAAACGCGATCTAGAGGAAAAACCGTGGAGGTATGTGGTCGGGCTGCCGTGGAAAAGTCGTCTCAAATCAGCCCTAAAACCTCCGTATATATAGGTGGGAGGGAGGGGACCTTGCCTTGGGGCTCAAGGAGCCCCAAGGGGGTCGGCCGAGTCCAAGGGGGAAGGCTCCCCCCAAACCGAGTTGGACTTGGTTTGGTGGGTGGGAGTCCTTCCTTCCCTTCCCACCTCCTCCTTTTTTTTCTTTCTCTTTGATTTTCTTTTCTAGGCGCATAGGGCCCTTTTGGGCTGTCCCACCAGCCCACTAAGGGCTGGTGCGCCACCCTCAAGGCCTATGGGCTTCCCCGGGGTGGGTTGCCCCCCCGGTGAACTCCCGGAACCCATTCGTCATTCCCGGTACATTCCCGGTAACTCCGAAAACCTTCCGGTAATCAAATGAGGTCATCCTATATATCAATCTTCGTTTCCGGACCATTCCGGAAACCCTCATGACGTCCGTGATCTCATCCGGGACTCCGAACAACATTCGGTAACCAACCATATAACTCAAATACGCATAAAACAACGTCGAACCTTAAGTGTGCAGACCCTGCGGGTTCGAGAACTATGTAGACATGACCCGAGAGACTCCTCGGTCAATATCCAATAGCGGGACCTGGATGCCCATATTGGATCCTACATATTCTACGAAGATATTATCGTTTGAACCTCAGTGCCAAGGATTCATATAATCCCGTATGTCATTCCCTTTGTCCTTCGGTATGTTACTTGCCCGAGATTCGATCGTCAGTATCCGCATACCTATTTCAATCTCGTTTACCGGCAAGTCTCTTTACTCATTCCGTAATACAAGATCCCGCAACTTACACTAAGTCACATTGCTTGCAAGGCTTGTGTGTGATGTTGTATTACCGAGTGGGCCCCGAGATACCTCTCCGTCACACGGAGTGACAAATCCCAGTCTTGATCCATACTAACTCAACTAACACCTTCGGAGATACCTGTAGAGCATCTTTATAGTCACCCAGTTAAGTTGCGATGTTTGATACACACAAAGTATTCCTCCGGTGTCAGTGAGTTATATGATCTCATGGTCATAGGAACAAATACTTGACACGCAGAAAACAGTAGCAACAAAATGACACGATCAACATGCTACGTCTATTAGTTTGGGTCTAGCCCATCACGTGATTCTCCTAATGACGTGATCCATTTATCAAGCAACAACACCTTGTTTATAATCAGAAGACACTGACTATCTTTGATCAACTGGCTAGCTAACTAGAGGCTTGCTAGGGACAGTGTTTTGTCTATGTATCCACACATGTAAATGAGTCTTCATTCAATACAATTATAGCATGGATAATAAACGATTATCTTGATACAGGAATTATAATAATAACTATATTTATTATTGCCTCTAGGGCATAATTCCAACAGTCTCCCACTTGCACTAGAGTCAATAATCTAGCCCTCACATCATCATGCGAATTACATTGTAATAAATCTAACACCCATACAGTTCTGGTGTTGATCATGCTTTGGCCGTGGAAGAGGTTTAGTCAGCGGGTCTGCTACATTCAGATCCGTGTGCACTTTGCATATATTCACGTCCTCTCCTTCGACGTAGTCGCAGATGAGGTTGAAGCGTCGTTTGATGTGTCTGGACTTCTTGTGAAACCGTGGTTCCTTTGCTAAGGCAATGCACCCGTGTTGTCACAGAACAAGGTTATTGGATTCAGTGCGCTTGGCACCACTCCAAGATCCGTCATGAACTGCTTCATCCAGACACCCTCCTTAGCTGCCTCCGAGGCAGCCATGTGTTGGAAATATGCCCTAGAGGCAATAATAAATTAGTTATTATTATATTTCTTAGTTCATGATAATCGTTTATTATCCATGTTATAATTGTATTGATTGGAAACACAATACTTGTGTGGATACATAGACAAAACACTGTCCCTAGTAAGCCTCCAGTTGACTAGCTCGTTGATCAAAGATGGTCAAGGTTTCCTAGCCATAGGCAAGTGTTGTCACTTGATAATGGGATCACATCATTAGGAGAATCATGTGATGGACTAGACCCAAACTAATAGACGTAGCATGTTGATCGTGTCATTTTGTTGCTACTGTTTTCTGCGTGTCAAGTTTTTGTTCCTATGACCATGAGATCATATAACTCACGGACACCGGAGGAATGCTTTGTGTGTATCAAACGTCGCAACGTAACTGGGTGACTATAAATATGCTCTACAGGTATCTCTGAAGGTGTTCGTTGAGTTAGTATGGATCGAGACTGGGATTTGTCACTCCGTGTAACGGAGAGGTATCTCGGGGCCCACTCGGTAATACAACATCACACACAAGCCTTGCAAGCAATGTGACTTAGTGTAAGTCACGGGATCTTGTATTACGGAACGAGTAAAGAGACTTGCCGGTAAACGAGATTGAAATAGTATGCGGATACTGACGATCGAATCTCAGGCAAGTAACATACCGAAGGACAAAGGGAATGACATACGGGATTATATGAATCCTTGGCACTGAGGTTCAAACGACAAGATCTTCGTAGAATATGTAGGATCCAATATGGGCATCCAGGTCCCGCTATTGGATATTAACCGAGGAGTCTCTCGGGTCATGTCTACATAGTTCTCGAACCCGCAGGGTCTGCATACTTAAGGTTCGACGTTGTTTTATGCGTATTTGAGTTATATGGTTGGTTACCGAATGTTGTTCGGAGTCCCGGATGAGATCACGGACGTCACGAGGGTTTCCGGAATGGTCCGGAAACGAAGATTGATATATAGGATGACCTCATTTGATTACCGAAAGGTTTTCGGAGTTACCGGGAATGTACCGGGAATGACGAATGGGTTCCGGGAGTTCACCGGGGGGGGCACCCACCCCGGGGAAGCCCATGGGTGTTTGGGGTGCCGCACTAGCCCTTAGTGGGCTGGTGAGACAGCCCAAGAGAGGCCTATGCGCATAGGAAAGAAAATCAAAGAGGAAAGGAAAAAAAAAAGAAGGAGGTGGGAAAGGGAAGAAGGACTCCACCTTCCAAACCAAGGTGGATTTCGGTTTGGGAGGGGGAGACCTTCCCCCTTGGCTCGGCCGACTCCCTTGGGAGTCCTTGGACCCCAAGGCAAGTCTCCCCCGTCCTCCTCCTATATATAGTGGGGTTTTAGGGCTGATTTGAGACGACTTTTCCACGGCAGCCCGACCACATACCTCCACGGTTTTTCCTCTAGATCGCGTTTCTGCGGAGCTCGGGCGGAGCCCTGCTGAGACAAGGTCATCACCAACCTCCGGAGCGCCGTCATGCTGCCGGAGAACTCTTCTACCTATCCGTCTCTCTTGCTGGATCAAGAAGGCCGAGATCATCGTCGAGCTGTACGTGTGCTGAACGCGGAGGTGCCGTCCGTTCGGTACTAGATCGTGGGACTCATCGCGGGATTGTTCGCGGGGCGGATCGAGGGACGTGAGGACGTTCCACTACATCAACCGCGTTCACTAACGCTTCTGCTATACGGTCTACAAGGGTACGTAGATCACTCATCCCCTCTCGTAGATGGACATCACCATGATAGGTCTTCGTGCGCGTAGGAAATTTTTTGTTTCCCATGCGACGTTTCCCAACAGTGGCATCATGAGATAGGTTCATGCGTAGATGTCTTCTCGAGTAGAACACAAAAGTTTTTGTGGGCGGTGATGTGCGTTTTGCTGCCCTCCTTAGTCTTTTCTTGATTCCGCGGTATTGTTGGATCGAAGCGGCTCGGACCGACATTACTCGTACGCTTACGAGAGACTGGTTTCATCGCTACGAGTAACTCCGTTGCTCAAAGATGACTGGCGGGTGTCAGTTTCTCCAACTTTAGTTGAATCGGATTTGACGGAGGAGGTCCTTGGATGAGGTTAAATAGGAATTCATATATCTCCGTTGTGGTGTTTGCGTAAGTAAGATGCGATCCTACTAGATACCCATGGTCACCACGTAAAACATGCAACAACAAAATTAGAGGACGTCTAACTTGTTTTTGCAGGGTATGCTTGTGATGTGATATGGCCAACGATGTGATGTGATATATTGGATGTATGAGATGATCATGTTGTAATAGATAATATCGACTTGCACGTCGATGGTACGGCAACCGGCAGGAGCCATAGGGTTGTCTTTATAACTAACGTTTGTGCTTGCAGATGCGTTTACTATTTTGCTAGGACGTAGCTTTAGTAGTAATAGCATGAGTAGCACGACAACCCCGATGGCGACACGTTGATGGAGATCATGATGATGGAGATCATGGTGTGACGCTGGTGACAAGAAGATCGTGCCGGTGCTTTGGTGATGGAGATCAAGGAGCACGTGATGATGGCCATATCATGTCACTTATGAATTGCATGTGATGTTAATCCTTTTATGCACCTTATTTTGCTTAGAACGACGGTAGCATTATGAGGTGAGCTCTCACTAAAATTTCAAGACGAAATTGTGTTCTCCCCGACTGTGCACCGTTGCGACAGTTCTTCGTTTCGAGACACCACGTGATGATCGGGTGTGATAGACTCAACGTTCACATACAATGGGTGCAAAACAGTTGCACACGCGGAACACTCGGGTTAAGCTTGACAAGCCTAGCATGTGCAGACATGGCCTCGGAACACATGAGACCGAAAGGTCGAGCATGAATCGTATAGTTGATATGATTAGCATAGAGATGCTTACCACTGAAACTATTCTCGACTCACGTGATGATCGGACTTGAGATAGTGGATTTGGATCATGTACCACTCAAATGACTAGAGAGATGTACTTTTTGAGTGGGAGTTCTTAAGTAATATGATTAATTGAACTAATTGTCATGAACATAGTCTAATGGTCTTTGCGAATTACGATGTAGCTTGCGCTATAGCTCTACTGTTTTTATATGTTCCTAGAGAAAATTTAGTTGAAAATTGATAGTAGCAAACTTTGCAGACTGAGTCTGTAAAACCGAGGATTGTCCTCGTTGCTACGCAGAAGGCTTATGTCCTTAATGCACCACTCGGTGTGCTGCACCTCGAGCGTCGTCTGTGGATGCTATGAACATCCGACATACACGTTGCTGATGACTACACGATAGTTCAGTGAAAAATACTTAATGTCTTAGAAGCAAGGCGCCGAAAACGTTGTAAAACGTCACGGAACATAAGTGATGTTCTAAAGAGATGAAATTGTGATTTCATGCTTGTGTCCTTGTTAAGAGGTACGAGACCTCCAACAAGATTCTTTGTCCACAAAGTAAAGGAGAAAAGCTCAATCGTTGAGCGTGTGCTCAGATTGTCTGAGTACGACAATCACTTGAATAAAGTGGGAGTTAATCTTCCAGATGAGATAGTGATGGTTCTCCAAAGTCACTGCAACCAAGCTGTGAGAGCTTCGTAATGAACTATAACATATCAAGGATAGATACAATAATCCTTGAGCGATTCACGATGTTTGACACTGCGAAAGTAGAAATCAAGAAGGAGCGTCAATAGTTGATGGTTTGTAAAACCACTAAGTTTCAAGAAAGGCAAGGGCTAGAAGGGATACTTCGTGAAACGGCAAAACAGTTGCTGCACTAATGAAGAGACCCAAGATTAAACCCGAACCCGAGACTAAGTGCTTCTGTAATGAGGGGAACAGTCACTGAGGCGGAGCAACTCTAGATACTCGGTAGATAAGAAGGCTGGCAAAAGTCGAAAGAAGTGTATTTGATATACATGATGTTGATGTGTACTTTACTAGTACTCCTAGTAGCATGAGGGTATTGGATACCGGTTCGGTTGCTAAGTGATTAGTAACACGAAATGAAAGCTACGGCATAAACGGAGACTAGCTAAAGGCGAGGTGACGATACGTGTTGGAAGTGTTTCCAAGGTTGATATGATCAAATGTCGCACGCTCCCTCTACCATCGGGATTTGTGTTAAACCTAAATAATTGTTATTTGGTGCTTGCGTTAAGCATGAACATGATTGGATTGTGTTTATTGCAATACGATTATTCATTTAAGGAGAATAATGGTTACTCTATTTTCTTGAATATTCACCTTCAATGATTTATTGAATCTCGATCGTAGTGTTACACATGTTCATGATATTGGTGCCAAAAGATACGAGTTAATGATGATAGTACCACTTACTTGTGGCACTGCCGCTTGAATCATGTTAGTATAAATTGCATGAAGAGGCTCCATGCTGATGGATCTTTGTACTCACCTGATTTCGAATCACTAGTGACATGCAAATCATACCACATGAGCAAGGCCTTGTTTTCATTGAGATGAAATAAGATAGTAACTTGTTGGAAGTGATACATTTTGATGTATGCAGTCCAATGGGTGCTGAGGCACGTAGTGGATATCATTATGTTCTTACTTGACTGAAGATTTGAGTAGATACATGAGTATTTACTTAATGAATCACAAGTCTGAAATGTTGAAAAGTTCAATTCCTTTTCAGAGTGAAGTTCGTCGTAACAATAGGATAAACTATCTACGATATGATCATGGAAATGAATATCTGAGTTACGAGTTTTGGTACGCAGTTAAGACAATGTGGAAATTGTTTCGCAGTTCATGCCACCTGGAACATCATAGTGTGATGATGTGTCTGAACGTCATAGCCACGCACTATTTGGTATGGTGCATACTATGATGTCTCTTATCGAATTACCACTATCGTTTATGGGTCATGCATTAGAGACAACCGCACTCACTTTAAATAGGGCACCGCGTATTTCCGTTGAGATGACACAGTATAGACCGAGGTTTAGAGAAATCTAAACTGTCGTTTCTTGAAAGTTTGGGGCTTCGACACTTATGTGAAAAAGTTTCAGTCTGATAAAGCTCGAACCCAAAGCGGATAAATGCATCTTCATAGGATATCCAAAACAGTTGGGTACATCTCCTATCTCAGATCCGAAAGCAAAGTGTTTGTTTCTAGAAACGGATCCTTTCTCGAGGAAAGGTTTCTCTCGAAAGAATTGAGTGGGAGGGTAGTAGAACTTGATGAGGTTATTGAACCATCACTTCAACCAGTGTGTAGCAGGGCGCAGGAAGTTGTTCCTGTGGCGCCTACACCAATTGAAGTGGAAGCTGATGATGGTGATCATCAAGCATCGGATCAAGTTACTACAAGCCTCGTAGGTTGACAAGGTCACATACTACTACAGAGTGGTACGGTAACCCTGTCTTGGAGGTCATGTTGTTGAGCAACAGTGAACCTACGAGTTATGGAGAAAGCGATGGTGGGCCCAGATTCCGACAAATGGCTGGAAGCCATGAAATCCGAGAGAGGATCCATGTATGAAAACAAAGTGTAGACTTTGAAAGAACTACTTGATGGTCATAAGACTATTGAGTAAAGATGGATCTTTAAAAGAAGACAGACGATGATGGTGATAAGTCACTATTAAGAAAAAGCTTGACTTGTCGGAAAGATGTTTTCGACAAGATCAAACAGTTGACTATGATGAGACTTTCTCACTCGTAACGATGCTAAAGGTCTGTTAGAATTATGTTAGTTGTTGATGCATTATTTATGAAATATTGCACGTAGGATGTCAAAACATTGTTTTCTCGACGGTTTCCTTGAGCAAACATTGTATGTGATACAACCAGAAGGTTTTGTCGATCCTAAAGATACTAGCAAGTATGCAAGCTCCAGTGATCCTTCAATGGACTGGTGCAAGCATCTCGGAGTTGGAATATACACTTTGATGAGATGATCAAAGATTTTGGGTTTGTACAAGGTTTATGAGAAACTTGTATTTCCAAAGAAGTGAGTGGGAGCACTATAGAATTTCTGATAGGTATATGTGGTTGACATATTGTGGATCAGAAGTAATGTAGAATTTCTGTAAAGCATATAAGGTTGTTTGAAAGGAGTTTTCAAAGGAATACCTGGATTGCGCTACTTGAACGTTGAGCATCAAAGATCTATGGAGATAGATCGAAAGCGCTTAATAGAAGTTTCAACAAGATGCATGCCTTGACAAGTTTTTGAAAGAGTTCAAAATAGATCAGCAAAGAAGGAGTTCTTGGTTGCGTTGTGAGGTGTGAATTTGAGTAAGACTCAAAACCCGACCACGGCAGAATAAAGAGAATAGACGAAGGTCGTCTTCTATGCCTTAGCCGTAGAATCTAAAGTATGCCATGCTGTGTACCGCACCTGATGTGTGCCTTGACTCAAAGTATGTTGAGAGGTACAGAGAGTGATCCATGATTGAATCACTAGCAGCGGTCAAAATTTATCCTTAGTAACTAATGGACTAAGGAATTTTTCTCGATTATGGAGGTGGTTAAAGAGTTCGTCGTAAAGGGTTACGTCGATGCAAGCTTTGACACTAATCTGAATAACTATGAGTAGTGAAACAGATTCATATAGTATAGTAGATATTTGGAGCATTTCCGAATAGCACGTAGTAGCAGCATCTATAAGATGACATAAATATTTGTAAAGAACGCACGGATCTGAAAGTTTCAGAACCGTTGACTAAAACCTCTCTCACGAGCAAGACGTGATCAGACCCCATAACTATATGGGTGTTGGATTCGTTGGAATCACATGGTGATGTGAACTAGATTATTGACTCTAGTGCAAGTGGGAGACTGTTGGAAATATGCCCTAGAGGCAATAATAAATTAGTTACTATTATATTTCTTAGTTCATGATAATCGTTTATTATCCATGCTATAATTGTATTGATTGGAAACACAATACTTGTGTGGATACATAGACAAAACACTGTCCCTAGTAAGCCTCTAGTTGACTAGCTCGTTGATCAAAGATGGTCAAGGTTTCCTGGCCATAGGCAAGTGTTGTCACTTGATAATGGGATCACATCATTAGGAGAATCATGTGATGGACTAGACCCAAACTAATAGACGTAGCATGTTGATCGTGTCATTTTGTTGCTACTGTTTTCTGCGTGTCAAGTATTTGTTCCTATGACCATGAGATCATATAACTCACGGACACCGGAGGAATGCTTTGTGTGTATCAAACGTCGCAACGTAACTGGGTGACTATAAAGATGCTCTACAGGTATCTCTGAAGGTGTTCGTTGAGTTAGTATGGATCGAGACTGGGATTTGTCACTCCGTGTAACGGAGAGGTATCTCGGGGCCCACTCGGTAATACAACATCACACACAAGCCTTGCAAGCAATGTGACTTAGTGTAAGTCACGGGATCTTGTATTACGGAACGAGTAAAGAGACTTGCCGGTAAACGAGATTGAAATAGTATGCGGATACTGACGATCGAATCTCAGGCAAGTAACATACCGAAGGACAAAGGGAATGACATACGGGATTATATGAATCCTTGGCACTGAGGTTCAAACGACAAGATCTTCGTAGAATATGTAGGATCCAATATGGGCATCCAGGTCCCGCTATTGGATATTAACCGAGGAGTCTCTCGGGTCATGTCTACATAGTTCTCGAACCCGCAGGGTCTGCATACTTAAGGTTCGACGTTGTTTTATGCGTATTTGAGTTATATGGTTGGTTACCGAATGTTGTTCGGAGTCCCGGATGAGATCACGGACGTCACGAGGGTTTCCGGAATGGTCCGGAAACGAAGATTGATATATAGGATGACCTCATTTGATTACCGAAAGGTTTTCGGAGTTACCGGGAATGTACCGGGAATGACGAATGGGTTCCGGGAGTTCACCGGGGGGGGGGGGGGGGCACCCACCCCGGGGAAGCCCATGGGTGTTTGGGGTGCCGCACTAGCCCTTAGTGGGCTGGTGAGACAGCCCAAGAGAGGCCTATGCGCATAGGAAAGAAAATCAAAGAGGAAAGGAAAAAAAAAGAAGGAGGTGGGAAAGGGAAGAAGGACTCCACCTTCCAAACCAAGGTGGATTTCGGTTTGGGAGGGGGAGACCTTCCCCCTTGGCTCGGCCGACTCCCTTGGGAGTCCTTGGACCCCAAGGCAAGTCTCCCCCGTCCTCCTCCTATATATAGTGGGGTTTTAGGGCTGATTTGAGACGAC
Source organism: Hordeum vulgare subsp. vulgare (assembly GCF_904849725.1). Classification (NCBI taxonomy): domain Eukaryota; kingdom Viridiplantae; phylum Streptophyta; class Magnoliopsida; order Poales; family Poaceae; genus Hordeum; species Hordeum vulgare. Next base: position 498,566,446 of record NC_058518.1, read on the forward strand.
TTTTCCACGGCAGCCCGACCACATACCTCCACGGTTTTTCCTCTAGATCGCGTTTCTGCGGAGCTCGGGCGGAGCCCTGCTGAGACAAGGTCATCACCAACCTCCGGAGCGCCGTCATGCTGCCGGAGAACTCTTCTACCTATCCGTCTCTCTTGCTGGATCAAGAAGGCCGAGATCATCGTCGAGCTGTACGTGTGCTGAACGCGGAGGTGCCGTCCGTTCGGTACTAGATCGTGGGACTCATCGCGGGATTGTTCGCGGGGCGGATCGAGGGACGTGAGGACGTTCCACTACATCAACCGCGTTCACTAACGCTTCTGCTGTACGGTCTACAAGGGTACGTAGATCACTCATCCCCTCTCGTAGATGGACATCACCATGATAGGTCTTCGTGCGCGTAGGAATTTTTTTGTTTCCCATGCGATGTTTCCCAACACCATGTACTCCGCTTCACATGTAGAATCTGCTACGACGCTTTGCTTGGAACTGCACCAGCTTACCGCACCCCCATTAAGAATAAATACGTATCCGGTTTGTGACTTAGAGTCATCCGGATCTGTGTCAAAGCTTGCATCGACGTAACCTTTTACGGCGAGCTCTTCGTCACCTCCATATACGAGAAACATCTCCTTAGTCCTTTTCAGGTACTTCAGGATATTCTTGACCGCTGTCCAGTGATCCACTCCTGGATTACTCTGGAACCTACCTGCCATACTTATGGCCAGGCTAACATCCGGTCTAGTGCATAGCATTGCATACATGATAGAACTTGTGGTTGAAGCATAGGGGACGGAGCACATATGCTCTCTATCTTCATCAGTTGTTGGGCACTGAGTCTTACTCAATCTCGTACCTTGTAAAACTGGCAAGAACCCTTTCTTGGACTGTTCCATTTTGAACCTCTTCAAACTTTTATCAAGGTATGTGCTTTGTGAAAGTCCTATCAGGCGTTTTGATCTATCCCTATAGATCTTAATGCCTAGAATGTAAGCAACTTCTCCTAGGTCCTTCATAGAGAAACTTTTATTCAAGTAATCCTTTATGCTCTCTAAAAACTCCACGTTGTTTCCAATCAGCAATATGTCATCCACATATAATATTAGAAACGCCACAGAGCTCCCACTCACTTTCTTGTAAATACAAGATTCTCCAACCACTTGTATAAACCCAAATGCTTTGATCACCTCATCAAAGCGTTTGTTCCAACTCCGAGATGCTTGCACCAGTCCATAAATGGATTGCCGGAGCTTGCACACCTTGTTAGCATTCTTAGGATCGACAAAACCTTCGGGTTGCATCATATACAATTCTTCCTTAAGGAAACCGTTAAGGAACGCCGTTTTGACATCCATCTGCCAAATTTCATAATCGAAAAATGCAGCTATTGCTAACATGATTCTGACGGACTTAAGCATCGCTACGGGTGAGAAGGTCTCATCGTTGTCAACTCCTTGAACTTGTGAAAAACCCTTTGCCACAAGTCGAGCTTTATAAACGGTCACATTGCCGTCAGCGTCCGTCTTCCTCTTAAAAATCCATTTGTTCTGAATAGCCTTGCGGCCCTCAGGTAGTACCTCCAAAGTCCACACTTTGTTCTCATACATGGATCCTATCTCGGACTTCATGGCTTCTAGCCATTTGTTGGAATCTGGGCCCACAATTGCTTCTTCATAATTTGCAGGTTCATTGTTGTCCAACAACATGATCGATAAGACGGGATTACCGTACCACTCTGGAGCAGCACGTGGTCTCGTCGACCTGCGTGGTTCGACAGAAACTTGAATCAGAGTTTCATGATCATCATCATTAACTTCCTCCTCAACCGGCGTTGCAACGACAGAGGTTTCCCCTTGCCCTGCGCCACCATCTAGAGGGATGAGAGGTTCGACAACCTCGTCAAGTTCTATCTTCCTCCCACTCAATTCTCTCGAGAGAAACTCCTTCTCGAGAAAAGCTCCGTTTTTAGCAACAAACACTTTGCCCTCGGATTTGAGATAGAAGGTGTACCCAACTGTCTCTTTTGGGTAACCTATGAAGACGCACTTTTCCGCTTTGGGTTCCAGCTTTTCAGGCTGAAGCTTTTTGACATAAGCATCACATCCCCAAACTTTAAGAAACGACAACTTTGGCCTTTTGCCATACCACAGTTCGTATGGTGTCGTCTCAACGGATTTTGATGGTGCCCTATTTAAAGTGAATGCAGCTGTTTCTAATGCATAACCCCAAAACGATAACGACAAATCAGTAAGAGACATCATAGATCGCACCATCTCTAATAAAGTACGATTACGACGTTCGGACACACCATTACGCTGTGGTGTTCCAGGCGGTGTTAACTGTGAAACAATTCCACATTGTCTTAAGTGAGCACCAAACTCGAAACTCAGATATTCACCCCCACGATCAGACCGTAGGAACTTGATCTTCTTGTTACGATGATTTTCCACTTCACTCTGGAATTGCTTGAACTTTTCAAATGTTTCAGACCTGTGCTTCATCAAGTAGACATAACCATATCTACTCAAATCGTCAGTGAAGGTGAGAAAATAACGATATCCGCCGCGCGCCTCTACGCTCATCGGACCACACACATCGGTATGTATGATTTCCAACAAGTCACTTGCACGCTCCATAGTTCCGGAGAACGGAGTCTTAGTCATCTTGCCCATGAGGCATGGTTCGCACGTGTCAAGTGAATCAAAGTCAAGTGACTCCAAAAGTCCATCAGCATGGAGTTTCTTCATGCGCTTTACACCAATATGACCTAAGCGGCAGTGCCACAAAAATATGGCGCTATCATTGTTAACTCTAACTCTTTTGGTCTCAATGTTATGTATGTGTGTATCGCTATCAAGATTCAATATGAACAATCCTCTCACATTGGGTGCATGACCATAAAAGATGTTACTCATAGAAATAGAACATTCATTATTCTCTGACTTAAAGAGTAACCGTCTCGCAATAAACAAGATCCAGATATAATGTTCATGCTCAACGCAGGCACTAAATAACAATGATTTAAGTTCATCACTAATCCTGATGGTAACTGAAGTGAAACTGTGCCGACGGCGATTGCATCAACCTTGGAACCATTTCCTACGCGCATCGTCACTTCATCTTTCGCCAGCCTTTGTCTATTCCGCAGTTCCTGTTTCGAGTTGCAAATATGAGCAACAGAACCGGTATCGAATACCCAGGCACTACTACGAGAGCCGGTTAAGTACACATCAATAACATGTATATGAAATATACCTGATTTTTCTTTGGCCGCCTTCTTATCAGCCAGATACTTGGGGCAATTGCGCTTCCAGTGACCCATACCGTTGCAATAGTAACACTCCGTTTTAGGCTTAGGTCCAGCTTTGGGTTTCTTCATCGGATTGGCAACAGGCTTGCCGCTCTTCTTCGAATTACCCTTCTTGCCTTTGCCGTTTCTCTTGAAACTAGTGGTCTTATTCACCATCAACACTTGATGTTCTTTACGGAGTTCAGATTCTGCGACTTTCAGCATCGCAAACAACTCGCCGGGTGACTTGTTCATCCCTTGTTTGTTGTAGTTCAACACAAAGCCTTTATAGCTTGGCGGCAGTGATTGAAGGATTCTGTCAGTGATAGCTTCTTGCGGGAGTTCAATCCCCAGCTCAGCTAGACGGTTTGAGTACCCAGACATTTTGAGCACATGTTCACTGACAGACGAGTTCTCCTCCATCTTGCAAGCATAGAATTTATCGGAGGTCTCATACCTCTCGATCCGGGCGTTCTTCCGAAAGATAAACTTCAACTCCTGGAACATCTCAAATGCTCCATGACGCTCAAAGCGACGTTGAAGTCCCGGTTCTAAGCCATACAAGACTGCACATTAAACTACTGAGTAGTCCTCCTTACGTGCTAACCAAGCGTTCTTAACATCCTGATCAGCCGTAGCGGGTGGTTCATCTCCTAGCGCAGCATTAAGGACATAATCCTTCTTCCCAGCTTGTAAGACTAGCTTAAGATTACGAGCCCAGTCTACAAAGTTGCTTCCATCATCTTTCAACTTAGCTTTCTCTAGGAACGTATTAAAATTCAGGGTGACTGTCGCGTGAGCCATGATCTACAACACAAATATATTCAAAGTGGACTTAGACTATGTTCAAGATAATTAGAGTTTAACTTAATCAAATTATTCGCTAAACTCCCACTCAAAAAGTACATCTCTCTAGTCATTTGAGTGGTCACGATCCACTTACACTAGCTCAAGTCCGATCATCACGTGAGTTGAGTATAGTTTCAGTGGTAAGCATCCCTATGCTAATCATATCATCTATATGATTCATGATCGACCTTTCGGTCTCATGTGTTCCGAGGCCATGTCTGCACATGCTAGGCTCGTCAAGCTTAACCCGAGTGTTCCGCGTGCGCAACTGTTTTGCACCCGTTGTATGTGAACGTTGAGTCTATCACACCCGATCATCACGTGGTGTCTCGAAACGACGAATTGTAGCAACGGTGCACAGTCGGGGAGAACACAATTTCGTCTTGAAATTTTAGTGAGAGATCACCTCATAATGCTACCGTCGTTCTAAGCAAAATAAGGTGCATAAAAGGATTAACATCACATGCAATTCATAAGTGACATGATATGGCCATCATCACGTGCTTCGTGATCTCCATCACCAAAGCACCGGCACGATCTTCTTGTCACCGGCGCCACACCATGATCTCCATCAACGTGTTGCCATCGGGGTTGTCGTGCTACTCATGCTATTACTACTAAAGCTACATCCTAGCAAAATAGTAAACGCATCTGCAAGCACAAACGTTAGTATAAAGACAACCCTATGGCTCCTGCCGGTTGCCGTACCATCGACGTGCAAGTCGATATTTTCTATTACAACATGATCATCTCATACATCCAATATATCACATCACATCGTTGGCCATATCACATCACAAGCATACCCTGCAAAAACAAGTTAGACGTCCTCTAATTTTGTTGTTGCATGTTTTACGTGGTGACCATGGGTATCTAGTAGGATCACATCTTACTTACGCAAACACCACAATGGAGATATATGAGTTACTATTAACCTCATCCAAGGACCTCCTCGGTCAAATCCGATTCAACTAAAGTTGGAGAAAGTGACACTTGCCAGTCATCTTTGAGCAACGGGGTTACTCGTAGCGATGAAACCAGTCTCTCGTAAGCGTACGAGTAATGTCGGTCCAAGCCGCTTCAATCCAACAATACCGCGGAATCAAGAAAGGACTAAGGAGGCCAGCAAAACGCACATCACCGCCCACAAACACTTTTGTGTTCTACTCGAGAAGAGATCTACGCATGAACCTAGCTCATGATGCCACTGTTGGGGAACGTCGCATGGGAAACAAAAATTTTCCTACGCGCACGAAGACCTATCATGGTGATGTCCATCTACGAGAGGGGATGAGTGATCTACGTACCCTTGTAGACCGTACAGCAGAAGCGTTAGTGTACGTGGTTGATGTAGTGGAACGTCCTCACGTCCGTCGATCCGCCCCGCGAACAATCCCGCGATCAGTCCCACGATCTAGTACCGAACGGACGGCACCTCCGCGTTCAGCACACGTACAGCTCGACGATGATCTCGGCCTTCTTGATCCAGCAAGAGAGACGGAGAGGTAGAAGAGTTCTCCGGCAGCGTGACGGCGCTCCGGAGGTTGGTGATGATCTTGTCTCAGCAGGGCTCCGCCCGAGCTCCGCAGAAACGCGATCTAGAGGAAAAACCGTGGAGGTATGTGGTCGGGCTGCCGTGGAAAAGTCGTCTCAAATCAGCCCTAAAACCTCCGTATATATAGGTGGGAGGGAGGGGACCTTGCCTTGGGGCTCAAGGGGGTCGGCCGAGTCCAAGGGGGAAGGCTCCCCCCCCAAACCGAGTTGGACTTGGTTTGGTGGGTGGGAGTCCTTCCTTCCCTTCCCACCTCCTCCTTTTTTTTCTTTCTCTTTGATTTTATTTTCTAGGCGCATAGGGCCCTTTTGGGCTGTCCCACCAGCCCACTAAGGGATGGTGCGCCATCCTCAAGGCCTATGGGCTTCCCTGGTGTGGGTTGCCCCCCCGGTGAACTCCCAGAACCCATTCGTCATTCCCGGTACATTCCCGGTAACTCCGAAAACCTTCCGGTAATCAAATGAGGTCATCCTATATATCAATCTTCATTTCCGGACCATTCCGGAAACCCTCGTGACGTCCGTGATCTCATTCGGGACTCCGAACAACATTCGGTAACCAACCATATAACTCAAATACGCATAAAACAACGTCGAACCTTAAGTGTGCAGACCCTGCGGGTTCGAGAACTATGTAGACATGACCCGAGAGACTCCTCGGTCAATATCCAATAGCGGGACCTGGATGCCCATATTGGATCCTACATATTCTACGAAGATCTTATCGTTTGAACCTCAGTGCCAAGGATTCATATAATCCCGTATGTCATTCCCTTTGTCCTTCGGTATGTTACTTGCCCGAGATTCGATCGTCAGTATCCGCATACCTATTTCAATCTCGTTTACCGGCAAGTCTCTTTACTCGTACCGTAATACAAGATCCCGCAACTTACACTAAGTCACATTGCTTGCAAGGCTTGTGTGTGATGTTGTATTACCGAGTGGGCCCCGAGATACCTCTCCGTCACACGGAGTGACAAATCCCAGTCTTGATCCATACTAACTGAACTAACACCTTCGGAGATACCTGTAGAGCATCTTTATAGTCATCAAGTTACGTTGCGACGTTTGATACACATAAAGTATTCCTCCGGTGTCAGTGAGTTATATGATCTCATGGTCATAGGAACAAATACTTGACACGCAGAAAACAGTAGCAACAAAATGACACGATCAACATGCTACGTCTATTAGTTTGGGTCTAGCCCATCACGTGATTCTTCTAATGACGTGATCCAGTTATCAAGCAACAACACCTTGTTTATAATCAGAAGACACTGACTATCTTTGATCAACTGGCTAGCCAACTAGAGGCTTGCTAGGGATAGTGTTTTGTCTATGTATCCACACATGTAAATGAGTCTTCATTCAATACAATTATAGCATGGATAATAAACGATTATCTTGATACAGGAATTATAATAATAACTATATTTATTATTGCCTCTAGGGCATAATTCCAACATATACTTATGTGCTTGAACTGCATATACCCATATATTTATGTGCTTGGACCCAAGAGAACATCATATGTAAAAAATAGTTGCATGTCTATTGCAAATAATACTCCCTCCGTTCCTAAATATAAGTCTTTTTAAAGTTCCACTAAAAGACTACATAGGTATGTATATAGGAGAATGGCGTTTTGGCTCCGGGAGCCATGGAGGCCTTTATTTTTGAATAATTCAAATTCAAATTTTTGTGGTTCAAAAAATTCTGAAACAAAATATGCATGTATGTAAGGATGTAACTGACATGTGTGTAAAATTTCAGGTCAAAATACTTTAAAACGTGATCTGTACAAAAAGGACAAATTCATGGTCTGAAATGATGAATAGTAACATGTGTTAAACAGCCTCAGATTTGTCTTTTTTGCACAGCCCTCATTTCAACGTATTTTGTTCTGAAAATTTACACACTTGTGTATTATACCTTCATTTATCTATGTATTGTTTTTTCAGAATTTTTGGAAACATTAAAATACAAATTTTCACTGAATTTGAAGTTTGAATTTAAAGGCCTCCAGTGAGCTCGGGAGCCAAAAGCAATATTCGTGTATATAGTCATAATTTAGAATATAGATTCACTTATTTTGCTCCGTATGTGGTCTTCTAGTGAAATTTTTTAAAAGACTTATATTTAGGAACGGATGGAGTAGTAGTGTACTGCTCCCTTTGTATCTAAATACCAACTACAAGTATTTTGGTACAGAGGAAGTATGTATTACGCCCTCCGTATTGTCAAAAATGTTCTTATATTATGGAATGGAGGGAGTATTCTTCTATGTACCAAAGCAAGATTGTTTATGCAACGTGCCAATTTTCTTGACACGAAACAATAAGAGTGAGCATTGTTTTACTTTCTACCCCTCCTTCCATTTTTTGGATATTTCAGCATGAATGAGCATTTTTCTCTCTACTCCCTCCAATCTTACTTCCTCCGTCATAGTTTATAAGGCATGCACGTGTACTAGGTCATTAATTTGACTTATATAAAATATATTATTTAACACAAAAATTATATCATTAGCAAATAGAACATCTAAAGTTTCTAATGATATATTTTTTGTAATATATGCCTCTCATTAAGTTGGTTAAATTGACGACCTAGATACACGTGCCGGACTTATAAACTGAAACGAAGAAAGTATTTTATTTTATTTTATGAACTCGTTGATAACGTGTTTGAAGTGAAAATGGAACTTCTATTGATTGATTGTTACTGTTACAATATATGCTATCCTAACAAACTGCACGACGGCTATGTACAATGTGAGATTCCCCATTAATCACATGTGCTAATTAGTGCTAACCGCATGACGGTTAGGGACAAGGGGAGATTCTTCATTAATTACATGTGTTAATTAATCAGAACACATTTCATTCTTTATTGCGGGTACAATCAAATGGTGCTCCTATTTGGCGATCTAAACTGGATAGAGGCGGAGCACGATGCTCCCGTGTGATTTTTAGCCAGGCCATGTATGGGAAGGGGACGCTCTTTGTTTTTCCATTTCGTTTTTTATCATATTTTTTAATTATTCGGGATTTTTTTAAGTAAAGTGGATTTATATTTTTTTTGAGAAATCATAAAATGTTCATGGATTCAAAGAAAATGTTTGTATGTGACGAATTCGTTTTGTTTTCCATGCAAAAATGTTTGTGAATTTACCAAATGTTCACGAAATAAAAAATGTTCAAAAAAGTTCATTGATTCAAAATATGGTCATGTTTTAAAAAAAGTTAATGCATTCGTGAGCATTTTTTATTTGTCAATTCATATTCATCAATACAATTTTTTTGTTAATTTAAATTCCCCCCTAAAGTGAAACAATGTTCTCTTATTAAAAAACATTTATGTGTTTCAATTTTTTTACACAAATTCAGAACAATATTCATGAATTCTAAAAATCTTTACAATTTTAAAAAATGTGTGTGAATTGCCAGATACATTTACTATTACAAATATATTCATGATTTCAAAAATAGTTCACGAATTTGAAAAGTTTTTAAATTTTTTAAAAATGAAAATATTTGCAAAATTGTAAAAATGTTTGTGAATTCAAAACATATTCATGATGCTAGAAAATGTTCATGATTGCAAAAAGTTGTTTAAACTAAAGAATAAAGCAAAATAATGAGGTAAAAATAGAAGGAATAAACAAATAAAATAGAATCGACAATAAAAACAAAAGGAAAACGAACATGAAAAAATAATAAATAAATAAATAACATACAGAGACCAAAATAGAAAAGGAAAAATATCAAATAATAAAGGAAAGACCGTAAATGAAAAAACAAAAAGAAAAGAAGAAAAACGATGTGGGAAGGTTCTAGAACTGTCCTAAAACCGCATATAAGCTAGTTTGGCCGGCACAAATTGCGTCTTGAGCTAAGCAATTGTGTTCTGAATAGGCCTGATGAGGGACCATGATGGGCAAAGATACTTAGCAAGGTTGTGCAATACTTTTTTCTGAATAAGGCATTAGATTTACTTTTTTTGTGTGTGAGAAAACTTTCGTTCATTCATCTTCAATCATGGTAGTACAACCAGCATTACAAATAATAAAAATTAAATCCAGATTCGTTGATCACCTAGCGACGAATGGACGCACTAGAGCAGCCAAAGACATGCAACCGTCATCGCCTCTCCCTTGTCGGAACTGGGCAAAAACTTGTTTTAGCAAACAACGAAATCATTGTGTAACGCCCCATAAGACCATTGCGCCAGAACAACAACCGTCATCGATAAAGAGACCCGTGGATCTGAAGGAACAATGTGAAGGCACATGAACATCGATGAACGAAGAGCGAATTCGAGTAGATCCACCACAGACGAGATCCACTGGAGACACACCTCCACCTGCCCTCCAACGATGCTGGATGCACCTTCAGAACGAGGGTCAGCCGAAAAGAACCTTATTCCATATTCACAGAACCGTCGTCGTCTCGTATTTGTTAACAAGACAAAAATATAAAAAAAACTAAAAGAAACATTTATTGATTTACAAATGGAGCCATCCCGCCGGCAGAGTCACAGGATCCACCGTGTCACAATGGACACGGAAGACGAGGCAGGTCACCTGCAGCGCTGACAGGAGACAAAGGAACCATAACTTATTTCTGAAGGAGGTGTCTGGTTGAGTGTATATTAGTATTTTCCTTAGGCCTTAGATATGTGAAATCGTATTTGGGGCTTAAGCGCACATATAACGTGGTTGTGCGTGTGTGTGTTTTTAATCCACAGAAAGGAGAGCTGTTGGTCAATAGAATCAGCGGCCACACACAAACCACACATGAATTTCTCCATCTTTTATTCTTTTTCTCCTCCTTTTTTCTTTTTTTGATTTCCATTTTTTCCTTTTTTTTTCTTTTCCTTTTCCAGTTTTTCCTTTTCTGTTTATCTTCTTCCGAGCAGATGATTTGTTTAGCAAATACGTGAATCTTTTTTCAAATAGATGAACTTTTTGTGATATTCAATGATTTTTCTGAAAATCGATGATTTTTTTTCAAAATTGATGATTTCGTTTTCAAAATAGACATACTTTTTTAGAATTGATGACCATTTTTCAAATATGATGAACATTTTTCATATCCTATGAACTTTTTTCCATTTCGCTAACCTATTTTCAAAGTTGATGAACTTTTTTTCGAATAGTTGTTTTTTTTTCAAATAGATGAACTATTTCAAAATTGAATTGTTTTTTTCGAAATAGACAATATTCCGGTGAACCAAGACAGAAGGGATATGTTTCATTCGTACTGAATTCTATTAAGAACTGCGTGCACCACCAGGGCTGTTCGGCTGGCCCAATACTGCAGAGGACCTCGAGTATTTCTTCCCCCTATGGGTTTTTTGTCAGCTTTTCCACTGTTTTACTATCAGTTTCATTTGGGTTTTCTACTATTTTTCTTCAGTCTATTATGGATTTTTCTTTTTAAACAGATATCTGTTTTTTTCGTACACATTGTATATTTGTTTATATAACTTTTTATACACATTGAACATTTTTCAAATATATTTGTTGATGTTATTTTTCTTGCACACATTGCATTTTTTTATTCATCTAATATATTTTTGACATACGTTATTTTTTTATACACATGATTTATATTTTTCAAATACATGTTCTGGACATATATTAAACATTTCTCATATATATGTTGAAGAACTTACTAAACTATGCAATCATTTTTTACATTGTATAAATTTATTGAAAAATGTCACAAACGTATTGTTGAAGTGCGTGAATATATTTATTAAATGTAATGTACATTTTTTGTATGTTACAAAATAATTGTTGACTAGTATGAACCTGTTTTTTACAGGCCATAACATTTTAACTGCTACATACTTTTTTTAAACGTGTGAACTTTTTCTGTCACATATTACATAAATTAGTTTATCATAATATATGTATTTTTTTTGTAAATATAAGAAAATGGAAAAATTGTATGACATCAGCATGGCGAAAAATAAATTTGCTTGCTTGGCCACCTACGGTTTCACAGTAGGCGATGCGATCTTGTCTCTCACAAGTCACAACAAGCGAAACATATACTCACTTGAAAAGAGAGCTCGAATCAAAGTGAGCTGAACGATTTGGGGGAGCACATCATCGATTTACAGATTGGACGAAACCGAAGACACAAAAGTTAGAGGGCGAGGCATTTTTTTTGGAACAAGAGCAGGCGTCAGATGAGTGGGGAGGTCGAAGAGGGAGGGATTTGATTTCTCTCTAAAATTGGCAGAACGAAAAAAGGTGTAATATTTTGCAAGAAAAAAAAACTGATAATATGGTTGTTTCCCCAATTTTTAATGGTCAGTTGACCTCATAATCCACTCGTTGGTGCCGTTTTTTCAAGGGAACCAGGGAGAAGGTTTTGCATTGGTTGTTTTTTCACAAGGACCCTGATAAGTGTCACACGTGTGGCATGAAGCAAGTATACCCTGACGTTTTTTGGCGGCAAGTTTAGTTATCCGAGGATGCAAACTTTTAGTTTTTTTGTGTTTTTTTCTTGAATGACAAGTTTAATTGCAAAAATATCAGGAGGTGTCACTTCGTGCCACACGTGTGGCATTTATCATTTGGGTTGCATAAACAGAGGGAGTAGATATAGACATACTCTTCTCTCTCATAAACGGAGGAGCGAAGGGCATGAGGTATTGGAGGAGGATCAAGAAGACAAAACATAATTTGGAATTGTGAGAATAATTCTACACTTGTTGCATCCACTTATCTAATTCGATTTGATGGATGGTTGTGACAAAATAGTGTTCTTTCTATAAAAATAAGTGAGTAATCCCAACACAACTTGCGCCTTTACTGGTTGTGCATATAAGAAAACATTTCTCGTGCACACCCATTAAAAGCACTAACCTAGAGATGGAGTTTTTGCTCCCGAACTCATATGCTCCCTCATGAACAGTAAAATTAGAAAAATAATAATAAAAAATAAAATATTCTGATTTTTTATTGTAAACTTTGATAAAAAAATTGTAAGATTGCAAAATTTCAGCTCAAAATAGCATTTGTGGAAGCCGTGGTATAAAGAAAAACAAAATTGATGCTCTAAAAATGCTAGTTTTGAATACTTTTTGAACTGTTGATTTTGTTTTTTCGTCGTGACTTCCACGAATGTTATTTCGGGATGAATTTTGGTACGCATGTAATTATTTAAAAAAATAAGATTAAAAATATTCAGAATTTTTTGAATTATTTTACTATTTTTTGATTTTACTGTTTACGAGGGAGCATTTGAGCTTGGGAGTAGAATAGGACTTTTGCACTAACCTGTGTTTCTACAACTAAGATGAGCTGAATGTTATGTACTAAATGATTCTGATGTTTTGAAGCTTATATATTCTCTAATCTAAAAACTCATGGCTTTGTGTAGGAACATTATCTCATAGACTTAGATTGGGAGTAACTAAATTTTGTCTACATTGAATTGGAAATTATTCTCATGTCCCTGCCTGTAATTTGGATATTAATCCCGATAAGTTGTTTTTTTTGCGTCTGTACAATGGAAATTATTGCCCTTAAAACTGGTTGCTTTATCCAGTAGACCACTAACACCCCCCCTCGTCGCCCCTCCTCTGGCGACACGGGGAACACCCCCGATGCTGCAAGTGTTGCGTTAGTCGACTATTCTAAGCCGTGTCCACGGTTTTGCCTTGGTTTGTTTGTTGCTATGGATTCGAAGCTGCGGTGGCGGGGCCCTGTGGTATACGATGACTAGCTGCAGGTAGCTCGTTCGGTGATCTCCCGTGGTGTTAGCCTGGTTTTGTCCTACAGTGTTCTTTGCGAGAGTCGGAGTCGCGTCGTCTGACCGTGAGTCGGAGTCAGAGTCATTTGCTCAGAGTATAAGGATGGCGATGATGCCTCTAGGGGAGGAGTGATGACGATGACGATGACACCTCTGTGCTGTCTCGCAGAGACCCTCTTTGGAGTGGTGTGCATGAGCTTTTTCTGTGTGCCTCTCAATGGTTGTAACGATTTTTGTCCGGTTTTCCACAATTAACCTGACAATCTGGTTTTTGATCGGTTTTTCCCAATTAACTGAGCAACTCTTTTCTTCTTAATGAATGCAGGATAACTGCCATTTTGAAAAAAATTTATTGCCCTTCCTTCCATGTTCCATGCTATTTCTTAGCAGAAGGGGTTGTTCTTTCCTGGAACGAAGATTAAAGATTTACCTCATCGATTTAAGTAGACGAAAATTACCCAGTTAATTAACAAAAAATAGGACGCAAACCGACAAGAGGGGTGTTGAAATTCATGTCAAGTGCTTGATGAGAAAGCCAAATAAGCCGCCACAAGGCAGAACTAGCAACTAGCTTCAGTGTTGTACCACTAAGTCGCGGAGATGAATCCAGCCGGTGGATCTACCTCTCAACTATATCTAGAAAATACTAGAAAGTTATCTATACATAATAATAAAGCGGCTATTGCTTTCGTCGGAAAACCCACCACGATATTTTTATAAAAAAGCCCGTATAATTTTTGTTATTCAACCCACGCTTCATCATTTATCTTCATCGCAAAAGGAAAAAATGATTCGCTGCAAAAATTATACCCGTACGCATCGCCTCCTCCCGTCGACCCTGGGCCACCTTGGCCTGTGCCCAGGACGCCGCCACACCACTCGCCACCGCAGCCGACCTCAACCGCTACCGCTGCCGATCTCAACCCACCCGCCTCCGCGGTTGTACCTCTCCCCGCTCAGTGCCTCCGTTGCGGCGCTCGAGCGCATCGCGTCGACCCTGGTCCACCCTGGCCTGTGCCCAGGCCGCTGCCACACCACTTGCCGCCGCGACCGACCTCAACCACCACTGCTGTCGATCTCAACCCACCCGCATCCGTGGTCGTACCTTTGCCCGCTTGCTGCCCCTGTTTCGGCGCTCGAGCACAACTTCTGGATCAAATCAACGCGACAGCTACAACGACTTGGGATGATGCGTCTGCTCGATGCAGAACGGCGACGGCGCGCGGATAAGGCGCGGCAAAGCGAAGTACTTGCAGGTGAAGGCCGGCCTCCATGGCTCACACGAGGAACTCCGAGGTTATGGCGCGGCAGCGGCGACTCCTTATGGACAGATAGATGCGCCTAACCCTTGCTCCCCTCATCGTATCCCCTCTCGGCAGGAAATCATCATCTGGTGAGATCCCCTCCCCATGACTCCAACCGTGTGCCAAGCACCGGCAAGAAATTTTGTTTTGTGAGAATTTATTTGCTGATGAATGAATGTATTGAATGTAAGATTGCATTGTTGTAGAGAGAGAGAATGGAACACCACCTTCAGTTTGTCATGTGATCCCACATTCTCTACCCCATGAGTGAAATAAGATAATAGTCCATTGATCAATTCACGTAGCCTCTTTGTTTTGCTTTGCTTGTCCCGCTCAAATTTTCATCATGGTGGAATTAACAATGGACGGGTTGATTTCTCAACAAAATACGATAGGACTGACTACATTAGTTAGTTAGCTTATTATTTTAATAAATCAAAATGATTATAAAAATATTAAAAGGTGTGGTAACTTTTTTCTCCCTTGCAACGCACGGGCCCTTTTGCTATATATAATAATAAAGCATCGATGGTTTTTGTAGTCCGTCGTCGCACTTTTGCAAAAAAGCCTCTGAATTTTATCAAAATCAACCCGCGGTCCTTCATTTAGTGGGAAAAAAGGTTTCGTTTTTTTGTAAAAAAAGCTCCTTGGCAGATCGCGTTCGCCCCTCCGCGCAGATCGGCGGCGACGGCGGAGGATGAGAAGGCGATCGACGTGCTCGCGCGGGAGGATGGAGGACACCTTGTCGGGGCGCGTGCTCGGGTGAGGGGCGACGCGCTTGTCGGCGACGGAGACGGCTACGGCCGTGGTGGAGGATGAGAAGCCGGCCGCCGTCTCGCACGGGAGGATGGAGGACGCCTCGCTGGGTCGCGTGCTTGTGTGAGGGGCGACGCCCTTGTCGGCGACGGAGGAAGAGAAGGCGGTCGTCGTGCTCGCCGTGGACGCTGATGCGTAGAGGAGGGGTGGTCAACGCAGAAGCCTAGTTCCAAGAATGAAGGGGATCCCCTCCTCACCCATCCCCGCCCCCTTCCCTACCCAACAGACAACCGAAGGAAGAGGATCTGTCGTCTCCCTCCTTCCAGTGCATCGAAGGTGAGCTCCTCTACGCGCAAGAGGATGCAAGTTTGTCGTGCACGATAGCAGAGCAGCAACCCATGCCCCTCCTACCCATGATGAAACATCCTCCCAGGGTCGTCGGATCCGGCTGAGATCAGTTTCGGATGTGCTACCACTAGGGCGCATCCATTTCTTATGCCCCCACATCGGTCTCCATGGTCGTTGTCCTCCTCTTGGCCATCTTGTTAATTGTCATGGCTGGCTTGCAGCTCCTTTTAAGAGATCAATCATCTCTAATAGGAACATCTATGGTCTGAGTAGTTTTCTCTTCCCTGATATTACACTTGATGTATCCTTAACGATTGCGAACATGCAAGGCCTTACGTTTCTTTCCTGTAATTATTAAGTTGGTCATAACTGTAGTTTCCGAGCATTGGAACTTCTGCAGATCCCTATAATTGTGGTTATGAAAGCTATGGGAATTGAAACTGATCAAGAGGTTGTACAAATGGTTGGAAGAGATCCAAGATATGCCGACCTCCTATATTTGTCTATACAGGTGACTTATTATTTTTTACTTTGTTGCTTTACTTTTGTGGCTATATTATACTGACAATCCTGTCACCGTATTATTATTTGATCTATTAGACTGTCAATTGTTAAATCTTTCAGGCTGTCTGAATTTTGTTTTTTTGGCTCTATTAGGAATGTGCCACAGAGAGAATATACACACAACAGCAAGGACGGTCGGTCAAAATTAATCCTCCGTGCAGCCAAAATATTTTTATTCTTTCTCACATGCATGCGGCCTCTCCTATAGGTTAACAATGGGAACTTTCAACCAAAATGCATATACACTGATGTAATGTTAAGGCGAATGTTGGATGCGATTTTGAATTCTGACACCTTCGATGACAAGGCAAGTCCAGAGCTGGTCACTGTATCATTATACTGAATAACACCTAAGACCGACCAAAAACACATTTCTTTTGTGCTTCATTATTGCTTCGTAAGGAATGAAAATAAGAATACATGTAAGTTTCAGCCTGGGCCTAAAGAAGAATTAACTTGTTTTGCCCGTGCGAGAACTTTTTTTAGAAGAAGATGAGGAGATATTTTTTTGAGAAGAAGATGAGGAGAATTGAGAGGGAGCGAAAGCCGTGTCTTTTTTGTTTCTTTTTCTTTATCGAATAGCCTATTAAGAAGGTAAATGTAGGCTTACACTTAATTGTGATTATGCACTACGTTGTATTTTAGAGCTGAGGATTCAGAGTTTTTTTAACAATAATTGTATGTAGACTCACTTTGATTTGGAAGCTATGTGGTTCAACTGTCTCAGGTATGAGCTCATGTGATAGACAAAGATTGCCATGTAAGTTTGCATATAAAGATGGTGCACAATGGCACATGAAGCAAGTTGTGCAAAAAACAATTTAAAATATATATTGTTCAATTTTTTTTGGAAAATATGTTGTACACAAAAATGCTATTACCATCAAAAAACAAAACATTATTACCACTCAATAAAAATGATAACTATTATTAAAAAAGTAATCCAATTTTTATGTATGCATTACGCTATATTTTAAAACTTTAAAAGAAACTCCTTCCATCCATAAATAGGTGTCCGACGTTTAACATTATAATTGACATTTATCAAAATAATGCCGCATTATGGCAAAATAAGTAGGTTCTGTACTTTTTTCTAGCTCTACGTGTAGGTCGTTTTTTCTTTGAACATGTGTGTACGTTTTTTATACAGGGAGAAATACGTGCAATATTTATTTTTTGAACTTAACCATACGTCTAGGTCAGTTCTGATTTGGTTCTGGTCACATGTATGTTGGGTATTTTTTTTACGAAAAGAGTAACATAAACCGTGCTGTTAAACTTGATCGATTATATAAATCAAAGGTTTAGTTTATTTTAATGTATGAATTAATATGGTGCCTTCAATTAGTAATAAGAAGGTACCGGGAGTAAGTAATAAAGGGTCTCTTATTCGAAAGGAAAGGTAGGCGAACACACGGGGCGCTACAAAGGTAGAACAACGGGACTACAACCAAAACTGCATGAAATGGTCGTCAGAGGCATCATCCTCGGTGGCCAACTTGTTGAGGTCAATCTCAGAGACCCCCGGGGCCGAATCTAGCTTCACGGCAGTAGTCTCCAGGAGCTGAACCGAGGGAAGGATCCCATAGTTCTTTACCACCTTGTTTCCCTCGAGCTTGTGTTTCTTCCTTACGGAGAGGCAGCTAGGCTCCTCCGTCTCCCTGATCGGAGAGGCCCGGCGGGTGTAGAAGATTGTGGGCGAGGGCGGCGAGGCAGGACGAGGAGCGAGTTCGACGACGGTGGCTTCAATGGCGACAGAAGGAGGCGGCGGCTCAGCGCATATTACAGGTTGGGTGGCGGGGATGAGAGGCAACCCACCGTCAAACCCGTCAATGGCCGCGAGGACCTCGTCCTCACCCTCGATCAGGGTAGTACATGCGCGACCCCTGGGGTCTTTGCAGAAGATGTCGGCGTCGGTCATCACCGCGTGGGAAGGGCCGATAGTTGCCACCCTGTCGAGGTAGCCGATGGAGCACGATGCAAGGTTGGCGACGACAAGCCCGGGAGAGCCAGCAGGGCGTATGGGGATGCGGTAGAACCCGCGCTCGCCATTGGCTCCTTGCACACGAATATCATAGAAGCCACGAAACAGCTGGACGTCAACGAACATGGGGTGAGAGGAGAGCGACACAGCCTAGACGATAGGCTTGTGGTTAGCCATCATCGTGAGGCCGCCGGGGAGTTCAACGACCTTATCGTTGTGGCGCTCCTCCGTCGGTGGTGGCGACGGAGGGGCGAGGCTGAGCTCCATCCCTGCCTAAAGTCATCACCACCGCCACGATTGTCACCGCCCCTACCTCCGTTAGAGTGGTCGTCGGAGTCGTCCACAGGGAAGGGGTCAGGTTGGAGCTCGTGAGATGGAATGACAAGCACCTTAGCAATGGGGCCCAGCCCGGACCCATGGATGGGGATGGAGTACGGAACTTCGGTAAGGCTCTTACTCTTAACCGCGATCAGCACGGCCGAGTAGTCAACACTGGTGAGACAGATGGGATCAATTTCTATGGGGCAAGCAAATGGCACAACAGAGTTGACAATTGTTGGAGCAAACCAGTATTCAATGGAGTAGCCCTCAATGTTTAGGGCAGAAACAGAGTCAGGGCCGAACAAGAACCAAATTTCTGTTTCTCCGTTGCGAACTAGACCGACAGAGCTCAGAGGGAAGTGGAACGGGGCGGACATGATGGAAACCTCGGGCTCGTAACCCGAGCCGAAAATCTCCAAACCTGCTCCGTGGGAGGAGGCCCTAATGGCAACAGGAGGGCTACCAGCCCCAGTTTGGAGAGCCCGACGGACACACGCATGAGGGGTATGGTGGGGGGGGGGGTTGACAAAGGCGAACGCAAGGTTCTCGAAGTGCTCGATCGGGTTCGAGTAGTGGCACCCGTGCCGCGGAGGGGAAGGTGGGAACATCGTAGGGATCGCGTCCGAATCACTGAACTCGTCACTTGATTCACAGATGACCTCTTCCGGATCCTCCTGTTCCTCCTCAAAATCAGCGATGTCTAATTGTTGCGGGAAGGTAGAATCACTAGGCGATGAGGGGGTGATGCGGTGGGTGGAAGCTCATTCATGCCCTCAGAACAAGAGCTAGCAGCGAGAGGGATTGAATCAGCCATGGCTTCTTGGAGGAGCGGCAGTGGGTTGGAGCCTTGGAGGAAGGGCCGGGCATGGCTGGGAGTTCGGGACATGGGAGATGGGAGATGGAGGTGGATGGAGATGTGTGGATAGAAGGTGGGGAGGTTCTTATATAGCCAAATAATCCTAGAGCTGGAGATGAATGTTTGTGAGTTTCTTCGATAGTAAGCCTCCCTCAAAACTAATCTGCTCTGCTAGAGTTGTACGAGAATGTTGGCTTATTGTTGCTTTTTCAACTAAACAGAACTGTACTGTACTTGGAGCCTGCAGTGCTGAATCATCCATCCCAGATCCCAGGCCGAGACGGTATTCTCTGGATTTTTTTAGCTGCTGGTCCTTTGAGTTGGCGTGTACAACAGGGTCAGCACTCAGAAGCAGTTTAATTTAGTATTCAAATTTTGTGTGCCATGCTCGTTGTAGCTCAGTGTAGCCCTTCACGGAATTATCCCCTTGAAATCAATATTCACAAACAGACATGTAGCCTCAAATGGCTCATGTCCAATCGGTCATCAGTTTGGTGAAGACGTACGCCATCTATTGATTGACTTGTACACATGCACAGGAGCTATGGCAAAGGTTGGGAATTCTGGATGCCATCAAAGAAGCAAAGACAATTCAGCAGTCATGCTCGATCATCTTTGCACACCTTCTAGTGGCGGATGCCAGGTCGCTCTCTTTGAAACTAAGCCTTGATGTTAAACATATAGTAGCTGTTGGGTCCTGGTACTCGTGGTGGATTCTTATCGTAGTAATTTTGTTTCACCACTATTTTAGCCAGACCTTGCTAAGTTGCCACTTTCCGAAAATGGTATTAATGTGGAGCTAAATAAAAAGGAGCATTATGCATGTGAATCATAAGAACACAAGTGGTGCATCAAGACTAGGCCGAAGACTTGCCTTACCGCATCAGCTAGGACCCTATGACTTGAACTCTCAAGCGCCAATCAATTAATGGTTGCCTACAAAAATGTCGTGGGCCTCAGGCCACCATGTTTAAGGTTCAGTAGCTTGTTTTCCCCTGTGTTGTGCCGAATGTACTCTAGGTGGGTGCGTCTCGATGGACTATATCAAGCCAAACTCATTGCTTACGTTGGAAAGTACTCGACTGGTCACATCAGCAGATAGGATCTATCTACTTTTTAATTCGACAGATGGAACAAAATGAGCTTGGTAACTAACTTTTTTTGAACCGGGCAACCCCCTTTCCATTATCACATAACGGAAGTACAGTGTCCAAAATCAAAAGGAAAACCAGAAAAGGGGTGCGAGTTCAGAGCATTCTTGGGAAACCTACACACACGCACTCGTCATCGAGCAGCCTACCGCAGGGCGAAAACCCAAGAACACCCATACCACGCACTAACCATCCAAAGAGTTTTAGGGAACTCCAGTAAGCAAACAACACAGGTCAACGCCTAAAAACACTCCACGCAGGGAGGCCACCAAAGGACCTGAGCATCATCAACTACGCCCATCAGCAATCCTCCTCCGGGGCCGCACAGATCCTCAGCAGATTCGACGCATTCCTCTTCAGCATCTTCGCCCCCCGCTCCAGCGCCAGTTTGTCCTTCCCTGTTAATAACCCTGCCCAATATGTCAGGAACCCACAAGCAGAATAAATAACATCAAAAGGGGATCCCCGCTTCTTTTTTTCAAATGTCACGCAATTGCAGCAATTCCACAATGCCCAACAAATAGCCACAAGACCACAAGTATAAAACCTAACTCCATTAGGCAGATAAGCAAAGCACCAAGCATAAATCTGCCAAAGATTATCAGGACAATTGTTGGTCCCAAGCATACATCCCACTGTTCTCCACACCACTCTAGCGACAGGACAAGAAAAACACAAATGCTGCAAAGTCTCCCTCTCTGGGCAAAAGGAACATCTAGGGTTACCTTTCCATTTTCTCCTACTCATGTCATCTCGCATTAGAACAGCATCTTGAAAAAGTTGCCATAAGAAAATCTGGATCTTAAGAGGCAACTTTGCACTCCAGATCCATCGAAAGTCACAACCAGCAATATTACTCTCTAGATGCTCATAAACAGATTTAGTAGAGAACCTTTTACCACCCCCAAACTTCCACAGA
Organism: Hordeum vulgare subsp. vulgare; assembly: GCF_904849725.1. NCBI lineage: Eukaryota > Viridiplantae > Streptophyta > Magnoliopsida > Poales > Poaceae > Hordeum > Hordeum vulgare. The sequence continues at coordinate 498,588,104 of NC_058518.1, forward strand.
ATCTGATCTGGATCATCAGATAAGACCCATTGACCAACAACTGCATTCAGTTCTGACAATTGGCCCACCAATAGAGGAGTCAACTGTCTCCTAAAAAAGTCATCCCCTCCCATGTTTTAAAGTATTTCATAGTAATATCCTAGTGATTGCAGATATAAAACATATCAGCATAAGAATTTTTCAGCGGTGGGGCAGCATTCACCGAATCATGCCACAGTCTAGTGATAGTACCACATCTCAACACAACCTCTCTACCAGCCATATAGTGAGGTTTAACTTTCATAATAGCTTTCCAAATAGGAGAATCAACAAACTTACTAGAAATTGATGTCACATCCACTTTTCTAAAGTATTTAGCTCTGATCACATCTTGCCACAACCCTTGTTGTTGGAATTATGCCCTAGAGGCAATAATAAATATAGTTATTATTATAATTCCTGTATCAAGATAATCGTTTATTATCCATGCTATAATTGTATTGAATGAAGACTTATATACACGTGTGGATACATAGACAAAACAATGTCCCTAGCAAGCCTCTAGTTGGCTAGCCAGTTGATCAACGATAGTCAGTGTCTTCTGATTATGAACAAAGTGTTGTTGCTTGATAACTGGATCACATCATTAGGAGAATCACGTGATGGACTAGACCCAAACTAATAGACGTAGCATGTTGATCGTGTCATTTTATTGCTACTGTTTTTCTGCGTGTCAAGTATTTGTTCCTATGACCATGAGATCATATAACTCACTAACACCGGAGGAATACTTTATGTGTATCAAACGTCGCAACGTAACTGGGTGACTATAAAGATGCTCTACAGGTATCTCTGAAGGTGTTCGTTGAGTTAGTATGGATCAAGACTGGGATTTGTCACTCCGTGTGACGGAGAGGTATCTCGGGGCCCACTCGGTAATACAACATCACACACAAGCCTTGCAAGCAAAGTGACTTAGTGTAAGTTGCGGGATCTTGTATTACGGAACGAGTAAAGAGACTTGCCGGTAAACGAGATTGAAATAGGTATGCGGATACTGGCGATCGAATCTCGGACAAGTAAACATACTGAAGGACAAAGGGAATGACATACGGGATTATATGAATCCTTGGCACTGAGGTTCAAACGATAAGATCTTCGTAGAATATGTAGGATCCAATATGGGCATCCAAGTCCCGCTATTTAATATTGACCGAGGAGTCTCTCGGGTCATGTCTACATAGTTCTTGAACCCGCAAGGTCTGCACACTTAAGGTTCGACGTTGTTTTATGCGCATTTGAGTTATATGGTTGGTTACCGAATGTTGTTCGGAGTCCCGGATGAGATCACAGACGTCACGAGGGTTTTCGGAATGTTCCGGAAACGAAGATTGATATATAGGATGACCTCATTTGATTACCGGAAGGTTTTCGGAGTTACCGGGAATGTACCGGGAATGACGAATGGGTTCCGGGAGTTCACCGGGGGGGGGGGGCAACCCACCCCGGGGAAGCCCATAGGCATTGGGGGTGCCGCACCAGCCCTTAGTGGGCTGGTGGGACAGCCCAAAGGAGCCCTATGCGCATTGGAAGAAAAATCAAAGAGAAAAGAAAAAAAGAAGGAGGTGGGAAAGGGAAGAAGGACTCCACCTTCCAAACCAAGTAGGACTCGGTTTGGGGGGGCAGACCTTCCCCCTTGGCTCGGCCGACCCCCTTGGGAGTCCTTGGACCCCAAGGCAAGGCTCCCCCCTCCTCCTCCTATATATAGTGGGGTTTTAGGGCTGATTTGAGACAACTTTTACCACGGCAGCCCGACCACATATCTCCACGGTTTTACCTCTAGATCGCGTTTCTGCGGAGCTCGGGCGGAGCCCTGCTGAGACGAGATCATCACCAACCTCCGGAGCGCCGGCACGCTGCCGGAGAACTCTTCTACCTCTCCGTCTCTCTTGCTGGATCAAGAAGGCCGAGATCATCGTCGAGCTGTACGTGTGCTGAACGCGGAGGTGCCGTCCGTTCGGCACTAGATCGTGGGACTGATCGCGGGATAGTTCGTGGGGCGGATCGAGGGACGTGAGCACGTTCCACTACATCAACCGCGTTCACTAACGCTTCTGCTGTATGGTCTACAAGGGTACGTAGATCACACATCCCCTCTCGTAGATGGACATCACCATGATAGGTCTTCGTGCGCGTAGGAAATTTTTTGTTTCCCATGCGACGTTCCCCAACAGTGGTATCAGAGCTAGGTTCATGCGTAGATGTCTTCTCGAGTAGAACACAAAAGTTTTTGTGGGCGGTGATGTGCGTTTTGCTGCCCTCCTTAGTCTTTTCTTGATTCCGCGGTATTGTTGGATCGAAGCAGCTCGGACCGACATTACTCGTACGCTTACGAGAGACTGGTTTCATCGCTACGAGTAACTCCGTTGCTCAAAGATGACTGGCAGGTGTCAGTTTCTCCAACTTTAGTTGAATCGGATTTGACCGAAGAGGTCCTTGGATGAGGTTAAATAGAAACTCATATATCTCCGTTGTGGTGTTTGCGTAAGTAAGATGCGATCCTACTAGATACCCATGGTCACCACGTAAAACATGCAACAACAAAATTAGAGGACGTCTAACTTGTTTTTGCAGGGTATGCTTGTGATGTGATATGGCCAACGATGTGATGTGATATATTGGATGTATGAAATGATCATGTTGTAATAGATAATATCGACTTGCACATCGATGGTACGGCAACCGGCAGGAGCCATAGGGTTGTCTTTATAACAAACGTTTGTGCTTGCAGATGCGTTTACTATTTTGCTAGGATGTAGCTTTAGTAGTAATAACATGAGTAGCACGACAATCCCGATGGCGACACGTTGATGGAGATCATGGTGTGGTGCCGGTGACAAGAAGATCGTGCCGGTGCTTTGGTGATGGAGATCAAGGAGCACGTGATGATGGCCATATCATGTCACTTATGAATTGCATGTGATGTTAATCCTTTTATGCACCTTATTTTTCTTAGAACGCCGGTAGAATTATGAGTTGATCTCTCACTAAAATTTCAAGATGAAATTGTGTTCTCCCCGACTGTGCGCCGTTGCTACAATTCGTTGTTTCGAGACACCACGTGATGATTGGGTGTGATAGACTCAACGTTCACATACAACGGGTGCAAAACAGTTGCGCACGCGGAACACTCGGGTTAAGCTTGACGAGCCTAGCATGTGCAGACATGGCCTCGGAACACATGAGACCGAAAGGTCGATCATGAATCATATAGATGATATGATTAGCATGGGAATGCTTACCACTCAAACTATGCTCGACTCACGTGATGATCGGACTTGAGCTAGTGTAAGTGGATCATGAACCACTCAAATGACTAGAGAGATGTACTTTTTGAGTGGGAGTTTAGCGAGCAATTTGATTAAGTTAAACTCTAATTATCTTGAACATAGTCTAAGTACACTTTGAATATATTTGTGTTGTAGATCTTGGCTCACACGATAGTCACCCTGAATTTTAATACGTTCCTAGAGAAAGCTAAGTTGAAAGATGATGGAAGCAACTTTGTAGACTCGGCTCGTAATCTTAAGCTAATCTTACAAGCTGGGAAGAAGGATTATGTCCTTAATGCTGCGCTAGGAGATGAACCACCCGCTATGGCTGATCAGGATGTTAAGAACGCTTGGTTAGCACGTAAGGAGGACTACTCAGTAGTTTAATGTGCAGTCTTGTATGGCTTAGAACCGAGACTTCAACGTCGCTTTGAGCGTCATGGAGCATTTGAGATGTTCCAGGAGTTGAAGTTTATCTTTCAGAAGAACGCCCGGATCGAGAGGTATGAGACCTCCGATAAATTCTATGCTTGCAAGATGGAGGAGAACTCGTCTGTCAGTGAACATGTGCTCAAAATGTCTGGGTACTCAAGCCGTCTAGCTGAGCTAGGGATTGAACTCCCGCAAGAAGCTATCACTGACAGAATCCTTCAATCACTGCCGCCAAGCTATAAAGGCTTTGTGTTGAACTACAACATGCAAGGGATGAACAAGTCTCCCGGCGAGTTGTTTGCGATGCTGAAAGTCGCAGAGTCTGAATTCCGTAAAGAGCATCAAGTGTTGATGGTGAATAAGACCACTAGTTTCAAGAGAAACGGCAAAAGCAAGAAGGGTAATTCAAAGAAGAGCGGCAAGCCTGTTGCCAATCCGATGAAGAAACCCAAAGCTGGACCTAAGCCTGAAACAGAGTGTTACTATTGCAAGGGTATGGGTCACTGGAAGCGCAATTGCCCCAAGTATCTGGCTGATAAGAAGGCGGCCAAAGAAAAATCAGGTATATTTGATATACATGTTATTGATGTGTACTTAACCGGCTCTCGTAGTAGTGCCTGGGTATTCGATACCGGTTCTGTTGCTCATATTTGCAACTCAAAACAGGAACTGCGGAATAGACGAAGGCTGGCGAAAGATGAAGTGACGATGCGCGTAGGAAATGGTTCCAAGGTTGATGCAATCGCCGTCGGCACAGTTTCACTTCAGTTACCATCAGGATTAGTTATGAACTTGAATCATTGTTATTTAGCGCCTGCGTTGAGCATGAACATTATATCTGGATCTTGTTTATTGCGAGACGGTTACTCTTTTAAGTCAGAGAATAATGGTTGTTCTATTTTTATGAGTAACATCTTTTATGGTCATGCACCCAATGTGAGAGGATTGTTCATATTGAATCTTGATAGTGATACACACATACATAACATTGAGACCAAAAGAGTTAGAGTTAACAATGATAGCGCCATATTTTTGTGGCACTGCGGCTTAGGTCATATTGGTGTAAAACGCATGAAGAAACTCCATGCCGATGGACTTTTGGAGTCACTTGACTTTGATTCACTTGACACGTGCGAACCATGCCTCATGGGCAAGATGACTAAAACTCCGTTCTCCGGAACAGTGGACCGTGCAAGTGACTTGTTGGAAATCATACAGACCGATGTGTGTGGTCTGATGAGCGTAGAGGCACGCGGCGGATATCGTTATTTTCTCACCTTCACTGACGATTTGAGTAGATATGGTTATGTCTACTTAATGAAGCACAAGTCTGAAACATTTGAAAACTTCAAGCAATTTCAGTGTGAAGTTGAAAATCATCGTAACAAGAAGATCAAGTTCCTACGGTCTGATCGTGGGGGTGAATATCCAAGTTTCGAGTTTGGTGCTCACTTAAGACAATGTGGAATTGTTTCACAGTTGACACCGCCTGGAACACCACAGCGTAATGGTGTGTCCGAACGTCGTAATCGTACTTTATTAGAGATGGTGCGATCTATGATGTCTCTTACCGATTTTCCATTATCATTTTTGGGTTATGCATTGGAAACAGCTGCATTCACTTTAAATAGGGCACCATCAAAATCCGTTGAGACGACACCATACGAACTGTGGTATGACAAAAGGCCAAAGTTATCGTTTCTTAAAGTTTGGGGATGTGATGCTTATGTCAAAAAGCTTCAGCCTGAAAAGCTGGAACCCAAAGCGGAAAAGTGCATCTTCATAGGTTACCCAAAAGAGACAGTTGGGTACACCTTCTATCTCAAATCCAAGAGCAAAGTGTTTGTTGCTAAAAATGGAGCTTTTCTCGAGAAGGAGTTTCTCTCGAGAGAATTGAGTGGGAGGAAGATAGAACTTGACGAGGTTGTCGAACCTCTCATCCCTCTGGATGGTGGCGCAGGGCAAGGGGAAACCTCTGTCGTTGCGACGCCGGTTGAGGAGGAAGTTAATGATAATGATCATGAAACTCCGGTTCAAGTTTCTGTCGAACCACGCAGGTCGACGAGACCACGTGCTGCTCCAGACTGGTACGGTAATCCCGTCTTATCAATCATGTTGTTAGACAACAATGAACCTGCAAATTATGAAGAAGCAATGGTGGGCCCAGATTCCAACAAATGGCTAGAAGCCATGAAGTTCAAGATAGGATCCATGTATGAGAACAAAGTGTGGACTTTGGAAGTACTGCCTGAGGGCCGCAAAGCTATTCAGAACAAATGGATCTTTAAGAGGAAGACGAACGCTGACGGCAATGTGACCGTTTATAAAGCTCGACTTGTGGCAAAGGGTTTTTCACAAGTTCAAGGAGTTGACTACGATGAGACATTCTCACCCGTAGCGATGCTTATGTCCGTCAGAATCATGTTAGCAATAGCTGCATTTTTTGATTATGAAATCTGGCAGATGGATGTCAAAATGGCGTTCCTTAATGGTTTCCTTAAGGAAGAGTTATATATGATGCAACCCAAAGGTTTTGTCGATCCTAAGAATGCTAACAAGGTGTGCAAGCTCCAGCGATCCATTTATGGACTGGTGCAAGCATCTCAGAGTTCGAACAAACGCTTTGATGAGGTGATCAAAGCATTTGGATTTATACAAGTGGTTGGAGAATCTTGTATTTACAAGAAAGTGAGTGGGAGCTCAGTGGCATTTCTAATATTATATGTGGATAACATATTGCTGATTGGAAACAACGTAGAGTTTTTGGAGAGCATAAAGGATTACTTGAATAAAAGTTTTCTATGAAGGACCTAGGAGAAGCTGCTTAAATTCTAGGCATTAAGATCTACAGGGATAGATCAAAACGCCTGATAGGACTTTCACAAAGCACATACCTTGATAAAGTTTTGAAGAGGTTCAAAATGGAACAGTCCAAGAAAGGGTTCTTGCCAGTTTTACAAGGTATGAGATTGAGTAAGACTCAGTGCCCAGCAACTGATGAAGATAGAGAGCATATGCGCTCCGTCCCCTATGCTTCAGCCATAGGTTCTATCATGTATGCAATGCTGTGCACTAGACCGGACGTTAGCCTGGCCATAAGTATGGCAGGTAGGTTCCAGAGTAATCCAGGAGTGGATCACTGGACGGCGGTCAAGAATATCCTGAAGTACCTGAAAAGGACTAAGGAGATGTTTCTCGTGTATGGAGGTGACGAAGAGCTCGCCGTAAAAGGTTACGTCGATGCAAGCTTTGACACAGATCCAGACGACTCTAAGTCGCAAACCGGATACGTATTTATTCTTAATGGGGGTGCGGTAAGCTGGTGCAGTTCCAAGCAGAGCGTCGTAGCAGATTCTACATGTGAAGCGGAGTACATGGCTGCCTCGGAGGCGGCTAAGGAGGGTGTCTGGATGAAGCAATTCATGACGGATCTTGGAGTGGTGCCAAGCACACTGAATCCAATAACCTTGTTCTGTGATAACACGGGTGCCATTGCCCTAGCAAAGGAACCACGGTTTCATAAGAAGTCCAGACACATCAAACGACGCTTCAACCTCATCCGCGACTACGTCGAAGGGGAGGACGTAAATATATGCAAAGTGCACACGGATCTGAATGTAGCAGACCCGCTGACTAAACCTCTTCCACGGGCAAAGCATGATCAACACCAGAACTGTATGGGTGTTAGATTTATTACAATGTAATTCGCATGATGATGTGAGGGCTAGATTATTGACTCTTGTGCAAGTGGGAGACTGTTAGAATTATGCCCTAGAGACAATAATAAATATAGTTATTATTATAATTCCTGTATCAAGATAATCGTTTATTATCCATGCTATAATTGTATTGAATGAAGACTTATATACACGTGTGGATACATAGACAAAACACTGTCCCTAGCAAGCCTCTAGTTGGCTAGCCAGTTGATCAACGATAGTCAGTGTCTTCTGATTATGAACAAAGTGTTGTTGCTTGATAACTGGATCACGTCATTAGGAGAATCACGTGATGGACTAGACCCAAACTAATAGACGTAGCATGTTGATCGTGTCATTTTATTGCTACTGTTTTTCTGCGTGTCAAGTATTTGTTCCTATGACCATGAGATCATATAACTCACTAACACCGGAGGAATACTTTGTGTGTATCAAACGTCGCAACGTAACTGGGTGACTATAAAGATGCTCTACAGGTATCTCCGAAGGTGTTCGTTGAGTTAGTGTGGATCAAGACTGGGATTTGTCACTCCGTGTGACGGAGAGGTATCTCGGGGCCCACTCGGTAATACAACATCACACACAAGCCTTGCAAGCAAAGTGACTTAGTGTAAGTTGCGGGATCTTGTATTACGGAACGAGTAAAGAGACTTGCCGGTAAACGAGATTGAAATAGGTATGCGGATACTGACGATCGAATCTCGGGCAAGTAAACATACCGAAGGACAAAGGGAATGACATACGGGATTATATGAATCCTTGGAACTGAGGTTCAAACGATAAGATCTTCGTAGAATATGTAGGATCCAATATGGGCATCCAAGTCCCGCTATTGGATATTGACCGAGGAGTCTCTCGGGTCATGTCTACATAGTTCTCGAACCCGCAGGGTCTGCACACTTAAGGTTCGACATTGTTTTACGCGTATTTGAGTTATATGGTTGGTTACCGAATGTTGTTCGGAGTCCCGGATGAGATCACGGACGTCACGAGGGTTTCCGGAATGTTCCGGAAACGAAGATTGATATATAGGATGACCTCATTTGATTACCGGAAGGTTTTCGGAGTTACCGAGAATGTACCGGGAATGACGAATGGGTTCCGGGAGTTCACCGGGGGGGGGGGGGGCAACCCACCCCGGGGAAGCCCATAGGCATTGGGGGTGCTGCACCAGCCCTTAGTGGGCTGGTGGGACAGCCCAAAGGAGCCCTATGCGCATTGGAAGAAAAATCAAAGAGAAAAAAAAGGAGGTGGGAAAGGGAAGAAGGACTCCACCTTCCAAACCAAGTAGGACTCGGTTTGGGGGGGGAGACCTCCCCCCTTGGCTCGGCCGACCCCCTTGGGAGTCCTTGGACCCCAAGGCAAGGCTCCCCCTCATCCTCCTATATATAGTGGGGTTTTAGGGCTGATTTGAGACAACTTTTGCCACGGCAGCCCGACCACATATCTCCACGGTTTTACCTCTAGATCGCGTTTCTGGGGAGCTCGGGCGGAGCCCTGCTGGGACGAGATCATCACCAACCTGCGGAGCGTCGTCACGCTGCCGGAGAACTCTTCTACCTCTCCGTCTCTCTTGCTGGATCAAGAAGGCCGAGATCATCGTCGAGCTGTACGTGTGCTGAACGCGGAGGTGCCGTCCGTTCGGCACTAGATCGTGGGACTGATCGCGGGATAGTTCGCGGGGCGGATCGAGGGATGTGAGGACGTTCCACTACATCAACCGCGTTCACTAACGCTTCTGTTGTACGGTCTACAAGGGTACGTAGATCACACATCCCCATGATAGGTCTTCATGCGCGTAAGAAATTTTTTGTTTCCCATGCGACGTTCGCCTACACTTGTTGTGTTTCTAACTTCCACCACCATTTAACAAGCAGACTCACATTCTATTTATGCAAGTTCTTTACCCCCAGGCCCCCTTTCTTTTAGATCTACAAATACGATCCCACTTAACGAGGTGATATCTCTTATTACCCTCGAATTCTCTCCAAAAGAATTCCTTCCTGTGTTTATCAAGTTTGTATATGACCATCTTAGGGAGCAAGAACATAGCCATATAGTAATATACTATACTAGTAAGGATGAGTTCATCAGAATCAACCTACCTCCCGAAGATGCAGCATTACCTATCCAGGTTTCACAACATTTAAGAATTTTTTCATCCAGAAACAACCAATCTACATTCCTGAGTCCAGTAAAGCTTACTAGGACCCCCAAATACTTCATAGGAAAGTGCCCAATCTGACAATTAAACATGTCAGCATAAGTATTCAGGATATTATCATCACCTCCCACACAAAAAATCTCACTCTTCTCAAAATTGATCTGTAACCCCGACATCAGTTCAAACATATATAACAAGAGTTTCACATTAACAACCGCAGCTACATCATGTTCAAAGCATATTACCGTATCATCCGCATACTGAAGAATAGCAACACCATCATCAATAAGATCAGGGGCCAGACTTGTAATAATTTCTCCCTCTGGGCATTTCTCACCATCTTAGATAAGGCCTCCACAACAATATTGAACAAGAAAGGAGAGAAAGGATCACCCTGCCTAACCCCCTTATGACTTTGGAAATAAGGACCTTTTTCATTATTCAACTTAATGCACACCGTGCCATCATACAACATCTTTTTTATCCAACCACACCAGGTTTCTCCAAAACCTGTGTATCTATGGCACTCCAGGAGGAAATCCCAGTTGATCTTATCGTAAGCTTTTTCAAAGTCCAGTTTCAGCACTATCCCACATTTTTTTCGACGCTGAGTGTGGTGCAAAACTTCATGCAAAGTCAGGATGCCATCCATTATATTTGTATGTTTAATGAAAGAATTTTGATGCCTACTAATTAGAACATCAGAGTACAGTGCCACCCTATCATTCAAAACCTTCGTGATCAACTTATAAGGACAACACAACAAACAAATGGGTCTGTATTGTTGAATCTTTTTGGCTCCATTTAGTTTAGGAAGCAAAGTGATAACCCCGTAGTTCAAACGAGCCACGTCTAAAGAGTTTTATGGAAAGCATCAAACAATCTCATCAGATCATTTTTAACAAATTCCCAACAATGCTTATAGAATTTGGCAGTAATATCATCTCGGCCTGGGGCTTTATTGCTTTCCATAGAAAACAAGGTCTTCTTCACCTCCTCCTCTGTGAACCTTCTATTTATGAAAGCATTATCATACACACTAATTTTTTCCCCCATAGACCAAGTACTAGGATCCACGTGAAACATGTTCCCATTAGCAGGACCAAAAAACTCCTTATAAAAGTCAGTTGCATGTCTCAACAGGTTTTCGGTCCCCTCAATCACCACATCCCCATTAAAAAAATAATGAATCGTATTCTTCCTTTTCCTACAATTAGCCACTCTATGAAAAAAGCCGTGTTTCGATCCCCTTTTAACAACCATCTCTCATTAGACTGCTGGAGCCAAAAAAGCTCATCATTATTAAGGATCTCATTATATTCAGCACACAAGAGTGTCCTCTTTTCATACACACCAGGATCTAAAGGGCCCATCTCCTCCAGCCTCTCAATCTCCTCTAATTCTCTTCTAATCTCATCTTTTCTCTTCCTACTATGACCAAACTTGTTTGATCCCCACCCTTTAAAGTATTTCTTAATGCGCTTCAATTTTATATTAAGAATATCAATAGGGTCTTCCGCCCTGACATTTTGTTCCCAGATGCTCTTAGCTTTAGGGAAAAACTCTTCATTCTTAAGCCAGGAAAGTTCAAATCTAAACTCCCTATTCACAGGAGCACTCCTTTCATCCGATCCCGTCGATAATAACACGGGATTATGATCAGACACCTCCCGGACCAGTTTACGAACCGAAACCAAAGGATACAGATCTTCCCAGCTAAAGCTCATTAATACCCTGTCCAATTTCTCCAAAGTAGGATGACTCTGTTTATTAGTCCATGTATACTCCCCCCATATCAATCTCTCTTAGGCCTAAAGAATGAATAACATCATTAAACTTTGCAGCAAACTTGAGATTGCCATGTTTCTTATTCTTATCATGCATCCCTCTAATGATTTAAAATCACCCCCAATAATATAATGGATATCAACATTACGAAAGGTAACAAGCATTTCCTCCAGGAATTCATCATTACAATCATCATGAGCCGCTCCATAAACGACAATTAAAACCCACCCACATTTTTTTTCCACATCAAACACATGAGCCTGAACCATAAAGTTCCCCATCTTCCAGGAAACCAACTCCAAGTTCTCTTTTTTAATCCCACAAAGGATACCCCCCGATCTCCCCACACAAGGTAAATAATTCCACGCAAAGTAACCACCAGGATCCATTCTACTTAAGTATTTAGCAGGAAACTCCTTCTTCTTGGTTTCTTGAATACCAATAAAATCAAGAGAATGATCTTTAATAATGTCTGCAAAACAGGAGGCCATCCCTTTCCTACCTGCTCCCCTACAGTTCCAAAAGACCCCTTTCATATAATTCCTTTTGAATTTTTCCTCTCCTTGGGCCCCTATTAGGAATCACAATAGGGGCACCTGTTTTCTTAGCCGAAAATGATTCATTTTTCTGGCTTCTAGTAACAGGTCTAGCTATCATAATAGGTTTTTTCAATTTATTCTTTTTCCTAGACCGCACAAGCGTAAAATCATCCTCCTCAACATTACCCTCCTCCATCCAATTCAAATCTAGCGGAGTAACTACACCATTAGGCTTGGGAACTAACTACTAGAAAGTTATTTTGGTAGTACCTGGCAATCAACATAAATATAATTTGAAGTATACAAATAATAAATAGATAGGTAGATAGATAGTTCCTTCGGGGATATCCGATAAAAAATATGGTAGATAGATACACATCTTGAGAAATCCTTTGTACAATCTTGAAAGTTGCCCCCAAAAAACTCGATGGAAAAATATGAGGAGAATAGTTTGGATATGTATCTAAAACTCCTTTAAATGCATTGGGAAAAAGAATAAGGAACAAAATATGCAACTCTCTTTGATAACTCATATGAGAAAATATTTGACGAAGGAGAAAACTGATTGATGAGTTTGGAGAGCATCAAATATGCTTTGTATACTTTTGTTTAACTCACGGCCTTTTTCTCATTAAACCAATGCATCATATATATACACAGGAGGTTAGGCATGCCACCACACCAGGCCACTCTAACCCACTAACACATGAACGTCCATCAACTTACCTCCTAGAATCACTCCAGGTCTAGATAACTAAGCTACTAACTTGACCGGCTGCTCAACCAACATGCACGGCTCAATTAGCTAGCCCACTAATGAACTAATTCCATGCACTAGTGTGGCCTTATCTTCTCCTAGAATCTCTCTAGGATCCCAAAGACTAGTAGTGCATGCAGCTAACAATCTATACTACTCGGTCATGGACACACACTGACACACACATTGTCCGGCTAACACTCACACGATGTGCTCACATGCACGTGCACAAGGTTTCATATCCTAGTGCGATTGGACCCACTAAATACAATTGGTTGGGAATCAAGAATATCTTTCGATATCTACAAGTCATCAAACATCTTCACTTGATAGTCAGTAGTAGCGTCCTGCTAATTCTTGTAATATCCATACTAGTAAAATTGTCTTTCTATTCACTTTGTTCATCCTCTGTACAGAGTTCCACGCTCTACTTATTTGGCAGACATGTGAATTGTAATATAACGAGTAACATCTCAGACAGTTAGTTGTTGCCATCATGTTAAATAAGAGGTACACAGGTAGCTTAGAATCTAGTTGTGGTTTGCGAACTATGTCTTTTTTTTGCTGTGCTTTTCTATTTACAGTCACTGTTGTGTGAGGCTATCTGAGGGACATCATTCTTTGGTTGTTCCTGATGCAGGTTAGGTTTCTGACAAAAATATACCACCCCAACATTGACAAGGTATGCAAACTGATATTCTTGGCGGAACATCATTTTGAAAAACAGTGTCTCATATCTGATGAATTTAAACCGCAGCTTGGTAGAATACGCCTCAACATCGTGAAGGACAAGTGGAGTCCAGCTCCTGAACCTAAACCGTAGACTCGTGGGCAGGTTTAGAGCAGCACTAGATGTAGCAGGACTGAAGGAGATTAAATGTAAGAACCGACGATACACATGGAGCAACGAGCGTCGTGACCCCACCATGATCAGCATAGATAAATTCTTATGCAACCAGGCATGGGAAAGTATTTTCCCATGCGCTTCCCTGATAGCAGCATCTACAACCACATCTGGTCACTGCCCGTTACTCCTTACGGATACAACGGCTGCACCGAGATCAGCCAGATCCAAATTTGAGAGTTTTTGGCCAAGTTTTCCACGCTTCCATGAAACAGTACAAGCAGCCTGGAATAGACCGGTGCAATCTACATGTGCTTTCCGGGGATTGCACACAAAGCTGGGGCGTGTAGCACGTGACCTTAAAATTTGGAGCAAGGCATTTTTTAGTAATGCAAAATTGCAATTCCACATAGCGACCGAGCTAGTACTACGACTAGATGTAGCACAGGAAACACGTCGGTTAACTGACGCCGAATTCAACCTGCGCAAACTACTAAAGCTAAGGCTCCTTGGCCTGGCAGCAGTAGAACGAGCCAGAAGAAGACAAGCATCAAGGCTAGTCTGGCTACGAGTTGGCGACGCAGGGACAAAATTCTTTCATGCAAAGATGAGAGCTCGTAGACAAAAAAACTTCATCCATAGCCTGCAAACCGAAAGGGAGATTGTCACGTCACATGAGCAAAAGGAAGCTGTGATATACAATCACTTTAGCCATTGTATAGGAACAAAAGCTCAACGTCCCCTAAGTATAGACTGGAGTAGCCTCGACATGCCATCCTTACATAACCATGGGCTGGACAACCCCTTCTCCGAAACTGAAGTATGGAATGCGATAAAAAGCTCGCCAACAGAGAAGGCACCGGGTCCGGATGGATACATAGGGATATTTTTCAGGAGCTGTTGGCAACTAATAAAAGCAGACATAATGCTAGCTTTTAACAGTTTCTGAGGGGATTTCGATAGGCTAAACACCACCATGGTAGTGCTCATACCAAAAAAAGATGGAGCAACGAAAGTGCAAGACTTCAGGCCGATCAGTCTCATCCACTCCTTCGCCAAACTTGTTGCAAAAGTACTAGCCACAAGACTATCCACGGTGATAGCAGACATTATCTCTCCAGCGCAGTCGGCCTTCCTACGATACAAATCCACGCAGGATAGCTTCCTGTATGTACAAAACGTGATCAGACGCTTCCATCGAAATAGAACTCCGGCGCTGATGCTAAAGCTTAATATTGCAAGAGCTTTTGACAACGTCTCCTGGGAATACCTAATAGAACTGTTACAAGTCCTTGGATTCCCAGCCCGATGGCGTGACTGGATATCCCTTCTCCTAAACACCTCCTCATCATCCTTCATGCTCAACGGAACTCTAGGTAGCTACATCTTTCCACGTAGGGGACTTCGCCAGGGGGATCCTCTATCTCCCCTTCTATTCATCATCGCCATTGACCCACTGCACAGACTTCTAACAAGGGCAACCGACATGCAGATACTGGCGCCGCTGCCGGGCAGACAAATCCTGCTAAGGGTTAGCCTTTACGCCGATGATGCGGTGATTTTTGCAAACCCCAATAGGCAAGAGATAGACACGTTATTAGAGATCCTTAGAGATTTTGGGAACGCGACTGGACTACGCATTAACCCAACGAAATCGGCTGCGTCGGCCATCTGCTGTGAGGATATAGACCTCCAGGAAGTTCTGCAAACTTTTGGTGGAGAAACAATTGAATTCCCTGTCAGATACCTCGGCCTCCCCCTAACGCTGTCGCGACTGCGCCTCGTCCACATACAATTCATCCTAGATAGGATTCGAGCCAGACTAGCTGGGTGGAAAGGAAGGCTGCTCACAATAGCCGGTAGGACGGTATTGGTGAGAAATGTCTTAACGACATTACCCACGTTTGCCCTTTCAGTGCTACGAACGCCAAAGAAATTCCTGCTCGAGATAGACAAGGTTAGACGCCGCTTTATTTGGGCTCACGAAGAATAAACCAGTGGTGGGAAATGCAAAGTTGCATGGCCAGTAGTATGCTCCCCAGTTGAAAATGGGGGACTAGGAATACTAGATATGACACGTTTCAGCAGAGCCCTACGCTTGCGATGGCTATGGCTGTCTTGGACGAACCAGGACAGACCATGGAACGGCATGCAACTGCCATGTGACGACGATGACATAGCACTTCTCAATGCCTCTACGGTGGTCACGATAGGGAACGGCGAATGAGCCTCTTTTTGGAATAGCTCTTGGCTGGACTCAACAAATCTAAGGACAACCTTCCCAAAACTATATAGCCATACCCGTAGAAAAAACAGATCGGTAAAAGAGGCGCTGCAACAACACAACTAGATTGCCGACCTAGCACACGGAAACACATCACATATATGGGAGGAGGCGGTTAGGTTAAATAGATGGATCGAGAGCAGAAACATTCAACTACAGCAACAAGTAGATGACACCATCAAATGGAAGCACGAGGGCTCAGGAGTATACACGGTCAACTCGGCATATAAGGCTCAATTCCAAGGGCTCTTTAAGTCTGATTTCAAGAAACTAGTATGGACCTCCTAGGCACCCGCAAAACTAAAAGTCATCACATGGCTTTTGCTCAAGGACAGACTATGGTGTAATGATCGCCTGCAGAGAAGAGGATGGTCAAACAGTTACTTCTGCCAACTATGCCTTAGAAATTTAGAGACATCAACACATCTATTCTGGCAATGCCCATTAGCAAGATCAATTTGGACTCACGCTGCATCATTTGTCGGTTGCAACTCCCTAAGCCCCGACAAATGGCCAAACAAAACAAATACAACAACCATCATGTCCAAGATGATAAGCAACGCAGCGAAGGAGCACAAAAAAGCAGTCAAAACAATGATCATCCTCATACTTGTTGAGATTTGGAAAGAGCGGAATAACTGCACCTTCACAAACAAGGAAGCTAAAGCCCAAGGCATCAAAGAAGAAATCGCAAAAAACCTAAGATTTTGGCGCGAAGCAGGCGCGACATCATTGGAGCACCCGTTTGGGGAACCACCGTGAAAGATTGCTTTAGGTCCCTAAATTATTTTTTATTTCTTTCTATTACTTCCTTGATCATGTGATCACCCCAGATGTTTTTCTTCCTCCATGTGCTACCTGCTATCATTTAAAAGCCAGCGTTTTGCTGGATCTTTTAAAAAAAAAGATACGCAATATTCTTTTGAGGTAACCAATTCTGACTTCTATTGCACCTTTGCCAAATAGTTTTTGTTGCAGTTGATGTATGACTGGCTAGTTTACTCTACATTTGACTAGAACCATGCCTTGATGGTAATATCATATTATTGTATTTCCAGAGAGATGTTTCTGGTATTATTATTATTGTTGACGATGTTAGTGTGCTACTTCACTGCCGCTTGACAATATTCCGTCTGCAACATTCAGGCACTGCTGAGCGCTCCAAACCCAGATGACCCTCTCTCAGAGAATGTCGCAAAACACTCGAAATCCAATGAAGCTGAAGCTGTCGAGACATGTACTTGGAGACGCTGTCAACAAAGGCACACGCTGACACTGTCTAATGCTCCTCCACTATCCATTTTCTGCAGACCTATCTGACATCCGTTTTGCTTCATTTCTGATTTTTGTGATATCTTAACATGTCATTTCCATGGTTTGCAGCGAAGGAATGGACTTGTATGTACGCCAGTGGTGCATGACAAGCTAACGCTGTTATGGATGTAATAACATTGTCTCATAGTTGGGCCTAATCGAAACCATTTGCTTGATAAAAACAAACTTGGAATGATTTGCGATGGACGAATGTGTCCAGAGTGACATCATTTCTAGTTGGTGGTTGTATTTGTGGTGCGTGTTCCAGCATGCTTCATAACTTGCTACTTATAGAACGCACTCTGTTGCTGGTTCATCCTAAATTGTTTCTCCAATTAAAAATATCCGCTGTGATCCGGTTATGTAAGTTCTCCAAATGATAATAGCTGGTTCTCTGTTTGTGTTTCTCTCATGATGATTTATATTTTGTTTTGGATTCTTTTTAGGAATGTCCAGTTTTTTTACTCCAGTTGCTTCGTCTTTTTTAGAATTTTTAGGTTGTTGAACTGCACATTCTTTTTAATTTCCATATCAATTGGTATTGTATAAATCTTGATGAGTAAGGATTGGTTCCCAGGGTGGTAAAGTGGGAGTGAAGTCATGTTATACTTATGTGCTTGAACTGCATATACCCGTATATTTATGTGCTTGGACCCAGGAGAACATCATATGTAAAAAATAGTCATGTCTATTGCAAATAATACTTCCTCCGTTACTAAATATAAGTCTTTTTAAAGTTTCACTAAAAGACTACATAGGGATGTATATAGTCATAATTTAGAATATAGATTCACTTATTTTGCTCCGTATGTGGTCTTTTAGTGGAATTTCTTAAAAGACTTATATTTAGAAACGGAAGGAGTAGTGGTGTACTGCTTCTGTATCTAAATACCAACTACAAGTATTTTGGTACAGAGGAAGTATGTATTACGTCCTCCGTATTGTCAGAAACGTTCTTATATTATGGAATGGAGGGAGTATTCTTCTATGTACCAAAGCAAGATTGTTTATGCAACGTGCCAATTTTCTTGACACGAAACAATAAGAATGAGCATTGTTTTACTTTCTACCCCCTCCTTCCATTTTTTGGATATTTCAGCATGAATGAGCATTTTTCTCTCTACTCCCTCCAATCTCACTACAAGGAATATGCTAGTACACGACGCTATTTTTTCGTCGCTACATCGTCACCGTTTTTCATTTACGACGATCGCGCGACGAAAAACCAAGCGTCGGAAACGGAGCGTCAGAAATGAACAGCAACGACGTATTGATCAAAATCGTCGTAACTTTACGACGATTCCTGGATTGTCGTAACCTTTACGACGATCCTAAATCATCACTAACAATCAAATCCAGTCCTACGTGGCAGTCCTACGTGGCAAAATTACGACGAAATCAAAACGTCATGGCTGAAATCAGCCCAACCCATTTCAAATGATCACATGGGCTCGTTTTTTTTGGGCTTTTCTTATTAGGCTTCTTTTGGGCCTTGGCCTATTTTCAGCCACTTTAGTTTTTTTTTCGAATTTTTTTTATCATTCTAATTTGGGCTTCTTTTGGGCCTTGGCCTTTTCATGCCCAAATACATTTGATCCATTTACAGTTTTGGGCTTTTCATGCCAAAATACATTTGATCCATTTTCAGTTTTGGCCTTTTTTCATTTTTGAATTCAGCAACTTTTTTTTTCTTTTATGTCCAAATAAATCTAAGCCCATACACATAAATCTGAGCCCATGAACTTTGAAGCCCATACAAAGATTCTAAAACATCTCAGCCCACATCACAAAGTCAGCCCACATCACAAAGTATGAAGCACAACCAAAATCTGATATTATATAGCCCACATCACAAAGTATGTAGCACAACCAAAAATTTCAGCCCACATCAAAAAGACCATAGCACATACAGATCCTAAATCTGAGTCCATACAGATCCTAAATCTGTAGCACAAGAGCTGCTACCAAAATCTGAGCACAACCAGCCCACACCATAGTTATCAAGTGCACAAGAACTGCTATGAAAATCTAGTTCTAAAACCAACTAGTTTCCTGTTTTGGCTCCAAGCAACGCCATCATCTGAGCATACTTCGCATCATTTTCTTCCGCCTTCTTGAGCAGTAGCTCATAGGACTTGTCACGTTCAGCTTGTGCAGCTTCAGCTTCTGCTGCCTTCCTCTTCATAGCATCCATCTCTTCACGCATAACTTCACTTCTTTGACACGACATCTCGAGCTTCTCTTGTAGATCCAGCACACGAGCATTGACAACAGCATTTGACTTGCTAGACTTGCCAGTAGAGTTTGGCTGCAGACCAACATTCTTCAAGAATTTGCTTGATGGGCGATGCTTGGTCAGAACTTCCGCAACAACTGAAACAGAAGACTTCCGCTCTTCGCCTTCTTGTACACGAGCAGTCATCTTCTCTTCCATCTCAGACTGAAAGATAATGAATGCATTGAGAAACAGTTTAAATCCATGAGAAAGAAAGCAAAATAAGCGCCCAATAATGAGGAAAGCAGACATAATGAAACCAGATTTCTGTTTCATGTTAATAGAACCTGTAGAGTTTGGCAATACCATCTTCCAATAAGATAGGAATAAGTTTCTGGTTTCATGTTAATAGAACCAGGGAGAGGAAACTACTTATCCAAAAATTACATACAGAAACTAATGAAACCAGAAACTACATAAAACCAGAAACTAATGAAATAATGAAACTACATACAGAAACTACTTATACAGAAATTAATGAAAAATAATGAAGAATACAGAAACTACATACAGAAACTACTTCTACAGAAATTAATACAGAAACTACTTATACAGAAACTACATACAGAAACTACTATTTTACTAGTTGTTATTTTAGACTCAGCAAACTACATGTATAAGCATGTATCAGCACATAGCAGGATAATAATACAAAGTCAAACATGCATTTTACTGGTTGTTACAATAAAATGCTGGACACAAAAGGAGCTGATGCAAATACTACTTATAGTGGCTCATCCAGAAACAAATCCATGTTTTTCACTCCTAGAGCATACAACGGTATAACACATGACGCCAGAAACAAATCCAAGGAAGATTACTTACTATAGCAACTTGAACATCCTCTGAGAATCCATGTTTGGTGCTGTTGTGTGTCGCCTTGAAAATGTCCAATGCAGATAACACTTCACCCTTTCTTTGCTCTTGCTGAAATGTTTTTCAACAACAACCCAACCATTAGCTTTTGCAACAAATTGATGCTTATGTCTAAAGGAAAACAACTAAAGGAACAACAGTGTTGGATCTTACAGTTGCATGCACATGAGCAACATAGCATCTTGAACCAGTTTTCTGCGCAAACTTGACTTTTGTTCGATTAACCTTGTTATTGGCACATGTCTCCTACATATGTGCACATCAGATCATCACTTCCATACAATAAAGCAAATCATACAGTTTGCATGGGCAAGGTAAAGCAACAGTCACGCATTTACATACCTTGTGTCTTGGAGTTGACCATAGCTCGACCAGCCTTTGCCATTCAGTATCCGTTATGTCAGAAACAGGGGACTTGATGCTAACCTTGCTTGCTTCGACATTGTCAAAGTACTGCTTCTTGACATAATGGCGTCTGTTCCTCAACGAATTCTTTAAGATATCAGTGCATGCATACTCAATGACACTTGATTCCGTGTCCATCTCAAAATTTGCCTACAAAGGCAGCAAACAAGATGAGTACCAAGATTAACCATCATATGAGATGTATAATAACAGGGAATAAAGACCACATTCAGCAACAAGATAGTTAGCTTACAGATACTTTTCCTATATAATTCTGCACAAGACTTGGGTTCTTTTTATACTCCTTGAAGTGAGGAAGCAGCAGCATATGAGCTCTCGCAATGAGGCCACCCTCAGATGCTAGCTTTGCAGCCTGCACGGGCTTCTCCGGACGCCTCATCCCTTCAGGGATTTCAATTCTCACCTTTGCTCCCATTAAACGTGTCAACTTTTCTAGCCCTTTGCCATTCCTAGAACTCTTGACCACATCAACAGCGCCTGAAAAGGATACATCAAACATTAGTCAAGACTAGTAGTCACCCATACATGCATTGCTTACATTTAGAAAATGAACTAATAAGAAAAGAAAACTAGATGAACATGCCTTCATCACCCATTGGCTGCTCAGGTTCTGTAGAAAGGACTGTCAAGTTCAACTCATGGCCATGATTGCTGACCATAGAAGGTGCAACAGGGCTGAGGTCCATGTACATCCTGCTTCCTTCTTACATGGAGGCCAACTCATCATCAGTTCGCAGTGGTCCTTGACCCTTGTGCAGCAGGCTCTTGTCAACATCCTCCCTTACTTTCTGCCTAGTGAGTCTAGCCACAACTGTTTCATCATCAGGTGTCAGAAGCCTCTTTGATCCTTCTGTGAGTCTAGCCGCATCTGGTTCATCATCAAGTGTCAGAAGCCTCTTTGATCCTTCTGGAGATAGAGCTAACACCCTTCCTGGAGCCATTAGAGTAGATGTTTCTGAAACTTTCCTCCTGTTTCTGTTAGCACACTTCTTCTTCCTAGAAACCTGCAGGGTGTCGTATAGAAGGCAAGGACGGCAGAATTAGATCACAAGAAAATTCTGCAATGTACGAAAAAAGAAAGCACACAGCATACAACTCCCACCCCAAACAAGATAGAGTTTGCACCTTTCCTTTCTTCTTCACTAATTTGTCATCAACTTCCTCTCCATCAATAACTTCATCATCTTTAGGGTTGTAGTCTGAGCTTCCATCTTGTGTTATGGCAGATGCCGATTCATTACAAGTAGCTGCACTACCGTCTTCACGTGCATTTGACTTCCTAATCATTGATACTATCGCACCAAGACCTAGCGATTGGAACATGCGGTTGTTCCTCATCATAGTTCTAGCCCTAATCTTCTCGATCTCAGTCAGGGGTTCTTCTTTACATGAATAAGAAAACATAGCCATTAGATGAATGGTTGAAATGCATAGGGAAGCAAGACAACTCAAACAACTAAGGTATCCTATAAGATCTTAGTTTTTTCTAATCCTAGTACATTAATGGCACAAGCAAAATATAAACCAATTGTTTGGACTAAAACAATATATTTCAATTACCAGATTACAAGCATGAGCTAGGCACATTTCTATAGTTAGCACATAGACACACCCAGGCGCCACATAATATATTTTGTGTGAAACTTACAAACAAACAGTATTGCATCCAATGTCCCATGCATCCTGGTAGCTTAACATGGCTGATAAAACAAGCGGTACAATAAGTAGCAAGTTGTATACCAGGCGACGGCTGCTTCGTCCTTGTCATGGCTGATCTCGAGGGGTTGTAGGCTGATCTCAAGGGGCTGTATATGTGCTGATTGTGCTGATGGTATCAAGTTGCCCTAATAGCTTGCAAAAAAGAATGAACACGAATGAGATACAATGGGGATAAAGTAGAATGATCCTCCAATGAACTAATATTTTATCAATCAATTTCAGGAACAAAACCACCATAAACAGGGCCAAGAACTCAATAGATTCAATTAATATCTAAGAAGAAGCACGTGTATAACAAGCTTATACAACAGGGCCAATCAAGCTTGATGTAATAACAGGCTAGTGATGCCGTACAAAATATAGATTAAAGTAAAAGATGAGTTACTAACAATAGACTATTTACATTAATAGTTAATAACAAACCAACAACCATATACACTTTCTTTAGATTAACTAAAACTACCAGCCTACCAGCCACATGACCACTTGCTTCAGATCCACAATTTTGTTCAGATCGACAAGAATTAGTAGATGCACAAATCAAAAGCTTCAACAAACAAATTACTCCCAGGATTTTATTTACAAGGTGATGAGCACTGGCAATAAGCACTACCGTATACAGCATAGACTACCATATAAGTTCACAACTTTACATAAGTGTTCCACACCATAAATTTTACATAATCACAACTAACAGAAATTAGGAAAGCGAGATAACCACAAAATCACACGGTCACGGCAGCTTGACTCCAAAACTTGGCACCTGCAATGGAATAAGAAATATTACTTAGCATATACAATGAGCTACCTGACAAAAGCATGTGAAAGAAGATCGCGCTATATGTTTAATGATCGCGTTCCTGTGTTAAGATACATCGAATTGCACCCTGTTTCCACATGACCTGATCACCACCTTGATCCTACAGCATCTACGCACATTTTCTGATGGCAAGAGCCAACAAGTACCATTAAACTAGTAAATAAGCATACCAGGATCATAGTACTGTAGAAAATTTAAAAAGAAACAAGTCTGGTCCATAGTTTACATGCTACTCCCTCCGTCCCATAATATAAGAGCATTTTGCAAGCCAACATAACTTGCAAAAATGCTATTATATTGTGGGACAGAGGGAGTAAAAATTAGTGTGCCCATATTTTGCTCTCATAGACTTAAGAGTAAAAATATGATAAACATCCAGATAAGATGAATGACTGCATTCAGGTTGTATATACAGAAACACAGGAATGATTATGGTTTAATTGAAAGTATAGCAACCACTGACATTACTGTATCAGAGAGCTGTGTCTACCATTTGTAAGTATCAATAAGTAATGTTGTGGAGTTACCGAAAACTAATATTGTTGACCTTTTAATCTAATTTATCAAAGTGTTTTACGCATAAACATGCAGAATGGATGGTGCATTACTTTTGGCAAAGTTGAATGCGTGCCATAATGACAACACACTCACACATGGTGATCTACCTCTACTTAAGCCTTAATAAAATTCATGTGCTTGTGCAATTGCACAAGCATGTGTGAGTGATTCACACACATTGCACAAACTCTCACACACACTCACACATGGTGATCTACCTCTACTCAAGCCTTGGTGGTGTTTGCACCACACAAGCACACATGCACCTAGTGGCTTTCTCACACAAACACTAGCATCACCTACACAACTAACATAGCAATAAAATACAAACAGCAAAGGAATTAGGCAAAAAAATAAAAGGCTTGGGGGGGAATCGATCCCAAGACCCCCTGGAAACTACATACAACAGCATGCCACCGTGCTACTGCTCGCGCACTTGACTGAATAGGGACTGCTATCAGGGTAACTCCTCCACTAATCAAAATTAAAGACGAAAAAAAGACATGCATCCGCGCATATCTGAACCTGCGGCTAGATCTACTCGCAGATTTACCGCTACTAAGCAGAGGCTCAGCCCGCCGGTGTTGCCGATCTCTGGGTTTGGGTTCGGCCCGTCGCATTGCGCCAACGGCGCCAGGTGAGCAGCCACCGCTAGTGCTATTACCAGCAACAGCGCCGGGGAGGACCTCATCCTCGTGTCCGACCAAGCACTGAGCGGTGACGATGACAGGTTGCAAGGTGCAAGCATGAAGCATATCCTTCAAACCGCGGACGGAATCGACATGCATCACCGCAAAAGAGCCTAAAACTCGATCTACTAGCACAGCATGAGTACTACACGCAAGCAAGCACGCAGATCTGGATGCAACACATCGGACAACAAATCGGAGCAGGGAAGGTGGAACAGATCGGGATGCTCACCACCGAGGAAGGAGAAGGACAGTCCTAGACGAGAGCGTCTCCGCACGTCGTCGCCGTCGACGAGAGCCACTCCGCGCGTCGTCGCCGTCGTCAGTAGCCGCCCCGCGTTGTCTCCCCGCAAAGTCGTGAGCCGTCGCCGTCGTCGGGCGTGGTTGCGAGCCGTTTGGGGAAAGGGTTTGGCTGCGGGTGGAGAGGGGAATGGGGTTTGGCCGCGGGTTTGGCTGTGGTGATGGGTTCGGTCGGCCGGTTGCCGCGGCGGGGGAGGGGAGAGGGCGAGCGGTTGATACGGCGGGCGACGGGGGAGGGCTTGGCGGGAGGGCGAGGAGGCGGCCGGCGGCAGTGAGGGCCGGCGGCGAGGGTTGGCGGGGGAAACCCTAGGCTTTCGATTTGGGGGAGACGGGGTGGGAGTGGGGAGACGGGGGTGGGAGGGGTGGGGCAGACAGCCGACCTATCTCGACAACAACAGACGGGTGCGGGGTTTCGATTTGGTGTTTTTTTCGGGTGCGGGGTTTGGCGCGTGGAATGGGGTTTGGCGCGTGGAATTGGTGGGAAGAATTGGTGGGAAGAATTAGGGTTTGGCCGGGAGGGAAGAATTGGTGGGAAGGGAAATTTTCCCTTTTTTGACAAGAATTGGAGGGAATTTTTCCGTGTTATTTTTTAGATAGTTTTTATGTAAAATATTACAATCTTAAATAATGTGAAAAAAAGGTTTAGTGCTAGTTTGGCAATGTAGTATTTTCAAATCCACGTCAGCAGGTCACGAGGGCCACATGCTAGACGCCAGAGATCATGGCATTCAGCGTACGACTCGTGGTGGTGGTTGTGGTGGTGGTCGTGGTCGTGGTCGTGGTTGTGGTCGTTGTCGTGGTCGTGGTCGTGGTTGTGGTTGTGGTTGTTGTGGTGGTGGTGGTGGTGGTCGTGGTCGTGGTTGTGGTGGTGGTGGTTGTGTGTGGTTGTTGTTGTCGTTGTTGTTGTGGTTGTGGTTGTGGTTGTCGTTGTCGTTGTTGTTGTCGTGGTTGTGGTGGTGGTCGTGGTCGTGGTTGTGGTCGTTGTCGTGGTCGTGGTCGTGGTTGTGGTTGTGGTTGTTGTGGTGGTGGTGGTCGTGGTCGTGGTCGTGGTTATGGTGGTGGTGGTTGTTGTTGTCGTTGTTGTTGTGGTTGTGGTTGTCGTTGTCGTTGTCGTTGTCGTTGTCGTGGTTGTGGTCGTGGTCGTGGTCGTGGTCGTGGTCGTGGTCGTTGTCGTGGTCGTGGTCGTGGTTGTGGTCGTGGTTATGGTTGTGGTTGTTGTGGTGGTGGTGGTCGTGGTCGTGGTCGTGGTTGTGGTGGTGGTGGTTGTGTGTGGTTGTTGTTGTCGTTGTTGTTGTGGTTGTGGTTGTCGTTGTGGTTGTCGTTGTCGTTGTCGTTGTCGTTGTCGTTGTCGTTGTCCCAATGTATTCATCATCCTCGCTTTCATGACCATCCACTACCTCCTTCCTCCTTTTCTTCATTCTTTCTACCACTGCAGCCTCAACAAACACGCCTTCCTTGTCCCTTCGCAATCTGGTTTGCACATTGGCTTCTTGAGCTTGCACTGGAACTTCTGGGGTGTCATCATCTTGGTATGATAGCCCGATACCACCGGGACCATCTCCTATTTCATTTTCAGTCACACTCCACAAATGCCTATGCTGGAACTTTTGCACAACTCGCCAATTTCCATGCAAACGAGTGTCTAGCACATAGAATACCATTGTTGTTTGTGTTGTTAGAATAAAAGGATCATTCTTGTACCAACACTTACCAGTGTTAATGCTTATGAAGTGTCCATCATCATTGAATCCTGTGTAGGTTTTCTTGCAACTAAGATCAAACCAGTCACAACGGAATAAGATGACCGAACGACGGACACCTCTGATAGTGTTGTACTGCAGCTTTATGATGCTTTTGAGCTGACCATAGAAGTCGATGTCAGCGCCTTCATGTTCTCCCTCGGTAAAAATTCCACTATTCTGTGACTTTCGATCTTTCTCGTGGTCAACAGTGTGGTACCGGACACCATCAACAATACACGCAGAATACAATCTCACTCGCTTATCCGGTTCACATGCCAAGGCAAAGAGATCATCACTAACATTGTTCTTCTCATGTAATTTTCCAATCTGCACAAATAAAACCAGGGTGAATAACACACATGGAAAATTACGTGTCAATTGATCAAATGCTAAATATCTCACATGAGTCTTAAACCATTGAGAAAATCCCTTTGCAAGCCATTTATCAACATTGATGATACCTTGCTGGTTCAGCTCTTCCTTGCACAAGCTGTAATGCCAACAAAATAATAAATTAAAGCATCAGGCCTAAATAATAAATTAAAGCATCAGGCCAACAAAATGATACAATTAAGTGCACAAGAGATGCCATACTCGATATAGGGTTGAACCTCAGGGCAACTTCTGAGGACATACCAAACCATCTTGTCATAGTCATCACCAGCAGGCACGTAATCTGAAGCTCCAAGAAAGCTCACACCATGCTTGAAAACCGAGAGATCACCACCTTGCGAATCATCCCGCTCTCTATTTCTACCCGGTCGATTAAATCTCGTTTCCACATCGTCAAAGTACCTTGAGCAAAATGTCAAGCACTCATCGACAATATTGTTGGGGAACGTCGCATGGGAAACAAAAATTTTCCTACGCGCACGAAGACCTATCATGGTGATGTCCATCTACGAGAGGGGATGAGTGATCTACGTACCCTTGTAGATCGTACAGCAGAAGCGATTAGAGATCGCGGTTGATGTAGTGGAACGTCCTCACGTCCCTCGATCCGCCCCGCGAACAATCTCGCGATCAGTCCCACGATCTAGTACCGAACGGACGGCACCTCCGCGTTCAGCACACGTACAGCTCGACGATGATCTCGTCCTTCTTGATCCAGCAAGAGAGACGGAGAGGTAGAAGAGTTCTCCGGCAGCGTGACGGCGCTCCGGAGGTTGGTGATGATCTTGTCTCAGCAGGACTCCGCCCGAGCTCCGCAGAAACACGATCTAGAGGAAAAACTATGGAGGTATGTGGTCGGGCAGCCGTGAGAAAGTCGTCTCAAATCTGCCCTAAAAGCCCCATATATATAGGAGGAGGGAGGGGGAGCTTGCCTTGGGGTCCAAGGGAACCCCAAGGGGTCGGCCGAGCCAGGGGGAGGACTCTCCCCCCCCAAACCGAGTCCTACTTGGTTTGGTGGGAGGGAGTCCTTCCCCCTTCCCACTTCCTCTTTTTTTTTCTTTCTTCCTTTGATTTTTCTTCCTTGGCGCATAGGATTTGGTGGGCTGTCCCACCAGCCCACTAAGGGCTGGTGTGACCCCCTCAAATACCTATGGGCTTCCCCGGAGTGGGTTGCCCCCCTCCGGTGAACCCCCGGAACCCATTCGTCATTCCCGGTACATTCCCGGTAACTCCGAAAACCTTCCGGTAATCAAATGAGGTCATCCTATATATCAATCTTCGTTTCCGGACCATTCCGGAAACCCTCGTGACGTCCGCGATCTCATCCGGGACTCCGAACAACATTCGGTAACCAACCATATAACTCAAATACGCATAAAACAACGTCGAACCTTAAGTGTGCAGACCCTGCGGGTTCGAGAACTATGTAGACATGACCCGAGAGACTCCTCGGTCAATATCCAATAGCGGGACCTGGATGCCCATATTGGATCCTACATATTCTACGAAGATCTTATTGTTTGAACCTCAGTGCCAAGGATTCGTATAATCCCGTATGTCATTCCCTTTGTCCTTCGGTATGTTACTTGCCCGAGATTCGATCGTCAGTATCCGCATACCTATTTCAATCTCGTTTACCGGCAAGTCTCTTTACTCGTTCCGTAACACAAGATCCCGCAACTTACACTAAGTTACATTGCTTGCAAGGCTTGTGTGTGATGTTGTATTACCGAGTGGGCCCCGAGATACCTCTCCATCACACGGAGTGACAAATCCCAATCTTGATCCATACTAACTCAACTACCACCTTCGGAGATACCTGTAGAGCATCTTTATAGTCACCCAGTTACGTTGCGACGTTTGATACACACAAAGCATTCCTCCGGTGTCAGTGAGTTATATGATCTCATGGTCATAGGAATAAATACTTGACACGCAGAAAACAGTAGCAACAAAATGACACGATCAACATGCTACGTCTATTAGTTTGGGTCTAGTCCATCACGTGATTCTCCCAATGACGTGATCCAGTTATCAAGCAACAACACCTTGTTCATAATCAGAAGACACTGACTATCATTGATCAACTGGCTAGCCAACTAGAGGCATGCTAGGGACGGTGTTTTGTCTATGTATCCACACATGTAAATGAGTCTTCATTCAATACAATTATAGCATGGATAATAAACTATTATCTTGATACAGGAATTATAATAATAACTATACATTTATTATTGCCTCTAGGGCATAATTCCAACAGTCTCCCACTTGCACTAGAGTCAATAATCTAGCCCTCACATCATCATGTGAATTACATTGTAATAAATCTAACACCCATACAGTTCTGGTGTCGATCATGTTTTGGCCGTGGAAGAGGTTTAGTCAGCGGGTCTGCTACATTCAGATCCGTGTGCACTTTGCATATATTAACGTCCTCCTCCTCGACGTAGTCGCGGATGAGGTTGAAGCGTCGTTTGATGTGTCTGGTCTTCTTGTGAAACCTTGGTTCCTTTGCCAGGGCAATGGCACCAGTGTTGTCACAGAACAAGGTTATTGGATCCAGTGCACTTGGCACCACTCCAAGATCCGTCATGCACTGCTTCATCCAGACACCCTCCTTAGCCGCCTCCGAGGCAGCCATGTACTCCGCTTCACATGTAGAATCTGCTACGACGCTTTGCTTGGAACTGCACCAGCTTACTGCACCCCCATTAAGAATAAATACGTATCCGGTTTGCGACTTAGAGTCGTCCGGATCTGTGTCAAAGCTTGCATCGACGTAACCCTTTACGGCGAGCTCTTCGTCACCTCCATACACGAGAAACATCTCCTTAGTCCTTTTCAGGTACTTCAGGATATTCTTGACCGCCATCCAGTGATCCACTCCTGGATTACTCTGGAACCTGCCTGCCATACTTATGGCCAGGCTAACATCCGGTCTAGTGCACAGCATCTCATACATGATAGAACCTATGGCTGAAGCATAGGGGACGGAGCGCATATGCTCTCTATCTTCATCAGTTGCTGGGCACTGAGTCTTACTCAATCTCGTACCTTGGAACACTGGTAAGAACCCTTTCTTGGACTGTTCCATTTTGAACCTCTTCAAAACTTTATCAAGGTATGTGCTTTGTGAAAGTCCTATCAGGCGTTTTGATCTATCCCTATAGATCTTAATGCCTAGAATGTAAGCAGCTTCTCCTAGGTCCTTCATAGAGAAACTTTTATTCAAGTAACCTTTTATGCTCTCCAAAAGCTCTACGTTGTTTCCAATCAGTAATATGTCATCCACATATAATATTAGAAACGCCACAGAGCTCCCACTCACTTTCTTGTAAATACAAGATTCTCCAACCACTTGTATAAACCCAAATGCTTTGATCACCTCATCAAAACGTTTGTTCCAACTCCGAGATGCTTGCACCAGTCCATAAATGGATCGCTGGAGCTTACACACTTTGTCAGCATTTTTAGGATCGACAAAACCTTCGGGTTGCATCATATACAACTCTTCCTTAAGGAAACCGTTAAGGAACGCTGTTTTGACATCCATCTGCCAGATTTCATAATCGAAAAATGCAGCTATTGCTAACATGATTCTGACGGACTTAAGCATCGCTACGGGAGAGAAAGTCTCATCGTAGTCAATTCCTGGAACTTGTGAAAAACCCTTTGCCACAAGTCGAGCTTTATAAACGGTCACATTACCGTCAGCGTCCGTCTTCTTCTTAAAGATCCATTTGTTCTGAATAGCCTTGCGGCCCTCAGGTAGTATCTCCAAAGTCCACACTTTGTTCTCATACATGGATCCTATCTCGGATTTCATGGCTTCTAGCCATTTGTTGGAATCTGGGCCCACCATCGCTTCTTCATAATTTGCAGGTTTATTGTTGTCTAACAACATGATTGATAAGACAGGATTACCGTACCACTCTGGAGCAGCGCGTGATCTCGTCGACCTGCGTGGTTCAAATGAAACTTGTACTGGAGTTTCATGATCATCATCATTAACTTCCTCCTCAACCGGCGTCGCAATGACAGAGGTTTCCCCTTGCCCTGCGCCACCATCCAGAGGGATGAGAGGTTCGACAACCTCGTCAAGTTCTATCTTCCTCCCACTCAATTCTCTCGAGAGGAACTCCTTCTCGAGAAAAGTTCCGTTCTTAGCAACAAACACTTTGCCCTCGGATTTGAGATAGAAGGTGTACCCAACTGTCTCTTTTGGGTAACCTATGAAGACGCATTTTTCCGCTTTGGGTTCCAGCTTTTCAGGCTGAAGCTTTTTGACATAAGCATCACATCCCCAAACTTTAAGAAACGACAATTTTGGCCTTTTGCCACACCATAGTTCGTATGGTGTCGTCTCAATGGATTTCGATGGTGCCCTATTTAAAGTGAATGCAGCTGTTTCTAATGCATAACCCCAAAACGATAATGGCAAATCAGTAAGAGACATCATAGATCGCACCATTTCTAATAAAGTACGATTGCGACGTTCGGACACACCATTACGCTGTGGTGTTCCAGGCGGTGTTAACTGCGAAACAATTCCACATTGTCTTAAGTGAGTACCAAACTCGAAACTCAGATACTCACCCCCACGATCAGACCGTAGGAACTTGATCTTCTTGTTACGATGATTTTCCACTTCACTCTGAAATTGCTTGAACTTTTCAAATGTTTCAGACTTGTGCTTCATCAAGTAGACATAACCATATCTACTTAGATCGTCAGTGAAGGTGAGAAAATAACGATATCCGCCGCGTGCCTCCACGCTCATTGGACCACACACATCGGTATGTATGATTTCCAACAAGTCACTTGCACGCTCCATTGTTCCAGAGAACGGAGTCTTAGTCATCTTGCCCATGAGGCATGGTTCGCACGTGTCAAGTGAATCAAAGTCAAGTGACTCCAAAAGTCCATCAGCATGGAGTTTCTTCATGCGCTTTACACCAATATGACCCAAGCGGCAGTGCCACAAAAATATGGTGCTATCATTGTTTACTCTAACTCTTTTGGTCTCAATGTTATGTATATGCGTATCTCTATCAAGATTCAATATGAACAATCCTCTCACATTCGGTGCATGACCATAAAAGATGTTACTCATAGAAATAGAACAACCATTATTCTCAGACTTAAAAGAGTAACCGTCTTGCAATAAACAAGATCCAGATATAATGTTCATGCTCAACGCAGGCACTAAATAACAATGATTTAAGTTCATCACTAATCCCGATGGTGGTTGAAGTGACACGGTGCAAACGGCGATTGCATCAACCTTGGAACCGTTTCCTACGCGCATCGTCACTTCGTCTTTCGCCAGCCTCCGTCTATTCCGCAGTTCCTGTTTCGAGTTGCAAATGTGAGCAACAGAACCGGTATCGAATACCCAGGCACTACTACGAGAGCTGGTTAAGTACACATCAATAACATGTATATCAAATATACCTGATTTTTCTTTGCCCGCCTTCTTATCTGCCAGATACTTGGGGCAATTGCGCTTCCAGTGACCCATACCCTTGCAATAGAAGCACTCTGTTTCAGGCTTAGGTCCAGCTTTGGGTTTCTTCGGCGGATTGGCAACAGGCTTGCCGCTCTTCTTCGAATTGCCCTTCTTGCCTTTGCCGTTTCTCTTGAAACTAGTGGTCTTGCTCACCATCAACACTTGATGCTCTTTACGGAGTTCAGACTCTGCGACTTTCAGCATCGCAAACAACTCGCCGGGAGACTTGTTCATCCCTTGCATGTTGTAGTTCAACACAAAGCCTTTATAGCTTGGTGGCAGTGATTGGAGGATTCTGTCAGTGATAGCTTCTTGCGGGAGTTCAATCCCTAGCTCAGCTAGACGGTTTGAGTACCCAGACATCTTGAGCACATGTTCACTGACAGACGAGCTTTCCTCCATCTTGCAAGTATAGAATTTATCGGAGGTCTCATACCTCTCGATCCGGGCGTTCTTCTGAAAGATAAACTTCAACTCCTGGAACATCTCAAATGCCCCATGACGCTCAAAGCGACGTTGAAGTCCCGGCTCTAAGCCATACAAGACTGCACATTGAACTATTGAGTAGTCCTCCTTACGTGCTAGCCAAGCGTTCTTAACATCCTGATCAGCCGTAGCGGGTGGTTCATCTCCTAGCGCAGCATTAAGGACATAATCCTTCTTTCCAGCTTGTAAGATTAGCTTAAGATTACGAGCCCAGTCTACAAAGTTGCTTCCATCATCTTTCAACTTAGCTTTCTCTAGGAACGTATTAAAATTGAGGATGACACTAGCGTGAGCCATGATCTAAAACACAAATATATTCAAAGTGGACTTAGACTATGTTCAAGATAATTAGAGTTCAACTTAATCAAATTATATGCTAAACTCCCACTCAAAAAGTACATCTCTCTAGTCATTTGAGTGGTTCATGATCCACTTACACTATCCCAAGTCCGATCATCACGTGAGTCGAGAGTAGTTTCAGTGGTAAGCATCCCTATGCTAATCATATCAACTATATGATTCATGATCGACCTTTCGGTCTCATGTGTTCCGAGGCCATGTCTGCACATGCTAGGCTCGTCAAGCTTAACCCGAGTGTTCCGCGTGCGCAACTGTTTTGCACCCGTTGTATGTGAACGTTGAGTCTATCACACCCGATCATCACGTGGTGTCTCGAAACGACGAACTGTAGCAACGGTGCACAGTCGGGGAGAACACAATTTCGTCTTGAAATTTTAGTGAGAGATCACCTCATAATGCTACCGTCGTTCTAAGCAAAATAAGGTGCATAAAAGGATTAACATCACATGCAATTCATAAGTGACATGATATGGCCATTATCACGTGCTTCTTGATCTCCATCACCAAAGCACCGGCACGATCTTCTTGTCACCGGCGCCACACCATGATCTCCATCATCATGATCTCCATCAATGTGTCGCCATCGGGGTTGTCGTGCTACTTATGCTATCACTACTAAAGCTACATCCTAGCAAAATAGTAAACGCATCTGCAAGCACATATGTTAGTATAAAGACAACCCTATGGCTCCTGCCGGTTGCCGTACCATCGACGTGCAAGTCGATATTTCTATTACAACATGATCATCTCATACATCCAATATATCACATCACATCATTGGCCATATCACATCACAATCATACCCTGCAAAAACAAGTTAGACGTCCTCTAATTTTGTTGTTGCATGTTTTACGTGGTGCCCAAGGGTATCTAGTAGGATCGCATCTTACTTACGCAAACACCACAACGGAGATATATGAGTTGCTATTTAACCTCATCCAAGGACCTCCTTGGTCAAATCCGATTCAACTAAAGTTGGAGAAACCGTCACTTGCCAGTCATCTTTGAGCAAAGGGGGTTACTCGTAACGATGAAACCAGTCTCTCGTAAGCGTACGAGTAATGTCGGTCCAAGCCGCTTCAATCCAACAATACCGCGGAATCAAGAAAAGACTAAGGAGGGCAGCAAAACGCACATCACCGCCCACAAAACCTTTTGTGTTCTACTCGAGAAGACATCTACGCATGAACCTAGCTCTGATACCACTGTTGGGAACGTCGCATGGGAAACAAAAATTTTCCTACGCGCACGAAGACCTATCATGGTGATGTCCATCTACGAGAGGGGATGAGTGATCTACGTACCCTTGTAGATCGTACAGCAGAAGCGATTAGAGATCGCGGTTGATGTAGTGCAACGTCCTCACGTCCCTCGATCCGCCCCGCGAACAATCCCGCGATCAGTCCCACGATCTAGTACCGAACGGACGGCACCTCCGCGTTCAGCACACGTACAGCTCGACGATGATCTCGGCCTTCTTGATCCAGCAAGAGAGACGGAGAGGTAGAAGAGTTCTCCGGCAGCGTGACGGCGCTCCGGAGGTTGGTGATGATCTTGTCTCAGCAGGACTCCGCCCGAGCTCCGCAGAAACACGATCTAGAGGAAAAACTATGGAGGTATGTGGTCGGGCAGCCGTGAGAAAGTCGTCTCAAATCTGCCCTAAAAGCCCCATATATATAGGAGGAGGGAGGGGGAGCTTGCCTTGGGGTCCAAGGGAACCCCAAGGGGTCGGCCGAGCCAGGGGGGAGGACTCTCCCCCCCCCCCAAACCGAGTCCTACTTGGTTTGGTGGGAGGGAGTCCTTCCCCCTTCCCACTTCCTCTTTTTTTTTCTTTCTTCCTTTGATTTTTCTTCCTTGGCGCATAGGATTTGGTGGGCTGTCCCACCAGCCCACTAAGGGCTGGTGTGACCCCCTCAAATACCTATGGGCTTCCCCGGAGTGGGTTGCCCCCCTCCGGTGAACCCCCGGAACCCATTCGTCATTCCCGGTACATTCCCGGTAACTCCGAAAACCTTCCGGTAATCAAATGAGGTCATCCTATATATCAATCTTCGTTTCCGGACCATTCCGGAAACCCTCGTGACGTCCGTGATCTCATCCGGGACTCCGAACAACATTCGGTAACCAACCATATAACTCAAATACGCATAAAACAACGTCGAACCTTAAGTGTGCAGTCCCTGCGGGTTCGAGAACTATGTAGAAATGACCCGAGAGACTCCTCGGTCAATATCCAATAGCGGGACCTGGATGCCCATATTGGATCCTACATATTCTACGAAGATCTTATTGTTTGAACCTCAGTGCCAAGGATTCGTATAATCCCGTATGTCATTCCCTTTGTCCTTCGGTATGTTGGTTGCCCGAGATTCGATCGTCAGTATCCGCATACCTATTTCAATCTCGTTTACCGGCAAGTCTCTTTACTCGTTCCGTAACACAAGATCCCGCAACTTACACTAAGTTACATTGCTTGCAAGGCTTGTGTGTGATGTTGTATTACCGAGTGGGCCCCGAGATACCTCTCCGTCACACGGAGTGACAAATCCCAGTCTTGATCCATACTAACTCAACTACCACCTTCGGAGATACCTGTAGAGCATCTTTATAGTCACCCAGTTACGTTGCGACGTTTGATACACACAAAGCATTCCTCCGGTGTCAGTGAGTTATATGATCTCATGGTCATAGGAATAAATACTTGACACGCAGAAAACAGTAGCAACAAAATGACACGATCAACATGCTACGTCTATTAGTTTGGGTCTAGTCCATCACGTGATTCTCCCAATGACGTGATCCAGTTATCAAGCAACAACACCTTGTTCATAATCAGAAGACACTGACTATCATTGATCAACTGGCTAGCCAACTAGAGGCATGCTAGGGACGGTGTTTTGTCTATGTATCCACACATGTAAATGAGTCTTCATTCAATACAATTATAGCATGGATAATAAACTATTATCTTGATACAGGAATTATAATAATAACTATACATTTATTATTGCCTCTAGGGCATAATTCCAACAAATATATGCTTCGGCAATGGATCCCTCCGGTCTGGCCGTGTTTCGCACATACCGCTTCAGTGTAAGCAGCCTTCTTTCGATCGGGTACATCCAGCCGTATTGTACAGGTCCTCTAAGCATTGCCTCTTCAGGTAAATGGATGACCAAATGAACCATAACAGTGAAGAAAGATGGAGGGAAAATCTTATCTAGCTTGCAAAGGATAATTGGGATTTCTTTTTCAAGTCTTTTCAGAACATCTAGCTTCAGTGTTTTGCAGCACAACTCTTTAAATAAATTCCCTAGCTCAGCAACCGCTTCATATATTTCCTTATCCATCAAACCTCGGAGTCCCGCCGGTAAAATCCTTTGGAGCAGGATGTGACAATCATGTGTTTTCAGGCCTTGAAGCTTGCATCCATCAGGAGAAACACATTTTGCTAGGTTCGCGGCGTACCCATCTGGAAATCTCACATTCATTATATATTCACAGAATGCAAGCTTTTCTTCTTTAGTCATCGTATACCATGCTTCTGGCATTTCGAATGACTCTCCGTCTTCAGAAGGCTGTAGGTGCAAATCTTCTCTTATGCCCATGTATTCCAAATCTAGCCTGGAGTTAACCGTGTCCTTTGTCTTTCCTTCAATATTCAGAAATGTCCCTAGCAGATTCTCAGATATGTTTTTCTCGATGTGCATAGCATCGAGATTATGCCTCAGCTTCAGGTGTTTCCAGTACGGGAGGTCCCACAGAATAGACCTCCGGTCCCAACATTGACCCTGCTGACGCTTTCTTTTCTTTCCATGCTTTCCTGGTCTCACATCTTTGACCTTGTCAAGTTGCTGCTCAAGCTCTTCTTGAGTGAATTGTGCTGGCTTGTCGCGAGTTTCAGTCTCGCCGTTAAAATCCTTGTTTTTCCGCCAAGGATGGCTGCGACTAAGAAAACGGCGGTGCCCAGTAAAGCATATCTTGCTCCTTATTCTCTTTGAGCAATGGTCCTTGTCACAATGAACGCATGCTTGATACCCCCCTGTGGTCCTCCCCGATAAAGTGTGCAGTGTCGGGTAATCATGGATGCACCATAAGATCACAGCACGTAGATTGAACTTTTCGGGACTTCCGGCATCATATGTAAGTACACCCTTCCATAGCAGGAGCAGTTCATCTACGAGGGGCTCCATAAAGACATCAAAATCCTTGCCGGGAGAATTTGGACCCGGAATCAGCAACACCATCATGACGTTGGACTGATCCATACATGCCCATGGCGGAAGGTTGTATGGAATCACAAATACATGCCACATACTATAGGATGTGCTCATCTTTCCAAATGGATTAAAACCATCACCGGCAATGCCGAGTCTAAAGTTCCTTGGATCAGCGGCAAATTCTTTACCTAATTTGTCCAACTCTTTCCATGCCTCCCCGTCAGCTGCATGGCTGAGTTCACCCTCCACGGCTTTCCGATTTAGCTTGTGCCATTGTACCTCCTCCGATTGTTTCTTTGAAATAAACATCCTCTGCAGCCTTGGAATCAAAGGAAAGTGCCTCAATACCTTCACCGGTATCCGCTTCTTCCCATCAGCATTTTTCCACCTGGAGGCATTACATTTTGGACACTCGTCGTAGTCGGCAAACTGCTTCTGAAACAAGACATAGTTATTCGGGCAGACATGGATTGAAACATAGCCAAGTCCCAATGTGCTGATTATACTCAATGCTTCATCATAAGATTTGGGAATTTCGCTATCTGGATATTGCAAGGTCATGACACGGAGAAATCCGTTGAATTGAACATTGGTCATCCGGTAGAAAGACTTGGCGTGAAGTAACTTCACGGTGAAGGAAAATTTGGACAATTTACCACCATCACTAGTTGGGCGCTTCGCCTCCTCTAACAGCTCGGCAAAGATTGTCTTCTGTCGATCACCTTGCGGTTCTGAATTGTAGAAATCCTTTAACAACTCAGGAATTCTGTCATCTTCATTTCCACCCTCCTCAAAACCGGCACCCGCTGGCCGATCATCTTGTACAAAATCATTGCCTTCATCAACATGGTGTGGGTCTGCATCAGGTTCAGGTTCAGGTTCAGGTTCAGCATGTAAAGGTTCTCCATGATAGACCCACCGATCATATGTGCTTGCCATCCCATAAATCAACAGATGAGCCTCTACAGTTCCTAGAGGTTGTTGTGCACGGTTGAGACAGCTCCGACATGGGCAAAGAACATGAGCATCCTCGGCAGCACTTCTACGAACAAATTGCATAAATTCTTCGACTCCTTTTGTTTGTTCAGCGGAAAGCCTTCTAACTCCTTTAATCCAGCTCCTCTCCATCTGCCAAAGACCAAGAAATGTTGCAACTTAGCATCAATCAAAGCTCAGAGACCAACAGTAGCTAGCAAAAAGCAAACCAAACCTAGATAAATCATCAGTGCATGCATTTCCCCTACACAACCTATACCAATAATATTAAATATCCTGCATGCATTTCCCCTGCAAAACCTAATAAAGTGATATATCATATACTCCAGCATCCTGCATGCATTTCCCCTAGACAGCCTATACCAATAATATTAAACATTCATCCATAAAATGATTAGAAGCAGATCCCCTATAATATACCAGCTCCCTCCAGCATGCATTTCCCCTATACCAATAATATTTTTGCATCATCCTGCGAAAAAGATGGATGTCCCCTATAATATACCAGCTCCCTCCAGCCTATACCAATAATATACCAACAATATTTCCCCTATACCAATAATACTGGCAGGAGAAGCTAAATCAGTGTAAGATGGATGTCCCCTATGTCACCTGTGTAGGATGCAAACATAAGTCCATCTACAAATCCAAAGCTGCAGGGGAATAATCACCTTGTGTAGGGGAAGAAGCTCCCTCCAGCTCCCAGCTCCCTGCAGGGGAGTAATCCAGCCGCTCCCTCGAGCTCCCAGCTCCCTCGAGGGGAGTAATCCAGCCGCTCCCAGCTCCCTCCCAGCTCCCAGCTCCCTCCAGCCGCTCCCTCCAGGGGAGTAATCCAAAGCTACAGCCGTCGAACACCACACCAACTCCCCTCGCAGCTCCCTCCACCGCTCCCTCCGCCCCACACCAGCTCCCTCTGCAGCTCCCTCCGCCGCTGCCCGCACCCTCCGCCGCTGCCCGCCCCCGCACCAGCTCCCTCCGCCGCTGCCCGCCCCCGCACCAGCCACCGCCGCCGGTCACCTCCGCATCAGCCCCCGCCGCCGGTCACCTCCGCATCAGCCCCCGCCGCCGGTCACCAGATCCGTCGCGCAGTGGGAAAACTGAAAACTGCAGTGGGTTAGATTAGGGAAGGGCAGGAAAGAGCAGTTGTATCTATATAAAGTTACTATGTATACAGTTAGTTGTATCAACTAACACAAGCAGAGTCGCTAGCGCAGTGGTGCGGACCTATTAGCACTAGCTCTGGACAGAGAGGTCGTGAGTTCGAGTCCTGTCTGCGCTCGAATTTTTGCGATTTGTGCAGTGGTGCACACGATGTGGACAGACCACAAACAAGCCCAATATGTGCACCATGTGGACAGACCACAAACAAGCCCATTAGCAAGCCCAATATAAAAGTAAGATGGAAACAAAATAGCCAACAGAAAAGTAAGATGAAAAAAAATTCAATACATTTTACGATGTTTTTATAATCGTCGTAAAAATTATGTTACATCGTGTTACGATTTTTTTATAATTGTCGTAAAAGTTATGACGATCTCATCTTATGCGGTTACGACGTTTTTGACTCACATCGTCGTAATTTATGTGTAGATTTGATCCCTTCAAACGGTTTACGATGTGTAGATTTATGTGTAGATTTATGACGAATTCATCAACGACGTTTTAAAAAACGTCAAGTATGAGCATATTCCTTTTAGTGTCTTACTTCCTCCGTCACAGTTTATAAGGCATGCACGTGTACCTAGGTCATTAATTTGACTTATATAAAATATATTATTTAACACAAAAATATATCATTAGCAAATAGAACATCTAAAGTTTCTAATGATATATTTTTTGTAACATATGCCTCTCATTAAATTGGTTAAATTGACGACCTAGATACACGTGCCGGACTTATAAACTGAAACGGAGAAAGTATTTTATTTTATTTTATGAACTCGCTGATAACGTGTTTGAAGTGAAAATGAGAACTTCTATTGATTGATTGTTACTGTTACAATATATACTATCCTAACAAACTGCACGACGGCTATGTACAATGGGAGATTCCCCATTAGTGACATGCGCTAATTAGTGCTAACCGCATGACGGTTAGGGACAAGGGGAGATTCTTCATTAATTACATGTGT
Source organism: Hordeum vulgare subsp. vulgare (assembly GCF_904849725.1). NCBI lineage: Eukaryota > Viridiplantae > Streptophyta > Magnoliopsida > Poales > Poaceae > Hordeum > Hordeum vulgare. The sequence continues at coordinate 498,628,757 of NC_058518.1, forward strand.
TAATTAATCAGAACACATTTCATTCTTTATTGCGGGTACAATCAAATGGTGCTACTATTTGGCGATCTAAACTGGATAGAGGCGGAGCACGATGCTCCCGTGTGATTTTTAGACAGACCATGTATGGGAAGGGGACGCTCTTTGTTTTTCCATTTCGTTTTTTTATCATATTTTTTAATTATTCGGGATTTTTTTAAGTAAAGTGGATTTATATATTTTTTGAGAAATCATAAAATGTTCATGGATTCAAAAAATTGTTTGTAGGTGACAAATTCGTTTTGTTTTCCATGCAAAAATGTTTGTGAATTGACCAAATGTTCACGAAATAAAAAATGTTCAAAAAAGTTCATTGATTCAAAATATGGTCATGTTTTTAAAAAAGTTAATGCATTCGTGAGCATTTTTTATTTGTCAATTCATATTCATCAATAAATTGTTTTTGTCAATTTAAATTGACCCCTAAAATGAAACAATGTTCTCTTATTAAAAAAACATTTATGAGTTCCAATTTTTTTACACAAATTCAGAACAATATTCATGAATTCTAAAAATCTTTACAATTTTAAAAAATGTGTGTGAATTGCCAGATACATTTACTATTACAAATATATTCATGATTTCAAAAATAGTTCACGAATTTGAAAAGTTTTTACAATTTCAAAAAATGAAAATATTTGCAAAATTGTAAAAATGTTTGCGAATTCAAAACATATTCATGATGTTAGAAAATGTTCATGATTCCAAAAAGTTGTTTAAACAAATGAGTAAAGCAAAATAATGAAGTAAAAATAGAAGGAATAAACAAATAAAATAGAATGGACAATAAAAACAAAAGGAAAACGAACATGAAAAAATAATAAATAAATAAATAACATACATAGACCAAAATAGAAAAGGAAAAATATCAAATAATAAAGGAAAGACCGTAAATGAAAAAACGAAAAGAAAAGAAAAAAAAACGATGTGGGAAGGTTCTAGAACTGTCCTAAAACCGCATATAAGCTAGTTCGGCCGGCACAAATTGCGTCTTGAGCTAAGCAATTGTGTTCTGAATAGGCCCGATGAGGGACTATGATGGGCAAAGATACTTAGCAAGGTTGTGCAATACTTTTTCTGAATAAGGCATTAGATTTACTTTTTTTTTGTGTGAGAAAACTTTCGTTCATTCATCTTCAATCATGATAGTACAACCAGCATTACAAATAATAAAAATTAAATCCAGATTCGTAGATCACCTAGCGACGACTGGACGCACTAGAGCAGCCAAAGACATGCAACCGACATCGCCTCTCCCTTGTCGGAACTGGGCAAAAACTTGTTTTAGCAAACAACGAAATCATTGTGCTAACGCCCCATAAGACCATTGCACCAGAACAACAACCGTCATCGATAAAGAGACCCGTGGATCAGAAGGAACAATGTGAAGGCACATGAACATCGATGAACGAAGAGCGAATTCGAGTAGATCAACCACAGACGAGATCCACTGGAGACACACCTCCACGTGCCATCCAACGATGCTGGATGCACCTCCAGAACGAGGGTCAGCCGGAAAGAACCTTATTCCATATTCACAGAACCGTCGTCATCTCGTATTTGTGAACAAGACACAAATCTAAAAAAACTAAAAGAAACATTTATTGATTTACAAATGGAGCCATCCCGCCGGCAGAGTCACAGGATCCACCGTGTCACAATGGCCACGGAAGACGAGGCGGATCACCTGCAGCGCTGACAGGAGACAAAGGAACCATAACTTATTTCTGAAGGAGGTGGCTGGTTGAGTGTATATTAGTATTTTCCTAAGGCCTTAGATATGGAAAATCGTATTTGGGGCTTAAGCGCACATATAACGTGGTTGTGCGTGTGTGTTTTTAATCCGGAGAAAGGAGAGCTGTTGGTGAATAGAATCAGCGGCCTCCTACGTCAAGGCAAGTAGGCATAACCACCAAACCACACATGAGTTTCTCCCTCTTTTATTCTTTTTTTCCTCCTTTTTTCTTTTTTTGATTTCCACTTTTTCCTTTTTTTTCTTTTCCTTTTCCAGTTTTTCCTTTTCTGTTTATCTTTTTCCGAGCAGATGATTTGTTTAGCAAATGCGTGAATCTTTTTTCAAATAGATGAACTTTTTGTGATATTCAATGATTTTTCTGAAAACCGCTGATTTTTTTTCAAAATTGATGATTTCGTTTTCAAAATAGACATACTTTCTTAGAATTGATGACCATTTTTCAAATCTGATGAACATTTTTCATATCCTATGAACTTTTTTCCATTTCGCTGACCTTTTTTCAAAGTTGATGAACTTTTTTTCAAATAAATGATTTTTTTTTCAAATAGATGAACTATTTCAAAATTGAATATTTTTTTTTCAAAACAGACAATATTCCGGTGAACGAAGACATAAGGGATATGTTTCATTCGTCCTGAATTCTATTAAGAACTGATTGCACCACCATGGCTGCTAGGCTGGCCCAATACTGCAGAGGACCTCGAGTATTTCTTCCCCCTATGGGCTTTTTGTCAGCTTTTCCACTGTTTTACTATCAGTTTCATTTGGGTTTTCTACTATTTTTCTTCAGTTTATTATGGATTTTTCTTCTTAAACAGATATCTATTTTTTTCATACACATTGTATATTTGTTTATATAACTTTTTATACACATTGAACATTTTTCAAATATTTTTGTTGATGTTATTTTTCTTGCACACATTGTATTTTTTTATTCATCTAATATATTTTTGACATGCGTTATTTTTTTATACACATGATTTATATTTTTCAAATACATGTTGTGAACATATATTAAACATTTCTCATATATATGTTGAAAAACTTACTAAACTATGCAATCATTTTTTACATTGTATAAATTTATTGAAAAATGTCACAAACGTATTGTTGAAGTGCGTGAATATATTTATTAAATGTAATGTACATTTTTTTGTATGTTACAAAATAATTGTTGACTAGTATGAACCTGTTTTTTACAGGCCATAACATTTTAACTGCTACATACTTTTTTTTAAACGTGTGAACTTTTTCTGTCACATATTACATAAATTAGTTTATCATAATATATGTATTTAGTTTTTTTGTAAATATAAGAAAATGGAAAAATTGTATGACATCAGCATGGCGAAAAATAAATTTGCTTGCTTGGCCACCTACGGTTTCACAGTATGCGGTGCGATCTTGTCTCTCACAAGTCACAACAAGCGAAACATATACTCGCTTGAAAAGAGAGCTCGAATCAAAGTGAGCTGAACGATTTGGGGGAGCACGTCATCGATTTACAGATTGGACGAAACCGAAGACACAAAAGTTAGAGGGCGAGGCATTTTTTTTGGAACAAGAGCAGGCGTCAGATGAGTGGGGAGGTCGAAGAGGGAGGGATTTGATTTCTCTCTAAAATCGGCGGAACGAAAAAAAGGTGTAATATTTTGCAAGAAAAAAAACTGATAATATGGTTGTTTCCCCAATTTTTTAATGGTCAGTTGTCCTCATAATCCACTCGTTGGTGCCGTTTTTTCGAGGAAACCAGGGAGAAGGTTTTGCATTGTTTGTTTTTTCACCAGGACCCTGATAAGTGTCATACGTATGGCACGAAGCAAGTATACCCTGACGTTTTTTGGCGACAAGTTTAGTTATCCGAGGATGCAAACTTTCAGTTTTTTTTTCTCGAATGACAAGTTTAATTACAAAAATGTTAGGAGGTGTCACTTCGTGCCACACGTGTGGCAGTTATCATTTGGGTTGCATAAAGAGAGGGAGTAGATATAGACATATTCTTCTCTCTCATAAACGGAGGAGCGAAGGGCATGAGGTATTGGAGGAGGATCAAGAAGACAAAACATAATTTGGAATTGTGAGAATAATTCTACACTTGTTGCATCCACTTATCAATTTCGATTTGATGGATGGTTGTGACAAAATAGTGTTCTTTCTATAGAAATAAGTGAGTAATCCCAACACAACTTGCGCCTTTACTGGTTGTGCACATAAGAAAACATTTCTGGTGCACACCCAGTAAAAGCACTAACCTGGACATGGAGTTTTTGCTTCCGAACTCATATGCTCCCTCATAAACAGTAAAATTAGAAAAATAATAATAATAAATAAAATATTCTGATTTTTTATTGTAAACTTTGATTAAAAAATTGTATGATTGCAAAATTTCAGCTTAAAATAGCGTTTGTGGAAGTCGTGGTATAAAGAAAAACAAAATTGATGCTCTAAAAATGCTAGTTTTGAATACTTTTTGAACTGTTGATTTTGTTTTTTCGTCGTGACTTCCGCGAATGTTATTTCAGGATGAATTTTGGTATGCATGTAATTATTTAAAAATAATATGATTAAAAATATTCAGAATTTTTTGAATTATTTTATTATTTTTTTGATTTTACTGTTCACGAGGGAGCATTTGAGCTTCGGAGTAGAATAGGACTTTTGCACTAACCTGTGTTTCTACAACTAAGATGAGCTGAATGTTATGTACTAAATGATTCCGATGTTTTGAAGCTTATATATTCTCTAATCTAAAAACTCATGGCTTTGTGTAGGAACATTATCTCATAGACTTAGATTGGGAGTAACTAAATTTTGTCTACATTGAATTGGAAATGCATGTCCCTGCCTGTAATTTGGATATAAATCCCGATAAGTTGTTTCTTTGCGTCTGTACAATGGAAATTATTGCCCTTAAAACTGGTTGCTTTATCCAACAGACCACTAACACCCCCCCTGTGTCGCCCCTCCTCTGGCGACACGGGGGAACACCCCCGATGCTGCAAGTGTTGCGTTAGTCGACTATTCTAAGCGTGTCCACGGTTTTGCCTTGGTTTGTTTGTTGCTATGGATTCAAAGCTGCGGTGGCGGGGCCCCGTGGTATACGATGACTAGTTGCAGGTAGCTCGTTCGGTGATCTCCCATGGTGTTAGCCTGGTTTTGTCCTACAGTGTTCTTTGCGAGAGTCGGAGTCGCGTCGTCTGGCCGTGGGTGGTTGAGATTTTGGCTTACGACGGAGTCGGAGTCATTTGCTCAAAGTATGTTGAGTCGAGATCGCCTACGGCGGAGTCCTTTACAGTGTGTGTTGAGTCGAGATCGCCTACGACGGAGTCGGAGTCATTTGCTCAGAGTATAAGGATGGCGATGATGCTTCTAGGGGAGGAGTGATGACGATGACGATGACACCTGTGTGCTGTCTCGCAGAGACCCTTTGTGGAGTGGTGTGCGTGAGCTTTTTTCTGTGTGCCTCTCAATGGTCATCATTTTACTATTTTTTGATTTTACTGTTCATGAGGGAGCATTTGAGCTTGGGAGTAGAATAGGACTTTTGCACTAACCTATGTTTCTATAACTAAGATGAGCTGAATGTTATGTATTAAATGATTCTGATGTTTTGAAGCTTATATATTCTCTAATCTAAAAACTCATGGCTTTGTGTAGGAACATTATCTCATAGACTTAGATTGGGAGTAACTAAATTTTGTCTACATTGAATTGGAAATGCATGTCCCTGCCTGTAATTTGGATATAAATCCCGATAAGTTGTTTCTTTGCGTCTGTACAATGGAAATTATTGCCCTTAAAACAGGTTGCTTTATCCAGCAGACCACTAACACCCCCCTGCGTCGCCCCTCCTCTGGCGACACGGGGGAACACCCCCGATGCTGCAAGTGTTGCGTTAGTCGACTATTCTAAGCCGTGTCCACGATTTTGCCTTGGTTTGTTTGTTGCTATGGATTCGAAGCTGCGGTGGCGGGGCCCTATGGTATACGATGACTAGCTGCAGGTAGCTCGTTCGGTGATCTCCCGTGGTGTTAGCCTGGTTTTGTCCTACAGTGTTCTTCACGAGAGTCGGAGTCGCGTCGTCTGGCCGTGGGTGGCTGAGATTTTGGCTTACGGCGGAGTCGGAGTCATTTTCTCAAAGTATGTTGAGTCGAGATCGCCTACGGCGGAGTCCTTTACAGTGTGTGTTGAGTCGAGATCGCCTACGGCGGAGTCGGACTCATCTGCTCAGAGTATAATGATGGCGATGATGCCTCTAGGGAAGGAGTGATGACGATGACGATGACGTCTGTGTGCTGTCTCGCAGAGACCCTCTGTGGAGTGGTGTGGGTGAGCTTTTTCTGTGTGCCTCTCAATGGTTGTAACGATTTTTGTCCGGTTTTCCACAATTAACCTGACAATCTGTTTTTCGATCGGTTTTTTCCAATTAACTGAGCAACTCTTTTCTTCTTAATGAATGCAGGATAACTGTCATTTTGAATTTTTTTTTGCCTTTCCTTCCATGTTCCATGCTATTTCTTACCAGAAGGGTTGTTCCTTCCTGGAACGAAGATAAAGATTTACCTCATCGATTTAAGTAGACGAAAATTACCCAGTCAATTAACAAAAAAATAGGACGAAAACCGACAAGAGGGGTGTTGAAATTCATGTCAAGTGCTTGATGAGAAAGCCAGAGCCAGGAAGTCTACATTGGAAATAAGCCGCCACAAGGCAGAACTGAACAACTAGCTTCAGTGTTGTAGCACTAAGCCGCGGAGATGAATCCAGCCGGTGGATCTACCTCTCAACTATATCTAGAAAATACTAGAAAGTTATTATAGTTAAAGATAGTTGTCACTTCCTGTACTACTATGTACCACCATGAACCTTGTTAGAGTTGTGTCGAATATTATTGTACAAGGTAGGTTACAGGTGGACTCTGAGTAGTATTGTGTTTAGACAGGATATGGAGCCGTGTCCTGATAGGACACTTGTATCCTAGGCCTCTCATATATAGCGGGGGTAGACACACGATGTAATCTATCCAATATAATAGCATAGGTATGCGGGGGAGCCGGCGGCCTGTGCCGGCGTCCGGGCTACCAAGGTGCGGTATTGTGACGGTGTCATGGGGAGGAGCGCCCGTAGTCAGGCTCCGCGGATATAGCCATGATGGTGAACCTCGTTAACAAATCTCGGTGTCGTGCTTGTGTGATTGCTTAACCCTCGGTAGATCAACTATGCGCCTCGAATTATTTGTAACAAGTGGTATCATGAGCAAGGTTACGAGGAGGTCGCGGATTTGTTGATTTGGAGGATGGATCGTCGTCAAGTTTCGGGCACAAAGGCGATGCAGACATGATGTTCCATGGAGGTCGTTGGGTGCGCTATCGATGAGATCTAGATAAGCAGCAGATAGGAGGGTGCATGGACGAAGCGGGCAGTAGTGGCGACGAGATCGGCTGCGGTGGAGTTCGTATCGGACAAGTACTACTGGCAGGCGCGTGGCAGCGCGAGGCCATGCTGCTAGTCGATCTTGATCCGCAGATCGAAAGCCGCGGCGGCATGCACGGACCGTGGAGTCGCTGGGACAACATGTAGACGTACGACAACGCCTCCTGGTGTGAGGCCCGGGTGCGGCGCGTGGGTTGGCGCGTGAGCGAGAGACGCGCGGATCAGATTGGGTACCAGTGGTCTGATGTAGACGTGATACTCGACATTGGTCGGTAATGATCGATGGTTCTCTGCAATAGGGGTTTGAGTGGTGTGGGTCTGCAGCCCTAGAGACTCGACCAGGACAGCAGAGGCTCGAGGCGGTGATAGTGGCGAGGCGTGCGGTAAGCACGGGACACAACGACAGACCAAGACACTACTGGTCAGACATGTGGTCAGAAAAGTTGTGAAAAGGGTGCTGAAGCAGTGTTGGTGAGTATCGGATTCAAGTTGGTGATTGGGTCTATCGGTGCCGGTTTGATGGACGGGAGTTTACCGTGGAGAATCTGAGAAAGTGACTGAAAGTTTGAATTGTCATAAGCGGAGAGAGTACATGGCCGTATATTCTGTGGGGTTCAGTGCACATGGCAAAGTGCGGATGACAAGTACAGAAGGAGGCAGAGTGCTATAGCTGTGGGACATGTTAGAGATTATCCGGGAAAAGGATGAGATAACTGCGAATTAGACTCGGGGTGATACAAGGCGACGGTGAAATTCCTTCAAGTTTCATACGGACGGTCAAGAAAGAGCAAGGATGTTGAGTTCAGTTGGAAGCACAAAGTAGAGTAATAAGGAACTTAACTTTGCTCGAGGGTTGACTGCAAAGAAGACGAGAAGGGACTACAGTTGCAGGTGAAGTCACATGGAGTCTGGGAGTAGCAGTGGTGCTCATGGCGTATCTCAAGTCCAATATACATGGAAGTTTGACACATGGATGAACTCAAGGTGGTGGAGAATATTCGTCAAGGTGGAGTTTGTTAGAGTTGTGTCGAATATTATTGTACAAGGTAGGTTACAGTTGGACTCTGAGTAGTATTGTGTTTAGACAGGTTATGGAGCCGTGTCCTGATAGGACACTTGTATCCTAGGCCTCTCATATATAGCGGGGGTAGACACACGATGTAATCTATGTCAACATAATAGCACAGGTACGCGGGGGAGCCGGCGGCCTGTGCCGGCGTCCGGGCTACCAAGGTGCGGTATTGTGACGGTGTCACGGGGAGGAGCGTCCGTAGTCAGGCCCGGGGGATGTAGCCATGTTGGTGAACCTCGTTAACAAATCTCGGTGTCGTGTTTGTGTGATTGCTTAACCCTCGGTAGATCAACTATGTGCCTCGAATTATTCGTAACAAACCTAAAGCTTTGTTGCTCCCGCTTACTCGATGTACACTATCTATGTATAAATAACCAAACACATATTGCAAAAGCTTCCAAAGAGAGACACAAGACACATCAGTCCATATGGCGCGGCGGCCGGCGTGAGCCACATGCCCGGGCACGAGCGGGAACCCAGCTAGCCCGATCGGTTCAATCCATCCTAGTCTTATCTGCACGGCTGCACCACGAAGATCATGAGGGCATGCAGATGCAGTTGCATGCAGGAGCACGAGGCAGGTGGAATGGATAAGCTAAAGCTACACCAGCTGCCGCTCGACCTGTCCAGTCCGGCCGGCCGGCCGGCACTCGATCGCGGCCGTGCCAACTTACGCGGGAGGCAGAGATTCTCTGCAATCCCTTCCCCTGGCTCCTACTCGATGCGCTGCGCGCACGCACAGGCCAGTTCAGTTGGTCGGTCCGAACCCGAGCCGACCAGCCCGCGTGCCTGGCAGCGTGCGACATGCCATGGCATGGCAGCTAGCTCCCCGGCGGGAGGCAGAGAAAGAGAGAGAGAGAGAGAGGCGGTGCATCCATGCTCATCCTGCCCCGCCGATTCACCAAGGGCCGGATTCCCTTGCCCACCACCGGTCGGTGTATGCGATGAATGCATGCACCCGGCGTCGATCTCGAAGCACCATGAAAGCCAGCAAACAGAAGGAAGAACAGCGGCAACGTCCGGACTCAACCGTGCGCTCGTCGATTTCTCTTGGGACGTAAGAGCAATTTTAATGAAGCGATCCATTTTGTTCGTCATCCTTCGTTTGAGTCGACGGAGACACAAAATACGGCCCAACGCGTCGATTCAAACGGATGCGCGTCCGGTTTTCGTCCGCAGACAACCCATATCCGATTCATTTTTGAGCCGGATTTGCAACCGCGCGGACACGCGACGGACGCGCGCACGCTCGCCTTCTCTTCCTCTGGGCCCGCTGGTCGGAGGCACATTGACCTCCCACATCCAAACCTTGCCCGCCTCCTTCGTCGCCGACGCTGTCGCCCATTTTTTCGACGACTCTGCCAGCTGCCGGCGCCTCCACATCCGCCCAGCAATGCCGCCCACTCCCACGTCGCCCGCCGCCGCCGCAGTCTTGTCGCCGGGGAGCCAACTGCTTCCCACTCCCGCGCCCCCACCACACAGCCCGACGGGAGCCGCCTCGCAGCCCGGTCAGATCCTCACCGGCACGCTCGTCAGACATCGGACACCGGCAGGGCAACTAGCTGGTCCGTGCGCGCCGCGACTCCATTTCGACAGTTTGCCAAGGTACAAAATGGACTCTGCCGACGAGTTCTTTTTTTCACAATTTGCTTTGCGACTGACGATTCGTCGTCCGATGATGAGGAGGAGCTATTGTTGGTCCATCACCAGCTCAACATCCAACGGTCGTTGTTCTGTGGCTCCATTCCGGGCCACCTTCCGACGTTGAATCATAACCGAGAGAGCAGGCATTTCCTTCTTTGGAAGGACTACTTTGATACAACAAACCCGTTGTTCAAGCATCAAAAATTTCGTCGCCTTTTTCGTATGAGTAGGCATCTTTTCAACTGTATTAGAGAGGGGGTGGTCGGCTATGATGACTATTTCGAGTGCAAAAAGGATGCCGTTGGCAAGATATGTTTTCCCTCTTATCGAAAATGCACTGCCGCCATCCGAATGCTTGCATACGGAGTGCCCGGTGATCTTATTGACGAGTACGTCCGTATGAGCGAGTCTACTTGCCTAGAGTCCCTGTATAAGTTCTGCAAGGCTGTTATTGCTGTTTTTGGCCCTGAGTACCTGAGAGAGCCGACTGCTGAAGATACAACCCGTTTGTTGGCGATGAATGCCAGCAGGGGCTTCCCACGGATGCTTGATAGCATAGACTGCATGCACTGGGAGTGGAAGAACTGCCCTTCTGCTTGGCAAGGGCAGTTTAAGGGCCATATCAAGGCTTGCAGTGGCATACTAGAGGCCGTTGCGTCTGAAGATCTCTGGATTTGGCACTCTTTCTTTGACATGGCCGGATCACACAATGATATCAACGTGCTTCAGCGTTCGCCGGTGTTTGCTAGGCTTGTCGAAGGCAACAACCCACCAGTGAACTTTACTGTCAACGGCCACAACTACGACAATGGATACTACCTAAATGATGGTATCTATCCTTAGTGGACCACTATTGTCAAAAGACAATACCCAACCCTGTCGGAGAGAAGAGGAAACGATTTTCCCAAGAGCAAGATGGTGCTAGGAAGGATGTCGAGCGTGCCTTTGATGTTTTGCAATCTCGATGGGGGCATCGTTCGGTATCCTGCTAATACCTGGAGCACGCAGAAACTGTGGGAGGTGATGACTGCTTGTGTGATCATGCATAATATGATCGTAGAAGACGAGCGTCCGGAACATCTGTACGATCAAGGGTTTCGGTTTCAGGGTGAGAATGTTGTGCCTGAGCATGGAGGAGCGGCAACGTTTGAACAGTTCATACAATTTCATCAAGACATGCGTGATTGAGAAACTTACGTGCAACTGCAAAATGATTTGGTTGAGCATATGTGGGCTCATGTTGGCAACCAATAGATTTATCTTCTTTTATTCGAGCAAAACTATGTGCGAACTATGTGAGACATTTTTATTTTTATTCGGCTTGTAATAACTATGCTATTTTCGGTATAAATTATGTTATTTGATTCAAACTATGAAAATCATGCAAAATAGGGCGGCCAACCGGCCACGCCGGCACATATGGGTCGGCGAGTTGGGCGCGCTGCCGACCCATATCTAAAACAGGACGGACGCCGGATGGACGACCGACCCAAACGGACAAAAAGCGAACGAAATCGTTGTCCGTTTGGGTCAGCCCGTTGGAGTTGCTCTAAGGGCATCTTTAAAACCGACACTAAAATGACACTTTAATTGTCGACATATAAAGATAGATCACTCCGCGGACACGGATACGGAAGGCGATTATTGAAAACTGTCCACATAGGTTCGGTCACATTTTAGAAGAAGTTTATAAAAAATGAACAAATTTGATGCATATTTAAATGCATCTCACGATACTCATTCATACTTGGATAATTTTACATGAAATTGATGCTTTCTATCTAAATCAAAACAAACTTATTTCATATTTAGACATATTTTAACTAGACCAAACTTTAAACCTAGCCTAAAATGACCGCCGGCATTCATTCTTCATCTCTGGCCGGCCATGTAGCAACAATATCATTCTCCATCTCCGACCGGCCATGCAGCAGCAGTAACAACAACAACAAAACAACAACAAAAGCAACAACAACAACACTTGAATAAGCTGAAGATGAAACCCATCAGATCTTACGACCAATTCATGGTTCTAACACATGGATAACAAACTTTCACGCATCCCTGTAAATGTCTAGTTCTTTGGTCATACTCCAGTCTTTCATATATGTTTCTTTTGGACTCCTTTCATGTTAAATTCAGTCTACCCCGCCCTCTTTTGACATGATCAACAAACTTTAGTCGTTCATTATGCACTGGACTTTCTTGAGGCCTGCGCTGAATATGTTCAAACCATCTCAACGATATTGGACAAGGTTCTGAAGGCCTGCGCTGAATATGCCCAAACCATCTCAACACACTTTAGCCATCTACTATGTCTTGGAGTTTCTAGAGGCGTGCACCAAATATGTCCAAACCATCTCAGACGATGTTGGACAAACTTCTCTTCAATTAGTGATATCCAACTCTATCTCGTATATCATCATTTCAGACGTGGTCCTTCCTTGCGTGGTCACACATACATCTCAACATGCGCATCTCCGTCACACATCCATGATCCCGAAAAAATGAAGCTTCACCTCCTCCGCAACCATGAGCACCAGAAACTGAAGCTATCCTCCTTCACGTCACCGACAAGCGGCTAATGGATCGATGATATTGAGGCCACCAAACTTGGCTTCAACAGGAGGGAAGGAGCGGTGGCCGTCATGGCATACAAGCGTCGACAACCTCCCATGCGCTATTCTTCCTCGCTGCCGGTGGGGCGTACCGACTTCGTGATCGGGCGGCGTTGCGCGACCGAGCTAGCGAACTCGTCTTTGTCCTTGATCTTGCCAAATACCTCATACGCAGCCTCGTTGAACTCCCTATACACGTCTTCTAACTCCGTCTGATGTTGGTGATATTGACAGTGGTCGCGGCGGATGTCACAGGAGGAGCGTTAGGACTTGTGCAACGCCTCCTACTCGGGCACATCCATGTCCAACGCTGATGGGGTTATAGTCCCAGGGTAGGGTCATAGGTCTGCCCTATAGGTCCTACCCAAGGACTACCCTTGATAGAGGACAAAGCCCTTAGACAGTTCCGACTGAACTAAGGGCGCCCCCATCATCCAGTCGGCGACGATCCACTCGGAGCATATCTAATGTACCGATTGGAATTCACTCTGTACATCGTAACCTCCCAGGAGGGCAACGGTCATACGTTTTCATACACCATTATTAGCATTTAAAGCTTACGTTACTTGTAACGTAAGCGTTTACTCGCCACTACTCCACCCCTGTCCACCGGGCCATTATGAAGGGCAGCACACTCTATATAAGCCGCCCTTCACCACTGGTACGGGGGTTGGCACTTGCTGTAATCCCACAATTCACTCGACACAAAGCTCCCAAGAGCACTGAGACGTAGGGCTTTTACCTCCACCATAGAGGGGCCTGAACTCATACATCCTCGTCGTAGCTAAGGCTCTGCCCATATACTTTCGTACCCCATACTTCTACTATCAGACTTATACCCACGATAGTTGGCACCCACCGTGGGGCAGGCGTCTAAGCAACTTCCGGTGAGTTTGCGATTTCATCTTTTCGTCATGTCACCCGGCGGAGATCTACGCATGGGTCATGAGATCCTCTTCGGTGCACTCTCCTTCATCGCCGACGATTCGGCATGGCTTTGGGATGCACCCCTCGACGTCGAGACGCTTCCGAGTCGCGGGGCTACGCACTTTCGTGCCAGCTCCTGCGGCGTTCTTCTTCTCCAGCCATCGACCCCGGTGTCAATCTTCGCCCCCGTCACGCGCCGCAACAAGCGATCCGGTCGTTCGCGGCTCCAGCGTTGGGTTCGACACGCCCTAGCGCGACAAAACATGTCCTCTCAAGTGGCGGTGCTCGAATTGGTTGTGGTCCCGCCGTCATCCCAGTGCTTGGAGTCAGTTCCGACTGAACTACCTCTCGAGTATCAGGGTCACGGGCCTGCAGCCGAAGTACTCATGGCCGATTCCCACGAAAGTCCCCTCGGGACTGGTCGGAACGAGCGTGAGTTCGAAGAATCATCCGGCGCTCGTCGTCAGCACCTTTGTTCTTCCAGTCGACGCACTCGCCAGAGCAACGTCGAGGTGTTCCGCACACCCATCCTCAACTTGGCCGCAGCCGCCAGGATAGCTGATTCTCTCCAGCCGACTGATTCGGAGGCTGGTAGAGGAATCGAGCAGATCCGTGCCTTGTTACATACGGCGCAGCAGCAAAACTCGGCGGTCTCCCAGTCGCACCACAAGATCCACAACAGTTCCGTTCAAGCGAACACGCATCGGTCGGTTTTCAGTCCCGACTCTCACCAGCGACGCAGAGGGGGCAGCCGTTCCACGGACCCGAGTCGGAATCCGCTTTCCATTCGGTCTCATCCCGAAGATCGTCGCCGTTCGCGTACTCCTCCGCGGAGTGGGCCTTACGAACCCCGGCATTACGATGATCGTCGTTCGGGCGGTGGCGCGCATGATCCAAGGCCTGACGCAAGAGGGTATATCACTCAGAAGAAGGTCGACAGAAGTCGAGCCCACCGTGATGGTCACGATAGAGAACGTCCTAGTGGAAGCAGGACCGTTGTTTCTGGTCCCGAGTGCTTCAGTTGGGCCATCCGCTCGAGTGACATCCCTCCCAACTTCCGATTGGCGACGGGAATCAACAAATTCACAGGAGAGTCCAAACCAGGAACTTGGTTAGACGACTACAGAGTGGCGGTCCAGATCGGTGGCGGAGATGGCCATGTCGCCATGAAACATCTCCCACTGATGCTCGACGGTTCGGCTCGAGCTTGGCTAAACCAGTTAGCCCCATCAAGCATTTACAGTTGGGCAGATCTATCCCGAGTCTTCATCAGGACCTTCGAGGGTACGTGCAAACGCTCTGCTGGTCTCATAGAGCTTCAACACCGTGTCCAGAAGCAAAACGAGCCCCTGCGTAATTTCATCCAGCGCTGGACGACCCTCTACCACACGGTGGAGAATGTTACAGAGCACGAAGCAGTCTGCGCCTTCAAGGCAGGCGTTCGGTACAGAGATCTATACCTGAAGTTTGGTCGGACAGGCGACATCTCCATGAGCAAGATGATGGAGATAGCCGCGCGTTATGCAAATGACGAAGAGGAGGACCGCATACGTAGCGGCAAGAATAAGTCAGTCGCCGATGGAGATGGGAACAGCAGTCGGAAGCACAAACAGAAAGCTCAATCCACTCCGCAAGCAGAGGCGGCAGTCGTTACAAATGCTAAGTTCAAAGGCAAGGGGAAAGCACAGTACACCCCTAAGAAGAGACAGTCAGGGAATTCCATCCTAGATCAACCGTGTCCAATCCACACAAAGACGGATGAAGAAGGCAATGTCATATTGCCGAAGCATACCACTCGGCAGTGTCGCCTCCTGATCCAAGGATTCGGTGAAGGAAAACCGCGTGAGAAAGACACCGAGCAAGATGATGAGGACAAGGAGGATCCGTTCCCTCAAGTCCATGCAACGTTAATGATTTTTGCTGATGTAGAAAGCAAAAGTCGACTGAAGCTGGTCAACAGGGAGGTAAACATGGCAACCCCATCCACTCCCACGTTCCTCAAGTGGTCACAAACTGCAATCACCTTTGATTAGTCAGACCACCCAGCACACGTACCCACCCCAGGGAGGCAAGCTCTGGTCGTCGACCCGGTGGTGGAAGGAGTTAGGCTGCGCAAAGTCCTCATGGATGGCGGCAGTGGCTTGAATATCATGTACGCCGATACTCTCAAGGGAACGGGCATTCCGATGTCCAGACTTAGCGAGAGCAGTATGCAGTTCCATGGAGTCGTCCCAGGAAGAAAGGCCAAATCACTCGGCCAGATTGCGTTGGATGTCGTTTTCGGCTCTGACAAGAATTTCCGCAAAGAGAAGTTAACATTCGAGGTGGTAGACTTCCAGAGTGCATACCATGCGATTCTGGGCCGTCCGACATATGCGCGTTTCATGGCCCGTCCATGTTACGTCTATTTGAAGCTAAAGATGCCCGGTCCCAAAGGTGTGATTACTGTCACAGGCAATCGGCAGCGGGCCGAGGAGTGTCTGCAGCAGGGGTCGAGAATTGCAGATCATCAGATGGTTGTACTCGAGTTGGATGAGTACAAGAAGACTGCCGACCCCGCTAACCTGATGCGTTCAAAGAAGCCAGCTTCCAAGTCCGCATTCCAGTCGGCGGGAGACACGAAGAAAGTAAGCATCCACCCCACGGACGACACCGTCGCTCCAACAAACATCTCCACCACCCTCGATCCAAAATAGGAAGCCGAGCTCATCCAATTCCTCCATGAGAACTGGGACATTTTTGCATGGAAGCCTGCTCACATGCCAGGTGTACCCAGGGAGTTGGCTGAGCACTGACTGCATGTGGATCCTGCCGCTCGGCCCGTCCAAGAACGCCTGCGTCGGTCCGCCGCGCACAAGAGGAAAGCAATCGGAGAGGAGGTGGCTAAACTTTTGGCAGCCAACTTCATTCGCGAGGTACACCACTCCGAGTGGCTCGCTAATGTTGTCATGGTGCCCAAGAAGGACAAGTCTCTCCGTATGTGCATCGATTTCAAGCATCTTAATAAGGTCTGTCCAAAAGACCACTTCCCGCTCCCCCCCATTGATCAAATCGTTGATTCGACTGCGGGTTGCGAGCGCTTATCCTTCCTTGATGCCTATTCGGGCTATGATCAGATCCTTCTGTATGGTCCAGATGAATTAAAACAGCCTTCATCACCCCATTCGGGTGCTTCCGTTACATCACTATGCCATTCGGTTTGAAGAATGCAGGAGCAACTTTTATGCGAATGATCCAAAAATGCCTCCTAGATCAGATCGGTCGAAATGTGGAGGCATATATGGACGATATCGTAGTCAAGTCACGCAAAGGTTCTCACCTGCTGACTGACTTGGCAGAAACATTCGCCAACCTACGTAGGTACGATATCAAGCTCAACCCAGCAAAGTGTTCATTCAGCGTTCCCAGCGGGAAGTTACTCGGTTTCTTCGTTTCCGAACGAGGGATCGATGTCAACCCCGAAAAGATCGGGACCATTGTTCGAATGGAGCGGCCGGTAAGAATACATGATGTTCAAAAGCTCACACGTTGCCTAGCAGCTTTGAGCAGGTTTATCGCTCGACTCGGCGAGAAGGCGTTACCTCTGTACCGACTCATGAAGAAGTCAGATACCTTCGAGTGGACAGACGAAGCCCAAATCGCATTCGACGACCTCAAAGCCCTGCTTTCCACCCAGCCGGTTCTTACTGCCCTGCTCAGTAAAGAACCCCTTCTTCTGTACATCGCGGCTACAAATCAAGTCGTCAGCACCGTTCTGACTATCGAACGCGAAGAAGAAGGCAAAGCGTACAGGGTTCAGCGGCCAGTATATTATGTTTCCGAAGTCCTGACTCCTTCCAAGCAGAGGTATCCCCATTATTAGAAGCTTATTTATGGGATCTACATGACTGCAAAGAAGGTGGCTCATTATTTCCAAGACCACTCGGTATCTGTCATATCTGATGCTCCGTTGTCGGAAATTCTCCACAATCGGGACGCATCAGGCCGAGTAGCAAAGTGGGCAATGGAGATGCTATACTGCGACATCAAGTTCGAAGCCAAGAAAGCTATAAATTCTCAAGCTCTTGCTGACTTCATAGCAGAATGGGTAGAACAACAGCAACCGACTCATATCTACTCGGCTCATTGGACCATGTTCTTCGATGGGTCCAAGATGTTGAATGGCTCCGGCGCCGGCGTAGTGCTCATATCCCCGAAAGGTGATAAACTCAAGTATGTGTTGCAGATCCATTTTGATTCTTCCAACAACGAGGCAGAGTACGAAGCTCTCCTTTACGGGTTGCGCATGGCCATCACACTCGGCGTCCGTCGCCTGATGGTCTATGGCGACTCAGATCTAGTGGTTTATCAAGTAATGAAGGAGTGGGATGTAAGGAACCCCGCCATGATTGCATACTACAACGCAATAAGGAAGCTCGAGAAGAAGTTCGAAGGGCTGGAACTTCACCATGTTCCCCGACTGAAAAACCAAGCAGCAGATGAATTGGCAAAACTTGGATCCACACGGAGACCGGTCCCGAGTGATGTCTGCCTCGAGCACCTACACCTCCCCTCGGTAAAAGAAGATCCTTTTACAGAGGAACCTGTACAACCGAACAACTCAACAGATCAGACTGAGCTCGAGGTTCCCGTTGTGGTTGACTTGATCATGGAGATTCTACCTGTCATTCCCGAATGGACTGTGCCATTCATTGTGTACATCCTGAGGCAAGAGTTACCGGAAGACGAGGCCCAAGCTAGGCAGATCGTTCGCAGGTCGAAGTCCTTCACCGTCATTGATGACCAGTTATACAGAGAAAGTGCTTCAGGCGTTCTTCAGCGTTGTATCTCTCCTGAGGAGGGACAGTTAATTTTGTAAGAAATTCACTCGGGAACCTGCGGTCATCATGCCTCCTCAAGGGCAATCGTCGCTAAAGCGTTCAGAGCTGGTTTCTTCTGGTTGCAAGCGAATGAAATGGCAAAAGATATAGTCGACCGTTGCGAAGGTTGTCAGTTCTATTCAAACAAGTCCCACAAGCCAACGTCTGTGCTGAAGACAATTCCTCTTGCTTGGCCATTCGTCGTGTGGGGATTAGATACAGTCGGACCATTCAGAACATGTCAAGGAGGATTCACCCATCTGCTGGTAGCAGTCGACAAATTCACCAAGTGGATTGAAGCCAAGCCTATCAAGAAGCTTGATGCCCTTACGGCCATCAAATTTATCAGAGACATCATCACCAGATACGGGGTTCCACACAGCATAATCACCGACAATGGCACAAACTTTGACTCGGACAGGTTCAAAGGTTTTTGCGCAGGCCAAGGTATCCGAGTGGATTTTGCATCTGTTGTGCACCCGCAAACAAATGGACGAGCGGAGCGAGCGAATGACTCATTCTTCAAGGGTTGAAGCCTCGACTCCTGCGGGAAGTTGGACATGCCTCCGGCGCATGGGTCACCGAGCTGCCTTCGGTGCTGTGGGGCCTCCGAACAACTCCGAATAGATCGATAGGGCGATCCCCGTTTTTCCTCGTTTATGGAGCAGAGGCGGTCCTTCGGAGTGACTTGCTTCACAACTATCCACGAGTCGAACTCTTCTCCGAAGCCGAAGCAGAGCAAGTCAGGCAAGACGGAGTGGACCTTTTAGAAGAGGAGCGCGAGATGGCATTGATCCGTTCAACAATTTATCAACAAGATCTGCGGCGATTTCATGCACGGCACGTCAGGAGCCGCACGTTCCAAGCAGGCGACCTGATGCTCCGAGTGGATCAACAGAGACCACACAAGTTGGCTCCCGCCTGGGAAGGACCGTTCATCATTTCTAAGGTGCTGAACAATGGAGCATATAGACTCTACAACCTCGACAGGGAAACGGACGAGCCGCGAGCATGGAATGGAGATCTACTGAAGCGCTTCTACACATAACCGCCGACAGAGATAATGTAAAGAACAAGTATCATCGAAGTAATACAAAGCGGATTAATTTCTTGCCGATTGAAAATTCTTCCGCGTTTGCAGACTCCGGTCTAAAAAACTAACTCCGAGTGTGCGTCAAAAGTCACACTCAGGGACTTAGCTACGACCCAGAGCCGCCTAAGTAAAAACTAACTCCGAGTGTGTGTCAAAAGTCACACTCGGGGACTTAGCTGCGACCCAGAGTCGCCTAAGTAAAAACTCGTTCCGAGTGTGCACTAAAAGTCACATTCGGGGACTTAGCTGCGACCCAGAGTCGCCTAAGTAAACAACTCGCTCCGAGTGTGCACTAAAAGTCACACTCGGGGACTTAGCTGCGACCCAGAGTCGCCTAAGTAAAAACTCGCTCCGAGTGTGCACCAAAAGTCACACTCGGGGGCTTAGCTCCGATCCAGAGTCGCCTAAGTAAACAACTCGCTCTGAGTGTGCACGAAAAGTCACACTCGGAGACTTAGATGCGACCCAGAGTCGCCTAAGTAATCAACTCACTCCGAGTGTGCACGAAAAGTCACACTCGGAGACTTAGCTGCGACCCAGAGTCGCCTAAGTAACAACTCACTCCGAGTGTGCACGAAAAGTCACACTCGGAGACTTAGCTGCGACCCAGGGTCGCCTAAGTAAACAACTCGCTCCGAGTGTGCACGAAAAGTCACACTCGGAGACTTAGCTGTGACCCAGAGTCGCCTAAGTAAACAACTCGCTCTGAGTGTGCACGAAAAGTCACACTCGGAGACTTAGCTGTGACCCAGAGTCGCCTAAGTAACAACTCGCTCTGAGTGTGCACGAAAAGTCACACTCGGAGACTTAGCTGCGACCCAGAGTCGCCTAAGTAAAAACTCGCTCCGAGTGTGCACTAAAAGTCACACTCGGGGACTTAGCTGCGACCCAGAGTCGCCTAAGTAAACAACTCGCTCCGAGTGTGCACCAAAAGTCACACTCGGGGACTTAGCTGCGACCCAGAGTCGCCTAAGTAACAACACACTTCGAGTGTGCACCAAAAGTCACACTCGGGGACTTAGCTGCGACTCAGAGTCGCCTAAGTAAACAACTCGCTCCGAGTGTGCATTTCAAGTCACACTCGGAGACTTAGCTGCGAACCAGAGTCGCCTAAGTAAAAAGCTTCCTCCGAGTGGGCACTCAAGATACACTCGGAGGCTTAGCAGACACTCATTGAGGCTCATATGGATGTGAAGACAACTGACAACTACATGCTCCGCATGTTTGCCATTGGCTTCACCACGAGACCCCCAAACAAAAACCACGAGCCAAAATTATGTCAAAAAAAACTCAGGGAAAGAAGAGCGAAAGATCCGGTTCGAATTCAAATTGGTTCTACGACCAGTCGGCTCGGTGTGAATCAAGTTTATCCACACTGAGCCAAGAATGTACCGGCCAACAGCAGTGGCCAAAGTTTAACACAGACTACACTCGGCATACCGAGGTAAATGCGCGTTCAGCATAAAGTTTATCAAGCGTCGCCGGGGCTGGCAGGCTCCACAAAGGTGTCGAGGTCGATTCCATCTGCAATCCGAGTGGCTGTGTCGAAGAAGGTCTCCATGAAATCTTCAAATCGAAGCTTCTTGGTGTTGGCGACCTGCAACGTCTTCAGCTTGTCTTCACGGGCTTCCTTGCAGTGCACTCGGACCAGAGGCAGCGCCACGTCCGCGCCACACCGAGCGGCAGACTTCTTCCATGCCTGCACTCTGCTTGGAACGTCCTCCAGTCGAGTCATCAACCCCTCTATCTCGTTCCGGGAGTTATCTTCAGGCCACAGCTCCTTGTCAATTCGGCCGACAACTCCTCTCAGGCGACCAATGAAAGGACCCACCTTGTTAAGGCGGGAATTCACTCGGAACATGTCCCGGTTAGCTTCATCACCGAGTGGAACATTCGGTTGCCCAAGCGACCGTTCAATCTTGACAGTTTCGGCTTCAACGTCCTGACAGAAATCCGCAAAGAAAAGACAGGGAGAAAATAAGCGCGGAGTGAACTCCAAAGTCAAAGAGCACTCAGCAAGCAACTTACCACCAAGCAGTGCGACCATCTTCTTCGCCCAGTCGCCGATGTAGTTCTCCTGCGCTCTGCACCGAGTGTTCATTAACTTCAGCTGGCCCATCCAGTCAGATCTCTCCTTCTTCATTTTTTCTACCTCGGCTACCAGTGCCTTGTTAGTCTCCCGAGATTCCTCCAAAGATTTTTCTCGTTCAGCGAGAGCCTTCTTCAAGCCAGCCACATCATTCACAGCTACCTCCAAGTCGGCAGCAAGTTGAGTCTTCTCAGCCTTCAGAGCATTATAGGCCGATCCCAGTTCACATGTCTTCTGTCAAAGAGACACAAAGGGATGCTCAGTCAGATTCAACAAGGAAAAAGTCTCGACAGATATGACAAAACAATCAAAGCTCAAAATTCTTTAAACCTCTGCCGATGCAAGCAATCGACAGCGGTCTCGGTGACTACACCCAGTGGGTTCACTGAGAGTGACCCCACTGGTATGAAGCTCGAACAGGTCGGTCCCATTGAGCCCCATAGCAAACCAACAACACTATGAGATTCCTATTACTCGACCCGAGTAACACTACTCTCGGGGACTACACCCAGTGGGTGCACTCGACGTGCCCCCACTGGTACCATTTGGGCAGATCAGCTCTGATCTGTAGAGATTATGGAAAATACATATAAAGACAACTGCCGGTGCAAGCACTCGACAGAAGTCTCGGGGACTAGACCCACTGGGTTCACTCGGAGTGAACCCACTGGAAAATCAACCTACTGTATCCGAGTATCTCGCTGAAACACCCAGTGGGTACCAAGAGGAATGTAAACACTTACTAGCGCACTTACTCGGATATCAGCCCGAAGCTCCAAGCTCTTCTTGTACAGGGGCGCGATGGAGTCATATGCTCCCTTGGCGTCGCCCACCATCAGCTCCACTTGCACCATGGCGTCCTTGGCGGCTCCTACCTGATCTTCTGGGAGGCGTCGGGCATCATATTGAACAACCGACGGACCCGGCGTGGCAGAAGACTCCCTAGGCATCCCGAGCTCTGCTCCAGTCGGTTCCGCCGTGAGGGCCACCGTCTCAGTCGGCGGCACGTTCATGGCGGGATTGGCAGCAGGTTTGATAACCCCAGGGACAGGCGCCAAAGCTGGTTCCGACCTCCTTTGGTCGTCATCGTCCAGATGGATCACCTCCGAAGGAAGCCCGACTGAACAAAATAAAAACACAGAAAAAGGTCAAGATCAAAGACAACACTAGCGAAACGGTAATACAGCTCTCGGAGTAGTGACAACGTACCTTGCTGGGACGTGGCGGCGTTATCAGTGTCCATGGGATCATCATCCTGACATGGCAGAGAGGTGGCGGAGGTAGCAGCTCTGTTGAGTGAATTCCACTTGACGGGTAAACATGAATTCCCAAAAAGAAGTGTCCAATCGGATACTGAAGGAAGATGGAAGAGCAAAGATACTTACGCTGAGGCGACCGGAACAGCGATCCTCATCCGGGGCAAGGCTTTCCGAGGTTCAGACCCGCTAGGTCTAGCCACCTTGGACGGCTGGTTCACGGGCTCGGCAGAAGCACCCCTGGTTCTCTTCACACTCCGAGCACTCGGGGCCACGGGAGGAGCCGGCGGAGCACTGGGGTCATGACGACGCTAGGTTCGGTGTTCTAGTGATGAGGGTGACGAGCTCTACTCTCCACTCTCCTCCTCCTCCTCCGTCTCCCCACTGTCAGAGACGTACTCGGCGCTATCCGCGCTGCCCTCCATGTTGCCTTCCTCTTCCTCGACTGGATTCCCATTCGAGACTGCAGAATGCCAGTTCATCCACTCCTGCACAAAACACAGTCGGCAACATCAGTCAGCGAGACAAGAAAAGAAATAAAATTGAGAAGGTTAAAAGAACTCGATGACATGTACTCACCTCATTCGGAGGAGGATTTTCGACGCGGAAGGCCTTCATCCGCCGAGCTCCCACGGGGTTATCACATGTACCCGTGATGCTGCGGACCCATGCACTCACGGTCTCCTCGCTCACGTCTTCCGGATGGGACCGAGTGGTGTCCGAAGGCCCCGTGTAATGCCACATTGCGTGGTCTCGGGCCTGGAGCGGCTAGATACGTCGACCCAGAAAAGTCTTCAACAGGTCCATGCCGGTGACTCCCTTCCGAACGACGGCTATGAGCGCGTCGACCAAAGGCTGGATCTGGGTTCTTTCTCCCTTAGAGAGCGCTAGCTTCCTGGGAGGGCCCGGACGGTCTAAACTAAAGGGTGGTAACCCACTCGAAGCATTCGGGCAGGCAATGTCCTGGCAATAGAACCAGGACGATTGCTAGTTCCTAACCGACTCGGATAGCTGAAGCGAGGGATAGCTACTCTTCGTTTTCTTCTGACATCCTAAACCCCCGCAGAGCTGGAGGATGTGTGTCTTATCATCAGACTGGCTAAGCTTCTTAACAGTCTGAGATCTAGCGGAGAAAACATATTTGAAGAGCCCCCAGTGGGGAGGACACCCTATGAAGCACTCGCAGAGGGTGATGAATGCGGAAAGATGAGCTATCGCATTCGGAGGAAAGTGATGGAGCTGCGCCCCGAAGTAATTCATGATACCTTGGAAGAAAGGATGGGGAGGCAAAGAGAAACCTCTGGCCACGTGGCTGAGCAGCAGAACACGCTCCCCCTCCTTCGGCGCCGGCTCCGTCTCGCCTTCCGGCAGCCTCCAAGACTTGTTGACGACCATGCCGTGCTCCACCAGCTCCAGCACGTCGTTCTCCGTCACCGAGGAGGGGAGGAAGTCCCCTTGGATCCAGCCCGCCGGCAACGCCCGTTGCCGCCGCAGAGTGGAGGCCGCCCCTTCTTCTTCTTCTTCGCCTCGAGCTTGCTGGTATGTCCCTTCATCATGGCGAGGGCGATGGATCCGCATAGGAGGAGAGGAAGGAGGTGGCTAGAGGTGTGCAGGGAGTTGCGGGGAGGCGAGATCGAGGGGAGGAAGATGAGCAGCACAACAGGAAGGGACGCCGGGAAAGCTTTAATAGGCCTCCGACTGAGTCACCTACAGGTGGGCCCAGGATCTTATCCCCCCAACCGACCGCTGCAAGATTAGTGGAGAAGATACCGGCACGGTAATCGAGGAGGCAAAATCTACTCGATGGCGATGTCGTCATCCCCGCTGAGCGCGCGACAACCGAAATTTGAGGATCCTGGAAAATCCGGCGCTGTCAGTATGACCGATCACGTCGAAAGATTCGCGGAAGCAATCGGTCCCTCACAGTTCGTTTCGCTGCATATTTACTCGGATCGCTAGCCGCAAGGATAAAATGGATCGAGGCAGACAACGCTAAGATCACCTCAATACCAGTCGGCTCCAAACTCCGGACATCACTTCCTCGTTCCAACCCCGATCCAATCGGGGACTAATGATGGGGTTATAGTCCCAGGGTAGAGTCATAGGTCTGCCCTATAGGTCCTACCCAAGGACTACCCTTCATAGAGGACAAAACCCTTAGACAGTTCCGACTGAACTAAGGGCACCCCCATCATCCAGTCGGCGACGATCCACTCGGAGCATATCTAACGTACTGACTGAAATTCACTCTATACATCGTAACCTCCCAGGAGGGCAACGGTCATACGTTTTCATACACCATTATTAGCATTTAAAGCTTACGTTACTTGTAACGTAAGCATTTACTCGCCACTACTCCACCCCTGTCCATCGGGCCATTATGAAGGGCAGCACACTCTATATAAGCCGCCCTTCACCACTGGTACGGGGGTTGGCACTTGCTGTAATCCCACAATTCACTCGACACAAAGCTCCCAAGAGCACTGAGACGTAGGGCTTTTACCTCCACCGTAGAGGGGCCTGAACTCATACATCCTCGCCGTAGCTAAGGCTCTGCCCATATACTTCCGTACCCCATACTTCTATTGTCAGACTTATACCCACGGCAAACGCGATGGCCGTGCCAGTTTTGAGTAGCTCCTCCACGCACTGGTGCTCGTCGATGAGGCACAGGTGGTAGGCCTTGTCGGCCTACAACTGCCGGAATGCAGCCCACCGCTCATCCAGTACCATGTCCATGTAGTGAGCACGAGCCTCGCCCATGGTGATGCTAACATTGACCGACGCGGACAACGGTGTCGGCTGGTCATCAACTGCCTCGACCATTGGTGCGTCCGCGCCACCGGTCTCCGATGAGCTCGTACATTTGGCCGCAACGACGGCGATTTTGACCTTTTATTCACATGAGAGGCTGTCCCACAAGGCTTTGCAGCTCAAGGAGGCCATGACAGGTGTGGTGCGGAGAGGAGATAGAGAGGGGAGGAGGGTGAACAAATGCGTTTGTGCTGCTGGCTTGAGGGTTAAATAGCGAGCGGATGGCAAGCCAGGTGGTGGGGGTCCTTAATAGTGGATGATAGACGAACGAGAGGCACAAGAGTAGGTTCCTCAACAACCACGTATGTTTAAAGGAGGGAGGCGGACATATCGGTCTTGTTCGAATGCGGACAAACATGGTGTGCTCCAGGAAGCGTCGCGCTACTGCTCTCGCCCGACACGACGCTTTAATGTCGGCTCTAGTACAACCCGTGTCCATGCCGGGCCGACACGGATGCGGTGCTGACCATCGTTGTGCGGGAAAGCGTGCGGGCAAGGGAGAAGGTTTTTGGTTGTGCTAGGTTAGTGAGACGCAAGCGTGTTAGCGGTCCGGACGTCCGCAAAGCCCCCTTTCCCCTAAGGTTTTCTCTTGTTTACGAGAAAAGTGTGTGGTCGCAAAGTAGACCAATGCAAGAGCGCTTTGGATGAAAAATATGACCGGACCGTGCAGCCCGTATGAGTGGGGGCGTTTTGAGGATCGGGGTTGGAGATGCCCTAACGCATGCACGCACACACTTAAGAATATTTGAGAAAATTTTCGTGGAGTAAATTATTCAGAAATGAACTACAAAAATCATAATATTTATAAATATATACTATAATTTGTTTATGTAACAAAATATGAAATCCAATAATGCAGTGGAGTAAATAAGAGACACTCATAGTATCCATGCCGATTGTTAATAGTTAATACTAGTAGTTCAAACAAAATCCTTAACATGAAGGACAAGAACACATACTCCGATGCAGTTGAAAAAGAGACGGCCACGTTGATTGCTATGTCACATTTTAAGATGCACACCAAAAAGCAAGATGGAAAGCTGTAGGTGGCACAAAGCCCTAGAAGGAGGCACGAAAGGAAGACATCACATAAACGTGTGATATGATAGGTGTGACAGGTTAAGGAGCAGAGGAGGGCATGCATGTATGTGTCACCTTCTCAAGCTTTTAGTGGTGTATAGAGAAACAAACCTTATATGTTGGTCCAACACATCCTTTAATGATGATGTGGGATTAAAGTTTGATTAAAGTTTTCACACATAGTTGTCATGCATGAATGAGCCACGTGGGCCTATGAAATTTCCAAAGAAATAATTGGAAATAATAAATGAGCTAAAGCCCAATATTTTCTACAATCCCATCAGATCACATAGGCACATAAAATTTGCATATGGTTTCAAAATATTATTTATATACTGGTATTTTGATGAAGACTGTTAAACTTTCACCTAGAAATATATGCTACACTTATTCATAACACGACTGAGGGAATATGACTTGAACTACAAATTTGAGCAAACAAATTTCATGTAAAAACCTTAACCGATACTAGACTATCGTAAGGCTTTCCCGTGCATAGGAGCTTATACGTCTGGAATCCATCATATTTTCACCATTACATTCAAAGCACCTTTCTGCTATTTCTTCCGATCCTCCAATCGCAGCCGCCGTGACATTCTGTGCCTTTCTTAATACCATTGCAATCTAGAAGTAGACATGTCCCATGGTATCGATATTAAAGCGGAGGTTCGCGTCGCACCCACTTAAAGCCGCGCGTGCAGATGCACGGATACACACGATAAAATCGCGTCCGATCCATAAAATCAGGAGCGTCTTGTGCCAATCTGTAGATCACCGGCGAAGAATCTGGAACTCATCATCGACCAGATCGAAGAGCATAAAAACATCTAGATCATCATTTTGGTGCGAGAAAACCAATATGACAACCACCTTTATTGACTCAGATCAGCAGCCTCACACCGTCAATCCAAGGGACTATGCCGCCCCGATCTCCCCAACCGGCAACCGAAGCCCCAAGGCAGAGCCGAGGGGTAGGAGAAGGCGACCCACGCCGTGGTCGGGCTTCTCCCAGCAACGGCCTCGGCGACGCCGAGGAGGGGGGAGGCAAGGGTAAGGTCTAGGCTAGACGGTGGACAAAGGGCTGACCAACTGCTCAACGAGTCTCATGTGCCGCAACACCACACCCCCGCGACAACAGTTGGATCCCCGCGACAGCGGATGCTCTGCAGTCCAACGAGCGACCAACGCCCGCACCGCCCAGATCCGCACACCACGCCTGGCCGCCCACTGCACCACTCCGCCATGGCACACCGCCCCCAAGCTACACCGAGGTCGCATCCTACACTCGCACGCGCGCCCCTAGCAGAGCTGAGCGTCCCATGCTGCCTAGTCCGCGCGAGAGGAGGAACCGGCCCCGTCGCCGCCGTTGCCATACAAGCCTTGCCTGGCGACACACGGCTGGGGAGCGGGGATGGAGAGAGAAGCTGGCGGCTGCTAGGGTTTCCTCCCGTGATGCCCTGATCTTCATGATCTCATCCACATCAACTAGCAGAAAGTGTTATTACAACAATTGCAAGTCTCATGTGCCATTTGAATCCAAAAGCTTAGAGCATTTACAAGCGAAACTTGCAAATGCGGTCCCTCAAACGCCCGCGGACGCGCCCGGTCAGTGATCGAACGTGTCCCCTATTTGTCTGTCCACGCAACCACACTCCTTTTTTTTTCTCATATGTCCGGTCACTTGTATGTGATTGATGGAGAGGAAGAGAGAGAAAAACAGAATGAATAAAGAAAACATAAAGGTGGTCGTGATTAGGGTCGCGTCCTATGTGTTGAACTGACCTGGCGCGTCCGTGAGCCGTCATATCCTTCCTATATTTGAGATGGATATGAGGATTCGCATACAGGCCAGACATATAGGGATGATATGAGGGGTCTCGTTGGGTCACTTTTATCCTTTCCTATCTTGTCCGATCACTAACCGGGCACGTCCACGAGCGTATGAAGGATCATTTGAGGGGTCCGGTTGTAGATACTCTTATCGTAGCTGGCAGTGTTTTTAAGGAGAGGTTTATTTTTAGAAATAAGAAGTAGAAAATTACGAGATGCACAGAACATAGCTTATAGGGCACTCCAAGGACCCTGAAGGACCTCAAATCTTCTGTATATGTCTGGAGCGCAATGTTCGGATCAGTTTCGCTCACTTTTTTCCATCCAATCGAAACACTAATGTATTGGCGGGCCAATTTGCATGTCTGGAATCCGGTATAGTAGAAACAAATTTACGGCCGTTTGGACATTCACCTGACCAACAAAAACAACCATGTGATCTTCCTCTCTTTTCTTTTCCAAACCGTACACCACACGCAGATATCCAACTAAAATTAACCACATGCATGATGTTTTTCTCTCCTTCCAACCATACAAATGACTATTATTAGTGAGTAAGTGTTGGATAGCTTCCTTCCGCATTACTATTCGCGGACTGATCCTGACCGGTCTGCGGACAGATATAATGTTCATTTTTTGTTGAAGAGAGACGCCGTCCGATTTAAGGGTCAACAATTGAGAAGCCCTTACATCCCACAAATACAAGAGCGATTATGGATGCTAATGTACCTACTAAAAAGCGCATTTCTATGTTTCAAAAGGAACTAAAAAAGACATGCACATACGTCCATGGAATTTCTTTATAAAATAATATGGCCATTTACGACCTAGGTGACAATGAGAAATGGAATCACTAGGATTTAAATTTCTATGCGTAAGTTTCTAACCGATACCTGCTTTGTGTGTGTTTTCTCTTTGTAACATTTCAATCAGAACTTACAAATAATGTTATTTCTTTTGCTAAGTGGAAGTGAGTTGTGACGACAGCCGAAAAATCTGTTTTTTTTTTTTCGTTTTTAGGTTAGCCCCAAAAATAGTTTTGCCCATCTTTGTTTGGCAAGGTAGATATGATTGATGGCAACATTGATTGATTCAGAGGTCTAGAAATTTTGGATACTTTCGGGCACCTCGGTATTTTATCTTTTGCAACAATAGGGAAGGGTGAGCCCATACGGCAGTATGATGTAAGCTTCAACCATTCCAGGAGTTCAATTAGGCCGACGATGTGAGCTCCACCTCCCATTGTGGAAAATGGGTGCGTCCACATGGTGGTGACTTTTCAAAGGCAGAATCCTCCTGCATGCAATTTCTAAAAGAAAAAGGAAAATCATCGACCAACAGCTCAACTGATGGGTCGGTCCATCCACGAGAAATTTTGTGTTTTAACCTTTTGTTTAACAAAATCTAAAATTGATCTTGCTTTAAAAAAAATGATTTTGACCAGTTTTGGTCACCCCAACATCCATGCCGTCTCGATTGCAGAGGAGACGTCATGGTGCCTAACGTCCGGTCTGTGTCTCGCACAATCGGATAGCCCATTGACCTGTTGATGTGGCAAAGGACCAGGCGTCGTCTCGACGTCTGGACGATGTGGTACATACTATTAAAAAATTGTTTGTATAATCTGTTGGGATGTTTGGTCACTTACCAGGACCAGACGTCAAGGTGCAACGGATCAGCCGGTCGTGCGGGCCACATGCTAGACGTCAAGGACCATGACATTTTCCGTGCAACCCAGAGGTCAAGAATGTTAACCTGACCAAAACAGGTTAGTTTTAGAATTTTCTGAAAACGAGATCAGTTTTGGATTTTGTTAGCACGGACGGTTATAACAAAAAAAAATGTCCGTCCATCGACGGTGCAAGTTCGCCACCTCCCTTTCTGTCGCATCACACGTAGGACAGACAGGGTCGCATCGCACGGCAAGTGTGCTGGACAAGTGGATCCTCCAGCTCCAGGTGGGTGCTCCATCATCTCTTGTCAATAATGACGGCCCTAATCCAAGGACACAACGGTCTTATTCAACGTACGTATGACTCATTGCCCGTAGCTGCTAACGTCCTGATTCACGAGCAAGTTGCTCCCGGGGTTCGTTGCCTACTCGACACCACAGTTGAAGAAGACGAGATCGCTGCTTGTGCTAGCCACACACTAGACTGCACAAGCGTACGTACGCTTCCGTCCAGTCCATGCATGCATTGCACGTTGTGCAGCGGGGGAACCGACCGGGGTAGACAATAGGAGCGCGTGCGGAAAGAAGGCCACCTGGGACGCACGGATTTGGGTTGGGCAAGGCAAAGCTTGAGTCGTGCTCGTGCTCGTGCTCGGTCTCGAGGTAGACAGATCGAAGACACGCACGCACACCCTTGGGCCTTGGCTCCAACAGGGGACGCACGCACAGGGCACCCAGCCAAGGATTTTGTAATTGTGTTCATAATCAATGTAGTTTTTTTTATTCATTTTGTAATATCAACTTTGTATTATTCATGATTCAAATAAAGTTTGAGTTCCATTTATCTTATGTCGTTTATTTAGATGCATTTCCAAATCACAATTGAATTGAACTTTTGTACTCTTGATCCCTTAAGTTGTATACTTATTTGAATTATGAACCAAAACTCAAATATGAGTAAAGGTAATCTTTTTATTTGGATACAAATTCAACCAAGTTCAAAAGAAACCTTTAAATTCACCCCAAAATCTATATGCATGAATGAAATGGACAATGTAAATAAAAAATCCATTCGCTCTCATATAACTACGGGTCTTGGAGAGAACAACTCTGCAGCCCTATCGAACCCTTGAAGTTCAGTGCATGCTCTTCTTCCTTCTCCAATTCTTGTTGGGTGCTCATCATCATCAACATTTAAGCATCATCGTCCTTCGAACCCGTCGATTCGATGAATCTTTGTATATGAATTCATCAAGGTCTATGTTTTCATATGCATCATTCGA
Organism: Hordeum vulgare subsp. vulgare; assembly: GCF_904849725.1. Taxonomy (NCBI): domain Eukaryota; kingdom Viridiplantae; phylum Streptophyta; class Magnoliopsida; order Poales; family Poaceae; genus Hordeum; species Hordeum vulgare. Next base: position 498,660,219 of record NC_058518.1, read on the forward strand.
TGACGAATCCATTGTTGACCCACAAATGACCAAAACAATTAAAAATGGCTCAGACATTTCATCAAATGCACATATAGCACGTGGTGGATGCGGAGGAGTTACACGTGTCAGGACGACGCCCAATGGCAACAAACTTGTCCAGCGGCGTCAACGTCGGCGGCATTATGGATTACGACCTCTAGTGACAACACTCTAGGTTGGTAACGATGGCATACTAATGATAGCGACAAATCTACAGTGATGGTTTTGCGAACCAGACAAAAAAGATGGGAGGAAGAGGACAAGTTTGGCAAGGATGAGGACATGTTCAACCGATTTGATGCGGTCCCTTACAGTTAGTGTGACGTGACAGACGTACCTAAACATCTTATATCCGTCCAATATATGAATTCGGCATTAGGTTGTCATTCAGTCTAAACATTTTGGTTGCATCTAGGATACCTTTCTATGATCCGACCACTAATCTCTCAAGCCACCCACATGTTTGGGGCAGATACTCGCGTCCGGATATAGATAGTCTTATTATGTAGGATTCGAATCCATGACTATACACGTAACCTATAGCCACCGTATGACCAAGAGCCCGTCGATCGGCACTCACTCGACCTACCTATGACCAATTCATATATTTTCTCTCAATAATGTCTAGGATCGTATCATTGCATTTATAGATAAGGTGAAAAATACAAGGGTTGAGATCCTCCGGCTCGTACACTAAGAAGTGTGTAGGAGGCTCTCGACAACAAAAGAAAGGGTTGCTCAGTCCTGTTAGAGTATCTATAACCGGACGCCTTAAATGACCCCTCATACATCTGCGAACGCGTTCGATGAATGACCGGACATGAAAGAGAAGGAAAGTGTGACCGATCCACACTCCACATATCATCCATATACGTCCGAGCTGTCCACAAACCCTCATATCCATCTTAAATATGGGGAGGATATGAGGGCACGCGGACGCGCCCGGTTAGCCCGTCACGTAGGACGCGGCCCCACCTCTAACCACTTTTTTTTCTTTATTCATTATTGTTTTTTCTCTTTTTCGCTTCATCAATCACGTGTAACTGATCGAACATATAAAAAAGAAAAATAAAAAATGTAACTATGTCGTGAATATTTAAGGGGTCATATTTTTAATGTCGGGTTGTAGATGCTCTTATAACACACCTAACATTACATGGAGCATAGCTTGGAGCCCTTTGCCACCAGCTTTAGACCAGGCGTGTACATGGTCTTGGATGGATGAGAAATTGAGAACAGGCAGTTGAAAGTGTTGGAAATATGCCCTAGAGGCAATAATAAATTAGTTATCATTATATTTCTTAGTTCATGATAATCGTTTATTATCCATGCTATAATTGTATTGATTGGAAACACAATACTTGTGTGGATACATAGACAAAACACTGTCCCTAGTAAGCCTCTAGTTGACTAGCTCGTTGATCAAAGATGGTCAAGGTTTCCTGGCCATAGGCAAGTGTTGTCACTTGATAACGGGATCACATCATTAGGAGAATCATGTGATGGACTAGACCCAAACTAATAGACGTAGCATGTTGATCGTGCCATTTTGTTGCTACTGTTTTCTGCGTGTCAAGTATTTGTTCCTATGACCATGAGATCATATAACTCACGGACACCGGAGGAATGCTTTGTGTGTATCAAACGTCGCAACGTAACTGGGTGACTATAAAGATGCTCTACAGGTATCTCCAAAGGTGTTCGTTGAGTTAGTATGGATCGAGACTGGGAATTTGTCACTCCGTGTGACGGAGAGGTATCTCGGGGCCCACTCGGTAATACAACATCACACACAAGCCTTGCAAGCAATGTGACTTAGTGTAAGTTACGGGATCTTGTATTACGGAACGAGTAAAGAGACTTGCCGGTAAACGAGATTGAAATAGGTATGCGGATACTGACGATCGAATCTCGGGCAAGTAACATACCGAAGGACAAAGGGAATGACATACGAGATTATATGAATCCTTGGCACTGAGGTTCAAACGATAAAGATCTTCGTAGAATATGTAGGATCCAATATGGGCATCCAGGTCCCGCTATTGGATATTGACCGAGGAGTCTCTCGGGTCATGTCTACATAGTTCTCGAACCCGCAGGGTCTGCACACTTAAGGTTCGACATTGTTTTATGCGTATTTGAGTTATATGGTTGGTTACCGAATGTTGTTCGGAGTCCCGGATGAGACCACGGACGTCACGAGGGTTTCTGGAATGGTCCGGAAACGAAGATTGATATATAGGATGACCTCATTTGATTACCGGAAGGTTTTCGGAGTTACCGGGAATGACGAATGGGTTCCGGGAGTTCACCGGGGGGGCAACCCACCCCGGGGAAGCCCATAGGCCTTGAGGGTGGCACACCAGCCCTTAGTGGGCTGGTGAGACAGCCCAAAAGGCTCTATGCGCCAAGGAGAAGAAAATCAAGAGAGAAAGAAAAAAAAGGAGGAGGTGGGAAGGAAGGGTGACTCCCTCCCACCAAACCAAGTCCAACTCGGTTTGGGGGGGGGGAGTCCTCCCCCTTGGACTCGGCCGACCCCCTTGGGGCTCCTTGAGCCCCAAGGCAAGGTCCCCTCCCTCCCACCTATATATACGGAGGTTTTAGGGCTGATTTGAGACGACTTTTCCACGGCAGCCCGACCACATACCTCCACGGTTTTTCCTCTAGATCGCGTTTCTGCGGAGCTCGGGTGGAGCCCTGCTGAGACAAGGTCATCACCAACCTCCGGAGCGCCGTCACGCTGCCGGAGAACTCTTCTACCTCTCCGTCTCTCTTGCTGGATCAAGAAGGCCGAGATCATCGTCGAGCTGTACGTGTGCTGAACGCGGAGGTGCCGTCCGTTCGGCACTAGATCGTGGGACTGATCGCGGGATTGTTCGCGGGGCGGATCGAGGGACGTGAGGACGTTCCACTACATCAACCGCGTTCCCCAACGCTTCTGCTGTACGGTCTACGAGGGTACGTAGATCAGTCATCCCCTCTCGTAGATGGACATCACCATGATAGGTCTTCGTGCGCGTAGGAAATTTTTTGTTTCCCATGCGACGTTCCCCAACAGTGGCATCATGAGCTAGGTTCATGCGTAGATGTCTTCTCGAGTAGAACACAAAAGTTTTTGTGGGCGGTGATGTGCGTTTTGCTGCCCTCCTTAGTCTTTTCTTGATTCCGCGGTATTGTTGGATCGAAGCGGCTCGGACCGACATTACTCGTACGCTTACGAGAGACTGGTTTCATCGCTACGAGTAACTCTGTTGCTCAAAGATGACTGGCGGGTGTCAGTTTCTCCAACTTTAGTTGAATCGGAATTGACCGAGGAGGTCCTTGGATGAGGTTAAATAGCAATTCATATATCTCCGTTGTGGTGTTTGCGTAAGTAAGATGCGATCCTACTAGATACCCATGGTCACCACGTAAAACATGCAACAACAAAATTAGAGGACGTCTAACTTGTTTTTGCAGGGTATGCTTGTGATGTGATATGGCCAACGATGTGATGTGATATATTGGATGTATGAGATAATCATGTTGTAATAGTTAATATCGACTTGCACGTCGATGGTACGGCAACCGGCAGGAGCCATAGGGTTGTCTTTATAACTAACGTTTGTACTTGCAGATGCGTTTACTATTTTGCTAGGACGTAGCATTAGTAGTAATAGCATAAGTAGCACGACAACCCCGATGGCGACACGTTGATGGAGATCATGATGATGGAGATCATGGTGTGACGCCGGTGACAAGAAGATCGTGCCGGTGCTCTGGTGATGGAGATCAAGAAGCACGTAATGATGGCCATATCATGTCACTTATGAATTGCATGTGATGTTAATCCTTTTTGCACCTTATCTTGCTTAGAACGACGGTAGCATTATGAGGTGATCTCTCACTAAAATTTCAAGACGAAATTGTGTTCTCCCCGACTGTGCACCGTTGCTACAGTTCGTCGTTTCGAGACACCACGTGATGATCGGGTGTGATAGACTCAACGTTCACATACAACGGGTGCAAAACAGTTGCGCACGCGGAACACTCGGGTTAAGCTTGACGAGCCTAGCATGTGCAGACATGGCCTCGGAACACATGAGACCGAAAGGTCGAGCATGAATCATATAGTTGATATGATTAGCATAGAGATGCTTACCACTTGAAACTATTCTCGACTCACGTGATGATCGGACTTGAGATAGTGGATTTGGATCATGTACCACTCAAATGACTAGAGAGATGTACTTTTTGAGTGGGAGTTCTTAAGTAATATGATTAATTGAACTAATTATCATGAACATAGTCTAATGGTCTTTGCGAATTATGATGTAGCTTGCGCTATAACTCTACTGTTTTTATATGTTCCTAGAGAAAATTTAGTTGAAAATTGATAGTAGCAAACTTTGCAGACTAAGTCTGTAAAACCGAGGATTGTCCTCGTTGCTGCGCAGAAGGCTTATGTCCTTAATGCACCACTCGGTGTGCTGCACCTCGAGCGTCATCTGTGGATGCTGTGAACATCCGACATATACATTTCTGATGACTACACGATAGTTCAGTGCAAAATACTTAATGGCTTAGAAGCAAGGCACCGAAAACGTTTTGAAACATCGCGGAACATAAGTGATGTTCTAAAGAGATGAAATTGTGATTTCATGCTTGTGCCCTTGTTAAGAGGTACAAGACCTCCGACAAGATTCTTTGTCCACAAAGTAAAGGAGAAAGGCTCAATCGTTGAGCATGTGCTCAGATTGTCTGAGTACGACAATCGCTTGAATCAAGTGGGAGTTAATCTTCCAGATGAGATAGTGATAGTTCTCCAAAGTCACTGCCACCAAGCTGTGAGAGCTTCGTGATGAACTATAACATATCAAGGATAGATACAATGATCCTTGAGCGATTCGCGATGTTTGACACTGCGAAAGTAGAAATCAAGAAGGAGCATCAATAGTTGATGGTCAGCAAAACCACTAAGTTTCAAGAAAGGCTAGAAGGGATACTTCATGAAACGGCAAAACAGTTGCTGCGCTAATGAAGAGACCCAAGATTAAACCCAAACCCGAGACTAAGTGCTTCTGTAATGAGGGGAACAGTCACTAAGGCGGAGCAACTCTAGATACTTGGTAGATAAGTGGGCTGGCAAAAGTCGAAAGAAGTATATTTGATATACATGATGTTGATGTGTACTTTACTAGTAATCCTAGTAGCATAAGGGTATTGGATACCAGTTCGGTTGCTAAGTGATTAGTAACATGAAATGAAAGCTACGGCATAAATGGAGACTAGCTAAAGGCGAGGTGACGATACGTGTTGGAGGTGTTTCCAAGGTTGATATGATCAAACGTCGCACGCTCCCTCTACCATCGGGATTGGTGTTAAACCTAAATAATCGTTATTTGGTGCTTGCGTTAAGCATGAACATGATTGGATCGTGTTTATTGCAATACGATTATTCATTTAAAGAGAATAATGGTTACTCTATTTTCTTGAATAATCACCTTCAATGGTTTATTGAATCTCGATCGTAGTGTTACACATGTTCATGATATTAGTGCCAAAAGATACGAGTTAATGATGATAGTACCACTTACTTGTGGCACTGCCGCTTGAGTCATGTTAGTATAAATTGCATGAAGAGGCTCCATGCTGATGGATCTTTGTACTCACCTGATTTCGAATCACTAGTGACATGCAAATCATACCACATGAGCAAGGCCTTGTTTTCATTGAGATGAAACAAGATAGTAACTTGTTGGAAGTGATACATTTTGATGTATGCAGTCCAATGGGTGCTGAGGCACGCAGTGGATATCATTATGTTCTTACTTCAATGATGATTTGAGTAGATACTAGAGTATTTACTTAATGAATCACAAGTCTGAAATATTGAAAAGTTCAATTCTGTTTCGGAGTGAAGTTCGTCGTAACAAGAGGATAAACTGTCTGCGATATGATCATAGAAATGAATATCTGAGTTACGAGTTTTGGTACGCAGTTAAGACAATGTGAAAATTGTTTCGCAGTTCATGCCACCTGGAACATCATAGTGTGATGATGTGTGTGAACATCATAGCCACGCACTATTTGGTACGGTGCACACTAAGATGTCTCTTATCGAATTACCACTATCGTTTATGGGTTATGCATTAGAGACAACTGCATTCACTTTAAATAGGGCACCACGTATTTCCGTTGAGATGACACAGTATAGACTAAGGTTTAATCTAAACTGTCGTTTCTTGAAAGTTTGGGGCTTCGACACTTATGTGAAAAAGTTTCAGTCTGATAAGCTCGAACCCAAAGCGGATAAATGCATCTTCATAGGATATCCAAAACAGTTGGGTACATCTCCTATCTCAGATCCGAAAGCAAAGTGTTTGTTTCTAGAAACGGATCCTTTCTCGAGGAAAGGTTTCTCTCGAAAGAATTGAGTGGGAGGGTAGTAGAACTTGATGAGGTTATTGAACCAACACTTCAACCAGTGTGTAGCAGGGCGCAGGAAGTTGTTCCTGTGGTGCCTACACCAATTGAAGTGGAAGCTGATGATGGTGATCATCGAGCATCGGATCAAGTTACTACAAGTCTCGTAGGTTGACAAGGTCACGTACTACTACAGAGTGGTACGGTAACCCTGTCTTGGAGGTCATGTTGTTGAGCAACAGTGAACCTACGAGTTATGGAGAAAGCGATGGTGGGCCCGGATTCCGACAAATGGCTGGAAGCCATGAAATCCGAGAGAGGATCCATGTATGAAAACAAAGTGTAGACTTTGGATTAACTACTTGATGGTCAGAGGACTATTGAGTAAAGATGGATCTTTAAAGGAAGACAGACGATGATGGTGATAAATCACTATTAAGAAAAGCTCGACTTGCCGCAAAGATGTTTTCGACAAGATCAAACAGTTGACTATGATGAGACTTTCTCACTCGTAGCGATGCTAAAGGTCTGTTAGAATTATGTTAGTTGTTGATGCATTATTTATGAAATATTGCACGTAGGATGTCAAAACATTGTTTTCTCGACGGTTTCCTTGAGCAAACATTGTATGTGATACAACCAGAAGGTTTTGTCGATCCTAAAGATACTAGCAAGTATGCAAGCTCCAGTGATCCTTCAATGGACTGGTGCAAGCATCTCGGAGTTGGAATATACACTTTGATGACATGATCAAAGATTTTAGGTTTGTACAAGGTTTATGAGAAACTTGTATTTCCAAAGAAGTGAGTGGGAGCACTATAGAATTTCTGATAAGTGTATGTGGTAGACATATTGTTGTTCAGAAGTAATGTAGAATTTCTGTAAAGCATATAAGGTTGTTTGAAAGGAGTTTTCAAAGGAATGCCTGGATTGCGCTACTTGAACGTTGAGCATCAAAGATCTATGGAGATAGATCAAAAACGCTTAATTAAAGTTTCAATAAAATGCATGCCTTGACAAGTTTTTGAAGGAGTTCAAAGGAGATCAGCAAAGAAGGAGTTCTTGGTTGCGTTGTAAGGTGTGAATTTTGAGTAAGACTCAAAACCCGACCACGGCAGAATAAAGAGAATAGACGATGGTCGTCTTCTATGCCTTAGCCGTAGAATCTAAAGTATGCCATGCTGTGTACCGCACCTGATGTGTGCCTTGACTCAAAGTCTGTTGAGAGGTACAAAGAGTGATCCATGATTGAATCGCTAGCAGCGGCCGAAATTTATCCTTAGTAACTAATGGACTAAGGAATTTTTCTCGATTATGGAGGTGGTTAAAGAGTTCGTCGTAAAGGGTTACGTCGAAGCAAGCTTTGACACTAATCCGAATAACTATGAGTAGTGAAAAGGATTCGTATAGTAGAGTTGATATTTGGAGCATTTCCGAATAGCACGTAGTAGCAGCATCTATAAGATGACATAAAGATTTGTAAAGAACACACGGATCTGAAAGTTTCAGAACCGTTGACTAAAACCTCTCTCACGAGCAAGACGTGATCAGACCCCATAACTATATGGGTGTTGGATTCGTTGGAATCACATCGTGATGTGAACTAGATTATTGACTCTAGTGCAAGTGGGAGACTGTTGGAAATATGCCCTAGAGGCAATAATAAATTAGTTATCATTATATTTCTTAGTTCATGATAATCGTTTGTTATCCATTCGCTCTCATATAAATAAAAAATCCATTCGCTCTCATATAACTACGGGTCTTGGAGAGAACAACTCTGCAGCCCTATCGAACCCTTGAAGTTCAGTGCATGCTCTTCTTGCTTCTCCAATTTTTGTTGGGTGCTCATCATCATCAACATTTAAGCATCATCGTCCTTCGAACCCGTCGATTCGATGAATCTTTGTATATGAATTCATCAAGGTCTATGTTTTCATATGCATCATTCGATGACGAATCCATTGTTGACCCACAAATTACCAAAACAATTAAAAATGGCTCAGACATTTCATCAAATGCACATATAGCACGTGGTGGATGCGGAGGAGTTACACGTGTCAGGACGACGCCCAATGGCAACAAACTTTTCCAGCGGCGTCAACGTCGGCGGCATTATGGATTACGACCTCTAGTGACAACACTCTAGGTTGGTAACGATGGCATACTAATGATAGCGACAAATCTACAGTGATGGTTTTGCGAACCAGACAAAAAAGATGGGAGGAAGAGGACAAGTTTGGCAAGGATGAGGACATGTTCAACCGATTTGATGCGATCCCTTACAGTTAGTGTGACGTGACAAACGTGCCTAAACATCTTATATCCGTCCAATATATGAATTCGCCATTAGGTTGTCATTCAGTCTGAACATTTTGGTTGCATCTAGGATACCTTTCTATGATCCGACCACTAATCTCTCAAGCCACCCACATGTTTGGGGCAGATACTCGCGTCCGGATATAGATAGTCTTATTATGTAGGATTCGAATCCATGACTATACACGTAACCTATAGCCACCGTATGACCAAGAGCCCGTCGATCGGCACTCACTCGACCTACCTATGACCAATTCATATATTTTTTCTCAATAATGTCTAGGATCGTATCATTGCATTTATAGATAAGGTGAAAAATACAAGGGTTGAGATCCTCCGGCTCGTACACTAAGAAGTGTGTAGGAGGCTCTCGACAGCAAAAGAAAGGGTTGCTCAGTCCTGTTAGAGTATCTATAACCGGACGCCTTAAATGACCCCTCATACATCTGCGAACGCGTTCGATGAGTGACCGGACATGAAAGAGAAGGAAAGTGTGTGTGACGCCCTCGTCTTAATCGTACGCTAAACATACACGCAAATGCGTACGATCAAACCCAAGGACTCACGGGAAGATATCACAACACAACTCTAGACACAAATGAAATAACATCAGCTTCATATTACAAGCCAGGGGCCTCGAGGGCTAGAATACGAAAGCTCGATAAGCACACGAGTCAGCGGAAGCAACAATATCTGAGTACAGACATAAAACAACATGGGGTGCCTTAGAGAAGGCTAGCACAAAAGATACATCGATCGAACGAGGCGAGGCCTCCTGCCTGGGAACCTCCTAACTACTCCTGATCATCAGCGGCCTCCACGTAGTATTAGGCACCGTCGGGGTAGCAGTCGTCGGTGGCGGGGACCTCCATCTCCTGGGCTTCATCATCTGGTCGCAGCAAACGGATCAAGGGAACAAGGCGGGAGCAAAGCAGCGGTGAGTACTCATCCAAAGTACTCGCAAGTCTTACATCAGAACTAACCTAATAATGCATCAGTATCAAAGAAGGGGGGTGTATATGTGGACTGACTGCAGCAATGCGAGAATAGAGAGAGAAGGCCTAGTCCTATCGAAGACTAGCATCTTCAGGGTCTTGCAGCAATAGACGAGAGTAGAACAGGGGTAACACAATAATAGTCATATTGTTGCAGCAATATTAAAGTGAGGTCACGCCTAAAGATCCTCCCTCGACTCCCTGCGAGGAAGCAATCCCGAGGCAAACTAATTCCAGTTAAGTAACAATTGTAGTTGTAAAAGATCGGGGCACAACTCCAAGTCGTCCTGTAACCGTGGACACGGCTATCCGAATAGTTAATTTTCATCCCTGCAGGGGTGCACCACATGTCCCGTCACGCTCGATAACACTCTGGCCGGACATACTTTTCTGGGTCCTGCCCGGCCTCGGAATATCGACACGTCGCAGCCCCACCTAAGACTAATCAGAGAGGCCAGCCCGCCGGTCTAAATCCTAAGCACAAAGGGTTCATGGGCCCAGTTCCCCTTCACGCTCCTGCACGTGGCGTGGGCGGCCGACGTCAGTCCTAGCATCCCTTAATCACAAGCGCGATGCATCTCGGGACCACTCGGGCGCGCGCCGCTACACTGCTGGCATCTGAAAAGCTTCGGCTGATACCGCGACGTCGAGTACCCATAATTCTTCCCGCGTAGCCGGTTAGTGCGAAAAGGTCTCCGACCAACCCATATCAAATACCCAAATCCATTAACATTTTAATTAGGCCAACAACACGGTCTCGCAGGAATCCACCCGTCTTACAACTAATCACCGAAGATCCCAGTAACATGGTCGAGTAACTGTGTGGTTGTAACATCGGGGGAATCCGAGGTATCACCCTCGTTGGATTCCGAACGATGTACCCGTCAAGGTGGGCTTAGAGGAATCACCCTCGGGGGTCCCACACTCGCGGGGTGGCACGACAGAGACGTCATCGGGAATGGTGAAAGAGGAATCACCCTCGATAACCACGACCGACTAGCTATACTACAGAGATATCATCAGGAGTACTTAGCGAGGTGTCACCCTCGGTACCCGACAGTATCCCTGTAGCGTCGTACAACGAAGGGGGGTGAACGTGCTGTGTCGGGTCTGGCTCGTCGATCAGAGATCGAGATTTGAAAACAAGCGGGGCAACTGAGCTACGGGGTCAGAGGGGATGACTGCTCCACCTATACTAAGCATATTAAAGGTACAGGACTGAAAGTAGCAGTTCATCAAAAACAGGCTATGCATCAGATATAGGAGCTAACTACAACAGTAGCAAAATACTAATGCAAGCAGTAGGAAGAAAGACATAGGCGATATAGGAATGATCAAGGATGGTTTGCTTGCCTTGCTGCTCTGCGGCAAAGGACTGATCGGCAGGGTCGGAGATGTACCCGGCAGCAGCGTCAGTCTCGGGGTCTACCGGTAAGAAGAGGGGGAAGAAACAATAAATAATAGCACCGATGCAACACAAAGCATGACATGAAAAGATGCAGGCTAGACATGGGCTAACGCAGCAACATCCGTCATAGACGGTTCGGAAGAATATGTGACGATATTTTCCGGGTCTCGGGCTACTACCGATTATACTGGAAACGATGGAAAAGTTCCATGTTTGCTATGCTAGGGACGCGTGACAGACGAACGGGCCGTGTATCCGGGTTCGTCTCGTTTTGCTGATCAACTTTCATGTTGAAAATATTTTGATCTGACTTACGGATTATTTAATATTAATTTTCAAAGTTTTATTAATTATTTAGGAATTAAAAACAGATTTAAAAGATTTAATAAAATCCTATTATGACATCATCGCGATGTCAGGCTGACATCAACCTTTGACCGGTCAACTGACCAGCGGGTCCCGAACGTCATAGGCACAAGTTTTTATTAAGATTAATTATTTATTAATCAGATTAATCTAGTGGGGGACCCGCGTGTCATACTCTAATTATTCTAATTAATTATTTTAACTAAATATATATATATATATTTATTTATTTAAGAAAAACATTATTTTTATAATTTATATTAACTCTCGCGTGGGGCCTCCCTGTCATAGACAGCGGGTGCATTGGCCCCACCGGTAAGTGACCTAAGGCCAAATACACATTTTAAATCACAAATAAATAAACATACAAATGTCGTATCTCTCCACATGCCTATATACGCAAATACATACATAATACGGGTATCGAATACATACATACATACATACGGAATACAACATTTGTTTTTATTCATTTTTTTTCTCTCAACACTCATCTGTGTGTTAACACAGAACAACTCTCTGCTAACACAACCTAGAGGAACCAAATACTCAAATCCTCCTACCGGAGTCCACCGTCGACGGATCGAGGCCCCGTTTGCCGGAACGGAACCGGGACGTCGAGGAGAACGACAAGGTGGGAGGAGCCCGAGGAGGGGCTCACCGACGGTGACGTGACGGCCCGGTGAAGCCGGAGTTCGCACGAAGGTGACGGTGGAGACGGCGTGGAGGCGGTGACGGTGACGGTGACGATGGTGGTGACGTGCCGGCGAGGGGGGGCCGGTCGGATCTGGTCGGATCCGGTGAGTTGGTGATGTCTCCCTGCCCGGTCCCTCCCGGACCGAGCGGGAGATGGCCGACGGGGGCCGGGGCTCGCCGCGGGGAGGAGGAGGCCGAGGGGCGGCCGGGGCTCGCCGCGGGAGGAGGTGGCGCGCCGGCCAGGGAGGGAGGGGGCCGACGGGAAGGAGGCCGGCGGGGGGAGGCGAGGAGGCCGTGAGGGGCGGGGCCGCCGGGGGAGGAGAGGAGCCGTGGGGGGGCGGCTCGCCGGCGTGGTGAGGGGGGCCGAGGGGGGCCGCCGTGGGAGGAGGGAGGAGGATGGATCTGGGAGAGGAGGCGAGGTGGAGAGGAGGGGGGCGACGGGATGGGATCTGGCGTGGGATGGGGCTCGGTTCGTGGGGGAGGGAGTGTCGGTGGGGATGGGGGGGCCGAGACGAGGGAGTGGGGGGGCGCTGTCGTGCGTGGGGTGGGGCCCCCACGAGGGGGGTGGCTGGCGGCGGCGCACAGGGGGGGGAGGGAGTTGGCGTGGGGGGTGGCTTGACCGCCACGGGGGGCTAGGGTTGCGGGATGGGGGTGGGGGCCGGCTGGGCCTTGAGCCCAGTTGGGCCGGTTGGGGTTGCTTTTTTTTTTGATTTGCTTTGTTTTGTTTTACCTTTTTCCTTTTTATTATTTCTTTCTTTCAGTTTTCTTTTCTTTCTTTTATCATTATTATTTCTTTAATACTTTCCTTTTTTTTACATATATATTCTTTTAATATTTGCAATGAACTCATAACGTACTCTTCGTTTGTCTTCAAATTTTGAATCCGGACAAAACTCGAATCAACGCGGGTCTGAGATGGGAATCCGATGACGTGGCATCATTAGCTGTTGATCACTGTAGCTTAATTACAATAATCACTGTAGCAAAAGTCGAGGATGTCACAGTGTGACCGAACCACACTCCACATATCATCCCTATACGTCCGAGCTGTCCACAAACCCTCATATCCATCTTAAATATGGGGAGGATATGAGGGCACGCGGACGCGCCCGGTTAGCCCGTCACGTAGGACGCGGCCCCACCTCTAACCACTTTTTTTTCTTTATTCATTATTGTTTTTTTCTCTTTTTCGCTTCATCAATCACGTGTAACTGATCAAACATATAAAAAAGAAAAATAAAAAATGTAACTATGTCGTGAATATTTAAGGGGTCATATTTTTAATGTCGGGTTGTAGATGCTCTTAGAACACACCTAACATTACATGGAGCATAGCTTGGAGCCCTTTGCCACCAGCTTTAGACCAGGCGTGTACATGGTCTTGGATGGATGATAAATTGAGAACACGCAGTTGAAAGTGTTGGAAATATGCCCTAGAGGCAATAATAAATTAGTTTTCATTATATTTCTTAGTTCATGATAATCGTTTATTATCCATGCTATAATTGTATTGATTGGAAACACAATACTTGTGTGGATACATAGACAAAACACTGTCCCTAGTAAGCCTCTAGTTGACTAGCTCGTTGATCAAAGATGGTCAAGGTTTCCTGGCCATAGGCAAGTGTTGTCACTTGATAACGGGATCACATCATTAGGAGAATCATGTGATGGACTAGACCCAAACTAATAGACGTAGCATGTTGATCGTGCCATTTTGTTGCTACTGTTTTCTGCGTGTCAAGTATTTGTTCCTATGACCATGAGATCATATAACTCACGGACGCCGGAGGAATGCTTTGTGTGTATCAAACGTCGCAACGTAATTGGTGACTATAAAGATGCTCTACAGGTATCTCCAAAGGTGTTCGTTGAGTTAGTATGGATCGAGACTGGGAATTTGTCACTCCGTGTGACGGAGAGGTATCTCGGGGCCCACTCGGTAATACAACATCACACACAAGCCTTGCAAGCAATGTGACTTAGTGTAAGTTACGGGATCTTGTATTACGGAACGAGTAAAGAGACTTGCCGGTAAACGAGATTGAAATAGGTATGCGGATACTGACGATCGAATCTCGGGCAAGTAACATACCGAAGGACAAAGGGAATGACATACGGGATTATATGAATCCTTGGCACTGAGGTTCAAACGATAAAGATCTTCGTAGAATATGTAGGATCCAATATGGGCATCCAGGTCCCGCTATTGGATATTGACCGAGGAGTCTCTCGGGTCATGTCTACATAGTTCTCGAACCCGCAGGGTCTGCACACTTAAGGTTCGACGTTGTTTTATGCGTATTTGAGTTATATGGTTGGTTACCGAATGTTGTTCGGAGTCCCGGATGAGATCACGGACGTCATGAGGGTTTCCGGAATGGTCCGAAAACGAAGATTGATATATAGGATGACCTCATTTGATTACCGGAAGGTTTTCGGAGTTACCGGGAATGTACCGGGAATGACGAATGGGTTCCGGGAGTTCACCGGGGGGGGGGGGGGGGGCAACCCACACCGGGGAAGCCCATAGGCCTTGAGGGTGGCACACCAGCCCTTAGTGGGCTGGTGGGACAGCCCAAAAGGCTCTATGCGCCAAGGAGAAGAAAATCAACAGAGAAAGAAAAAAAAGGAGGAGGTGGGAAGGAAGGGGGACTCCCTCCCACCAAACCAAGTCCAACTCGGTTTGGGGGGGGGAGTCCTCCCCCTTGGACTCGGCCGACCCCCTTGGGGCTCCTTGAGCCCCAAGGCAAGGTCCCCTCCCTCCCACCTATATATACGGAGGTTTTAGGGCTGATTTGAGACGACTTTTCCACGGCAGCCCGACCACATACCTCCACGGTTTTTCCTCTAGATCGCGTTTCTGCGGAGCTCGGGCGGAGCCCTGCTGAGACAAGGTCATCACCAACCTCCGGAGCGCCGTCACGCTGCCGGAGAACTCTTCTACCTCTCCGTCTCTCTTGCTGGATCAAGAAGGCCGAGATCATCGTCGAGCTGTACGTGTGCTGAACGCGGAGGTGCCGTCCGTTCGGCACTAGATCGTGGGACTGATCGCGGGATTGTTCGCGGGGCGGATCGAGGGACGTGAGGACGTTCCACTACATCAACCGCGTTCCCCAACGCTTCTGCTGTACGGTCTACGAGGGTACGTAGATCACTCATCCCCTCTCGTAGATGGACATCACCATGATAGGTCTTCGTGCGCGTAGGAAATTTTTTGTTTCCCATGCGACGTTCCCCAACAGAAAGGGATAACCAGCTTATCGAGGTAGACAGGTCGAAGACACGCACGCACCCTTGGCTCCTAACGCACAGGGGACCTAGCCAAGGATTTTGTAATTTTATTCATAATAATCAATATAGTTTTTTATTCATTTAGTAATATCAGCTTTGTATTATTCATGATTCAAATAAAGTTTGAGTTCCATTTATCTTATGTCATTTATTTAGATGCATTTCCAAATCATAGTTGAATTGAACTTTTGCACTTGATCCCTTAATTTGTATATTTATTTGAATTATGAACCAAAACTCAAATATGAGTGACGGTATTTTTTTTAATTTGAATACAAATTCAACAAAGTTCAAAAGAAACCTTCAAATTCACCCCAAAATTTATATGCATGAATGGAATGGACAATCTAAATAAAAAATCCATTCTCTCTGATATAACTACGGATCATTAGAGAGAACAACTCTCCAGCCCTAATATCAACCCTTGAAGTTCAGTGCATGATCTTCTTGCTTCTCCAATTCTTGTTGAGTGCTCATCATCATCATCATTTAAGCATCATCGTCCTTCAAACCCGTCGATTCGATGAATCTTTGTATATGAATTCATCAAGGTCTATGTTTTCATATGCATCATTCGATGAAGAATCCATTGTTGACCTACAAATGACCAAAACAATTAAAAAATGGCTCAAACATTTCATCAAACACACATAGCACGTGGTGGGTGCGGAGGAGTTGCACGCGTCGGGACGGTGCCCGATGGCGACGAAGTTGTCCAGTGGCGTGACGGTCGGCGGCGTTATGGATTAGGAACTCTGATGACAACACTATGGGTTGGTAACGATGGCATACTAGCGATACCGACAAATCTACAGTGATGGTTGTGCGAACGAGACAGAAAAGGTTGGAGGAAGAGGACAAGTTTGACAACGATGTGGACGTGTTCAACCGATTTGGTGCGGTCCCTTACGGTTAGTGTTAGACGTGTCCGAGTATCTTATATCTGTCCAATATATGAATTCGGCATTAGATTGTCGGTCAGTCCGAACATTTTGGTTGCATATGGGATACCTGTTTTTGGTCCGACCACTGACCTCGCAAGCCAATCAAATGTTTGGGGCGGATACTCGCATCCGGTTATAGATAGTCTTATTATGTAGGATTCGAATCCATGACTATACACGTAACCGATAGCCACCGTATGACCAAGAGCCCCTCGATCGACACTCACTCGACCTACCTATGACCAATTCATTTTTTTTTCTCAATAAAGTTAGGAATGTATCATTGCATTGATAGATAAGGTGAAAAATATAAGGATTGAGATCCTCCGGCTCATACACTAAGAAGTGTACAGGAGCCTCGTGAGAGCAAAAGAAAGGGTTGCTCAGTCCCGTTAGAGTATCTACAGCCGGACGCCTCGAATGACCCCTCATACATGTGCGGACACGTCCGATGATGACCGAACATGAAATAGAAGAAAAAGGTGACCGAACCGAACCCCACATATCATCTCTATATATACGTCCGAGCTGTCCGCAAACCCTCTTATCCATCTCAAATATGATGAGGATATGATGGCTCGTAGACGCGTTCGGTTAGCCCATCACATAGGATGCGGTCCCACCAGCCTGCACATACATGGTCTTGGGTGGATTAGAAATTGAGAACGGGCAGTTGAAAGGGATAACCAGCTCATGGATCGAACTAACCGTGGACGCAGATGGGTCGTGGCGAACCAGATTTTCCCTGTCCGATCGATCGAGGGACGTCTTGTCCTGCTCGATCCGGTCGGGCCGTCTTCCCGTTTGATCGGTACGTACGTACGTGACAGCGGGGGGAGATCGATCGCACTGCCTGCCTCTACGCGCGTCGTACAGTACGTACTAGGCGCAGATCCAGATCGATCATGGTTGTTCCATCGCCAATCTGGCACAGAAACCGCCTGATCGGCGTGCGTGCGTGGTGTGTTCCCCGTCCGGGCGGCTGCATGCGCTGCCCGATCGATGCCGATGCGACGGCCGGCGGTCCCGGCGTGGGCATGCAACTGGAATATGAGCCACTAGTAGATCCGGGCCGGAGCCGCGAGTCGACGAGCGATCGACCTGTGGCTCTAGAGGAACATGCATCGTGTTTTGTACGAGCCTATCGATTTGGCCATCGATCTATCATCGACATCCCCAGATACAGCCACATATACAGGCATCCCTAGACACCACAGTGTTCCTAGACACCAACCCCAGATGCAGGCACATTTCGATCACGTTTATATCTATCCCACGTACCCACTCGCCCACTCCGATCCTGTCTTGAGTCCTGACCTGCTGTGTGATGTACACCATTCTTTAATTCTCTCCACCAACTCCATTGTTGCCCGTACGTGTTCCTATCCACACAAGCTCAAGACTTCTTCCCATGCATGGCACAATACAGTATACTACTATTCTACTCCTGCCGCTAGGACAATAGATTCGATCACGTCCTTATCCCGTGGAGGCACGGGACCTCCGTGATTAACTGGGACTGTCGCCGGTACGGTCGGCTGCCAGATGACGGTGGTTGCCGATAACTTAATCAACTACTCCCTGCATATCGATGGGGTTGCTGACTAGCTGCTTTACACAATCGTGTTGAACGGCGGCTGTTACATTTCCAACTGACAACAGGTGGCTGAAGCCTGTTACACTACAGCGTTTGCTAGTAATTGGCATCGTGCGTCCAATAATTTGATCCATCATCTCAAGTCCGGGATCGAAATTGACCAATCCGACTAGGACATAATCGCTGATTTCTTTTTCATTTTTCAGATAAAAGGGAGTTTTATTGACTCAACATGTCTTTACCTAATAATAAAGAGGCTATCGTTTCTGTTAAAATTTTCGCCGCGCCAGTTTTGCATAAAAACCCTTCTGTTTTTTGAGAAATCAACCCGCAGTCCTCACTTTACAGAAACATCCCTTTTTGCTCTCAGCGCCTTATCCACACACGCTCGCTCCGGATCCCCTCCAATGGCACCCACGCCCACCACCCCTCCTTCCTTCGGCCCCCGCCGCTGCATCCCCACCGCATCCGCCTGCCCGCCCCTCCTCCCTCCGCGTCCTTCCGCCTCTCCAAAATTCTCGGTGGCCGCAGCCTCTGCAACGGCGAGGTCGGCATCCGCAAGGAGGTCCTTTCGCCCACCCCGCCCTCACCACCTCCGTCCACACCCTCGGGAGACTTCTCGTCGGGAAGTGCCGAGTCGGACCCGCCAGCGATGGACCTGGACGCGTTCGAGAAGGAGATGATGGGCCTCACGGGCAGCTTCCCCGCCGGCGAGGTCGGGCTCAAGGACTTCATCGCCAAGAACCCGCCTCCTCCTCCCAAGAGAGCCCAGACGGACGGGAAAGCGTCCTCCGCCGTGGTTCCGACGGGGCGTCCTAGGCTGCCGGAGCTGCCGCTGTTCCTCCTCGACATGGTGGTGCTCGTCAAGAACCCCAACAACGCGTACCACATGTACTGCGGCATCGTGCAACGCGTCACCGATGGGAAGGTGGGGGTGCTGTTCGAGGGCGGCAACTGGGATAGGCTCATCACCTTCGGCGTCGACGAGCTCGAGGGCCGGGAGAAGGGCCCGCCCATGGTGAACCCCAAGTCGGTCATGCTGGAGGCGCTCGTCGAGGCCTAGCATGCATTATACATACAGTTGTGGTATACTTTGCGTGTCGACGATGAACTGGGAGTTGCCAGTGTGTAGTTTGATAGGCGTTGTCATTTGTTGTGATCCATATCACCTTGAACCGGTTTTTCATTCTGTGGCATCATATCCATCCTGTCATGTTCGTTCAATGTGTTGTCTGATGTCTACGATTGAATTTTCATTTTGCTTCCTGCAAGAGCACTAGCCCAAGCCGTTTCTGAGGTTGTATGCTTGTAGTACAAAGTAGGCTGATTGCAGGTGAGATGCAGTCAAAGGAAGGTGCACCCTACATCACCATCAATTTTAGTCGGATTGGCGACATTTGCTGTGGTGCGTATCATCTTGAACCCGTTGTTCGATCTGTGGATTCATATCCATCCCGTATGCTTGTAGTATATCTTTGATTGAATTTCATTTTGCTTCCAGCAATAGCAGTAGACCAGGCTGAAACTGAAACAAACAGTTTTAACCGGTGAAACTGAAAGTCACTAATTCTCCGATGAGACGTGCCTTGTGAGTCTATGAACATATTATCCATGTTCAGGTTAAACAGAGGGAGATCATCCATGACTGCTGGTCGTGCGTATTCTATCCCTTCTACTGATGTTATGTTACCCTGCCTGCAGAAGTGTCTTTTGTGAACATTGTGGTCTTGCTCCACGATTTCAGATAGTACCGCTGATTGTTTTTGTTTGACAAATTACTATTGATTGTCGGTCATTGAAGTCCTGCATTGTCCATGCTGCTACTGATGAACGTGAAACACGTAGGAGTATGTGTATATTCTCTGCATAGTCCCGACAGGTAGGCCCAAAGTCTGCCTCTCCACCCTCCCCGGTGATATGGTTCAAGCTGAGCGACGTCACAGGTGAATCCTCAGCCGTCTGATCTACCGTGGTTCGAACAAGGACCGCAGACTAGACCTTGGACTGTGCAAAGAAGCAACCTCCACGCCATTTGTCTTCCAAGGTTCCAATCCACGCCACCACCACTGCCAAACGGTGAAACCTGGAAGAAGGAAATAATGCACTACACTGCCCTTTCGAGATCGTCCCTCCCGTGTCAATTTATGAGATGGCAGTGGGCAGCTTTAACGACCTGGTGATCCAAGGATCGGTACATGGGGAATTGGGGATAAGATATTGAAGGAGATGAAGTACAAAGAAAGTTGGGTGGGAGGAGAAGGAAACAATGCACTACACCGCCCTTTCGTGATCGTCCCTTCCATGTTATTTTACGAGATGGCGGCAGTCAGCTCCTATGGTCCATGGGTCGCCGGGCGGGGAGGGGGGGGGGTGTGGCTGCGAATTTCCGATTATGTTTACAATTCACGAAATTGTGTTATGGTATTGCATAGGCTTTGCTCTTCAGTTTTCTGCTTTTCTTGTGGACAACACATGAGTTATGTGTTTCTTTTGCCCCACCCCCCATTTTTACTCCCTACTGTATGCAGTACAATCTTCGTAACAAAATGTAAGACGTTTTTAATAATTGTACATGAAACAAAAACGTTTTATAAAAAGTTACAGAGGTAGTACTTCGGAGTTCGATTGCGTTTTTAACTTTGATACAAGAATAGGTGGATGCTGTCCATTTTCATCTTAATATTTCCCCCACTTCTCTGTTCTGCAGGGAAGGGCCGACGGCTAGGCCAGCTGCCTCGTCAAGCTCAACAACTGATTTGCAGATTTAGATTATCATATTCTCGGACTCCGTGGACAGCTCAACAAGCTAAAAGGAGCAACGGTTGATGGATTTCTACAACCTGTATGAACAGAATATACTATGCATGTTATAGTATTTGGAATTAATTGGAACCACTGGGGCGGCTAGAGCTTTAGCGTGTAGTGCAATTGTGCAATGCTGCATGTGATTATTTTAGCCATGATGTTCGAATGTTGACGATGTTATTTGAGCTATTTTCTTCCTTACAAGGCATTTGTTTGGTGTTGCATGTTGCTAAAGAGATCAATTCAAAGGCCAAGTCACATAATGATTCCATATCTCAGCTGGTAAGTCTATCCCTAATAATAAAGCGTCGATTGCTTCTGCCGTCCATCGTGCCACTTTTACATAAAAGCCCCCGACGTTTTCTGAAATCAACCCGCAGTTCAGATTTAAGTCAGAAAACGAATCGTTTTCTTTTCATTTTTCAAAAACTTCCCTCATGTTTCAGGTAATCAACCCGCAGTCCGGTTTAAGTCAGAATACGAATCTTTTTTTGCATTGTTCGGAAAACCCCCTGATGTTTCAGGTAATCAACCCGCCCTCCGTATTTTAACAAAAAAACCTAACTTTTCAGTTAATCAATCCAAATTTTATCTAAAACAAAATTATTCATATCTTTTAAACCGTAACTCTGATTTTAACATGTTATATATGAAATTTGATTAAAAAAACATGTAGAATCTAAATAGGATGTTATTTTTAGCTGTTGAATACTTCTTAAATATTATTTTTGGTGCAAACTTAGTCTGTAGTGTACGCTCCATTTTTTTCTCTCTTTCCAGCGACGATACGAATTGCAATAAACATCCATTAAATTAAAACCAAATTGAGAGGAAAGAAAACATCGTTAACCACACATGCACACCTTTAAAAAACCTCGTGGGGAGAAACAACATATTTCTCATCTTATTCCGAGTGACTGTACATTCAAACACGTTTTCGTTGTGTGAGCACTAAAGCCATCGTCAGCAACACAAATGTGATGCCATGTGAAAATATATTGCGTTCAAAGCGTGTGTTATTTTATCTCCCGTTGCAACACACGGGCTCTCTTGCTATGATGCCAAATAGATTTTAGGGCATATCCAACACACACCCTTAAAACGTCCGCAAACTTTCACACAGAGCTGTCGGGACACACTTTACCCTTCACCGTGAATCCGTATTTATCCAGGGACTCATCCACGCGTCCGTTTTCTCGCAAACCGCGAGCAAAACCATGGGGCTTTACGATTAAATATATCTTCGCCACGTGGAGCCCGACACGTCCTGTCCATCCGAAATCTAGGCGGAGCGTGCGCATGTTTAGCTGTTGGCACTCTGTTTCCTGTCAAAACCTGTGATTTCCCTAGCCTTTCCGCTTGGATCGTCGCTGTTCTACACCCAATTCTTGTGATTTTCGCCTTCCACCGCAACATGAACCCTTACGAGGAGTTGCCTGAAAGATCAACTTGGGGACACGACTGACCCACCGCCTCAAAAGAAGGCACATGATGACAAGGAGGCACCGCGGCAAAAGAAGGGCGGCAGGGGCGACGGGCGGGGCATGTGTCAAGCGCTATGACGTGTAGTAGGAAAATAAGGCTGGGATATTTAACATCTTGAATGGCGGCGACCGAAAAGAAAATCAAACTCGAAAAGAAGAAGACCAAGGTCAAAGAGTGTAAGGTTAAGCTCGTCTGCTTCGGAGGATACATAAATGTTGAACATGAGGATGGATGAGTTGGGTCCGATGCAACGATGATGTGGGTCGTACGTGTTATGATGTTGAAGCGCTTGACACACGAGATGGAGGCGGCTGAGGTGGAGGCGGTTGGAGGTGGTTGGTGAGGAGGACTCGGCGGCTGAGTAGCAAGGAGGCTCGGACAGATGGTCTGCAAGAGAAAAATGTTTTTTTTCTTCACAAAACTGCTGGACTGGAACTTGTTATCGGTATGAACGTCGCCTCTTTTTGGTTGTTATCGTATGATATGACACCACACTTTAATTTTCTAAAATTACAATGAATTGTGTTATTTCTCATATTATTTTGAGTGTAGTGGACTTAAAACAAGGGCGGACAATTAAAGAGCAGGATTGGATGGCCGTCTTCCGTATCCATATCCACAAATAAGTCAGGACTAGTGCGCAGACTACTTTAGGGAATAGAGTTGAAGATAGCCTTATTTCCCCTCCTCAATCATACATCGTCTTTGTCAAACGACACTGTGGTGGAGCTCGCATCCAAAAAATGGTGTACACAGTTCTAAAAATCACACTTTTACTTCATTTACCGATTTATTTAACGTATATTGTTCTATAAATCATGCATGGTTACTTTAGATTCTTGCAAGTAAATGGATTTGTACCGTTTAGCATGATGGCTTGTGGGGCCACGTGGCTCTGTTTAGTATGATTCCAACTGCTTCAATTCATTAAAATCAGATTCACTCCATTAAATTCACTTTGGAGCAGTTTTATGCAGAAGCTATACCACTATCAAGAGAATGTTTGGCTTCCATCTAGCTCCAGCTTCAAGAATAGAAAATTTGGTGGAAAGAATCTATTTGATTGGTTGAGGGGAAAGAAATGAAGGGGTATCCACTTACCGGTGGCAGTGGTGGGTAATTTCCTCCCAACTCCAGCTTCTAAAGTTTTTTGGAGCACCCTCTAAAGAGCTTCATAAAAACTTTGCAGTTGTATTCCAGATTCTAGTTTTTTTGTGGAGCGGTATATCGTGGAGCTATCCCGTTTGGCTTGTCTTTTCTGGAGCAGAGCTGAATTTGAAGGAGCAAAGCAGTCCCAAACAGGCTCACAGAAACCCTCAGAAATAAAGAGAGAACTTTCACTCCGCCGCCGCAACTCTCTGTATGAACGAAAAACAATTCTGGAGCGTTTCAGTACCCTGCTGGAGGGGGAAAATCATCTTCGGTGGCCATCTTCATCATCCCGGCGGAGGCCTTGACGAGAAGGGAGTAGTTCACCCTCGGGGTTGAGGGTATGTACCAGTAGCTCTCTCTCTCTCTCTGTGTGTGTGTGTGTGTCTCTCTCTCTCTGTCTCTTGTGTTTTTGAGATGACACAATCTTAATGTATCACTGGCTTTGTTAATCTAGTTTGATCATATGATGTTATTCCCTTGCTACCTTCTTGTGATGAACTGAACCTTTCCCTTTGATATCTCGTTATGATTGATTGAATAATGGATTTGAGAACACTTAACGCATGTCTTGCATATGGATACCGGTAATGACATCGGGGTATTCTATTGATTCACTTGATATATATGTTATGACATCAACTTGCGGATTACGATGACCTTGGGGATATATGCATAGGGATTGATTGCACGTTTTCATACTACGTTCTCCGATAGAAATCTTGGGGTACCCTTTGATGTTCTTTGTGTTGGATCGAATATGAAGAACCTGAAATTATTTGATGCATGTCGTATAATTAACCCAAGGATACTTGAGGTGACTTTGGGGTATATCTAGATGACATTAGGGATGATTGATATGTATCATGGATGTTATTCTAGCATGAACTCTCGGGTTGTTTGTGACACTTATAGGAATAGATCAAAAGATTGATCGGAAATAATAACTTTGAGGTGGTTCTACTACCTACACCAATTTCATCTTATGTTCTCCTCTATTTATGAAGAGTGATTTTTTGTTGCACATTGAGGGATGATACTATGATTCTACTATGTTAGCATTGTTGAGAGATTACACTAGTGAAAGTATGAACCCTAGGCCTTATTTCCAAGCATTTATACGATGTTTTGCTCCCTGTTTTCCACTTTCTACCTTGTTGTTTTAATATTTTAGATTACAAAAACCTATATCTACTATCCATACTACACTTCTATCACCATCTCTTCGTCGAACTAGTGCACCTATACAATTTGCCATTGTATTGGGTGTGTTCGGGACACAAGTGATTTCTTGTATTTGATTGCAAGGTTGTTCGAAAGAGACCATCTTCATCCTAAACCTCCTACAGATTGATAAACCTTAGGTCATCCACTTGAGGAAAATTTGCCGTTGTCCTAGGAAACCCTGCACTTGGAGGCCTAATAACGTCCACAAGAATAAAGTTGCATAGTAGACATCACATGAAAGGCAGAAGATTCGACTGCGAGATCTCGTGATACTTCCACTAGAACCTCATCCCATACGGGGACGAGGAGGAGATGGCCGTTACCCTGGTTCTCCGCCACCATAGGAAGAGTGTGCCTGACCACAGTCCGATTCAATCCGGTGGAAACCAATTGCGTTTGCGCAAATGACCCTTGGATTCATCAGGGTTGGTGGCTCGCGGAGCGTGACCGCGTCCTCACCTTACGCGATGGCTACCGCCTAACGGCCCAACCCTGGATTGGCGACGTAGCCCCTTTCGATGGTACCTCCTCTTTGCAATGCCGGGCTCCGAGCTGAAGGTCAAAGACAGAATATGTCACGACCCAATTGGCCAGGAGGAGCGGTCTGCCCGCCATGTAAGGCACAAGGCGCGACAACCTAGATGCCAAAGCCGCTAAGGCTGTGTTGCAAGTCGCCTTGGACATCAACGAGGAAGCCGTTCGTGCCCCACATCATTGATAAGCAGCAAAGAAGGACGTCACACGCCCTTGTACGAGAGTAATGTCGGGTTGTCCATGCCATGGACAGACCGCCTCCAAAGAGGAGAAGGAGGAGGATTGCGACCGATTGGACAACTCTGGCTATAAGGAGATGTGTTTTGATCCGTTTTGCCTCTTCGACCGCTACTTTCGCATTGAATACGACAAGGGTAAGGGTGGTCGTGGATGAACTTCTTCCATTGTCGTGTCACGAGTAGTTAATAGAACATGTCATATTTTGATGGTCCGAAGTCATGTGTGTGTTCAATTACGTGTGTAACTGTAATGTTGCATGATATAAGTATGGATTCGAGGATTTGGTTTGAGAGAGATGCTTATGGACGTGAACTTTTGAGGGATGATTGCCATTATAGAGATCCGGTTATAGGGTGTCCGGTTGTAGATACTCCGAGTTTGTCAGCGTAGTGATTCTAAAATTGGATCGGAGCTCCGATCATAGGATCACAACCTAGAATCTGAAAGATCGTAAAATGTCGACTCTACTAACCAAAATGTAGAATCGAAGTGATTTGTGTGGACTGAAAAGTCGTGGAATTATGATTCTGATATTGTAAAGGCAATGCCCTATATTCCAAATCCGCACCGGCATTAGGGCAACTCAAATGGTTCGTCAGCATGTGTCCATTTCTGTCTGTGCGTCCTCGTAAATGTACGAACGTGCATTGTGTTGTTCGCTTCGACCCATTTCCAGACGAAATTTCGATGGGGTTACAACTGTGCTGACACGCTGTGGACACCCACATATCTACACTCCACCCCTTCTACCCGCAAAACCTAATGCCCCACCCCATCTTCATTGCCAGCGCACCCACACCGCTGCCGTCCCGACCGAAGCCGAACCCATCCTCGCCGTGACCGTCCGCACCGGGCCCTGATGAGCCCAAGAAACAGCTGACGCTGGAGCAGCTAGCTGTGAAGACGGGGAGGCATGCCAACCGTAGGAAAAGGGCCAAGACCAAAGTACAAACCAAACGGATATAAGTCGGACAAATTCATATCCGTCCGGTCGCCCGTTGGAGTTGCCTTCAGGGTAGGAGGCTGGCGATTGCCTACGGTGCAATGCAAACAGATAGCATATCCGTGTGAGACCAAAGTGAGGCTCGTGGTCGTGGGGCTGATTCTGCAGGACGTACACGACGTACGTGAACACTGAGCAGTGACGAGTGACCCGCAGTGTCCAGGTACGTAGATGGCACGCAACGGGTGCAAGGTGCAGCCCCCCTTTTCTTTCTACGGAGAAGCACACAATTATCGTTGATTACGTGCCAGTATGCTAACTAATCATGCTGCCTGCCAAGCTACTCACGGTACGCCGGGCAGAGGCGTGCGGCGTGCCGTTGCCTGCCGGTGAAAACCGAGCAACGAACAAAGGAGAGCGTCTGCGTCGACTCTACGTGGAACTGCTGCTGATACAGTGATACTGCTACTAGTGGAAGTTACAAAGGCCGGCTTTCTTTGCCGGCAGGACGGTTCGGTGCCATGCCAGTTTTGGGCTGCCCAACATCCCAAGCGTGTCACAACAACTACCACTTTTAGTTACCACGTAGTACCATGTCTGGGTGCATATAGATTAGATTACATTGATTAAACATGCACAAAAAAGATCACTACTAATTAAGGAGTACTAAGCTAGCTAGTGCACTCGTGCCACGTGAAGGGGCGCCGGCGCCGGCAGCTGGACGGCGTTGCTGCCGCAGTGCTTGTCGGAGCTGGTGGGTTCTTCGGCGGCGGGGAGCTCGAATGGGCCTAGGCGGTGGTCGCCGAGGCGGGACTTGTAGGCGGCCTTCTTGTACTCGGCCCAGGTGAAGTCCCTGTACAGGCTCTGCTCCCCTTCCCGCATCAGCTCCGGCAGCGGCGCGATCCGCTGCGTCGGCGCCGGCCCGCCGAAGTAGATCACCGACAGCCGCGGCTGCTGCCCCTCCGCCGGCGCCACCACCCGGTGCTTCACGCTCCGGAACCGCCCGTTCGTCAGCACCTGAAATGCACCCAGAAAACGAATCCCATCAGAATGCATGCGTGTGAAAACAGTCTGGTGGTACATGTGTGCAGGTGGTCGCACGGCAATGAGTTATCGGTGGTGGGTCGTTGACAAGACCCCGGTGGTGGGTCGGGGAGGGACATGCACGGCACGGACCACAGCTAAATAATGCGCCATGCCCAACCGGACCAAAACATGCAAGCGCACATCTGCATGCATGCGTGGGCGTCCATGGATCCCAGGTAGACGAATGGGGTAGGCGGCAAAGGTAAGTAACAAAGTGAAGCGAGTGGTAATGCATGGTGTGGTAGCGCCTACCTGGAGGGAGTCCCCGACATTGACGAAGAGGGAATCGGGGTCGGGGGCCACGGGTACCCAGCGGCCGTCCGGGAGCGCGATCTGGAGGCCCCCGGTGCGGTTGGACCTGAGCACGGAGATGATCTGCGGGTCCGTGTGCTCCCCGAACCCCGTCACGCCGCGCTGCCCAGCTGCCAGGGGGCAGGGGCACGGCGGGTAGTGGTTTACGCGCACCATCTCGTCGGCTCCGTCCGCCTCCGCCATCTGCCGCAGCACGCCGCGGTGCTCCTCCGCCACGCCGAGACCGTCCGCCATCAGCTCCAGCACCCGCGCTCCCACCTCGCGGACCGCGTCCGTGTACTCCTCCAGCGCCGCCCGGAGCGACGGCGGCAGGCAGGCGGCGGCGACGGAGCCGGACCCGACGGAGAGAAGGATGTACTCGAGCCAGCCCACGTCGCCGTTGCAGCCGATGCTCTTGCTGCCGTAGCCGAAGGGCCGCGCCGACGCCTCCAGCTTGTCCTCGTGCGGCAGCGCGAAGAAGGCCTCGGCGCGGGCCTCCAGCGCGTCGGTCAGGGCCGCCGGCACGCCGTGGTTGGTCGCCCTGAAGAAGCCCACGCGGCGGCACGCGGCCGCCACGGCAGCCCCCGCGTCCGGCGCCGACAGGTCGACGCTCGGCACCGCGGCCGCCGCGGCATGTGCACATTTCACCAGCGGGATCGTGTCCACGGAGATAGGCACCGTGACCCCCACCATGGCCAGCAGGACGATCTCGCAGAGCACCGATATGTAAGTGAAGCAGAGCAGGAGCAGAAGAGAAGTGAGGAGCAGGGGAACGTTTGCAGTTGTGGTCATGTGATGGGGTGTGACGGCCTCGGATATATAGGCGACATGGGCATCGATTATGAGCTGCACTAACTAACTATAACCAACTAACGAACGAGGTGATCACTTTTTTTTTTGAACGGAAAAAGCCTGACGGCTTTTATATTTCATGTGAAAAAACACTTACATCATTAGCTAATGTATCTACGAGGAAGCATGGATGCTCCTCCATCCATTTTATAGTTCAATGGGTTAACGAGTTGATCACTTAAGTTAGTTTGGACCAGCGAGGGAAGTGACGTGGCAAGAGTGTCAAGGTAAGCTACGCGGATGCACGCACTATGTGTGCAACAGAGGAGGGAAGTGCCACCATGGCCATGGACCAGGCGGTTGGTTGGAACCGTACGGTTCAAGCGCGTCTGTGATGCATCCACGCCGATTTTGTTTTTCGGTCTAAACGGAAATAAAATGTTAGAGTTGTGTCGAATATTGATATACGAGTTGGGTTACATATGGACTTGGTGTTGTAGTGTGGGTAGGATACATGGAGTTCGTAGTCGGACATGTCGTACCCTTGACCCTTTATATATGAGAAGGCATCCCACGTTGTAACCAATGACGACTAGATAGCGACAGGCTCGCAAGGGGGAGCCGGCGGCTTGTGCCGACGCCCGGGTGGCCGGTGTTGCGGTATCTCGGGGAGGAGCGCCCGTAGTCATTGCCCTGGGGAGTAGGCGAGTTCGCCGAACCTCGTTAACAAATCTCGATGTCGTCATCGTGTTGTGATTGCTCGTTCCTCGATGGATCGACCGCGTACCTCGAATTTATTCTAACAAGTGGTTTCATGAGCAAGGTTACGACGGGTCGCCACATAGATTCAGAGAATCAGCTCGACGAGTTCATGGTGAGATTCACGTGGCGACTCGGCGAGATGGGATCGACAACAAGCGACACGTCAGGCAAGCCGATGCTGTGCGAAAGCTGAAGGCGGTTTGAACCGGGCCGTGTACAGCTACAAGTGGTATACGCAGAGGCGGTTTTGAACCGGGCCGTGTACAGCTAGGCATTGTACGTGAGGTTTGTTTGGAAACAAAAGGGGACCGAGTCCCTGGAGAAACTTGCTCTCCATCGTATCCAGGTCGGACTGCTGGCCGTGCGCTTGCATTAAAAGGAGCCGGAGGGACGCACAAGCTGCCAGAGACAAAGCAAGAGCAGATCAATCGGGAAGAGAAGAAAATCCATGAGGGACTACACATCCATCAAAAGCAAGGGTTGAGGCAAAGCACAAAGCTAGCATCGTGAGTTGTGTTTGGTAGCTACTACACATGAGAGTATTTGTATGCGAAGTTCGTGTACTTGGCTTTGCGTGGAAGCTCGGATTATTTTTTCACACAGTCAGCCGTACAAAGAACCATGGCGCCAGTGGGTACCAGGTTTGAGGTGGAGAAGTTCGACGAGACCGGAAGCTTTGTGTTATGGCAGACAAGGGTGAAAGATTTGTTGGCACAACAGGGATGTTTGAAGGTGTTGTTGCAGGAAGCCAATCCAGCTAAGAAGGAGGCTGAGGACTGGGAGGAGTTACAGTTGAGGACAGCAGGAACTATACGGTTGTGTCTGTCGGACCAGGTTATTTATCATGTGATGGATGAGAATTCGCCGAAGAAGATCTGGGAGAAGCTGGAGAGTCAATTTATGTCCAAGACTGCGATGACCAAGGTGTATCTGAAGCAAAAGTTATATGGGATGAAGATGCAGGAGGGGTCAGATCTTGTGGAGTATATGAACGCCTTTAATCAAGTCGTGACGGATCTAGCACGCTTGGGTGCAACGATTGACGACGAAGATAGGGCAATTCTGCTTCTTTGTTCATTGCCATCGTCCTTTGACCATTTGATCACTACTTTGACGCACGGCAAGTAGACCGTCAAGAATGAGGATATTACTGCGGCCTTGCTATTTTATCATATGAGAAAGAAGAATGCGGTGGAAGTCTCTAATGGTGAAGGTTTGCTAGTCAAGGGTGAAGATTGGCGGAAGGGATATGAGGCAGGGAAGAACAAGAAAAAGAAAAAGAAAATACAGTGTCACAAGTGTAAGCAGAGGGGACATATTAAAAAGGACTGTCCAGAGCTCAATGGTGGGTCAAGTGCTAATATGGCAATTCATGGTAATGACTCAGACAGCAGTAGTGATGAACGTGTAGTATCAGACAGGCGGTCAACCAAAAGTGAAGCGTGGATGTTGGATTCAGCTTGCTCTTTTCATGCGACACCCAACAAGGAGCGGTTCTCTTCGTACAAATCTGGTGATTTTGGTTTAGCCTATATGGGCGATGACACTGTTATCGTGTTGCTGGAGTAGGTGACATTAAAATCAAGATGTTTGACGGAGTTGAGCGGATGCTTTGGGGAGTCAGGCATGTGCCGGGGCTAAGGAGGGATCTAATTTCGCTTGGAGTTCTTCATGATGTTGGTATGGTATTCCGTTGTGATCGGGATAAGAAGACCATGGAAATCATGGAAGATCAGGTGACCTTGATGATTGGAGCGAGGACGGCTTCGCATCTTTACAAGTTGCGAGGAAGCACTATTGCAGGTGGAGTCACGGAGACTGGAGTTGCAGGAGTAGCAACAACTTCCCACGGAGGCGGCGGGTTTGGGGCAGACTCGTCGGGTAGCTCTCGGTAAGCTACGAAGAAGACAACACAAGTCTGGAGTACATGGAAGTTTGATGCACGGACAAATTCAAAGTGGTGGAACATATTCGCCAAGGTGGAGTTTGTTAGAGTTGTGTCGAATATTGATGTACGAGTTGGGTTACATATGGACTTGGTGTTGTAGTGTGGGTAGGATACATGGAGTTTCGTAGTCGGACACGTCGTACCCTTGGCCTCTTATATATGAGGAGGCACCCCACGTTGTAACCAATGACGACTAGATAGCGACAGGCTCGCAAGGGGGAGCCGGCGGCTTGTGCCGACGCCCGGGTGGCCGGTGTTGCGGTATCTCGGGGAGGAGCGCCCGTAGTCATTGCCCCGGGGAGTAGGCGAGTTCGCCGAACCTCGTTAACAAATCTCGGTGTTGTCATCGTGTTGTGATTGCTTGTTCCTCGGTGGATCGACCGCGTACCTCGGATTTATTCTAACAAGGCCTTGTTACGCAATCCCGGGTCCGCTAACACCAGCGTTTCCGACTCACATGCGTCAACGGGCCCAACCGGAGAGCAACACCGACTTATGACAGGCCTTGGACCCTCTCCCCCCAAAAGACTAGCCAATTAAGAGGGGACATCCTCACCCTTATAAGTCGTGTTATGTCTCCTCCCACAACCGATGTGAGACTAAATCCAACAATCTCCCCCTCACACATCGGTCACCCATGGGTCCGCTAACACCAGCGTTCGAGCCCATCTACCATGACCGACGACCCGTGAGTCCACCAAGATTTATTCCGGGCACCTAGGCTCTGATACCACTGCTACGCAATCCTGGGTCTGCTAACACCAGCGTTTCCGACCCACATGCGTCAACGGGCCCAACCGGAGAGCAACACTGACTTATGACAGGCCTTGGACCCTCTCCCCCCAAAAGACTAGCCTATTAGGAGGGGACATCCTCACCCTTATAAGTCGTGTTATGTCTCCTCCCACAACCGATGTGAGACTAAATCCAACACAAAAGACTTTTCCTTGCTCTTTTTTTAAAAAGGAGGATGACCCCCGGCCTTTGCATCTGGAAGATGCATGCGGCCATTTTATTGATTATTCTCGAGGATATTACAAAGTATTACAACAATATGTCTCAATCCGTCAACTTCGCAACAGCTGTCGCTACTCCTATCCATATAATGAAGGGGTGCTAGCTGGCCACATACCCAGACAAGTTACCTAATCCTAACATAAAAAACCGGGAGCCCCAACATAGCCGGTCAAGCCATCTGCCACATACTGGGTGTAGGGCACAAAACCGATCTGACGCACTCGTGTGGTGTCGCCGCCAGCTTCCACCGGTCCATCTTCAGAGCAGATATTGAGGCTTCTACCTTCTGTAGCCACTCTGCCATTGACGCCGCCATGACGCCAGACAGCTACCTCCTCCTACGCGAGTCCTTCTCCACGCATCGGTCGCCGAGTCCCCACAGCGCCATGCCGCCGATATCCGCCGCCATCAATGTGTGAGATGAGGCACCGCTCCACCATTCCTCCAGCCAGCAGTTGCTCCAAAATGATGCCCCCAGGAGGGAAGGCGATAAAACACCATCATCGTCCGATCCAGGAAGACCCGGATCTAGGGTTTCCCCTGGAGCGTCCCGATCCTGATGACGCAAACAGCAAAACCGTTGCTCCACCAGACGAGCGCCGCTGACGTCACAACCTCCAAGATGAAGTTGGCCAAAATGCGCCGACATCGAATAGCCGCCACCTCCATCGCCACTTGAGCCGCCCCCGAGCAACGCCTTCAAGAAGGAAAACGCCACCGCGGTGTCGTCGTCGCTTGGAACAAGGGGATCTGAGGTTTTCACCTGAGCTCCTGGGAGGGGTGGAAGGAAGGGGATCCTTTCCGAAGCCTCCAACAAGGGGAACAACACCCAAAGGCGCTGCCTTCGGAGTGGCCACCGCACCGGCCAAGGGACTCCCCCGGAACCCTTCGAACCACCGGATCTGCAAGGCCAGCACCCAAGACCAGCAAGAAGCCATCAGGTGCGGATCCATTGCAGATCGGAGTAGATCGTGGTCGAGGACAAGCAACACCATGGCCACCAGCAACCAGCGAGGACCGCAGCCACACACACCGCCACCCCCACGCCATCCGGGTCAAAGAGGGAGCCGCCAACCGCGCACAGGGGCCACCACCACCTGCACACGCCGGAGCATCGTCGCTTGACCAGCGCCCGCCACCGCCTTCCGAGGGCCGCCGCCGAGCACCCCGCTCTCCGCCACCGCTTGCCGAGGCCTGACCTCTCGCGCCCGACCACGATCGCCACAGGACACCGCCGTCAACCGCCTAGATCCGCCGCCTGTGGAGGAAGGGGAGCCGGGAGAGGGAGTCCCCCGCCGCTGCCGCCTGCCACGCGGGTTTCACTCGGCAGCGTCACCCGACGGTGGCGAGGAGTGGAGGAAGAAAGGGCGGCGGCGTGCCTAGGGTTGAAAGCCCCCGAGTCGTCCAGGGCGGGGGCGACGCGAGGGTACAGTGGATGCAGATTCCTTCTCTTCCTTGCTCTCGTGAATTTCAATTTCAGTTTCTCTTTTTTTGTTTCGACATGATATCTCATTTTCCCTTTCAAGAAAATCGAAGGAAACGGATTGGTCATCACCCCGGTCATCGAAGCAGTAGGGTTTTTGCTCTCAAGAATTTTATTCGGTTGGAAGTGCTCTAAAGTAAAGTGAGTAAGACAATAGACAAAGATTTAAAGTGAATTGTTGTTTACTGATGACGAATGAACACTTATAAACATGGAATAGTCGCCTTCGGGGATGCGATGGCTTAGAGAGATGTCGTTTTAGGAACCACCACGACGGTTGTTGAAAGTGTGCAACCGCACATGTGAGAAGGACCAGGGATTATCCCCTAATAACCGCAAGGATTATTTATTTTTAACAGGAAGAACCTACTTTTTTCCTTTTTCATTATTTGTTTACAAATATCTTATTTGCCTCTTCGGGAAGGGGAAAACTAACAGGATGATCATGATCATTGCCCTGTCGTTGGAACATCAATAGTTTTATTTTCTTCTTCTATAAACCCCGCGTAGATGTGTCGTGTGCACGTACCATGAATGTGACTGGTAACAGAACGGTCGAACGGGAGATATAAGACGGCGAGGATGATGCGGTAGAATGACACCATGGATTTAACCTAATGCACCGACTACCCATTTGTTCTCATATTTTCCCCATTCTAATTATAATGAACATTACCTGCGGAATACTCGCAAGAGGTAGGCGACCATGCTTCTTTCATTCACATTACTGAAAGAATAGAACCAAAGTTCTATGGTGATTTTCATTGAATAAGTATAAACAATATGTTACAGTGGGAGGGAGGAGGAGCCTTACTATCTAAACAAGGAGAAGACCGGTTATCCAATTCCAGCTCTGGGGATCATTTTGATTATCTCAAAGGTTGACAGCATGACTGTCATTAATATTGTGTACCAATGGAAGAGGATCCTCCTTGAGACTTAATCTCCATTACCCAAATGATTGAACAATGCCTCTGAAAATTTTGTCATTGCATCTTATCCAAATTTGCCAAGCTCCAGAAATGAGGATCTCAAGATTGCATTAAGTAGGCAACTTTCTGAGCAATAATATAGTCTTCATATGCAAAAGTGTCACTTAATCTGTCTTGGTGATGGTATCCCAACTCTAAAGTAGAATTGCAATTTCATAGAAGATGCATGGTTATTTCCTTAGTGTGCTCAGTACAAAGGGGATAGGAGTAATAACTCACATGAAAACCTTTCGTTTTGAGTAGAGCTCTGATGACTCACAAGTATAGGGGATTAATCGTAGTCTTTTCGAGAAGTACGTGTTGAAACGAACGATGAGCAGAAGAAAATAATAAGCAGTTTTGACGAAGGCATTCTTTCCAAGTGTTCTGAGTAACAGTGATACATAGTTATGTACAAGATAGTTGGTAACAAGTAACAAGTGTGCAGCAAGGTGGCCCAATTCAGCCCCATGTTCCAATATCATCCAATAGCCTATACCAAATCAACGCATTTCCCTTTAAAGATAAAGGGAAAACATTCTTCTTAACCTTGTGCTCGGATAAAACTTCCAAAAATCTCTTACAATCAATTTATAAATAAATTACATTTGAAATACAAATAATTAAATTTATATTGAATCACTACGTGAAATTTGAAATAAGAAAACAAAAATATAGGTCACAAGACCAGTAAATAATTGAATTTATTGTAGATTTTACACTTTTTTTGTATGTTTGTAACTTTACGTGTCATCAAATATTTTTACGTTGATTATATGTTTTTACAGTCTTTTTTTACGTTTGAAATAAGACAAAATTTACGGAACGTAAAATTATGGTGCATTGATATTAAAAAGGGGGAGGGATGAAGAATAACTATTCATCAGAATATATATATGAGGATGAGTTGTTCCATCTCCTACATAAAGATTAGCTAGCAGTTTCTCTAACATACCTAAAGGAATTTCATAGTAAATATTTTCGGTAGGTTCACTAGGTTGAGGAGCAACTTTTTCCACTTCTGGTTAGGGTGAAGATACCCAAACAAGCCCCTCAAAGGATTATCTTCCTTAGTAACAAGCAACAACAAATTTCATCATGCATACAAAAACTTTCCTTACCAACTTCCACTTACCATAGGCGCTTCGCTTCCCGGCAACGGCGCTAAGAAAGAGTCTTGATGACCCACAAGTATAGGGGATCAATCATAGTCTTTTCGATAAGTAAGAGTATCAAGCCCAACGATGAGCAGAAGGAAATGATAAGCAGTTGTCAGCATGGTATTCTGTGCAGGTGCTGTGAGTAACAATGATAGATAATTTTGTAGGAAGATAGTTGGTAACAAGTAACAAGTGTGCAACAAGGTGAACCAATCCTTTTCGTAGCAAAGGACAAGCCTAAAAGTTCTCTTATAAAGAAAAACACCCTCGATGACACTTGTTAGTTTCCATCTAGTCATGTTCTTCATGTTGAGTTGAGTCAGATTCGTTACTTTGATGATTTGGTATGTGAGTGGACTGACGCTTAGGTGTTGTTGTTACTTGAGCAAACAACCTACTTATGATTACCCCATCTCGCAAGCATCCTCAACTATTGTCACGCCCAAGATGCGACCCTATCCTTAATTTGGCACGAGGGCCTCGTCAGGGATAGAAGCGCATCTCGTCGTGTCGCAAGAATGGATATCGTTACAAGTGCATGTACTGAAAAGAAGAGATATATATATAGAATTGGCTTACACTTGCCACAAGCTACATCAGAGTCACAACAGTACAATACATAAACATCATGAAGAAGAGCAGGGTCCGACTACGGACGAAAACAAACGAGAAAAGAAGAACGACTTCCATCCTTGCTATCCCAGGCTGCCGGTCTGGAACCCATCCTAGATCGATGATGAAGAAGAAGAAGAAGCAACTCCAAATGAACAATCAACGCGCTCGCGTCAAGTAACCTTTACCTGTACCTGCAACTGGTGTTGTAGTAATCTGTGAGCCACACGGGACTCAACAATCTCATTTCCAAAGGTATCAAGACTAGCAAAGCTTAATGAGTGAGGTAAGGTTAAGTGGTGAGGTTGGAGCAGCGGCTAAGCATATATTTGGTGGCTAAACTTTCGAGTACAAGAAATAAGAGGGGAAGATCTACGCATAGCGGACGTGACTACTGACGATCAAATGAATGATCGTGAACACCTACCTACGTCAGACATAACCCCACCATGTCCTCGATTGGAGAAGGAACTCACAAAAGAGGCAGTCACAGTTACGCACTCAGTTGGCAAGTTTTAATTAAGTTAACTTCAAATTATCTAGAATCAGTGTTAAACAAAGTTTCCACGTTGCCACATAACCGCGTGCACGGCTTCCCGAAAAGATTTAACCCTGGAGGGGTGCTCCAACTAGTCCGTCACAAATTACCACAAGCCGCATAGAAATCCTCGATCACGAAGCCCGCGATCTCGTCGGACTCCTTAGTGGAAAACCTCAACTCTGAGATTACCCAAAGCATCACCGGAATCCCGATGCACAAGATATTTCGTCAAAGGTAAAACTAATCCAGCATGGCCGCCCGACGTGTCGACGATCCCGATAGGAGCCGCGTATCTCGTTCTCAGGGCACGACGGATGAGCTAGACGTCGGGATCGCTAAATCCTTGAGTGACCAGGGGGGCGCCGTACATCGCTCAGGTGGGACCAACACTCTGGGTCCGGGAAGTCCCTATGCACTTTTATTAGGTGGTTAGGCAAATGTAGTACCAAAGTTGGGCCTTGCCAGACCAGCTTTAATCTAAAACGAATTATGAAGGGGTCCCCATAACAACCCCGATCGTGTTAGGAGCGATCAATTATGGAACATAACACCGGTAGCCGAAACTAAGGGGGCAAAGGTGGAACAAAACACCAGGCTAGAAAGGCCGAGCCTTCCACCTTTTACCAAGGATTTAGGTGCATTAAATTAAATAGCATTAATAGGGTGATATAACAAGGAACCCATGTTATCACATGGAAGCAACTGCACCTGCAACTAGCAATGCTAACAACATGGTTAAGCAAGCAGTAACATAGCCAATCATTGGTTTGCTAGGTTGTAAACAGGTTGAAGGTTTTCATGGCATTATTGAGAGGCTGATATTTAACAGGTGGTAGGCAACGAGACATAATCGATAGAAGCGATAAAACTAGCATGGCAATGATATTAATAGTATCTGGGGAAATGGTCATCTTGCCTGAGATCCCGCTGAGAAGATGAATGACTCCGTGAAGCAGATGAACCGACGTAGTCGAACGGGTCCTGACAATCCGACACGCTTGCGGAACTCTATCGAGACGAAGGAAACCGGAAACAAGAATCAACACACGATATTCACCACATGAAGCATAGCACATATGATGCATGAGCATCTGAATACATGCAAGTCACGGCATGACAAATCACACAATCAAACCTACACATTAAGTGAAGTTCAATATGCAACGAGTAGCATATTGACGAAACTCCACATACGAGTTATTTAGTTCTATCCCGATTAGGTACACAGCAATATTAAATATGGTTAAACATGGTAAGAGGTGAGGCGTAATTAAACTACCTATCTATACATTTTAAATGAGGCCGGAAATGACATATAACATCTCCGAAACGACTTCACATGTTAATTTACAATTCTATCAAGATCTGAACTAACACGTTCAAATGTTTGTTAAACGGCAAAACAAATAGGTTCACGTGATTCTACGCTTTGTTACAAGCAATTTACACATAGAGAACATCTCCAACGGAGCTACGGATCAAAAGATACGGACACCGCAAGATATGATGGCATGAATGCAATATGTGTGGAACGACGGTCATAAGCACTTCAAAACATACAACCAGCAAGATAAAAGGAAAATACACGAAATTCTAAGCATGTTTCATATATGACACGATCAAAACGGAGCTACGGTTTAACAACTACGAGCAAAACAAGATATCACTACAATTTCCCAAAAACAACCACATAGCATTTTCTACACCCCACAATTACGAGCTACACAATTCCTATATATTCAACCAAGGCATGACACGATAGAGGGCAAGAAGCACTACAACATACAACTAACAACAACTAGCATGGGAACATGGATCACTAGGAAAAGAAGTCACAAAATGGCATCTCACACACTATTTCAGACTTTGTGAAAAATAGCAGTTTATGAAGATGCAATTTTCGTTCTGAAGGCATATTGACAGCACCAAAACCATAAGCTACAGGAATCCAAAGGGCATGAAAATTCACAGCATGCTAGAGAATCCCAAAGTCTACAACTAACTCCATTGCACCAACCTCAAAAGAGCTACAGATCACAAGATAGAAGCAAGACAACACAGCAACAAAATATAAGAGATTCCAGACTTAGAAATATTTCAGCATCCTTAAAACAACACTATTTCCTAGCAAGTAAAGAACAAGCAAACCTCACCTAAACATGGATTTCTATTGCAACAAAAATTACCAGGGGCTAGACTAAACATCAAAGGGCAACTCTCTAGTTCAACACTTTTTCAAACAAAGCACGAAATAAATCCTACAAAAAAGACAAGAGGGCAACATGGCAAAATATCACGCGAACTAACTTGCTCAAAAGCTAAAAATAAATACACAGAAAAATCCAATTTTCTGCCCCGAAAACATATAAAACATGTGGGGTTGCACAACAATAATATTGACGCACGTAAATGCGAGATAATATCCTAAACACGGTAAAATATACTAGCGTCGGAAACATACATGCAAAAATACGAACGACTACTCTAAAATACATGGCAAAGGGGTTCCTAAAACATGAACATTTCTACTACGGCATTCGAGCAACCTGGACACGCGCGAAAAATAAATACAAGGCGAATCCTACTGGAACAGCACGTAAAACTATGCATTCGACACGTCAAACAACGTCAAACAATTATGCAAGTTACAAAATCATATTCTACGCGCAAAACTACACAAAAACCATATGCTACACGTCGCAATCCGACTTACGGAATAAAATTGAAGGGCAATCTAATATATCTATATTTCGTGAAATCTATCTAATTCGAAAACTCCAAATAAACCTATTGGGCCGAACCCATCTACGGGCCTAAACAGAGGCAACGCAATTTAGCATAACTCGCCTCGGCGGGGATACTCACCTTGGCCATGTGCCAGGTCGGCGGGGTGCTTGGGCCTTTGGAGCGCTGCGGGAGGAGGCTGGCTGCGGGGCTAGTGGGCCGAGGGGAGCTCGGGGGCCCAGGAGCGGGACGCGAGGGGCGCTGGCACCTCGTCGTCCTCCCGTCTCCTCCTGGGAGCGGGGCCTCGAGGCCATGGCGGCGGGAGTTGACGGCGAGTGGCTCCGGCCAGGGAGGTGAGTAGGCGGGGGAAGCCGGATCCGCAACGGGGATCGCCGGATCCGTCCATTCCTGGTGGCGGCCGTGGCTCTTGCGACCAGAATGGGGAAGACGATGGGGATCGTTGGATCCATGGCGGGGACCTGGTCTCTGGCGCGAGACGGGGGCGTAGCTCCTGGCAGCGAGCGGCATGCCACAGGAGGCGCTGGCCGGCGAGGCTAGCCGACGGCGGGTCCGGTGGCCGTCGCGGGGTGGCACTCCCCCGGCGAGGAACCGGCGGCGACGGGGCGCATGGGCTCTGGATCGGGGATCCTCCCCGATCCGGAGCTCGGGCAGAGGCGGCTGGCGCGACAGGGACGAGTCGGGCTCGGGCGGGCCTGCCGTGGGCTCGCAGGCCCGGCGGCTGCGCAGAGGAGTGAGGGAGGAGAGAGAGAGTGGGTTAGGGTTTCGGGGGGCACGGTTTTCGAGGAGAGAGGAGTGGGGGCTGTCTAAAAATACACGGGGGTCTATTTATAGACAAATGGGGGGCTAGGTGTGGCAAAATTCCGCCCCGGTTTCAACCGTGCGGTTGGATTCAAATAATTCCGAACGCGGGACGGACTAAATGGCCGTGTAGAGTAGTTATCCGGAGAAGACATGGAAAACGGGCGTTGCGGCAACGATTTTTAAAACACCGACAACCGTCCGACGAATAACCGAAGACGGTGCAGCTACGGTCGAACTTTCGGGTACCAGACGGACTCCGATCGCGATGAAATTTGACAGGCGGCCTACCTATAACTAATTAAGACCGCATGCCAAGTTTCAACCCGATCAGAGAAAGTTTTCAACACACTTTTAAAACAGGGTTTGACGATGCCGCGGACGCGTGCGAGTGCGGTCGGGCTCAGAACGGACAACGACCAGAACCAGCAACTAACAACGGATGCAAGTTTTGAAAACTGGCGGCAACGGGATGCCGATGCAATGTTGATTATGCACATGATGCAATGATGATGCGACAAATAAAAATAACCACACGACGGATACGGAAAGAAAAGGGGAATCTTATGGGGCGTCGGTCTCGGGCTGCCACAACTCTCCTACACTACAAGAGGATCTCGCCCCGAGATCCAAGAATGAAAGGGGAGAGGATGAGAAAGAACAAGAGGTAAAAATTAGTCGCTCCTTTGACAAACGAGTCAAACCAACGATCCTTGAAGGTTGCAAAGAGATGAAGAATCATATGAGAAACAAGCAAGAATTCATGGAAAATTTCGGCAACACTTCGGTAGGAAAATGGGACAAAAATTCGATAAGATGGGAGAAATAGACAAGATTCACAACAAACAACTAAATAGAACAAGGGAACACCATGATCTTGATAGAACAACATGATTGACCCAAAAGAGCAACATCACAATGCCTCCAGAACAATAGAATCGGAACTAGCTCATTGGGAACAAAGAAAGAATAAGAGAATGACAACTACTATCACAAGAATCTTGAAGAACACCTTAGAATGGATTGAAACCTTGATGAACCACCTTGAAGGACCTCCGTATACAAATGAATGATGCACATATATGAAGGTAGAAAAGAATAAGATTATGACCTTACCAAGATTAGATGACGCCTCACAAGGAGATACTAAAAGAAATTGGAACTCCGGAAAAGAAAGATAAGCACTTGAGAAATGAATTGATATCATGTGCCACTCCGGAAGAAGAATTCAGATTACTATGAACAAGAATAAGAAGTATGTTATGCTTATCCTTCATCAAGTTTAATAGATGACAAGCAACGGATTTTGGCAAACCACTTAATCTTCTTGAAATGATTGAGGAGAGATATGAGCACAAACTAGAAGAAATCTTGAAAGAGGCACCGGTGAGAATTGAAATGAATGAGGCAACCATGAATAATGGAGATACCTGATAAAGAAGAGATCATGAGCCACTTGAGAGAAAACTAGAACAAGGCACCGGATAATCGAGAGACGAACGAAGAGACAACAATTGAGAAGAATTAGAGAACGAAAGCTGCAAGCTGAGAACGAAGAAGTCTTCTGAAATGATGGCCTTCCGAGGAACGAGAAATAAAAACAACTCAGAAAGCACCGGATAGCAAGAAAGGGATTACTCATGATTGGGAACAATTAAGATGATGGCACAAGGCTGAAATGACGAATCTCCAAGAGAATGGACCAAGATTTGAGAGAAACACTCCTTCAGACTTCCAAGCTGAGAATGATGACGAGATAAAACACTAAGAATACTGAGACACTCCGGAATAACGAAGAAAGAAAGGTTGAGCCAAAGACGAGAAACAATTCAAATTGATCTTGAAGAGGGAATCTCACTGATGAAATCCATACTTACGTCGTAGTTGAAAGAATTAGAGATTTCCAGGAAAGACTAAAAGAGCCAAATAAGATCCTGGTAAAAACCTGTGGGTTATGGGCCCACTCAAAGAGACCACCGTTAGAAAAGATTGCTTACGAGAGACATATTGCACCGGTGTGAAGAGAACTAGATGAGGTTAGCACCTCGAAATAATTAAAATAATTTAAAACACAAAACTTCCGAGATATCTTCAACACTCAGGATAGAAAAAAAAGAGGAATGAATAGCAAGATAGGCTCATAAGAATTTCCAACATAGGTAAGAATTACAAGGACGAAAAGGATATGATGAACACGGATACCTTGAACTGA
The DNA here is from genome assembly GCF_904849725.1 of Hordeum vulgare subsp. vulgare. Lineage (NCBI taxonomy): Eukaryota > Viridiplantae > Streptophyta > Magnoliopsida > Poales > Poaceae > Hordeum > Hordeum vulgare. Next base: position 498,703,065 of record NC_058518.1, read on the forward strand.
ATTCACCGGAAAAGACAACAAGATTGAATAAATATGACCACGAAGTTCATGAGAATCTTCACAATGAACCACCTGATAAGAGAAAAGAAAAGATCGCGGAAGCAACAATTTAAGAGACCCTTGGATGAACATTGAATCACTGAAGAAAAGGGTGGGAGGGCGGGGAAAAGAAAAGACAACTTGGAATAGATGGCTTGAACTCCGGAATAAATGAGAGAATGATCTTGCAGAATTCGGAAAGGATATGATTGACAGAAGAGAAGCACACCGGTTGCAGAAGAATTAACATGACGACTCCGGTTGACAAGTATTGATAAGACAATTGATTAAGCCAAACGATTAGCACTCTCATATGAATATGAGAACACTACTTAGAAAAGATCTGAAATCACCACTTGACATCGAAGCAACTTGAATTACCATATTCCAACAAAACAAAGGGCGAGGCTTACGAAACAAGCCAGAACAAACTCATGACAAAGATTTCGTTTGATATTTTCGTGGACAGGATCGCACGGGCTCGAACCTTATAGTAGCCATCAAGTGCAAGGCAGTGCACCCGATGTACGAAGTGTCCCCGAGTCATAGCAAGCTACAAGGACTCTATAAGACACAACGAGAACCGCTGTAAGTCGACCGTCAACAAACGAATCCACTTGATGTCGAACCCCAACCTAACATCATGCATTTGTTGGAAGAATGTCCTATAAGTAACTACTTGAATTCCCACCTAAGCATTCCCAAAATTTCTGGTCATGCAATCTGGTACACGGATACAAGGAGTAATATATCACACAACTCCTATACTAACCCGTCCAGTGTATCGCGTCTGTCAACACACAACCAGAATCTTGGACCTTCATCTACTATAGACCCTCGTGATCACAACGATACAAAGTATGGCAGTACTCCCGAACAATCTGCACCAGTACTAGGACATCGGGGTTATCTCGCCACTACTAGTATTGAAGAAATTACAAACATCCTTCGTTCTGAGATACTCAGAAATCTGAATGATAACGATGTGCTCAAGAATCCCCTGGAGCTCAAGTCCCTGGAAGAAATCAAGTCAGACACGAGGCACCAAGACAAAACTCCATCACATCGACATCATATAGATTCCAAGAATATCCGCGTGATCCTAAATAAAAATTGAGTGAGAAGAGGAGTAGAATAAATTATTACGTCAAGATTCCTCACCAGAGCATAGAAGAGGAGAAAAAAGAATCCTACTCTCCGATATATAACTAGACTCAAAGTAGTTTTTCACTAGAGTCGACTCGGCCAAGTTCGATCAATCATGGGGGATCCTAGGTCGGTACTGCTCTGATACCAACTTGTCACGCCCAAGATGCGACCCTATCCTCAATTTGGCACGAGGGCCTCGTGAGGGATAGAAGCGCATCTCGTCGTGTCGCAAGAATGGATATCCTTGCAAGTGCATGTACTGAAAAGAAGATATATATATATATATATATATAGAGAGAGAGAGAGAGAGAATTGGCTTACACTCGCCACAAGCTACATCAGAGTCACATCAGTACAATGCATAAACATCATGAAGAAGAGCAGGGTCCGACTACCGACGAAAAAAAACGAGAAAAGAAGAACGACGTCCATCCTTGCTATCTCAGGCTGCCGGTCTGGAACCCATCCTAGATCGATGAAGAAGAATAAGAAGTAAGTCCAAATGAACAATCAACGCACTCGCGTCAAGTAACCTTTACCTGTACCTGCAACTGGTGTTGTAGTAATCTGTGAGCCACATGGGACTCGGCAATCTCATTTCCAAAGGTATCAAGACTAGCAAAGCTTAATGAGTGAGGTAAGGTTAAGTGGTGAGGTTGGAGCAGCGGCTAAGCATATATTTGGTGGCTAAACTTTCGAGTACAAGAAATAAGAGGGGGAAGATCTACGCATAGCGGAAGTGACTACTGACGATCAAATGAATGATCCTGAACACCTACCTACATCATACATAACCCCACTATGTCCTCGATCGGAGAAGGAACTCACGAAAGAGGCAGTCACGGTTACGCACTCAGTTGGCCAGTTTTAATTAAGTTAACTTCAAGTTATCTAGAACAAGTGTTTAACAAAGTTTCCACGTTGCCACATAACCGCGGGCATGGCTTTCTGAAAAGATTTAACCCTACAGGGGTGCTCCAACTAGTCCATCACAAATTACCACAAGCCACATAGAAATCCTCGATCACGAAGCTCGCGATCTCATCGGACTCCTTAGTGGAAAACTTCAACTCTAAGATTACCCAAAGCATCACTTGAATCCCGATGCACAAGATATTTCGTCAAAGGTAAAACTAATCCAGCAAGGCCGCCCAACATGTTGACGATCCCAATAGGAGCCGCGTATCTCGTTCTCAGGACACGACGGATGAGCTAGACGTCGGGATCGCTAAAACCCTGGGTGACTAGGGGGGCGCCGAACATCGCTCAGGTGGGACCGACACTCATGAGGAGCACTGGCCCGGGGTTGATTAAATTATCCTCGGGGTCCAGAAAGTCCCAATGCAATTTTATTAGGTGTTTAGGAAAATGTAGTATCAAAGTTGGGCCTTGCGAGATCAGCTTTAATCTAAAACGAATTATCAAGGGGGTCCCCATAAGAACCCCGATCGTGTTAGGAGCGCTCAATTATGGAACATAACACCGGTAGCCAAAACTAAGGGGGCAAAGGTGGAACAAAACACCAGGCTAGAAAGGCCGAGCCTTCCACCTTTTACCAAGTATATAGGTGCATTAAATTAAATAGCATTAATAGGGTGATATAACAAGGAACCCATGTTATCACATGGAAGCAACTGCACCTGCAACTAGCAATGCTAACAACATGGTTAAGCAAGCAGTAACATAGCCAATCAGTGGTTTGCTAGGTTGTAAACAGGTTGAAGGTTTTCATGGCATTGTTGAGAGGCTGGTATTTAACAGGTGGTAGGCAACGAGACATAATCGATAGAAGCGATAAAACTAGCATGGCAATGATAGTTATGGTATCTGGGGAAATGGTTATCTTGCCTGAGATCTTGCTGAGAAGATGAATAACTCCGTGAAGCAGACGAACCGACGTAGTCGAACGGGTCCTCACAATCCGACACGCTTGCGGAACTCTATCGAGACGAAGGAAACCATAAACAAGAATCAACACACGATATTCACCACACGAAGCACAACACATATGATGCATGAGCAGCCGAATACATGCAAGTCACAGCATGATAAATTACACAATCAAACCTACACATTAAGTAAAGTTCAATATGCAACGAGTTGCATATTGACGAAACTCCACATACGAGTTATTTAGTTCTATCCCGATTAGGTACACGGAAATATTAAATGTGGTTAAACATGGCAAGAGGTGAAGCATAATTAACCTACCTATCTAGGCATTTTAAATGAGGTCGAAAATGACATATAGCATCTCCGAAACGACCTCACATGTTAATTTACAATTCTGTCCAGATCTGAATTAACACGTTTAAATGTTTGTTAAACGGAAAAATAAATAGGTTTACGTGATTCTACGCGTCGTTACAAGCAATTTACACATAGAGAACATCTCCAACGGAGCTACGGATCAAAAGATACGGACACCGCAAGATATGATGGCATGAATGCAATATGTGTGTAACGACGGTCACGAGCACTTCAAAACATACAGCAATCAAGATAAAATGAAACTACACGAAATTCTAAGCAAGTTTCATATAGGACACGATCAAAACGGAGCTACGGTTCAACAACTACGAGCAAAACAAGATATCACTACAAACTGTCAAACACAGTCACATAGCATTTTCTACACCCCACAACTACGAGCTACACAATTCATATATATTCAACCAAGGCATTACACTATAGAGGGCTAGAAGCACTACAACATACAACTAACAACAACTAGCATCGGAACATGGATCACTAGGAAAAGAAGTCACAAAATGGCTTCTCACACACTATTTCAGACTTAGTGAAAAATAGAAGTTTATGAAGCTGCAATTTTCGATCTGATGGCATATTGACAGCAACAAAACCATAAGCTACAAGAATCCAAATGACATGAAAATTCACAGCATGCTAGAGAATCCCAAAGTCTACAACTAACTCCATTGCACCAACCTCAAAAGAGCTACAGATCACAAGATAGAAGCAAGACAAGACAGCAACAATATATAAGAGATTCCAGACTTAGAAATATTTCAGCATCCCTAAAAGAACACTATTTCCTAGCAAGTAAAGAACAAGCAAACCACACCTAAACATGGATTTATATTGCAACAAAAATTACCAGGGGCTAGACTAAACATCAAAGGGCAACTCTCTAGTTGACAACTTCAAACGAAGCACGAAATAAATCCTACAAAAAAGACAAGAGAGCAACATGGCAAAATATCACGCGAACTAACTTGCTCAAAAGCTAAAACTAAATACACAGAAAAATCTTATGGATTTTTCTACCCCGAAAACATATAAAACATGTGGGGTTGCACAACAATAATATCGCCGCACGTAAATGCGAGATAATATCCTAAACACGGTCAAATATACTAGCGTCGGAAACATACATGCAAAAATACCAACGGCTACTCTAAAATACATGGCAAAGGGCTTCCTAAAACATTAACATTTCTACTACGACATTCGAGCAACCCGGACACGCGCGAAAAATAAATACGGGGCGAATCCTATTGGAACAGCACGTAAACTATGCATTCGGCATGTCAAACAACGTCAAACAATTATGCAAGTTGCAAAATCGTATTCTACGCGCAAAACTACACAAAAACCATATGCTACACGTCGCGATCCGACTTACGGAATAAAAGTTACGGGCAATCTAATATATTTATATTTCCTGAAATCTATCTAATTCGAAAACTCCAAATTAACCTATTGGTCCGAACCCATCTACGGGCCTAAAGAGAGGCAACGCAATTTAGCATAACTCGCCACGGCGGGGATACTCACCTTGGCCATGGGCCAGGTCGGCGGGGTGCTTGGGCCTCTGGAGCGCTGCGGGAGGAGGCCGGTTGTGGGGCTATTGGTTCGAGGGGAGCTCGGGGGCCCAAGAGCGGGACGAGGGGGGCGCTGGCACCTCGTCGTCCTCCCGTCTCCTCCTGGGAGCGGGGCCTCGAGGCCATGGCGGCGGGAGTTGACGGCGAGTGGCTCCGGCCAGGGAGGCGAGCAGGCGGGGGAAGGCGGATCCCCGACGGGGATCGCCGGATCCGTCCATTCCTGGTGGCGGGCGGAGCTCTTGCGACCGGAATGACGAAGACGACGGGGATCGCCGGATCCATGGCGGGGACCTGGTCTGTGGCGCGAGACGGGGGCGCAACTCCTGGCAGCGAGCGGCACGCCACGGGAGGCGCTGACCGGCGAGGCTAGCTGACGGCTGGTCCGGTGGCCGTCGCGGGGTGGCAGTCCCCCGTCGAGGAACCGGCGGCGACGGGGTGCAGGGGCTCTGGATCGGGGCTCCTCCCTGATCTGGAGCTCTGGCAGAGGCGGCTGGCGCGACGGGGACGAACCAGGCTCGGGCGGGCCTGCCGTGGGCTCGCAGGCCCGGCGGCTGCGCAGAGGAGGGTGGGAGGATGAGAGAGAGTGGGTTAGGGTTTCAGGGGGCATGGTTTTTGAGGAGAGAGGAGAGGGAGCTGCCTAAAAATACACGGGGGTCTATTTATAGATAAATGGGGGGCTTGGTTTAGCGAAGTTCCGCCCCGGTTTCAACCGCGCGGTCGGATTCAAATAATTCCAAACGCGGGACGGACTAAATGTCCGTGTAGAGTAGTTATCCGGAGGCGAGAGGGAAAACGGGCGGCGTGGCAACGATTTTTAAATCACCGACAACCGTCCGACGAATAACCGAAGACGGTGCCGCTACGGTCAACCGTTCGGGTACTAGACGGACTCCGATCGCGACGAATTTTGACACGCGGCCTACCTATAACTAATTAATACCGCATGCCAAGTTTCAACCCGATGAGAGAAAGTTATCAACACACTTTTAAAACAGGGTTTGACGATGCCGCGGGCGCGTGCGAGTGCGGTCGGGCTGAGAACGGACAACGACGAGAACCGGCAACTAACAACGGATGCAAGTTTTGAAAACTCGCGGCAACGGGATGCCGATGCAATGTTGATGATGCGCATGCTGCGATGATGATGCGACAAATAAAATAACCACACGACGGAAATGGAAAGAAAAGGGGAATCTTCTGGGGCGTCGGTCTCGGGCTGCCACAACTATGAAAGAAGAAATAAGATAAATATAATCATAGCATGAAACATGTGGATCCAAATCAGTCCCTTGCGGAATATTGCATAAAGTAGGGTTTAAGCTTCTGTCACTCTAGTAACCCATCATCTACTTATTAGTCCACAATGCCTTCCCTTAGGCCCAAAGATGGTGAAGTGTCATGTAGGCGACGTTCACATGACACCACTAAAGGAAGCAACAACATACATATCATCAAAATATCAAATGAATACTAACTTCACATGATTACTTATACCAAGACTATTCCCATGTGCTCGAGAAAAAAAGCAACTACTCAAAAATTATCGCCATATTCAAGATCTGAGGTATAATAAATATGATAAAGAATCTGAACATATTATCTTCCACCAAGTAAACCAACAAGCATCAACAAACAAGATGTAATAAACAATACTAGTAGCACCCGGGTACCAATCTGAGAGTTCGAGACAAAGATTGCATACAAGAGATGAACTAGGGTTTGAGATGAGATGGTGCTCGTGAAGATTGGTACTCCCACGAAGGATCAAGCATTCGTGATGACGATGGCTTCGATTTCCCCCTCCCGAAGGGAAGTTACCCCACATACTCACTGTACCGGAGGGCAAAAGGGCCTCTGCCCAGGTTTCCTCCTCGATATGGCGATGCTTTGTCCTAAAAGTATCTTCTTGTTTTTTCTAGGTTAGAACCCATCATATAGTAGAAGAGGAGGCCGGGGCCACCTATGGGCCTGTCAAACCATCAAGGCGCGCCCAGGGGGTGGGCGCGCCCTGTTGGCTTGGCACCAATCGGCGGCCCCCTCTCTGGTACTTCTTGGCTCCAATAATTTAGATATATTCCACAAAATTTCCTCATGAAGTTTTAGGTCACTTGGAGACCAGAAATTTCAATTTTTTTCCAGAATTCCTGTTTTCACGCAATTTCCCCCTTGTGTTGGACCTTGTAAATTAAGAGAGGAAAGGCATTAGAATTTCATAATAAGAGGGAATAAAATAAAAAATACTATACATATCAATAAGAAATCATGATGTAAAATTGACGTATCAACTCCCCCAAGCTTAGACCTTCCTTGTCCTCAAGTGAAAGTCAAACCCGATAATAATGACCACATAATTGGAGATATAGGTTTCGTTAAAAACAAAATTAGAACATGAGAGCATCAGGAATATTAACATAACAACATGTTTTCATCATATAACTTATCATAAGCAAGTAAAAATCTATCCACAGATATTGGAGTAGGAAGCATAAACTTTAGTGACAACCAAGAAACTATGTTCTTAGTCATTGTGACAATCACAATTCATCATATTTGAGAGAAGAGTCTATGTAAAAGCTTTTATTTTGGCTAGTTCACACACTCAACCATCATTTAGTCTTCTATATGATCGCTAACACTCAATGCATATTTTTGGAGCAAACATTTTTGTTGGATACATAGGAAGATATGAGATTCATTGTTTCTGCCACCCAACTTATTTACGTCAAGGATAATGTCAATAGTAATGACTCATGATCACTACATCCAACTGGATATATATATCTGGATCTTTCCCCAACACATAATGCTTGCAAACTAAAGAGTTAGTAGGTTGGTGTAGGGATTAACATTATTGACACTTGCATAAAAGTAAATATACGAAAGTAGAAGATAGGCCCTTCACAGAGGGAAGCAGAGGTTGTCATGCGCCATTTCATTTAGGATGTGTAATCTCTTTTTGTAAATGAATGACACTTTATATTTCCCCTTATGATAGCAACGTTTATTATGGAGTCTATCATTTTATATCTTTGCCATCACAAGATCAGACAAAACTTATTTTCCCTTACAATAAAAGATCATACATGTTTAGGAGGAATTTTTATTGCTTTGTGCACTGATGACAACTTACTTGAAGGATCTTATTCGATACATAGGTAGGTATGGTGGACTCTCGTGGCAAAAAAAAGAACTGGGTTTAAGAGTTTTGGATACACAAGTAGTATGTCTACTTGGTGCGAATTTTTGGCTAGCATAAGATCCTATAAAATCAATACATGTTAGAGGGTCCATAACATTATAACTTCTATGTGAATGTAAACAAACATAACTCATGATGTTGTCTTTCTTGTCCCACATCAACTATTCGATCATGTAGAAAATATTTGATGGGGGCTCACAATCATAGAAGACATCCAAGATAGTATATTTGTATGTAAATCTACTCTCCTCTTTCATAATTTTGCATGGATGGTACCAATGACTAATACGATGTTTGTTAACTCCCAACAAATTTTATTAAATATACTTATTTTATCTGAAGTCATTACTCCATATGGTATTAGCATATAATTTTTCTATTTCGTTGGTATGGATGATGCACGAGAGTAGAGCAAGCAAATTCGAACTAATCTTTATTATATAGCTCTCACACTCGGTTATAGGGAGATAGATCACAAAACAAACACTCTACGCAAAAAATACTAAACTTTTATTCTTCTAGATCACGAAATTACAAAGGATCGAACTGAGATAGATGATAATGTAAAAGTGATGGTGATACGATAACAGGGTACCTCCCCCAAGCTTGAAACAAGCGAGAGGTGGTGCCCATACCGTTGTACTCAAGTGTCCTTCTTAGGTGATGGTGATGATGATTTAGTGGGTTTATCCTCCAGAAGCAAATACTCTAGATTATTGATGATCCTCCGAAGGGCATGGTTGTGTTCCTCTAGCTAAATAACTTCATGGGCAAGTGTTGTATTTGAAGCGCATATGTATTCCATAGCATCTAGTGCATCAATTTCAAGTAAAGAGATATCATCAAGAAAAGGTAACTATATACCTCACTTGTCGGAATCCTCAAAGAGGGGGTTAGCGTAATTCCTCTTGGATCCTTCAGTCTCTTCCCGATCCTTCCTCATAGCATCTTTTGGAACTTCTGGCTAATACTCCTCCCTCGAGGACAACTCATAAGAGATGTTTCTATAAGGTGTTTGCCCGGTGAAGGCCGGACTATGCGATGCCTCTTTTGGAGAATTCAGGATGCCATGGCTGCTTCACCGAGTTATGAGTCGTGATAGAAAAACAACTCGAAACAATCACAGAGGAGAAACTTGTGATATGGTGGTCGAAACATACATGAGTATACATAATGAACTTTTCTAGGTTAGAATACGTGTACAGGAAGAAAAAGGAGTCCGGGAGGCACACGAGGCGCGCCCAAGCCATCATCGCACGCCCATGGGGGTGGTCGCGCCATGTTGGCTTGGTACTCCCTCATGGGTCGCCTCAGTTGGTTTTATTTTTTTAATTTCTCATATATTCCAAAACTGGAAAAAATATTTTTATGAAATTTTTGGAGTCGGTTTACTTACCGTATCACATACCAACCCCATTTTAGGGTTCTACAGCATTCCAGAAGGTCTCTCTTATGTGTTCTTCCGGTGTCATCACTTGAATGACTTTAGCTTCCACACTAATGGGCATACCCTAGATATAATGTTTAATATTTTTCCTATTAACTACTCTCGGTTTTTTCCGTCGGTGTTTATGATCTTAATGGCTCTAGAGGGATAAACTTCTTCGACGATATATGGTCCTTCCTATTTGGAGAGAAGTTTTCCTGCAAAAAGCATGAAACAAGAATTGTACAAAAGAATTAGATCACCAATTTTAAATTCTCGTTTTTGGATTCTTTTGTCATGCCATCTTTTAACCATTTCTTTGAACAACATGGCATTTTCACAGGCTTGGGTCCTCCATTCATCTAAGGGGCTAATATAAAATAACCTCTTTTCATCGACAAGTTTGAAACCATAGTTAAAATCTTTAATTGTCCAATAAGCTTTGTGTTCTAACTAAAGAGGTAAATGGCATGCTTTTCCAGAGACCATTTTGTATGAAGACATTCCCATGGCATTTTTATAAGCAGTTGATGCTTGTTATCTGCGTTGGGTTTTCTTTGGAGAGGAACGGGTTATCGCAACACAATGCGGGTAAGTATTTTCCTCGTTTAATAAACCAAGGTTCATCGAAACAATAGGAATATCAATCCCCAACCGTCTTCAGTGGCTACACACAAAAGAGCAAAGGACTTGCACCCAACATGGGCAAGAGGGTTTTCAATCCCCTTCTTCTTGTTATTTGCAAGCAAGTGAGTTAGGTGGATAATTGCTGAGAATAGTAACTAAAACAAAAGGTAAGAGAAGGCAACAAGGAAATTAGAAGTTTTCTAAATACATAAGTGAATAGACCCGGGGGCCATAGTGTTCTCTAGTGCCATCCCTCACGAAAGTAACATATGGTGGGTAAGAAAATTATTGTTGGACAATTGATAGAACAACAGATAGTTGTGCGATTTGCATGGAAATGATCATGTGTATATAGGCATCACATCCATAAACAAACAGGCCGACTCCTGCCTGCACCTACTACTATTACTCCACACATCGACCGCTATCCAACATGCATCTAGAGTATTAAGTACAACAGAGTAATGCTTGGAGAACGATGACATGATGTAGACAAAGTAAACTCAACCAATATGAATGAACCCCATCGTTTTATCCTTAGTGGCACCAACACGAAGATGCAACTTGTCTCCTTTTCTCAGTGGGATAAAGAAACTCGTTAGGTTGAACCCACTATAATGCACATCTACCACTAAAGAGAGATCAAATTACTTGGCCAAAGCGATTCAATACATCAGATAGATTTACGAAGCTATGATGATCATGCAAATAAGAGCAATAATAATTCAGATAAGACTCAAACACTTCTCATGAATAATCTGAACATAAACCCACAATTCATCGAGTCCCAACAAACACACCATACAAAAGAATTACATCGGATAGATCAAAGTGAAGATGCAATGATCATTGTATTGAAGTTCAAGAGAGAGAGAGAGAGCGAGACATTTCCATCTAGGTACTGACTATGAACCTTTAGGTCTGATGTGAACTACTCACACATCATCAGGAGGGCACCGAGGTTGATGAAGAGGCCCTCCGTTATTGATCCCCTCTTGGACAGAGTGCCGCAATGGAGCTCCGGATGGGTTCACCGTGGAACAGAAACTTGGGGAGCGTAAAAAGTGTTTCATGGATGCTTCTAGGGTTTTTGGTATATTATAGAATTTATAGGCCAGAGGATGGGGCAAGAGGGGCAACACGGAGTCGACATGGCATCAGGGCGCGTCGACCCCCCTCGGCGCGCCTTGTGCCTTGTGAGCTCCTCGTGCAGCTCTAGGTCTCGTCCCGAAGCTTCCAGGTCTTCTTTTGGTCCAGAAAAAATCACCAATTTTTTTGTGGCATTTGGAGTTTGTTTGGTACTGAAAACCTGCAAAACAAAAAACACACAGAAAACAACAACTAGCACTGGACACTAGGTTAATAGGTTGGTTCTCAAAAATAATATATATTGGTGCATTATGACCCAAAAGTATCTTAAGATGATAATGTAACAACATGGAACAATCAAAAAAATTAGATACATTGGAGACATATCAAGCATCCCCAAGCTTAATTCCTGCTCGTCCTCGAGCAGGTAAATGATAAAAACAGAATTTTTGATGTGACATGCTATCCAATATGTAATATTTAGAATGTATGCTGATTGAGAAATGATGAATTAACAAACATTAACATAGTAATAATTATAAGCACAAGAAGCAAAATCATCAATCTTTCAAAGTATACAATCCTAAAAGAATATTTACCCCCATCAATCTTAGTGAATGGCAAGGCATGGCTCCATTTCACCGCATTAATACAAATGTCAAGCACCACGGTCCTAAAGTGAGGCAATTGGATCATATTTTTTCAAAGTGAATCAACCTTTTATTATTCACGTAATACATGAGCGTGAGCCATGGACATAGCATATGGTGGAATAGAACATGGTGGTAGACATCAAATGGGTGAAATTCGAGAAGATAGTCTCACATCAAGTAGTCGTACCAACGGGCTATGGAGATGTCCATCGGTATATGTCAATGCAAGGAGCAGGGATTTCCATGCAAATGATGCACTAGAGATGTGAGTGTATGAAATGTCAAATGAAGCTAAGTGGGGTGTGCATCCAACTTGCTTGCTCATGAAGACCTCGGGCATTTGAGGAAGCCCGTCATCGTAATATGCAAGCTAACTTTACAATAATGATAATATGATTCCTACTAGCATATGAAGGTGACATATCATGAGACATTCTATATGAGGAACATGGTACCACCTTGAGGCACAAGTGTGGTAAGGGATAGTAGCAAAGTCACTTCTCTCTTTTTCTCCCATTCATTTTTTTATTGGTGAGCTCATTTGGCCACCCCCATATCTATTTTCCGTCCAGAGTCTCTTCCCGACTTGTGGCGGAATCATAGTCTCCATCATCCTTTCCTCACTGGGACAATGCTCTAATAATGATGATCATCACACGTGTTTACTTACAACTCATGAAAGCTCGATGTGACTCAATATGAATGCCTCTGGCAGTGTACCAGGATGTGCAATGATCTAGCGTGACATGTATCCAGAAGTGTTATGAATGGTGGCTTTGCAAAAAATGCTATGTTAGCTCTATATGATGATGAATGAACTAGTCATATGATGTAACGGTGGAATTTTCATGGGAATATATCTCAGAATGGCTATGAAAATGCCATAATAGGTAGGTATGGTGGCTGTTTTGAAGATGATAAAGAAATGTTTATGTGTCAGAAAGCATATCATGCCATGGGGTTTGGATGCACCGGCAAAGTTCACACCAATCCTCTAGGTGAAAATGGGAAATGCACGGTATCAAAGAGGCAAGCTAAGTATGATGAGGTAAGATTGCATATGTTCACATTATTCATGAATAACTCACATACTTATTGCAAACTTTTATTAGTTTCATCCCAAATTAAAGCACTGGCCACATGCCACGAGGGAAAGGGTTGGGAGGAGTTAACCATCGCGCGACCCCAACTCGAAACAACACTAGGACTTCAACGAGGAATAGAAATGCTCACACATCCCCACCATGCCTTTTTAATATTCAGAGAATCAAGGAATTCACATCTCTCAGTACCGCTACTCCTTCAAATCAATAATGATGCACTCACTCCTTTTTCATATTACCACATCAATATCATTAACTGCAATTTCTCTTATTTTCTACATGATGATTTTGATTATCATCAATTGAATACCTATTATTTTTGGACAAGGTTTATGACCCATGAAAATTACCGCTGTTGTTAGTTAACTATCAAACAAATATAAGTGAGGAACTAGAGTTCAAATATTTCTATAAAATCTACACGCCACCATGCTCAAAGAGATATAAGTGAAGCACTAGAACAATTGTTTAGATCAAAAGATATAAGTGAAGCACAAAGAGTATTCTAACAAATCATGATAGATGTGTATATCTCTCAAGTTGGTATGTCCAGAAAATTTTTATTGTGGAAAAATAAAAATAAAAATAAAGCAAACGATGCTCCAAGGAAACTCATATCATGTGATGAATAAAATTTAGCTTCAAGTGTCATACTCATGAATTGAGATGAAAAAGAGGATGCCTTCCGGGGCATCCCCAAGCTTAGACTCTTGAGTATTCCTAGAATATTACCTTGGGTGACTTATTCCCCAAGCTTAGGTTCTTGATGCTTCTTATTCCATTGTCCATCGCGATAACACCAAAACTTGAATACTTCAATCACACAAAACTCAACAAAACTTCCCGAGATCTGTTAGTATAAGCAACATAACAACTACTTAGGTACTGTTGTAAATTGATTCATATTTCATTATTGCATAATAGATACCATATTCTTACTTCTCCAAGGCTTATACCCCCGATACAATTCATAGCATCATCAAAACAAGCAAACTATGCAAGCAAAAACAGAATCGGTCTACAGCAGAACAATCTGTACTAATCCATAATGAACCTATACTTATGTACCTCCAAAAATTCTGAAAACTTAGAACGACCTAAGGAATTTTTATAGAAATATTATTTAAAACATTCAACTTAAAAAGACGTTCTAGTAAAATCATAAAATTCTACACTGGATGTCACAGTTTCTGTTTTTACATCGTATCAATTGTACTAATCATACAAGTAATCCCAAAGGTTTAACTTAACACAAAAACTAACTTAAACACAAAAACACAATAATTACACTGTAAATAACCATTTCATTACATTTAAGCATAAAGTAAAACGCAAAAAATAAGATAACTATTGGGTTGCCTCCCAACAAGCGCTATTGTTTTGTGCCCCTAGCTCGGCATAATGCATATGATCAAGTGTTGTCATCTTTGACATCAAGCGCCTCAATAACACAACCACGAATATCGAAAACCATAGGAGACTTGAAAATTGAATCTTTTATCAAGTTTATAAAGTCGGGATGCACACTAATCATGTTAAGATCTTCGTCCCTTTTTATAGGAGGAGTACTAATGTACTTAGGAACATACCTAAAATTGGTAATTTTACTACGAGAGGTACCACCATTAATTTTGGAGGGTGTGAAAGCGGAACCTAATTTATCAATAACCTCCTCCATTTCATCAATCCTACTCATACTTTGTTCTAGTCACTCGTTAATAATAGTAGTTTTCTCCTTTAAAGTTTTCAAAGTCATTCCTACCCGTGAACCAAATTGAGTAATATGATTATGAAGCTTTTGGTCTAACCCCTCAATTTGTGCATTAGGAGAAATTCTATGTTCAATAGCGTCAAGCCTACACATTACATCTTCCAAGGTCAAAATAGTTCCATTAACAATAGTGGGAGGTGATCCCATGACGAATAGGACCGGTTTGAGGTGAACAATTGGGTTGTAATTTTCTGACCGGTCACTGAAGGCCGGACATATAGGGGGCATTGGAGAAGGCCGGTTGTAGTTTCTCAAGACGGCCACCCTGTCTGAGGGACATCACTGACATGTATACATACATGAGGAAACACGCCCCCCCCCTCGCAAGTCACTTGCTGGATGGGAGATCAATACAATTCCTTTGTGCTTTTTTGAGATTCACAAAGTGCTCATGCGTAGCAAGTTGTGAGTATATTCAAACTTGTTCACAAAATTTAAAGAATAACTGATTTGGATGTATCACTAATTATATGTTAGGTTTCATAGAAAGTGTATTCTCCTTATTTGATTGGATGAGGTGGGGGCAGCTGATGCTGGTCTAGAGATACTAAGGGCCTGTTTGGTAGCCTGCACGAAGGATGCATGAGGGTCAAATTTCCCTCTCCAACCCAGTTTTGGGTGTTTGGCAGAGTGTATGGGCTCTCCTCAACATAGTCCAACTGATGCAAAAAAGGCCCCCAGCTATGCTAAGGAGAGCTCGCCCATACAGGCGAGCTGGGCACAGCTATGTTGGGTTCGACCCACGTGAAATCTCTCCCCAACCCACTTTGGATCGAACGACCTCTACTCCCGCATTGTTTCCTCGCTCCGCCTCCCCTCCCCGATCTAGCAGCCACCCCCTCGCACCCCTCCTCTCTCCCATGAACCAATGGTTGTTGTCGTCTGATGTGCTTCCCCGCCGACCCCCTTCCTCCATGTACCTTGCCGCCGCCGCCCTGGTCTACCTCGCCCCTGATCTACCTCGCCGCCCAACCCTGCCATGGACTACCTTGCCATCCATCCCATCACGACGAGGTAGTGGGAAGTGGCCGCTCCACCGCGTCCCCGTGATAGGATCCAACATAGTGGGCGGAGGAGGTGTCTCCGACGAGGACACGCCGGGTCAGCGACGTTTGTTGCTCGCTCCCGTCGCCTAGGGGCGCTGCAGGGCTGGATCCGCCCGGATCCATCGCCATGGATCGAGGCACATGTGGGAGTGGGTTGGAGTCGGGTGAGGGGAGAAACCTGATGGGCGGCGCGGGGTTTCTAGGTTGCCGGCGGGAGGTGGTGGGGGTGTGGTTGGTGGAGGTTGGGCGACGCCATGGGTGGAGGAGGTGCGAGCAGAGGGGATCGGGAGGAAGGTCGATGAAGTAGGTGCGAGCCATGCTACCAAACACAGTCTCAGTCCAACATGTATGTTTAGGTGTAGCCTACCAAACAAAGTCTCACCTCAGCATGTATCAACACATAGATTACTACCAAACAACAGCAAATGCATCTACTCAACATATTTACACTGACCATGTCTTAGGTGGGAACAGTCATGCTAGGTATTGAATGCAACTAAACACACCCTAAAAGATTCTCTATAAATGTGGAGCAAAGTCACCATGGGCTTTTTGCAAAAGACAACCTCATATGACGTATGTTCAATGCATATCAGATGGCTGGAAGCGGAGGATGAAAGACACACCATTATCATCAACTCGGTATTTTATAAGTTTTTATGATTTTGTGAAATTTGTGGCTAACTTTCACATTCTGGAGTAAGTTGTGTGTGGGTGCATTTATAGGGGTGACTGTATGTGAGCATCTACGTTTTCTTGTGTTGGCACCGATGCTCCTGCTTTCTCGGATTTATTTAAGTTTCTCTAGTGATAATCATTCAGTGTGAAGATACATCCCCATCAACCACAAAAACACATGTGGTGACTTCATCGATCTCAAGGTGTAGTGTCGGCTTAGTATCTCAAAGGTTTTGATAAAGATAGAGTGTGTATGTGCGAAAATGCCTGATGGCGCTCGAGCTGCATGGAGCTCGGTATCTGGGCCGCCAACATGCTTCGTGATCAGGTCATACACCATATTTATTGCATGTATTCACCTTGTCAGGTATTCATTTTATGCCGTGTTTCGTGACAATGCACAGTGCAGCGCACCTCTGCAAGTCTACACGCAAGCCCATCCCGAGTCCTTGTTGTTGTACATGCACGGCACATGCGTCACGTGCCAACCAGTGCAGCGATGGGTATTGGTGTGCAAGCACATCACATATAGAAAAAGCTCTATATCTCACCCCACACATTGAACCTAGCGTGATCAACTCATGCCTCATGGTGCATATTTATTTATTTTTTAGTGGATGGTGCATATTTATTTATTTATTTATTAATGGATGCTGCATAATCACTTATGTTAGTTGATTCATCAACACGGTATAAATGCATTAACTGCACTTTCCTTTGAATTTTTTCGGAATTTTTCCTTTAGAATTTGTTTGGCTAGTTGACTAAGAAAACCTTTTTTGACTTTTTGAAATGATCATGATGATCTGCGTAGAAAATATGAAACTAATCAGCATAACATCCAAAATATAGTTTTTTTCATGAGCGAGCAATTTATATCTTTGTAAATTATACTCATGTAAAACTAACAAATGTTGTTCGCAATTCGCCATTCAACCGGCGTCCATGTATAAAATTGCAAATTCCATGTTGACCGGTTGCTCCATTTGCATCGGAAGAAAGTATCTCAGTGCATCTTGAGATTTGGTGCCGCCGGTGGCGCCCAGCTAAAATCATCGTCCTCTAATGAACTAGTAAATTACAAAAAGAAAAATAAAATTCAGACAGTATTTGTCTCATGACTACACTATATGATAAGTATTCATATTCAAACTAGAAACACACATGTAAAATCCATTTTCCTAAATACGCACAACAGTGAACAAAAAACAAATGGCTGGTTCGAGCAACCATCATGAGACTAGTACCATGAACCATACATGTAAAATGTATGTACAGTGAAAAAATAATAATATTAGTCACGCATTTTATAATTTTGCGTTGCGCACATTTACAAAATGTTCAGCATGTATTTTAAAGAATGTTCATTGTATTCTTTTTAAAAACTCGACTGCACATTAAAAAAATGTAAGCCGTGTATCTGGAAATTGTTTAGCTTGTATTTTTATAAAGTGTTCTTTGTGTATTTTAGTAATATGTGACCAAATTTTCAAAACTGCATGATTTTCTATAAATATGTGAATAGTTTTATTCTTGCCATACATGACCTTTTTTCGCTTGTTTATATATAAGACTAATTGTTTGTCTTTCAAAAAATATATGCGGGAAAGAAGTTTTTTTATGCACATTTTTCCTTTTGAATCATTCACACATACATGTGCAGTCTGCTACAGAAATAGAAACAGAGCCAACTAAAAAGAAAGAAACAACGTATGGTGTGCTATATTTTCTTCACTGTCATATAGGCGCTGACTAGACAACTAGTGTGCCAGCCAAGGAGATGTGCGGCACGACGAACAGCATCAAAATGTAAGCAGCCGTTCCTATCATCTTAAATGCGGCCAGTAGTGATATAACCCAGCGACAGCCCATGTAGAAACCTAAGACACTACCCCACGGCACCTCTGTATTTCCTGTTAACTAACGCTAGTATAAAACTGAAAATACACGATACACATATCCCAAAGAGCGAGCAGATGACTGAGATTCCGAGCTTCATGACGCGCGTCCTCCAAAACGCCTCTCTCGTGTATGTGTATATTCATACGGATAAGTCTATGTGCGTATATGTGAGTATCTGCTTTGTACTACCTTCGTGATGACCTCGGCGATCTCAAGATATAGTGTGAGCTGAGTATCTCAAAAGTTCTTGTTAAAATAAGGTGTACATGTCTGTATTCATAGGGATAAATATATTGGAGGGAAACTTTTGGAACCTGGGTGTATATACACTTTATATGGAAAATAATTTAGCAACTCGACAAAAAGTCCAAAAACTCTGATTTTTTTAGAATAAACTTGACCTTCCACTAAACTTGACCTTACACTATTCAACAAAAATAATTTACCCTTTGACTTCTTTTCAGAAAAGACAAATTTAGATCAAAATAGTGTGAATAATGACCTATAATAGCAGATAATTTTTTTCTTTTTTGTCCAGAAGTCAACGTTGATTTTTTTATCTTAAAAGTTTATATACTAGTGCAAAACAAAGTCAAGTTTAATCTAAAAATACTTCAAAGCTATTTTGACTTTTGAATTAATTATTATAAAGTGTATAGAGTGCATATACAATCAGGAACCAAAGTGTATTTTCCTAAATATATGTGGGTATATATGAGCATCAGCGTTGTAGTGTGTTTAAAAAATATATAAAAATAAAAACCTAAAAGCGAGTTATATAAAAATTAACACGTGTCCTGTAGGGAAGCACTCAGGGAATGGGGCCCATCAGTCAGGTTTATTGTCAAAAATGTGTGAGGATCGGTCAAATTGGTGATGGTTGGACCCAAAACCGATACTGATTTGCATACAAATTGAAAACCGGTACTAATTCCTCAACCCAACCGTAATTGTGGTACCTTTATGCAATTAGGTCACAAATATTAGTGTCCACTTCATTCCCGAACCTTGTGATTAAACCCAATTTAAGGACATCAATTTCCTTTGCATATTGTACGGTGCTCAAGCCCGGCTTCAGCATTTTGCACATCCAAGGTTGCCTTGATGACTCGAGCACACAAGGAAAAGGGATTTGTAAGATGACATGACACCTATTTAGCATCGTTGGCTAGGTTGATTGTATTCATGACACAAGTGTTGCTCATACCTTATTAGGTTTAATAACATGAATAATATTAGTAACCTCGTGTGGCTTAAACAAGATTGTAATCATGAATGGAAATGAGATGCACAAATAAGTGATGTTTTTAACATTTTGATATCTTATTTGTATTTTTTGAGTTAATATGGATTTGTTATGAAGTTCTAAAAATGGCGTTTAAATAGTCAAAAGACAAAAGCATAAGAGAAGCAATGACGGTTGGGTATAACTAAGGTATTGTTTTAAGTTAGGCAAAGACAAATGGTTGGGGTCCAACTAGGCAAATAAAACTAATTATCCCTTCTGAAAATGTTCCACGGGTTCTAGGAATATCCACATGATTCCGGACGTGTCTCGGAAGTCCCAAAAGATATTTGGAAGACTATTGAAGTTTCTAGAATGTTCCAAAGTGGGAAGCACCCTTGGCTTTCCCAAGGGGTAGCAACCACATGGGGTATAGGGCCAAGCTGCCAGTATGCACCCCCACCCCAAAGCTTTCGGGGCCAAACCAGGAAGATGGTTTAGAGGGGAGGGGAACCTGGTAGGACCCTCCTCCCCTTGTTGTGTCGACACTAGGAGGGGGCAACCCCTCTCGAAGCTACACTCCCGAGCCATCTATAAATAGACGTAAGGGGCGCCACCTCCAGACACACATGCACTACTGAGGAAAACCCTAGTAGTAGTGCGGATCAAAAGCCTATCAGTAGCGCGGGCAGCCGCGCTACCGCTGCGTTGCTAGAACTAACTTTTAGCACTAGCGTCGGTTACCCAGCGCTACAACTAACTTTTAGCAGTAGCATCACACTTTTTTAACCCGCGCCACTACAAACCGTGCATATTTCGTTTTTATATTTATATTGTATTTACACACGGTTATACATATTAGTATAGAACAAGAATAATAATTATGAAAAAACAACTTTTAGATTAAAGTGGATGGGTGCAAGTGATCAAGTTGGGTTAGAGGGAAAATATGATGTTGCAAATTATAACATCATATCTTTCTCTAATTCAAGTTGGTCACTTGAATCCATCCACTTTAATCTAATATTTGTCATATAACCTATCGTCCTCTTAATCATCTAACAAGTCATCATCCTCTTAATCATCTAAGAACTCAATATCCTCTTAATCATCTAATAGCTCATCATCATCTTAATCATATCAAGTTAAAATGTCATAAAAACTGTTGGGGAACGTCGCATGGGAAACAAAAATTTTCCTACGCGCACGAAGACCTATCATGGTGATGTCCATCTACGAGAGGGGATGAGTGATCTACGTACCCTTGTAGATCGTACAGCAGAAGCGTTAGAGAACGCGGTTGATGTAGTGGAACGTCCTCACGTCCCTCGATCCGCCCCGCGAACAATCCCGCGATCAATCCCACGATCTAGTACCGAACGGACGGCACCTCCGTGTTCAGCACACGTACAGCTCGACGATGATCTCGGCCTTCTTGATCCAGCAAGAGAGACGGAGAGGTAGAAGAGTTCTCCGGCAGCGTGACGGAGCTCCGGAGGTTGGTGATGACCTTGTCTCAGTAGGGCTCCGCCCGAGCTCCGCAGAAACGCGATCTAGAGGAAAAACCGTGGAGGTATGTGGTCGGGCAGCCGTGAGAAAGTCGTCTCAAATCAGCCCTAATTGCTCCATATATATAGGAGAAGGGAGGGGGGGCCTTGCCTTGGGGTCCAAGGACCCCCAAGGAGTCGGCCGAGCCAAGGGGGAGGACTCTCCCCCCCCCCCCAAACCGAGTTGGACTAGGTTTGGTGGGAGGGAGTCCTCCTCCCTTCCCACCTCCTCCCTCTTTTTTTTTTCTTTTCCTTTGATTTCTTATCCTTGGCGCATAGGCCCCTTTGGGGCTGTCCCACCAGCCCACTAAGGGCTGGTGTGTCTCCCCAAAGCCTATGGGCTTCCCCGGGGTGGGTTGCCCCCCCCCGGTGAACTCCCGGAACCCATTCGTCATTCCCGGTACATTCCCGGTAATTCCGAAAACCTTCCGGTAATCAAACGAGGTCATCCTATATATCAATCTTCGTTTCCGGACCATTCCGGAAACCCTCGTGACGTCCGTGATCTCATCCGGGACTCCGAACAACATTCGGTAACCAACCATATAACTCAAATACGCATAAAACAACGTCGAACCTTAAGTGTGCAGACCCTGCGGGTTCGAGAACTATGTAGACATGACCCGAGAGACTCCTCGGTCAATATCCAATAGCGGGACCTGGATGCCCATATTGGATCCTACATATTCTACGAAGATCTTATCGTTTGAACCTCAGTGCCAAGGATTCGTATAATCCCGTATGTCATTCCCTTTGTCCTTCGGTATGTTACTTGCCCGAGATTCGATCGTCAGTATCCGCATACCTATTTCAATCTCGTTTACCGGCAAGTCTCTTTACTCGTTCCGTAATACAAGATCCCGCAACTTACACTAAGTTACATTGCTTGCAAGGCTTGTGTGTGATGTTGCATTACCGAGTGGGCCCCGAGACACCTCTCCGTCACACGGAGTGACAAATCCCAGTCTTGATCCATACTAACTCAACTAACACCTTCGGAGATACCTGTAGAGCATCTTTATAGTCACCCAGTTACGTTGCGACGTTTGATGCACACAAAGCATTCCTCCGGTGTCAGTAAGTTATATGATCTCATGGTCATAGGAATAAATACTTGACACGCAGAAAACAGTAGCAACAAAATGACACGATCAACATGCTACGTCTATTAGTTTGGGTCTAGTCCATCACGTGATTCTCCCAATGACGTGATCCAGTTATCAAGCAACAACACCTTGTTCATAATCAGAAGACACTGACTATCATTGATCAACTGGCTAGCCAACTAGAGGCATGCTAGGGACGGTGTTTTGTCTATGTATCCACACATGTAAATGAGTCTTCATTCAATACAATTATAGCATGGATAATAAACTATTATCTTGATACAGGAATTATAATAATAACTATACATTTATTATTGCCTCTAGGGCATAATTCCAACAGTCTCCCACTTGCACTAGAGTCAATAATCTAGCCCTCACATCATCATGTTAATTACATTGTAATAAATCTAACACCCATACAGTTCTGGTGTCGATCATGTTTTGGCCGTGGAAGAGGTTTAGTCAGCGGGTCTGCTACATTCAGATCCGTGTGCACTTTGCATATATTTACGTCCTCCTTCTCGACGTAGCCGCGGATGAGGTTGAAGCGTCGTTTGATGTGTCTGCTCTTCTTGTGAAACCTTGGTTCCTTTGCTAAGGCAATGGCACCAGTGTTGTCACAGAACAAGGTTATTGGATCGAGTGCACTTGGCACCACTCCAAGATCCGTCATGAACTGCTTCATCCAGACACCCTCCTTAGCCGCCTCCGAGGCAGCCATGTACTCCGCTTCACATGTAGAATCTGCTACGACGCTTTGCTTGGAACTGCACCAGCTTACTGCACCCCCATTAAGAATAAATACGTATCCGGTTTGCGACTTAGAGTCGTCCGGATCTGTGTCAAAGCTTGCATCGACGTAACCTTTTACGGCGAGCTCTTCGTCACCACCATACACGAGAAACATCTCCTTAGTCCTTTTCAGGTACTTCAGGATATTCTTGACCGATGTCCGGTGATCCACTCCTGGATTACTCTGGAACCTACCTGCCATACTTATGGCCAGGCTAACATCCCGTCTAGTGCACAGCATCGCATACATGATAGAACCTATGGCTGAAGCATAGGGGACGGAGCGCATATGCTCTCTATCTTCATCAGTTGCTGGGCACTGAGTCTTACTCAATCTCGTACCTTGTAACACTGGCAAGAACCCTTTCTTGGACTGTTCCATTTTGAACCTCTTCAAAACTTTATCAAGGTATGTGCTTTGTGAAAGTCCTATGAGGCGTTTTGATCTATCCCTATAGATCTTAATGCCTAGAATGTAAGCAGCTTCTCCTAGGTCCTTCATAGAGAAAATTTTATTCAAGTAACCTTTTATGCTCTCCAAAAGCTCTACGTTGTTTCCAATCAGTAATATGTCATCTACATATAATATTAGAAACGCCACAGAGCTCCCACTCACTTTCTTGTAAATACAAGATTCACCAACCACTTGTATAAACCCAAATGCTTTGATCACCTCATCAAAGCGTTTGTTCCAACTCCGAGATGCTTGCACCAGTCCATAAATGGATCGCTGGAGCTTGCACACCTTGTTAGCACTTTTAGGATCGACAAAACCTTCGGGTTGCATCATATACAACTCTTCCTTAAGGAAACCATTAAGGAACGCTGTTTTGACATCCATCTGCCAGATTTCATAATCGAAAAATGCAGCTATTGCTAACATGATTCTGACGGACTTAAGCATTGCCACGGGAGAGAAAGTCTCATCGTAGTCAATTCCTGGAACTTGTGAAAAACCCTTTGCCACAAGTCGAGCTTTATAAACGGTCACATTACCGTCAGCGTCCGTCTTCTTCTTAAAGATCCATTTGTTCTGAATAGCCTTGCGGCCCTCAGGTAGTATCTCCAAAGTCCACACTTTGTTCTCATACATGGATCCTATCTCGGATTTCATGGCTTCTAGCCATTTGTTGGAATCTGGGCCCACCATTGCTTCTTCATAATTTGCAGGTTCATTGTTGTCTAACAACATGATTGATAAGACGGGATTACCGTACCACTCTGGAGCAGCGCGTGATCTCGTCGACCTGCGTGGTTCAACAGAAACTTGAACTGGAGTTTCATGATCATCATCATTAACTTCCTCCTCAACCGGCGTTGCAATGACAGAGGTTTCCCCTTGCCCTGCGCCACCATCCAGAGGGATGAGAGGTTCGACAACCTCGTCAAGTTCTATCTTCCTCCCACTCAATTCTCTCGAGAGAAACTCCTTCTCGAGAAAAGTTCCGTTCTTAGCAACAAACACTTTGCCCTCGGATTTGAGATAGAAGGTGTACCCAACTGTCTCTTTTGGGTAACCTATGAAGACGCATTTTTCCGCTTTGCGTTCCAGCTTTTCAGGCTGAAGCTTTTTGACATAAGCATCACATCCCCAAACTTTAAGAAACGACAACTTTGGCCTTTTGCCATACCACAGTTCGTATGGTGTCGTCTCAACGGATTTTGATGGTGCCCTATTTAAAGTGAATGCAGCTGTTTCTAATGCATAACCCCAAAATGATAACGGCAAATCTGTAAGAGACATCATAGATCACACCATCTCTAACAAAGTACGATTACGACGTTCGGACACACCATTACGCTGTGGTGTTCCAGGCGGTGTTAACTGCGAAACAATTCCACATTGTCTTAAGTGAGCACCAAACTCGAAACTCAGATATTCACCCCCACGATCAGACCGCAGGAACTTGATCTTCTTGTTACGATGATTTTCCACTTCACTCTGAAATTGCTTGAACTTTTCAAATGTTTCAGACTTGTGCTTCATCAAGTAGACATAACCATATCTACTCAAATCGTCAGTGAAGGTGAGAAAATAACGATATCCGCCGCGTGCCTCTACGCTCATGGGGCCACACACATCGGTATGTATGATTTCCAACAAGTCACTTGCACGCTCCATTGTTCCGGAGAACGGAGTTTTAGTCATCTTGCCCATGAGGCATGGTTCGCACGTGTCAAGTGAATCAAAGTCAAGTGACTCCAAAAGTCCATCAGCATGGAGTTTCTTCATTCGCTTTACACCAATATGACCCAAGCGGCAGTGCCACAAAAATATGGCGCTATCATTGTTTACTCTAACTCTTTTGGTCTCAATGTTATGTATATGCGTATCGCTATCAAGATTCAATATGAACAATCCTCTCAAATTCGGTGCATGACCATAAAAGATGTTACTCATAGAAATAGAACAACCATTATTCTCAGACTTAAAAGAGTAACCGTCTCGCAATAAACAAGATCCAGATATAATGTTCATGCTCAACGCAGGCACTAAATAACAATGATTTAAGTTCATCACTAATCCCGATGGTAGCTGAAGTGACACTGTGCCGACGGCGATTGCATCAACCTTGGAACCATTTCCTACGCGCATCGTCACTTCGTCTTTCGCCAGCCTTCGTCTATTCCGCAGTTCCTGCTTCGAGTTGCAAATATGAGCAACAGAACCGGTATCAAATACCCAGGCACTACTACGAGAGCTGGTTAAGTACACATCAATAACATGTATATGAAATATACCTGATTTTTCTTTGCCCGCCTTCTTATCTGCCAGATACTTGGGGCAATTGCGCTTCCAGTGACCCATACCCTTACAATAGAAGCACTCTGTTTCAGGCTTAGGTCCAGCCTTGGGTTTCTTCGGCGGATTGGTAACAGGCTTGCCGCTCTTCTTCGAATTGCCCTTCTTGCCTTTGCCGTTTCTCTTGAAACTAGTGGTCTTGCTCACCATCAACACTTGATGCTCTTTACGGAGTTCAGACTCTGCGACTTTCAGCATCGCAAACAACTCGCCGGGAGACTTGTTCATCCCTTGCATGTTGTAGTTCAACACAAAGCCTTTATAGCTTGGCGGCAGTGATTGAAAGATTCTGTCAGTGATAGCTTCTTGCGGGAGTTCAATCCCCAGTTCAGCTAGACGGTTTGAGTACCCAGACATTTTGAGCACATGTTCACTGACAGACGAGTTTTCCTCCATCTTGCAAGCATAGAATTTATCGGAGGTCTCATACCTCTCGATCCGGGCGTTCTTCTGAAAGATAAACTCCAACTCCTGTAACATCTCAAATGCTCCATGACGCTCAAAGCGACGTTGAAGTCCCGGTTCTAAGCCATACAAGACTGCACATTGAACTATTGAGTAGTCCTCCTTACGTGCTAACCAAGCGTTCTTAACATCCTGATCAGCCGTAGCGGGTGGTTCATCTCCTAGCGCAGCATTAAGGACATAATCCTTCTTCCCAGCTTGTAAGATTAGCTTAAGATTACGAACCCAGTCTACAAAGTTGCTTCCATCATCTTTCAACTTAGCTTTCTCTAGGAACGTATTAAAATTCAGGATGACTGTCGCGTGAGCCATGATCTACAACACAAATATATTCAAAGTGGACTTAGACTATGTTCAAGATAATTAGAGTTCAACTTAATCAAATTATATGCTAAACTCCCACTCAAAAAGTACATCTCTCTAGTCATTTGAGTGGTTTATGATCCACTTACACTATCCCAAGTCCGATCATCACGTGAGTCGAGAGTAGTTTCAGTGGTAAGCATCCGTATGCTAATCATATCAACTATATGATTAATGATCGACCTTTCGGTCTCATGTGTTCCGAGGCTATGTCTGCACATGCTAGGCTCGTCAAGCTTAACCCGAGTGTTCCGCGTGCGCAACTGTTTTGCACCCGTTGTATGTGAACGTTGAGTCTATCACACCCGATCATCACGTGGTGTCTCGAAACGACGAACTGTAGCAACGGTGCACAGTCGGGGAGAACACAATTTCGTCTTGAAATTTTAGTGAGAGATCAACTCATAATGCTACCGTCGTTCTAAGCAAAATAAGGTGCATAAAAGGATTAACATCACATGCAATTCATAAGTGACATGATATGGCCATCATCTTGTGCTTCTTGATCTCCATCACCAAAGCACCGGCACAATCTTCTTGTCACCGGCGCCACACCATGATCATCCATCAACGTGTTGCCATCGGGGTTGTCGTGCTACTTATGCTATTACTACTAAAGCTACATCCTAGCAAAATAGTAAACGCATCTGCAAGCACAAACATTAGTATAAAGACAGCCCTATGGCTCCTGCCGGTTGCCGTACCATCGACGTGCAAGTCGATATTTCTATTACAACATGATCATCTCATACATCCAATATATCACATCACATCGTTGGCCATATCACATCACAATCATACCCTGCAAAAACAAGTTAGACGTCCTCTAATTTTGTTGTTGCATGTTTTACGTGGTGACCAAGGGTATCTAGTAGGATCACATCTTACTTACGCAAACACCACAACGGAGATCTATGAGTTGCTATTTAACCTCATCCAAGGACCTCCTCGGTCAAATCCGATTCAACTAAAGTTGGAGAAACCGTCACTTGCCAATCATCTTTGAGCAAAGGGGGTTACTCGTAACGATGAAACCAGTCTCTCGTAAGCGTACGAGTAATGTCGGTCCAAGCCGCTTCAATCCAACAATACCGCGGAATCAAGAAAATACAAAGGAGGGCAGCAAAACCCACATCACCGCCCACAAAAACTTTTGTGTTCTACTCGAGAAGACATCTACGCATGAACCTAGCTCATGATGCCACTGTTGGGGAACGTCGCATGGGAAACAAAAAATTTCCTACGCGCACGAAGACCTATCATGGTGATATCCATCTACGAGAGGGGATGAGTGATCTACGTAGCCTTGTAGATCGTACAGCAGAAGCGTTAGAGAACGCGGTTGATGTAGTGGAACGTCCTCACGTCCCTCGATCCGCCCCGCGAACAATCCCGCGATCAATCCCACGATCTAGTACCGAACGGACGACACCTCCGCGTTCAGCACACGTACAGCTCGACGATGATCTCGGCCTTCTTGATCCAGCAAGAGAGACGGAGAGGTAGAAGAGTTCTCCGGCAGCGTGACGGCACTCCGGAGGTTGGTGATGACCTTGTCTCAGCAGGGCTCCGCCCGAGCTCCGCAGAAACGCGATCTAGAGGAAAAACCGTGGAGGTATGTGGTCGGGCAGCCGTGAGAAAGTTGTCTCAAATCAGCCCTAATTGCTCCATATATATAGGAGGAGGGAGGGGGGCCTTGCCTTGGGGTCCAAGGACCCCCAAGGAGTCGGCCGAGCCAAGGGGGAGGACTCTCCCCCCCCCCCCCCAAACCGAGTTGGACTAGGTTTGGTGGGAGGGAGTCCTCCTCCCTTCCAACCTCCTCCCTCTTTTTTTGTCTTTTCCTTTGATTTCTTATCCTTGGCGCATAGGCCCCTTTGGGGCTGTCCCACCAGCCCACTAAGGGCTGGTGTGTCTCCCCAAAGCCTATGGGCTTCCCCGGGGTGGGTTGCCCCCCCCCCCCGGTGAACTCCCGGAACCCATTCGTCATTCCCGGTACATTCCCGGTAATTCCGAAAACCTTCCGGTAATCAAACGAGGTCATCCTATATATCAATCTTCGTTTCCGAACCATTTCGGAAACCCTCGTGACGTCCGTGATCTCATCCGGGACTCCGAACAACATTCGGTAACCAACCATATAACTCAAATACGCATAAAACAACGTCGAACCTTAAGTGTGCAGACCCTGCGGGTTCGAGAACTATGTAGACATGACCCGAGAGACTCCTCGGTCAATATCCAATAGCGGGACCTGGATGCCCATATTGGATCCTACATATTCTACGAAGATCTTCTCATTTGAACCTCAGTGCCAAGGATTCGTATAATCCCGTATGTCATTCCCTTTGTCCTTCGGTATGTTACTTGCCCGAGATTCGATCGTCAGTATCCGCATACCTATTTCAATCTCGTTTACCGGCAAGTCTCTTTACTCGTTCCGTAATACAAGATCCCGCAACTTACACTAAGTTACATTGCTTGCAAGGCTTGTGTGTGATGTTGCATTACCGAGTGGTCCCCGAGACACCTCTCCGTCACACGGAGTGACAAATCCCAGTCTTGATCCATACTAACTCAACTAACACCTTCGGAGATACCTGTAGAGCATCTTTATAGTCACCCAGTTACGTTGCGACGTTTGATGCACACAAAGCATTCCTCCGGTGTCAGTAAGTTATATGATCTCATGGTCATAGGAATAAATACTTGACACGCAGAAAACAGTAGCAACAAAATGACACGATCAACATGCTACGTCTATTAGTTTGGGTCTAGTCCATCACGTGATTCTCCCAATGACGTGATCCAGTTATCAAGCAACAACACCTTGTTCATAATCAGAAGACACTGACTATCATTGATCAACTGGCTAGCCAACTAGAGGCATGCTAGGGACGGTGTTTTGTCTATGTATCCACACATGTAAATGAGTCTTCATTCAATACAATTATAGCATGGATAATAAACTATTATCTTGATACAGGAATTATAATAATAACTATACATTTATTATTGCCTCTAGGGCATAATTCCAACAAAAACACCATAATAGTGATCATCCCAATCGATCATGCCAAGTTAATATAAGTCATAGGACCTAGTCCTCTCTCCTAGGTAAAATGTTATAAAACAGAAAAATACCTAATTCTCCATGGTGAAGTAAAGAGATCCAACGGTGTCCAACTTGTGGCTTATGATCCTTCTTTATTTCTCTCCATGCTTCAATTTGGAGTTTTTCTTGTGGTTTGTCTTCAATGAATTATTTAAAAATGAAAGGGACACACATACGTCTTGTAATTGCCATCTCGCCTTCACCAAGCATCAATGGAGACACAACATCATTCGGCAGTTTCTGTTAAAGAACATAATAGTAGCCTAGTTAACAATGCAATTTACATAATAGTAGCATAATTAGCACTGTAATTTACATAATATTAGTGTAGTTAGCAATTCTTACCAACAGAGTTGCGCGAATGTCAACAGACCTCAACTTATGCACTAGTGGCATATATAATGTATAATTTGGGCCAACTGCATAATGCATTCGTCCCTAGTAGACATGCAACCATTAACAAAGGTCACAAGAAAATCCTTCTCCTCCCAAGTTAGATATGATCCATAAGTGTAGTGTGTCCAGTATACTATCTTCCGTGTTTAACTCGAAGACAGGAAATAAGTTGTCAATTAAAAATAAACAAGTTAAGTACGGGTGAAACCAACTATTTAAAAAAAACAATGCAAATTACTTAACGAATATAGTTGACAAACTCACATAGAGGTAAAACTGGAAGCATATCGACATCCACCCAAATGTCGATACCACCTTCATTATCATCATGAGGACGAAGATCAAACGTTATTTCCATATCCTCCTGAAATCCATATGCCTTGCCTAGAGCTTCCCAAGTTGAGCAACCAAAATGCGAGTGATTAACTGCATTATTTAGTTTAACCGAAAATGTGAAACCATCTTTAGTCCTCATGTGAGGATTGCCGCACATACCCCGATGGTCGCTGCAATAATCACACATAGGGATCCCCTCGTCGTGAGACGACATTTCCTGTGTTCATGATTCAAAAATTATGAATCGGCGACAGCTATTGGTGTATATGAAAAATCATTATGGGTTAATTTTTGGTGTGTCGAGGCTTCCTTGAAAAACTCTCATATCCCATGGTGTATAAGGTGCACACTGTCTCACACTGATATGGTGGTGTATGTTAGTGGACACTCCCTCACACTACTATTTCGACCGTAGGTGATGATCGCTCCCCCTATTGTTCCCGCGTGCATTACAAAAATCTCTAGCACAAGGGAACGAAGGAAGAAGCGACTGTTGGGAAACGTAGCATAAATTCAAAATTTTCCTACGCTTATTCAGATCTTCCTATGGAGAGACCAGCAACAAGAGAGGGGTAAGAGCATCTTCGTACCTTTGAAGATCGCTAAGCGGAAGCGTTGCTAGAACGCGGTTGATGGAGTCGTACTCGCAGCGATTCCGATCTAGTGCCGAACAACGGCACCTCCGCGTTCAACACACGTGCAGCCCGGTGACGTCTCCCGCACCTTGATCCAGCAAGGAGGAGGGAGAGGTTGGGGAAGAAGACCAGCAACACGACGGCGTGGTGTTGGTGGAGAGACGAGGTCTCCCGACAAGGCTTCGCCAAGCACCGGCAGAGAGGAGGAGGGAGAGGGTAGGGCTGCGAGAGAGAGAGATTAAACCGTGTCTCAAACAGCCCCGAACCTCATCTATATATAGGGGGAGGGGGAGGGGGCGCAGCCCTTAGGGTTCCCACCCCTAAGGGGTGCGGCAGCCCTTAGATGGGAGAGGGGTGGCGGCCAGGGCAAGGGGGAGGGGTGGCGCACCCCTCTGGTGGGCCTAAGGCCCACCTAAGTTAGGGTTCCCCCCCTCTTTTCCTTTCCCCTGCGCCATGGGCTGATTGGGGAGGCGCACCAGCCCAACTAGGGGCTGGTTCCCACCCCCAATTAGCCCATCTTACCTCTTGGGGTCGCAGCCCCCCTTCGGTGGTCCCCCGGGACCACCTCCGGTGGTCCCGGTGGTCCCGGTACGTTACCGGTGATGCCCGAAACACTTCCGGTGCCCGAAACCATCCGTCCTATATATCAATCTTTACCTCCGGACCATTCCGGAGCTCCTCGTGACGTCCTGGATCTCATCCGGGACTCCGAACAACTTTCGGTAATCTCGTATAACAATTCCCTATAACCCTAGCGTCATCGAACCTTAAGTGTGTAGACCCTACGGGTTCGGGAGACAGGCAGACATGACCGAGACACCTCTCTGGCCAATAACCATCAGCGGGGTCTGGATACCCATGGTGGCTCCCACTAGCTCCACGATGATCTCATCGGATGAACCACGATGTCAAGGATTCAATCAATCCCGTATACGATTCCCTTTGTCTGTCGGTATAGAACTTGCCCGAGATTCGATCGTCGGTATACCTATACCTTGTTCAATCTCGTTACCGGTAAGTCTCTTTACTCGTTCCGTAGCACGTCATCGTGTGACTAACTCCTTAGTCACATTGAGCTCATGATGATGTTCTACCGAGTGGGCCCAGAGATACCTCTCCGTCACACGGAGTGACAAATCCCGATCTCGATTCGTGCCAACCCAACAGGCACTTTCGGAGGTACCCGTAGTGCACCTTTATAGTCACCCAGTTACGTTGTGACGTTTGATACACCCAAAGCACTCCTACGGTATCCGGGAGTTGCACAATCTCACGGTCGAAGGAAAAGATACTTGACATTAGAAAAGCATTAGCATACGAACAATACGATCTAGTGCTAGGCTTAGGATTGGGTCTTGTCCACCACATCATTCTCCCAATGATGTGATCCCGTTATCAATGACATACAATGTCCATGATCAGGAAACCATGATCATCTATTGACTAACGAGCTAGCTAACTAGAGGCTTGCTAGGGACACATTGTGATCTATTCATTCACACATGTATTACTGTTTCCTGTTAATACAATTATAGCATGAACGATAGACGATTATCATGAACAAGGAAATATGATAATAACCATTTTATTGTTGCCTCTAGGGCATATTTCCAACAGCGACCCCATGACAATAGTCGGGATTCTTTCTCTGATATTTCGACAGTCAGAGGTGGTCGTTTCCTCCTCTTCTTCTCTCCCTCATACTAATATTTTGACCATTCGTGATGGTCGCACCTCTTCTTCTCTCCTTGCGCATTATACCGAGGTATATATGATAACTCACAAGTGTAGGGGATCGCAATAGTTTTCGCGGGTAAGATAACCCAATTTATTGATTTGACACAAGGGGAGCCAAATAATATTTATAAGCTTTAACAGTTGAGTTTTCAATTCAAACGGACCTGAAAGATACTTTCTAGGCAACAAAATATTTGTAACAACGGTGATATGGAGGTGATAGTGGCAACGGAAATAATAGTGGCAAAGCAATGAAAGTAAAACAGCGAAAGTAAAGCTAGTTGTGACCAGCAAGATTAAAACACTTTAGGCTAACGAGATGGATGGTTGGTCATGGATGATAGATATCATCTATTTAACTTGGGGCAAGGCACATAGAAAAGTAATGATCATCTAGGCATATATCAAACATTAGACATGTATCCCGAGGTAGTCGTGCGTTCTTGCAATAAGAACTTGCACAACAACTTTTGTCCTACCATCCCGCTATCAATGGGGCCAAAAGGAACTTATGCAGATTAAGGTGCTCTTATCAAAGAGCACCGGAACAAAGCATTAACAATCAATAGATATATGGAATCCTCATACTATAGTATTGTGACAGCCCGATGCCGACGTTCCAAAAGATTCCCCTCTCTTTCCGTTTTCGTCGTGTGTCTATTTTTATTTGTCGCGTCATCATCGCATCATGCACATCATCTGCATTGCATCGGCATCTCAATTGCCGTCAGTTTTCAAAGTTGCATCCGTTGTTAGTTGCCGGTTCTCGTCGTTGTCCCTTCTGAGTCCGACCGCACTCGCACGCGCTCGCGGCACCGTCGAAACCCTGTGTTAAAAAGTGTGCGTAAAACTTTCTCTTATCGAGGTGAAACTTGACACGCGGTCGTGATTAGATATAGCTAGGCCGCCTGTCGAATTTCGTCGTGATCGGAGTCCGTCTGGTACCCGAACGGTCGACCGTAGCGGCACCGTAATCGGTCTACCGTCGGACGTCTGTCGGTGTTTTAAAATTCGCGCCGCGCCGCCCGTTCTCCCTCTTGTCTCCGGTTATCCCCTCTACACGGCCGCGTACCCATACCCGCGTTCGGAATCGTCCGAATCCGACCGCACGGTTGGATCCGGAACGCGATTCCGGTTAACCGAGCCCCCCGTTTGTCTATTTATAGCCCCCATGCCATTAATTAGACAGCCTCTCCCTAATCCCTCCTTGTTTTCCGCGCCACCCCACCAAACCCTAGCCTCCCTGTCTCCCTCCTCCAGCCGTCGGGCGCGCCGAGCCCGCAACCAGCCCTCTCGGGCCCATCTGGCCGCCGTCGCCGTTCGGCCGAGCTCCCTGCTCCCGTGGCCGCGCCCCTCGAGGCCTCCCTTGCGCGCCGCCTCCTCCCGTCGCCAGCACGCCGTCCCTGGTCGCCTCCCCGTCGCCTGGATCCGGCCTCGCCGGCCCTGCTTGTCGGATCCCCGAGCCGCCGGCCAAGACCAGCAGCTGCCGGCGTCATCCCCACCACCGGCCAGCACCCGCGCGCCGCCCCGACCTGCATCCCCGTTCTGGTAGACAGAACATATATGTCTTTGTTTTCAGTTTCGTCAGTTAGCGCCTGGTATGATATAAGTAGAGCAAGGATTCTTTTGTTATCATAGTGCTAGCGTAGCCCAGCTGGTTAGCTCCTTTGTCTCCAGCAAGGAGGTCTTGGGTTCGAAACCCCACGGTTGCACATTCTTTTTTATGCAATTTCTCCTTCGAGGATGAGCTGATGCGCAGTTTCATTTAGGTAGAAGCCCAGTTATTTTGCATGTAAGTAGCCAGCCCAGCTGGTTAGCGGCAGGCCTTTATGTCCATGAGGTCATGGGATCAAATCCCATCTGCCCATATTATTTTCATTTTTTTAGTTGTACTATGTTTTAGAACGTCCGTATCTGTTAAACCGTGCCTTGGATTAAAATGATTTCAACTTGTAAGTTGCTTAGAATTTTCTGTAGTTTCACAAAAACCAACTCTCATGCATGTTCAAGGCTGTTAGTGTGCTATTTGCATCGGTTTGCATGTCGACGTAATATAAACGGTTTAGGTCGTAACTAATTGTCCGTAGCTCCATTGGAGATGTTCTTTATGTGTAGATTACTTGTCTTGACGCGTAGAATCACGTGAACCTATTTGTTTTGTTGTTTAACAACTAATTAAATGCATTAGTTTAGATCTGGACAGAACTGTTAATTAACATGTGAGGTCGTCTCGGAGGTGCTATATGTCATTTCCGACCTCATTTAAAATGTCTAGATAGGTAGTTTAATTTCCGCTTCACCTCTTGCATGTTTGACAACATTAACATTGCCGTGTAAATAATCGGGATAGAACTAAATAGGTAAACGTGGAGTTTCGTCTTTATGCAACTTGTTGCGTATTGAACTTCACTTAATGTGTAGTGATTGATTGTGTGATCTGTCATGCCGTGACTTGCATATTTTCAGCTGCTCATGCATCATTTGTGTTGTGCATCGTGTGGTGAATTCCGTGTGTTGATTTGCGTTTCCGGTTTGCTTCGTCTCGATAGAGTTCCGCAACGTGCCGGATTGTGAGGACCCGTTCGACTACGTCGGTTCGTCTGCTTCACGGAGGCATTCTTCTTCCAAGCGGGATCTCAGGCAAGATGATCATTTCCCCAGACACCATTACTATCATTGACATGCTAGTTTTACCGTCTCTATCGTTATGTCTCGTTGCCTACCACATGTTAAATACCAGCCTCTCAACAATGCCATGATAACCTTCAACCTGTTTGACCTAGCAAACCAGTGATTGGCTATGTTACTGCTTGCTTAACCCTGTTGATAGCGTTGCTAGTTGCAGGTGTAGTTGCTTCCATGTGAAAGCATGGGTTCCTTGTCATATCACCATATTAAATGCTATTTAATTTAATGCACATATATACTTGTAAAAGGTGGAAGGCTCGGCCTTTCTAGCCTGGTGTTTTGTTCCACCTTTGCCCCCTTAGTTTTCGGCTACCGGTGTTATGTTCCATAAACGAGCGCTCCTAACACAATCGGGGTTGTTATGGGGACCCCCTTGATAATTCGTTTTAGATTAAAGCTGGTCTGGCAAGGCCCAACACTGGTTTTACATTTGCCCAACATAATAATTTGATAATACTGAAATGCATAGGGAGTTAGCGCTACCCGAGGAGTAATTTTACATTAACAGGGGGGGCCAGTGCTGATGGTGTTGGTCCCAAACGGTCTGCCTGCGGGGCCACCGCGAGGAAACTTGAGGTTTGGCACCTGTAGCTAGTTCCATCCGTCGTGTCCTGAGAACGAGATACGCGGCTCCTATCGGGTACGTCGACACGTCGGGCGGCCTTGCTGGATTAGTTTTACCTTTGACGAGATATCTTGTGCATCGGGATTCTGGTGATGCTTTGGGTAATCTCAGAGCTGAGGTTTTCCACTAGGGAATCCGACGAGATCGCGAGCTTCGTGATTGAGGATTTCTATGCGGCTTGTGGTAATTTGTGATGGACTAGTTGGAGCACCCCTGCAGGGTTAAATCTTTCGGAAAGCCGTGCCCGCGGTTATGTGGCAACGTGGATACTTTGTTTAACACTGGTTCTAGATAACTCAAAGTTAACTTAATTAAAACATGCCAACTGTGTGCGTAACCGTGACTGTCTCTTTCGTGAGTTCCTTCTCCGATCGAGGACACGGTGGGGTTATGTCTGACGTAGGTAGGTGTTCAGGATCATTCATTTGATCATCTGTAGTTCACGTCCGCTATGCGTAGATCTTCCCCCTCTTACTCCTTGTACTCGTAAGTTAGCCACCAAATATATGCTTAGCCGCTGCTGCAACCTCACCACTTAACCATGCCTCACCCATTAAGCTTTGCTAGTCTTGATACCTTTGGAAATGAGATTGCTGAGTCCCCTGTGGCTCACAGATTACTACAACACCAGTTGCAGGTACATGTAAAGGTTACTTGACGCGAGCGCGTTGATTGTTGATTTGGAGTTGCTTCTTCTTCTTCTTCTTCATCGATCTAGGATGGGTTCCAGGCCGGCAACCTGGGATAGCAAGGATGGACGTCGTTCTTCTTTTGTCGTTTGTTTTCGTCCGTAGTTGGACCCTGCTCTTACTCTTGATGATTATGTAATGTACTGATGTGACTCTGATGTAGCTTGTGGCGAGTGTAAGCCAACTCTTTATATATCTCTCCTTTTCAGTACAAGTACTTGTAGCGATATCCATTCTTGCGACACGACGAGATGCGCTTCTATCCCTGTCGAGGCCTTCGTGCCAAATTAAGGATAGGGTCGCATCTTGGGCGTGACAAGTATATCCCCTTTGGTGTCCCAAGCTATCACCAATGAGATCGCTGGTTCCGGACTATAATAGGTGCATACTACTCATAGATAGGATCTAGAACACAAAAATATTCATGAAAACATAAGGTATTCAGATCTGAAATCATGGCACTCGGGCCCAAAGTGACAAGCATTAAGAGTAACAAGTAGTAGCAAAGATGATAAACACCATAGTAGATCATAGACAACATGCCCCCAACAATCCGACGAACTATTCCATGATCTAACTCATCCAATCTCTCCCATCCCCTTCACCTACAGCTGGGAATTACTCACACATGATGGGAGAAGCCATGGAAGGATGATGGAGTGGTGATGATGATGACGATGGCAGCGATTCCCTTCTCCGCAGGCCAAAACAGCCTCCAGATTAGCTCTCCCGAAGAAGAACCGAGGGTGCCGGCGGCTCCGCGTCGAGAACTTACAAAACGACTTTTGTTCTGGAATTTCCTCGTCACTGGTAAAAATAGGAGCCAAAGTAGGGCACCAGAGGGGGTGGGCCCCACCTAGACGGCCTCTCGGCGCGGCCAGGGGGCAGGCCGCGCCAGCAGGTCGTCTGGGGGCCTGTGGCTCCCCTCTGTCCCATCTTCTGGCCCATGGTTCCTCCCAGTGCATGGATTTTCTCTATTTTTTGTGTGAATTTTCCAGGACGCCTAAATATCAATTTTCCTGCGCACAAGAAAACCAAACAAACAGCTATGCTGAAAACAGCGTTAGTCCGGGTTAGTTTCATTCAAATCATGCAAAAATAAGGCCAAAACAATAGCAAAATTGTTTGGAAAAGTCGATACGTTTGAGACGTATCAACATATCACAAGAAGAGAAGAACATGAAGCGACCCCCACGACAACAGTCGGTATTCCCCCATCAAGAACATATTGAAAGTCACACAAGGAGCTCCTACAGACTGAAAGTTAAACCTATAAGGATTAGTCTATTAACAATGCATTATGGAGTATCGACATAAAAATGACCTATGTTTTGCTGGTGTGTCATCTAATTCTTATTCTGTCAAAATTTCGGCATAACCTTTTCTAAAAACAACACATACCGAGCGCGTGAAATTTGCCGGAACGAAAATGAATCAACATTCCGGGAAAACATAGGCCATTCGGAGGTTTCATTTTCATTTTCACATTTTAATTTTCATTTTCATTTTTTTCATGAGTTTCACATTTTTATTTTCATTTTCACATTTTCATTTCAAAAAATAATACTAAAACTGTTCTAGTTCTAACCCTAACATCTACCCATTTAAAAAAGTTCCTTAGAACTAACCCTAACGTCTATCCATACTAAGGTCAGAGGGAGAGGATGGGAGGGCCGGAGGGCTTTTTTTACTTAAAAAGTTCTATACCTCAATTCTTACACATTCTATTGTATTACAATATATTCTATTGTATTCAATACATTTCTATACATCAAGATATTCAAGCATATTATATTATATTTAAAAAACATATACCCTCTTATCATCTACAATAAGAGAGGGAGGGAAGTGGAGGTATGAGGTAGGAGGGAGCGAGGAAAGTGGAGGGAGGAGGTAGGAGAGAGGGACGAGCTACCTCGGCGGACGGCGGTGGCAGGCGACGACGTCGGGCGCGAGAGGGCGACGGTTGCGAGCGTCGATGGCGAGCGTGAGAGGGCGACGGTGGCGGGCACAGGATCAAGGACGACGACGGTGGGCGCGGGAGGGCGGTTGGCGGAGAGAGTGGAAGGCTGTGGAGAAAGGAGAGTAAGGGGGTGTCTAAGGAAGAGGATAATGCAAGCATAGCAACATCGCAGGGAAGGGACGACCACTACTGGTAATGGGATTAGCATTAGCGTGTTTCGAAAACAAGCACTGCTGCTAAGTGGGGCAGGCAAGCTGGGCCCGTGCTGCGCATAGTAGCAGCGTGGGAAAACAGCCCGCACTACTAATAGTTGGCTTACTAGTAGCGCGAGGATATGTGCAGAGCTGCTATAATGTGGCCAGCACGGGTGCATTGTTTGGCCTGCTTAGTAGCAACGCTTGTTTCCCTACACTCGCTAATGCTAAAATCAGCAAAAGCGCTTTTTTTGCTAGTGCTATTGCTAATTAGTAGCAACACGTATTGTAAACGAGTGCTACTAACACCTCGCTATCTATAGGCTTTTCCCTAGTAGTGATGTCCAAAGGAGACACCCCCGCACACACACACTCTCTCTTGGTTCGGCCGATACATTGCTAGGTTGTTGTTCCTCTAGTTCTCTGGTGGCTTGTTAAAGTGCTGCCAAATAGTTTATACGAGGCATGTGGATACTGAAGGGTGGTCGTGCTTTTGACTCTGAGTGAGGAATATTCTCATGGTTGGGAGGTAATACTTAGACACTTGAATCTGTAAATCCTCATCAACATCAACACCATCTTTGTTGTGATGTGCTGGTGAGGTTGATCTATTCGTTCACCTTCATAGTGTTCCCATGCATGTTCATAGGTGCGGTAGATTTTATTTTTTGTTACGTTCCCCAACACATTGCTCCCATATGTGCTTGTTGCCAAACGGTTGTATTGTAGATTAAAATAGTTTTTTAGTTGTAAAATAATTACAACAAGTTAGTAATGTAATTGCTTCTACAAGAAAAGAGAGTGCTTATGACATGTTTTCTAACCATAAGATCAAGATATGCCCCAGGCTTGATCAAGATATGCCCCAGGCTTGTTGGAGCCCTTGATATTGTGGCCAAGTTCCTTGCAATTTCCACACATAATGTTATTTCTTTGCTTTTGCATAAGAAATACCAGTCTCCTTAGGCACTTTTGTCCTACTTTTCGTTGACATTCCTGGCGGAACAATGTGCCCTGGTGGTTAAATATGTCACCTTGATGGCTTAACCCACTTAGATTCATGTGAAACAAGATATATCATGTGTTCATATGCTTTCCTGTAAGTTTCAAACTTGAAGAATTCATCAACATAATCTCATGCCACTCCTTAGCACCACACAAGCATGCTTACACGGAACACGACGCAACACCTGAGCTCCTGGGAGGGGTGGAAGGAAGGGGATCCTTTCCGAAGCCTCCAACAAGGGGAACAACACCAAAAGGCGCTGCCTTCGGAGTGGCCACCGCACCGGCCAAGGGACTCCCCCGGAACCCTTCGAACCACCGGATCTGCAAGGCCAGCACCCAAGACCAGCAAGAAGCCATCAGGGGCTGATCCGCTGCAGATCGGAGTAGATCGTGGTCGAGGACAAGCAACACCATGGCCACCAGCAACCAGCGAGGACCGCAGCCACAAACACCGCCACCCCTCGCGCCATCCGGTTCAAAGAGGAAGCCGCCAACCGTGCACATGGGCCACCACCACCTGCACACGCCGGAGCATCGTTGCTAGCCCAGCGCCGCCACCGCCTTCCATGGGCTGCCGCCGAGCACCCCGCTCTCCGCCACTGCTCGCCGAGGCCTGGCCTCTCGCGCCTGACCGCGATCGCCACAGGACACCGTCGTCAACCGCCTAGATCCACCGCATGCGGAGGAAGGGGAGCCGGGAGAGGGAGTCCCCCACCGCTGTCGCCTGCCACACGGGTTTCACCCGACGGTGGCGAGGAGGGGAGGAAGAAAGGGTGGCGGCGGCGCCTAGGGTTGAAAGCCCCCGAGTCGTCCAGGGCGGGGGCGACGCGAGGGTACGGTGGATGCAGATTCCTTCTCCTCCTTGCTCTCGTGAATTTCAATTTCAGTTTCTCATTTTTTGTTTCGACATGATATCTCATTTGCCCTTTCAAGAAAATCGAAGGAAACGGATTGGCCATCACCCCGGTCATTGAAGAAGTAGGGTTTTTGCTCTCAAGAATTTTATTCGGTTGGAAGTGCTCTAAAGTAAAGTGAGGAAGACAATAGACAAAGACTTAAAGTGAATTTTTCTTTAGTGATTACGAATGAACACTTATAAACATGGAATAGTCGCCTTCGGGGATGCGATGGCTTAGAGAGATGTCGTTTTAGGAACCACCATGACGGTTGCTGAAAGTGTGCAACCGCACATGTGAGAAGGACCAGGGATTATCCCCTAATAACCGCAAGGGTTGTTTATTTTTAACAAGAAGAACCTAGTTTTTCCTTTTTCATTATTTGTTTACAAATATCTTATTTGCCTCTTCGGGAAGGGGAAAACTAACAGGATGATCATGATCATTGCCCTGTCGTCGGAACATCAACAGTTTTATTTTCTTCTTCTATAAACCCCGCGTAGATGTGTCGTGTGCACGTACCATGAATGTGAATGGTAACAGAATGGTCGAACGGGAGATATAAGACGGCGAGGATAATGCGGTAGAATGACACCATGGATTAAACCTAACGCATCGACTACCTTTGTTCTCATATTTTCCCCATTCTAATTATAATGAACATTACCTGCGGAATACTCGCTAGAGGTAGGCGACCATGCTTCTTTCATTAACATTATTGAAAGAATAGAACCAAAGTTCTATGGTGATTTTCATTGAATAAGTATAAACAATATGTTACAGTGGGAGGGAGGAGGAGCCTTACTATCTAAACAAGGAGAAGACCGGTTATCCAAATCCAGTTCTGGGGATCATTTTGATTATCTGAAAGGTTGATCGCTATCCAATTATATAAAAAATCAGCATGACTGCCATTAATATTGTGTACCAATGGAAGAGGATCCTCCTTGAGACTTAATCTCCATTACCCAAATGATTGAACAATGCCTCTCAAAATTTTGTCATTGCATCTTATCCAAATATGCCAAGCTCCAGAAATGAGGATCTCAAGATTGCATTAAGTAGGCAACTTTCTGAGCAATAATATAGTCTTCATATACAAAAGTGTCACTTAATCTGTCTTGGTGATGGTATCCCAACAATCTAAAGTAGAATTGCAATTCATAGAAGATGCATGGTTATTTCCTTAGTGTGCTCAGTACAAAGGGGATAGGAGTAATAACTCACATGAAAACCTTTCATTTTGAGTAGAGCTCTGATGAC
This sequence comes from Hordeum vulgare subsp. vulgare, assembly GCF_904849725.1. Taxonomy (NCBI): domain Eukaryota; kingdom Viridiplantae; phylum Streptophyta; class Magnoliopsida; order Poales; family Poaceae; genus Hordeum; species Hordeum vulgare. The sequence continues at coordinate 498,745,435 of NC_058518.1, forward strand.
TCACAAGTATAGGGGATTAATCATAGTCTTTTCGAGAAGTACGTGTTGAAACGAACGATGAGCAAAAGAAAATGATAAGCAGTTTTGATGAAGGTATTCTTTCCAAGTGTTCCGAGTAACAGTGATACATAGTTATGTACAAGATAGTTGGCAACAAGTAACAAGTAACAAGTGTGCAGCAAGGTGGCCCAATTCAGCCCCATGTTCCAATATCATCCAATAGCCTATACCAAATCAACGCTTTTCCCTTTAAAGATAAAGGGAAAACATTCTTCTTAACTTTGTCCTCGGATAAAACTTCCAAAAATCTCTTACAATCAATTTATAAATAAATTACATTTGAAATACAAATAGTTAAATTTATATTGAATCACTACGTAAAATTTGAAATAAGAAAACAAAAATATAGGTCACAAGACCAGTAAAAAATTGAACTTATTGTAGATTTTACACTTTTTTGTATGTTTGTAACTTTACGTGTCATCAAATATTTTTACGTTGATTATATGTTTTTACGGTCTTTTTTACGTTTGAAATAAGACAAAATTTATGGAACGTAAAATTACGGTGCATTGATATTAAAAAGGGGGAGGGGTGAAGAATAACTATTCATCAGAATATATATATCAGGATGAGTTGTTCCATCTCCTACATAAAGATTAGCTAGCAGTTTCTCTAACATACCTAAAGGAATTTCATAGTAAATATTTTCGGTAGGTTCACTAGGTTGAGGAGCAACTTTTTCCACTTCTGGTTAGGGTGAAGATACCCAAACAAGCCCCTCAAAGGATTATCTTCCTTAGTAACAAGCAACAACAAATTTCAGCATGCATACAAAAACTTTCCTTACCAACTTCCACTTACCATAGGCGCTTCACTTCCCGGCAACGGCGCTAAAAAAGAGTCTTGATGACCCACAAGTATAGGGGATCAATCATAGTCTTTTCGATAAGTAAGAGTATCAAGCCCAACGATGAGCAGAAGGAAATGATAAGCAGTTGTCAGCAAGGTATTCTGTGCACGTGCTGTGAGTAACAATGATAGATAATTTTGTAGGAAGATAGTTGGTAACAAGTAACAAGTGTGCAACAAGGTGAACCAATCCTTTTTGTAGCAAAGGACAAGCCTAAAAGTTCTCTTATAAAGTAAAACACCCTCGATGACACTTGTTAGTTTTCATCTAGTCATGTTCTTCATGTTGAGTTGAGTCAGATTCGTTACTTTGATGATTTGGTATGTGAGTGGACTGACGCTTAGGTGTTGTTGTTACTTGAGCAAACAACCTACTTATGATTACCCCATCTCGCAAGCATCCTCAACTATTGTCACGCCCAAGATGCGACCCTATCCTCAATTTGGCACGAGGGCCTCGTCAGGGATAGAAGCGCATCTCGTCGTGTCGCAAGAATGGATATCGTTACAAGTGCATGTACTGAAAAGAAGATATATATATATATATATATATATATATATATATATATATATATATATATAATTGTCTTACACTCGCCACAAGCTACATAAGAGTCACAACAGTACAATACATAAACATCATGAAGAAGAGCAGGGTTCGACTACGGACGAAAACAAACGAGAAAAGAAGAACAGCGTCCATCCTTGCTATCCCAGGCTGCCGGTCTGGAACCCATCCTAGATCGATGATGAAGAAGAAGACGAAGCAACTCCAAATGAACAATCAACGCGCTCACGTCAAGTAACCTTTACCTGTACCTGCAACTGGTGTTGTAGTAATCTGTGAGCCACAGGGGACTCAACAATCTCATTTCCAAAGGTATCAAGACTAGCAAAGCTTAATGGGTGAGGTAAGGTTAAGTGGTGAGGTTGCAGCAGTGGCTAAGCATATATTTGGTGGCTAAACTTTCGAGTACAAGAAATAAGAGGGGAAGATCTACGCATAGCGGACGTGACTACTGACGATCAAATGAATGATCCTGAACACCTACCTACGTCAGACATAACCCCACCGTGTCCTCGATCGGAGAAGGAACTCACGAAAGAGGCAGTCACGGTTACGCACTCAGTTGGCAAGTTTTAATTAAGTTAACTTCAAGTTATCTAGAACCAGTGTTAAACAAAGTTTCCACGTTGCCACATAACCGCGGGCACGGATTTCCGAAAAGATTTAACCCTGGAGGGGTGCTCCAACTAGTCCGCCACAAATTACCACAAGCCGCATAGAAATCCTCGATCACGAAGCTCACGATCTCGTCGGACTCCTTAGTGGAAAATCTCAACTCTAAGATTACCCAAAGCATCACCGGAATCCCGATGCACAAGATATTTTGTCAAAGGTAAAACTAATCCAGCAAGGCCGCCCAACGTGTCGACGATCCCGATAGGAGCCGCGTATCTCGTTCTCAGGACGATGAGCTAGACGTCGGGATCGCTAAAACCCTGAGTGACCAGGGGGGCGCCGGACATCGCTCAGGTGGGACCAACACTCATGAGGAGCACTCGCCCCGGGGTTGATTAAATTATCCTCGGGGTCCGGAAAGTCCCTATGCAATTTTATTAGGTGTTTAGGCAAATGTAGTACCAAAGTTGGGCCTTGCCAGACCAGCTTTAATCTAAAACGAATTATCAAGGGGGTCCCCATAACAACCTCGATCGTGTTAGGAGCGTTCAATTATGGAACATAACACCGGTAGCCGAAACTAAGACGACAAAGGTGGAACAAAACACCAGGCTAGAAAGGCCGAGGCTTCCACCTTTTACCAAGTATTTAGGTGCATTAAATTAAATAGCATTAATAGGGTGATATAACAAGGAACCCATGTTATCATATGGAAGTAACTGCACCTGCAACTAGCAACGCTAACAACATGGTTAACTAAGCAGTAACATAGCCAATCACTAGTTTGCTAGGTTGTAAACAGGTTGAAGGTTTTCATGGCATTATTGAGAGGCTCATATTTAACAGGTGGTAGTCAACGAGACATAATCGATAGAAGCGACAAAACTAGCATGGGAATGATAGTAATGGTATCTGGGGAAATGGTCATCTTGCCTGAGATCCCGCTGAGAAGATGAATGACTCCGTGAAGGAGACGAACCGACGTAGTCGAACGGGTCCTCACAATCCGACACGCTTGCGGAACTCTATCGAGACGAAGGAAACCAGAAACAACAATCAACACACGATATTCACCACACGAAGCATAGCACATATGATGCATGAGCAGCTGAATACATGCAAGTCACGGCATGACAAATCACACAATCAAACCTACACATTAAGTGAAGTTCAATATGCAACGAGTTGCATATTGACGAAACTCCACATACGAGTTATTTAGTTCTATCCCGATCAGGTACACGGCAATATTAAATATGGTTAAACATGATAAGAGGTGAAGCGAAATTAAACTACCTATCTAAACATTTTAAATGAGGTCGAAAATGACATATAGCATCTCCGAAACGACAGGGCGCGTCCTGCACACATTGGCATATGCCCAGTTTCCAAAAAAAAATGCATTTTCAGCATATTTTAAAATGTTAAAGTATTTAATAGAAAATTTTAAACATACATATTCGCCAATGTGTGTGTGCGGCATAAGGTTTATGAAAAAAATATTAGCCTCCGCAGAAAAGACAAATCTAAGTGTTTCTAAATAGCGTTCGACCAGACAATTTTTTATTTTCTTGCACGGGCCACAAAAAAGGTTTATTTTTTCATGAAACTTTATGCGCGCACATAGGCCATGGAGACATATATACCTGTGCAACCTTTAAATTTTTTTACATTTAGAAATGTGTTTTCTGAAATGGGTTCATATGTACCCGTGTTCATCCATGCACTTCACTATGCTGCATGTGTTAGTTTCAGACAAGAAATGGGCTACTAACACATGCATATGGTCCTACCCCTTTACATGTGGAAGCATCTCACTACTGCCGAAACTACCGCTACACTTAGTATTAAAAAATGTCTTTGCGATGGTCGGATTGTAAATGCTCTTAGGATACTCATAGCCATTAGGTTTTTTAGACAAATTCGTAGCCATTAGTAGCCCTGAAATCTTGGGCTGACACATTCTTAGTTGTTGGGCTAAACATGTCGGGCCAACAGTCAGAATCTTTCCTTTTCCGTGGCTTTGTTCATGTGTCAGTCTAAGATGAACCAGCAGTTTGGGCTTGGGCTGATCCTAAGAAGGGCCTTATTTAGCGGCGAGCACTCGTTGAGATTTTCTTTTTTTAAATGAGACCAACCCGGCTAGACTAGCCTGTTGGTATTTTTTATAGAAGAAAACTTCATGTATACGAGTGTTAGAGCCGAGACTTGAACGCCATTGGGGCTGTAAACTCCAACGCCATGCTAACAGAGCTATGCTTGGTTCTCTCGTTGAGAACTTTCTAAATTCGATATAACATCTTAGACGAAATTTCTGCAAAAGCTAAAGCGACGTGTGCATGTCCTGCTCCCCGGAGAGCAACATTTGCCTCTGTGTTCAAGCTACAATCACTGAAGAATTTGTCCGTACGCGTAACGCCCATACACGACCAACAGCTACATGCCCCCCCTCGCTGGCCCACCGATGAACGTCCCATTTGCATGATCCGTACGTGGCCGTCTTGCTACTTCTCGATCGGGTAGGGAGGGAATTGCTCTGGAACTGAGGCTAGAGGATTGAAGGGACCAGGACAAGATGGGAGACGGCGTGTCCGGGCTAAGCAAAGCGAGCCCCCACGGGCTGAAAGGCTGGCCAAGTGTGTGTGGAATAGAAAATTCTTGGGGCGGGCATACACTACACATATATACCGGTGGCTACTGGTGTGATCATGCATGGAACTAAACACGGTCATGCATGCATCTCGACACCTCGTGGTTGAGTTGCCCCCGTGCCATGTGTTGTCGACGTGACGATGCACCAACCTGCAAAGCCGCACCGAGGAGCTTAGCTAGCTAGCTCGCTGGCTGGTCCCTCCGGTGGCTGGCGAAGGACGGCGACACGAGTCGGACGGCGGCGGCACCGTGCGTGAGGGGCGCGTTGGTCGGCGTTGACACGCGTCCGGCCGGCCACCGCGCATTATTGGATCCACCAAATACCGGAGTCATGCTCGAAAGGAGGCCCAAGCTGCGCACGCAGACACAGGCCTCGTGCAGTATTTAAGAGCACGCTGTCGGCCTGAAGAGCGCAACACGTATTGCCGGCTGACGCCACCGACTGTCGGCGGCGCATGGTGCGCCGCGGTATGTACGTATTCGTCGCAGGATAATGGCGCCGTCCGCCGTGACCGTGCCCATGGTGCCCGCCTGCCGGCCAAGCGGTGTTTCTTGCAGCTACGTGCTTGCTGCAACCTACGATATGTGTATGGGCAATGCTCTGCGCCGGCCGCCCGATCTGTCAGCTATATACGGGCCGTGTCGTTAGATATTCATGCAGCAATGTTTTCTCAATGCAACAAATTTCGTTCACGATGCAGCAATTTTGTCAACGGTTGCAACAAGAAAAGTTATAGCCAAAAAAATATCTACGTGATTGTAGCAAAAAAAAGTCAAACGCCGGTTGTAACAAATATCTACGTGAACGTGTATGCAACTTTTTTAATAAACGGTTGCAGTAAAAAAGATACCGGTTGTAGCAAAAAATAACACAGTTGTAGCAAAAGTCAAAACACCGGTTGTAGCAAAATTCAACAAACTCGAGTTGCAACCAAATGTATATGCAGTTTTTTTACTGAACAAATGTAGCAAATAAAAAAAACGCTTGTAGCAAATATAAACGCTGGTTACAACAAATTTAAATGAAAAAAAATTACATGCCAAGTCAGCTGTGTGCGCGGGTCTGCGTGCGACCGGCCTAACGGCCACAAACGTTTACCTATGTGTATATAGACAAAGTCGTACGTTGCAGATGACGCAGGAGGCGACGTACGGCCAGGTGTACAGCAACTAGCTCGGCGGCCGCAACAACGTGGTCCACGTACGCAAGACAATCACAACCGACGTATGTACGACGCTGCATGCAATGTGATGGCGATCACTCGGCGAGAGGGGACACAAAAGTGCGGACGTACTTGTCAGGGCTTAGGGTGAGACGTACGTGTATGTGCATGCATGCATGCATATGCCTCCCGCGCTCGTAGCCACCTCTGCATCCGCCGATGGAGAGCCGGCCCAGTGTTACTGTGACATGCTTTGCCAGGCCACGTGAACGGGGACGTCGCCGGCGAAGAGCAGCGTAAAAAGCTCGATCGGGGTGTCGGGGGGTCGGTGCATGAACTTGGCCATGACATGCACCATTCATGCGTACGTACGTAGCGTCGTCTATGGATCTACGTGCCTACCTGCAGACACGTCGCTGTCGCGCCCTATCCCTTGGTTCGTTTCAGTCCTTTGCTGGGGCCGGCTGGTTGGACACGAGATGGATGGATAGAGCACCAACTGCGTGTCCACGTGAGCCGCCTGGCTTCTCCCAATGGAACGGCAACACGTGTGCGGCGGACGTGCTACTTCTGGGGGCGCATGCAAACCATGCATGCATGCATGCATCAGCGTATTAAGCACTCTCTACTGTCTTGTTCGCTGCACAAGCTTCTTGGCTGAAAACAGCATGATACGAGGTTTGATGCGAGTGCTATTAGGCTGCTCACAGCGGCGAGTAACATATAGTAGTATCATGCATATGTTACTATTGTATGATAATACTTTCATAGTGTATAGTAACAAAAACTAGTATCATAATGATCTTATTTATTAACATGCATGACACGTAGTAGCATATCATTTAACATGTTACGGTATCTACCTATGTTACTTTAATCCTCTCTCTCTTCTTTAATTACTTGCCACATCATCATGTTTGCTAGTCTCAAGACTATGTTACTAGCTATGATACCCCCACTATGGCCAGCCTTAGTAATATAGTGTCCTTTAAAGCAACAAAATAATTACCAATACTTCCTCCGTTACGGTTTAAAAGGTGTGCATGGAAATTATCTAGAACCTAGGTGGTTATTGATTGGTTATAAAATAAGTTAAAAAATAACATTCACATTACGCATGCATATAGAAGTAGTACAACTGAGTATTAATTAGATGCTAGGAATAAATGCAACGCGCTTAAAATCTTGTTTATTATGAAAATGTACGTGAATTTAATTGTGTCTTCTAAACCGTGACGGTGGTAGTATTATATGTACATATAAAACGTTATCCGTAGAAAGTGCATCCAAAATGCAATATTCATACTGCACCTTATAAATATTACATGAAAAGTTTTTTATTTAACAGTTTGAGATCCAAACTTACAAACGTTGCCGTTGATTGTTGAGATGGACTGTGCCGAGCTGTTGAAGATGGTGCAATCTAATGATACGGATCACTCGAGGCATGCATTTTATATTAATGAGACCAGAAGCATTCTCACTTTATACTTTAGGAAGGAAATATTACTGATCTATGGAGGCGTGCTGGCTTCGAAACTCGTCTATGGACATAGCTAGCATTATGTAGAGATAATTACAACTGCGGTACGTGTATTGTCGGGCACGTAACAAGACAGTCTTGGTACTCGTCGGTTGCTCCGGTTCGGTCCTCAAATACGCAAAGACGCTCCAAAACGGTCCTCTATACGTATCAAGCTACGAAGCAGCCGGACGAGCGCCACATCATCTACGAAGCAGGCTGTTTCGAAACAGGCCCGACTGAATGCGTTTAGTTTGAGCCCAACTGCCCACGTTGTCTTCCTCTCATGCCCCAGGCGACGACGGCGTAAGACGACGCATGTAGTTGATCGGCGACATCTAGGCGACGAGAGTCGCTCGTACGGTGGGCGCTCGCACGGGACGACGACCGGTCGTGAATGGCGTCATGCGACCCTATACGGCGGCACATCAATGCCCCAATACCCATGTATGGTAAGATTCTGCCACCACGGGCATGTTACTACATCGACTCTCATCTATCCATCGTTTTAGTGCATTCTGCCATATAATTTAGATAATTTAGGCACACATTTGCTTAGGATTTACGTATATGGTTAGGATTTAATGTTCAATGGAAAAAATTTGAACTTTTTTTTTGGTTTAACAGATGAAGGCACTGATTTCTGTACAATTGAGTTCATCCATGGTGGATTTTTCATGGGCAGTGGTGGCAATCGGTCATATCTCAATGGTCGCAAGGTCTGTCACGATTACTGTAACAGCAGTGTTGCTAGTAGGGAAATGTTGTATGAATTAGTAGAGAAGATGGGTTATGGGACTGCAGGAAGAATTCAAATCTATATACTGCTGCCTGGGATGCAACTGAATGAAGATGGGCTAAGGTTGATTGCAAGCAATAATGACACAAAATACATTAACAAACTGGTGAGGGAAGGGCACAAATACCTGATGTTGTATCTTGGTCATGATGCCGCTTCTGGTGGACGAGGATGGGCTGATGTGCTAGCAAATCCATGTATACATACACCTGATGTGATCAATCCTATGAAGAGCAAGATAAATGATAGTGCTGCAGAGGAGCAAAACGTTTTACTTTTGGGGGGCAACAATGCTTCCATGTTGCTTGCATGTGAGGAAAATGGAGAAGGCACAAGCAGGAGGAGCAGAAGCGGGACAACAAAGGAAGAGGAGGAGTTATGTAGTTAAAGTGACAACAAAGACTTTGATTATATTCCGGAAATAACTGATAGTGACTATGACCTCAATGATGGTGACGACGATTTGATCAATGAGGATGCAAAAGCTGCTAGTGATGAGAAGAAAGGGACATGGACAGGGAAGGAGCTAGGAGAAGATCCAAACTCCGAGGATGGTAGTCTTGATCTGCCCGAATCAGATGATGATGATGACATTAAGTTCAGTTTCAAACATTTCACTGAAGTTGATTTGAAGGATCCTAAGTTCTATGTGGGGCAGGTTTTCCCATCTATTGCATTAATCAGACAGGCCCTTAGAGAGTATAGTTGCAAGGAGAGGTTGCAAATAACATTTACCACGAATGACAAGACAAGGATTGGAGCTGCGTGCAATGGTGGTTGTCCTTGGTATTTATATGCTTCATTTGACAATAGAACCTATGGAATTCAGGTTAAAACATTTAAAGATGAGCACACATGCACAAAGAAGTGGAGTATTAAAGCGTTCACTGCAGATACATTGTTGCAAAGTATGTTGACAAGGTCAGAGCAGATGATAATATTTCTTTGAAGGGTTTAGGAGCAATGGTGCGGGAAGAGTGGAACATGAAGGTTCATAGGCAGCAGCTTTGGAGAGCAAGGAAAATAGCATTTGACATTATTTATGGTGATGATATTGCTCAGTACAACATGTTGTGGGATTATGCCGCTGAGTTAAGGAGGTCAAATCCTGGTAGTACTTTTTTATTGCAAGTTGCTGATGATGGCCAATTCCAAAAGTGCTACTTCTCTTTTGATGCATGCAAGAGGGGATTCCTTACGGCTTGCAGGCCTGTAATTTTCTTAGATGGTTGTCATTTGAAAACTCGGTTTGGTGGAGTTTTGTTAACTGCGATAGGAATGGATCCTAACAACTGCATTTATCCCATGGCCTTTGCTGTTGTGCAAGTTGAAAACACAGAAGCTTGGAGATGGTTCTTGACTGTTCTTAAAGAAGATCTTGGCATTGTGGACACCTCACTTTGGACAGTCATGTCTGACAAGCAGAAAATAAGTCACTTACAATTGTAATATATGCTTTGGTTGCATTTCTTCATATTGTATTATATGCTTCTTAATTAGTATTTATTTGGCACTAAATTAATTTATTCACATCCAGGGTTTAATTAAGGCAGTAAGAGAACTATTTAAAGATTCAGAGCATAGATATTGTGTGAGACATATCTAGCAGAATTTCACAAAGAACTTTAAAGGAGAAGTGCTAAAGAAACAATTGTGGCGATGTGTGGACATAAGGTTGAGCAAATGCACTTGGAGAAGGTGGGATTTAACTGGGATTCTGTGTTGTCATGCGGTTACAGCTGCAAGATATGACAATATTCCACCTGAAACATTGGTCCACCCATGTTACTCCATTGAGACTTACCGCAAGCCTTTTTTTTAGAAAAGGAGGCATTGCCCCGGTCTCTACATCGAGAGATGCATGCAGCCCTTTATTAAATAGATAGAAACCAAATCCGGAACGAGCACTAGTGGGGACGGGGCCTTTAGCCCCGGCCCGTAAGGGGCTTTAGTCCCGGTTCACCAACCGAGACTAAAGGGGCGGGACTAAAGGCCTAACCTTTAGTCCCGGCCCTATTACAAGCCGGGTCTAAAGGTGCTCCACGTGGGCGCCTCGTAGCGCCCCAGGGGCAGGACCTTTAGTCCCGGTTCGTTACACGGGCCGGGACTAAAGAGTTTCAGATTTTGCTTATTTTTGGGTTTTTTTAATGAAATTATTTTTGGGTTTTAGCGTTTTAGGGTTTAGGTGTTCGGGAGATTAACGTGATGCCTCGTTTGGTGTTCGGGAATTAGTTTTCATATAATTTAAATAAAAATAATTATGCATATATATATAAGGTTAACTTATCTTACAAGTGAGCATATATATACAATTATATGGAGATCTGAATTATCGATACTAGAGCCCTTCTATTCGATTACATGGACGAACATCAGTAATGGCCCCTAGCTACACTAAATCGTCCTTTGTCATCTATAGCTTCCGTCCTCAGAAAGGTCGCAACCTCCTCTGCAACAGCAATCGCGCGTTGCTCTGGTAGGACCTTCGTCGTCATGGCCGTGTGCTATATAAGAAGAGGAGATGAATACGAATATCAATTATGATAACAAAGAATGACGGGTAAAAATAGAGGTGTGAATGTTCATTGCTTACGTCGAATCTGTGATCCTTGTGCTCAGAGGTAAACGTGCGAATGGTCTCGCAAACATAGTATCCGCATAGATGCGTTCCCCGTGGCTGCTGGTCGCACTTTACGAGAATATAATATATATAATCAAAATAATAATCTAGCATCATAAATGTATTGAAAATAGAAGTATATCATACTACTACTTACCTGAGCCGCTCTAAAAGTTCACCTGGTTCGGCCCACGGCTGTAAAAGTTCATCAACTAATGGCCTTAGGTACACATCAATATCGTTGCCGGGTTTCTTTGGACCTTGGATAAGCACTGGCATCATAATGAACTTCCGCTTCATGCACAACCAAGGAGGAAGGTTGTAGATACATAGAGTAACGGGCCAGGTGCTGTGACTGCAACTCTGCTCCCCAAAAGGATTCATGCCATCTGTACTCAGACCTAACCATAAGTTCCTTGCGTCAGCTGCAAATCTCGGGAACTCTCTCTCGATTTTTCTCCACTGCCGACCATCAGCGGTGTGCCTCAACTTATCGTCTTTCATACGGTCTTCCATGTGCCATCGCAACAACTTCGCATGATCTTTATTTCTGAACAGACGTTTCAACCGTGGTATTATAGGAGCATACCACATCACCTTGGCAGGAACCCTCTTCCTGGGTGGCTCGCCCTCAATATCACCAGGGGCATCTTTTCTGATCTTATACCGCAATGCAGTGCATACCGGGCATTTATCCATATTCTCGTACTTCTCACCGCGGTAGAGGATGCAGTCATTAGGGCATGCATGTATCTTCTGCACGTCTAATCCTAGAGGGCAGACAAGCTTCTTTGCTTCGTACGTGCTGGCGGGCAATTCGTTCTTTCTTGGAAGCATCTTCCTCATCAGTACCAGCAACTTTTCGAATGACGAGTCAGTCACACCGGTCTCTGCCTTCCACTTCAGCAATTCCAGTGTGCTATCCAGCTTCTTCTAGCCATCTTCACAAGTTGGGTACAACAATTTGTTGTGGTCCTGTAACATCTGCTCGAACTGCAACCTCTCCTTTTCTGTGTCGCAACCTCGCCGTGCATCAGAAATGACCCGGCCAAGATCATCAGCGGGCTCATCTGGTTCCCGTTCTTCATCCTGATCTTCTTCTTCATTGTCTTCCATTGCGGTATCAGCATACTCAGGGAACATAGATCGGTAGTTGTCATCATATTTCTCTTCTTCTGCATCATCGTCTTCCATCATAACCCCTCTTTCTCCGTGCTTGGTCCAAACATTATAGCCCGACATAAAACCGGACCGAAGCAGGTGGCTCTGAATGACTCTTGAGGAAGTGTAATCCTTCTCATTCCGACATTCAACACATGGACAAAACATATAGCCACCACCATGCTTGTTCGCATCGGCTGCATCTCGAAAAGAATGCATGCCTTCTCTGTAAGCGGCTGTGCGTCGATCACCGTACATCCATGGATGGCTCATCTGTGTTATACGACAGTATATCAAATACAATCACGATCCTAAAAATTAGTACCACACGGTCTAAACGAGGAAATATAGTTGCTAACCTTTTAGAATAAGTAGAAATAAAGAGGAAGAGGTTTAAGCGTGGCTCAGGCATCTCATATCGTATTTGTGTTCGGTGAACTGAAGCGGCATCGCTCTAACACACATTTCAACAAACACATCTAGTGCATAAAAAAAAGTGGAGAGCAAGCACCCACCCACAATCCTCCATCCAAGAAAAATGCAAGGAAGAGGGGAGAGGGGGGCTGTGCTATATATAGGCAGAGGACTTTAGTCCCGGTTTGAGACACAAACCGGGACTAAAGGTGGCGCACATGCGGGCTGCACACCGCGTAGCCCTTTAGTCCCGGTTTGGGACACGAACCGGGACTAAAGGCTCCTTACGGGCCGGGACTAAAGCCTCGAGGGAGGCATTGGGAATTGCGGCGACGTGGCGGGGCCTTTAGTCCTGGCCCAGAGGCATGCCGGGACTAAAGGGTCCAGGCCAAAGGCCCGTTTTCCACTAGTGGAGTACAACAAAGTTCAGAGTAAAGAACAAGAACGAATCGATACAAAGCGCCCAAAGCGCCCAAGCAGCTAAAGTATAATAAGTAGATGCCTAGCCACCTATCCTATTAGCTTGCCGCCATCCAAACCGGTTGAAGATAACCTGTTCTACCATCTCCAAGCGGATACACCTAGTAACCATAAGCTCCCTGGAATCCGCAGGAGTGAGTAATGACCACATGCGGGTCAGTGCGGTAGCCCTGTATATAACCTGCAAAAACTGTATAGATGTGCATCTGTTAAAAACTAAATCATTCCTGCAGTTCCAACTTGCCCATAATAATGCGCATGCTCCAACCCGGATACTCTTTGCCAAATGACCACCAACTCCCTCTACCCACGTCCCAAACAACGTGTTGACACTAGTGGGGGGTGATATTAAAAACAATGCGTATAGAACGCCATAAGATTTTAGCCATCAGACATTGGAAAAAGAGGTGCTTGATAGTTTCCTTGTTGTCACAAAAGTTGCATCGCTGGTTACCTTGCCATTTGCGCTTTGCCAAGTTGTCTTTCGTGAGGATAACACCTTTGTGAACGAACCACATAAAGATCTTTATCCTCAACGGAACTTTGACCTCCCAGACATGCTTGGATCTTGGAATGTACCTCGAATCAATAAGATGAAGGTACATAGATCTTACCGAAAAGGATCCATCCTTAGTTAGCTTCCAACGAATAGTGTCGGGCCTATCCGACAGTTGGATTTGCATTAATCTTCTAACTAAGTGTAGCCATCTGGTCCACCTTTCACCGATCAAAGATCGACGGAACCTGATATTTAGAGGCGTGTTGCTCAAGACTGCCGCAACCGACGCTTGTCTGCGTTGGACAATATTGTATAGCTACGGATATTCCAGTGCTAGGGGTACATCCCCTAACCATGTATCCTCCAAGAATCTAGTTGATTCACCATTAGCAACGACAAACCTAGTCTAGTTAAAAAACACATTCTTACACCTCATCAATCCTTTCCAAAATGGAGAATCATTGGGTTTAACGGTCACCTGAGCTAAGGTCTTATGTTGCAAGTACTTATTCCTTAGAATTTGCACCCACATGCCTTCGGTTTCAACCGAAATTCTAAACAGCCATTTACTTAGCAAGCATATGTTTTAACCTCTAAATTCTCCACCCCTAAACCTCCTTGATCTCTGGGTCTGCAAATGATGTCCCATTTAGTAAGCCTATACTTTGTTTTAACTTCATCACTTTGCCAAAAGAAACGTGACCGATAGAAATCTAACCTCTTCCTTACCGCTTTAGGTAACTCGAAGAAGGATAAGAGGAACATCGACATAACTTACCACAAGGCTTATGAGCACATAATCTTTCCATGTAAAGATGTGAGTGAGTGGGGAAAAATGTATGGCAGACAAGTGCTTCCTCCCAAAATTAAGAAAAAGAAAGGTAGAAAGGTGAAGAACAGACGACAACAACCAGAAGAGACTGAGGGTAGGGCAGGGAGGAAAGTTGGGAGAGGTGGATCTGTTATCCATTGTAGCTATTGTGGAGTTGCAGGACATAACATAGGTGGGTGCAAAGATTTCAAATTAGGCCTAAAACCCAAGAGGAAGTTAAGAAAAAAGAAAGTAAGAGCGGAACCTGAAGTTTCCTCCTCCGATGAAGAATATGAGGCCATGACACAAGTAATATAATTGACCACAACCTCCTTAATGCTAAATTGTTTTTTACATAACCAAATCCTTACTAATTGTACGGTTTATGTAATCAGGAGCAAAACATGCAAATGGAGGATTTATTACAGCAACCACCACCTACTTATGAGGCTGAGGTCCTTACAATATTAATTGAAGAGGTATGTAATTATTTTCTTATTTTTTGTTACTACCATCTAATTCGTGACTGCAATCTAATTATTTTTTCTGAATTGTTGTGGACAAATGTTGCAAGCCAGATCATAGAACCACCCGATTCAGGCCCTTTACCTCCATCTGCATTTATTGAACAAAATGTCCCAAGCCAACCCCCTGTTCAACCAACAACTGCAATAACACAGGAAAATGTTCATAGAAAAAGAGAGGTGCTTGCACTGGCTAAACTTAGACTTGCTGCTGAAAAAAAAGAGATTGCAGATCAGGCAAAGTTTGATGCAGCTTTGAACAAGATCAGAGAGGAAGAGAAAAAGATTTTGCAAGCCGTAGAGAAAAGGAAACAAGAGGCTGCAACAAAAAATAGAGATTGAGGAGAAAAAGAAAGATGTGCTGAGAGAAAAACAGTTGGCAGCTGAAGAAAAAAAAGAGAAATTGAAGAAAGGAAGAGAAAAAGATTGGCTGAGCAGCAAGAGAAGTGGGCACTTGCAGAGGCCCAAAGGAATGCACTGCAAGCTAAAAAGATGCAAATGGAGGAAGCAAAAAAGGTGAAGGCTGCAGAAAAGAAAAGAATTGCAGATGAAAAAAGAAAGAGAGCTGAAGATTCACTAAGAGGAGAAGAAATGTAATTTCTTATGATGCAAGAGGATGAGCAGGAAAGAATTAGAGGTTTCAAAGATTATCTTGCTCAAGGGGAGAATTCAAGGCAGCTGGCATGGGAGAAGCAAAATCTGCAGCAAGATACATCCAAGGCACATGATTGGCAAGAGAGAAAGAAACAAGCAGAAGAATGGAACAAAGCACAAGCACAAGCCGAGGAAGGAAAAAAACAAGCCATGGAGGAAAATCTTAGGTTGGCAAGTGAAAAACAAAGGCAGGATAAATGCCAAGCAAAGCAGAGCATTTTGGAGCAGCCACATCAGCCAATGAGACCTTACTTCACTCAGGCTAGGACAGGTTTTAAGAAACCAAGAAAAAGTAGCATGTTTGATATATTTAAGTAGCATGTGTGTTTTCTTTTTGTTAAGTTGCAAAACTCCTTTATTTGCTTTCATAGACCTATTAAATGTTGGTCAGACTGATCATGTTATGTTCAAGGTCATGTAATGACAGGCCAACCTTGTCAAACTGAATGCTTTTTTGTGAAATGTATGAGAACATGTTACCCCCTATTCAAGAGATTATTTGGGCATTAAGAATTGTGCTTTTTCTCTATTTCTGAATGAAAACAAACATGTTTTAACAAGTTTGGACAAGGCCCGTTTCAAAACAGCATGCTTTGTAGATGATGTGGCGCTCATCCGGCTACTTTGTAGCTTCATACGTATAGAGGACCGTTTTGGAGCGTCTCTGCGTATTTGAGGACCGAACCGGAGCAACCGACGAGTACAAGGACCGCCTTGTTACGTGCCCGACAGTACAGGTACCGTAGTTGTAATTATCTCCATTATGTACTTTGAATGTAATCATCATGGTTGATTAATGAAAGGTTCCTTTCCCGCAAAAAAAATGTTAATGTCGCTCTTCAATTTATTGTTCCTTTGTCACTTTCGGATGAATGTTTTAAAGATGGATGACGACCCTAAAATAAAAATAAAATGGCATCATACTCTATGCATTTGGTTGGGGTTTGTAATTTGTAATTGATTCAACGGATGCTAAAATGAGGGAATTGTCGACCCCCTTGAGATATGCTTACCGCATGCAATTGGATCTCACTTTTGGAAATGAAATGAAGAGAGGTGATTGAGCAGGATCGGCTAAACAAGGCCGTGTCTGGGAAGAGATATGGAAGTGCAGGCTACTAGGTAAAATAATACTGTAATAAAAAATGCGTAGAAATGTCTTCATGGGATTAGACATGGTGAATCGACGGGGCAGGATGCATGCACCGCGTCTAGCTCGTTGCCTCCCGTCGGGGAGCTAGCTTTCATTTCATGCCAGTGGCCGTTCGTCCTGCCATGTCGCACGCTAGCTGCTTGGCACGCGGTGCGGTCGGCTCAGACTCGGACCAACCACACCGGCTGATCGAGCCCTGAGCGCGCTCGCGCAACGAGGATTGCGGAGAATCCCTGTCTCTCGCGCGTCAGGGTAAAAGTTGGGACGGCCGCGTACGTGCCCGATCGAGGACTGGACAAGGCGAGCGACAGCTGCTACTCCTACAGCTTATCTACTTCCACCTGTCTCGTGCAGGTGGCGTGGAGCGATCCAACTGATCGAGGTAGCTAGCCACCGTGTGTGGGTGGGCATGTGACTCACATGTACTACTATATATGTCAGCGTCTACATGCTCGCTCTGTTCATTTAGAAACGGCCCTTGGCCGTGTTTGGTTCATTCCTGTTTGAAACCACTCAGATTATGTAATTCAATTTTTTTAATTTATTTTATCTTCAAACATGACAGATTATGACGTAGATTATAAAAACTAGATGGACAAATTATTAAAAACTCATAACCTACTCTACCTCAGCTAAAATCAGATTATAGGTTGCTAATGACCCATTATCCTTGTAAAGTTGAAGATAATTACATTCCCGCCACCTCCTCTTTTAAAAAACAGAGGGCACACATGTCATTATGCAATGTAAAACATGGATTACAGTTTACATGATCTGGCCTCCAAACATGCCCACCTTGATTATTTTTATAAATCAGATTATATAATCTATCTTCATAATTCAGATTATCATAATCTATTATGGTTCCACACAGGGCCTAACTTTATCATAACTAAGTTTAGTCAAAGTGTAGCTAATAAAATGGCCACCAAAAATGCGATAAAGTTTGGTAAAAAAAATAAGTCAATAAATAAAGTCATCTATTTATAGTAACATGATAAATACTGTAACATGTTAAATGCTATGCTACTATGTGTCATGCATGTAAATAAATAAAGTCATATATGATACTATGCACTATGAAGATAGTATCATACAATAGTATCATATGCATGATACTACCATATGATACTCCCCACTATGACCAGCCTAAACACATTTAAAGTATAGATTCATTCATTTTGTTCTTATATAGTCTTTTAATAAAACATTTAAAACATTTATGTTTAAGAACGGGGAGAGCGTACATAACAAAACTAAGCAACAAACAAAAAAGGGTATCTACATATGTACATGGAAATTCTGAATGATACTAGTACTAATGCTATTAGTGGAAGATTGGGCATGCCAGTTTTGAGCTGCCCAAAAGAAAGTGACACCTACAGACCTACCAAGTCTGAAACGCTAGGTTAATTAAACAAAGAGCAAGATTAATTAAGCTAGCTAATGCACTCGTGCGACGTGAGGCGCCGCCGCCGGCGCCTGGACGGCAGCGTTACTGCTGCAGTAGTGGTCCGCCTTGGTAGTGGATTCTTGGGCGGTGGCTGCGGCGGGTAGCTCGAATGGGCCTAGGCGGTGGTCGCCGAGGCGGGACTTGTAGGCGGCCTTCTTGTACTCGGCCCAGGTGAAGTCCCTGTACAGGCTCTGCTCCCCTTCCCGCATCAGCTCCGGCAGCGGCGCGATCCGCTGCGTCGGCGCCGGCCCGCCGAAGTAGATCACCGACAGCCGCGGCTGCTGCCCCTCCGTCGGCGCCACCACCCGGTGCTTCACGCTCCGGAACCGCCCGTTCGTCAGCACCTGAAATGCACCAAAAAAGAGGTCTCTCACATCACTTATGCAGGTGGTAGAGCACACGCAGGCTATACGGGTCGCACGGCAATGAGTTATCGGGCGCAAGTTGCACCCTTTGCGCGGTACGTCGTTGACAAGAACACAACGCAGGGTGGGTCGGGGGGCCACGCACGGGACGCCAGCTAAATCATGCCCCATGCCAAACCACTAAACCAGACCAAAACATGCATGCACACACCTGAGTGCGTGCGTGCGTGCGTCCATGGATTCAACCTGGAGGTAATCCCCGACGTAACAAGTGAGTGAGTGCCTGAGTGATAAACTGGTAATGGTGTGGTAGCACCTACCTGGAGGGAGTCCCCGACGTTGACGAAGAGGGAATCAGTGTCGGGGGCCACGGGGACCCAGCGGCCGTCTGGGAGCATGATCTGGAACCCGGCGGTGCGGTTGGACCGGAGCACGGAGATGATCTGCGGGTCCGTATGCTCCCCGAACCCCGTAACGCCGCGCTGCCCCGCCGCCAGGGACGAGGGACACGGCGGGTAGTGGTTCACGCGGACCATCTCGTCAGCCCCTCCGGCATCGTCCGGCGCAACCATCCGCCGCAGCACGCCGCGGTGCTCCTCCGCGACGCCGAGCCCGTCCGCCATGAGCTCCAGCACCCGCGCTCCCACCTCGCGAACCGCGTCGGTGTACTCCTCAAGCGCAGCCCGGAGCGACGGCGGCAGGGAGGCGGCCGCGACGGAGCCGGAACGGACGGATAGGAGGATGTACTCGAGCCAGCCCACGTCGCCGTTGCAGCCGATGTTCTTGCTGCCGTAGCCGAAGGGCCGCGCCGACGCGTCCATCTTGTCCTTGTGCGGTAGCGCGAAGAAGGACGCGGCGCGTTCCTCCAGCGCGTCCGTGAGGGCGGCCGGCACGCCGTGGTTGGTCGCCCTGAAGAAGCCCACGGCGCGGCACGCGTCCGCCACGGCCGCCGCAGCGCCCGGCGCCGACAGGTCGACGCTGGGGACCGCCGCCGTCGCCGCATTCACGCATTTCAGCAGCGGGATCGTGTCCACCGAGATGGGCACCGTGATCGCCACCGTGACGAGCGGACGATCTCGCGGAGCACCGCTATGTAGTGGAGCAGTGCAGTTCCTGATGTCTAGTGAAGCAGAGCAGGAGCAGGAGCAGAAGAGAACAGAGGAGCTGCGTATGTAGAAGAGACAGGGGATGAGCGGCGAACGCTGTCAGTTGTTGTCATCTGATGGGGGGTGACGGGCTCGTATATGTAGGCGACATGAGCATTGATTATGAGCTGCAGTAACCAACTAACCAACCAGGTGCTCACTTTAGTTAGTTTGGTGTACTAGTGAGTGAAGTGACGTGGCAAGAGTGTGAGAGCAAGATACGTGCATGCACGCACTATGTGTGGAACAGAACAGGGTAGTGCCACCATGGCCATCGACCGGGCAGTTCGTTGGGACCGTACGGTTTAAGCGCGTCTCTGATGTACTAGCTCCGTGCAAGTGTATAGGGCATCCCCATAGTTTTAAGTTGTTAATTTAACTAGTTAAATATATATTATATACGATAAAAATTACATATTCAGAAACTATATTCCCACATGAACCTAAGTATATATTATTTATTATATATAATATATATTAGAAAAGTTAAATTAACGACTTAGAACTACGTGCATGCCCTATACAACCGAACGGAGGGAGTATCCACACCGAATTTTCGGTCTAAGGGCGCCCGGTCCGAACGACTTACCTTTCAAGAGGGGACTTTATCGGTTCAAAGGATAGTTATGACATACTTTCTCATGGAAATTGATGATAAAGCCCTTTGCGGGTGTCCAACAGCACCCACGTCCGTTTTTGACCGGCCTGGTCCATCCAAACACCATCCTACCTCGTTTGTGCCTGTTTTCGTCTCGCGGCAGCAACCCGCATTTATACCGTTGTAGAGCGTACCGCTTCACATTGAAGACGGCTCAAGGACGCGACCTCTTACTAGCTTTGCCATTGAAGCGACCTGTCGGCCTAGGGCGTCGCCCGCAGCATGCCCGACTGAACATGCCTTTTCGCCGCATTCAAACGCCTTCGCTAAACCCGTGTAGCTGAGAAACGAAGTCCGGCCACACGTACGTTCAAGAGCGGGCGGCATTAAACACAATGTCAGACAAGCTCCTCCCGTCTTCCCGCTACTTAAAGGAGGTCAGATGTGGGGCAAGAATCTCACCACTCGGCCGCTCCCCATCTCCCCCTTCCACCATGTTTTCACCATTTCTATGACATATGACGAGTAAGAATAACACGGAGGCACGGGCATTGTAGTCGTAGTGGACGACGCCACATCGTAGTGCGCCTCTCGTGCTTGCGACCATGCCATCCCCTATCATCTTTCGCGTAACCGTGCCCTATCAATAGAGAAAGAAGGCGGCTACATGAAGGTCGAGAGTCGGTGTTCAGCGCATCCGCATCCGTTGTCAGTGTCGAGGGAAAGTAGAAAACGAGAGGACGCCACCTCTTTGGTCCAGGAAAGCCACCATCGACACATCGCCGACTTGTACAACCGGCGACCTCTCCAGTTCTTTATCTCCGTCCATCGTCGGCCCCCATTTGGGCTGCACGAAAGCGGAGGAGCCCCCCCCCCCTCCCCACACTTCGCATGTAACACCCTCTTGCCACTGCAATCAGCAGTGCATGGGACATTTGCAAGATACACGGGAAGGTTATACCTCGAGGCCTCCCGATAGTCCAAATTGAGTGGCCAGCGAACATGAGGACGACAAAGGGACCCTCCGCCGTTAGCCGTAAACTATTGTAGTGAACTGTCATGGGAGTGAAGCACTGCACGGCCGTACGTGCACATATTTTTCTTCTTTTAGTTAAACTATATTTAATATAAATGTTTTCATCTAGTTTGTATGAATCTGTTGTGTTTGCACAAATTTCATTTGCTTGGTTCATTAAGTATTTGCCATGTATGCGGGCAGCGCTAAATGATGGCCTCCTCCATCCATATCCGTGCACTGGTTCCGTGTCATCAGACGGATGCAAAAGGAAATTTGTGAATCGTTGTTGAAGATGCCCTAACAGAAACAGAAGACTTTTCCTTGCTCTTGAGAATTTCAACTTCTTCTTTTCCTTTTTTCACATAATAATATCTTAGGTCGTGTATAGGGATAATACACTAGGTCTGCCATGGAGGAAAAAGAAACGAACAAAAAAGCTTGTCTTCTCTTAGCAGGATATTTCTCAACATATATTTAGGTATATTTAGTTAGGAGAGATAGAATAAGAGATGACCCATTGTACTACATATAGTTGTATTACCCATTGAAATTACATGGCATGATTAAGGTAAGACACATGCCTCTATTTACCATTTCATGAAAATTAAAGCTAAGGGAATGATCATTGCCTTGGTCATTGGGAGTAGCAGGGTTTTTCTCTAAAGAATTTATTGGGTTGAACGTATCGGTTTTTCCTTCTTCTTTTTTCACATGATATCTCATTTGCCGAACAATGCTACACCTACTTAACTATCCAGCGTAAAGTAACGTAATAGCTTAGGTGACCTTTTTCTTATGGAGGAAATCAAGGGAGGGGGGGCCCATGTTGAATCATGGGTGGAGAGATTAGTTTGTCAAGTTACGTTAGATTACGTCGGTTTTCTACGCATGTCTAGAATTTTTGCTCATTTGCCTCTTGAGGAAGATTAATAATACTAACTAACAGAGCGATCATTGCCCCTGTCGTCAAAGCACCAAGAGTTTTTTTTCCTTTTGTAGACAAGGCATACATGGTTGACCTTACACACCCGCAAAAAAATGCCGAGTAACTAAAAAAATAAAAGTTGTGTGCAAGTATCATATGTGTCGTATTAGAACGGGTGATAGAAGGCGGTGGGGGCGATGCGCTAGAGTGAAACCATGGACTTAACCTAATGCATGGGATATATATTTTTCTTGTTGAAACTACACTCAACATTACCTACACCAGAACACTCGCTAGAGGCCGTTGACTACACATCTTTCATTTACATTACTACAACAACATGTATAAAATGTATAGATCACGATATACTAAATTTCACTTGACTGAGTGGATGATAGAACTTCCCTTGATGAATATACATTTCTCATAGTTGTCTTAGTCCCACTTTGTTGGTTCATCGTTGCTCCCCGGGCATCTGATTTTTTTGCTAGAACTATGGCAGTGGCATGACTGTCATTTATACCTGTATAAAAAATAGGGTCTACAGTTTTTGATTCGTCATTTTTTTTGGAAAATCAACATGGGGTTGGGGGTTGGGGGGGGGGGGGGGGGAGCTCCCCACCTCAAGTTTGCAGCTCAACATTTGCCTGATTACAAAGGTGAATTACATAACCATGTGTAATCGTGATAAGAGGTAGGAGCGCCATGAGGAGGCGGCCTGATTGTACTCCGGTTTCATCATCCGTTGTGTTCAGAGCAGGAGGTCATCAATGATTTGCTGAAGGATGAAGATAGTGTGGTGATTTTGTTGCTTGAAAGTCATAGCGTTTCTGGAGTCCCAATTCTTCCACAGAATAGTGAGGAAGGATGGAATGCCAGATTACCGCATCCACTGGAGTAGGAAGATGGTAGTCCCAAAGGTCGTCAATGTTAAAATCCCCTAGAGTTGTGGTTTTGTGTTACGTTATCCTCAAAAGTTATGTATTTGTGCAATTTCCTACTTTGTAAAAGAGGGTGATAAAGATCGTGTGCTTGTTTATTTTATAAATGATCAATATGACGAGGCCCTTCTGCACCCTTGCCCTCTTGTCATGGATGCATCATGCCCAAGTGATCAGTCTGCACACACTGTCCCGTGTCGAGGTGGATCTGCATGGTATCCTGCCACGGGTGTGGGACACTGCGGGGTGGGAGAAGAGGAAAGACCCCCCCCCCTCACAAGTAACTCGTGCGGTGGGAGATCAATATAGTTTTTTGTGCTTATTTTTAGACTACTAGAAAATATGTCGGTGCGTTGCAACATGAAAGAAAAATACACACCTCTAACAATGTAATCATGACTCAAGAATTACCCTTACGAGACGTCTTTTATTTCGACCCCGCACGCTATCCATGTCATTGCTTATCCTCCTTCTATCCCTTGTCAACCAATTGCCACCACTTGTAATATGAAAAAATAGTACATGATCATTTTCTTGCATGTCTACATATATTGTACATTGAGAAAGTACTATTGAATTTTTCAATAAAACAATAATATACTTAAGAAAAAAAATAAAGGCAATTCAATGCCCACATGAGACAGCTTGGAAGCCCTGCTTGCCTACATAAAGGACAGTGACAACACCACATCCCAACGTACCGAACTTTTCAATTATGAATTTCGTCCTTTGTAAAAGAGGAGGATAAATATGGTGTACTAGCTTATTTTGATAAATGGTCAATACGACCAGGCCCTTCTTCACCCTTGCCCTCTGCCCATGTATGCATCATGCCCAAGCGATCAGTCTCCACACACCGTCCCGCGTCAAGGTGGATCTGCATGGTGTCCCGACACAAGTGTGGAACACTGTAGGATGGGAGATGAGGAAAGAAACCCCCCTCACAAGTCACTCATGGGCAGGGACGAAGCCAACATGCAAGCATAGGGGGGGCAAGTTTGTTCATGGAGGAGGCAAAGTTCATATGAAGAAAAAAAAGTAGCTACAACAACCATTGTTATAGTAGAAAAATCAATTTGTTAGGGGGGGTCTAGCCCCCCCTTGTCCCCCCCCTAGAATCGTCCCTGCTCATGGGGTGGGAGATCAATGCAGGTCCTTTGTGTTTATTTTGAGATTAGTCTGTCAAAGTTCCCATGCATGGCAAGGGATCCTGAATAGACTGATACTTGTTCCCAAACGTCACAAAATCACCAAATTTCTGGTATACATCACCAAATATATGTTAGGCTTCACCAAAGTATACTCATGTTACTTATTTGGATAAGGTATGAGAGGGATAGGGCTTATCTAGAGAAACTAAACAATTTTCTATAAATGTGAAGCAGAGTGACCAAGGTGTTTTTTTGTACGAAAAAATACAACATGTTCTCTCGCTTGCGCTAGTTGCAAATTGATTAGTCAGAGGCAGCGGATGGCAGGCACAACATCGTCACCAACTAGGTCATTTATAAACTTTTTTCACGATTTTATGAAATTTGTGGCTAAGTTGTACTCTTATGACCAACATCATACTACTATAACTTTTCTTAGGAACTTCCAAACTCAAGATTGTCAAAGTGTAGCATATTTTTATGAAAGTACAACAATACTGCAGGAAAGACAAAACACAACATCTATTGATAGGGGTAAATAGCATAAATCTATTACAATTCGGGCTAGGGTTCAAAAAAATACGGATCTTTTTTTCCTGGTAACTACCAAGTCATGGGTTGGTTATTTCAAAAAAGCCCAAAACGCTCGTCGTTACTAATTTAAGTCGTTTTCTCACATGTTCGACTCACTCCTAAACATTTTGTGTGTTTGACTGCTATGTTTGACGGTTAACTTACATGTGAAACCCACATGTAAGTTTCTTCTGCTTCATCTTATCTTTTGTTCTCTCCCTTCTCCTTCTGACCAAGGCCCGAGCTCAACCACCTCCACCACCACACCACCACCACACCACCACCACCTACCGCACACCAAGCCAGCACCGACCTCGGGAAGGGACGCCGCATTGAGGAACAGCCGCCACCCAGGAGCACGGGTCGCCGCCAACCACACGCCATGGCCAGGGGGCTGCAACTCGGGCCGCCGCGCCCAGGAGCAGCTCGTCGGTAGGAGGAGGCGGCGGTCAGCACACACGCTGAATGGAGCTCTGCGGTGGCGCGCACTAGGCGAGCGACGAGCAATGGGAGGGAGCTTTACGGCAGCACTGGAAGGGAGCTCCGCGGCCGCGCGCACTGGACAACGACCCAGGCGAGGGAAGGGAGCTCCACCACGGCACCAAGCTAGCCGGCACGCTCCTCACGGCGGCTGCTGGTCGATGAGCACGACGGCGGGGCGTGCTCCTCTCGGTCTTGTCCATGGGAAGGACCCAATTGCTTTTTTCAAAGTTTACGTGGATTAGATTGCTCTTTTCAAATTTATAGGCACACTGACATGTGGGCCTCATATGTCAGTTAACGGTGAAACAAACGGTCAAACAATCAGTTTTCTCACATGCGAGCCCGAGTTGTCATAATCACAATCAATTGTAAAACACTAGATGTTTTGGGTTTTTTCGAAACAGCTGTCCCCTGACTTGATAGATATCAGGAAAAAAAATGTTTCTGTAGTTTTTTAGTATTCTAACCGGAATTATGATAGTTTTATGCTATTTACTCATTGTTAGGGGAATAACCGTGTCTACAACTTCAGAGCACTCGCTCGCGGAATTTATCAGTCATTACGAGTGGCACGGCCATGTTTACAACTTTTTCATCTTCTGATACAACTTGTGAATTGTGATACAACTTCTTCGTGGAATTTGTCAACTTCTCACACGCCTACGACTTATTCGTGGCTTGTTCATCATAAGACCAGAAGTTTGTGCTTTGGCTCATCTTACGAATGGCACAGTCATGTTTAGCGCTATCCGCTATGGGTCGTTGAGAACTGACTGAATCCGGTAAACATCTCCGAAGAAATTTCTGCTACCCAGTGAGCAAAAGCTAAAGCGACGTTCTTGTCCCGCTCCCGGGAGAGCGACATTCTCCTCGGGGTGCAAGCTACAACTACTGAAGAGATTGTCTGTACGCGTAACGCCCATGCCTGGCCTTTGCTGAACGTCGCTGTTGCATGGTCCGTACGTGGCTCTCCGACTACTGCTCGATCGATCGAGTATGGAATCGAAGCCATCGGATCGAAGGGCCCCGGACAAGATGGGAGACGGCGTGACCGGGCTAAGAGCATCTCTAGTAGAACCCTCAAACCCTTAAATCCAAAATCAGTTTTAAGGGTTGAGAATTGGCCATTTTTGACACTTTTAAGGGTTGAAAAACAGAGGCAAAGACTAGAACCCTCAAACCCAACCCTTATAGCCTAGTTTTGAACACTATGAACATGCACGCGGAGGAACAGAGGATACAAAAATGACTTCAGCCGCGGAGGAGCTCGCGCTCGCGCTGCCTGGACGAGGCCGTCTCCCTGGCGTACCGCGCGGTGGAGCTCCGCCGGGCGCCGCGGCCCTTCTCGGCGGGCGGCCGCGGCAGGCAGGGGCGCGGCGACGGCGGCCGCGGCTGGAGCGCGGGGGGCGGCGGCGGCGGGCGGGGGCGCGGCGGCTGGAGCGCGGGGGGCGGCGGCAGGCGCGGCGGCGGCGGGCGGGGGCGCGGCGGGCGCGACGGCGGCGGCCGGAGCGCGGGGGGCGGCGGGGCGGCGGCTGGAGCGCGGAGGGCGGCGGGCTGGCGGCGGCCGCTGCGGATTCCTCCCGCGCGCGGGAACCAACTTCCTCCCGCGCGATGTGGGAAAATGAGTGCGGGTTGGGGGCAGGTTCCCCCCCCCCCCAACCCTCACTTCTACAGGCTGGGAAGGGGTTTAAGGGTTCGACCTCTAATTTTTTTTACGGGTTTAAGGGTTTAAGGGTTCTAGTCTACGCCGTTTTTCCGATGAAAACTGTAAAAAAGCGGTTATTTTTAAGGGTTTGAGGTTTCTACTAGAGATGCTCTAAGGAAAGCCAGCACGTACCCATAGCGCGTGCGTGATGGATGGGGTTGAAAGGCCGGCCGGGCGGGACAAGATGCATGTCATCGTGTGACTTGCGATTTAAATTTAAATTTAAACATTGTGAAAAAATCATGCATGTTCACAGCACATATTAAGATAACCCGTAAAAAATTCAAATCAAAATTCAAAACATACATCAAGAAACAAAAAAGAGAAATCTGTCATGAATAGTCACGAATGGTCCTATGTAGACTATTCACAACTGAGTTTCTCTTTTTGTTTCTCGGTGTATGTTTCGAATTTTGATCTGAATTTTTCAAGGGTCATCTTAATATGTACTGTGAACATGCATGATTTTTTATAGATTTTTTCGTAATGTTTAAATTTGAATTTAGGCCGCAAGTCACACGGTGACATGCAATCTCTGTCCGGCCGGGCTGGCCAGGTGTGTGTTTGTGTTTGGAAATTGGAATAGAAAATTCTGGGGTGGTACGTGCACATACCGGTGGCCGCTGGCCATGGAGCAAACCCGGTGAGGCAGGAGGCATGCATGCATGCACCTCCTCGTGGTTCAGTTGGCCCCGTGTGCCATGTGTTGTCGACGTGAGGCTGCGCCAACCTGCAGAGCAGCACAGAGGAGCATAGCTAGCTGGCTGCTCCCTCCTGTGGCGGCGAATGGTCGCACCACAAGTCCGACGGCGGCGCCAGGCCGGGATGCCCGGCCGCGGCGCCCGGCCGGGATGCCCCGACACGCGTCCGTCTGGCCACCGTGTGCGGGCGCACATTATTGGATCCACCAAATACCGGAGTCAAACTCGAACAGACTTTTTTTTTTGAATGTTAGCAGAAGAGCTGCCAAATTCGTTGATCAGAAGAGGTATTACAGGTAACACCCTCAGAAGAGGAATGCACCGCATAAGACGAGTGCCAAAAGAAGAAGAATGAAAAAGGATGCTCAGTTTATAAGAAAAACCGGGTGAAAACCTAAAACAGCGCCTAACAACCAGGCCTAAAGCACCACAACACATACAACACCTCAGAAGGCCAACACCGTACAACACACCCGGCCGGGCACTCGAGCGCTTTCAGCCGCTATCAAAGTGCAAAGTAAAAACCGTTGTATCAATCTGAGCTGCCACAAGCATATCCGTGAAACTCGATGACATCCAAGAGGAACGCTATGTCCGATAGAGCAAACATATGCCGCTTCAATCTCGCGAGGTTGGCGGCCATAACTTGCCTGATGAAACTTGCATGTGAAGGGTGCTTTTGCTGTTCTCACGGTGATGCTATACAAGCCGTCGCCAACCACCAAACATGAGCATCGGGTCCCTCTGGCCAAGTCTATCTTCAAAACGACGTCCTCAAGAGGATATATGACGTCGAGCCGAGCAAAGCCGATTGTGTCATCATCGCCCGATCCGCAACAGCAGATCTAGGGTTTCCCCCGAAGGATGTCGGGCATGAGAAGGGAGAGGCTGCAACGTCGATGCCTCCAACAAGGGGACGGTGCCCGAAGGCGCCGTCATCGACTGCTCCGGCCACAACCGGAGCTCGGCTTTCACCGGCAGCCCACCCCCCCCCCCCAAAACCAGAGACCGGACCAACCTTCCTGCAAACCAAAACCATGGCGCACAAGCACTTCCCACATCACGCCCTCGGGCCGCGCCCAAAAGGTCGCCGGCCAGAACTACCCGCCTGGAATCCATCTCACCGCGCCAGAGCGGCCTGCCCGCCGGCGCAACCGAGCCAGATCGGCCTCATCCCCAGCCCACCGCACCCGAGCGCCTTGCCCGCCGCCGCCACGGCCGCTGCACACCGTGCCAGATCCGCGCGCGCCAACTGCCCGCCAGACCCCGCGCCTGCGCCGAGCCCGTCATGCTCCTACGGCCGTCGCATCCTCCGACGCCGCCGCAGCGCTAACCTCCTCCCGCGCCGCCACCCATCAGATCCGCGCATGGGGGCGCCGAACACGCGCATCCCGCGTCCCGCGCGCAGCAGAGCCGCTCCCGCCTCTAGCGCGCAACGGCACGCCGCCCTGTCTCCAGCGCACGCCGGCGCCGCCGCCCCGCCTCCATCTCCGGCTCGCGCCGAACGTGCCGCCCCGCCTCCAGCTCCGGCTCGGGCCGGTCGCGCCGCCCCGCCTCGCCCACCGCTCGGCCGCGTCGATGAAACACCTCTTCCGCACAGGGGAGCTGCCCCGCACAACTCCAGCACCGGTAGAGACGAGAGAAAGGCCCGCCGCCGCCGACGCCGCGCAGGCTTTGCCCGACGGCGTTCGCCGGCGGCGGCGGAGGGAGGGGTTGTGGGGAGAAACTTGAACAGACTGAGGCCACACGCGCACACTGCTCGCTGTCCGCTGAAGAGCGCAACACGTATTGCCGGCTGACGCCACCGACTGTAGCCGGAGGATGGCGCGTCGTGGTACGTACGTATCGATCGCCGGATATTGGCGCCGTCCGTCGTGACCGGGTGTCCGCCTCCGTGGTGCTCGTCTGCCGGCCAAGCAGCACATGCCGGTTAATGCACTCGTGTTTAATAGGCTCACTACGTTTATATGTAAATTGTCTGAATTTGTAATTTAGTAAATCGATTTCGTGGCAGAAGGGAAGGAGGCGATGCGGCGATCTAAGGTCGAGTCGGAGCTGAAAACGATGTTGCTCGCCGTGTCTAAGGCGGAGGCAAATATATGGGTTAAGAATTGTATCAATCTGTGTGGATAGGCTACTATAGGTAAGTTAGGGTTAGTCGATTCTCTAGGAAACGTCGGAATCCAAATGGTCAGTAGCCCTTCTTCAACTATTAGGCTTCTCTATTCATTTTCTTTCCAAGACGTCACACTAACCGTCAACCACCGTTGACCGTGGCCGGCGACGCTCCCGCACCTGCCTCGCCGCTCCGCCCTTCCCTCAACCGCCTCCCACTGTCGCGTTGCTGCCACCCGCTGTTAGAATTAGTCCATGTATTCAGTTTGTACATTGTAAAGGTTATGCCGGGTTTATAGGATCTGACCAAGGCTGACATGCGTGCCATGCGGTTTAGCTCTCCAACCCTTTCATATATACTTGTATTCTGTAATCAGTTCAAATAATTAAGGAAATTTCTTTTCAACTTGGTATCAGATACCAAGGCCCTAATGGCCGAGGACCCCTCTTCCTCCTCCTCCTCCGCTGCCCTGAGCTCCGGCACATCGCCGGCCTCCCTTTCCTCCACGGCGCTTGATGCCGCCGCCCCTGCCTCGGCCACTTCTGCGCCCACATCGCCGCCACTGCACCTCGGCACCAGCCCCTTTCTTCCGCATGGTACCACGCCCTCCTCTGGATCTCAATTCGCCCCCATCTTCACCTCGGCTCTTCCGGCGCCGGCGCCGCCCGCACCTCGCCACCCCATCTTCTCGGACCACATCACCAATCACATCAAATTCCTCCTCAACCCTGCCGACCACAACTACCACAAGTGGAAGTCTTTCTTCCTCATGGTTCTGATCCGCTACGGCGTTTTGTTCCTCGTCGAGCATGCACCTCCTCCCAATGCTGATGCCTCCTATCATGAGCTCGATACCCACGTTGCCCTCTGGATCGACGCCACACTTGCGGATCCCATGGTCGACCACGTCGTTGGCGCCACCACTACATTCGCCACCGGGAAGAAAATCAAGGATTTCTTCCTTGCAAATCGAGCTGTCCAGTTCATGGTCCTCAACCGGCAGTATCGTAATCTCAAGCAGGGTGATATCTTCGTGTCCGAGTATGCGCGTCGCATGAAACTTCTCACTGATGGCCTCGTTGATATAGATCACGCCGTCACCGAGAATGATTTTACCACCCAGTTTCTCAACGGCCTCGACAAGCGTCTCGACACCATCCGCGTCGTCCTAGATGACCAACAGCTCCCATTCGACATCATCCTCTCTCGGGTCATCCTGGCTGAGGAATCGCACGCGCAACGCGCCGCCGAGGAGAGTGCCTTGGCGTTTGCCTTCCCTCGTGGTGACCGCGTCCCCGGCAACAGCTCCGGGGCGGGCGTGCGCGACTCTCGTGAGCGCGGCCAAAGCAGTGGCCCATCCGACCGCGCTCCCGGCTCCCCTCATCCGCAATAACCACCCACTAGACCTGGTCGCGGTAATGGTAGCCGTGGCTGCGGGCGTGGCGACTCCGCTGGTCGTGGCCAGCAACCCCGACCTCTGCTCTCGGCATTCACAGGCTACTTTGCGTCGTACGGCATGGCTCTTCCCTCGCCGCGCTTCGGCTGGGTTCCTCCCACCGCCGCCGGCGTCATTGGTCCACGACCCGACGCCCATGCTCACGCGTACCCCATGTACCCACCCGCGCCACCACGTGCACCCTATCCACCCTCGCATCCGTCATGGGAGCACCTCACCATGCTCAACGCCGCCTTCAGCAACTCCGGCATCAACCAACAGCCCGCCCCCGAGTGGTACTTGGACAGTGGCACTTCCTCTCACATGACCGGCAACCAAGGTATCTTAACCTCCTCTAGTCATTCATTATGGCATGTTCCTCCTAGTATACTTGTTAGCAATGGACAACACATTCCTGTCATGGCCACCGGCTCCAGAACACTCCACCCTCACAATTTTTGCCTCACGGATATTCTTGTCTCTCCAAACGTTGTTACTAGCCTTATTCTCGTCAGTAGATTTATCAAAGATAATTCATGCTCTGTTGACCGTGTGGTTCTCTTGTGAAGGATCTTCGCACTCAGAAAGTTCTCATGATCTCCGCTAGCACCGGTGACCTGTACCCATTCATTGGAAACAATTTAGCACGGGCGTCCGCATTCCTCACCACCACTTCGGCCTTGTGGCATCGTCGTCTCGGCATCCCGTCACTCATACTCTCTCCACTATCTCCCATGATTTTCTTAGCGATTGTAATAAGGCACCTCATTCCCCGTGTTGTGCTTGTCAACTAGGGCGCCAAGCACGCCTTCCATTTCATTCCTCTCATAACACGATCTTTTCTCCTTTGATTTAATCCATTTTGACTTGTGGACATCTCTGGTTGTAAGTTTTTCTGGCTTTCAATACTATCTTGTTGTATTGGATGACTACACGCACTACTCGTGGGCTTTTCCCCTGCGCCAAAAGTCTGAAACGTCCATGGTCTTACAACGCTTCTTCACCTTGGTTCACACCCAATACAATGCGATCATCAAAATTATGCAATGCGACAATGGCGGAGAGTTCATCAACTCATCTCTTCGTTCTTTCTTTTCTTCCAACAGCATTGCTTACAGGTTTTCGTGCCCCCACATATCCCCCCAAAACGGCAAAGCGGAACTCCTTATTCGCACAACCAATGACATTGTGTGCACCCTTCTTCTCCAAGCCAACTTAACACCTCCCTTTTGGGTCGAAGCCCTCCATACAACAACATACTTACTGAACCGATGCCCCTCGCGTGCCATCACGCCGCACACACTATACTTCCTCCTTCACGTCGTGCAGTCCGAGTACACTCACCTTCGTGTGTTTGGTTGCCTCTGTTTTCCTAACCTCCATGCCACCATGGATCACAAGCTCTCTCCCTGCTCCTCTCCTTGTGTATTTCTCGGTTATCCGCTGGAACACAAAGGATACATATGCTATGACCTGGCCACACGACGCATCATCGTTTCTCGACACGTAGTTTTCGACGAAAGATTTTTCCGTACCAGCCTCCCACTTCGTCCGGGCCCTAGCTTCCATCACCCGATTCGCCCCGCACGCCCACCATTCCATCCTCCTCCGCGCCTTGCGCTGCCGCGTGCCGCTCCCCTGCTGGCTCATCTGCCTCGTTCGCCAGCTCCACCTTGTACCGCCTGCCACCAATGACCTGTCAACCACCGCGCGGCCCATGCCCGAGTCTCCTATCACGCCATTCTCCAACGCATCTTCCTCGGATCCCATGCGCGGTCCAGGTGCATGTGACCCAGCCAGCCCCACAGAAGCGCCCTCGCCTTCTGTCCCAACCACTCCGCCTGCGCCACCTCTTCCTCGGCATGCAATTCCCGCTCAGCAACCCAAGAATTCACAAAGGATGACCACATGTGCCAAAACTGGCTACCTCATGCCCAAACGTTTATCCGTTGCGAATGCATCTTCACCCACCATATTCCCATCCCACCCACATACAAATCTGCTCTCAAATACCCCCATTGGCATCAAGCTATGCTAGAAGAATATCATGCTCTAATGGATAAATTCACGTGGTCTTTGGTGCCTAAGCCTGCAGGTGTCAACATTGTCACGGGCAAGTGGATATTTCGTCACAAGTTCAACATTGATGGCTCATTGGCTCGCTACAAAGCTCTTTGGGTTGTCCATGGGTTCACTCAACAAGCAGGTGTGGACAATGGTGAAACATTTAGTCTTGTGGTGAAGCCGGCAACCATTCGTGTGGTGCTCAGTATTGCTACTTCTCAGTCCTGGCCACTTCACCAACTTGACGTCAAAAATGCATTCTTCATGGAGATCTCAATGTGACAGTGTATTTCTCGCAACCGACCTCGACCCGCTCCACCATTTTCTCGGCATGAACGTCACCAACAACTCCTCCGGTATCTTCCTCTGCCAACACCAGTATACACTTGAGATCCTTGAGCACGCCAAGATGCTTCATTGCAAGCCGGTATCCACCCCCATTGACACCAGCACCAAAACCTCGTCTCAGGATGGCCGACTCCTCTCCAACCCAATACAATATCGCAGCTTGGCCGGTGCCCTCCAATACCTTACTCTCACCCGTCCCGACATCGCCTATGCCGTTCAATAGGTTTACTTGTTTATGCATGCCCCTCAAGACACTCACATGCAGCTAGTTAAACGGATCATGCGATACTTGCAAGGGACCTCTCATTATGGTTTCTAACTATACAAATCCTCCATACACCGATGCGGACTCGACAGGGTGTCCGGATACACGCAATTCTACTTATGGGTTCTGTGTGTTTCTTGGCTCCAACCTTGTCTCTTGGTCATCCAAGAGGCAGCCCACTATCTCTCATTTCAGTGCCGAAGCAGAATACCGCGGCATTGCCAACTATGTGGCCGAATCATGTTGGTTGCGCCAGCTTCTCCATGATCCCAAGCTACCCCCCACACGTGCCACTGTTGTGTATTGTGACAACATCAGCGCCTCCTATCTTGCGTGCAACAACGCACCAAACATATGAAATCGACCTACACTTTGTTCGAGACCGGGTGACTCTTGGCGAAGTTTGCGTTCTACACGTTCCTTCGAGCTCTCAATTTGCGGATGTTTTTACCAAGGGGTTTCCTTCTCACGTGTTCACCGACTTCAGATCCAGCCTGAACATCCTTCCCAACGGAGTTCCAGCTGAGGGGGGGGGTGTTAGAATTAGTCCATATATTCAGTTTGTACATTGTAAAGGATACTCCGGGTTTATAGGATCTGACCAAGGCTGGCCTGCGTGCCATGCGGTTCAGCTCTCCAACTCCTCCATATATACTTGTACTCCGTAATCAGTTTAGATCATTAAGGAAATTGCTTTCCAATTCCCACGTCCATCCCTCTAGACCTTTTCCCGTCCTTGTCCAGTTTTTTTGACGAACTTACACCACCCACACACCCCCTAAGATAGATAATGGGGTTTCCTGTCATCATAAGAGAGATAGTGAGGTCATCTGCCACCCTAAGAGCATCTCTAGCACACGCCGTAAAAACACAAATTGTAAAACTGGAATACAAGTCGGAAAAAGCATTTGAATGGTTCATTTTAGCTACGGCCGAACAGAAACTATAAAACTAGGATAAAGAGCTCCTTCCTCCGGTCCAGCGGCCGTCACCCCTTCGTCCAGCCAGCCGTGCCGGCCACGCTAGTCGCGCCCAACCCCGTTGGCCGCGCCCTGTCGCCCGTTGGCCGCGCCTCATCACCCGTCGGACGCGCCCCGTCCCCGTCGGCCGTGCCCCATCACCATGCCGTCCGCGCCCAGCCTCGTCGGCCACACCCACCGGCCGACCATGCCCCGTCGCCCGCCGGCAGGCCATGCTCTGTTGCCAGCCGCGTCGGCCAAGTCGTGACCCTTTGCGGGTTGTGCGGGAGGATTCTGGCAGCCAGGCTGAGGTCATGGGAGGCCACGGCGAGGTCGAGCTCGTCCAATTCAAACTGGTGGCAATCGATTGCGGCGTCCATCGACCTTTTTCGGCGTGCGGTGATGAATTCCGGTGAGTTTAGGGCGGATTCCAGCAAACTCCGTGGCGACGTGTTTGTTCCGACGAGGTTGAACCGGTATATGGGAGCCCCTAGAATCGTCCTTTCAACCTCCAAAAATAAGGGTTTCGTGTGTGGCTTTTCCGTGCCCCTTAAAAATTTACGGGTTGGGCCACTTTTACGGTTTTTGTTCTGGACATTTTTTGCGACCAAAACTGTAAAACACAATTTTTTTACGGGTTTGACCACTTATACGGGGTCTGCTAGAGATGCTCTAAGATAGACCGAGAGGGCTTTCTTCGATGAGCTCCTTCCTTCCCTTCGACATGATCTTTCTTTCCTGTGGTTGTACCTTCCTTCAAATGAAATTGGACTGGTCCGTTTCAGGCGACTGACATGCAACTAAACTGCAATATGTCTTTCTTTCTTCTCTCGCAAGTCTATCAGGGCAAAGCCTTCCTCCCTCAATCTTTGCCGGCGAGCCCGTAGATTTGTCCCTCCTCTGCCTATCGATCCGGCGGTCTATGGAGGGAGGGAAATCATAACGCCTCGGCTTCGACTAGTAGATATGTTAGGGTTTCAATCCTCGGGTTGAAGGCAACACTTACTTTTTGAGTCACTTTTCCAGCCCGAGATCCTCCTCAAATTCATCCATCAAGGGTTTAGACGGAGCGATGACATAGATTCATGTCCATTACTGGGGCGACGAGGTTAGGTCTTCGCATTGCGCGTATGCGATGACGAGATCTGTTGTCAAGTTCTTCAGATCAATTGAAGGGTTCAGTGTTGACAACTACAACTTCAAGTGTTGGTCGTTAGGGACACGTCAGAGGCCGGGAACACGAAGCAAGACAAAGACAAACGATGAAGAAGGAACAGTTGGAGGTGGAAGAAGAAAGCCGGACCAAGGCAGAAGACAAAAAAGAACAATCGTTATTAAGTGGTCATCTTGATAAGCTATCGGTAAAAATTACAACCAAAAAGAACAGTCGTTGGAATTTTATCCAATGGTCCGGAAGATCGACTTACCGAAAAGATATTGAGATTTTCCTAAAAAAAAGATGTTGAGACTTCACCTGCAAAAAGAAAAGATATTGAAAGGACTTACGTATAGTCGGTGTGTTGCTACTGCAAAAATGCTACACCTACGTACAACAACGTGTTGTTACCTAATCTTCCTTCACTAATCTTTTCTGCCCTTTGATTTCAATCGGGGTGAGTCCCAGCCACTAATCCTTATCCAATAAACTATCTCCACATCATTTTTTACTTAAAATCCTCACGTAAGTTTACTTAGGTATAGCATTGCTCGTTGCTACCGCGTGCTGCAACCCACGATGGGTCGAATCTATGTATTGGTACAGTCTGTGGAGACCAGATGCAGGAGGCGACGCCCGGGTGTTTGGTGTACTGCTACTAGCTGTTGGGGAACGTCGCATGGGAAACAAAAAATTTCCTACGCGCACGAAGACCTATCATGGTGATGTCCATCTAAAAGAGGGGATTTCCGATCTACGTATCCTTGTAGATCGCACAGCAGAAGCGTTAAGAAACGCGGTTGATGTAGTGGAACGTCCTCACGTCCCTCGATTCGCCCCGCGAACCGTCCCACGAACCGTCTCGCGATCCGTCCCACGATCCGCTCCGATCTAGTGCCGAATGGACGACACCTCCGTGTTCAGCACACGTACAGCTCGACGATGATCTCGGCCTTCTTGATCTAGCAAGAGAGACGGAGAGGTAGATGAGTTCTCCGGCAGCGTGACGGCGCTCCGGAGGTTGGTGGTGATCTAATCTCAGCAGGGCTCCGCCCGAGCTCCGCAGAAACGCGATCTAGAGGTAAAACCGTGGAGGTATGTGGTCGAGCTGCCGTGGCAAAAGTTGTCTCAAATCAGCCCCAATAGCTCCATATATATAGGAGGAGGGGAGGGGAGGCTTGCCTTGAGGCTCAAGGAGCCCCAAGGGCTGCGCCACCAAGGGGAGGAGGAGTCCTCCTCCAATCCTAGTCCAACTAGGATTGGAAGGTGGAGTCCTTCTCTTCCTTCCCACCTCCTTTTTCTTTTCTTTTCTCTTTGATTTTCTATCTATGGCGCATAGGGCCTTCTTGGGCTGTCGCACCAGCCCACCAAGGGCTGGTGCGTCACCCCCAATGCCTATGGGCTTCCCCGGGGTGGGCTGTCCCCCCCCCCCTCGGTGAACATCCGGAACCCATTCGTCATTCCCGGTACATTCCCGGTAACTCCGAAAACCTTCCGGTAATCAAATGAAGTCATCCTATATATCAATCTTCGTTTCCGGACCATTCCGGAAAGCCTCGTGACGTCCGTGATCTCATCCGGGACTCCGAACAACATTTGGTAACCAACCATATAACTCAAATACGCATAAAACAACGTCGAACCTTAAGTGTGCAGACCCTGCGGGTTCGAGAACTATGTAGACATGACCCGAGTGACTCCTCGGTCAATATCCAATAGCGGGACCTGGATGCCCATATTGGATCCTACATATTCTACGAAGATCTTATCGTTTGAACCTCAGTGCCAAGGATTCATATAATCCCGTATGTCATTCCCTTTGTCCTTCGGTATGTTACTTGCCCGAGATTTGATCGTCAGTATCCGCATACCTATTTCAATCTCGTTTACTGGCAAGTCTATTTACTCGTTTCCGTAATACAAGATCTCGTGACATACACTAAGTCACATTGCTTGCAAGGCTTGTGTGTGATGTTGTATTACCGAGTGGGCTCCGAGATACCTCTCCGTCACACGGAGTTACAAATCCCAGTCTCGATCCATACTAACTCAACGAACACCTTCGGAGATACCTGTAGAGCATCTTTATAGTCACCCAGTTACGTTGCGGCGTTTGATACACACAAAGCATTCCTCCGGTGTCAGTGAGTTATATGATCTCATGGTCATAGGAACAAATACTTGACACGCAGAAAAACAGTAGCAACAAAATGACACGATCAACATGCTACGTCTATTAGTTTGGATCTAGTTCATCACATGATTCTCCTAATGATGTGATCCCGTTATCAAGTGACAACACTTGCCTATGGTCAGAAAACCTTGACCATCTTTGATCAACGAGCTAGTCAACTAGAGGCTTACTAGGGATAGTGTTTTGTCTATGTATCCACACATGCACTGTGTTTCTAATCAATACAATTATAGCATGAATAATAAACGATTATCATGAACAAAGAAATATAATAATAATAACTAATTTATTATTGCCTCTAGGGCATATTTCCAACACTAGGTCCGTGGTCCGGGGAGGCAGCTCGCTGCTGGTGACGAGTTCCATCGATCGGTAGATCGCACTAGCCCGCACAGGAATGTGATCCTGATCCATGCAAGATAATTCAAATCGACGTCGCATGCTTTGTGATGGCGATCACTCGGCGGGAGGGACGCAATTGCAGGCGTACGTGTGAGGACTCGGGGCGAGACGTACGTGTGTGTGCACACATGCATTATCTATCCATTCATGTCCCCCGACCCAGCAGCTACCTGCATGCACAGGAGCGCCGTCCCGGTGCATGCATCCACACTATGGCTTTTGCTTGGCTCAGCGTTGCAATTTTCTGCCAAGCCACGTGAACGGGCCGGAGTCGTGGGCAAAGATCACCGTGGAAAGCTCCCATGCGTACGCGTGCTCGCTCGGGGTGTCGGGGGGTCGGGTCGGTGCATGAACTTGGCCATGACATGCACCGTTCATGCGTACGTATATATAGCGTCTATGGATCTACCTACCTGCAGACACGTCGCTGTCGCCCTATCCCCTGACTCGTTTTGAATGGGGACACGAGATGGGGAGAGAGAGCATCAGCAAGTGCGTGCCCACGTGAGCCAGGCGAGGCTACCACTTGCCCGTCCCAATCGAACATCAACACGTAGGTCCACGGCACCATCGACGGACATGCTAGTTCTGGCTCTCGGACGCATGCAAACCC
This sequence comes from Hordeum vulgare subsp. vulgare, assembly GCF_904849725.1. Lineage (NCBI taxonomy): Eukaryota > Viridiplantae > Streptophyta > Magnoliopsida > Poales > Poaceae > Hordeum > Hordeum vulgare. Next base: position 498,784,592 of record NC_058518.1, read on the forward strand.
ATGCGTGCATCAGCGCATTTGTTAGATTAACTGCTAGTATATATGTGCTCTGCTGCTTCCGGCAGAAGCTTCTTTGCGAAAAACAGCATGATACGAGGTTTTGATACACTGCTCTTTCCTGGCAGGCAAGCCGGTGCTCAGACTCCTGGCCGGGACAAAACTATTCTCAAATACAAAGTGCATCCAAAAGTATTATTCGTACTATCAAATATTTTTATAGTTTTTTCTTTTCTTTTTGTATAGTATTACTCCTATATCACTTGATCAAAACTTGATTAAATTTTAGTGGACCGAGACCTAACCGCGTCCAAGTAAATATGGCCGGCGCCAACGATGACGCGGTTCGCGGAATAATCGTCCTGTCCGCTGTGTCGATGTCTCCACCACATTAGACATGTCTCCTGTGCTGGCACCTAGAGCGGAGCACCGACCGACCCAACGAATGCATCCACACGACCACTAGCTCAGCTCAGTTCAGCTACTAGGTCAGGTCTCCTTGGGCCGCGCCCGCGGCCACGTGAACGGGGACGCCGTGAAAGAATCGAAGAAGTTTCCATGTGCTAGCGCGTGTGTGCTCAGGGTATCGGGCACTGCGTTGCATGCACTTCTGGTCAGGACCATGCATGCGTAGTTACGTAGCGTCAATATATATAGCTACCTGAGACGACGTGGCGCTCATCTGTCCTTGCGGGCGGCCAGGCGAGCTGGGACTTCATAGAGGAATCTAAGAAGTTTCCATGTGCTCGCGCGTGTGCGCTCAGAGTGCGAGGCATTGCGCACCCGGTGGATGCAATTAACTCCCTTCGTTCTTAAATATAAGTTTTTTAAATATTTTACTACAAGACTGCATACAGAGCAAAATTTATAAGTCTATACTCTAAAATACGTCTATACACATTCGTATACAGTCTTCTATAAAAACCTTTAGAAAAACTTATATTTAGAAACGGAGGGAGTATTACACCATACATATCTACAAAACTACATGAGACGACGTGTCGCTTCGAAGCGAATGCGGAAGCCGATCATTCAATGTTATTCGTATATGTTTTAAATTGGTGTTGAATAAATCGAACAAATTACATATAAAAATCGGATGGTCTTAGTCAAACTGGACGAATACATTTACATTTCAACTACAATATAACTAAACTATACGAGCTACTGTAAAACTACTCTACAGCCGGCTCACGGGCAAGACACCGGCTTCAGCGAGAGGGGATGAATAGTCTCCTCCACCTCGGTGAAGCATATATCATAGTTGGTTTGGGGGTGTGAGAAGACAGTCGCTGTGGTATGCCCACGCTCACGGGCAAGACATTGGTTTTGTTAACCCGACGACGCAATGGTCCTTCTAGGACCCAAGCGAAGGCAGCGGCTTCCCAAGGAGGAAAGTGCACACTGAAAGCACAATTGCTTCCTAGTGTGATTTTAATAATTAATCATAACATATGTATTATTGGACTAATGTGTTTTCCAAGTATATTTTAAAAAAAGTTCAAAAGATGCTATGACTTAAGGTTTTTGTGGAGATGTCCCTTGATGCAAGAAAGAAATAATATTGGCTCAATCTTCAAGCTAGAAGACTCTTCATTATATATTTGTGAGAAATTAGTTTTTTAGTCCATAGGAAAGGCAATACTATTAAAAGGGGGTGAGGTAGTAAAATGAACTGATTGCTCAGATGCTCAAAGTTAGCTAGCAAAACACTCAGTCATTTTTTCCACATATCCACTCTGTGAAGTTCCTGTTTCACGAATTCGGTGTCACCAACATTTCCACATTGGACCCATCAAGTTTGAACCTCACACAGAACCCTACCCATTCCAACCAAATTGATGCAACCGAAACTGCATCGGTGCTACCGAGTTTGGGTGACCAACTTTCTGTTGCAAAGATACACAAAATCGAAATTTTCGAGTTTGAGTATCGGTGCCATCGAGTTTGTCCATCTGACCATTAGTCGCCTTTTTGGTGCCACCGAGTTCTATATATCGGTCTCATCGAGATTCAAAAGTTCAAACCTTTAGTGCTAGTCGGTACCATCGAGTTTCCAACTTCGGTGTCACCTAGTTTGCTCTTTTGTGTGTAACGGTTGGATTTTAGCTGCTGCCTATATATACCCCTTCACCCACCTCTCATTCGTGGGAGAAGCACCCAGAACACTCACTTCATTTCCATATCCATTTTTCGAGAGAGAACCAACTACTCATGTGTTGAGACCAAGATATTCCAATTCAGTCATTTGAAACTTGATCTCTAGCCTCCCCAAACTGCTTTCCACCAAATCAACCTCTCCTACCCATGCATATTCTGTGAGAGAGTGATTTGTGTTGAGGAGACTATCTTTAGAAGCACAAGAGCAAGGAGTTCATTGATCTACCCCATCTATTACCTTTTGGAGGGTGTTGCCTTCTAGATTGGTTAGGTGTCACTTGGGAGCCTCCTACTTCGTGTTGTGGAGTTGAACCAAGATGTTTGTAAGGGCAAGGACATCGCCTACTTCATGAAGCTCTACCATAAGTAAGGCTAGTCCTCCGTAGACGAAAGCCGTGGTGGGATAGACAATGCCGCTTCTTTGTGGACCCTCCGTGGGTGGAGCCCTCCGTGGACTCTCGCAACCGTTACCCTCCGTAGGTTGAAGTCTCCACTAACATGGATGTACGATAGAGCGACCTATCAGAACTATGCCAAAAATTGCCGTGTCAACCTCATGCTTTTGATCTCCATACCTTACTCCTCTACTTACACTTGCATGTTTACTTTCCGCTCCTATACTATTAGAACTGCATGTGTAGGGTGTACTTGACTTGTTATAACTGTCGTAGCTGCCTCTCAAGTAAAATTGAAAAAAAAAGAAAAAAATTATCTTGTCAAGTACTCTAATCACCCCGCTTCTAGACATACTTTCGATCCTACACACACAAACGAAAGAAGGATTTTTGGTGGGTCTTGTTAGTCATAAGCGGGCGTGGCCGAACTCCCGTAACCCTCCCTCCCCCCTCTCGAAATTTATCCCGGGTTTGCAAGAAAAAACACTTTCGTACGGGTCGACCGATCGATGCAGACACGTGTTAGATGGAAAAACACGTGTAGACCGCACGGTCCGGACAATTGATGCGGGTCGAGGGTCGACGTTGAAGATATCACTTCACGAGTAGTTTTCTACGGGCCACCTGGTGCATCTATAACCACACAATACCACGTGAGCATGTGACGGTCAAACTGCAGGCCAGCAAAGTGGACGGGCCAGGATAAAGAAATTACACACATTACTTGTTTTACTTGCCCAATTTCTCTATCCTCCTTCCCTATTTTTGAATGGGCTGGCCAGGCCAAGGCCCAGTTTGGCCCTTGCCCCATTACAGTGGAAACCCGACATTCATAGCATTGCACACAATATTAGTGAGGGCATCTCGCAGATCCTCAAAATGCTGGCATCCGCTCTAACCGTGCGATTCAGACATGTTTTTCCATCCAATATGGTCATGTATTCGTCGTGGGCCGGTGTGTACGTCCTTTTTCTCGTAAACCTATGGGGGAGGGGGTCGCTGGGTTAACAAGAGGAAGGGTGGAGAGGTTGTCCCAATATAGTGTGGAGGAGGCGGCAAGGCAAACGTCGCGGAGGTGATGTTTGTGAGACCGAGGAGGCCACAATGGCGAGGTCGAGGAGGCAGCAACAATGAGGTAGCTTCGCTCTAGATGACTGGGTTGTGTTAATATAAGAGAGAGAAAGTGAAGGGTGTGTGGTGAGCATGGATAAGGAAGAGAAAGGTGGTGGGTGTTGTGGCTTTGTGATGTGAGCTACAACTTCTCTTTTAGGCATTTTCAGTTGGGTTTTGGCCATGACCATGGAAGCCGACTATATTTTTACTAGCGCCGACACATAACTGATTCCGTTTGTATTTTCATGAAATAAGTAAAAAGAACATGTATTATGCAAGAAAATCAAATGAAAAAGAAAACACTAATTCTATCTGCATCTCATGATCTGTGTAAACACGCAAGAAACATTAAATGAATTAGCAAATTAAGTAAACCTGCAGGCTTATTCCTATTTTTCTGCACATATTTTCCCCTTTCATAGTAAAAATAGTATGATGAGCATGGTAACAATATGTATTTGGATTCATTCTAATATGACTTGTTTGATCAACAGTGATATCGAATGAGATTGTTACCTATGTATAGACCCTATAGTAAGGAAAAAAATATCTCTTGTCGAGTATGTGCATCTTTTTCAACTGTATTTCATATCCAATTCATAGCCGTCACTTTTTGATCCTTCCTCAAACATGGATTTATTTAGTAAAATTCAAATTTAATTTTTTTGTTAATAATTTAAACCCTAATTTGTCATGGTGTAAAAATCGATAATAATTAGCTTAAGTTGTCGTGGTGTCAAAATAGATAGTAATTGACGGAGAACTTATCTAACTGTAGTATCTATGAGTGATTAATCTGATAACATAACGTTCAATCCAATGCGCTTTTCAAACCGTGATATAGGATAAGTGGTATATCCATATTTGGAGAAATTTTGGGGCCTAAGGAATAATTGGTTCTAAGTAGAGATTTTAGCAAACACTACATTGTCTTGTATCTCTTTCTCGTTGAACCGGTAAGAAAATAGAATAGGGAAATGGAGAGAAGAGGTTGGTCGAGTGACAATTTCTATTTTCATGTTTACTCTTCTCGTTGACTGCTTATAAAATGTCGTGATGGAGCCTCTTGTAGAGGTGTCTTAAATGATTGCATTGTGGTTGAAGCCTTGGTATGCTTGGCCATAGGAAGGAGAAGGCGAGGTAGACAACGATAAAAACATCGGCTAGTATCCTTGCGTAGCTGAACGTATCGAGGAAAGAGTCTCTGTATTTTTTAGTTTCTTTGGTATTTTTTCAAGATACTGTTAACAAAAATGCATATTGCCGATTTACTGCTTTTATGATTTTGGTTTATTGGGGTGTATATTTCTAGGTTACAATTCAGGTACTATTTTGGTCGATGGTGCAAGGTGGGTTAATGTTTTTGGTTTATTCGGGTATTGTTTCGCTTTACTGGTTTTGTTCTTCCGTGTTTTTTAGGTTTGCTATTTTGATTTATTTGGAGTGTTATTTGTATTGTTATTTATTTGTATACTGCTTCGGAGGACCATTGTCGGCTCTCACCAAATACGCAACCAAACGTTACTTATTTGTATACTGCTCCGGGGGACCGCTGTCGGCCATCAACAAATATGCAACAAAACAATGCCCCACGAGGAGCTGCTCGATGCATCGGATATCAGCCAGATGGCCTCCACCGCGTGACGGCAACAATCTCCTAAGCTCAAGATGGCGAGGTGGGGAGGCGGGGTGGAAGGAGCATCGCTCTAGCGACGGATGATGTTTGTTCGGGTAATTGTTGGTATATTGTTCACTGATGTTGTGGTGTAAAAATGAACAGTAATCAGCAAGACTATTTTTCCACATATTACAGTTGATGCAAATATATTGTTTCGATTTACTTTTTTGTGCCTCGGCATTACCATCATCCGAAAGGAGCAGGAAATGATCGAGGCGACTCTGCATGAGTACGCGGTGAAGAGAAATGACATGTAGGAAAAATTCAAAATCATAATCTTTTATATAAGGACACAAGGATGGAGGAGGGGGAGAGAAATGATGCGTAAAGAAGTTTATATTATTTTTTGGACCACAGTGTATTTTTTTCTGAAACACAGTTCACACAAGTTCACGTTTATTAAGGGGCACTGTTCATGTACAACACTGTTCTCATGCATTTTTTTACTGACTAATGGTGCCGTTTGTGGACAGTAGAAGTGAGAAAAAAGTCAGAAAAAGGAGAAAAATCGGATGCTTGCCGCTGTAGTATTGTTACTTATAGGGCCTTGCCATCGGGAGAAGTGTTTTGGCTCCCGGCAGCATTTACATCAGGATCAACAGGAATTCGAAAAATAATAGTAAGTGTATTTAAAAAAATCTATTTTTTTGTAGATGCTCTTGCTACTTAATTTTCATGCGAAATGGAGCAATGATGTTTCGTTGGTGAAAAAAAAAATTAGATGTGCCATTTTGGAGGTAACAATCAATGTTTAATTTGTTTTTTTTACACAGACCAAAATGTTTAACCTTTTAACCTAAAATTTCTTAAATAGCATTTGAATTTGACAAAGAATACGTAATATTTTTATTGGATTTTTTAATATACCAAAATTCATTTTTCATGAACAGGAGCACACCCTCCGCTGGCCGTCGGTTTGCTTAATTTACAAGCTTGGTATGGCCTATGACATTTTATCGTGTTGGCTTGATCCACCTTACCTAGGGTTGGGCCTGCTATGCGCTTTGTCTTGCCTTCACGTCCGGTGTCATGCCACAATAGACTTGTCTAACTATGGGTATTTTGCATTCTATCGATGGATAGAACTCATTGCTGGTGAGGACTATTTGTCGGAAAATTCTATACGCCGCTTACTGCATCATAATGTCCACGCTTCGCATAGGATGGCGCGAGCAATGAACGCAGTGGGCGAGACTAATAGTAGCAATTTTTTTTTCTGTACAGTATTACTACTGATTTTGAAAACCTTTTAGAGGTTCCCAGCCGGGTTTTTTCGGTTTTGGGAAACTTCTAGAAAGTTCCTGAGCTGAACTTTTTTCTTTTCTGTTTTCTTTTATGTTTTTTCTTTTTCTGTTTCTTATTTTTTCCTTTTCTTCTTATTTCTTTCTTAAATTTATTTTTCTTATTTCTAAAAAAATGTTTGTATTTGCAAAAAATTGATTGTGTTTCAATAACTGTTCAAGAATTTCAAAAAATGTTCGGATTTCAAAACATGTTTGCATTCTTCATCAGTTTTTTTCCTTTTGTAAAAAATTGTCCAGATTTTCAAAAAACGATTCCCGATCAAAAGTTATTCACGAATTCAAAAACTTAGTCGTACTTTACAAAAAATCTTCGCGTTTTCATTTTTTTCACAAATTTACAAATGTTCATATTTTCAAAATGTGTTTGCATTTTTCAGAAATTTGTTTGCTTCATTGAAATTGTTCAAAGATTCAGAAATTGTTCAGATTTTCAAAAAACCGTTCCCATTCAAATAATGTTGACAAATCCAAAAACTTGATCGGATTTATAAAAGATGTTCCCGTTTTCCATTTTTGTTCACAAATCTAATTTGTTTCCTATTGAGAAAATATGTTTGCGTTTTTCAAAATTTTATTTGATTTTTCAAAAAAAATTCATAGATTCAGAAATTGTTCATGTTTTCAAATTTTGTTCGGGAGTTTCAAAAAATGTTCCCATTTTTCAAAAATGTTCGCGTATCCAAATATGTTTCCAAATTTGAAAATTGTTCTGGTTTTGAAAAATGTTCCCGTATACAAAAAATGTTTTTGAATTTGAAAAATGTTCCGGTTTTGAAAAACTCATGTTTTCTATTTCTGGGAGATTTGAAAAAATAAATCCCACATTATAAAAAACGTTTGCTTTTCAAAAAATCTATAATTTTATTTGGGAATTTGTTCTCCATTTCGAAATATGTTCTAAAATATTAAATATTTTTGTGATTTTAAAATTGTTCCCATTTTAAACTTTTGTTCACAAATTCGAAAAATTTCCATGTTTTCCAAAAAAAGATAAGAAATCTAAAAATATGTTCACTGTTTTAGAAAAAAAATCGGGTTTGCCAAAAATTGGTCGTATTTCCAGAAAATTTCTCAAATTTTGAAATATTTTTCAGGAATGTTTCAAATAGTGTGACGTGCTACTGCTTCTGTAACGATGTGTTTCTGCTGCCGGAATTCTCGAGTCATAGTGGCTAGCAACAAGCGCACTTGATTTGATGACTTCGGTTATATTCCCAGGAAGCGCAATCAACGTTTTTTGCGATTTTTCACAGCCGTTCGCGGTGCATCACAGTGGGCAGGCCCAGTTGAGCGGACCCAGTGCGATGGCACATCTATTTGCCTTAAAATGCGGCAAATAGGTGCTCCCCTATGTGTTAACCGTAACAATTTGTATTACGTCTCACCTCAAGGTTTTTGTGTGGCTCAGATGTCTAAGCCAGCATGTTCTCTTGTTTTTTTCCTTGTTCGGTCGATCGCTTGTCATAGACGTTAATTTGTTTTCCTTCTTTCCATCTATTGGTTGGACTGATCCCCGTATTCATCCTTTTTCTTTAACATTTTGCAGGACGGTTTTCACCATATTCCTTTTCTTTTCTATGTGTTTTGTTTACGGTTTCTATCGGCTGTCTTTTGTTTTCAATGGTTGTTTTTCTTTCCATTCTTTCGTTTTCTACGTGTTTCTTTAATGTTCTCATGGGTTTTAAATTCTTTTTTTTATTTATTTTTTTCTTTACAGTTTACATTAATTTCAGTTCCTCTTTTATTTCCCCTCATTGCATTTTTATCCCTTTTCTCAATGCATTTCTACTTTTTCCACACATTTTGTATAGTTTTTGTACATCTAGAATATTGTTTTAAATGTGTTGAACATTCTCTAAAGTTTCAACACATGATATTTCGTCAAATATTTGTTTTTATGTGTATTTTTTCCATATACATTATACATTTTCTTATACATTCGAAGCCTTTTGTGTGTGCATGTTTTGATGTCTACTTTTACATATATAGTGTTCATTTTTAGTACACATAAGGAATATTTTTAACATGTTTAGTTTTTTTAATACCTAATAAACATATTTTCAAATATATTTTTTATTGTATTTTTCATATATATTTTATATTTTTATGCACAGTTGATATTAGAATAAACATATGCATTTGATGCCTACTTGTATTCATACATACTGTACATTTTCTGCATAGGTGTGGAGCATTAGTTTACACATGTTTAACATTTTTTAAATGTATGATTGATTTTTTTAATATATATTTTTGAACATTTCTTAAACATTTATTTCCAACTAGTGAATATCCCGCGCGCTGTTGTGTTGGTTGACGAAAATTCGAGTTGATCGCATGAAAACCAAAATTTAAATATAATGTCTCAATATATTTGATTTTGTATAGTTATAACAATATTTATTGAACAAGAGTAGAATAAATAAATGAAAATAAATCATGCAGGGTGGAGTGTTGTGGTTGGTCTTTTCCCATGCATGAGTGCATGTTGAGGTGGATATTATCCCATTCATAATTGTACGACGAGGTGGCATGCTTGGATGTGGAAATACATAAGGCCATGTTTCTTTAAAAAGTCCTAAGACTTTTTTTAGTCCCAACTAAAAAGTCTCTAGTCCCTATCCGTTTCTTTCTAAGGACTAAACATGGACTAGAGTTTATTAAATGACATGCAAAAATACCATGTTACCCCTAGTAATATACTAGAAGTTATTAAATGACATGCTAAAAGTAGGGACACTGTTGGAAAAGGTGTCAAAAAAGTCCCAAAAAGTCCCTTCCATAGGAACTTCTTCCTTTAGTCCCAAATACCCGCTTTTAGTCTCTAAAAGTCCCTCCTGTTTTCTCTCACATGGGACTAAAAGGGATTTTTTTTAGTCCCTACACCAAAAAGTCCATGGAAAGAAACACCCCCTAAGTTGGTGGGGATGACTCTGTTAGGTATCACTAGTGGAAAACGGGCCTTTGGCCTGGACCCTTTAGTCCCGGCCTGCCTCTGGGCCGGGACTAAAGGCCCGGCCACGTCGCCCCAAATCGCAATGCCTCCCACGAGGCTTTGGTCCCGGCCCGTAAGGAGCCTTTAGTCCCGGTTTGTATCTCAAACCGGGACTAAAGGGCTACGCGGTGTGCAGCCCGCATGTGCGCCACCTTTAGTCCCGGTTTGTGTCTCAAACCGGGACTAAAGTCCTCTGCCTATATATAGCACAACCCCCCTCTCCCCTCTTCCTTGCATTTTTCTTGGATGGAAGAGTGTGGGTGTGTGCTAGCTCTCCATTTTTTTGATGCACTAGAGGTGTTTGTTGAAATGTGTGTTAGAGCGATGCCGCTTCAGTTCACCGCTTCAGTTCACCGAACACAACTACGATATGAGATGCCCAAGCCACGCTTAAACCTCTTCATCTTTATTTCTACTTATTCTAAAAGGTTAGCAATTATATTTCCTCGTTTAGACCGTGCGGTACTAATTTTTAGGATCGTGATTGTATTTGATATACTGTCGTATAACGCAGATGAGCCATCCATGGATGTACGGTGATCGACGCACAACCGCTTACAGAGAAGGCGTGCACTCTTTTCGAGATGCAGCCGATGCGAACAAGCATGGTGGTGGCTATATGTTTTGTCCATGTGTTGAATGTCAGAATGAGAAGGATTACACTTCCTCAAGAGTCATTCAGAGCCACCTGCTTTGGTCCGGTTTTATGTCGGGCTATAATGTTTGGACCAAGCACGGAGAAAGAGGGGTTATGATGGAAGACGACGATGAAGAAGAAGAGAAGGATGATGACAACTACCGATCTATGTTCCCTGAGTATGCTGATACCGCAATGGAAGACAATGAAGAAGAAGATCAGGATGAAGAACGGGAACCAGATGAGCCCACTGATGATCTTGGCCGGGTCATTTCTGATGCACAGCGAGGTTGCGACACAGAAAAGGAGAGGTTGCAGTTCGAGCAGATGTTACAGGACCACAAAAAATTGTTGTACCCAACTTGTGAAGATGGCCAGAAGAAGCTGGGTAGCACACTGGAATTGCTGAAGTGGAAGGCAGAGACCGGTGTGACTGACTCGTCATTCGAAAAGTTGCTGGTAGTGATGAAGAAGATGCTTCCAAGAAAGAACGAATTGCCCGCCAGCACGTACGAAGCAAAGAAGCTTGTCTGCCCTCTAGGATTAGACGTGCAGAAGATACATGCATGCCCTAATGACCGCATCCTCTACCGCGATGAGAAGTACGAGAATATGGATAAATGCCCGGTATGCACTGCATTGCGGTATAAGATCAGAAAAAGATGACCCTGGTGATATTGAGGGCGAGCCACCCAGGAAGAGGGTTCCTGCCAAGGTGATGTGGTATGCTCCTATAATACCATGGTTGAAACGTCTGTTCAGAAATAAAGATCATGCGAAGTTGTTTCGATGGCACATGGAAGATCGTATGAAAGACGATAAGTTGAGGCACACCGCTGATGGTCGGCAGTGGAGAAAAATCGAGAGAGAGTTCCCGAGATTTGCAGCTGATGCAAGGAACTTATGGTTAGGTCTGAGTACAGATGGCATGAATCCTTTTGGGGAGCAGAGTTGCAGTCACAACACCTGGCCCGTTACTCTATGTATCGACAACCTTCCTCCTTGGTTGTGCATGAAGCGGAAGTTCATTATGATGCCAGTGCTTATCCAAGGTCCAAAGCAACCCGGCAACGATATTGATGTGTACCTAAGGCGATTAGTTGATGAACTTTTACATCTGTGGGCCGAACCAGGTGTACGTGTGTGGGACGAGCACAAACAAGAGGAATTTGACCTTCGAGCGTTGCTTTTTGTAACCATCAATGATTGGCCTGCTCTTAGTAACATTTCAGGACAGTCAAACAAGGGATACAATGCATGCACGCACTGTTTGGATCAGACAGAAAGTATATATCTGGACAAATGTAGGTAGAATGTGTACCCGTACAATCGTCGTTTTCTTCAGCCCAAGCATCCCTTAATGAAAAAAGGCAAGCATTTCAATGGCAAGGCAAAACCCCGAGGGAAGCCTGTCATCCGTACTGGTGCTGAAGTATTTGATATGGTCAAAGAATTAAAAGTAATCTTTGGAAAGGGTCCTCGCAGTCAACCTGTTCCTAACGGCCCTGATAAGCGCGTACCCATGTGGAAGAAGAAATCTATATTTTGGGAGCTACCCTACAGGGAAGTCCATGAGGTCCGCTCGACAATCGACGTGATGCACCTGACGAAGAATCTCTGCGTGAATATTCTAGGCTTCCTGGGCTTGTATGGGAATTCAAAAGATACACCGGAAGCACGGGAGGACCAGGAACGTCATAAAGGAAGATATGGCATGCATCCAGGGCAGTTTCAAGGGCGTGCCAGCTACGCTCTTACTAAGGAAGAGAAGGAAATCTTCTTTGAAGTCCTTTTCAGTATCAAGGTCCCGACTGGCTTCTCGTCGAATATAAAGGGAATCGTAAATATGAAAGACAAAAAATTACAAAACCTAAAGTCTCATGACTGCCACGTGCTTATGACGCAATTGCTCCCGGTTGCATTGAGGGGAATTCTACCAGAAAATGTTCGCCTGGCAATTGTGAAGGTATGTGCATTCCTCAATGCAATTTCTCAGAAGGTAATCGATCGAGAAAGTCTATCAGGGTTACAGATTGATGTGGTCCAATGTTTGGTCAGCTTTGAGTTGTTGTTCCCGCCATCCTTCTTCAATATAATGACACACCTCCTAGTTCACCTAGTCAAAGAGATTAGAATTCTCGGTCCTGTGTTTCTACACAATATGTTCCCCTTCGAGAGGTTCATGGGAGTCTTAAAGAAATATGTTCGTAACCGTGCTAGGCCAGAAGGAAGCATCTCCAAGGGCTATGGAACAGAGGAGGTCATTGAGTTTTGTGTGGACTTTCTTCCTGACCTTAAGCCGATTGGTGTTCCTGAATCTCAGTATGAGGGTAGGCTGACAGGAAAAGGCACACTAGGAAGGAAAGCAAAAGTATGTATGGACGGGCATTCTTTCTCTCAAGCACACTACACAGTTCTACACAATTCCACCGTGGTGGCTCCGTATATCATGAGACACAAGAATATTCTACGCTCCGAAAACCCGGGGAAGGCTGACTCTTGGATTAAAGGGGAACACAAGAAGTCTTTCGGTAGTTGGTTGCAGACACATCTCATGAATGACGACACCGTTGGAGATCAGCTGTACTGTTTGGCCAGGCCACCATCTTCGACTATATGTACTTTTCAAGGGTATGAGATAAATGGGAATACATTTTACACGGTTGCCCAAGATAAAAAGAGCACCAACCAAAATAGTGGTGTCCACTTTGATACAACAGACGAGAATGGGCACTGTTTGGAAACATATTACGGGTACATAGAGGAGATATGGGAACTTGACTATGGACCTACTTTTAAGATCCCTTTGTTTCGGTGCAAATGGGTGAAGCTGTCAGGAGGCGGGGTAGTTGTAGACCAAAAGTACGGCATGACAACAATGGATCTCAACAATCTTGCGTACATGGACGAACCATTTCTCCTAGCCAATGATGTTGCTCAGGTTTTCTATGTGAAGGACATGTCTACAAAAACGAGAAAAAGAAATCAGCAAAAGAAGATATCGTCCGATGAGCCAAAACGCCACATAGTTCTTTCAGGGAAAAGAAACATCGTGGGAGTAGATGACAAGACAGACATGTCAGAAGATTATAATAAGTTTCATGAAATTCCGCTCTTCAAAGTGAAAACTGACCCAAGCATCCTACTAAATGATGAAGATTCTCCATGGCTACGACCCAGAAGAAAACATAAATAATAGATAGGAATATTGGTGCAATAATGTAATAATGTATTAAACCTTTTATGTAATGCATGTATGGAATGTAATAAATTTCAAACACTTTTCATTTTCATAGTTTTGTCAAATTCTCAAATATGCAATTTTTTTTAATAAACCTTTGTAAGAGATGAGTTCTCGTTCGAAACGCTCATACTTCGAGAGAGATTGTCCGTTTTGTACACGAAGTGCATGTAGTTTTTGTCGTAGCCCTCTCAACTTTTTAACACATGCTATGTGGGTGAAATGATGATAGCATGTCAACTTTAAACATTTTCAGAGTTCATTTGTAGTGCTTTTCAATTTCAGGGTCAACTAGCTCAAAAAAAAAGTAAATGCACGAAGAATACCAAATGAAGTCAGAAATTGTTGAAACTTTGTGATGTGCCTTTGAATGGTGCATTTTGAACACACAAAAAGTATGGAGTTCAAATAAGTTCAAAAAAATGAAATCCCTTTGTAAGAGATGAGTTCTCGTTCGAAACCCTCATACTTCGAGAGAGATTGTCCGTTTTGTACACGAAGTGCATCCAGTTTTTGACGTAGCCCTCTCAACTTTTTAACACATGCTATGTCGGTGAAATGATGATAGCATGCCAACTTTCAATATTTTCAGAGTTCACTTGTAGTGCTTTTCAATTTCAGGGTCAACTAGCTCAAAAAAAATAAGTAAATGCACGAAATATACCAAATTAAGTCAGAAATTGTTGAAATTTTGTGATGTGCCTTTGAATGGTGCATTTTGAACACACAAAAAGTATGGAGTTCAAATAAGTTCAAAAAATGAAATCCCTTTGTAAGAGATGAGTTCTCGTTCGAAACCCTCATACTTCGAGAGAGATTGTCCGTTTTGTACACGAAGTGCATCCAGTTTTTATCGTAGCCCTCTCAACTTTTTAACACATGCTATGTGGGTGAAATGATGATAGCATGCAAACTTTCAACAATTTCAGAGTTCATTTGTAGTGCTTTTCAATTTCAGGGTCAACTAGCTTAAAAAAAAATAAGTAAATGCACGAAATATACCAAATTAAGTCAGAAATTGTTGAAATTTTGTGATGTGCCTTTGAATGGTGCATTTTGAACACACAAAAAGTATGGATTTCAAATAAGTTCAAAAAAATGAAATCCCTTTGTAAGAGATGAGTTCTTGTTCGAAACCGTGATACTTCGAGAGAGATTGTCCGTTTTGTACACGAAGTGCATCCAGTTTTTGTCGTAGACCTCTCAACTTTTTAACACATGCTATGTGGGTTAAATGATGATATCATGCCAACTTTCAACATTTTCAGATTTCATTTGTAGTGCTTTTCAATTTCAGGGTCAACTAGCTCAAAAAAAAATAAGTAAATGCACGAAATATACCAAATTAAGTCAGAAATTGTTGAAATTTTGTGATGTGCCTTTGAATGGTGCATTTTGAACACACAAAAAGTATGGAGTTCAAATAAGTTCAAAAAAATGAAATCCCTTTGTAAGAGATGAGTTCTCGTTCAAAACCCTCATACTTCGAGAGAGATTGTCCGTTTTGTACACGAAGTGCATCCAGTTTTTTTCGTAGCCCTCTCAACTTTTTAACACATTCTATGTGGGTGAAATGATGATAGCATGCAAACTTTCAACAATTTCAGAGTTCATTTGTAGTGCTTTTCAATTTCAAGGTCAACTAGCTCAAAAAAAAAAGTAAATGCACGAAATATACCAAATTAAGTCAGAAATTGTTGAAATTTTGTGATGTGCCTTTGAATGGTGCATTTTGAACACACAAAAAGTATGGAGTTCAAATAAGTTCAAAAAAATGAAATCCCTTTGTAAGAGATGAGTTCTCGTTCGAAACCCTCATACTTCGAGAGAGATTGTCCGTTTTGTACACGAAGTGCATCCAGTTTTTGTCGTAGCCCTCTCAACTTTTTAACACATGCTATGTGGGTGAAATGATGATAGCATGCAAACTTTCAACAATTTCAGAGTTCATTTGTAGTGCTTTTCAATTTCAGGGTCAACTAGCTCAAAAAAAAAAAAGTAAATGCACGAAATATACCAAATTAAGTCAGAAATTGTTGAAATTTTGTGATGTGCCTTTGAATGGTGCATTTTGAACACACAAAAATTATGGATTTCAAATAAGTTCAAAAAAATGAAATCCCTTTGTAAGAGATGAGTTCTTGTTCGAAACCGTGATACTTCGAAAGAGATTGTCCGTTTTGTACACGAAGTGCATCCAGTTTTTGTCGTAGACCTCTCAACTTTTTAACACATGCTATGTGGGTTAAATGATGATATCATGCCAACTTTCAACATTTTCAGATTTCATTTGTAGTGCTTTTCAATTTCAGGGTCAACTAGCTCAAAAAAAATAAGTAAATGCACGAAATATACCAAATTAAGTCAGAAATTGTTGAAATTTTGTGATGTGCCTTTGAATGGTGCATTTTGAACACACAAAAAGTATGGAGTTCAAATAAGTTCAAAAAAATGAAATCCCTTTGTAAGAGATGAGTTCTCGTTCAAAACCCTCATACTTCGAGAGAGATTGTCCGTTTTGTACACGAAGTGCATCCAGTTTTTTTCGTAGCCCTCTCAACTTTTTAACACATTCTATGTGGGTGAAATGATGATAGCATGCAAACTTTCAACAATTTCAGAGTTCATTTGTAGTGCTTTTCAATTTCAAGGTCAACTAGCTCAAAAAAAAGAGTAAATGCACGAAATATACCAAATTAAGTCAGAAATTGTTGAAATTTTGTGATGTGCCTTTGAATGGTGCATTTTGAACACACAAAAAGTATGGATTTCAAATAAGTTCAAAAAAATGAAATCCCTTTGTAAGAGATGAGTTCTTGTTCGAAACCGTGATACTTCGAGAGAGATTGTCCGTTTTGTACACGAAGTGCATCCAGTTTTTGTCGTAGCCCTCTCAACTTTTTAACACATGTTATGTGGGTGAAATGATGATAGCATGCCAACTTTCAACATTTTCAGATTTCATTTGTAGTGCTTTTCAATTTCAGGGTCAACTAGGTCAAAAAAAATAAGTAAATGCACGAAATATACCAAATTAAGTCAGAAATTGTTGAAATTTTGTGATGTGCCTTTGAATGGTGCATTTTGAACACAGAAAAAGTATGGAGTTCAAATAAGTTCAAAAAAATGAAATCCCTTTGTAAGAGATGAGTTCTCGTTCGAAACCCTGATACTTCGAGAGAGATTGTCCGTTTTGTACACGAAGTGCATCCAGTTTTTGTCATAGTCCTCTCAAATTTTTAACACATGCTATGTGGGTGAAATGATGATAGCATGCCAACTTTCAACATTTTCAGAGTTCATTTGTAGTGCTTTTCAATTTTAGGGTCAACTAGCTCAAAAAAATAATAAGTAAATGCACGAAATATACCAAATTAAGTCAAAAATTGTTGAAATTTTGTGATGTGCCTTTGAATGG
This sequence comes from Hordeum vulgare subsp. vulgare, assembly GCF_904849725.1. Taxonomy (NCBI): domain Eukaryota; kingdom Viridiplantae; phylum Streptophyta; class Magnoliopsida; order Poales; family Poaceae; genus Hordeum; species Hordeum vulgare. The sequence goes on from NC_058518.1 coordinate 498,801,530, forward strand.
TGCATTTTGAACACACAAAAAGTATGGAGTTCAAATAAGTTCAAAAAATAAAATCCCTTTGTAAGAGATGAGTTCTCATTCGAAACCCTGATACTTCGAGAGAGATTGTCCGTTTTGTACACGAAGTGCATCCAATTTTTGTCGTAGCACTGTCAACTTTTTAACACATGATATGTGGGTGAAATGATGATAGCATGCCAACTTTCAACATTTTCAGAGTTCATTTGTAGTGATTTTCAATTTCAGGGTCAACTAGCTCAAAAAAAAAGTAAATGCACGAAATATACCAAATTAAGTCAGAAATTGTTGAAATTTTGTGATGTGCCTTTGAATGGTGCATTTTGAACACACAAAAAGTATGGAGTTCAAATAAGTTCAAAAAAATGAAATCCCTTTGTAAGAGATGAGTTCTCGTTCGAAACCGTGATGCAAAAAGAATTTTAATAAACATAGTTTTTAATTGAAAATAACAAAATAGTTAATAGTTTGGATAGTCAAAATAATTAATTTTGAAAATAGAAAATAGTTTTGAATTATTTATTCAATTTCAAACACTTTTCATTATCATAGTTTTGTCAAATTCTCAAATATGCAAAAAGAATTTTAATAAACATAGTTTTTAATTGAAAATAACAAAATAGTTAAAAGTTTGGATAGGTAAAATAATTAATTTGAAAATAGAAAATAGTTTTGAATTATTTATTCAATTTCAAACACTTTTCATTATCATAGTTTTGTCAAATTCTCAAATATGCAAAAAGAATTTTAATAAACATAGTTTTTAATTGAAAATAACAAAATAGTTAATAGTTTGGATAGTCAAAATAATTAATTTTGAAAATATAAAATATTTTTGAATTATTTATTCAATTTCAAACACTTTTCATTATCATAGTTTTGTCAAATTCTCAAATATGCAAAAAGAATTTTAATAAACATAGTTTTTAATTGAAAATAACAAAATAGTTAATTTTGAAAATAGAAAAAAATGGAAACTATATGAGAATTTATAAAGAAAATTAAACCTAAATTCAAAGTGACCTCACTTTGAATTCAGGTTTAATTTTCTCCATAATTTTAAATATAGTTTCAATTTTTAAAATTAAAGTCAGTTTAGGCCCGTAAGCCTGCTTTAGAGAGGAGCTCGATGGAGATGCTGCGACGGGGCTTATAAACTAGTGTTAGTCCCCCTCGCTGGGCGAGGTGGGACTAAACTTATAGTGCAGCCAGGGAGGGGCTTTAGTCTCGTGTGGAGCCACGACCCGGGACTAAAGCCCCTCGCCTGCCAGCACGGGCCTTTAGTCCCGGGCCGTGGCTCCACCCGGGACTAAAGGGTGTCTTTAGTCCCGGCTCGAGCCCCGACCCGAGACTAAAGGCCCCTGCTTCCCGCCTTTTGGTCTGTCGAAAAAGGGCCTTTAGTCCCGGGTCGTGGCTCCACCCGAGACTAAAGGGTGTCTTTAGTCCCGGTTCGGGCCACCTATATAAGCGGGAGTTAGAAAATTTCCAACCCAAATCGCATTTCGTTCTCTCCTTCTTCCTCGTTCTCCTGCCCGGCGCGGCACACCGACGAACTCGACGACGCCGTCAGGCTGCCCGCCGTCCTCCTCGCCGCCGCCTGCCATCCTCCTCGCTGCCGCCGTCCTCCTCGCCACCGCCCGCCGTCCTCCTCGCCGTCGTCGACGCCTCCGGCCGGTAAGCCCCCCGCCCCCTCCTCCCCAACACTCCGGCCGGTAGAAGAAAAGAAGAAAAAGGAGAAGAAAAGAAGAAAAAGGAGAAGAAAAGAAGAAAAAGGAGAAGAAAGGAAAAAAAGGAGAAGAAAGGAAGAAAAAGGAGAAGAAAGGAAGAAAAAGGAGAAGAAAAGAAGAAAAAGGAGATGAAAAGAAGAAAAATGAGAAGAAAAGAAGAAAAAGGGAAGAAAGGAAGAAAAAGGAGAAGAAAGGAAGAAAAAGGAGAAGAAAAGAAGAAAAAGGGAAGAAAAGAAGAAAAAGAAAAAGATTTCTTTTGTCATTTAATTCCTATTGTTATTAGGTTTGTGCTAGATTATTAGGGTTAGTAATATTTAGAATTAGGTTAGGGTTACAAGAAGAAGAAAGATGAACAAAAATAAGAAAATAAGATTAGAAAAAAGGAAAATAAGAAGAGGAGGAGAAGAAAAGAAGAAAAAGGAGAATAAGAAGAGGAGGAGAGGAGAGGAAGAGGAAAAATAGAAGAAGAGGAGAAGTAGAAGAAGAGAAGTTGAAGAAGAAGCGGAGAAGAAAATAAGAAAGAAGAAGAAGAAGAAGAAGACATTTTTACGTATATAGATTCTTAATTAGTGTTTCTTAGATTATTGCTTAATTTTGCAATTGTATATGCTTAAGTGTTAATAGTTTAATTTTGCTATTGTATAAGCTTAAGTGTTAATAGTTTAATTTTGCTATTGTATATGCTTAAGTGTTAATAGTTTATTTTTAGCAAGAAAATTAATAGAACTAGTTTATTTTTTAGTTCATTTTACGATGCCTATCCCGCATCCTCGTCGTCGACTCGGCGGAGGACACCTGCTTGATCAGAGGGGCCATGTCCGGGACTGGGCTCCGCCCGGCTGGTATTGGGAGGTGCTACCTTCCGGGGGGCGTAGGCTGGTGAGGAGCCAGCCCGTTGTTGACCCGATCCTTGTTTGGTGGCGGTCGCGTGGGCCAGTGACGGTGCCGAGGCTTCCGGACACCGCAGAGGTGGTACATCACCGTGTCAGCGAGGAGGATGAGCACGTCCGTCGCTACATGGTTGCGTTGGAGGGCAGGTTCGAGCATACCTGGCAGGTTCTTCGGGGATCTCACTAGAGCTATGATCCTGTGATGGTTCCTTCTCTTTGGATGTCCACCGCCCGCGACGATACCCGTCGGGCGCTACGGTTCTAGCTGTATCAGTGATGCTATATGTATGATAGTATTCGAGGAGTATTAGTGATAATATTCGACGATGTACGGACAAAAGAGATGATGTAGTTTTGCTTATAATTGAATGCATGCTAATTTGAATACTACTTTATTTTACGATTTGGTTTTGCTTATTGAATGCTCAAATTGGAAAAGTACTCCTACTTTGAATACTATGCAGAAATCTAGGAGTCCCGGGTGGAGCCACGACTCGGGACTAAAGTTGCTTTGGAACGGAGTTCCTGATAGAATAATTCTTTTTTGGTACAAAGTTCAACAAAGTCCTTTGACACTAGACAATGTGACATATAGAAGGGTAGATGAGATCAGGAAAAATAGGATCATTTTCTACACATCTAGAATGTCGCCATTTTGTTAAATCCTTAAAGGTTAAGAGAATCCATTAGACATATTTTAGAGTTTAGGTTCTAGCCAAGACCCGGGACTAAAGGTCCTCCTATATAAAACGACACTTCGAAGTTTCCAACCCCTCTTATATAGTTTGTTAGTTTATTAGTTAATCAAATGTCTGTTTTTTGCAGAACTATGGATCCACATATCAGGAACCTCGAAGAGGAAGAACTTCTCGAAGATATAATCAAAGACGGCCCCGACGTTGAACCAGCCGAATCTCCATCGTCATATCTAAACCCCTCCGGATATGGAATGGAGGTCGACCAACACGAAGATGAAGCCGATGGGGCAGGAGATAGGTCCAATGACGGAGAAGGTGATAGCTCCACTGATGGAGAAGCCGGTGGAGAAATAATAAAGTCCGGCGAGGTATACATATGAAGTTCGACAATCACTTGTAATATGTGAAAAATATTGACGATAGCTCTATATTGTATACATATACATTCATTTGACGAATGTTTCTCCCTCTTAGGCCTCCACATCGAGCAAAGCTACGAAACGAGGCCCGACTAGAAAGTTGGATGCACGGACGCATTACACCTTTGAGGTGATATTGCCTACGGGCGAACCCAAGCTTCCTAAGAATGCTGCTGACACATTCAAGAAGCAATGCGGAGTTCTCGTTAGGGATCACGTCTCGATCAGCGTTCGGGAGTGGAACAAGCGCAAAGGGGCAGCCGATAGTGACTATGTCGCCGAAAGGTACAAAGATAATCTTTGGAATGATCTCATGTCACATTTCAACCTGCCAGAATGTGAGAATGAAGACGCCGCAGACAAACTGAGGGCCAAAGTCAAGCAGTGGACTCTAAAGAAGATGGCCGAACTGTTCCGTAGCTGGAGGAAGAAGCTATGGAAAAACTATCTGAAGACAAAGAAAGTGCCAGTATTCGAGGGGTATCTAGCCAAGCAGGAGAATCACTGGAAGGCATTTCAAGAGTACAAGGAGTCAGAAGATGCCCAGGCATTATCAGAAAAGAACAATAAAAATGCCGACAAGAAGAAATATCACCACAAGCTGGGGCCAGGGGGCTATGAGACTGCCATCCCAAAGTGGGATAAGAAAGAGCAAGATCTGCTAGCTAAAGGCATCATACCTGAACCACTCCGTGATGAGTGGGAATTGAGAGCAAGAAATTGGTTCCTTGTGCATGGTGGTTCGTACGACGAAGAAACAGGGGACCTCATCTGCAGTGACGGTCTTAGGATACCCAGGGAGAATTGGAAAAAGATAGTGAAAGAAATTAAGGAGGGAAAAAGAAAGTTCACTGCAGATAGAGAGAAAGATTTGGTCACACTGGTCCTCGGCAATGACGAACATGGAGGACGAACGCGAGGCTTCGGTCCTTCTTACCCGTGGTGGCTTGGGTTTGCCAGAGACCAAGAAACTTACAGAAGCCGAGCGAGAGCAAAGAAGCGACAGCAGGATGAGGAGAATGACAGGTTCAACGAGTTGCTTGCCAGGATTAACGAGCAACAGAAGCAGATTGATGAGCTTAGAGGAGTAGCGCGCCAGGAAGATCCTGCACTTGATATTACCGGCGCCCCATCTAAGCAGAAAAGGAGCGTGGCTGAATCTGAGGCCCCGCCCGACGATGCACGAAGAATGATAGAGGGCGGTCCCGGCTACCCCGTGGATGGAATCAAGGAGTCAACATCATGTGAACTCCATCAGAAATTCAAGAACATATCCATGAAGGTGGCCGTCGGACAAGCTTTACCTTCTGGCCCTGATGCACGTTGGCATGGCCGTGAGATTCCAGGTGGCTTTGCTAAAGTCGGGGTGGATGAAATCATGGCGGGGTTTCATGATATGGAGCTCGACATAGCTGGACCCGAAGATGAGAGGACACTCGGAGAAGTACTGGGTGGAGTCATCCTATGGGACAAGAACTACATCAAGCTTCCAGGCTCGGCCCCAAGGACAACACTGCCTCCGAGTCATCACAGGTCACCTACACCTTCATTACCTCCAAGCCCTCCACATGACGTCGGCCAGCACAACACAAGTCATACTAAGCGGAAGCGTGCCAGCAAGAACGCTCCGCCGATGATTTCTAAGCGACGGAGCCCCCTAAAGCGCAAACTGTCGCCCCTCCCAAAGGTACCTCATGCTAATCTTCCTATTAGACCTTATGATCGTACCCCCGAGGAAAACGCCAGGATAGCAAAGGAACATCATGATGCACAGATGAAAAAGAAGGAACCCGAGCCCTGCCCGGAATACACCGAGAAGCAAATAGCATTTGCAAAATACTTCACGACCCTTCCATCACAGTATGACTTACACCATAAGCCTGATGACTATACACGCACATTGCAGAAGGAAGTGAAAAAGAGCAGATCAGGTGCAAGTGCAAGTGGGAGCAAATCAAGTTCAACTATAAGCAAAAAACAGATCAGACGTTCCTCAGCTTGGACAACAGGCCAAACATTCGATCCCACCCCTCAGGGTGTTACCCGAGAATGTCCCCCCTCCGGTGCAGGGGCAAGATTTGGAATTAGCAAAGAAGTGGGCGGATGAATGGGGTATCCCGGTTGAAGACATTCTGGCTTCCCAAGACGACAGGTTACTCAAGGCTGTGGTAGCCCCTAAGCCACAGTTTGTCATGGGAGCGCCTTTGGTCAACAGAGGTGATCTCCCAACAAATATGCGTTACTTGCATACATGGTACTTAAGTGAATCAAAGAATGGGAGAACGATGATCGTGGTGAGTGTCCCACGGGAGTACTACGGCCGCCCCGAAGAAATCCATATCGACTTTGATGAACTCTTCCAGATGTACAATGGCGATGCCCTCGATAAATCGCTTATGAGTTGCTATTGTCTGTAAGTTTTTCAATTCGTTGTCTACATATAACTTGTTTAGTTATTTCAATTCATTGTCTATATATAACTTGTACTCTATTATGCAGAATGAAGATTCTAGATTGTAAAAATAGGAACATCCTAAATATTGAGTTTATTGACCCAGATAAAATACATATAGTGGCGCTAACTGATAAACCCAAGGAGACGGAGGAAAACCTTCTAAGGTTTCTAACAGATCAAAATTTCTGTGACCACATACTGTTTCCATACAACTTCAGGTGAGGGTCTTTACTCTGTTGTGTCCATTCACTTATAAGTGTAATTGATAAGTTACTGACATATATATATATATATATATATATATATATATATATATATATATATATATATATACATGTGCAGCTTCCATTGGATTCTGTTGGACATTCAATTTGATAAGGGAAGAGTTGATGCCTTCGACCTATTATCGAGACCCTTGGAACAGTTCCAAAGCCTGCAGGACATGCTCCAAGGGTAATTTCAATCATTCTTGCGCTCTATCGGTCTCTTTCGATGATTTTCTGATATATCAATTAATGAAAAACTTAGCAAATCATTATCCTTGTCGGGCAGGGTTTGGAAGCGGTTCAAGTGCGTGACTCCCGGTATCGAGCCTGAGAAGCTGACCTTTAGAGCGGCTCAGGTAAGTAGTAGTATGATATACTTCTATTTTCAATACATTTATGATGCTAGATTATTATTTTGATTATATATATTCTATTCTCGTAAAGTGCGACCAGCAGCCACGGGGGACGCATCTATGCGGATACTATGTTTGCGAGACCATTCGCACGTTTACCTCTGAGCACAAGGATCACAGATTCGGCGTAAGCAATGAACATTCACACCTCTATTTTTATGCTCGCTTGTAAGATAAGTTAATCTTATATATATATGCATAATTATTTCTATTTAGAATTATATCAAAACTAATTCCCGAATACCAAACGAGGCATCACGTTAATCTCACGAACACCTAAACCCTAAAACCCTAAAACCCAAAAATAAACAAAATCTGAAACTCTTTAGTCCCGGTCCGTGTTACGACCCGGGACTAAAGGACCTGCCCTTGAGGGCGCTCCGAGGCACCCACGTGGAGCACCTTTGGTCCCGGCTTGGAACAGGGCCGGGACTAAAGGTTAGGCCTTTAGTCCCGCCCCTTTAGTCCCGGTTGGTGAACCGGGACTAAAGCCCCTTATGGGCCGGGGCTATAGGCCGTGTCCCCACTAGTGTATACTAAAGATGACACCCCGCACATTGCTTCGGGAATTGGACACAGTTATTTCTATAAGATTTAGCAGCATGAAACTTTAGTTTTTAGATTAGCAATTTAGTATATATTTGTAATATATTTATTGAATATGAGTAGCAGACATGGTGCATGTTAATGTGAGTTTTTTCATACATAATGACATGGTGAGATGACATAGTTGCATGTACAGAGAACTAAATTTTAGTGGGGCATGCATGATGTCATGGTGAGTTAGCATATTTACATGTTAGAATAACTGAGTTAGTGGGGACCAACTATTTGGTACACATACTTGATGATGCGGAGGAGCTGCATCTCGAGATAAAAATATAACACTAGTGGAGATACGGCTAGCCACAACTTATGTTGGTGACGCGTCGTTTCTAAGCAACGTAATATTGTGCCGGCGTTGAACAAATGTCACATCCCAAAATTTTAAACATACTTTTATAAATTAAAATATTGCCCAGAATACTTTTTTTTAGAAAATGAATTGCTTCATAACTCTTTTCAAAGCCACCTTCCAAAAACTTTCCTTTTCAAGTGGCATTTTGAAGATCATTGAGTGCTTGAGTCATTTCTTTAGATCATTTTAATCCATCATTTAATTTAATGGGGATATTTTTAAATTGGCCATGTTGGTTTTATTTTAATTTCTGAACTTCTTGTTGATTTCAGAACCACTCCTTTCCCCCTAATTATATAGTTCTTCCCCAAGTAGAAGTTTAAAAAAAATTGTTGGGACTTAAGTGCTTGCATCAAAACATTTCATTTCTTTCGACAAATTCATTGGAGATTTTTTTATATAAATATTTTTGTCAAAGTTTCTTTTATTCAAAAATGACTTTTAATTCCTTTAAGGACCTGTTTTGCACTCTAATGTTTTGATAACTTTTTCTGAAAATTCTACAAAAAATTGTGGGTGAGATGTGATGATCCTGGATCACATTTTTGTAAAAACTTAGCCAAGTGTTTGGATATTTGAGCACATTAACTTCTTTTCAATTCTGGCCCATTCAACATTTTGCACTGTAACCCCTAGAGATAATCTTTCAAAAATTCTATAAAAAATTGGAGATGTTAAGGCATGCATGGGATTCACTTTTATGCAAAAACCCAACTTTGTGCTATGATTTTTTTTAGCAAAACAAGCACTTTTCAGTTCTGGTCCAGTTTGGTACTTCCTAATACAACCATCTTCTGCCTTGCTAAAATTGCCTTGAGATTTTTCGTGCTTGTAAAACACCCTACCAAAACCTTAAGTCCAGAGTTGAGCCCCATTGGAGGATTTTGAATGCATGTAATAATAGTCAAAACCTGCTGTCCAGAATTGATTTTCTCAAAACTTTGCATTAACAGGTTTAAACTTTTGCCAAACTAACATGAGCATAATGACTAACACCTAAGGAGGCCCTGATCTAGAAATATTGGTGGCCACAGGAACTCCCTAGGTGCCTTTCACATTCTGTTGGACACCTTGAGTTCATGTACTGATTTGGCATGGATTTTTGTCTGCATTGTAGAGTTGCTCACCTGGCCCAACCAGGATGTCTAGGATGGTTGTGTTGACCAATAATCCCACTCTCACGATTTTGGTGAGCAGCTGATCCTTATAAGCATGCCAAGCTTTTTGTCGAGCACCCTGTGTGCATGATGATAGTGTGCCCGGAGCGCTTTTTGCAGCCTGCGCGTCCAAGCCGTCGTGTCCCACGAAACCTCACAGCCTAGCTCATGCATGCTTGTCGAGCCACCCCGACCGCCTCCAAGCCCGCAGAGGCACTGCCGTGCTCTGACACCCCCACAACACCACCGTACCGAGCTCCCTGGCAGCATGCCTGCAGTCGCGTCTGCTCCTGCCATGGCCGGCGCCGCCCGAGGTCTCCCCGAGCGCTAGTTAGCCTTTGGACCCCCTCTACATCAACGACCTGCATTCGGTCCTGTTGCCGCCCCTGCCATACGCGGCAACCCCTACCGCGCGTGAACGCTAGCCGCCGTCGCCGCCTGCTGTGCCCAGTCCCGATGAAGCCACCTGGCACGCCCTGAGACCACCGGCTCATCATGCTCATCCACAACCATGTCCTCTTCCCCTTCAAACCCCTCTGACCACGTCTCCGCCTTCCCCGTTTTGCAATAATGGTCGCCGCCGCCGTACTTATCCCGTTGCACCATCGAACCGACTTTGGCCACCTATTTAAGCCCTAGCAAGCTCACTGCGCCACCCGAACCATCTGCAGTAGCCTCCCTACCAAAGCAATGGGGCCCCATGCTTAATTTCGTCACCGTCGGCCGCCACTGCCATGAGCAAACCTCTGGTCAATTCCGGCAACCTAGAGCTCTTTTTAGCCCACCATAGCTTCGGCTAGCTCCTCCATCGCCCCAGAACCCGTTCCCTCCGTCCAATTGCTTCATGGAAACCGCAGGCCGATGTCGTGCTCGTCGGAGCTTCTGGTCTGCCGTAGATGAAAGAGCGCTCGCCCCCGAGCTCCCCAGCGCCCCGTGTACCCTCTAGAGGATGTGGTCCTCACCCCTTAATGCACTGGTGTGCTCAGTTCCGGGAGCGAAGCCTCCTAGCATCGGTGAGCGTCGTCGGAGCTCGCCTCCTGGTTCTGTCCCAAGCACTCTTGAGGTGAGAGACGAACCCGAGAGGTGGGTCTCACTTGTCGGTCAGTCATCGCGACCCCTGGTGGCGCCAGCCGGGTGGTACGTTTCCCCTGCGAGTAAGCGCTTTCAGATAAATATGTTTTCAGTTCTGAAAAATGTATCCACCCCGAGCTGTTTCCTTTTCTGAATAATTTTTAAATTAGAGTTTGACCAAAGCTTTGAGTGGCCACAACTTTTTGTATACAACTCCAAATCAATTGATTCTTTTTCCTACATGTCTAAAATTTCATCTAGTTTATTTTAAGAATTATTTCAAATATTTTAAAACAACTTTTATGTGCTGTTTTGGATTTGTGTGTTGAATGGCCTTATTTTCAAAATAGGAATTTGGAGAAAGGAGACTTACTTCAAGATTTTGGGGTACACACCACCCTCCTTAAACTCCAAAGGCAAGCATCTTGAACTCTGATTTGCATGAAGTTGTGTGATGTTTGATGTGGTGCATTGATTGCATGATTTTGGGTTATGTTGATGAAAATCTCGCATACAATCATACCTTGCATGAGTGCATGTGAGGGATATTTTTTTTGCTATATATATGTGAAGCAATGGTGAGTGGGTACTACCTCATGCCTCGTATGCCATGTTGGTCTAGACAACCTGGGAGGAAGCTTGGTCGGGGTGAATATGAGACCATGGTCTGACATCTCGTGGGACGAGAGTGGTCAGTGAAAGCATGTCGGGGTGTGATGGTAGTAACATTGTGTTGGTAATATGCCCTAGAGGCAATAATAAATTGGTTATTATTATATTTCCTTATTCATGATAATCGTTTATTATCCATGCTAGAATTGTATTGACTGGAAACTCAAATACATGTGTGGATACATAGACAACACACTGTCCCTAGTGAGCCTCTAGTTGACTAGCTCGTTCATCAAGGATGGTCAAGGTTTCCTCGCCATAGGCAAGTGTTGTCACTTGATAACGGGATCACATCATTAGGAGAATGATGTGATGGACAAGACCCAAACTATAAACGTAGCATATGATCATGGCAATTTATTGCTACTGTATTCCGCATGTCAATGTATATGTTTCTATGACCATGAGATCATGCAACTCCCGGACACCGGAGGAATACCTTGTGTGTATCAAACGTCGCAACATAACTGGGTGACTATAAAGGTGCTCTACAGGTATCTCCGAAGGTGTCTGTTGGGTTGGCGTGTATCAAGACTGGGATTTGTCACTTCGTGTGACGGAGAGGTATCTCGGGGTCCACTCGGTAATGCAACATCACAACAAGCCTTGCAAGCAATGTGACTAAGGAGTTAGTTACGGGATCTTGTATTATGGAACAAGTAAAGAGACTTGCCAGTAAGGAGATTGAACTTGGTATGAAGATACCGATGATCGAATCTCGGGCAAGTAACATACCGAAGGACAAAGGGAACAACATAAAGGATTAACTAAATCCTTGACATAGAGGTTCAACCAATAGAGATCTTCGTAGAATATGTGGGAGCCAATATGGAAATCAAGGTCCCTCTATTGTTTATTCACCGGAGAGTGTCTCAGGTCATGTCTGCATAGTTCTCGAACCCGCAGGGTCTACACATTTAAGGTTCGGTGACGTTTCGATATAGTTGAGTTATAGGTGTTGGTAACCGAATGTTGTTCGGAGTCCCGGATATGATCCAGGACATCACGAGGAGCTCCAGAATGGTCCTGAGGTAAAGATTGATATATAGGAAGTCCTGTTTTGGTCACCGGAAAAGTTTCGGGCTCATCGGTAGTGTACCGGGAGTGCTGGGGACCATCGGGAGGGGTGTCACGCCCCAAGGGGTCTCATGGGCTATGGGAATAGATAAACCAACCCCTAGTGGGCTGGAATAAGTTCCCATTAAGTCCCATAAGGTTTGAGAAGGAAAAAAAATTAAGGTGGAAAGAGTTTCCAAGTGGGAAGGTTGAATCCTACTCCAAGTAGGATTGGAGTAGGACTCCTCCACCTCCAATTTTGACGAAACCTTGAGGGTCTGAGGTTGCCTCCTCCCCTCCCTTCCTCCTATATATACTAGAGGTATTGAGAGTTTTTGAGATATAGAAAAACAGCCACGTGCTGCCCTCTCTCTAGATCTGTTCCCCCTATAGTTTCAGTGATGCTTAGACGAAGCCCTGCTGGAATAGCACCACCACCAACACCACCACGCCGCCGTGCTGGAGAACTCATCTACCTCTCCGCCCCCTCTTGCTGGATCAAGAAGGTGGAGATCGTCATCGAGCTGTACGTGTGCTGAACGCAGAGGTGTCGTCCGTTCGACACTAGATCGGGAAGGATCATGATGAAGATCGCGGGACGGGTCGTGATGAAGTTCGTGGGACGGATCATGATGAAGTTCGTGGGACGGATCGTGATAAGATCGCGGGACAAATCGTGATGAGATCGTACGACTACAGCGATTTGAATCGCGGAAACATTCCACTACATCAGGCGCATTATATACGCTTCCGCTTAACGATCTACAAGGGTATGTAGATTCACTCTCCCCTCTCGTAGATGATCATCACTATGGATAGGTACTGCGTGTGCGTAGGAATTTTTTTGTTTCCCATGCGACGTTCCCCAGCACATTGAGGTAACTCTTTCAACAATATTGTGTGGCACTAACCCTTGGAGGAAAACTTTAACCTCCTAAGTCGACCGTTGATCGAGTCTTGTCAGTGTGTCACCATACCTTTCGTGCCGCCACAGGTCTTCCCGAAAGGGAATACGGTTTAGTAGGTCATAAACCTATTACGAGGTACAGACCAAGTAAAGAGGCCGAGATGAAGGTATCCATGGCCCTCGACTAAATCCAGTCATCCGGTCACGGGGCATGGGTGTTTCTGGTCTAACACCGAGAGGGGAAGAGCTCTCTCCTTGTAGCACGCGATATAAATTTGATCCTATGCTAGTCGAGGTCGGAGCCTCCCCGTTTTATGTTTTTTCCATGACAGCGTAGCCCGGGTGAGGCCGATCTTCACAGGGGGAAAATGGTTGTGTATTGGTTCTGTGTGTCTACTTCTGAGATACCGTATGCGGGATTAGTCCGAGTGACTATTGAAACCCGTGGGCTGTGGGTTAAGAGTACACCCTCTGCAGAGTCAAAACTATTTGAGTAGCCGTGTCCATGGTCAAGGACGATTGGTTGACTAGCCAAGTGTCGGTCTTCGGTGGAATTAAATTGGAAACGGGGTGATACAAATGAACCAGGATGATAAGTATTATTGTTATTATCATCAATTCTGATTTGGACTAATCATATGTGGTATATGGAATTGTTAGAGTATCCTTGGGACGGTTCTACCTCCTAGATACAAAGTGTTGATATTATATAAGCCCTTTATGTGGTGTCGCTTAGGCCCTGTTTGGAACCATCCAGATTATATAATTCAGTTTTTATAATCTATTATGTCTCCAAACAGGACAACTTATGGTGTAGATTATAAAAAATACATGGATAAATTATTAAAAACTCATAATCTACTCTATACCAGCTAAAATCAGATTATGGATTGCTAATGACCCATTACCCTTGTAAAGTTGGAGATAATTACATTTCTACCGCCGCCACCCTCCTCTTTTTTTAAAAAAACAAAGGACAAACATGTCATTATGCAATGTAAAACCTCGATTACAGTTTATATAATCTGGCATCCAAACATGTCCACCTAGATTATTTTTATAAACCAGATTATATAATCTATCTTCATAATCCAGATTATCATAATCTATTATGGTTCCAAACAGGGCCTTAGACGCCCGACTGTGGCAACTATTATTTATTTCATATAAGCCCTTTCTATGGTGTCGCTTGGGCGCTCGATTGTGGCAACTGTTATTTCTTTCATACAAGCCCTTTCTATGGTGTCGCTTAGATGTTTGACTGTGGCAATTGTTATTTATTTCATATAAACCCTTTCTGTGGTGTCGTTTAGACGCCCGACTGTGGCAACAGTTATTTCGTTCATATAAGCCCTTTCTGTGGTGTTGCTTAGACGCCGAGTGTGGCAACTATTATTTATTTCATATAAGCCCTTTTTGTGGTGTCGCTAAGACGCCTGACTGCGGCAAGTGTTATTTATTTCATATAAGCCCTTTCCGTGGTGTCTCTTAGATGCCCGACTGCGGCAACTGTTATTTCTTTCATATAAGCCCTTTCTGTGGTGTCGATTAGGCGCCCGAGTGTGGCAACTGCTATTACTTGCATGTGAGCCCTTTAGGCGGTGTCGCTCCAACACGTGACTGCGGCATGCATGCTATTACTTATTCATTGTTACCCTTCCTTGGTTGTTTATACAACATTGGTGGAACTAGCTTATATGCATGAATGCATCTGTGAATTAATTCTTATGGCATAATAGTGTTATTAAACGATTTATGCATGCATCTCACCTGCTTTAACTTATTTATTTTCTTGATGTTTGCGAGTACATTCAAAGTACTCATTGGCTTGTCCCTGGCTATTGTTTGGCCAGATTGCATACAGAGAGGAGCACGATGCCGTCAACCCCAAAGAACTACGAGTCGAGGATAGCAGCCTTGTGAGATAGGAATTTATCCAGGTCAGCTGTTCCTGTAGGAATGGAGTCCTATGGGGACTGCAGATTCCTCAAGTCGCTTCCACCGTTAGCCTCAGATTTTTGTCCAAACCCATAGACCTTCATGGTCCTGTAACCCAAACTTGTATTTTGCTTGGGTTCTGTATCAAGTGAGTGTTCACTAGCTAACATTAGTCTTGGGGATGGTGAACACAAAGGCCTGTTTTTTGGGAATTATTTTCCTATATAAACCGGTCACCACAATAAATTTGTACGACAGTGATACAATCTTAGTGCTAGCATTGCTGTTATATCTCTCTTGAGGACATAGCCATCAATTGCATATGTGGAACACCCATATACGAGAACTCAGAAAACCACAATACACTTCATCAAAGGGCTCACACTTATCCCTCTGCATCCATTCCTTCTAATCTTGAACCAATCATCATGCTTCTTCATGGCTTTTGCACTAGTGAGAAATAGATTTGTGTGCTTCCAGAAGCGGTAGCGAAAATACTTCTCCGGATATGTTGGATTTGGGTCATAATAATCTCTCATAGTCTTGACAAGGCCCTTCGCACTATCACGACTGACTTGTATCTAGCCAAACTGAGATCCTCTCCTTCGCTGGCGCATATCATCATTGAAAATTATGCCAATGACAATTTCAAATTCATTGCCATCTTCCTCCTCGGATGACGATGAATCCTCGAAGATCACCTCTCTCAGCGTCTACATCTTCAATTTAAACAATTCAATTGAATTCAATTGGCCAAAACAAAATGAGACACAAAAAATCAAAAACAACTTGCCTTTCCAAACTTGATACGTCTCGAACGTATCTCTAATTTTTTATTGTTCTATGTTATTGTTTTATTAATATTTGATACTTTATATGCAATAATATGCTATTTCATATCATTTTTTGAGACTAACCTATTAACATATTGCCTAGTGCCAGTTTTTATTTTTTGCGTGTTTTTGACCTTTGCAAAAAATCATAACCAAACAAAGTCGAAATACGATAATTTTTTTTGGTGATTTTCTGTTGGAAGATTTTGGACTCACGAAGCTTCTGCAGGAGGCCATACACCGCATTAGGAGGCGCCCGACGCCCATCAGACTTGTGGCCCCACGTGAAGCCCCCTGACCTAGTTCCACTTCTATAAATCCTAAAATAATCCGAAAATATCACAGAGCCACGAGAAAAACATTTTCTTCCGCTGCAAGTCTTTGTTCTATCATGATCCCATCTAGAGACCTTTTTCGATGCCCTATCAGAGGGGGAATCGATCATAGAGGCCATGTACATCAACCTTGCTACACCCATAATTGATGTGTGAATAGTCCACCATAGACCTATGAATCCATAACTAGTACCTAGATGGCCTCTTATCTCTCTATGATCTTTAAAACAATGTTTGTCGTGATTCACGCGGAGCTCTATCCGATGTTATCCTTTTTGCAGTGTGTTTGTGGGGATCCGATGAATTGTGGGTTTATGATCAGATTATTCATTGAAAGTAATTGTGTTTTCTCTAGATTCTGTTATTCATGATTAATATAGCTTCGTATTTCTCTTTGATCTATGTGTTTGGTTTGGTAGCTAGATTGATTTATTTTCAGCGGGAGTGATGCATTCTAGTGGGTTCATTCTTGCGGTGCTCTATATCCAGTGACAGAACGGGACAAGACACATATTGTATTGTTACTACTAAGGATAAAACAACAGGTCTGAACATATTGCTTGTCTTACTTTGTATACATCATGTCGTCTTGCTCCAAGCATTACTCTGTTTGTCATGAACTTAATACCTAGAGAGGCAAACATAGAATCGCTCTCGAAGTGGAGTAATAGTAATAGATGGATGATCATTTTGGTCTATTTATTGATGGACATGATGCCTATATACACATAATCATTGCCGTGAATAACATGTCATAACAATGCGTTATACTGTCATTTTCCCAACAGTAATTTGTTTACCACCATGTGCTATGTTCGAGAGAGAAGACTCTAGTGAAAACTATAACCCCATGGTCTACTTAATCCTATTGCTAAAAACCAAAAATACCTTGCTGTACTTTTTTTAATTATTTATTTACTTTTATTATTTATGCCATCGGTCTGTTAGAATTAATAAATGATCGTAACGAGTTCGAGAGGCTTGACAACCCTCTTGGCCGTTTTGAGTGCAAGTATTTGATTTTATGTGTGTAGGTGCCGACGAGGAGAGTTTGCTTGATTGTACTATTGGTTTAATAACATTGGTTCTAACTGAGGGAAATACTTATTGCTACTATATTGCATCACCCTTCGTCTTTGTGGGAAAACCCAACGCAACTCACAAGTAGCAGAAATAAATTTTGGCGCCGTTGGTGGAGTGACATCATCAAATTCCTAGCAGGTTCATACACACACACTATCAATTACTAGTTCAATTTTCTAGTTGTCTAGTATGCTATCCTTATCTTTGACACAAGAATAGAACAACAAAAATATAAGATAAATAATGAGTAAGTGCTAAGAAAATGCTATTCTTTTGAAACTTTTTTCCATGTTGTAAACCAATAGCTAATAACGAAGAGTCATAAATGATGTTATCCTTACCTAATCCACTTGCTAATCTTTTTAAACTTTTTTGCATTTTGTAAACTAATAGATAATAATGAAGAAGTGATAAATGAAAATGCTATTGGGATACATTCATTGAATTAAAAGAGTGATTGCAATGTTGTTAGTATAAATTCTATGAATTTCAGTTGTGCTAATGATCATGCTCGTGGGTGATAATCATGATGTTTCTTGTGATCTTGAAAATTCATTTGAGCTTCATGATGAATATATTATTGATAATGATATTTGCAATAGTACTAAAAATGGGTTTAGAAGAGCGTCAACTCTAGGTAATAATGATCTACATATTGTATTGTTGCCATTAAGGATAGAACGGTGGGGTCTGAACATATTGCTTGTCTTACTTTGTCTACATCATGTCATCTTGCCCAAGCATTACTTTGTTTCATACTTAATATTCTAGATGCATGTTGGATAGCGGTCGATGAGTGGACTAATAGTAGTAGATGCAGGCAGAAGTCGGTTTACTTGTTTGTGTATGCGATGCCTATATACATGATCATTGATGTGAATAAAATGTCATAACTATGTGCTATTCTGTCAATTGCCCAACAATAATTTGTTTACCCACCGTATGCTATGTTCAAGAGAGAATCCTCTAGCGAAAATTATGGACCCCGGGTCTATCTATTAAATAAAAAAAGCTCCAAAAAGTTTTTCTGCCATTTATTCACTTTTATATTTGTCTTATCTATCTACCAGTATTTAGTCCTTGCAAGTATTGAGTTCAAGGGGCTTGACAATCCTCTTGCCCGTGTTGGGTGCAAGTGTTTGGTTCTGTGTGTGTAGGTGCTGCTAAAGGAGGTTTTCATGATTATCCTATTGGTTCGATAACCTTCATTCTCACCGAGGGAAATACTTATCTCTACTATGGTGCATCTCCCCTCCTCTTCTCGGAAAATCCCAACGCAGTTTACAAGTAGCACCCAACTACTTATCTTTATGTCCACTAACGTTGTGCTCTATTTTTATGCTCTCATACTATCTCATGCATCTATGATTTTCCCTCATATTATGTTGATTGCAAGTGTTGTCGTGTCTATAAACTATAGGGGGGTGTTGATCCTAGTGTTTGCTCTTTGCAAAAAGAATTACCATTGATATTTGTGTTAATCATGTCGATTATCCCTTATTATCATATAATTATTATGCTTTTTCTCTTTGAATATGCAAGGTACATCACTGAGAGGGAAATATATGGAAACTAGAATTTTGGGCAGGGAAACCGAGAAAAAGGTGGAAAAATCAACTTGCTCCAAATGACGTGAAACTTTACGATGATTTTTTCTGGAATATTTAAGAATTTCTCGGCCAAAAATATTACCGGAGTGGGGCCACCTAGTGGCCACAAGCCAACAGGACGCCCCCAGGCTGCGCTCTCATGGCTCGTGGGTCCCTACTGGCCCTATCACGACAATCTTCTCCTATATGGTGTGTTTTATCCTAGAAAAAAAATCATAAGTGATCTTTCGGGACGAAGTGCCGCCGTCTCGAGGTGGAAACCTGGACACATGTTGGAAATATGCCCTAGAGGCAATAATAAATTGGTTATTATTATATTTGCTTGTTCATGATAATCGTTTATTATCCATGCTAGAATTGTATTGACTGGAAACTCAAATACATGTGTGGATACATAGACAACACACTGTCCCTAGTGAGCCTCTAGTTGACTAGCTCGTTGATCAAGGATGGTCAAGGTTTCTTGGCCATAGGCAAGTGTTGTCACTTGATAACGGAATCACATCATTAGGAGAATGATGTGATGGACAAGACCCAAACTATAAACGTAGCATATGATCCTGTCAGTTTATTGCTACTATTTTCTGCATGTCAATGTATCTGTTCCTATGACTATCAGATCATGCAACTCCCGGACACCGGAGGAATACCTTGTGTGTATCAAATGTCGCAACGTAACTAGGTGACTATAAATGTGCTCTACAGGTTTCTCCGAAGGTGTCTGTTGGGTTAGCGTGTATCAAGACTAGGATTTGTCACTCCGTGTGACGGAGAGGTATCCCAGGGCCCACTCGGTAATACAACATCACAACAAGCCTTGCAAGCAATGTGACTAAGGAGTTAGTTACGTGATCTTGTATTACGGAACGAGTAAAAAGACTTGCCACTAACGAGATTGAACTAGGTATGAAGATACCGACGATCGAATCTCGGGCAAGTAACATACCGAAGGACAAAGGGAACAACATACGGGATTAATTGAATCCTTGCCATAGAGGTTCAACCGATAGAGATCTTCATAGAATATGTGGGAGCCAATATGAAAATCTAGGTCCCGCTATTGTTTATTGACCGGAGAGTGTCTTAGGTCATCTCTGCATAGTTCTCAAACCCGCACGGTCTGCACACTTAAGGTTCGGTGACGTTTCAGTATAGTTGAGTTATTGGTGTTGGTAACAAAAAGTTGTTCGGAGTACTGGATGAGATTCAGGATGTCACGAGGAGCTCCGAAATGGTCCCAAGGTAAAGATTGATATATAGGAAGTCCTGTTTTGGTCACCGGAAATGTTTCGACCTCATCGGTAGTGTATCGGGAGTGCCGGGAGGGGTGCCGGGGACCATCGGGAGGGGTGTCACGCCCCAAGGGGCCTCATGGGCTATGGGAAGAGATAAACCAGCCCCTAGCGGGCTGGAATAAGTTCCCACTAAGGCCGATAAGGTTTGAGAAGGAAAAAAATACAAGGTGGAAAGAGTTTCCAAGTGGAAAGGAGGAATCCTACTCCTAGTAGGATTGGAGTAGGACTCCTCCACCTCCAATTTCGGCCAAACCTTGAAGGTTTGAGGCTTCCTACTCCCCTCCCTCCCTCCTATATATACTAGAGGTATTGAGGATTTTTGAGACACACAATTTCAGCCACGTGCCGCCCTCTGTCTCTAGATCTGTTTCTCCTCTAATTTCAGCGATGCTTAGGCGAAGGCCTGCTGGAATAGCACCACCACCACCACGCCACCGTGCTGGAGAACTCATCTACCTCTCCGCCCCCTCTTTCTGGATCAATAAGATGGAGATCGTCATCGAGTTGTACGTGTGCTGAACGCGGAGGTGCCGTCCGTTCGGCACTAGATCGGGAAGGATCGTGATGAAGTTCACGGGACGGATAGTTGAGATCGCGAGACGGATCGTGATGAGATCGTACGACTACGGCGATTTGAATCGCGGAAACGTGCCACTACATCAACCACGTTATATATGCTTCTGCTTAGCAATCTACAAGGGTATGTAGATTCACTCTCCCCTCTCATAGATGATCATCACCATGGATAGGTATTGCGTGTGCGTAGGATTTTTTTTTGTTTCCCATGCTACATTCTCCAACAGTGGTATCAGACCTAGGTTCATGCGTAGATGATATCCCGAGTAGAACACAAAAGAGTTTGTGGGCGTTGATGTTCTTTTTGCTGCCCTCCTTAATCTTTTCTCGATTCGGCGGTATTGTTGGATTGAAGCGGCCCGGACAAACATTACTCGTACGCTTACAAGAGACAGGTTTCATCGACTAACATGCAACTTGTTGCATAAAGATGACTCGCGGGTGTTAGTTTCTTCAACTTTAGTTGAATCGGATTTGACCGAGGCGGTCTTTGGAGAAGGTTAAATAGAAATTTGCATATCACCGTTGTGGCTTTTGCGTAAGTAAGTTGCGATCATGCTAGATACCCATAGCAGCCACGTAAAACATGCAACAACAAATTAGAGGACGTCTAACTTGTTTTTGCAGGGTATGTATGTGATGTCATATGGCCAACGACATGATATGATATATTGGATGTATGAGATGAATCATGTTGTAATAGTTAATATCGACTTGCACGTCGATGCTACGGCAACCGACAGGAGCCATAGGGTTGTCTTTAAACTAACATTTGTGCTTGCAGATGCGTTTACTATATTGCTAGGTGGTGGCTTTAGTAGTAATAGAATAGATAGCACGACAACCTCGATGGCGGCACGATGATGGAGATCATGGTGTGGCGCCGGTGACGATGAAGATCATGCCGATGCTTTGATGATGGAGATCAAGAAGCACAAGATCATGGCCATATCATGTAACTTAGGATTTGCATGTGATGTTAATCCTTTTATGCACCTTATCTTGCTTAGAACGACGGTAACATTACAAGGCGATCCCTCACTAAAATTTCAAGATAAAATTGTGTTCTCCCGACTGTGCACCGTTGCGACAGTTCGTCGTTTCGAGACACCATGTGATGATCGGGTGTGATAGACTCAACGTTCACATACAACGGGTGCAAAACAGTTGCACACGCGGAACACTCGGGTTAAACTTGATGAGCCTAGCATGTACAGACATGGCCTCGGAACACAAGAGACCGAAAGGTCGAGCATGAATCATATAGTTGATATGATCAACATGGAGATGTTCACCATTGAAATTATACTCAACTCACGTGATAATCGGACTTGAGTTAGTGGATTTGGATCTTGCGCCACTCGAATGACTAGAGGGATGTCTATTTGAGTGGGAGATCTTAATTAATATGATTAATTGAACTAATTATCATGAGCATAGTCAAAAGGTCTTTGCAAATAATGTTGTAGCTTGCGCTGTAGCTCTACTATTTTTAGATATGTTCCTAGAGAAAATTTTAGTTGAAAGTTGTTAGTAGCAATTATGCGGACTAGGTCCGTAAACTGAAGATTGTCCTCATTGCTGCGCAGAAGGCTTATGTCCTTAACGCACCGCTCGGTGTGCTAAACCTCAAGCGTCGTCTGTGGATGTTGCGAACATCTGACATACACGTTTTTGATGACTACGTGATAGCGCAGTGTGTAATGCTTAACGGCTTAGAATTGAGGCGCCAAAGACATTTTGAACGTCACAGAACATATGAGATCATCCAAGAGATGAAATTGGGATTTCATGCTCGTGCCCTTATTGAGAGGTATGAGACCTTCAACAAGATTCTTTGTCTGCAAAGTAAGGGAGAAAAGCTCAATCGTTGAGCATGTGCTCAGATTGTCTGAGTGCTACAATCGCTTGAATCGAGTGGGAGTTAATCTTCCTGATGAGATAGTGATGGTTCTTCAAAGTCACTGCCACCAAGCTACTAGAGCTTTGGGATGAACTATAAACATATCAAGGATACATATGATGATCCTTGAGCTATTCGCAATGTTTGACACTGCGAAAGTAGAAATAAAGTAGGAGCATTAATTGTTGATGGTTAGTAAAACCACTAGAAGGGCAAGGGCAAGAAGGGATACTTCATGAAACGGCAAACCAGTTGCTGCTCTAGTGAAGAAACCCAAGGTTGAACCCAAACCCGAGACTAAGTGCTTCTATATGAGAGGAATGGTCACTGAAGCGGAACTATGTACCCTAGATACTTGGTAGATGAGAAGGCTGACAAAAGTTGAGAAAAGTATATTGGATATACGTGATATTGATGTGTACCTTACTAGTACTCCTAGTAGCACCAGGGTATTAGATACCGGATCAGTTGCTAAGTGTTAGTAACTCGAAATTATAGCTATGGATCAAATGGATACTAGGAAGGGTGATGTGATGATATGTGCTGGAAGTAATTCTAAGGTTAATGTGATCAAACATTGCACACTCCCTCTACCATCGGGATTAGTGTTAAACCAAAATAATTGTTATTTGGTGTTTGCGTTGAGCATGAACATGATTAGATCGTGTTTATTGCAATACAATTATTCATTTAAAGAGAATAATGGTTATTCTATTTTCTTGAATAAATACCTTCAATGGTTTATTGAATCTCGATCATAGTGCTACACATGTTCATAATATCGATGCCAAAAGATACAAAGTAGTAATGATAGTACCACTTACTTGTGGCACTGCCGCTTGAGTCATGTTGCTATAAAATGCATGAAGAAGCTCCATGCTCATGGATCTTTGTGCTCACTCCTTTTTGAAACGTTTGAGACATGCAAACCATACCTATTGGTATAAATGCATGAAGAAACTCCATGCAGATGGATCATTTGGACTCACTTGATTTGGAATCACTTGAGACATGCAAATCATACCACATGGGCAAGATGACTGAAGGCCTCGTTTCCAGTGAGATGAAACTAGAAAGTAACTTATTGGAAGTAATACATTTAGATGTGTGCATTCCAATGAGTGCTGAGGCACGCAGTGGATATCGTTATGTTCTTACTTCACAGATGATTTGAGTAGATACTAGTGTATTTGTTCGATGAAACACACGTCTGAATTATTGAAAGCTTCAAGTAGTTTCAGAGTGAAGTTGAAGATCGTCGTGACAAGAGGGTATCATGTCTACGATATGATCATAGAGATGAATATATGAGTTGTGAGTTTGGTACACAATTAAGACAAATGTGAAAATTGTTTCACATCTCAAGCCACCTAGAACACCATAGTGTGATGGTGTGTCCGAACGTCATAGCCGCGCCCTATTTGATGTGGTGCATACTATGATGTCTCTTATCGAATTACCACTATCGTTTATGGGTTATGCGTTAGAGACAACCGCATTCACTTTAAATAGGGCACCACGTATTTCCGTTAAGATGACACCGTATGAACTATGGTTTGGAGAAACCTAAGCTGTAGTTTCTTAAAAGTTTGGGGCTGCGATGCTTATGTGGAAAAGTTTCAGCATGATAATCTCGAACCCAAAGCGGATAAATGCATCTTCATAGGACACCCAAAATAGTTGGGTATACCTCCTATCTCAGATCCGGAAGCAAAGTGTTTGTTTCTAGAAACGGGTCCTTTCTCGAGGAAGAGTTTCTCTGAAAAGAATTGAGTGGGAGTGTGGTGGAACTTGATGAGGTTATTGAACCGTCACTTCAACCAGTGTGTAGCAGAGCACAGGAAGTTGTTCCTGTGGCGCCTACGCCAATTAAAGTGGAAACTGATGATAGTGATCATTAAGCTTCAGATCAAGTTAGTACAAACCTCGTAGGTCGACAAGTTCACATACTGCTACAGAGTGGTACAGTAACCGTGTCTTGGAGGCCATGTTGTTGGACAAAAATGAACCTACGAGCTATGGAGAAGCGATGGTGGGCCTGGATTCCGGCAAATGGCTGGAGGCCACAAAATCCGAGAGAGGATCCATGTATAAAACAAAGTGTAGACTTTGGAAGAACTACTTGATGGTCGTAAGAATATTAAGTACAAATGGATCTTTAAAAGGAAGACAAACAATGATGGTGACAAGTCACCATTAAGAAAGCTCGACTTTGTCTCAAAGATGTTTCTGACAAGTTCAAAGAGTTGACTATGATGAGACTTTCTCACTCATAGCGATGCTAAAAGTCTGTTGGAATTATGTTAGCAGTTGCTACATTATTTATGAAATATTGCACATAGGATGTCAAAACATTGTTTCCTCGACGGTTTCCTTGAGGAAAGGTTGTATGTGATACAACAAGAAGATTTTGTCGTTCCTAAGGATGCTAACAAGTATGCAAGCTCCAGCGATCCTTCTATGGAGTGGTGCAAGCATCTCGGAGTTGGAATATACGCTTTGATGAGATGATCAAAGTTTTTGGGTTTATACAAGGTTTATGAGAAACTTGTATTTCCAAAGAAGTGAGTGATAGCACTATAGAATTTCTGATAAGTATATGTGGTTGACATATTGTTGATCGGAAGTAATGTAGAATTTTTGAAAAGCATAAAGGGTTGTTTGAAAAGATTTTTTCAAAGGAAAACCTGGATTGAGCTACTTGAACATTGAGCATCAAGATCTATGGAGATAGATCAAAACGCTTAATAGAACTTTCAACAAAATGCATGCCTTGACGAGTTTTTGAAGGAGTTCAAAATAGATCAGTAAAGAAGGAGTTCTTGGCTGTGTTGTAAGGTGTGAATTTGAGTAAGACTCAAAGCCCGACCATGACAGAAGAAAGAGAAAGGACGAAGGTCGTGCCCTATGCATTAGCCATGGGCTCTATAGTATGCTATACTGTGTACCGCACCTGATGGGTGCCTTGCCATGAATTTGTCAAGGGGTACGAAAGTGATCCACGAGTGGAATACTGGACATCGGTCAAAAGTTATCTTTAGTAACTAGTGGACTAAGGAAATTTTTCTCGATTATGGAGGTGTTAAAAGAGTTCGTCGTAGAAGGTTACGCCGATGCAAGCTTTGACACTAATCCGGATAGCTTTGAGTAGTAAACCTGATTCGTATAGTGGAGCAGTCATTTGGAGTAGTTCGAAATGGCGCGTGGTAGCAAAATCTATAGGATGACATAGAGATTTGTAAAGCACACGTGGATCTAAAAGGTTCAGACCCGTTGGCTAAAAACCTCTCTCACAAGCAAGATATGATCAAACCCCATAATTGTATGCGTGTTAGGTTCATTACACTCACATAGTAATGTGAATTAGATTATTGACTCTAGTGCAACTGGGAGACTGTTGGAACTATGCCCTAGAGGCAATAATAATTGGTTATTATTATATTTCCTTGTTCATGATAATCATTTATTATCCATGCTAGAATTGTATTGACTGGAAACTCAAATACATGTGTGGATACATAGACAATACACTGTCCCTAGTGAGCCTCTAGTTGACTAGCTCGTTGATCAAGGATGGTCAAGGTTTCCTGGCCATAGGCAAGTGTTGTCACTTGATAATGGGATCACATCATTAGGAGAATGATGTGATGGACAAACCCAAACTATAAACGTAGCATATGATCGTGTCAATTACTGCTACTATTTTCTGCATGTCAATGTATCTGTTCCTAAGACCATTGATACATCTCCATCGTATCTACTTTTCCAAACTCTTTTGCCCTTATTTTGGACTCTAATTTGCATGATTTGATTGGAACTAACCCTTACTAACGCTGTTTTCAGCAGAATTGCCATGGTATTGTTTTTGCGCAGAAATAAAAGTTCTCGGAATGACCTGGAAATTTACGAGGATTTTTTGTGGAATATATTAAAAATACTGGCGCAAGAATCAACCGGAGGCGTGAAGCTAAGATCCCACAAGCCCACAGAGCGCGCCCCCCTGGCCGCGCCATGCAGGCTTGTGGGGCCCACAGAGCTCCGCCGCCTCCAACTCCAGCTCTATTTATTCTCTTTCGCCCGGAAAAAAATCAGAGAGAAGAGTTCATCGCGTTTTATGATACGACGTCGCCGCCACCACCTGTTCTTCCTCTGAAGGGCAGATCTGGAGTCCGTTCTGGGCTCCGGAGAGGGGAAATCGATGCCATCGTCATCATCAACCTTCCTTCATCGCCAATTCCATGATGCTCTTCACCGTTCATGAGTAATTCCATCGTAGGCTTGCTAGACGGTGATGGGTTGGACGAGATTTTTCATGTAATCGAGTTAGTTTTGATGGGGTTTGATCCCTAGTATCCACTATGTTCTGAGATTGATGTTGCTACTACTTGGCTATGCTTAATGCTTGTCACTAGGGCCCGAGTGCCATGATTTTAGATCTGAACCTATTATGTTTTCACCAATATATGTGTGTTTTAGATCCTATCTTGCAAGTTGTAGTCACTACTATCCCACAGACAACAACGCCAAAAATTGACACGTTGACAGAGGCTAGGCTTGCGTTGGTTTTTCCCTTGAAGAGGAAAGGGTGATGCAGCACAGGAGCAGTAAGTATTTCCCTCAGTTTGAGAATCAAGGTATCGATCCAGAAGGAGGGCCTCGTCAAGTCCAGAGTACCTGCGCAAACACAAACAAGCTTGCACCCAACGCTTCAAAGGGGTTGTCAATCCCTTCAAGATTGTTTGCAAAGTGAGATCTGAAGGCAGAAAGTGCAACGAAGTAAAAAGTGTAAGGTTGAAAATATGGTGTGGAGTATACCCTCGGGGCCATAGTGTTCACTAGAGGCTTCTCTCAAAATAGCAAGTGTTACGGTGGGTGAACAAATTACTGCCGAGCAATTGATAGAACCGCGCAAAGTCATGACGATATCTAAGGCAATGATCATACATATAGGCATCACGTCCGAGACAAGTAGACCGACACTTTCTGCATCTACTACTATTACTCCACACATCGACCGCTATCCAGCATGCATCTAGTGTATTGAGTTCATGACGAACAGAGTAACTCTTTAAGGAAGATGACATGATGTAGAGGGATAATCTCAAACCAATGATGAAAACCCCATCTTTTTACCCTTGATGGCAACAACACGATGCGTGCCTCGCTACCCCTTCTGTCACTGGGTGAGGTCACCGCACGGTATGAACCCAAAACCAAGCACTTCTCCCATTGCAAGAATCATAGATCTAGTTGGCCAGACAGAACCCCCAATTCATCGGATATGAAATCCACAACTCGAAGAGAATTACAACTCGAAGAGAATTACAAGGATATGAAATCATGCATAAGAGAGATCAGAAAAAACTCAAATAAGATTCATAGATAATCTGATCATAAATCCACAATTCATCGGATCTCGACAAACACACCGCAAAAGAAGATTACATTGGATAGATCTCCATGAAGATCATGGAGAACATTGTATTGAAGATCCAAGAGAGAGAAGAAGCCATCTAGTTACTAACTATGGACCCGTAGGTCTATGGTGAACTACTCACGCATCATCGGAGAGGTCATGGTGTTGATGAAGAAGCCCTCCGTGTCCGAATCCCCCCTTCGATAGGGCACCAGAACGTGCCCCAGATGGGATCTTGCGGAGACAAAAGCTTGCGGCGGCGGAATAGTACTTTCGACGATCTCTTGATTTTTTTCTGTAATTTATGGGAATATATAGGCGAAAGACCTAGGGCAAAGTGCGTCTAGGGGGCCCACAAGCCTGGATGGCGCGGCCTCCCCCCTGGCCCCGGGGTGGGGGCTTGTGGGGCCCCTGAGGCTCCCCTGCCTTGGCTCCCAAGCTTCCCGATCTTCTTCCGTTCCAAAAAAAATCTTTTCGGGGATTTTCTTCCGTTTGGACTCCGTTAAAAACATGGAAAAAGAGGAACTGGCACTTGGCACTGAGTTAATAAGTTAGTCCCAAAAAATATATAAAAGGCATGCAAAACATCCAAATTTGACAAGATAATAGCATGAAACCATCAAAAAATATAGATACGTTGGAGACGTATCAAGCATCCCCAAGCTTAACTCCTGCTCGTCCTCGAGTAGGGAAGTGATAAAGAATGAATTTTTGATGTGGAATGCTACCTAGCATAGTTGTCCTTTGCAACTTATTTCACGTGGCATGAATGTTCAGATCCGTAAGATTCAAAACAATAGTTTGCTATTGACATGAAAACAGTAATACTTCAAGCAAACTAGCAAAGTAATCATGAACTTTCAAAATAACAAGGCCACAGAAAGTTATCCCTACAAAATCATATAGTCTCGCTATGCTCCATCATCCTCACACAACTAATGTAAATCATGCACAACCTCGGAATTGGCCAAGTAATTGTTTTCGCACTCTTACTTTCTCAAACTTTTTATAACTATCACGCAATACATGAGAACGAGCCATGGATATAGCACTATAGGTGGAATAGAGTGTGGTGGTTGTTCTGAGACAAAAAGGAGGAGATGGTCACACTGACTCGGCGTATCAATAGGCTATGGAGATGCCCATTAATAGATATCAATGTGAATGAGTAGGGATTGCCATACAAAGGATGCACTAGAGCTATAAGTATGTGAAAGCTCAAAAGGAAAACTAGTGGGTGTGCATCCAACTTGCTTGCTCCGAAGACCTAGGCAATTTTGAGGAAGCCCATCATTGGAATATACAAGCCAAGTTATATAATGAAGATTTCCAGTAGCATATGGTAGTGACAAAGCAAGAAGCTCTCAATCATAAAGAACATGGTGCTGTCATGAAGCACAAGTGTGGAAAAAGATAGTAGCATTGTCCCTTCTCTCTTTTTTTCCTCTTTTTTTTTCATTTGGGCTCTTAGGCCTCTTTTTTTGGGGGGGGGGTCTTTGGCCTCTTTTTTTATTTCCTCACATGGGACAATGCCCTAATAATGATGATCATCACACTTTTATTTACTCACAGCTCAAAGATCACAATGATGATGACTCCATAGGAAATGCCTCCGCCAGTGTACCGGGATGTGCAATGATCTAGCATGGCGTATGACGTTGAAACATCTCGCTAGCTATCTTATGATCATGCAATGTCAATATGAGGGTGACGACACAAGTCATGAGACGGAACGGTGGGAGTTGCATGGCAATATATCTCGGAATGGCTATGAAAATGCCATAGTAGGTAGATATGGTGGCTGTTTTGAGGAAGGAATTTGGTGGGTTTGTGCACCAGCGATAATTGCACGACACTAGAGAGGCTAGCAATGGTGGTGAAAGTGCATCTATACCATGGGCCCACATTAGTCATGAAGAACTCACATACTTATTGCGAAAGTTATTATTAGTAATCAAAACAAAGTGCTAAACGCATACTCCGAGGGGAAGGGTTGGTAGGTGTAAACCATTGCGCGATCCCGACCTCAACACAAAGGATGACAATCAATAGATCAATTATGCTCCGACTTCCTAACATAGCGGTTCACCATACGTGCATGCTACGGGAATCACTAACTCCCACACAAGTATCTCTAGCTTCACAACACCCTACTAACATAACTCTCAATATTACCGAATCCACGTCTCAAAACTAATTGAGAGGAATCGAAACTTCTGTTTATACTCAATGCACATGAAGATGGAGGTTTTTGCATCCTCTTTGGGTACCTAGCACATCTGGGACTACTTTCATAGCATAAGCCAACTACCAAATCACGCACCTCCGTGCTCTAAAGATATAAGTGAAGCACAAGAGCAAAAGTACCTAGCTCAAAAGATATAAGTGAAGCATTATGTGTTGGAAATATGCCCTAGAGGCAATAATAAATTAGTTATTATTATATTTATTTGTTCATGATAATCGTTTATTATCCATGCTATAATTGTATTGATTGGAAACACAGTGCATGTGTGGATACATAGACAAAACACTGTCCCTAGTAAGCCTCTAGTTGACTAGCTCGTTGATCAAAGATGGTCAAGGTTTCCTGTGTTGGAATTATGCCCTAGAGGCAATAATAAATGTATAGTTATTATTATAATTCCTGTATCAAGATAATAGTTTATTATCCATGCTATAATTGTATTGAATGAAGACTCATTTACATGTGTGGATACATAGACAAAACACCGTCCCTAGCATGCCTCTAGTTAGCTAGCCAGTTGATCGATGATAGTCAGTGTCTTCTGATTATGAACAAGGTGTTGTTGCTTGATAACTGGATCACGTCATTGGGAGAATCACGTGATGGACTAGACCCAAACTAATAGACGTAGCATGTTGATCGTGTCATTTTGTTGCTACTGTTTTCTGCGTGTCAAGTATTTATTCCTATGACCATGAGATCATATAACTCACTGACACTGGAGGAATGCTTTGTGTGTATCAAACGTCACAACGTAACTGGGTGACTATAAAGATGCTCTACAGGTATCTCCGAAGGTGTTAGTTGAGTTAGTATGGATCAAGACTGGGATTTGTCACTCCGTGTGACGGAGAGGTATCTCAGGGCCCACTCGGTAATACAACATCACACACAAGCCTTGCAAGCAATGTAACTTAGTGTAAGTTGCGGGATCTTGTGTTACGGAACGAGTAAAGAGACTTGCCGGTAAACGAGATTGAAATAGGTATGCGGATACTGACGATCGAATCTCGGGCAAGTAACATACCGAAGGACAAAGGGAATGACATACGGGATTATACGAATCCTTGGCACTGAGGTTCAAATGATAAGATCTTCGTAGAATATGTAGGATCCAATATGGGCATCCAGGTCCTGCTATTGGATATTGACCGAGGAGTCTCTCGGGTCATGTCTACATAGTTCTCGAACCCGCAGGGTCTGCACACTTAAGGTTCGACGTTGTTTTATGCGTATTTGAGTTATATGGTTGGTTACCGAATGTTGTTCGGAGTCCCGGATGAGATCACGGACGTCACGAGGGTTTCCGGAATGGTCCGGAAACGAAGATTGATATATAGGATGACCTCATTTGATTACCGGAAGGTTTTCGGAATTACCGGGAATGTACCGGGAATGACGAATGGGTTCCGGGAGTTCACCGGGGGGGGGGGGACAACCCACCCCGGGGAAGCCCATAGGCTTTGGGGAGACACACCAGCCCTTAGTGGGCTGGTGGGATAGCCCCAAGGGGGCCTATGCGCCAAGAGAAAGAAATCAAAGGAAAAGAAAAAAAAGAGGGAAGAAGTGGGAAGGGAGGGGGACTCCTCCCACCAAACCAAGTCCAACTCGGTTTGGGGGGGGGTCCTCCCCCCCTTGGCTCGGCCGACCCCTTGGGAGTCCCTTGGACCCCAAGGCAAGGTCCCCCTCCCTCCTCCTATATATATGGGGCTTTTAGGGCAGATTAGAGACGACTTTATCACGGCTGCCCGACCACATACCTCCATAGTTTTTCCTCTAGATCGCGTTTCTGCGGAGCTCGGGCGGAGCCCTGCTGAGACGAGATCATCACCAACCTCCGGAGCGCCGTCACGCTGCCGGAGAACTCTTCTACCTCTCCGTCTCTCTTGCTGGATCAAGAAGGCCGAGATCATCGTCGAGCTGTACGTGTGCTGAACGCGGAGGTGCCGTCCGTTCGGTACTAGATCGTGGGACTGATCGCGGGATTGTTCGCGGGGTGGATCGAGGGACGTGAGGACGTTCCACTACATCAACCGTGTTCTCTAACGCTTCTGCTGTACGATCTACAAGGGTACGTAGATCACTCATCCCCTCTCGTAGATGGACATCACCATGATAGGTCTTCGTGCGCGTAGGAAAATTTTTGTTTCCCATGCGACGTTCCCCAACAGTGGCATCATGAGCTAGGTTCATGCGTAGATGTCTTCTCGAGTAGAACACAAAAGGTTTTGTGGGCGGTGATGTGCGTTTTGCTGCCCTCCTTAGTATTTTCTTGATTCCGCGGTATTGTTGGATTGAAGCGGCTTGGACCGACATTACTCGTACGCTTACGAGAGACTGGTTTCATCGTTACGAGTAACCCCCTTTGCTCAAAGATGACTGGCAAGTGTCGGTTTCTCCAACTTTTGTTGAATCGGATTTGACCGAGGAGGTCCTTGGATGAGGTTAAATAGCAACTCATATATCTCCATTGTGGTGTTTGCGTAAGTAAGATGCGATCCTACTAGATACCCTTGGTCACCACGTAAAACTTGCAACAACAAAATTAGAGGACGTCTAACTTGTTTTTGCAGGGTATGATTGTGATGTGATATGGCCAACGATGTGATGTGATATATTGGATGTATGAGATGGTCATGTTGTAATAGAAATATCGACTTGCACGTCGATGGTACGGCAACCGGCAGGAGCCATAGGGTTGTCTTTATACTAACATATGTGCTTGCAGATGCGTTTACTATTTTGCTAGGATGTAGCTATAGTAGTAATATCATAAGTAGCACGACAACCACGATGGCAACACGTTGATGGATGATCATGGTGTGGCTCCGGTGACAAGAAGATCGTGCCGGTGCTTTGGTGATGGAGATCAAGAAGCACGTGATGATGGCCATATCATGTCACTTATGAATTGCATGTGATGTTAATCCTTTTATGAACCTTATTTTGCTTAGAACGACGGTAGCATTATGAGGTGATCTCTCACTAAAATTTGAAGACGAAATTGTGTTCTCCCCGACTGTGCACCGTTGCTACAGTTCGTCGTTTCGAGACACCACGTGATGATCGGGTGTGATAGACTCAACGTTCACATACAACGGGTGCAAAACAGTTGCGCACGCGGAACACTCGGGTTAAGCTTGACGAGCCTAGCATGTGCAGACATGGCCTCGGAACACATGAGACCGAAAGGTCGATCATGAATCATATAGTTGATATGATTAGCATAGGGATGCTTACCACTGAAACTATACTCAACTCACGTGATGATCGGACTTGGGATAGTGTAAGTGGATCATGAACCACTCAAATGACTAGAGAGATGTACTTTTTGAGTGGGAGTTTAGCATATAATTTGATTAAGCTGAACTCTAATTATCTTGAACATAGTCTAAGTCCACTTTGAATATATTTGTGTTGTAGATCATGGCTCACGCAAGTGTCATCCTGAATTTTAATACGTTCCTAGAGAAAGCTAAGTTGAAAGATGATGGAAGCAACTTTGTAGACCGGGCTCGTAATCTTAAGCTAATCTTACAAGCTGGAAAGAAGGATTATGTCCTTAATGCTGCACTAGGAGATGAACCACCCGCTACGGCTGATCAGGATGTTAAGAACGCTTGGTTAGCACGTAAGGAGGACTACTCAATAGTTCAATGTGCAGTCTTGTATGGCTTAGAACCGGGACTTCAACGTCGCTTTGAGCGTCATGGAGCATTTGAGATGTTCCAGGAGTTGAAGTTTATCTTTCAGAAGAACGCCCGGATCGAGAGGTATGAGACCTCCGATAAATTCTATGCTTGCAAGATGGAGGAAAACTCGTCTGTCAGTGAACATGTGCTCAAAATGTCTGGGTACTCAAACCGTCTAGCTGAACTGGGGATTGAACTCCCGCAAGAAGCTATCACTGACAGAATCCTTCAATCACTGCCGCCAAGCTATAAAGGCTTTGTGTTGAACTACAACATGCAAGGGATGAACAAGTCTCCCGGCGAGTTGTTTGCGATGCTGAAAGTCGCAGAGTCTGAACTCCGTAAAGAGCATCAAGTGTTGATGGTGAGCAAGACCACTAGTTTCAAGAGAAACGGCAAAGGCAAGAAGGGCAATTCGAAGAAGAGCGGCAAGCCTGTTGCCAATCCGCCGAAGAAACCCAAGGCTGGACCTAAGCCTGAAACAGAGTGCTTCTATTGCAAGGGTATGGGTCACTGGAAGCGCAATTGCCCCAAGTATCTGGCAGATAAGAAGGCGGGCAAAGAAAAATCAGGTATATTTGATATACATGTTATTGATGTGTACTTAACCGGCTCTCGTAGTAGTGCCTGGGTATTAGATACCGGTTCTGTTGCTCACATTTGCAACTCGAAGCAGGAACTGCGGAATAGACGAAGGCTGGCGAAAGACGAAGTGACGATGCGCGTAGGAAACGGTTCCAAGGTTGATGCAATCGCCGTCGGCACAGTGTCACTTCAACTAGCATCGGGATTAGTGATGAACTTGAATCATTGTTATTTAGTGCCTGCGTTGAGCATGAACATTATATCTGGATCTTGTTTATTGCGAGACGGTTACTCTTTTAAGTCTGAGAATAATGGTTGTTCTATTTCTATGAGTAACATCTTTTATGGTCATGCACCGAATGTGAGAGGATTGTTCATATTGAATCTTGATAGCGATACGCATATACATAACATTGAGACCAAAAGAGTTAGAGTAAACAATGATAGCGCCATATTTTTATGGCACTGCCGCTTGGGTCATATTGGTGTAAAGCGCATGAAGAAACTCCATGTTGATGGACTTTTGGAGTCACTTGACTTTGATTCACTTGACACGTGCGAACCATGCCTCATGGGAAAGATGACTAAGACTCCGTTCTCCGAAACAATGGAGCGTGCAAGTGACTTGTTGGAAATCATACATACCGATGTGTGTGGTCCAATGAGCGTGGAGGCACGCGGCGGATATCGTTATTTTCTCACCTTCACTGACGATTTAAGTAGATATGGCTATGTCTTCTTGATGAAGCACAAGTCTGAAACATTTGAAAAGTTCAAGCAATTTCAGAGTGAATTGGAAAATCATCGTAACAAAAAGATCAAGTTCCTACGGTCTGATCGTGGGGGTGAATATCTGAGTTTCGAGTTTGGTACTCACTTAAGACAATGTGGAATTGTTTCGCAGTTAACACCGCGTGGAACACCACAGCGTAATGGTGTGTCCGAACGTCGTAATCGTACTTTGTTAGAAATGGTGCGATCTATGATGTCTCTTACTGATTTGCCGTTATCATTTTGGGGTTATGCATTAGAAACAGCTGCATTCACTTTAAATAGGGCACCATCAAAATCCGTTGAGACGACACCATACGAACTGTGGTATGGCAAAAGGCCAAAGTTGTCGTTTCTTAAAGTTTGGGGATGTGATGCTTATGTCAAAAAGCTTCAGCCTGAAAAGCTGGAACCCAAAGCGGAAAAGTGCGTCTTCATAGGTTACCCAAAAGAGACAGTTGGGTACACCTTCTATCTCAAATCCGAGGGCAAAGTGTTTGTTGCTAAGAACGGAACTTTTCTCGAGAAGGAGTTTCTCTCGAGAGAATTGAGTGGGAGGAAGATAGAACTTGACGAGGTTGTCGAACCTCTCATCCCTCTGAATGGTGGCGCAGGGCAAGGGGAAACCTCTGTCATTACGACGCCGGTTGAGGAGGAAGTTAATGATGATGATCATGAAATTCCAGTTCAAGTTTCTGTTGAACCACGCAGGTCGACGAGATCACGCGCTGCTCCAGAGTGGTACGGTAATCCCGTCTTGTCAATCATGTTGTTAGACAACAATGAACCTGCAAATTATGAAGAAGCAATGGTGGGCCCAGATTCCAACAAATGGCTAGAAGCCATGAAATCCGAGATAGGATCCATGTATGAGAACAAAGTGTTGACTTTGGAGATACTACCTGAGGGCCGCAAGGCTATTCAGAACAAATGGATCTTTAAGAAGAAGACGGACGCTGACGGTAATGTGACCGTTTATAAAGCTCGACTTGTGGCAAAGGGTTTTTTCACAAGTTCCAGGAGTTGACTACGATGAGACCTTCTCACCCGTAGCGATGCTTAAGTCCGTCAGAATCATGTTAGCAATAGCTGCATTTTTCGATTATGAAATCTGGCAGATGGATGTCAAAACGGCGTTCCTTAACGGTTTCCTTAAGGAAGAGTTGTATATGAT
Source organism: Hordeum vulgare subsp. vulgare (assembly GCF_904849725.1). Taxonomy (NCBI): domain Eukaryota; kingdom Viridiplantae; phylum Streptophyta; class Magnoliopsida; order Poales; family Poaceae; genus Hordeum; species Hordeum vulgare. The sequence continues at coordinate 498,837,696 of NC_058518.1, forward strand.
GCAACCCGAAGGTTTTGTCGATCCTAAAAATGCTGACAAGGTGTGCAAGCTCCAGCGATCCATTTATGGACTGGTGCAAGCATCTCGGAGTTGGAACAAACGCTTTGATGAGGTGATCAAAGCATTTGGGTTTATACAAGTGGTTGGAGAATCTTGTATTTACAAGAAAGTGAGTGGGAGCTCTGTGGCGTTTCTAATATTATATGTGGATGACATATTACTGATTGGAAACAACGTAGAGCTTTTGGAGAGCATAAAAGGTTACTTGAATAAAAGTTTCTCTATGAAGGACCTAGGAGAAGCTGCTTACATTCTAGGCATTAAGATCTATAGGGATAGATCAAAACGCCTGATAGGACTTTCACAAAGCACATACCTTGATAAAGTTTTGAAGAGGTTCAAAATGGAACAGTCCAAGAAAGGGTTCTTGCCAGTGTTACAAGGTACGAGATTGAGTAAGACTCAGTGCCCAGCAACTGATGAAGATAGAGAGCATATGCGCTCCGTCCCCTATGCTTCAGCCATAGGCTCTATCATGTATGCAATGCTGTGCACTAGACCGGATGTTAGCCTGGCCATAAGTATGGCAGGTAGGTTCCAGAGTAATCCAGGAGTGGATCACTGGACGGCGGTCAAGAATATCCTGAAGTACCTGAAAAGGACTAAGGAGATGTTTCTCGTGTATGGAGGTGACGAAGAGCTCGCCGTAAAAGGTTACGTCGATGCAAGCTTTGACACAGATCCGGACGACTCTAAGTCACAAACCGGATACGTATTTATTCTTAATAGGGGTGCAGTAAGCTGTTGCAGTTCCAAGCAAAGCGTCGTAGCAGATTCTACATGTGAAACGGAGTACATGGCTGCCTCAGAGGCGGCTAAGGAGGGTGTCTGGATGAAGCAGTTCATGACGGATCTTGGAGTGGTGCCAAGTGCACTGGATCCAATAACCTTGTTCTGTGACAACACTGGTGCCATTGCCTTAGCAAAGGAACCAAGGTTTCACAAGAAGACCAGACACATCAAACGACGCTTCAACCTCATCCGCGACTACGTCGAGGAGGACGACGTAAATATATGCAAAGTGCACACGGATCTGAATGTAGCAGACCCGCTGACTAAACCTCTTCCACGGCCAAAACATGATCGACACCAGAACTGTATGGGTGTTAGATTTATTACAATGTAATTCACATGGTGATGTGAGGGCTAGATTATTGACTCTAGTGCAAGTGGGAGACTGTTGGAATTATGCCCTAGAGGCAATAATAAATGTATAATTATTATTATAATTCCTGTATCAAGATAATAGTTTATTATCCATGTTATAATTGTATTGAATGAAGACTCATTTACATGTGTGGATACATAGACAAAACACCGTCCCTAGCATGCCTCTAGTTGGCTAGCCAGTTGATCGATGATAGTCAGTGTCTTCTGATTATGAACAAGGTGTTGTTGCTTGATAACTGGATCACGTCATTGGGAGAATCACGTGATGGACTAGACCCAAACTAATAGACGTAGCATGTTGATCGTGTCATTTTGTTGCTACTGTTTTCTGCGTGTCAAGTATTTATTCCTATGACCATGAGATCATATAACTCACTGACACCGGAGGAATGCTTTGTGTGTATCAAACGTCGCAACGTAACTGGGTGACTATAAAGATGCTCTACAGGTATCTCCGAAGGTGTTAGTTGAGTTAGTATGGATCAAGACTGGGATTTGTCACTCCGTGTGACGGAGAGGTATCTCAGGGCCCACTCGGTAATACAACATCACACACAAGCCTTGCAAGCAATTTAACTTAGTGTAAGTTGCGGGATCTTGTGTTACGGAACGAGTAAAGAGACTTGCCGGTAAACGAGATTGAAATAGGTATGCGGATACTGACGATCGAATCTCGGGCAAGTAACATACCGAAGGACAAAGGGAAAGACATACGGGATTATACGAATCCTTGGCACCGAGGTTCAAACGATAAGATCTTCGTAGAATATGTAGGATCCAATATGGGCATCCAGGTCCCGCTATTGGATATTGACCGAGGAGTCTCTCGGGTCATGTCTACATAGTTCTCGAACCCGCAGGGTCTGCACACTTAAGGTTCGACGTTGTTTTATGCGTATTTGAGTTATATGGTTGGTTAGCGAATGTTGTTCGAAGTCCCGGATGAGATCACGGACGTCACGAGGGTTTCCGGAATGGTCCGGAAACGAAGATTGATATATAGGATGACCTCATTTGATTACCGGAAGGTTTTCGGAATTACCGGGAATGTACCGGGAATGACGAATGGTTTCCGGGAGTTCACCGGGGGGGGGGGGGGGGGCAACCCACCCCGGGGAAGCTCATAGGCTTTGGGGAGACACACCAGCCCTTAGTGGGCTGGTGGGACAGCCCCAAGGGGGCCTATGCGCCAAGAGAAAGAAATCAAAGGAAAAGAAAAAAAAAGAGGGAAGAAGTGGGAAGGGAGGGGGACTCCTCCCACCAAACCAAGTCCAACTCGGTTTGGGGGGGAGTCCTCCCCCCCTTGGCTCGGCCGACCCCTTGGGAGTCCCTTGGACCCCAAGGCAAGGTCCCCCTCCCTCCTCCTATATATATGGGGCTTTTAGGGCAGATTAGAGACGACTTTCTCACGGCTGCCCGACCACATACCTCCATAGTTTTTCCTCTAGATCGCGTTTCTGCGGAGCTCGGGCGGAGCCCTGCTGAGACGAGATCATCACCAACCTCCGGAGCACCGTCACGCTGGCGGAGAACTCTTCTACCTCTCCGTCTCTCTTGCTGGATCAAGAAGGCCGAGATCATCGTCGAGCTGTACGTGTGCTGAACGCGGAGGTGCCGTCCGTTCGGTACTAGATCGTGGGACTGATCGCGGGATTGTTCGCGGGGCGGATCGAGGGACGTGAGGATGTTCCACTACATCAACCGCGTTCTCTAACGCTTCTGCTGTACGATCTACAAGGGTACGTAGATCACTCATCCCCTCTCGTAGATGGACATCACCATGATAGGTCTTCGTGCGCGTAGGAAAATTTTTGTTTCCCATGCGACGTTCCCCAACATCCTGACCATAGGCAAGTGTTGTCACTTGATAACGGGATCACATCATTAGGAGAATCATGTGATGGACTAGACCCAAACTAATAGACGTAGCATGTTGATCGTGTCATTTTGTTGCTACTGTTTTGTGCGTGTCAAGTATTTGTTCCTATGATCATGATATCATATAACTCACTGACACCGGAGGAATGCTTTGTGTGTATCAAACGTAGCAACGTAACTGGGTGACTATAAACATGCTATACAGGTATCTCCGAAGGTGTTCATTGAGTTAGTATGGATCAAGACTGGGATTTGTCACTCCGTGTGACGGAGAGGTATCTCGGGGCCCACTCGGTAATACAACATCACACACAAGCCTTGCAAGCAATGTGACTTAGTGTAAGTTGCGGGATCTTGTATTACGGAACGAGTAAAGAGACTTGCCGGTAAACGAGATTGAAATAGGTATGCGGATACTGACGATCGAATCTCGGGCAAGTAACATACCGAAGGACAATGGGAATGACATACGGGATTATATGAATCCTTGGCACTGAGGTTCAAACGATAAGATCTTCGTAGAATATGTAGGATCCAATATGGGCATCCAGGTCCCGCTATTGGATATTGACCGAGGAGTCTCTCGGGTCATGTCTACATAGTTCTCGAACCCGCAGGGTCTGCACACTTAAGGTTCGATGTTGTTTTATGCGTATTTGAGTTATATGGTTGGTTACAGAATGTTGTTCGGAGTCCCGGATGAGATATCGGACGTCACGAGGGTTTCCGGAATGGTCTGGAAACGAAGATTGATATATAGGATGACCTCAATTGGTTACCGGAAGGTTTTTGTGCATTACCGGAAAAGTTTCGGGCTCATCGGTAGTGTACTGGGAGTGCCGGGAGGGGTGCCGGGGACCATCAGGAGGGGTGTCACGCCCCAAGGGGTCTCATGGGCTATGGGAAGAGATAAACCAGCCCCTAGTGGGCTGTAATAATTTCCCACTAAGGCCCATAAGGTTTGAGAAGGAAAAAACACAAGGTGGAAAGAGTTTCCAAGTGGGAAGGTGGAATCCTACTCCATGTAGGATTGGAGTAGGACTCCTCCACCTCCAATTTCGGCCAAACCTTTAGGTTTTGAGGCTGCCTCCTCCCCTCCCTCTATCCTATATATAGTGGGGTTTTAGGGCTGATTTGAGACAACTTTTTCAAGGCAGCCCGACCACATACCTCCACGGTTTTACCTCTAGACCGTGGGACGGATCGCGGGACGGTTCGCGGGGCGGATCGAGGGACGTGAGGACGTTCCACTACATCAACCGCGTTCACTAACGCTTCTGTTGTGCGATCTACAAGGGTACGTAGATCGGAAATCCCCTCTCGTAGATGGACATCACCATGATAGGTCTTCGTGCGCGTAGGAAATTTTTTGTTTCCCATGCGACGTTCCCCAACAGTGGCATCATGAGCTAGGTTCATGCGTAGATGTAATCTCGAGTAGAACACAAAAGTTTTTGTGGGCGGTGATGTGCGTTTTGCTGCCCTCCTTAGTATTTTCTTGATTCCGCGGTATTGTTGGATCGAAGCGGCTCGGACCGACATTACTCGTACGCTTACGAGAGACTGGTTTCATCGCTACGAGTAACTCCGTTGCTCAAAGATGGCCGGCGAGTGTCGGTTTCTCCAACTTTAGTTGAATCGGATTTGACCGAGGAGGTCCTTGGATGAGGTTAAATAGCAATTCATATATCTCCGTTGTGGTGTTTACGTAAGTAAGATGCGATCCTACTAGATACCCATGGTCACCACGTAACACATGCAACAACAATTAGAGGACGTCTAACTTGTTTTTGCAGGGTATGCTTGTGATGTGATATGGCCAACGACGTGATGTGATATATTGGATGTATGAGATGATCATGTTGTAATAGTTAATATCGACTTGCACGTCGATGGTACGGCAACCGGCAGGAGCCATAGGGTTGTCTTTAAACTAACGTTTGTGCTTGCAGATGCGTTTACTATATTGCTAGGACGTAGCTTTAGTAGTAATAGCATGAGTAGCACGACAACCCCGATGGCGACACGTTGATGGAGATCATGATGATGGAGATCATGGTGTGACGCCGGTGACAAGAAGATCGTGCCGGTGCTTTGGTGATGGAGATCAAGAAGCACATGATGATGGCCATATCATGTCACTTATGAATTGCATGTGATGTTAATCCTTTATGCACCTTATCTTGCTTAGAACGACGGTAGCATTATGAGGTGATCTCTCACTAAAATTTCAAGACGAAATTGTGTTCTCCCCGACTGTGCACCATTGCGACAGTTCTTCGTTTCAAGACACCACGTGATGATCGGGTGTGATAGACTCAACGTTCACATACAACGGGTGCAAAACTGTTGCACACGCGGAACACTCGGGTTAAGCTTGACGAGCCTAGCATGTGCAGACATGGCCTCGGAACACATGAGACCGAAAGGTCGAGCATGAATCGTATAGTTGATATGATTAGCATAGAGATGCTTACCAGTGAAACTATTCTCGACTCACGTGATGATCGGACTTGAGATAGTGGATTTGGATCATGTACCACTCAAATGACTAGAGAGATGTACTTTTTGAGTGGAGGTTCTTAAGTAATATGATTAATTGAACTAATTGTCATGAACATAGTCTAATGGTCTTTGCGAATTACAATGTAGCTTGTGCTATAGCTCTACTGTTTTTATATGTTCCTAGGGAAAAATTTAGTTGAAAGTTGATAGTAGCAAACTTTGCAGACTGAGTCTGTAAAACCGAGGATTGTCCTCGTTGCTGTGTAGAAGGCTTATGTCCTTAATGCACCACTCGGTATGCTACACCTCGAGCGTCGTCTGTAGATGTTGTGAACATCCGACACGTTTCTGATGACTACACGATAGTTCAGTACAAAATACTTAATGGCTTAGAAGCAAGGCGCCGAAGACGTTTTGAAACGTCACGGAACATAAGAGATGTTCTAAAGAGATGAAATTGTGATTTCATGCTTGTGCCCTTGTTAAGAGGTATGAGATCTCCGACAAGATTCTTTGTCCACGAAGTAAAGGAGAAAAGCTCAATCGTTGAGCGTGTACTCAGATTATCTGAGTACGACAATCGCTTGAATCAAGTGGGAGTTGATCTTCCAGATAAGATAGTGATGGTTCTCCAAAGTCACTGTCACCAAGCTGTGAGAGCTTCGTGATGAACTATAACATATCAAGGATAGATACAATGATCCTTGAGCAATTCGCAATGTTTGACACTGCAAAAGTAGAAATCAAGAAGGAGCATCAATAGTTGATGGTTAGTAAAACCACTAAGTTTCGAGAAAGGCAAGGGCTAGAAGGGATACTTCATGAAACGGAAAAGCAGTTGCTGCACTGATGAAGAGACCCCAGATTAAACCCAAGCCCGGGACTAAGTGCTTCTGTTATGAGGGGAACGGTCACTGAGGCGGAGCAACTCTAGATACTTGGTAGATAAGAAGGCTGGCAAAAGTCGAAAGAAGTATATTTGATATACATGATGTTGATGTGTACTTTACTAGTACTCCTAGTAGCACGAGGGTATTGGATACCGGTTCGGTTGCTAAGTGATTAGTAACACGAAATGAAAGCTACGGCATAAACGGAGACTAGCTAAAAGCGAGGTGACGATACGTGTTGGAAGTGTTTCCAAGGTTGATATGATCAAACGTCGCACGCTCCCTCTACCATCGGGATTGGTGTTAAACCTAAATAATTGTTATTTGGTGCTTGCGTTAAGCATGAACATGATTGGATCGTGTTTATTGCAATACAATTATTCATTTAAAGAGAATAATGGTTACTCTATTTGCTTGAATAATCACCTTCAATGGTTTATTGAATCTCGATCATAGTGTTACACATGTTCATGATATTGGTGCCAAAAGATACGAGGTAATGATGATAGTACCACTTACTTGTGGCACTGCTGCTTGAGTCATGTTGGTATAAATTGCATGAAGAGGCTCCATGCTGATGGATCTTTATACTCACTTGATTTTGAATCACTAGTGACATGCAAATCATACCACATGAGCAAGGCCTTGTTTTCATTGAGATGAAACAAGATAGTAACTTGTTGGAAGTGATACATTTTGATGTATGCAGTCCAATGGGTGCTGAGGCACGCAGTGGATATCATTATGTTCTTACTTCAATGACGATTTGAGTAGACACAAGAGTATTTACTTAATTAATCACAAGTCTGAAATATTGAAAAGTTCAATTATGTTTCGGAGTGAAGTTTGTCGTAACAAGAGGATAAACTGTCTACGATATGATCATAGAAATGAATATCTAAGTTACGAGCTTTGGTACGCAGTTAAGACAATGTGGAAATTGTTTCGCAGTTCATGCCACCTGGAACATCATAGTGTGATGATGTGTCTGAACGTCATAGCCACGCACTATTTGGTATGGTGCGTGCTATGATGTCTCTTATCGAATTACCACTATCCTTTATGGGTTATGCATTAGAGACAACCGCATTCACTCTAAATAGGGCACCGCGTATTTCCGTTGAGATGACACAATATAGATTGAGGTTTAGAGAAATCTAAACTATCGTTTCTTGAGAGTTTGGGGCTTCGACACTTATGTGAAAAAGTTTCAGTCTGATAAGCTCGAACCCAAAGCAGATAAATGCATCTTCATAGGATATCCAAAACAGTTGGGTACATCTCCTATCTCAGATCCGAAAGCAAAGTGTTTGTTTCTAGAAACAGATCCTTTCTCGAGGAAAGGTTTCTCTCGAAAGAATTGAGTGGGAGGGTGGTAGAACTTGATGAGGTTATTGAACCATCACTTCAACCAGTGTGTAGCAGGGCGCAGGAAGTTGTTCCTGTGGCGCCTACACCAATTGAAGTGAAAGCTGATGATGGTGATCATCGAGCATCGGATCAAGTTACTACAAGCCTCGTAGGTTGACAAGGCCGCGTACTACTGCAGAGTGGTACGGTAACCCTGTCTTGGAGGTCATGTTGTTGAGCAACAGTGAACCTACGAGTTATGGAGAAAGCAATGGTGGGCCCAGTTTCCGACAAATGGCTGGAAGCCATGAAATCCGAGAGAGGATCCATGTATGAAAACAAAGTGTAGACTTTGGAAGAACTACTTGATGGTCATAGGACTGTTGATTAAAGATGGATCTTTAAAATGAAGACAAACGATGATGGTGATAAGTCACTATTAAGAAAAGCTCGACTTGTCGCAAAGATGTTTCCGACAAGATCAAACAGTTGACTATGATGAGACTTTCTCACTCGTAGCGATGCTAAAAGTCTGTTAGAATAATGTTAGTAGTTGATGCATTATTTATGAAATATTGCACATAGGATGTCAAAACATTGTTTCATCGACGGTTTCCTTGATCAAACATTGTTTGTGATACAACCAGGAGGTTTTGTCGATCCTAAAGATACTAGCAAGTATGCAAGCTCCAGCGATCCTTCAATGGACTGGTGCAAGCATCTCGGAGTTGGAATATACACTTTGATGAGATGATCAAATATTTTGGGTTTGTACAAGGTTTATGAGAAACTTGTATTTCCAAAGAAGTGAGTGGGAGCACTATAGAATTTCTGATAAGTATGTGTGGTTGACATATTGTGGATCAGAAGTAATGTAGAATTTCTCTAAAGCATACAAGGTTGTTTGAAAGGAGTACCTGGATTGCGCTACTTGAACGTTGAGCATCAAAGATCTATGGAGATAGATCGAAAGCGCTTGGTAGAAGTTTCAACAAGATGCATGCCTTGACAAGTTTTTGAAGGAGTTCAAAATAGGCCAGCAAAGAAGGAGTTCTTGGTTGCGTTGTAAGGTGTGAATTTGAGTAAGACTCAACACCCGACCCCGACAGAATAAAGAGGATAGATGAAGGTTGTCTTCTATGCCTTGGCCGTAGAATCTGAAGTATGCCATGCTGGGTACCGCACCTGATGTGTGTCTTGACTCAAAGTCTGTTGAGAGGTACAGAGAGTGATCCATGATTGAATCACTAGCAACGGTCAAAATTTATCTTTAGTAACTGATGGACTAAGGAATTTTTCTCGATTATGGAGGTGGTTAAAAAGTTCGTCGTAAAGGGTTACGTCGATGCAAGCTTTGACACTAATCCGAATAACTATGAGTAGTGAAACGGATTCGTATAGTAGAGTAGATATTTGGAGTATTTCCGAATAGCACATAGTAGCAGCATCTATAAGATGACATAAAGATTTCTAAAGAACACACGGATCTGAAAGTTTCAGAACCGTTGACTAAAACCTCTCTCACGAGCAAGACGTGATCAGACACCATAACTATATGGGTGTTGGATTCGTTGGAATCACATGGTGATGTGAACTAGATTATTGACTCTAGTGCAAGTGGGAGACTGTTGGAAATATGCCCTAGAGGCAATAATAAATTAGTTATTATTATATTTATTTGTTCATGATAATCGTTTATTATCCATGCTATAATTGTATTGATTGGAAACACAGTGCATGTGTGGATACATAGACAAAACACTGTCCCTAGTAAGCCTCTAGTTGACTAGCTCGTTGATCAAAGATGGTCAAGGTTTCCTGACAATAGGCAAGTGTTGTCACTTGATAACGGGATCACATCATTAGGAGAATCATGTGATGGACTAGACCCAAACTAATAGACGTAGCATGTTGATCGTGTCATTTTGTTGCTACTGTTTTGTGCGTGTCAAGTATTTGTTCCTATGACCATGATATCATATAACTCACTGACACCGGAGGAATGCTTTGTGTATATCAAACGTCGCAACGTAACTGGGTGACTATAAACATGCTCTACAGGTATCTCCGAAGGTGTTCGTTGAGTTAGTATGGATCAAGACTGGGATTTGTCACTCCGTGTGACGGAGAGGTATCTCGGGGCCCACTCGGTAATACAACATCACACACAAGCCTTGCAAGCAATGTGACTTAGTGTAAGTTGCGGGATCTTGTATTACGGAACGAGTAAAGAGACTTGCCGATAAACGAGATTGAAATAGGTATGCGGATACTGACGATCGAATCTCGGGCAAGTAACATACCGAAGGACAAAGGGAATTACATACGGGATTATATGAATCCTTGGCACTGAGGTTCAAACGATAAGATCTTCGTAGAATATGTAGGATCCAATATGGGCATCCAGGTCCCGCTATTGGATATTGACCTTGGAGTCTCTCGGGTCATGTCTACATAGTTCTCGAACCCGCAGGGTCTGCACACTTAAGGTTCGATGTTGTTTTATGCGTATTTGAGTTATATGGTTGGTTACCGAATGTTGTTCGGAGTCCCGGATGAGATCACGGACGTCACGAGGGTTTACGGAATGGTCCAGAAATGAAGATTGATATATAGGATGACGTCATTTGGTTACCGGAAGGTTTTTGTGCATTACCGGAAAAGTTTCGGGCTCATCGGTAGTGTACTGGGAGTGTCGGGAGGGGTGCCGGGGACCATCAGGAGGGCTGTCACGCCCCAAGGGGTCTCATGGGCTATGGGAAGAGATAAACCAGCCCCTAGTGGGCTGTAATAAGTTCCCACTAAGGCCCATAAGGTTTGAGAAGGAAAAAACACAAGGTGGAAAGAGTTTCCAAGTGGGAAGGTGGAATCCTACTCCAAGTAGGATTGGAGTAGGACTCCTCCACCTCCAATTTCGGCCAAACCTTTAGGTTTTGAGGCTGCCTCGTCCCCTCCCTCTATCCTATATATAGTGGGGTTTTAGGGCTGATTTGAGACAACTTTTTCAAGGCAGCCCGACCACATACCTCCACGGTTTTACCTCTAGATCGTGGGACGGTTCGCGGGGCGGATCGAGGGACGTGAGGACGTTCCACTACATCAACCGCATTCACTAACGCTTCTGTTGTGCGATCTACAAGGGTACGTAGATCGGAAATCCCCTCTCGTAGATGGACATCACCATGATAGGTCTTCGTGCGCGTAGGAAATTTTTTGTTTCCCATGCGACGTTCCCCAACATTATGAGCATTCTAGCAAAATCACGATGAGTGCATGTCTCTCTCTCTCAAAAAGGTGTGCAGCAAGGATGATTGTGACACAACAAAAAGAAAAGACTCCTAAGATACAAGACGCTCCAAGCAAAACACATATCATGTGGTGAATAAAAATATAGCTCCAAGTAATGTTACCGATGGATTGAAGATGAAAGAGGGGATGCCTTCCCGGGGCATCCCCAAGCTTAGGCTTTTTGGTGTCCTTGAATTTGGCTTGGGATAACTTGGGCATCCCCAAGCTTGAGCTCTTTCCACTCCTTATCTCTTTGTCCATGAGAACACCACCCAAAACTTGAATACTTCCCAACACAAAACTTAAACAGAAACTTGTGATAACATTAGTACAAGAAAACAAACTACCACTTCTTTTGGTACTGTAGAAAACTTGAATTATATCTATATTGGTGTTGGGCTACTGTATTCTCACTTTTCCATGGCTAGTACCCCCCGATACTAACCATAGTTTCATCAAAACAAGCAACCAACCAAACAAAAACAGAATTTGTCAAAAACAGACCAGTCTGTAGCAATCTGTATACTTCGTATACTTCTGGTACCTCAAAAAATCTGAACAATTACTACGGCCTGGGAAAAAAGCATATCAATCAGCAGCAAAAAGAATCAACTCAAAATCTCTTTCTGAATAAAAATGAAAAATCATCTCTTGAGTGAAACATTTCTGTCTTTTTCCAGCGGGATCAAACAACCATTACAAAGACTAGTTATAAAGGCTTTGCTTGGCTCAAACAGAAAAGAAACACAAAAAACACAATCACAACAGAATTATGAAAGTGTGGACGCAACAAAACAGAAATAAAAAGATAAATTCATTGGGTTGCCTCCCAACAAGCGCTATTGTTTAACGACCTTAGCTAGGCATTGATATTTCAATGATGCTCACATAAAAGACAAGAATTGAAGCACAACGAGAGCATCACAAAGCATGTGAAAATCACATCTAAGTCTAACATACTTCCTATGCATAGGCATTTTATAGGAAAACAGATTGTCAAGACAACCAATAGTTGCTATATGCAAGGAAGAAGAAAGAGACAATATCAATCTCATCATAACGAGAGGTGATTTAGTGATATGAATGTTTCTATCACCATATTTTCCTCTCTCATAATAATTACATGTGGGCTCATATTCGAATTCAACAATGTAACTATCACATAGGATATTCTTTTCATTATCCACATGCATGCAAAGTTGACGCTCTTCAAAAATAGTGGGATTATCATCAACTAAAGTCATGACTTCTCCAAACCCACTTTCAATAATATTGCACATATCATATTCATCATGAGGCTGAAACAAATTTTCAAGATCATAAGAAAAATTATCGCCCCACTCATGATCATTGCAACAAGTAGTGGACATAGCAAAACTAGCATCCCCAAGCTTAGGGTTTTGCATATTTTTAGCATGATTGTCACTAATAGAATTTATAGTGAAACCATTGCAATCATGCTTTTCATTCAAGGAGCCCTCGTGAATCACTTCATAAATTTCTTCCTATCAATTTTCGGATTCACGCATCTCAAGCAAAAATTCATAAAGATAGTCAAGTGCACTCAACTCACTAGCAATTGGATCAACATAATTGGATCTCTTAAAGAGATTAGCAAGTGGATGAGGATCCATATCACTAGATTTTTAGCAAGTGAAGATGCAAGCATATTGAAGGCACATGGCACACAAGCGAATAGAAAGCAAGCGAGAGAAAAGGGCGAACGAAAAAGACAAACGAAAAAAGGCAAACTGGTGGATTGGGGGAGAGGAAAACGAGAGGCAACTGGCAAACAAAGTAAATGCAAGAGATGAGTTTGCGACACCTACTTGGATGAGTTCTTGACTTGATTTTCCTCCCCGGCAACGGCACCAGAAATTCTTGTGCTATCCCACAGACAACAACGCCAGAAATTGACACGTTGACAGAGGCTGGGCTTGCGTTGGTTTTTCCCTTGAAGAGGAAAGGGTGATGCAGGAAAGGAGCAGTAAGTATTTCTCTCAGTTTGAGAGCCAAGGTATCGATCCAGAAGGAGGGTCTCGTCAAGTCCAGAGTACCTGCGCAAACACAAACAAGCTTGCACCCAACGCTTCAAAGGGGTTGTCAATCCCTTCAAGATTGTCTGCAAAGTGAGATCTGAAGGCGAAAAGTGCAACGAAGTAAAAAGTGTAAGGATGAAAATATGGTGTGGAGTAGACCCTGGGGGCCATAGTGTTCACTAGAGGCTTCTCTCAAAATAGCAAGTGTTACGGTGGGTGAACAAATTACTGTCGAGCAATTGAAAGAACCGCACAAAGTCATGACGATATCTAAGGCAATGATCATACATATAGGCATCACATCCGAGACAAGTAGACCGATACTTTCTGCATCTACTACTATTACTCCACACATCGACCGCTATCCAGTATGCATCTAGTGTATTGAGTTCATGACGAACAGAGTGACGCTTTAAGCAAGATGACATGATGTAGAGGGATAATCTCAAACTAATGATGAAAACCCCATCTTTTTACCCTTGATGGCAACAACACGATGCGTGCTTCGCTACCCCTTCTGTCACTGGGTGAGGTCACCGCACGGTATGAACCCAAAACCAAGCACTTCTCCCATTGCAAGAATCATAGATCTAGTTGGCCAGAAAAAACCCACAACTCGAAGAGAATTACAAGGATATGAAATCATGCATAAGAGAGATCAGAAAAAACTCAAATAAGATTCATAAATAATCTGATCATAAATCCACAATTCATCGGATCTCGACAAACACATCGCAAAAGAAGATTACATCGGATAGATCTCCATGAAGATCATGGAGAACTTTGTATTGAAGATCCAAGAGAGAGAAGAAGCCATCTAGTTACTAACTATGGACCCGTAGGTCTATGGTGAACTACTCACGCATCATCGGAGAGGCCATGGTGTCGATGAAGAAGCCCTCCGTGTCCGAATCCCCCCTCCGGCAGGGCACCAGAACGTGCCCCAGATGGGATCTTGCGGAGACAAAAGCTTGCGGCGGCGGAAAAGTACTTTCGATGATCTCTTGTTTTTTTCTGGAATTTATGGGAATATATAGGCGAAAGACCTAGGGCAAAGGGCCTCCGGGGGGCCCACAAGCCTCGATGGCGCGGCATCCCCCCTGGCCGCGGGGTGGGGGCCTGTGGGGCCCCTGAGGCTCCCCTGCCTTGGCTCCCAAGCTTCCCGATCTCCTTCCCTTCTAGAAAAAATCTTTTCGGGGATTTTCTTCTGTTTGGACTCCGTTTCAAAATCTCCTCTGAAAGGGGTCAAAAACATGGAAAAAACAGGAACTGGCACTTAGCATTGAGTTAATAAGTTAGTCCAAAAAATATATATAAAAGGCATGCGAAACATCCAAAGTTTGACAAGATAATAGCATGAAGCCATCAAAAATTATTGATACGTTGGAGACGTATCAAGCATCCCCAAGCTTAACTCCTGCTCGTCCTCGAGTAGTGAAGTGATAAAGAATGAATTTTTGCTGTGGAATGCTACCTAGCATAGTTGTCCTTTGCAACTTCTTTCACGTGGCTTGAATGTTCAGATTCGTAAGATTCAAAACAATAGTTTGCTATTGACATGAAAACAGTAATACTTCAAGCAAACTAGCAAAGTAGTCATGAACTTTAAAAATAACAAGGCCAAAGAAAGTTATCCCTACAAAATCATATAGTCTGGCTATGCTCCATCATCCTCACACAACTAATGTAAATCATGCACAACCCCGGAATTGGCCAAGTAATTGTTTTCGCACTCTTACTTTCTCAAACTTTTTATAACTATCACGCAATACATGAGCGCGAGCCATGGATATAGCACTATAGGTGGAATAGAGTGTGGTGGTGGTGGTGAGACAAAAAGGAGGAGATGGTCACACTGACTCGGCGTATCAATAGGCTATGGATATGCCCATTACTAGATATCAATGTGAATGAGTAGGGATTTCCATACAAAGGATGCACTAGAGCTATAAGTATGTGAAAGCTCGAAAGGAAAACTAGTGGGTGTGCATCCAACTTGCTTCCTCACGAAGACCTAGGGCAATTTTGAGGAAGCCCATCATTGGAATATACAAGCCAAGTTATATAATGAAGATGCCCACTAGCACAAGGTAGTGACAAAGCAAGAACTCTCAATCATGAAGAACATGGTGCTATCATGAAGCAAAAGTGTGGAAAAAGATTGTAGCATTGTCCATTCTCTCTTTTTCTCTCCTCTTTTTTTCATTTGGGCTCTTAGGCCTCTTTTTTTATTTTCTTTTTTTTTGCTTTGGGCTCTTTGGCCTCATTTTTTTATTTCCTCACATGGGACAATGCTCTAATAATGATGATCATCACACTTTTATTTACTCACAGCTCAAAGATCACAATGATGATGACTCCATAGGAAATGCCTCCGCCAGTGTACCGGGATGTGCAACGATCTAGCATGGCGTATGACGTTGAAACATCTCGCTAGCTATCTTATGATCATGCAATGGCAATATGAGAGTGATGGCACAAGTCATGATACAGAACGGTGGGAGTTGCATGGCAATATATCTCGGAATGGCTATGAAAATGTCATAGTAGGTAGATATGGTGGCTGTTTTGAGGAAGGAATTTTGTGGGTTTGTGCACCGGCGAGAATTGCGCGGCACTAGAGAGGTTAGCAATGGTGGAAGGTGAAAGTGCATCTATACCATGGGCCCACATTAGTCATGAAGAACTCACATACTTATTGCGAAAGTTATTATTATTAATCGAAACAAAGTGCTAAACGCATACTCCGAGGGGAAGGGTTGGTAGGTGTAAACCATCGCGCGATCCCGACCTCAACACAAAGGATGACAATCAATAGATCAATTATGCTCCGACTTCCTAACATAGCGGTTCACCATACGTGCATGCTACGGGAATCACTAACTCCCACACAAGTATCTCTAGATTCACAACACCCTACTAACATAACTCTCAATATTACCGAATCGACGTCTCAAAACTAATTGAGAGGAATAGAAACTTCTCTTTATACTCAATGCACATGAAGATGGAGGTTTTTGCATCCTCTTTGGGTACCTAGCACATTTGGGACTACTTTCATAGCATAAGCCAACTACCAAATCACGCACCTCCGTGCTCTAAAGATATAAGTGAAGCACAAGAGCAAAAGTATCTAGCTCAAAAGATATAAGTGGAGCATTATGAGCATTCTAGCAAAATCACGATGAGTGCATGTCTCTCTCTATCTGAAAGAGGTGTGCAGAAAGGATGATTGTTACACAACAAAAAGAAAAGACTCCTAAGATACAAGACGCTCCAAGCAAAACACATATCATGTGGTGAATAAAAATATAGCTCCAAGTAATGTTACCGATGGATTGAAGACGAAAGAGGGGATGCCTTCCCGGGGCATCCCCAAGCTTAGGCTTTTTGGTGTCCTTGAATTTGGCTTGGGATGACTTGGGTATCCCCACGCTTGAGCTCTTTCCACTCTTTATCTTTTTGTCCATGAGAACATCACCCAAAACTTGAAAACTTCCCAACACAAAACTTAAACAGAAACTTGTGATAACATTAGTACAAGAAAACAAACTACCACTTCTTTTGGTACTGTAGCAAACTTGAATTATGTCTATATTGGTGTTGGGCTACTGTATTCTCACTTTTCCATGGCTATTACCCCCCGATACTAACCATAGTTTCATCAAAACAAGCAACCAACTCAACAAAAACAGAATCTGTCAAAAACAGGCCAGTCTGTAGCAATCTGTATACTTCGTATACTTCTGGTACCTCTAAAAATCTGAACAATTACTACGGCCTGGGAAAAAAGCATATCAATCAGAAGCAAAAAGAATCAACTCAAAAGCTCTTTCTGAATAAAAATGAAAAATCATCTCTTGAGTGAAACGTTTCTGTCTTTTTCCAGCAGGATCAAACAACCATTACCAAGACTAGTTATAAAGGCTTTGCTTGGCTCAAACAAAAAAGAAACACAAAAAACACAATCACAACAGAATTATGAAAGTGTGGACGCAACAAAACAGAAAGAAAAAGATAAATTCATTGGGTTGCCTCCAAACAAGCGCTATTGTTTAACGCCCTTAGCTAGGCATTGATATTTTACTGATGCTCACATAAAAGACAAGAATTGAAGCACAACGAGAGCATCATAAAGCATGTGAAAATCACATCTAAGTCTAACATACTTCCTATGCATAGGCATTTTATAGGAAAACAGATTGTCAAGACAACCAATAGTTGCTATATGCAAGGAAGAAGAAAGAGACAATATCAATCTCATCATAACGAGAGGTGATTTAGTGATATGAAAGTTTCTACCACCATATTTTCCTCTCTCATAATAATTACATGTGGGATCATATTCGAATTAAACAATGTAACTATCACATAGGATATTCTTTTCATTATCCACATGCATGCAAAGTTGACGCTCTTCAAAAATAGTGGGATTATCATCAACTAAAGTCATGACTTCTCCAAACACACTTTCAATAATATTGCAAATATCATATTCATCATGAGGCTGAAACAAATTTTCAAGATCATAAGAAAAATTATCGCCCCACTCATGATCATTGCAACAAGTAGTGGACATAGCAAAACTAGCATCCCCAAGCTTAGGGTTTTGCATATTTTTAGCATGATTGTCACTAATAGAATTTATAGTGAAACCATTGCAATCATGCTTTTCATTCAAGGAGCCCTCGTGAATCACTTCATAAATTTCTTCCTCACAATTTTCCGATTCACGCATCTCAAGCAAAACTTCATAAAGATAGTCAAGTGCACTCAACTCACTAGCAATTGGATCAACATAATTGGATTTCTTAAAGAGATTAGCAAGTGGATGAGGATCCATATCACTAGATTTTCAGCAAGCGAAGATGCAAGCATATTGAAGGCACATGGAACACAAGCGAACAGAAAGCAAGCGAGAGAAAAGGGCGAACGAAAAAGACAAACGAAAAAAGGCAAACTGGGGAGTGGGGGAGAGGAAAACGAGAGGCAACTGGCAAACAAAGTAAATGCAAGAGATGAGTTTGCAACACCTACTTGGATGAGTTCTTGACTTGATTTTCCTCCCCGGCAACGGCGCCAGAAATTCTTGTGCTATCCCACAAACAACAACGCCAGAAATTGACACGTTGACACAGGCAGGGCTTGCGTTGGTTTTTCCCTTGAAGAGGAAAGGGTGATGCAGCACAGGAGCAGTAAGTATTTCCCTCAGTTTGAGAACCAAGGTATCGATCCAGAAGGAGGGTCTCGTCAAGTCCAGAGTACCTGCGCAAACACAAACAAGCTTGCACCCAACGCTTCAAAGGTGTTGTCAATCCCTTCAAGATTGTTTGCAAAGTGAGATCAGAAGGCGGAAAATGCAACGAAGTAAAAAGTGTAAGGCTGAAAATATGGTGTGGAGTAGACCCTGGGGGGCATAGTGTTCACTAGAGGCTTCTCTCAAAATAGCAAGTGTTACGGTGGGTGAACAAATTACTGTCGAGCAATTGGTAGAACCGCACAAAGTTATGACGATATCTAAGGCAATGATCATACATATAGTCATCACGTCCGAGACAAGTAGACCGATACTTTCTGCATCTACTACTATTACTCCACACATCGACCGCTATCCAGCATGCATCTAGTGTATTGAGTTCATGACGAACAGAGTGACGCTTTAAGCAAGATGACATGATGTAGAGGGATAATCTCAAACTAATGATGAAAACCCCATCTTTTTACCCTTGATGGCAACAACACGATGTGTGCTTTGCTACCCCTTCTGTCACTGGGTGAGGTCACCGCACGGTATGAACCCAAAACCAAGCACTTCTCCCATTGCAAGAATCATAGATCTAGTTGGCCAGACAAAACCCACAACTCGAAGAGAATTACAAGGATATGAAATAATGCATAAGAGAGATCACAAAAAACTCAAATAAGATTCATAAATAATCTGATCATAAATCCACAATTCATTGGATCTCGACAAACACATCGCAAAATAAGATTACATCGGATAGATCTCCATGAAGATCATGGAGAACTTTGTATTGAAGATCCAAGAGAGAGAAGAAGCCATCTAGTTACTAACTATGGACCCGTAGGTCTATGGTGAACTACTCACGCATCATCGGAGAGGTCATGGTGTCGATGAAGAAGCCCTCCGTGTCCGAATCCCCCTCCGGCAGGGCACCAGAACGTGCCCCAGATGGGATCTTGCGGAGAAAGAAGCTTGCGGCGGCGGAAAAGTACTTTCGAAGATCTCTTGTTTTTTTTCTTGAATTTATGGGAATATATAGGCGAAAGACCTAGGGCAAAGGGCATCCAGGGGGCCCACAAGCCTGGATGGCGCGGCCTCCCCCCTGGCCGCGGGGTGGGGGCTTGTGGGGCCCCTGAGGCTCCCCTGCCTTGGCTCCCAAGCTTCTCGATCTTCTTCCCTTCCAGAAAAAATCTTTTCGGGGATTTTCTTCTGTTTGGACTCCATTTCAAAATCTCCTCTGAAAGGGGTCAAAAACATGGAAAAACAGGAACTGGCACTTAGCATTGAGTTAATAAGTTAGTCCCAAAAAATATATAAAAGGCATGCAAAACATCCAAAGTTTGACAAGATAATAGCATGAAGCCATAAAAAATTATTGATACGTTGGAGACGTATCAAGCATTCCCAAGCTTAACTCCTGCTCGTCCTCGAGTAGTGAATTGATAAAGAATAAATTTTTGCTCTGGAATGCTACCTAGCATAGTTGTCCTTTGCAACTTCTATCACGTGGCATGAATGTCCAGATCCGTAAGATTCAAAACAATAGTTTGCTATTGACATGAAAACAGTAATACTTCAAGCAAACTAGCAAAGTAGTCATGAACTTTAAAAATAACAAGGCCAAAGAAAGTTATCCCTACAAAATCATATAGTCTGGCTATGCTCCATCATCCTCACATAACTAATGTAAATCATGCACAACCCCGGAATTGGCCAAGTAATTGTTTTCGCACTCTTACTTTCTCAAACTTTTTATAACTATCACGCAATACATGAGCGCGAGCCATGGATATAGCACTATAGGTGGAATAGAGTGTGGTGGTGATGGTGAGACAAAAAGGAGGAGATGGTCACACTGACTCGGCGTATCAATAGGCTATGGAGATGCCCATTAATAGATATCAATGTGAATGAGTAGGGATTGCCATACAAAGGATGCACTAGAGCTATAAGTATGTGAAAGCTCGAAAGGAAAACTAGTGGGTGTGCATCCAACTTGCTTCCTCACGAAGACCTAGGGCAATTTTGAGGAAGCCCATCATTGGAATATACAAGCCAAGTTATATAATGAAGATTCCCACTAGCATATGGTAGTGACAAAGCAAGAAGCTCTCAATCATGAAGAACATGGTGCTATCATGAAGCACAAGTGTGGAAAAAGATAGTAGCATTGTCCATTCTCTCTTTTTCTCTCCTCTTTTTTTTCATTTGGGCTCTTAGGCCTCTTTTTTTTTTCTTTTTGGGCTCTTTGGCCTCTTTTTATTTATTTCCTCACATGGGACAATGCTCTAATAATGATGATCATCACACTTTTATTTACTCACAGCTCAATGATCACAATGATGATGACTCCATAGGAAATGCCTCCGCCAGTGTACCGGGATGTGCAACGATCTAGCATGGCGTATGACGTTGAAACATCTCGCTAGCTATCTTATGATCATGCAATGGCAATATGAGAGTGACGGCACAAGTCATGATACGGAACGGTGGGAGTTCCATGGCAATATATCTCGGAATGGCTATGAAAATGTCATAGTAGGTAGATATGGTGGCTGTTTTGAGGAAGGAATTTGGTGGGTTTGTGCACCGGCGAGAATTGCGCGGCACTAGAGAGGCTAGCAATGGTGGAAGGTGAAAGTGCATCTATACCATGGGATCACATTAGTCATGAAGAACTCACATACTTATTGCGAACGTTTTTATTAGTAATCAAAACAAAGTGCTAAACGCATACTCCGAGGGGAAGGGTTGGTAGGTGTAAACCATCACGCGATCCCGACCTCAACACAAAGGATGACAATCAATAGATCAATTATGCTCCGACTTCCTAACATAGCTGTTCACCATACGTGCATGCTACGGGAATCACTAACTCCAACACAAGTATCTCTAGATTCACAACACCCTACTAACATAACTCTAAATATTACCGAATCCATGTCTCAAAACAAATTGAGAGGAATCGAAACTTCTCTTTCTACTAAATGCACATGAAGATGGAGGTTTTTTGCATCCTCTTTGGGTACCTAGCACATTTGGGATTACTTTCATAGCATAAGCCAACTACCAAATCACGCACCTCCGTGCTCTAAAGATATAAGTGAAGCACAATAGATGTCATGCAAGTTCTTTTTCCTAAGCACATATGACTATATACGGAGTACATGCCTACATCACATTGATGAACTTAAGCTAGTTGCGTATCATTTTCCGTTGTAACTGTTGCATGATGAATGCCATCCAGCACAATTATCCATCACCGATCCAATGCCTATGAGTTTGTCCTGCTGGTCCTTGCTAGTTACTTTGCTGTTGTCACACTTGCTACTGCTCTCACACTTGCTATTGCTGTCACACTTGTTACTACTGTTACCGCTGCTACTGTTACCACTGCTACCATTGCTATCGTACCACCTTGCTACTGATACTTTGCTTGCAGATACTAAATCTTTCAGGTGTGGCTGAATTGACAACTCAGCTGCTAATACTCGAGAGTATTCTTTCGCTCCCCTTGTGTCAAATCAAAAATTTGGGTTGAATACTCTACCCTCGAAAAATGTTGCGATCCCCTATACTTGTGGGTTATCAAGACCTCAGGAATAGTTTTCCGCTAACAACCATCAGATCATGCAACTCCCGAACACCGGAGGAATACCTTGTGTGTATCAAACATCGCAACATAACTGGGTGAGTATAAAGGTGCTCTACAGGTATCTCCGAAGGTGTCTGTTGGGTTGGTGTGTATCAAGACTGGGATTTGTCACTCAGTGTGACGGATAGGTATCTCGGGGCCCACTCGGTAATACAACATCACAACAAGCCTTGCAAGCAATGTCACCAAGGAGTTAGTTACGAGATATTGTATTGCGGAATGAGTAAAGAGACTTGCTAGTAACAAGATTGAACTAGGTATGAAGATACCGACGATCGAATCTCAGGCAAGTAACATACCGAAGGACAAAGGGAACAACATACGGGATTAACTGAATCCTTGACATAGAGGTTCTACCGATAGAGATCTTCGTTGAATATGTGGGAGCCAATATGGACATCTAGGTCCCGCTATTGTTTATTGACCGGAGAGTGTCTTAGGTCATGTCTGCATAGTTCTCGAACCCGCAGGGTGTGCACACTTAAGGTTCGGTGACGTTTTGGTATAGTTGAGTTATAGGTGTTGGTAACCTAAAGTTGTTCGGAGTCCCGGATGAGATCCAGGATGTCACGAGGAGCTCCGGAATGGTCCGAAGGTAAAGATTGATATATAGGAAGTCTTGTTTTGGTCACCGAAAAAGTTTCGAGCTCATCGATAGTGTACCGGGAGTGCCGGGAGGGGTGCCGGGGACCATCGGGAGGGGTGTCACGCCCCAAGGGGCCTCATGGGCTATGGTAAGAGATAAACCAGCCCCTAGTGGGCTGGAATAAGTTCTCACTAATGCCCATAAAGTTTGAGAAGGAAAAAACACAAGGTGGAAAGAGTTTCCAAGTGGAAAGGAGGAATCCTACTCCTAGTAGGATTGGAGTAGGACTCCTCCACCTCCAATTTCGGCCAAACCATGAGGGTTTGAGGCTGCCTCCTCTCCTCCCTCCATCCTATATATACTAGAGGTATTGAGGGTTTTTGAGACACACAATTTCAGCCACGTGCTGCTGAAAAGACCTCGATGACGCCTAGAGGGGGGGGGGGTGAATAGGCTATTTAAAAACTTCTTCGGATTTGGCTTGAAACTAATGCGGAAATAAACTAAGAGGGTACTTGTCAAGCACAAATCCTAAATGCACTAGGCACTGCAACGTGTATCAACAACACGATCTACCAAGATGAACACAATACAGTTACTAACAAGCACAAGGAAGTTACACAAACTTACTTGAGCTATATCACACGACAAGTAGGTGAACAACACAAGATACTAGATCACACTATATCACACGATATATCAAAGGCTGCAAGTATGAACATGTGGATATAGAAGGTATGCTTGAATGATTAATCTTGTACAAGAAATAGCCAACACAATATAATGAGCACAAACAATATGCAATGTATGTATGCTCAAGTAACACAAGTAAACCACAAGTAAGGAGTTAGGGTTAAGGATAACCAAGGTCACTGAGACGAAGATGTATCCCGATGTTCATTTCCTTGGAGGGAAGCTAGTCACCGTTAGAGAGGTGGATGTTACCACGAAGGCACACCAACGCCACGAAGGCTCACCCTATTCTCCCTTTGAGATAACACCACGAAGGCGTTTCTCAACCACTAGTGGTAAGCCTTTGAGGTGGCTTCCAAACCCTCACAAACTTTTCCGGGGGTAATCACACGGATTGATTCCTCTCCGAAGAACTCCTACCGCCTAGGAGTCTCCAACCTCCAAGAGTAACAAGATCACGGGAAATGCTCAAAACTTGCTCAAATCTCAAATAGCTTGGGTTGAGAGAAGGAGAGGGAGACGATCTATCTTTTGATTGGAACAACTCTCAAAGGGGCTCACAAATGCTCTTGGGATCTAAGATTTGGTGTGAGCAAATGTGTGTCAGGTGGAAATGTGTTCTTATGAGGATATGGCTGTGTTGGGCACCCTCTCACGAAGTGGGAGGGGGGTATTTAAAGTGAGGAGAGAAAAACAGCCGTTGGGGACACATTAAGTCACACAAGGGTCGGACGTCCGGCAGTTTCCGAAAGTCCGGGCGTCCGCAAGGGGTCGGACGTCCGGGAGCTGTAGATATGTCTGGAAACACTGTGAGTTGAACAGGGACAGGACATCCGAAGAAGGCCGGAAATCCGAGTTATTCGACTCAACTTCTTCTGGTGCAAGGTTCCGGATTTCCGAAGGGGTTGGACGTCCGGCCCTCGGACGTCCGGAGGGAGCCGGGAATCCGAGTTATAGAGCTCACATTCTTCTGGTGCAGGGCTCCGGATTTCTGAAGCTGGTCGGTCGACCGGCCCTCGGATGTCCGGAGGGAGCCGGAAATCCGAGTTCTAGGGCTCAAGTTCTTATGGTGCAGGGCTCCGGATTTCCGAAGCCTGTCGGTCGTCCGACCCTTGACCGGCCCTCGGACGTCCGGAGGGAGCCGGAAGTCCGAGACATTAGACCTGTTTTGAGATAGGAGCAGAGTAGAGACTATGTGATATTGAGCAGAATAGTGGATATCTAGTTTGAGCAAGTTCATCACAAAAACCTGTGATCCCCTCTTAATAGTGCGGGATCCCTAAAGACTCAAGAATTGTAAAAGGGATACCGATGACCCAAAATTGAGTGTGTACTTTTATTCGCTGATCATCACTCCGCACCGCTAACATCAAAGTAACTGATGCCTTGAGTTAGCCCTTTCACTTGAGCTTGATGTTGTTGTTCCTTCTTGGCTCAAGTTGAAAGCAAGACATGATGAAGTCTTCAAGTAGCTCTCCCATACACAATGTGGAAAGCCTAGCTTATGTATTCATCTTCATTTGTCCATCATGTGAACATTCACAAGAATCAAGCATGTAGTGCTCAGGAATGCTTATCTTGATCTTGTCCTTGTTAGCACATGAGCTTGTCCTTATCAACACATGATCATTAACAATAGTTTCAATGATATATTCGTGATGATCCACTTGAACTTGCACACCACAATCTTGATGACGATCACCACTTGACGTCATCCTTCATGGGTTGTATGAGATCTTCCTTTTGATGCAAGCCCATGGAAGCACACCTAACCCCCACATAGGACTCTCACAAAGACCATGGGTTAGTACACAAACACGTAATGGACAATGCTTACCATACCATGGGATCACTTGATCCCTCTCGGTACATCTTATATGCTTTGTGTGTTGATCATCTTGATTTACTCTTTGTCTGAGATCTTGATCAACCTAGTGTCTCTATGACCATTCTTTGGATAATACTTTGAATACCATCTTGGTCATCATATAAACTCCTTGAACCCAACAGATGGACTCCAAGAAGTGCCTATGGAAAAATCCTATAAATATAACTTAAGGCAACCATTAGCCCATAGGAATTGTCATCAATTATCAAAACTACATATGGAGATATATGCTCTAACAATCTCCCCCATTTTGGTAATTAAAGACAACCACTTCAAGAGAGTTTATATAAGGAAATAAGCATAACCAAGCGCACACATACAAGGTAATAATGCATGTGTGCAAGATGTAAATGCTTACGCAATAAAAGCAAAACCCTCTAAACATATCCACAATAAACTCTCTAAACTTCTCCCCCATTGGCATCGATTGCCAAAATGGACGAAAAGTTTAGAAAGCCAATATAGTAGGTGGTCCTCCAAAAAGTGTGTACTTCTCAGCAGATGAGTGCAGAGAAATACATAAATACAATGATAAGTAGTTGGAGGAAAACAAACTATATGGAGGACCCAAAGATTGCAAATAAAAGGATCGTATGCCACAAAGACATACAAAATTAGAGGCAAGCAATCAAAAGATTCCAGATGGAACAAACAATCATATGGTCCTTCGAACCACATGAATAAAAGATATTATGATAAAGGAAACAGAGTGTTTTATCAAAAACTAGAGAAGCTCCCCATGATTTGTGCACTAATATGAGATTTTTGTATTTGATACAGGTGCACAAAATAGGATCGTTGCTCCCCCACAATGAATAAAAACACACAACGAGTGCAAGAAGATAGATGAGACAATAAGCATATCAATTGCACAAAACAAATGGTTGAGCAACATGTAAAAGAAGCAACTTAAGAATAGGCTCAACCAAAGTAATTTGTGTGAGTCATGGCAAAGCACTTGAGAAGACTAAGATAAGGATGAGCATTACTCATCGACATAGTCTTGATGAAATGAGATACAAAGTGCAAGACATATCATTCCCACACACACATACTAGAAAATGGGTTCAAAAGCTTACTAATAAACAAAATAAGAACCAACGCTTGTGACAACCCATTGTGAAGCTAGGAAGTAAGAACCTTGTCAAGAGGAGGGATACTAATTTAAATGGCAAAACCCTCATCAAGACAAGCATGAGGAAAAATAATCTTCACGGCCAAAGAGTGCATCAAAATGTAGGAAAATAAGATACGCACTCAAAATAAATCCTTTCACGAAGCCACCAAAAACTGAAAAAGGAAATGTAACGATGGACGTGAAAGAAAAGAGGATATCAATTAGAGATGTAACTTCTCTCATGTGTAAAAAGATTCTAAGTAGAAGACAATCATGATGATATATATCCACAAAGAAGGATGTACACACGAAATGGTTACAAGAAGGAACAAACTAGATATCCAAAAGGAAGTCATAAATATATCAATGGGATCTTTTGCTTGGAAGCATAGCACATGGCCTAATATTTTCTTATTGTACAATATGAACTTCCAACATACGAACATCAAAGACATCCCAACTAGTAGTAAGACATCATCGTTCGGATGCTTTGAGAAAGCAAACAAGTACTTCAAGAACGAATCAAGAGATTCATGCCATGATGCAACCTGGAAAAGAAAAGACAGGTTGGGGCCTTTGCAAGAAAAGACTGCATGAAGTGGATACTTGTTACCGAGACAACATTGGATTGATGTAGTAGATAGTTGTTCTTTGATCATCCTAACTTGGCTCCAATAATCACATGGTCTCAACACCTTCCTTATAGGTGAGCCGAGCATCCAATGCATCTCCAGTTGTTCTTGGAACAGCAAAACAAACAAAATGGTGCCCAAACTCATTGGGACCAAAGAGTTAGAAAACCAACAATACATAGGACAAACTCCACATACATATGTGCATATAGATATGACTTTGAATTTCATGCACACTTTAGCCAATTTATGACAAGGTGGAGTTTCCCTTATATATTGGGTCAAAGAAGGAAAGCAAGCAAAAGAAGTTGTATATAGTAGATATGCATGCTCAAGACTCTCAAGAATCAACTCAACACAAAGTTGATAAGTCACCAAAAGACAAGGTATCAAGTGATAATAAGATCCTAAACAAAAAAGAAATATCACTTGAAGGATATCAACTAAAAGATACCTCAAGGAATGAGATATCCATTGACACATGCCAAATAAAAGGAAACAAGAAACCAATTGAAGGAAAACAAACACGAGGTATCTAATTTCCAAAAGAGAGCTAGGTTCCAACAAACCAAGCCCTCGACAAATTTTCATGATGGCACAAAGCATCATAAAGAGCAAGACTTGCCTCCCATCAACACACACTTGATGGGGATCAAAAGATTTTATGATGGGTGAATAAAGAGAGTGTTCTAAAGAAAATAGGATAGCTCCCCCAAGGGACGTGCATTATATAGAATTTCCATTTAAATACAAAATGCACACGATGGGATCATCACTTTCTCTATATCTATAAAAACACTAGACATGTTAAAATAGATCCATAAGAGGCAAGGAAGACAAACGAAACACAAAATCCAATGTAAAGACGATTAGCAATTCCTATCACATGATGGGAATACCAATTGTCAAGGACAAGAAGTATTTTGGAAGTGATACTCATTGGTAAATCGCAAATATATCCAAGATCATCTTTACCCATAGAACGCAAGAAAATGACACTTCTAGAGCTAACATGCCACCTAGGAACAAGATAATTTACAATATCAACACTAAGTGGCAACACCTCAAATGTACACATTTTCTAGTTTTGTAATATGCACATAGCATATTACTCCCCCATAATGTGATAAACCGTCAATATTAACAACTGGCAAATTAAAACCAACAAGAGATACTTAATGGACCATATAGAATTTGAATTTCTCATGAGTAAGACATACCACATAGAAACTAGATAATCTTGAAATATCAAAACTAAGTGGTATTCCCCATGTATACACATTTATAGGATTGTGAGGTGTGCAAAGCACATCACTCCCCCACAATGGGATAATCCATTAATCTCTCACAAGAGCCAACAAAAATACAAACAAGACGCAAAAAGGCTC
Organism: Hordeum vulgare subsp. vulgare; assembly: GCF_904849725.1. Taxonomy (NCBI): domain Eukaryota; kingdom Viridiplantae; phylum Streptophyta; class Magnoliopsida; order Poales; family Poaceae; genus Hordeum; species Hordeum vulgare. Next base: position 498,866,080 of record NC_058518.1, read on the forward strand.
AATACAAGACTCACATGTACATGATATGCAAACCAACATACACAAACTCAATTACTCAAGATAAGCAAGTTGGAAGCACAACATATACAAACGCATGCATGGTACAAAACCACAACATGCAAAGGGGCAAGCACCTAACAATGTAAACAGTTTAAGTATAAGTTACCATAAGGAGGCACATTGGATATAAGATAGAAACTCGATAATCCAAATGACTTGGCTTGAGATAATATGAATGATGAAGACCCCTTAATTCTTCATTATGTATCCAAGTCTCTAATGTCCTCCATAGTCACCTATTGATCAAGTTTGAACTTGTTGGTCCCCAACTACGTTGGGTCCTAAGAGGTTAATCACAATAGGCTTGGCAACCCAAATGGTTCTTTTCTTGACACCATTTTGAGTACCAACAAACTTGGCAAACACATTGCCAACCTTATCCTTCCCAAGGAAATAGATATCATCAATAGTGATTGGGTTGGATAAGTTACCTCTTGTGCAAGACGAAGCGACGTGACCCTTCTCACGACATAAGTAGCAATATCTACCCTTTTCTTTCTTCCCAGTTGATTTCTCACCTCGGGGAGTGTTGGCTTGGGTCTTATTGGGAAGAGGCCTTCCTTCAACTTGTAGTTGAATATGTGATTGATTTTGTGCCCGCTTCCCTTGTTGCTTGTGACTTTGAGACTTCGTCTTCAGAGAGCAAGATCTAACATGGTGCCCTTTAACTTTGCACTTGAAGCAAATGATTTTGGCCGAATTCTTGACTTGTTCTAGGCCCCTCTTGTTCTTGTTTGAGTTTACTCCAACATCAGTTTTGTCATTCGGAGATGTTTGCTCACACAGGACGTTGTTGAGTGTGGACATCCCTTCATGACACTGTTCCAAGTCTTTCTTCAAAGAAGTGACTTGGGCCTTGAGCTCTTCGATTTCCTCTGCACGGCTAGTATCAATGCAAGTACTATAGGAAGTGCTTCAATGTTAGAGCAACAAGGCAAGGAAAGTAATTCATCACACGAGGTAGCAATATTATGAGTAGACGAATTACGAGGACTAGCACATGGAAATATAGTACTTTGACTAGAAGTAGTGCCATTGTCCACATGAGGCTCACTTGATGTTACCTTGGTGATGATAGCCTCATGAGCTAACCTTTGCACATTATAGGATGTTAGAAGATCGGCATGAGAGCTTGTGAGCATTACATGGTTTTCTTCCAACTTCCCATAATTGCTAGTTAGTAAATCAAGTTGAGCACGTAGCTCAATATTCTCCTTCAATGTTGATACTTCAAATGAGGTAGAGTTAGATGTACAAGTATCATCAACAATATGAGAGGAGTAAGTAGCAAATAGAGACTTCTCATGAGTAGATTGAAGCTCCTCATAGATCTTAGAGGTTATGATGAGCTCTCCCTTGACATTGTTGCATTCAAGGAGAAGGACCTCAAAATCCTTTTTAAGTTTATCATGAGTAACTTCAATCTCTCCTTTTGAAGATCTTAAGTCTCTACATGCTTGATAACTCTTCTCAAGTTCATGTTCAAGTTGTTCACTTTTAGCTTGTTCATGATTAAGTGAATCATTACAATTTGCAAAGTAAGCAAGAACATCTTGGAATCTTTGAAGAGCGTTATTTTTAGCTTTATGAAGAATTTTACTGATCACATAGATATTTTCACTCAAGTCATCATCATCATCCTCATCGCAAATATCATCGTTATTGCACAGGGAAGATGATACCTCATTATTACCTCTTGCCATGAGGCACATGTGAACTAGAGGAGTTGATGATGATTCTTTTGGTGAATCAGATTCTTCATTAGTCAAAAGTACTTCATATTTCTTGATTTCCCCTAAATGATTAGTCATAGAGCAACTAGGGAGAAACAAGATATTTTGATCAAGAGGACACGAGGAAGCATGCATATCACCACAGACATTTGTCGAGGGATCTTTAGGTGAAATGCATGACCTATCAGCACAATAATTTACACTATGTGTGGTGCTAGATATGCTCGTGTCCATAGAGGCTATGACATTTTCATCAACATATATTTCTTCACTCACCATGTCATTACCTTGTGAGATTGAAGATGCTGAGGTGTGCAAGCAATCGGATATGGAAGTAGTGGTGGACTCTTTAAGATCGAAAAGAGTGGAGAGCTCATGCACCAACTCCTTCATCATAATACCGTCTTCATCAAGATTGGACCCACCATATATATCTTCAAGTTTAGTCCAAACTTCATGAGCTGACTTGCAAGTTGAGATAGACTTAAACACTTCAGGACTTATGGTTCGATGAATGGCAAGAAAAGCCTCACAATCAAGATACATTTCATTAGTAGATGAAGATGCATCATCCTTTTTGTCGGCAATCCCTACAAGAACAATTCGTAAAGTATTTGGGCCCATGGCCCGAAAGTGATGAAGCATACGGATTCTCCATAGGGTATAATTTGTGCCATCAAAGTCAAAGGTGCCATTGTGCACTAATCCAATAGTCGACATCGATACTCTCTAGGTCGTGAAACCTAATTAAAGAGAGACCTAGCTCTGATACCAATTGAAAAGACCTCGATGACGCCTAGAGGGGGGGTGAATAGGCTATTTAAAAACTTCTTCGGATTTGGCTTGAAACTAATGCGGAAATAAACTAAGAAGGTACTTGTCAAGCACAAATCCTAAATGCACTAGGCACTGCAACGTGTATCAACAACACGATCTACCAAGATGAACAATACAGTTACTAACAAGCACAAGTAAGTTACACAAACTGACTTGCGCTATATCACACGACAAGTAGGTGAACAACACAAGATACTAGATCACACTATATCACACGATATATCAAAGGCTGCAAGTATGAACGTGTGGATGCAGAAGGTATGCTTGAATGATTAATCTTGTACAAGAAATAGCCAACACAATATAATGAACACAAACAATATGCAATGTATGTATGCTCAAGTAACACAAGTAAACCAAAAGTAAGGAGTTAGGGTTAAGGATATCCAAGGTCACTGAGACGAAGATATATCCCGATGTTCACTTGCTTGGAGGGAAGCTAGTCACCGTTAGAGAGGTGGATGTTACCACGAAGGCACACCAACGCCACGAAGGCTCACCCTATTCTCCCTTTGAGATAACACCACGAAGGCGTTTCTCAACCACTAGTGGTAAGGCTTTGAGGTGGCTTCCAAACCCTCACAAACTTTTCCGGGGGTAATCACACGGATTGATTACTCTCTGAAGAACTCCTACCGCCTAGGAGTCTCCAACCTACAAGAGTAACAAGATCACGGGAAATGCTCAAAACTTGCTCAAATCTCTAATAGCTTGGGTTGAGAGAAGGAGAGGGAGACGATCTATCTTTTGATTGGAAAAACTCTCAAAGGGGCTCACAAATGCTCTTGGGATCTAAGATTTGGTGTGAGCAAATGTGTGTGAGGTGGAAATGTGTTCTTATGAGGATATGGCTGTGTTGGGCACCCTCTCACGAAGTGGGAGGGGGGTATTTATAGTGACGAGAGAAAAACAGCCTTTGGGGACACTTTAAGTCACACAAGGGTCGGACGTCCGGCAGTTTCCGGAAGTCCGGGCGTCCGCAAGGGGTCGGACGTCCCACAGGGGTCGGTCGTCCGAGAGCTGTAGATATGTCTGGAAACACTGTGAGTTGAACAGGGACCGGACGTCCGAAGAAGGCTGGAAATCCGAGTTATTCGATTCAACTTCTTCTGGGGCAAGGTTCCGGATTTCCGAAGGGGTCGGACGTCCGGCCCTCGGATGTCCGGAGGGAGCCGGGAATCCGAGTTATAGAGCTCGCATTCTTCTGGTGCAGGGCTCCGGATTTCCGAACCTGGTCGGTCGACCGGCCCTCGGATGTCCGCAGGGAGCCGGAAATCCGAGTTGTAGGGCTCAAGTTCTTATGGTGCAGGGCTCCGGATTTCCGAAGCCTGTCGGTCGTCCGACCCTTGACCGGCCCTCGGACGTCCGGAGGGAGCCGGAAGTCCGAGACATTAGACCTGTTTTGAGATAGGAGCAGAGTAGAGACTATGTGGTATTGAGCAGAATAGTGGATATCTAGTTTGAGCAAGTTCATCACAAAAACCTGTGATCCCCTCTTAATAGTGCGGGATCCCTAAAGACTCAAGAATTGTAAAAGGGATACCGATGATCCATACTTGATTGTGTACTTTTATTCGCTGATCATCACTCCACACCGCTAACATCAAAGTAACTGATACCTTGAGTTAGCCCTTTCACTTGAGCTTGATGTTGTTGTTCCTTCTTGGCTCAAGTTAAAAGCAAGACATGATGAAGTCTTCAAGTAGCTCTCCCATACACAATGTGGAAAGCCTAGCTTATGTATTCATCTTCATTTGTCCATCATGTGAACATCCACAAGAATCAAGCATGTAGTGCTCAGGAATGCTTATCTTGATCTTGTCCTTGTTAGCACATGAGCTTGTCCTTATCAACACATGATCATTAACAATAGTTTCAATGATATATTCGTGTTGATCCACTTGAACTTGCACACCACAATCTTGATGACGATCACCACTTGACGTCATCCTTCATGGGTTGTATGAGATCTTCCTTTTGACGCAAGCCCATGGAAGCACACCTAACCCCCACATAGGACTCTCACAAAGACCATGGGTTAGTACACAAACACGTAATGGACAATGCTTACCATACCATGGGATCACTTGATCCCTCTCGGTACATCTTATACACTTCGTGTGTTGATCATCTTGATTTACTCTTTGTCCGTGTTCTTGATCAACCTAGTGTCTCTATGACCATTCTTTGGATAATACTTTGAATACCATCTTGGTCATCATATAAACTCCTTGAACCCAAGAGATGGACTTCAAGAAGTGCCTATGGACAAATCCTATAAATATAACTTAAGGAAACCATTAGCCCATAGGAATTGTCATCAATTACCAAAACCACATATGGAGATATATGCTCTAACAGCTGCCCTCTCTCTCTAGATCTATTTCTCCTCTAATTTCAGCGATGCTTAGGCGAAGCCCTGCTGGAATAGCACTACCACCACCACCACGACGCCGCCGTGCTGGAGAACTCATCTACCTCTCCGCCCCCTCTTGCTGGATCAAGAAGGTGGAGATCGTCATCAAGCTGTATGTGTGCTGAACGCGGAGGTGCCTTCCGTTCGGCACTAGATCGGGAAGGATCGTGATGAAGTTCGCGGGACGGATGGTGATGAGATCGCGGGATGGATCGTGATGAGATCGAGGGACGGATCGTGATGAGATCGTACGACTACGGCGATTTGAATCGCGGAAATGTTCCACTACATCAATTGCGTTATATACGCTTTCGCTTAGCGATCTACAAGGGTATGTAGATTCACTGTCCCCTGTCGTAGATGATCATCACCATGGATAGGTATTGCGTGTGCGTAGGAATTTTTTTTGTTTCCCATGCTACGTTCCCCAACAACACACGCCCTTTTTCTCTCCGATAGAGAGATTCTGCTGAGGAAACTTCCCTCAGTGAGGGGAAATCGAATCCTCTCGAGGTGAAAACCTGGGCACACGCCCTTTTTCTCTTCGACAGAGAGATTCTGCTGAGGAAACTTCCCTCCGGGAGGGGGAAATCGAAGCCATCGTTATCACCAACTCTTCCTCCTTTGTGGAAGGACCAAATTTTGTCAACATCTTCACTACAACCATCTCATCTCTAACCCTCGTTCATCTCTTGTATTCATACTCTGCTTGAAAACCTCAGATTGGTACTTGTGGTTTACTATTTGTGTTGATTACTGATACGTCCCAAACGTATCTATAATTAGTAATTACTGCTTGTTCCATGATCTTTTGGGTGACATTGTTATATGTTTTTTCTACACTTTTATATCATTTTATACATATTTGGACTAACCTACTAACTTAGTGCACCCAGTGCCAGTTCATGTCTACTCATGTCTATTTTGCAGGGGCTTTTACCCAATTTTCCAGAGCCCCAAAAATCCCGAGAAAAATATATAAAAATCAGCATACCGGAAGCTTCCAGATCACCGAAGATGGGCCAGAGGGGGGCTAGGGGCCGCCCAGGCGAATTGTGGGCACGACCTACCCCTAGGCCGCGTAGGGAGGCCGCCTGGGTGGGTGATACACCTCCGTCGTATCTACTTTTCCAAACTCTTTTGCCCTTGTTTTGGACTCTAATTTGCATGATTTGAATGGAACTAACCCAGACTGACACTGTTTTCAGTAGAATTGCCATGGTGTTGTTTTTGTCGAGAAATAAAAGTTCTCGGAATGTCCTAAAAATTTACAGAGAATTTTTATGGAATATATGAAAAATACATGCGCAAAGATCCACCAGAGGGGGTGTGACAGTGGGCCACGAGCCCAGGAGGCGCGGCCACCACCCTGGTCGCGCCTACTAAGGTCGTGGGGCCCACGTGGCTCCGCCGCCCCCAATTTCAGCTCTATTTATTCCCTTCCGCCCGAAAAAATCAAGGAGAAGAGTTTATCGCGTTTTACGATACGGAGGCGCCGCCACATCCTGTTCTTGCCCTCGAGGGCAGATCTGGAGTCCGTTTTGGGCTCCGGAGAGGGGAGATCATCGCCATCGTCATCATCAACCTTCCTTCATCGCCAATTGCATGATGCTCTTCATCGTTCGTGAGTAATCTATTCGTTGGCTTGCTGGACGGTGATTGTTTCCGTGCAACTATTCCTGACTTGATGCCTCCCCGACAACGACGACAAAAAAGAGTTGCTTCCAGTTGCTCAATGATACGTCTCAAACGTATTTATAATTTTTGATGGTTTCATGTTGTTATCTTGTCAACTTTGGATGTTTTGTTTACCTTTTATATCTTTTTTGGGACTAACTTATTAATCCAGTGCCAAGTGTCAGTTCCTGTTTTTCTGTGTTTTTGACTCTTTTCAGATCTGATTTTGGAACGGAGTCCAAACGGAATAAAATCCCTGAAATAAAATTTTCCAGAATGGAAGAAGATCGGGAGGCTTGAGGGCCAAGGCAATGGGCTCACAGGGAGCCCACAAGCCCTGTTGCCGCGGCCAGGGGGGAGGCCGCGGCAACCAAGCTTGTGGCCCGCCTGGCGCTCCCCTGTCCTAGGTCTTTGGCCTATAAATTCCCTAAAAATTCAGAAAAAATCAGGGCATCCACGAAAACACTTTTCTGCCGTCGCAAGCTTCCGTTTCCGCGAGATCTCATCTGGAGACCCTTCCCGGTGCCCTGCCGGAGGGGACTTTGGAGTTGGAGGGCTTCTACATCAACATCATCGCCTCTCCAATGCCTCGTGAGTAGTCTACTTCGGACCTACGGGTCCGTAGTTAGTATCTAGATGGCTTCTTCTCTCTCTTGGATCTTCAATACAAAGTTCTCCATGATCTTCATGGAGATCTATCCGATGTAATCCTCTTTGGCGGCGTGTTTGTTGAGATCCGATGAATTGTGGATTTGTGATCAGATTGTCTATGAATTATATTTGAGTCTTTGCTGATTTCTTATATGCATGATTTGATATCCTTGTAAGTCTCTCCGAGTCTTGGGTTTTGTTTGGCCAACTAGATCTATGATTCTTGCAATGGGTGAAGTGCTTGGTTTTGGGTTCATACCGTGTGGTGACCTTTCCCAGTGACAGAAGGGGCAACATGGCACACATCGTGTTGTTGCCATCAAGGGTAACAAGATGGGCTTTTATCGTAGATATGAGATTGTCCATCTACATCATGTCATCTTGCTTAAGGCGTTACTCTGTTCTTTTGGACTTAATACACTAGATGCATGATGGATAGCGGTTGACGTGTGGAGTAATAATAGTAGATGCAGAAAGTATCGGTCTACTTATTTTGGACGCGATGCCTATAGATATAATCATTGCCTTAGATAACGTCACGACTTTGCGCGGTTCTATCAATTGCTCGACAGTAATTCGTTCATCCACCGTCTACTTGCTTTCATGAGAGAAGCCACTAGTGAACACTATGGCCCCCGGGTCTATTCACAACTATCGTTTCCACTTTCAGTTGTACTTTGCTTGTTTACTTTGTTGCTTTCAGTTCTCACTTTACAAACAATCTATAAGGGATTGACAACCCCTTCATAACGTTGGGTGCAAGCTCTTTGTGTTTGTGCAGGTACTTGTGACTTGACGAGATTTTCCACTGGTTCGATACCTTGGTTCTCAAAACTGAGGGAAATACTTACCGCCGCTGTGCTACATCACCCTTTCCTCTTCAAGGGAACACCAACGCAAGGCTCCAAGGCCGCGGGGAAATCCTTTGCATATTTGTCAACGAAGTCCCTAAAGGCGTAGCCGTAGCAGCAGGATTCCTGGCGCCGTACCAGGGAAGGTCTGTTGTCGCACTAGCACCAGCCATCTCCTTCTACAGCAAATACTCCTGCAGCTTGATCTGCAAACTATGCACTGCTCCAGTGCTAGGCTGATTAGTAGCCTTGATCTTAGAATAGAGAGATAAGTATGTGTGTGTGTGAGTGAGCTTAGGGCAGCAACTCCAAAATAGCAGCTGCATAACTGCCGTTTTCTCCTTTTCCTTTTATCTTAGAATTAGCACTGTGCACCAGAGGAACAGGCACCAGATGGCTGATGAGCTGCCCCTGATCAGGGCAGCTCATTAGAGCAGGTAGGCACTGTAGCTACAGTGGTCACCGTCCTACTGTGGCTTCTAGATATTTTCACACAATCTTCACCTTTATCATTAAAATATAATGGCTACAGTTTAGGCTTTAAGATCATTATAATATCCAACAAGGATGAGTACGTTGGTTGAGGGTCTCTTCCTCTAATGCTATGTTTTTCCCTTTCAGCCCATTGGGCTTGTAGGTCAATTTTAAATTCTCTTCCCTCTTGATAGTTAGGGCATAATTACTTTTGTCCACTCTTTAGAAATTTTACTTTTGTCCACTCTTTAGAAATTATATAGTACCAAAGTTAATTAGGTATAATATAGTAGCCAATAAAATATCATTGAACCTCGTTCCTTATAGCTCACATTCTATTTTGAAATGGTAAAAAAAATTACTTTATGGGAGATGATTCATATTAGTGGTTCCATAATTAATTCCAGGATGAGGAGGCTTAACAATCTCATGCCGGTTACATGATGACGAAAAAATAAGACTGATAGTCCTTTAGTGAGCGAATCGGGCAAGCAAGCAACTACTTATGGTGCAAGGCCTAGTAATCTAAGCAGTGGCTGCCCGTGTGTAGGATCGAATGCGCATGCGGCTTTACTAATGCTTGATCACGTCGGGGACGTCGACGGGGTACCGGTGGGCGCAGGCGGCCCAGGGCCCGTCGAGCGCCGCCGGCGGGCGAATGCACTCCCAGGCGGCGCTGTTGCACTTGAACCCGGAGCCGAAGCCGATCATCCACACACGGTCGCCCTTGCGCATGCGTCCCTTGGCTTCGATGTATGCAAGCTCGTACCACAGCGAGCTGCTGGACGTGTTGCCGAACCGGTGCAGCGTCATCCTCGACGCCTCCACCTGCTCGTCCGACAGCCTGAGGCTGCGCTGGAGCTCGTCGATCACCGCGCGCCCGCCCGCGTGGATGCAGAAGTGCTCGAACGCCGTGCGGAAGTCGGGGATGTACGGCCTGATCCACCTGCTGCTCACCACCCTGCGCGCCACGTAGGTCAGCGCGAACAGCAGCTTCTCCGACGCCGGCAGGACCAGGGGCCCCATGGCCGTGATGTTCGCCCTGAGCGCGTCGCCGGCGGTGACCATCAGGTCCTTGGACAGGTTGATCCCGACGTTGCCGCGCTCGTCCTCCTCCTGGTACACGCACCGGTACGCGCCGTCCTTGGCGCCGGTCAGCGTTCGCACCACGCGCGCGAGCCGGAACCGCGCGTTGCGGCCGCTGTTGGACAGGAGCACGGCGGCGCCGCCCATCCGGAACAGGCAGTTGGGAAGGAGCATGGCGCGCTCCTTGCCCATGTAGTAGTTGGGCGTGATGGTCTCGGTGGACACCACCAGCGTGTTCGAGCCCCCGGGCGCCACCTGGAGCAGGTTCCTGGCGAGCCCCACGGAGATGAGCCCGGCGCTGCAGCCCATCCCGGCTAGGTGCACGCTGCGCACGTCCTCGCGGAGCTTGTACCGGCTGACGATCATGTCGGCGAAAGACGGCGTCGGGGCGAAGAGGCTGCAGTTGACGACGAGGATGTCGATGTCCTCCGGGGAGACCTTGGTCTTGGCGAACAGGTCGTCGATGGCCGAGAAGACGACCAGCTCGGCCTCGGCGCGGGAAGACTCGAGGTCGCAGCCCGGCGGGATGTAGTGCTGGGCGTGGGGGAGGCAGGTCTCCTCCCCGAGTCCCGAACGCTCGAGCAATCGCGCCATGAACCGGACGCTGCGCTCGTCAAGGCACGTGCTGGCGTGCTCCTTGAACGCGGCGAACGGGACACGGAAGCTGGGGTCGGGGCTGAAGCACGCGTAGTCCACCATGTACACCGGGCGCGGCCGGAGCTTGAGGTAGACGGCGGCCGCCGCAGCCAGGGCTAATGCGGCCAAGGACATGTGCACGGGCCGGAGCGCGCACAGCCCGACGAGTAGCTCCTCGGACCCTAGTATCTCCGTCACCCTGAACATGGCCGCGGACACGATGGCCGCCATGTTGGTCACCAACTGCTGGTACAGCGGCATGAGCAGGGCCGACGAGGTCATGCGAACAGCGCGTCGTGCTCTGTGTCGTCTGCGTTCGCGTCTATTGGAGTTGTGGGCGTGTCGCCTTGCCTCACGCTGGGAAGCGATTGGACCCGTAGTTGTGCAGTTGTCCACGACAAGAACAAGGATAAGTACGGTTGCATGCATCCCAACCACATGAAGCTCGTACGCCCACACGGTTGTCTGCAATGTAGGTTCGGTGCCAGTGTCATCTAGCAACGTCCACCTGAGTACGCCTGAAAAGTCGGAGGATTGGCAGTTGGAGCGGCAAAATTGATAAAATTGATTCCTGGACCAAACAAATTTACAAACTGGGCTACATCTAAAAAAAAATCATCCAGCTGACTTTTTTGGGTGGCGTCCGACAGTTGGGCATATGTGGCATCTAACATATGGACATTACACTTTTGACCAATGTGGTATCCGGAGCCACACTCCTGGTTGTGTGGCGTCTAAGAGAAATGAGTCACACTATATTGTGTGACACGTAACTGAAAGAAGTCATATTATCTTATGTTAAAACTGATGTAATTTTTAATCCGTACATTCGATGAAAATGTGTCTTATATGAGTATTGTGTATTTTTCTCTGTTCTACGCAATGGTGGTATTTTCAAATATATTAGGTTATTTTTTTGATGAAAACTCTGTTACAAAAATGCATCATAGTATAACTAACCAAATTTGTAAAGACTTATAAACTTGGCATGATGACAACCATTGACCTATAGCTCTTATGCATTTGAATCCTACATGAGTTTTGCACTAGATAATGTGTACAGGTCATAGTCATGCCTATGCTTTCCATGTTAGTCATCTTTAACATGTTCATGTATTGCATCTAAGTGACTAACATGATATAAATGAAATTCCATGACAGAAAGCTACATTTTATAAGATTCATAGTAAATAATCATGGCATCATATGATGATGATATAATTATGAAAGTTGGAAAATATTATGTCTACTTTAAATTCATGTCATTTTCATGCCCACTAAATATCCGTGTCACTGTGTTTTGAGACATTAAAGTATCGAAGGCAATGTTCTGCGAGATTGACACTCGTTAAATTCACCAAGTTCCTCGATGTCATTGTCAACAGATCTTTGCATTTTGTAAAATGCATAGTAAATCGACCATTCTTCATATCATGTTATGTAATTTTTTGTAAGAAAATGTTATTTATATCTTGTTAGTCACTTTTACTATGGATTTTACAAAACGTGGCTTTCTGTAACATAATTTCATTTATACCATGTTAGTCACTTAGATGCAAGACATGAACATGTTAAAGATGATTAAAAAGGAAAGCATGGACATGGCATGGACGTATACATTATGTAGCGCAAAACTCATGCAATATGCAAATGCATAAGAGCTGTAGGTCAATGGCTATCATCATGCCAAGTTTGTAAGTCTTAACAAATTCGGCTAGTTATACTATGATGCATTTTTGTAACAGATTTTTTTATCAAAAAAAGTATCCTAATATAGTTGAAAATGCCACCATTGTGTAGAACACAGAGAAATACACAATATTCATATAAGGCACGTTTTCATCGTATATACGGATTAAAAGTTACATAAGTTTTAATATAAGGTATTGTGTCTCCTTTCAGTTAGGCGCCACATAATGTAGTGTGGCTCCTTTCTCTTAGGCGCCACACAACCAGGAGTGTGGTCCCGGGTGTCATGCTGGCCAAAAGTGTAATGCCCATATGCTAGGCGCTATATAGTGTAGTGTGACGCCCGGCTGTCGGACGCCACACAAAAGGGTCAGCTGAGAAGGTGTATGCCACGAGCTGACAAAAGAAGAGGAGGAAATCGCCTTAGAGCATCTCTAACAGACCCCGTATAAAGCCAACCCGAAAAAGTTGTTTACAGTTCGGATCGAAAAAGGATTTTACGGGCCAGCGCGGACAGATCCCGCAAATCGGACCCGTAAAAAAGGACATTCGCAGAAGATGTTTTTTACGGGTCGGCAATGCGGGGTCTGCTCGGGTGGCGCCGCGTCGACCCCGCAAACCGAAGACCCCGTAAATCAGTATTATAATAATTATTCAAATATTACAAATACAATAAGCATCCAAAGTGCAATAATTATTCAAATCACCGTAGCAAACTAAATAATTTAATACAAAACTTGTCCCACATACAAATCACACATGAATGAAATGGAATGGAAAAATGGAATGTATTACTCCCAACCCTTTGCCAATGGTGCTCAATGAGATCCTTCTGAAGTTGACAGTGGGTGTTTGCATTTTCAATCTCCCTATAGGTCTGAAAAAAAGCTCTAATTCGGTTAGGTTCTCTAGCTGGTTTGACACGGCTACCCACATTGTCATAGAAGAACTCCAAGTTCATGCCTCTCTCATCTGCGAGAATCATATATATTGTGAAGAATAACACAACAGGTCATGATGTTTTTCAAGGATTACTTGTCCCAAAACCGAGCAGGACCACGAACAATGGCAAACCTAGATTGCAAAACCCCAAATGCTCCTTCAATGTCCTTTTGGGCTGCCTTTTGTGCCCTTGCAAATTCAGACGCTTTCTTACTTTGGGGTTCTTTGATGCTCTTCACAAATATGCATCAAGAAGGGTATATACCATTTGCAAGATAATATCCTTTTGTGTATTCATGCACATTAATAGTGTAGTTGTAAGCTGGCTAGCAAGCCTAGCAAGAAAATGAGACTTTGCAACAAATTGATATCATTTAGAGTACTCGGCATACCAAGAAAGCAATGCCAAATCCACAAATCATGTAAAGCTACGGCCTCTAGCAAAATTGTTGCATCACGAGACTTGCCACAATACATTCTCTGCCATGTTTTTGGGCAATTTTTGCCAGTCCAATGCATACAATCTATGCTTCCTAGCATGCCAGGCCAACCTCGTCTTTCATTAAATGCCATCAAATTTTTTGTGTCTTCCTCGTTTGATGCCCGAAGATATTCAGGATCAAAGACACGGACGATCACTTTGGAAAACGTACCCAGAGACTCAATTGTACTATCTTCCCCAATGCGAAGGTACACATCGGTATAGTCAGCCGGAACGCCGTATAAAATTACTTGCATAGCTATCGAGATTTTTTTATATGCACTAAATTCCTTCAAGCTTGCGGCATTCCTTTTTGAGTAAAATATCGACAATTGACCTCACAAGCTTGAACATTTTTTACAAAGAGGGATCTACGCATACGGTACCTTCTCCGGAAGAGGTGCGGTAGGTATGTTGGATTGGCGATAAAGTAGTCTTGCATCAGCATCTCGTTCTGGAGTCTGCACATACGGTCGACCCTCGCCGCCTCTTTCGGTTCTCGTCTTCGTGGTCCTTCACGGCAAGTTCTCTTAACCGCACAGGAGTGACACAATTCGACAACCAAAAAAGGGTAAATATTAGAAAACTGTCAACAGCTCACAGAGGATTGTCTGCAACTAGCCACTTAATTGGACCAATCAACATGTGCCTCCAGGACCAGAAACCGTATGTTGTGTGCAAAGCACTCGTGGGTGCTTGTCTGCTGATATCCTTGTGGCCATTAGCCAAGTGGACAGTTTGGTTGGAGTTGGAGTAAGGTTATCAAATGTCTGTTCAACTCAACTTCTGAGTAAGTGGCCAAGCGCACATCAAGCCCGAAAGACTCTGACACGACTTACTTAAAAGAAGCATCATCTCAACACCCGATTCATTCGAATCGGATGAATCCTCGAGCAGAAACTTCTCGCACAAGCTCAACTCCATCTCCGGTGGTGGCTCTCGGCTGCGGTGGATTGGCGGATCCAGGGGAATTGGTGCAGCGGCTCGGCGGAAGAGGGCAGGGGCGCCCCAGCGGCGCGATTCATCCCACAGATTTGGCGGAATCGTCGGCGGCGGACTGGCGGAACCAATGGCGGGGGCGGTGGCGGAAGGGGGTGGGGAAAGGGCGCGGGTTGAAATGTCCGTCTCGCAAACCGCTTCCCTGGGATACAGGGCACCGTATAGACGAGGCGGAAACTTGTGTCTTCGCGGGTCGGCGTGGGGATTTTATCGCGCCCTTAAAAAAAATACGGGTCGGACGCGTTTACGGGGTGTGATCGGGTAGCATTTTCTGCGTAGACCCATATTTTGACGATTATTTTACAATCGGATCATTATACAATGTCTGTTCGAGATGCTTTTATCTTAACGGCACAGAAGTGACACAATTCGACAACATGAAAGGGTTAATATTAGAAAACTGTCAACAGATCACAGAGGATTGTCTGCAACTAGCCACTTAATTGGACCAATCAACATGTGCCGCCAGGACCAGAAACCGTATGCTGTGTGCAAAGTACTCGTGCTGCGTGCTTGTCTGCTGATATCCTTGTGGCCATTAGCCAAGTGGACAGTTTGGTTGGAGTTGGAGTAAGGTTATCAAATGTCTGTTCAACTCAACTTCTGAGTAAGTGGCCAAGCGCACATCAAGCCCGAAAGACTCTGACACGACTTACTTAAAAGTGGCATTCCTACTGGATCATGCATGCATCCTACTCCTAATTTGACAAAAAGAGAGAGGAGCTAGCCAATTAGCTAGCTAGCTAATTGGTGTAAGAGGCGGCCCCGTTTGCTTTGTCGGCAAAAAAAATTAGTTTCACTGTCTGATGGATAAGTAGAAAGCTCATACTATATATCCTTCTGGATGCAGGATTTCTATTCAGGCTATTGGAGGAGAAGAAAGAAACATGGCAATAATCTATTCTGCATACATGCATGTCCAGTGTAGCAGTACTACGACGGAGATAAAAGTTGTTCTTCTTTTGCATTTGCATTTGGCGGGTCTGTCCATAACCAAATTATATGAAAGAAAGGAAAACCAAGCTGTGCTCACCATCCACAACTCTACGAGTGCTTGCTTATTATCCTCGCACATGCATGCACGTCCACATGAATTCAACCCACACGCACGAGAGCATATCCAGTCCAGTGATAGATCTTGATTTTTTTTATTTTTTTGAAAAGCGAACGGACGATTTTATTTTTTAAAGAAACACGAATTCGAATAGCTGGTGTAGGCATTCGGCCGATGTATGTATGTATACGTTTGTAGCACCCACACCTTGGCAACCGCTTGGGTTTGATTCATTCCTGGTGAAAATGTTTCCGAGATCTCTGAACTACTTGGCGAGTCAAACCGCCATTAGCTGCACGCGGTTGAGATTAGAGTTAGATAGCTTTCCGTGGAAGCAAGGGCCGACGCGGGTACGGGAGGTCGGCACAGGCCATGCAGTGGAAACCTAACATATATGCTCCTGTATCCGACCGATCAGTGCTAGCTAGCTACTCCATTACCAGCATCGACATGATCTTCACTTGTTAATATCTTGTCAGCACCGGCCGGGCCCCGGCGACCATACCGGCCAAGCCACTTCGGAGTTTGCCCGCCGGCCGGCCGGCCGGCCGTCTTATCGCAGGCTGGGGCCGGTGGATTGGTGGAACCTGTGGAAAGTGCACTAGACAATGGAAAAACAACCTAGCAACGACTACCAACCGATCTGCTATGCTTTATCTCGCGGGTGCACGTCGCTCTAGTGCTACACCAGTTTCGTACGGGCTCTTCAACCGTTTTTTTCGGACGAAATCCAAAATTCGGCTTCAACCACACCCGGCCCCTATATAAACCAGCCAGCTCCAGCTTGGAATGGCATCCCATGCATTCAGCTCAGGCATTGAGATATCGAGCGTCCATCCACTGATAACTCCCAGGGCTGCGGTGGCATTTGCGTTGAGCAGATCACTTGCTGACTTGCTATAAATTTCAGGTATGTCCATGGCTTGTGTTCTCCGCAGTGTGGTGCTGGTGGTGTGCGCCCTCCTGCTTCTCTCGTCCGCTTTCATGGCGGCTGAACCGACTGGTCGGAAATGGGATCGCGAGAGAGAGGCAACGACGGTGGCGGCAACGACAATGGCGACAGGGCGTTTTGGAAGAAAGGTGTTGCGGGAGGAGATGGTCCAGGCGGATGGCGACGTCGACATTGCCGGCTCTAAGAGGAAGAGCCCCGGTGGCCCCGATCCGCAGCATCATTAACTGATGCTGAGGTCTAAAAAAAAAAGTTTCTCTCAACAGCGTCATATACATGGGACTTGAATCCCAAGATAGATCGATGGACCAAGTTTGTGTTCTTGTCTTGATGTAGTAGCGAAAAAGACGGTTTCGTTTCCTAAGCAGCACAAGTTTGTGGAACATATCGAATGTTGTGTCCTTTCTTCTCAAAAGGAATAAAATTATATTTTTGTCTGCATTTTGTCACCGATTTGCACAGGTTTCAGTTCTGTGGGATTGTCTATCATAGTCGGTGTCCAAAAATTATTCTAGTGTCCCTGCCACATTCTTCGGAAAAGGGTTTTTCCCCGCTTTGTATTACAAAGTAACCAACACCGATACAACCAACTATAGATGTTGGGATGGAAGTAGCATAGTCACATCCAAAAAAATGAAAGAGAAAATACAAAAGGAACAAATCTCGACAACGACGAATTAACAAAAACAAAGAAGCCTCGCCACCGCTGCATCCACCGGAGATCTCCCACCAAGCTCCTAAACTCCGAAGCGCCGATACCAATCAACACCTTCAACAAGGGACGCGACGATGACGCGCTGCTGCCAAGTGTTTCCCCCGGTACGTAGCAAGGAGAAGGGAAGGGTAGCCCCCGAAACCCTCTAGGAAGGTCCGGTGGCACCCTCAGATGCCACCGGGCCAGTGTCGACCAGGCTGACAGGGATTTCTCCCGGTCATAACCTTCACCTCGGGTGCTCCGAAGTTCATCACCATACCGACCACCACCCTGCACCAACACGATCTTAAAGCTTCCCACACCGTCTCACCACGGAACCCCGAAACGAGACCTGCGCAGCGAAGATAAGGAGCAAGGACTAGGAACAGCAGCACCGTCGGCACGCGGGAGGGCGCAACCTCCACTGTCAACGACAGTAACCGACCGAACGCCGCAGCAGGAGCATACCAAGCCCGTGGGCCCACTGGCCCTGTCGGGCACTCAGATGCTCGTCAAGCTCCCGCCGTCGTGCTGCAGAAGGCATGCCATCGACGTCGCCGCCCCCACCTCACCACACAGGAGGCATCGTTGCCGCACAGAAGCCAGCCCGCTAGGACCCAGATGGGGCCCTAAGGGTCCAGATTTGGGTCGGGGGCACGCCGCCGGCCACCCCGTGCCACCAGTCCGCCCTGCCGCCAAGGGAAACGCCGCCACCACGCCGGCCATCGGTCCCGCCACCAGGTCGCTGGGCCGCAGCCAACCGAGCCGCACCACCGCCGCCCCTACCCCGGAAAGGAGGGCCTCTCGCGGGAAAATGAGGTCCCACCGCCGCCAGCACCACCCAAGCTAGTGTCGGGGGCGCCAGCCGGCGGCGGGGGGAAGGGGGGAGGAGGAAGTAGGAAGGTGGACGAAGGGAGGGGGCTGAGCGCCCCCTTGGGAGACGCTGCTAGGGCACGGGAGGGGGAGGGGGACCCCTTAGGAGGAACAATTTTTTCATTCCAAGGTCATCTTGTACATGATTTATGCACCGGAATCTTTAGTTAACTACGGACTGAGCATAGCTCAGATGGCTTTGGGTCAAGTTCCTAAACTTGGCATATTGATTGCACTTTCCTAGGTTTATTTCAGACTTCCTGGTCGTACCCTTTGAACAACATGGCATGTCTATCAACTACAATGTGTGTGTGACGACTTGATCAATCTCAAGATCCATCGGCTAGGTCTGTGTGAGGTGTTTAGAGGGATGGAGCATGTAGGTTGCCGGCACGTCACTCACCATTTTACTCTCTGTCCACCCCCTAGCCTTCAGCTCTTCACCTGGCACCACCATAAAAAAAAGTTGGTCCGGAGAGGTTTGGGGGGGACTTTTTTTTTTAGAAAAGGAGGGCTATCTCCGGCCTTTGCATCAGCACGATCCACCCCTTAGACTCGATTAACAGAACTCGATTAATAGTTCTGTAGCGTCGACGGTTATTATGTAGATCAGACCAATATCGTGAGGCTGCTAGATTTTCTCTAATTTCTCTCCATCTTACTACTTACAAACATTAATGTACAAGACCCATACAATAGTCTATGTATAAAGGCAGTCAAATTTAGCCATAACTACTTGTAAGAGAAAAAATACAAATAACATTTCCAACGGCAAAATTATCGTTTGTAAGTTGTCACTGAAGGTCTGAAGCCATTGAAGCATAGCGGGTCTACTCAGCACCGCGAGAACTTCTCGCAAAAGAAGAAAAAGACATCGCCTTTCATCGCACAAGGGTGACACAATCGTTGACCAATAAAGGTAATACTACAAAATAGTCAATAGAGTGCGCCGCCAGTACCAGAAACTGTATGCGTGCAAAGCACTCGTGCTTCTCTCTGTGATATCGCCGTGGCCGTTAGCCAAGTGGACAGTTTGGTCGGAGTTGGATTGAGGTTACCCTTGGACGAGTATTTGTGGCATGCAGAGAAAACGACACGGAGCATAACCTGTAAAACTTGTTTAACCCATAAATTTTTTAAGGAGCACAGTAAATCCATCCGTAAAAATCTTATATGTGCAATTTTGGAGGCAATATATAGTTTAACCCGTAAACTGGTCAAACCTTATCGGAGCAAACGTGCCGCCGCATAAACTGGCCAAAATCTACCTGGAACTCACCAAAATCTGTCGCCGCATGTCGAAAGAAGCCGCCGCACGTCGGTATTTGTCGTCGTGGTCCGAATTGCGGCCAGCTCGACCTCCGCTGTCGAGACGAGGCCGTTCACAGGCCGGATGGAGCAGGCCACCGGCGGCCTGAATCAGGACGGGGCGGCACCGGAGAAGAGCGGGGTAGGGTGGGGGAGCTCACGTGGCCACGACGGGGAACGTACGCCCGGAGGCGGGCAGTGTTGAGCTCAATTGGGGACGGGCAGTGCCAAGCTCAATCGGGGGTGGGCGACGCAGGGCTCCTTCACTTCATGCATGTCCGAGAACGGGCGGCGCTAGGATGAGGCGGGAGCGACGCGGACGTTGCCGAGGCGAGCCGGGGCGCCAGGGCGAGACACGCCGTGATCGGAGACGGCTCGCCGGGGCGGGAGGAAAAAAGAAAAAAAAATGAGCTATAGTGAAATACAGTTCCATTTACGGGGACTATTCTGTCCGGGGCAATTTCGCACTGAAAAAATTGGCAGTGTTTCTCATGCGCGTTTTTAAGGGTCGGTTTTTACGGGTCTGCTAGAGATGCTCTCAGCACCGAGTCCCTCGTGCTTGCTTTTTTTTCTTCCGATTTTCAAACTGTTTATCTTTTGAACGAAACTTATAAATTGAGTTATGTTTTCATATTCGTTTGGATGAATATGTTTTCATGAATTTTGAAAATAAATGTTATATTTGAATTCTTAAAACTTAGTACGAGCGACTGGTAAAATCATGATTTTTGTGCCCACGACCAAGATAAACAATGTCTTAAAACTATGAAACATTGTAAGAGTGAGCTAGAAAATCGCAAATTTTAACGATTAAAACTTGAAAATTACCATGCTCTCATGCAAGATCCAACTATTTCGAGAATCGTGAGGCAATCGAGTGGCGGGCAGGGCTTGGTAGGTGTGTGTCCTGTGAATTTCCACTTACCAACTGTCTGTCCAACTGAACTTCCGAGTAAGTGGCTAAGTGGACATAAAGCTCGAATTAAGCCTATAACGTGGCTTACTTAAGAGAGAGAGAGAGAGAGAGGAGCCTGCCATTATCTAGCAGCTGGCTAATTGGTGTAAGAGGCTGCCATGTTTACTTTGTCGGCAAAAGGAAAATTGTGACAGGCTGATACTAAGTAGAAAAAAGATAAGTAGAAAGGCCAGGCTATTTATCCTTCTGGATATGGGATTTCTATTCAGGATATTGGAGGGGGGAAAAGTACACGACAATAATCTAATCGCCACCAGGAGAGGTTGACAGAGTTGTACTCCCTCTATAAACTAATATAACAGCGTTTAGATCACTAATTTAGTAATTTAAATGCTTTTATATTAGTTTACTACATTTTCTTCATGTCCAGTGTACCTGGACTAGCCACGGGGATAAAGTTGTGGTTCTTTTATATTTGCATTTGGCTAGTCTGTCCATAACACTGATATGAAAGAAAAGGAAAAATAAGGTGTGCTCACCATCCATAATTCTACGAGTGCTTTGCTTATTATCCTCGCACATGAACACGTCCAACGTCAAACCCACACGATTTACTAGACGTCACGAGAACATATCCAGTGATACATGCGCTCAGGCATGTGATACCGTCTATTCTGACATTGACGACAGAATAGTTATTCTGACATCATTTTTGAACCTTCTCCGGAAGATAAAAGAACTGCATTGCTAGCCAAAATACACTGCAATGTCAGCTAAAAAAACAGCACACATTTTTGTGGCATCTTTGCTCTAGTTTCTAAACCGTTTGTGGCAAGGCGTATATTATATCAGTGGATAGCTACAGAAAATATGAAACTTCGCCGTGTTGAACATGTTTCGAGATTTCTCATGATTTAGGAGCAGTTTCAAAAACGATGGACGCCCAACGAGTTGCAGCGAGCATATTATCGTGTTTTTCTTCTAAACCGCTCATCGGAATGAAGAAAATGATATGGATTTGGAAAGATACCATTGAGGCGCAACTTTTTCATGAATATTACACTCTCTAATTCTGCACGGTTTGAAAACAGTTTCAAATTTACCGAAACGCGGAATTCTGTTTTTCAATTTTTTTTATTTTTTGGTATGTTGTTCGCTGTAATTTATTAAACCGTTTGTCGGAACGAGGTGTTTGATACGAATTTGGAAAGCTGTGGAATAGGCAAAAACTTTCATGTGTTGGGCATTTGTTGAGATTCTATACGGTTTTAAATGAATTTTGAAAACGATGTGGCAGCCGACGATTAACAGCGAGCGTATTTTCGTGAATTTTTCCTAACCGTTCGTCGGAATGAAGCAAATGATACAGCGTTGGAAAGATATCAACAATGCACAACTTATTCATGTGTAACAGTCTCTCTAATTCCTTACGCTTTGAGAGCAGTTTTGATTTTATGAAACACGGACACTCTGTTTTTCTCGACATCAAAATCGACGCGTGAATCGTATCAGACAGAAGAACGCACGACTTTGAACTGAAGACCGCATTGCATCCAACGGGCAAACGAACCACTTGATTTTATTTTGTCCCACGTAAATTTTTCAAGATAAGGAAGTGGACCGCACTTCACATCAAACACATAAGTGAACCGCAACGCTATCGAAAAGTGAACCATGTTGTTTTTTGTCGTTTCTGTAACATTTTGTGTACAATTCACATCAAGTCACTCTAGTGCTACACTAATTATAGCTACATATATTTTCTTGAAATAATAAAATTAATGGTAATGCTATTTTCCATAGGTTCGTGATATTGCATCAAATCCGAACAATCTGGATCTCATCCATTTCGAATCGGACGTCCCTCGCGTGTCGCGCTATAACTGCTAGCGCGAGTGCCCACCGATGGCCCTCAAATCTCGCATGCACGCTCACCCGGTAACTTCGCACGCGAGAGCCCATCAGGCCAATATGGATCTCATCCTTTTTTGGATCGGACGTCACTGGCATGTTGCGCTATAACTGTGAGTGTAAGAGCTCACCAATGGCCCTCAAATCATGCATGCACCTTCACCCGATAACTTCTCACGCGAGAGCCAACAGATGCCCGTAAATCATGCGATAAAATTGGACCGCACTTCACATCAAACGTAAGTGAACCACAACGCTATGGAAAAGTGAACCGTGTTTTTTTTCATTTCTGTAACATTTTTTGTACACATCACATCGAGTCGCTCTAGTGCTACACTAGTTATAGCTACATATCTTTTCTTGAAATAATAAAAATAACTTTAATGCTATTTTCCAGACGTTCGTGATATTGCATCAGATCCGAACAATCTGGATCTTGTCCAATTCAAATCGGACAACCCTGGCATGTCGAGCTATAACTGCCAGCATGAGAGCCCATCGATGGCCCTCAAATCTCGCATGCACGTACGCCCGATAACTTCACACGCGAAAGCCCACTAGGCCAATCTGGATCTCCTCCATTTCGGATCAGACGTCCTTCGCGTGTCGCTCTATAACTACCAGCACGAGAGCCCGTCGATGGCCCTCAAATCTCGCATGCACGTTCACCCAACACATAAGTGATACTCAACAACGTGTACAAAAACTGTTTCCGTGTTTTTTCCTACATTTTTCTAGGGTGTCATTCACGTGATAAAGATAGGTTGATATATCTCACGAACAATCTAACGCTTGGTTGGATTAAAGACAATCCTACTTTTTAAGTGCACTCAATCATGGTAACAAAACTAGTTTTCTATACATGCGTAAATTTATAATGCATGACAATTAACTTTCATACAATTTTGAATTGATAATTTACGATCAAGCATAATAATAACATAGAACAAATAATTTACGTACACATACCACATTGTAGAACTGATAATTCAGGAACAAACATACCGATAACTTTGATGGGGGAGAGAGTTGTTGGAAAATATACCGTCAATAACTTCTCTGCAAAGTAGCATGGTAATGTACATACCACAAACCTGATAAGTTAGGTATAAACACCATGATAACTTTTACCCTGGAGAAGAGTTACTGAATACACCCGCCCCCCAATAACTTGAGTATAAATAGCATGATAATAAAAGCACAACATATCTAATAACTTAGGTACAAATACCGGTATAAATTTTCCCTTGGGAAAACAATTATTGAACACCCGGCCCCCTCCTAGATAATTTTTGGTATACATATCTTGGTAGTATAAGCACCGCATACTTGATAACATAGGTACAAAGACCACGATAACTTCTACAAGAAAAAAGAGTTGTTGAATACACACCCCTGATAACTTCTATATAAATCGCATGATAATACAAGCACAACATACCTGATAACTTAGGTACAAACACCGTGGTAAGTTTTACCTTGGAAAAACAGTTATTGAATTCCCCCGACCCCCCCCCCGCCCCCGCCTTGATAATTTATGTGTAAGTATCTTGGTAATATAAGCATCACATACCTCATAACTTAGGTATACAAAAACTGGGATAACTTTTACCTGGGAAAAAAGTTATTGAATACACCCCCCGATAGTTTTTACATGAATATCATGATAATACAAGCACGCAAACCTGATAACTCAGCTACAAACATCATGATAACTTTTACCTTGGGAAAAAAATTTACTGAATAAAGCCCCCTCCCTCCCCCCACCCCTCAATATTTTTTGTATAAGTTATCTTGATAATATAAGCATCGCATACCTGATAACTTAGGTACAAACACCACGAGAAATTTAACCATGGTAATATACACATTTTGACCTCATAACTTAGGTACATACACCACGTTAGGAGTGATACGTTATTCTAGTTCACGTGTGCTAAGTTTTGCAATGAAGAAAATTTGTCATAACATACCAACATGTGTAAAAAAAAGGTCTCACCGCAATGATTTTTTTGTGAAAACAAAGTATTTATTAGAGTGACAGTTTGAGCTACCTATCATTTTTGAATTTTGCAAATCAAGGAAAATATAGGATGACATCAACTTCGTCCTCTATTTCATGCATGTATGTGCATATGAGAAACGATTGGAGGAATACTTTTTCATGCCTAGGTAACTTCAGCCCAAACATGATGATAACTTATGCCGCACAAATGTCATAACTTAGGTAGCCAAGACGTGATAACTTTTGAACAGTAAAAAAATCCGCGAAACATATTAACATGAGATCTAGTTTTGAAGGTTTCGTTGCGATAAATCTTTTGTGTGAAAACATTTTTTGATTGGAATAACAATTTGAGCTATAAAACATTTTGAATTTTGACATTTAATGGAACCTTTGCTATGTCAGTAATTTTATCTTATATATATGCATGCATTACTTCAGCCATAAGTATGCAGCGGTTGTGCTCTTTCTTCCATGTTTAGAAAAGAAAGGAGGACTCCCGAGTGAGGGTGATTGAAGGAATTAAGAAATCGTTCGGATCTATTGCTTACGAATCCTAACGTTTGATATTTAGCATAGTCCTAAAAATAAAGGTGCTACCCTAGTTTCACACGGGCTCTTCGCACATAGGCGAGGGACGCCGCATTTAAACAAGCCACCTCCTGATCGGAATGGCATCACATCTATTCTAGCATACCCTCGATATGGAGTCATCACTGGCAGAATTTCCATGTCATTTGTGTTTTGCAGATTGGGTTCTTGATCACACCACCAGCACCACACCGCGGAATACGCAAGCCTGGGTCAGAATATCAACGGTTATCACGCAGATAGGCCTGATATGGCGACTCTCTTAGATTTGCTCTAAAATCTCTCCGTGTTACTTACAAACATTAGTCAAGATGACCCATACAACAATTTGCCTATAAACAGTTAAATTGTAGTCATAGCTACATGTGAGAGAAAATTACATAAAACACCTGTAGAACAACGAAATTACCGTTTGTAAGTTGTGACCAGAATTTATGAGATCTGGATGGATCGTTCTAGTTGATTCAAGGAAATTACAAGCTCAATAGACGTTAATACAAGGGACTATTTGTCGACTACACTACAGAGAACTGCTGGCAAAAGAAGAAAAGGACACCGCCTTACTTTTATCGCACATGAGTGACACAATCGACGACCAAGGAAAGGTAATACTACAAAATTGTCAGCAGAGCTCACGGACAATTGTCCGCCACGAGCCAATTTCTTCTGCCTATCAGCGTGCGCCGCTAGGACCAGAAACCGTATGCGTGCTGGTATTGCGGTGGCCACTAGCCTAGCGACAGTTTGGTTGGACTTGTATTTAGGTTACAGCTGTCTGTCCAACTGAACTTCTGAATAAGTGGCCAAGTGGACTTTAAGCCTCTGACGTGACTTACTTAAAAGAGAGAGAGGAGATAGCCAATTAGATAGCAGCTAGTTGGCCTAAGAGATGGCCAGGGTTTGCTTTGTCGGCAAAAAGATAAGTGTGGTGGTCAGTTAAATATGTATAAAGTTCAAACTATCCTTCTGGATATGGGATTCCTACTCAAGTTATTGGAGGGAACAAATATAGGGCAATAGTCAATTCTTCACCACGATAGTTTGAGAAAGTTGTCCAGATTTTGTGTATGAATTTCCAGTGTACC
The DNA here is from genome assembly GCF_904849725.1 of Hordeum vulgare subsp. vulgare. Lineage (NCBI taxonomy): Eukaryota > Viridiplantae > Streptophyta > Magnoliopsida > Poales > Poaceae > Hordeum > Hordeum vulgare. Next base: position 498,891,998 of record NC_058518.1, read on the forward strand.
AGCATTACTAGGGGCATAAAAGTTGGTGTTCTTTTTCGTTTGCATTAGGCAGGTCTGTCCATAACAATATCAATCGATATTATATGGAAGAAAAGGAAATCCAGCCTGTGTGCTCAGCATCCACAACTCTACGAGGGTGCATGCGCAAAACAAACAAACAGAAGGAGCCTTGTGGTCGTTTGGGTTGATTAATTCCTGGTGAAAATGTTGTTGAGATCTCAACTGATTGGTAAGTCAAACGACCGGCGCCATTAGTTGGACAAGATCGAGCTTAGCGATATGATATGATAGCTTTATGAGGAAGAAAGGGCCGGCGCACCAGTTCCACTAGGAGCTGTCCACCGGATGAACCAACGGATGGTCGGCACAGGCCGTGCAGCCAAAACCCGACATTTCCGATCAGTGCAAGTCACTCCATTACGGGCATCCGCGTGATCTTTACTTGTTAATCTCTGGCCAGCACCGGCCGAGCCCCGGCGACCGTATGGCGCACCACTTTGGAGTTCGCCGGCCGGCCGGCCGGCTTATCGCACACCGGGCGGGTGGATTAATTTGGTGGAACCCATGGAAAGTGCACATGACAAAGGCGGAAACGACCTAGCAAGGACTACCAACCGATCTGATCTGATATCTTCTATATATATCTATCGCGTGTGCACGTCGCTCTAGTGCTACACTAGCTGCTTTCTTTTTTGGAAGGTGCTACACTAGCTTTGCACGGGCTCTTCAAGCACACGCCTATATAAGCCAGCCACCTCCTGCTCGGAATGGCATCGCATCATCGCATGCATTCTGGCATTCACCCAGCACATATCTATCTAGTCATCACTCGCAGAGTTGCCGTGGCATTTGCGTTGAGCGGTTCACTTGCTGTACATACCAGGTAGAGGTTCCTAACCTTTGCATTTTCATGGCCAAGGCTTGCGTCCGTCGCCGTGTGGTGCTGGTGGGGTGTGCGCTCCTGCTTCTCTCTTCCGCTTTCGTGGCGGCTGAGCCGACTGGCCGGACGCTGGATCATGGGACAGAGGCAACGGTGGCGGCAACAACAATAGCCACAGGACGTTTCGGGAGAAAGGTGCTGCGGGAGGAGATGGCCCGGGCGGATGGAGACGGCGACGTCGACATTGCAGAATCTAAGAGGAAGAGTCCCGGTGGCCCAGATCCGCAACATCATTAAGTGGTGTCGATGTCGATGCCTCGTTGCATGCAGTTTCAGTACAACAATAAGTCTACCGGCCGGACGGCATCATATACAAATGGGACCTGAATCCCAAGATAGATCTAGATCGACCAAGTTTGTGTTTTTGTCTTGACATACTCGCCAAACATATCTATGCAGGTTACATGCATACACCGTATAGTAGGAGACGCAGAACAAGTGTGTGGAACATATCAAATGTTGTGTCTGTTTGCTCAAAAGGAATAAAATGTAATTCATCCGCATCTCGCCGACCCTTTGCACAAGTTTCCCTTTTTCTTGACTGATGTATAAATTTCAATTACATATATGACCGGTGTCCAAATTTTATTTAACTCTCCCTGCCACATTGGTCACAATCAAGGAATATCAACATGGTCACAAGCTCGCGTACTGATGGGTTTGAGTCTATCTCTTTGTCCTCTAATCCAACTTGGGAAAGAATGTGGAGAATGGGCTGCCCACAGAATGTTAAGAATTTCTTGTGGCTTATCGCCTCACTTTGGCTAATAGGCACTTAAAAGTTTGGGAACAATGCCCGGTTTGTGAACAGTTAACGATGGACACCAAACATCTATTGTTTCTGTGCTCTAAAGCTAAGAACGTCTAAAGTCGGACATAGCAAATCTGACCCCTCAAACTCCCGCGGCGTAAACTGACACTGACCGGGCACGTCTTATTTGTTGGCTTTCACATCCGTGTCCCTCATATCCGAACCCTCAAAAGCACACATATCCGATGCAACACTATGTAAAACTAGATCAACACGCAGTTCATCGGATCACATCGCATCGCCGGGCAAAAGGTGCATAGTTCATCATAGTTCATCAACAAATTCATACTACAAACTACTTAAAACATACATAAAATATAAACAAAACAGGCAAGGACAAAGGAAATCACCATTTCGTTGCTGGCCACTTGCCCTTCCCCTTTCGGTCGTTGATGCGGTTGTGCCCCTCCTCTCTGTAGGCGTCTGCATGCGGAGCATGAGGTGGAGCTGTCCGTCTGATCGGAGCTGCACCTCATGCCCGACAACCTGTGGAGCAGGCCGTCCTGCTCCTTGGCATGGCGGGCCACTTCTGTCTTCGCCACCACCTTATTGTGTTGCCTGGTGCTCCGGAGCGACTCGACATTCTTGCGGCGGAGGCGGCATGCATCCATCTATGTCATCATGAGAGAGCGATAGAGGACCAACGCGAGGAGCGCGTCCTCGGGATTGACCGACACACAACCATCTTCCTTGCAAGTTGTTGCTCGCGTCGGGTTGCACGCACCTCAAACTCAGGCGTCCTCGTGTGCCCCGGCCTCGGCGGGGCACGAGGACCCAATGATGGATGGGTACCACTTCGGAACTAGTGGTGGTGGAGGTGGGTGGCGTATCTGAAGGAGCAGAGCGGAGCGGCCGGAGCTGTGCACTGGGCAGGAAGGGTCGGCCACGTCACTACCGTTGCATCGTTGGACAAGGGGCGCCGAGGAAGAAGATTTGGCACTGTTGGGGCCACCTTCCTCGAGCAGCGACCTCCTCAAGGCTATGCGGTGGGCCACCTCCTCCACATCGAAGTTGGAGTGCCATTGGATTCTGCATCGGAGTTGCTTCCGTCGCTGGCATATTTGTGGGATCGAAGGTGGACTGGACGGAGAGAGTGAAGTGACCGGCTTCTAGGGTTTTCTGGATGGGGGTATTTGTGAGTTTGGTGGTGGGCCAGGCTGACGTGGCGGGCACGTTTAGGATGTCCGTCTGGGTTGATTTCTTGTGGCCGGGCGGTGACCGGACGGCCTGCCCGGGTGTTTGAGACGGGTTTAAGAGGTCCGGTTGTAAATTCTCTAAGGCAATTGGAAGAACATTGGTGTCAAAGAAATTGTTAAAATAAGTGTGCATCTGAACGAGCAGGCGAGGCGGTACTTCAACAATTGCTTAACTAGCATGACAATGAAGTTGGAATAGATGGCTAGAAAAACTCCCATGAAATCATAGTTGTAGGTGTGCATTGGAAGGGACACAAGCACCTAAAGTTATTGCCGAATCAGTATGTGTGCTTACAAAAAACTACACTGCAGCTGCTTCCCCTAACATAGCTTAGATGGCTAGTTGTGGTGGAACCTGCACATCCGGGTTAAATTCCTAGACTTAGCACGGCTGGTAGCACTTTCCTAAGTTAATTTCAGGTTTTTTCATGCTGCCATTTCATCGGTATGGTGCCCCCGTCAACAACGAGGCTTTTGTTGCGACTTGCTCAATCTCAAGAACCGTCGGTTCGGTCTACCAGAGATGCTTATAGAGGTAGAATGAATCGGTGTGCATGTATGGATGTGTCTGACTCTATACTCTGCTTCTGAAACAAAAACTTTTCGATGACTTAGCTAAATACGCACTTCCAGATCAAATTGTCAGAGAGAAATAATGTAAGTAACCCATGCGCGGACCAGTCGCCATTTTACTCGATGTCAGTCCCCTTCGCCTTCACCTCTTCACCTGACATCACCTGACAAAAAGTTGCGTCGAAAGGGCTTGGGGATGAGCATGGCGGACAATGGTGGTTTACATATCCGCGAAGGGGTGGGCTCCAGCGGGAAATGGGGCAGATTTGCCACGTGCGGATGGAAAATGAGTACTGATTAGTCACGTATTTGTGTGAAACATGGAGACGACCATCGATTGTTCTTCTCTGTGGGTATGCGGATGGGGGCGCGGTTGACAAGGATAAGTGAGGGGAGGAGGTCAGGCTGAACCTTTCCTCCCGCATGAGAGGATGGTAGATCGCGCACGCTCCAAACCAACCTCCTGGCCTTCAAATATGGAGGTTCCCGGGCTACATATGGAGCGCCCTTTAATATTAGAGATTGCAACTTTGGGTCATATGGTGACTGTATTAGAGGTACATTTTTGAATAAAATTGGTGTATCGGCGGTTATTATGCCGATCGGCAATCGACCGATATGACACTCTGCTATAGAGTTTCTCTAAAGTCTCTCGGTAGACGGGCCATAATATAATCTGCCTATAAATAATAAAGTTTTAGCCATAGCGAACTTGTGAAAGAAAAATTATAGACATCTATACAACAGCAAAATTACTGTTTCCAAAACGTCACTAGAATTTATGAAAATCTACATAGTCTTATGTTCTCAACGAAGCTTAGAAGGGTGTACTCAACACAGCGAGAACTGCTAACAAGACTAGAAAAGGACATCGCCAAACCTTAAGCGCGCAAGAGTGACATGATTGCTGACCAAAAAAAAAAGTAAATACTACCCCCGCCATTCATAAATATAAGATGTTTTAATATTTTTTGAATCGGATATATACAAACACATTTTAGTGGGCTGTTCATTCATTTCCGTTGGTATATAGTCTATATGAAAACATGCAAAAAAACTTATACTCCCTCCTCTGTTCTTAAATATTTATTGTTGAGAATAACTACACTAGTTTTTTCCAACAACAAGTATTGTGATACGGAGAGAATATGAGTGGTACACAATTGTCAGCCTAGCTCACAAAGGATTGTCTGCCACGAGCCAATTTCTTCCGCCTATCAGCGTGCGCCGCTAGAAACAGAAACCGTATGCGTGCAAAGCACTCGTGCGTCAAACTGCTGATATCGCCGTGGCCATTAGTCAAGTGGACCGTTTGGTTGGAGTTGAATTTAGGTTATCAACTGTCTGTCCAACTGGACATCATTCTCGAATTAATTAACTGACGTGACTTACTTAAAGGAGAGAGAGAGAGGGGTGAGCTTACCAAATTATAGCTAGCAGCTAGCTAATTGGTGCAAGAGGCAGTCAAGTTTGCTTTGTCGGCAAAAGGAAAACTGTACCTATCAGATGGATATGTAGAAAGTTCAGACTATCGGTCAGGATATAGGATTTCTATTCAGGGTATCGAATGGGAAAAATTATTGGGCGATAATATATTCTCCACCAGAAGAGGTGACAAAGTTGTGCTACATTTTCTGCATGTCCAGTGTACACCTACTACTAGATAAAAGTGGTTATTCTTTTGCACTTGCATTTTAAAAAAAAATAGGCTTTCACTCCGCTTTATAAATAAAGCAATGATCCATACAATCCACACATAAGTTTACCCACACATAGAAGCTGGAGCTATGGCACATTCTAGCCCAAAGAAAGTAAAAGATATGAGAAAAAAGCCACCTAGTAACTGTACAACCTTGGTCATACATGGAAGCCACACGCTGCGCAGCCAGAAGAGCATCCAACATACCATCGAGACCCGCCTGGTTGCGCTGCCTATAGAGTGGGTGCATAAAAACCAGGAATTTGGGGGAGTCGGACGTTTGCCTCGAAAAAATCCGTTCTATCATCATCTTATTGCGAGTCGTCTAGAGGGTCCAAACCATGACGGCAAAGATCAACCAGAATTTGCATTTGCATTTGACAATTCATAGGCAAGGAAAGGAAAACAAAGCTGTGCTAAGCATCCACAACTCCTCGAGTGATTGCTTTTTTTATTATCCTTGCACAGCATGCATGCACGTCCAACATACGTCAACCAACACGATCGACTGGACGTCACAAAAACTTATCCAGGTCAGTGATACACGCACTCACATGATTTCTTTTTGAAAAGGGCACGAACGAATTTGAAAAGCTTGTCTTAGAGATCTCACCAACTTGTAATTGGCAAGTCAAACAACAACCATAGTTGCACGATCAGTCCGGACGTGAAGTTTTTGCACCCCGAGGTCAAATAAGCTTGGATGAATAGTAAATTCGAAAAATGTTTAAACAAATCTAAAAACTTTTTATGGTAAACTTTGATAAATGTTCTAAGAGCTTGCGAAGTTTTATCATGTAATCATATTCATGAAAGTCGTGGCGAAAAAACAAAATCGATACGCTGAAAATGCTACTTTCAAAAGCATTTTGAAGCACTAAATTTGTATTTTTCATGACTTTCAAAAATGTGATTACGTGCTGAAACTTTGCAAGCTCTTGAAACATTTGTCAAAGTTTGCCGTAAAGGAATTCAGTTTTTTTTAAATATTTTTAAATGTTTTTGAGTCGGATGTAGAAGGGCACTTTCGGATTCACGGCCATTAGTAGCACGCTAGAGGACGAACTTAGCGCCACATGGCTTTCCGTCCAAGCAAGGGCCAGCCATGCAGCACAAACCTAACATATCATCCAATCGATCAGTGCTAGCTACTCCATTACCTGCCGGCATGGACATGATCTTCACTTGTTAATATCTTGTCAGCACCGGCCGGGCTCCGGCAACCCTATCGGGCGCCACTTCGGAGTTTGCCGGCGGCCGTCTTATCCCACGCCGGTGCCGGTGGTGTGGTGGAAGTGGAACCAGTGGAAAGTGCACTGGACAACGCGGAGATGACCTAGCAACGACTACCAACCGATTTAGTTTGCTCTCTACTTCTCTAGTGCTACACCAGTTTCTTAATTTGAAAGGTGCTACACTGGTTTCCTACGAGCTGTTCAAGCACACGTGAGCGACGCCTATATAAACCAGCCACCTCCTGCTCGGAATGGCATACTCTCCATACATATATCAAGCGCCCATCTACACTGATTGATCACTTGCAGAGTAGCCGCGGCATTTGCTGTACGTTGCAGGTACAGGTTCCTAAGCTTGCGTGCCCATGGCCAAGGCTTGCGTACTCCGCGGTGTGGTGCTGGTGCTGATGGTGTGCGCGCTACTGCTTCTCTCGTCCGCTTTTGTGGCGTCTGAGCCTGGTGGCCGGCAATGGGGTCACACTCACGGGAGAGGGGCAACGGTGGCGCAGACGATGATGGCGAGAGGGCGTTCTGTGAGAAAGGTGCTGCGGGAAGAGATGGTCCAGGCGGACGACGACGGTGTCGTCGACATTGACGGTTCTAAGAGGAAGAGTCCCGGTGGCCCAGACCCGCAGCATCATTAACTGATGTTGATGTCTCCTTGCATGTTTGTTTCTCTACAAGGGAATCATATACACGGGACCTGAATCCCAACATAGATCAAGTTTGTGTTCTTGTTGTTGATATAGCGAAAGAGAGGTACCGTTTCCCAATCATTTATGTATACGTGTTACATACACAGTATAGTAGGAGATGTAGAACAAATTTGTGGAACAAATAAAATGTTGTCACTTGTTTTCTCAGAAGGAATAAAATTTAATTTTCAATCTCATTTTCCCACATTTTTGCTAGTTTTTTTTAGGACGAAAAAGGGCTTTCCCCGCTTTATATATAAAGCAACCATCACCGAACAAGCCGAACCAGCCGATACAAACACACACACCCACACCACACCACACACACCATAGGCTGGAACAAGGATGCTGAAAACAGCAACACCGCCCAACAAACTCGAAGCAAACATGAGATGAAACACTAAGCATAGCTACTAAGTCGTCGGGGCCCTCAGCGGTGGGAGAACCGGCATGAAGAGGAGAAGCCGTGTATGACGAACAATGGGCTCCAAGGCGGCACCTTCAGCAAGGGAATGGCACCGTAGCATCGCCACCACCCAATCCAAGGATTCGGGTTTCCCTCGGAGAATCACGATGAAAGATGAGATGCCGCAACGGTGCCTTCAAGAAGGGGGCCCATGCAAGAACGCCGCCACCGTCGGCCTGTCAAGACAGATCGGGTTTTCACCCCGGCCAACACTCTCGTCATTGGATTGGGTTACGGACAATCGGAACGCAATCATTGAACGACACACCCCGGTCAACATGCCGCCCACACGGCCATGGTGACCGGTCAGTGCCCAAGTCATGTACTCCGCCCATGAGCACACCGGCTTCCACCAACCGTGCTGCCGCCACGGCATCCGAGCCCCTCCCTCATCCACGGGTACACCAAACCGACGCAGCCGGCCGGAAAGGAACGGAAGACCCTTCCACACCAAAGTCGACACCTTGGCAGGGTTGATGGCCTCGGCAGCCAAATCTGGGCCAGGGGAACTCCGGCAGCCACCCGTAGCAGCCGCCAGATACCACACAATGGGCACCCTGCCACCCTCCAAGGTCCCATGCCACCTCCGGCAGGCGTCGCGCGCACCCACACCGCACCATGGAGCCACCCCAGCCGGACAAGTCCGTAGCTGATACAGTAGAAGAGGTAGGGAGCTCACCTCAAGTCCATCACAGGCGAACCACCGCCGGAGCATGTCCCGTCATCGATGCGGGAAGACCAGGCCGGCCACGAGGTTGCAGCCACGCCGCTGAGAGCCCCACCACACCGAGCCCTGGATGGGCCTCGGCCGCCACCCCGCGACGCCCGCCTTCACCATGGACCAGATCCAGGAGGATCTGGCCGTAGGCGCGCCGGCCCGACACCACCAGATCTGGACTTGCCACGGCCGCCGCACAGCATATGCCCGTCCAGCCGCCGTCGCGACGCCACTAGGTTGTTGGGGAACGTCGCATGGGAAACAAAAAAAAATTCCTACGCGCACGAAGACCTATCATGTTGATGACCATCTACGAGAGGGAGATCGAATCCACATACCCTTGTAGATCGCTAAGCGAAAGCGTTAATAAACGTGGTTGATGTAGTGGTACGTCTTCACGATCCGTCCCACGAACCGTCTCATGATCCGTCCCGATCAAGTGCCGAACGGACGGCACCTCCGCGTTCCGCACACGTACACCTCGATGTCGATCTCCACCTTCTTGATCCAGCAAGAGAGACGGGGATGTAGATGAGTCCCCCGGCAGCGTGACGGCGCTCCGGTGGTGGTGGTAATCTATTCCTGCAGGGCTACGCCCGAGCTCCGCAAAAAACCGATCTAGAGAAAGAACTACGAACTAGAGGAGAGGGCAGCACGTGACAAAGTTATGTCTCAAAAAGCCCTAAATCTCTAGTATATATAGGAGGAGAGAGGGAGGAAGCTTGGCCTCCAAGGGAAGCCCCTAGGGCTTCGGCCGAACCAAGGAGGAGGATCCCACCTCCCTTATGGGAGGTGGAATCCTATTAGAACACTTTCCTAATTGAAAACTCTTTCCACCTTTTGATCTTTTTGCCTTGTTTCTTTATTCCAGCCGCATGGGCCTTTAGGGGAGGCTTTGGCCAGCCCACCAAGGTCTGGTCTACCTACTCTTACAGCCCACGAACCCTTTTGGGTCGTCACACCCATCCCATTGGTCTCCGGTACCCTCCCCGCACTCCCGGTACACTACCGATGAGGCCGAAACTTTTTCGGTGACCAAAACAGGACTTCCTATATATCAATCTTTACCTCTGGACCATTCCGGAGCTCCTCGTGACGTCCTGAATCTCATTCGGGACTCCAAACAACCTTCGGTCACCAACATATATAACTCAACTATACTGAAACATCAGCGAACCTTAAGTGTGCAGACCGTGCGGGTTCGAGAACTATGCAGACATGACGTGAGACACTCTCCGGTCAATAACTAATAGCGGGACCTGGATGTCCATATTGGCTCCCACATATTCTACGAAGATCTCAATCGGTTGAACCTCGATGTCAAGGATTCAGTTAATCCCGTATGTTGTTCCCTTTGTCCTTCGGTATGTTACTTGCCCGAGATTCGATCGCCGGTATCTCTATACCTAGTTCAATCTCGTTACCGGCAAGTCTCTTTACTTGTTTCATAATACAAGATCACGTAACTAACTCCTTAGTCACATTTCTTGCAAGGCTTGTTGTGATGTTGTATTACCGAGTGGGCCCCGAGATACCTCTCCGTCACACGGAGTGACAAATCCTAGTCTTGAACAATGCCAACCCAACAGACACTTTTGGAGATACCTGTAGAGCACCTTTATAGTCACCAGTTACGTTGCGACGTTTGATGACACACAAGGTATTCCTCCGGTGTCCGGGAGTTGCATGATCTCATGGTCATAGGAACAGATACATTGACATGCAGAAAACAGTAGCAACAAACTGACACGATCATATGCTACGTTCATAGTTTGGGTCTTGTCCATCACATCATTCTCCTAATGATGTGATCCCGTTAGCAAGTGACAACACTTGTCTATGGCCAGGAAACCTTGACCATCTTTGATCAACGAGCTAGTCAACTAGAGGCTTACTAGGGACAGTGTGTTGTCTATGTATCCACACATGTATTTGAGTTTCCAATCAATACAATTCTAGCATGGATAATAAACGATTATCATTAACAAGGAAATATAATAATAACCAATTTATTATTGCCTCTAGGGCATATTTCCAAGAGTCTCCCACTTGCACTAGAGTCAATAATCTAGTTCACATCACTATGCCACTGCAATGAACCTAACACCCATACAGTTATGGGGTTTGATCATATCTTGCTTGTGAGAGAGGTTTTAGTCAATGGGTCTGAACCCTTCAGATCCGTGTGTGCTTTACAAATCTCTATGTCATCCTATAGATGCTGCTACCACGCACCATTTGGAACTATTCCAAATGACTGCTCCACTATACGAATCCGGTTTACTACGCATAGTTATTCGGATTAGTGTCAAAGCTTGCATCGACGTAATTCTTTATGACGAACTCTTTAATCACCTCCATAATTGAGAAACATTCCTTAGTCCATTAGTTACTAAGGATAGCTTTTGATCGTTGTCCGATAATCCATTCATGGATCACTTCTGTACCCCTTGACAGATTCATGGCAAGGCACACATCAAGTGCGGTACACAGTATAGCATATTATAGAGCCTACGGCTAATGCATAGGGCACGACCTTCGTCCTTTCTCTTTCTTCTGCCATGGTCGAGCCTTGAGTCTTACTCAAATTCACATCTTACAACACAGCCAAGAACTCATTCTTTGCTGATCTATTTTGAACTCCTTCAAAATTTGTCAGGGCATGCATTTCGTTGAAAGTTCTTATTAAGCGTCTTGATCTATCGCCATAGATCTTGATGCACAATGTTCAAGTAGCTTAATCCAGGTTTTCCTTTGAAAAACACCTTTCAAACACCCTTTTTGCTTTCCAGAAATTCTACATTATTTCTAATCAACAATATGTCTACCACATATACTCATCAGAAATCCTATAGTGCTTCCACTCACTTATTTAGAAATACAAGTTTCTCATAAACTTTGTATAGCCAAAAACTTTGATCATCTTATCATAGTGTATATTCCAACTCCAAGACGCTTGCACCAGTCTATAGAAGGATCGCTGGAGCTTGCATACTTGTTAGCATCCTTAGGATCGACAAAACCTTCTGGTTGTATCACATACAACCTTTCCTCAAGGAAACTGTCGAGGAAACAATGTTTTGACATCCATCTTCAAGATGCAGCAACTGCTAGCATAATTCCAGCAGACTTTTAGCATCGCTACGAGTGAGAGAGTCTCATCGTAGTCAACTCCTTGAACTTGTCGGAAACCTCTTTGCAACAAGTCGAGCTTTCTTAAATGGTGACTTTCACCATCATTGTCTGTCTTCTTTTAAAGAGCCATCTGTACTTAACACCCTTACGACAATCAAGTAGTTCTTTCAAAGTCCACACTTTGTTTTCATACATGGATCCTTGATACGTCTCCAACGTATCTATAATTTTTTATGGTTCGATGCTATTATGTTGTCAACTTTGGATGTTTTGTATGCAAAAATATGCTATTTTATATCTTTTTTGGGACTAACCTATTAACTCAGTGCCAAGTGCCAGTTCCTGTTTTTTCAGTGTTTCTAACCCTTTTCAGAGGAGAATATTAAACGGAGTCCAAACGGAATAAAATCTTCGGAATGATTTTTTCCGTAACAGAAGATACGCAGGGAACTTGAGAACCAAGGCAAAGGATCCCGGGGGAGGCCACAAGCCCCCTAGCCACGGCCTAGGGGTGCCTACCAGGCTTGTGGGCCCCCGTGGCTCCTTTTCCCTACTTCCGCCTATAAATTCCTTAAAAATCTGAAACCACCAGAGAGAGCCACGAAAATACTTTTTCGTCGCCGCAAGCTTCTGTCTCCGCAAGATCCCATCTGAGGACCGTTCTAGTGCCCTGTCGGAGGGGGGATTCAGACACGGAGGGCTTCTTCATCAACACCATTGCCTCTTCGATGATGCGTGAGTAGTTCACCACAGACCTTCGGGTCCATAGGTAGTAGCTAGATGGCTTCTTCTCTCTCTTAGATCTTCAATACAAAGTTCTCCATGATCTTCATGGAGATCTATCCGATGTAACCTTCTTTTGCAGTGTGTTTGTCGAGATCCGATGAATTGTGGATTTATGATCAGATTATCTATGATTATTATTTGAGTCTCCTCTGATCTCTTATATGCATGATTTCATATCCTTGTAATTCTCTTCGAGTTGTGGGTTTCGTTTGGCCAACTTGATCTATAATTCTTGCGATGGGAGAAGTGCTTGGTTTTTGGTTCATACCGTACGGTGTCCTCACCCAGTGACAGAAGGGGTAGCGAGGCACGCATCGTGTTGTTGCCATCAAGGGTAAAAAGATGGGGTTTATATCTATTGCATGAATTTATCCCTCTATATCATGTTAGCTTGCTTAAAGCGTTACTCTGTATGTTATGAACTCAATACACTAGATGCATGCTGTATAGCGGTCGATGTGTGGAGTAATAGTAGTAGATGCAGAAAGTATCGGTCTACTTGTCTCGGACATGATGCCTATATGTATGATCATTGCCTTAGATATCATCATGACTTTGCGCGGTTCTATCAATTGCTCGACAGTAATTCGTTCGCCCACCGTAATATTTGCTATCATGAGAGAAGCCTCTAGTGAACACTATGGCCCCGTGTCTACTTCACATCATATTTTTAGGTCTACACTTTCACTTTGTTGCACTTTCCACCTTCAGATCTCACCTTGCAATTAATCGTGAAGGGATAGACGACCCCTTTACACTAGTGGGGACGGGGCCTTTAGCCCCGGCCCGTAAGGGGCTTTAGTCCTGGTTCACCAACCGGGAATAAAGGGGCGGGACTAAAGGCCTAACCTTTAGTCCCGGCCCTGTTCCAAGCCGGGACTAAAGGTGCTCCACGTGGGCGCCTCGTAGCGCCCTAGGGGCAGGCCCTTTAGTCCCGGTTCGTTACACGGACCGGGACTAAAGAGTTTCAGATTTTGTTTATTTTTGGGTTTTTTCTAATGAAATTATTTTTGGGTTTTAGGGTTTTAGGGTTTAGGTGTTCGGGAGATTAACGTGATGCCTCGTTTGGTGTTCGGGAATTAGTTTTCATATAATTTAAATAGAAATAATTATGCATATATATATAAGATTAACTTATCTTACAAGTGAGCATATATATACAATTATATGGAGATCTGAATTATCGGGACTAGAGCCCGTCTATTCGATTACATGGACGAATGTCAGTAATGGCCCCTAGCTACAGTAAATCGTCCTTTGTCATCTATAGCTTCCGTCCTCAGAAAGGTCGCAAGCTCCTCTGCAACGGCAATCGCGCGTTGCTCTGGCAGGACCTTCGTCCTCATGGCCGTGTACTATATAAGAAGAGGAGATGAATATGAATATCAATCATGATAACAAAGAATGACGGGTAAAAATAGAGGTGTGGATGTTCATTGCTTACGTCGAATCTGTGATCCTTGTGCTCAGAGGTAAACGTGCAAATGGTCTCGCAAATATAGTATGCGCATAGATGCGTCCCCCATGGCTGCTGGTCGCACTTTACGAGAATAGAATATATATAATCAAAATAATAATCTAGCATCATAAATGTATTGAAAATAGAAGTATATCATACTACTACTTACCTGAGCCGCTCTAAAGGTCAGCTTCTCACGCTCGATACCGGGAGTCACGCACTTGAACCGCTTCCAAACCCTGCCCGACAAGGATAATGATTTGCTAAGTTTTTCATTAATTGATATATCAGAAAATCATCGAAAGAGACCGATAAAGCGCAAGAATGATTGAAATTACCCTTGGAGCATGTCCTGCAGGCTTTGGAACTGTTCCAAGGGTCTCGATAATGGGTCGAAGGCATCAACTCTTCCCTTATCAATTTGAATGTCCAACACAATCCAATGGAAGCTGCACATGTATATATATATATGTGTGTGTGTGTGTCAGTAACTTATCAATTACACTTATAAGTGAATGGACACAACAGAGTAAAGACCCTCACCTTAAGTTGTATGGAATCAGTATGTGGTCACAGAAATTTTGATCTGTTAGAAACCTTAGAAGGTTTTCCTCCGTCTCCTTGGGTTTATCAGTTAGCGTCGCTATATGTATTTTATCTGGGCCAATAAACCCAATATTTATGATGTTCCTACTTTTACAATCCAGAATCTTCATTCTGCATAATAGAGTACAAGTTATATATAGACAATGAATTGAAATAACTAAACAAGTTATATGTAGACAACGAATTGAAAAACTTACAAACAATAGCAACTCATAAGCGATTTGTCGAGGGCGTCGCGATTGTACATCTGGAAGAGTTCATCAAAGTCGATATGGATTTCTTCGGGGCGGCCGTAGTACTCCCCCGGGACACTCACCACGATCATCGTTCTCCCATTCTTTGATTCACTTAAATACCATGTATGCAAGTAACGCATATTTGTTGGGAGATCATCTTTGCTGACCAAAGGCGCTCCCATGACAAACTGTGGCTTAGGGGCTACCACAGCCTTGGGTAACCTTCTAATAATGCCTGGGCATCTTCTGACTCCTTGTACTCTTGAAATGCCTTCCAGTGATTCGCCTGCTTGGCTAGATACCCCTCGAATACTGGCACTTTCTTTGTGTTCAGATAGTTTTTCCATAGCTTCTTCTTCCAGCTACGGAACAGTTCAACCATCTTCTTTAGAGTCCACTACTTGACTTTGGCCCTCAGTTTGTCTGCGGCGTCTTCATTCTCACATTCTGGCAGGTTGAAATGTGACATGAGATCATTCCAAAGATTATCTTTGTACCTTTCGACGACATAGTCACTATCGGCTGCCCCTTTGCGCTTGTTCCACTCCCGAACGCTGATCGGGACGTGATCCCTAACGAGAACTGCACATTGCTTCTTGAATGTGTCAGCAGCATTCTTAGGAAGCTTGGGTTCGCCCGTAGGCAATATCACCTCAAAGGTGTAATGCGTCCGTGCATCCAACTTTCTAGTCGGGCCTCGTTTCGTGGCTTTGCTCGATGTGGAGGCCTAAGAGGGAGAAACATTCGTCAAATGAATGTATATGTATACAATATAGAGCTATCTCCAATATTTTTCACATATTACAAGTGATTGTCGAACTTCATATGTATACCTCGCCGGACTTTATTATTTCTTCACCGGCTTCTCCATCAGTGGAGCTATCACCTTCTCTGTCATTGGACCTATCTCCTGCCCCATCGGCTTCACCTTCGTGTCGGTCGACTTCCATTCCATATCCGGAGGGGTTTAGATATGACGACGGAGATTCAGCTGGTTCAACGTCGGGGCCGTCTTTGATTATATCTTCGAGAAGTTCTTCCTCTTCGAGGTTCCTGATATGTGGATCCATAGTTCTGCAAAAACGGACATTTGATTAACTAATAAACTAACAAATTATATAAGAGGGGTTGGAAACATTGAAGTGTCGTTTTATATAGGATGACCTTTAGTCCCGGGTCTTGGCTAGAACCTAAACTCTAAAATATGTCTAACGGATTCTCTTAACCTTTGTACCAAAAAAGAATTATTCTATCAGGAACTCCGTTCCAAAACAACTTTAGTCCCGGGTCGTGGCTCCACCCGGGACTCCTAGATTTCAGCATAGTATTCAAAGTAGGATTACTTTTCCAATTTGAGCATTCAATAAGCAAAATCAAATCATAAAATAAAGTAGTATTCAAATTAGCATGTATTCAATTATAAGCAAATACATCATCTCTTTTGTCCGTGCATCGTCGAATATTATCACTAATACTCCTCGAATACTATCATACATATGGCATCACTGATACATCTAGAACTGTAGAGCCCGACGGGTATCGGCGCGGGCGGTGGACACCCAAAGAGAAGGAACCATCACAGGATCATAGCTCCAGTGAGATCCCCGAAGAACCTGCCAGGTATGCTCGAACCTGCCCTCCAACGCAACCATGTAGCGACGGACGTGCTCATCCTCCTCGCTGACACAGTGACGTACCACCTCCGCGGTGTCCGGAAACCTCGGCACCCTCACTGGCCCACGCGACCGCCACCAAAAAAGGATCGGGTCAACGACGGGCTGGCTCCTCACCAACCTACGCCCCCCGGAAGGTAGCACCTCCCAATACCAGCCGGGCGGAGCCCAGTCCCGGACAGGGCCCCTCTGATCAAGCAGGTGTCCTCCGCCGAGTCGACGACAAGGATGCGGGATAGGCATCGTAAAATGAACTAAAAAAATAAACTAGTTCTATTAATTTTCTTGCTAAAAATAAACTATTAACACTTAAGCATATACAATAGCAAAATTAAACTATTAACACTTAAGCATATACAATAGCAAAATTAAGCAATAATCTAAGAAACACTATTAACACTTAAGCATATACACTATACAATAGCAAAATTAAATGACAAAAAACTTATTTTACTTCTTCTATTTCTCCTCTTCTTCTACTACTTCTCCTCTTCTCTATTTCTCCTCTTCTTCTTCTTCTATTTCTCCTCTTCTTCTACTTCTTCTTCTACTTCTACTTCTCCTCTTCTTCTACTACTTCTCCTCTTCTCTTCTTCTACTTCTCCTCTCCTCCTCTTCTATTTTTTTCTCTTCTTCTACTTCTTCTACTTCTCCTCTTCTTCTATTTTTCCTCTTCTTCTCCTCTCCTCCTCTTCGTATTCTCCTTTTTCTTATTTTCTTCTCCTCCTCTTCTTATTTTCCTTTTTCCTAATCTTATTTTCTTATTTTTGTTCATATTTCTTCTTCTTGTAACCCTAACCTAATTCTAAATATTACTAACCCTAATAATCTAGCACAAACCTAATAACAATAGGAATTAAATGACAAAAAAAATCTTTTTATTTTTCTTATTTTCTTCCCTTTTTCTTATTTTCTTCTCCTTTTTCTTCTTTTCTTCTCCTTTTTCTTCCTTTCTTCTCCTTTTTCTTCTTGTCTTCTCCTTTTTCTTCCTTTCTTCTCCTTTTTCTTCCTTTCTTCCCTTTTTCTTCCTTTCTTCCCTTTTTCTTCTTTTCTTCTCCTTTTTCTTCTTTTCTTCTCCTTTTTCTTCTTTTCTTCTCCTTCCCTTTTTCTTCCTTTCTTCTCCTTTTTCTTCCTTTCTACTCCTTTTTCTTCCTTTCTTCTCCTTTTTCTTCTTGTCTTCTCCTTTTTCTTCTTTTCTTCTCCTTTTTCTTCTTTTCTTCTACTGGCCGGAGTGTTCGGGAGGAGGGGGCGGGGGGCTTACCGGCCGGAGGTGTCGACGGCGCACGGCGAGGAGGACGGCGACGCGCGGCGAGGAGGACGACGGCGATGGCGAGGAGGACGGCAGGCGGCGGCGAGGAGGACGGCGGGCAGCTTGACGGCGTCGTCGAGGTCGTCGGTGTGCCGCGCCGGGCAGGAGAACGAGAGGAAGAAGAAGAGAAATGGACGATTTGGGTTGGAATTTTTCTAAGACCCGCTTATATAGGTGGATCTTTAGTCCCGGTTCGGGGCTCGAACCGGGACTAAAGAGACCCCCTTTAGTCCCGGGTGGAGCCACGACCCGGGACTAAAGGCCCTTTTTCGGGCAGACCAGAAGGCGGGAAGCAGAGGCCTTTAGTCCCGGTTGGAGCCACGCACCGGGACTAAAGCCCCTCCTCGGCACGCGGCAAGCGAGGGGCTTTAGTCCCGGGTCGTGGCTCCACCCGGGACTAAAGCCCCTCCTCGCCTCCACGATAAGTTTAGTCCCACCTCGCCCAGCGAGGGGGACTAAAACTTGTTTATAAGCCCCGTCGCAGCTACTCCATCGAGCTCCTCTCTAAAGCAGGCTTAAGGGCCTAAACTGACTGTAAATTTAAAAATTGAAACTATATTTGAAACAATTTCTCATATAGTTTCAATTTTTTCTATTTTCAATTAAAAACTATGTTTTATTAAAATTCTTTTTGCATATTTGAGAATTTGACAAAACTATGATAATGAAAAGTGATTGAAATTGAATAAATAATTCAAAACTATTTTCTATTTTCAAAAGTAATTATTTTGACTATCCAAACTATTAACTATTTTGTTATTTTCAATTAAAAACTATGTTTATTAAAATTCTTTTTGCATATTTGAGAATTTGACAAAACTATGATAATGAAAAGTGTTTTAAATTGAATAAATAATTCAAAACTATTTCCTATTTTCAAAAGTAATTAATTTGACTATCCAAACTATTAACTATTTTGTTATTTTCAATTAAAAACTATGTTTATTAAAATTATTTTTGCATATTTGAGAATTTGACAAAACTATGATAATGAAAAGTGTTTGAAATTGAATAAATAATTCAAAACTATTTTCTATTTTCAAAAGTAAATTTTTTTTGAGCTAGTTGACCCTGAAATTGAAAAGCACTACAAATGAACTCTGAAAATGTTGAAACTTGGCATGCTATCATCATTTCACCCACATAGCATGTGTTAAAAAGTTAAGAGGGCTACGACAAAAACTCGATGCACTTCGTGGACAAAATAGACAATCTCTCTCGAAGTATCAGGGTTTCGAACGAGAACTCATCTCTTACAAAGGGATTTCATTTTTTTGAACTTATTTGAACTCCATACTTTTTGTGTGTTCAAAATGCATCATTCAAAGGCACACCACAAAATTTCAACAATTTCTGACTTCATTTGGTATTCTTCGTGCATCTACTTTTTTTTTGAGCTAGTTGACCCTGAAATTGAAAAGCACTACAAATGAACTCTGAAAATGTTGAAAGTTGGCATGCTATCATCATTTCACCCACATAGCATGTGTTAAAAAGTTGAGAGGGCTACGACAAAAACTGGATGCACTTCGTGTACAAAACGGACAATCTCTCTCGAAGTATCAGGGTTTCGAACGAGAACTCATCTCTTACAAAGGGGTTTCATTTTTTTGAACTTATTTGAACTCCATACTTTTTGTGTGTTCAAAATGCACCATTCAAAGGCACATCACAAAATTTCAACAATTTCTGACTTCATTTGGTATTCTTCGTGCATTTACTTATTTTTTTTGAGCTAGTTGACCCTGTAATTGAAAAGCACCACAAATGAACTCTGAAAATGTTGAAAGTTGGCATGCTATCATCATTTCACCCACATAGCATGTGTTAAAAAGTTGAGAAGTCTACGACAAAAATTGGATGCACTTCGTGTACAAAACGGACAATCTCTCTCGAAGTATCAGCGTTTCGAACGAGAACTCATCTCTTACAGATGGATTTCATTTTTTTGAACTTATTTGAACTCCATACTTTTTGTGTGTTCAAAATGCACCATTAAAAGGCACATCACAAAATTTCAACAATTTCTTACTTCATTTGGTATTCTTCGTGCATTTACTTATTTTTTTTGAGCTAGTTGACCCTGAAATTGAAAAGCACTACAAATGAACTCTGAAAATGTTGAAAGTTGGCATGCTATCATCATTTCACCCACATAGTATGTGTTAAAAAGTTGAGAGGGCTACGACAAAAACTGGATGCACTTCGTGTATAAAACGGACAATCTCTCTCGAAGTATCAGCGTTCCGAACGAGAACTCATCTTTTACAAAGGGATTTCATTTTTTTGAACTTATTTGAACTCCATACTTTTTGTGTGTTCAAAATTCACCATTCAAAGGCACATCACAAAATTTCAATAATTTCTGACTTCATTTGGTATTCTTCGTGCATTTCCTTATTTTTTTTGAGCTAGTTGACTCTGAAATTGAAAAGCACTACAAATGAACTCTGAAAATTTTGAAAGTTGGCATGCTATCATCATTTTACCCACATAGCATGTGTTAAAAAGATGAGATGGCTACGACAAAAACTGGACGCACTTCGTGTACAAAACGGACAATCTCTCTCGAAGTATCAGAGTTTCGAACGAGAACTCATCTCTTTCAAAGGGATTTCATTTTTTTGAACTTATTTGAACTCCATACTTTTTGTGTGTTCAAAATGCACCATTCAAAGGCACATCACAAAATTTCAACAATTTCTTACTTCATTTGGTATTCTTCGTGCATTTACTTATTTTGTTTTGAGCTAGTTGACCCTGAAATTGCAAAGCACTACAAATGAACTCTGAAAATGTTGAAAGTTGGGATGCTATCATAATTTCACCCACATAGCATGTGTTAAAAAGTTGAGAGGGCTACGACAAAAACTGGATGCACTTCGTGTACAAAACGGACAATCTCTCTCGAAGTATCAGCGTTTCGAACGAGAACTCATTTATTACAAAGGGATTTCATTTTTTTGAACTTATTTGAACTCCATACTTTTTGTGTGTTCAAAATGCACCATTCAAAGGCACATCACAAAATTTCAACAATTTCTGACTTCATTTGGTATTCTTCGTGCATTTACTTTTTTTTTTTGAGCTAGTTGACCCTGAAATTGAAAAGCACTACAAATGAACTCTGAAAATGTTGAAAGTTGGCATGCTATCATCATTTCACCCACATAGCATGTGTTAAAAAGTTGAGAGGTCTACGACAAAAACTGGATGCACTTCGTGTACAAAACAGACAATCTCTCTCGAAGTATGAGCGTTTCGAACGAGAACTCATCTCTTACAAAGGGATTTCATTATTTTGAACTTATTTGAACTCCATACTTTTTGTGTGTTCAAAATGCACCATTCAAAGGCACATCACAAAATTTCAACAATTTCTGACTTCATTTGGTATTCTTCGTGCATTTACTTTTTTTTGGAGCTAGTTGACTCTGAAATTGAAAAGCACTACAAATGAACTCTGAAAATGTTGAAAGTTGGCATGCTATCATCATTTCACCCACATAGCATGTGTTAAAAAGTTGAGAGGGCTACGACAAAAACTGGATGCACTTCGTGTACAAAACGGACAATCTCTGTCGAAGTATCAGCGTTTCGAACGAGAACTCATTTATTACAAAGGGATTTCATTTTTTTGAACTTATTTGAACTCCATACTTTTTGTGTGTTCAAAATGCACCATTCAAAGGCACATCACAAAATTTCAACAATTTCTGACTTCATTTGGTATTCTTCGTGCATTTACTTATTTTTTTGAGCTAGTTGACCCTGAAATTGAAAAGCACTACAAATGAACTCTGAAAATGTTGAAAGTTGGCATGCTATCATCATTTCACCCACATAGCATGTGTTAAAAAGTTGAGAGGTCTACAACAAAAACTGGAAGCACTTCGTGTACAAAACGGACAATCTCTCTCGAAGTATGAGCGTTTTGAACGAGAACTCATCTCTTACAAAGGGATTTCATTTTTTTGAACTTATTTGAACTCCATACTTTTTGTGTGTTCAAAATGCACCATTCAAAGGCACATCACAAAATTTCAACAATTTCTGACTTCATTTGGTATTCTTCGTGCATTTACTTTTTTTTTGGAGCTAGTTGACTCTGAAATTGAAAAGCACTACAAATGAACTCTGAAAATGTTGAAAGTTGGCATGCTATCATCATTTCACCCACATAGCATGTGTTAAAAAGTTGAGAGGGCTACGACAAAAATTGGATGCACTTCATGTACAAAGCGGACAATCTCTCTCGAAGTATCAGCGTTTCGAACGAGAACTGATCTCTTACAAAGGTTTATTAAAATTCTTTTTGCGTATTTGAGAATTTGACAAAACTATGAAAATGAAAAGTGTTTGAAATTTAGTACATTCCATACATGCATTACATAAAAGGTTTAATACATTATTACATTATTGCACCAATATTCCTATCTATTATTTCTGTTTTCTTGTGGGTCGTAGCCATGGAGAATCTTTATCATTCAGTAGGATGCTTGGGTCAGTTTTCACTTTGAAGGGCGGAATTTCATGAAACTTATTATAATCTTCTGACATGTCTGTCTTGTCATCTACTCCCATGATGTTTCTTTTCCCTGAAAGAACTATGTGTCGTTTTGGCTCATCGGACGATATCTTCTTTTGCTGATTTGTTTTTCTCGTTTTTGTAGACATGTCCTTCACATAGAAAACCTGAGCGACATCATTGGCTAGGACAAATGGTTCGTCCATGTATGCAAGATTGTTGAGATCCACTGTTGTCTTGTTGTACTTTTGGTCTACAACTACCCGGCCTCCTGTCAGCTTCACCCATTTGCACCGAAACAAAGGGATCTTAAAAGTAGGTCCATAGTCAAGTTCCCATATCTCCTCTATGTACCCGTAATATGTTTCCAAAAAGTGCCCATTCTCGTCTGTTGCATCAAAGCGGACACCACTATTTTGGTTGGTGCTCTTTTTATCTTGGGCAACCGTGTAAAATGTATTCCCATTTATCTCATACCCTTGGAAAGTACATATAGTCGAAGATGGTGGCCTAGCCAAACAGTACAGCTGATCTCCAACGGTGTCGTCATTCATGAGATGTGTCTGCAACCAACTGCCGAAAGTCTTCTCGTGTTCCCCTTTAATCCAAGAGTCAGCCTTCCCCGGGTTTTCGGAGCGTAGAATATTCTTGTGTCTCACGATATACGGAGCCACCACGGTGGAATTGTGTAGAACTGTGTAGTGTGCTTGAGAGAAAGAATGCCCGTCCATACATACTTTTGCTTTCCTTCCTAGTGTGCCTTTTCCTGTCAGCCTACCCTCATACCGAGATTCTGGAACACCAATCGGCTTAAGGTCAGGAAGAAAGTCCACACAAAACTCAATGACCTCCTCTGTTCCATAGCCCTTGGAGATGCTTCCTTCTGGCCTAGCACGGTTACAAACATATTTCTTTAAGACCCCCATGAACCTCTCGAAGGGGAACATATTGTGTAGAAACACGGGACCGAGAATTCTAATCTCTTCGACTAGGTGAACTAGGAGGTGTGTCATTATATTGAAGAAGGATGGCGGGAACAACAACTCAAAGCTGACCAGACATTGGACCACATCAATCTGTAACCCTGATAGACTTTCTCGATCGATTACCTTCTGAGAAATTGCATTGAGGAATGCACATACCTTCACAATTGCCAGGACAACATTTTCCGGTAGAATTCCCCTCAATGCAACCGGAAGCAATTGCGTCATAAGCACGTGGCAGTCATGAGACTTTAGGTTTTGGAATTTTTTGTCTTTCATATTTACGATTCCCTTTATATTCGACGAGAAGCCAGTCGGGACCTTGATACTGAAAAGGACTTCAAAGAAGATTTCCTTCTCTTCCTTAGTAAGAGCGTAGCTGGCACGCCCTTGAAATTGCCCTGGATGCATGCCATCTCTTCCTTTATGACGTTCCTGGTCCTCCCGTGCTTCCGGTGTATCTTTTGACTTCCCATACAAGCCCAGGAAGCCTAGAATATTCACGCAGAGATTCTTCGTCAGGTGCATCACGTCGATTGCCGAGCGGACCTCATGGACTTCCCAGTAGGGTAGCTCCCAAAATATAGATTTCTTCTTCCACATGGGTACGCGCTTATCAGGGCCGTTAGGAACAGGTTGGCTGCCAGGACCCTTTCCAAAGATTACTTTTAAATCTTTGACCATATCAAATACTTCAGCACCAGTACGGATGACAGGCTTCCCCTGGGGTTCTGCCTTGCCATTGAAATGCTTGCCTTTTTTCTTTAAGGGATGCTTGGGCGGAAGAAAACGACGATTGTACGGGTACACATTCTTCCTACATTTGTCCAGATATATACTTTCTGTCTCATCCAAACAGTGCGTGCATGCATTGTATCCCGTGTTTGACTGTCCTGAAATGTTACTAAGACCAGGCCAATCATTGATGGC
Source organism: Hordeum vulgare subsp. vulgare (assembly GCF_904849725.1). Lineage (NCBI taxonomy): Eukaryota > Viridiplantae > Streptophyta > Magnoliopsida > Poales > Poaceae > Hordeum > Hordeum vulgare. Next base: position 498,915,976 of record NC_058518.1, read on the forward strand.
TACGAAAAGCAACGCTCGAAGGTCAAATTCCTCTTGTTTGTGCTCGTCCCACACACGTACACCTGGTTCGGCCCACAGCTGTAAAAGTTCATCAACTAATGGCCTTAGGTACACATCAATATCGTTGCCGGGTTGCTTTGGACCTTGGATAAGCACTGGCATCATAATGAACTTCCGCTTCATGCACAACCAAGGAGGAAGGTTGTAGATACATAGAGTAACGGGCCAGGTGCTGTGACTGCAACTCTGCTCCCCAAAAGGATCCATGCAATCTGTACTCAGACCTAACCATAAGTTCCTTGCGTCAGCTGCAAATCTCGGGAACTCTCTCTCGATTTTTCTCCACTGCCGACCATCAGCGGTGTGCCTCAACTTATCGTCTTTCATACGATCTTCCATGTGCCATCGCAACAACTTCGCATGATCTTTATTTCTGAACAGACGTTTCAACCGTGGTATTATAGGAGCATACCACATCACCTTGGCAGGAACCCTCTTCCTGGGTGGCTCGCCCTCAATATCACCAGGGTCATCTTTTTTGATCTTATACCGCAATGCAGTGCATACCGGGCATTTATCCATATTCTCGTACTTCTCACCGCGGTAGAGGATGCAGTCATTAGGGCATGCATGTATCTTCTGCAGGTCTAATCCTAGAGGGCAGACAAGCTTCTTTGCTTCGTACGTGCTGGCGGGCAATTCGTTCTTTCTTGGAAGCATCTTCTTCATTAGTACCAGCAACTTTTCGAATGACGAGTCAGTCACACCGGTCTCTGCCTTCCACTTCAGCAATTCCAGTGTGCTACCTAGCTTCTTCTGGCCATCTTCACAAGTTGGGTACAACAATTTGTTGTGGTACTGTAACATCTACTCGAACTGCAACCTCTCCTTTTCTGTGTCGCAACCTCGCCGTGCATCAGAAATGACCCGGCCAAGATCATCAGCGGGCTCATCTGGTTCACGTTCTTCATCCTGATCTTCTTCTTCATTGTCTTCCATTGCGGTATCAGCATACTCAGGGAACATACATCGGTAGTTGTCATCATCGTTCTCTTCTTCTTCATCGTTGTCTTCCATCATAACCCCTCTTTCTCCGTGCTTGGTCCAAACATTATAGCCCGACATAAAACCGGACCGAAGCAGGTGGCTCTGAATGACTCTTGAGGAAGTGTAATCCTTCTCATTCCGACATTCAACACATGGACAAAACATATAGCCACCACCATGCTTGTTCGCATCAGCTGCATCTCAAAAAGAATGCACACCTTCTCTGTAAGCGGCTGTGCGTCGATCACCGTACATCCATGGATGGCTCATCTGTGTTATACGACAGTATATCAAATACAATCACGATCCTAAAAATTAGTACCGCACGGTCTAAACGAGGAAATATAGTTGCTAACCTTTTAGAATAAGTAGAAATAAAGAGGAAGAGGTTTAAGCGTGGCTCGGGCATCTCATATCGTAGTTGTGTTCGGTGAACTGAAGCGGCATCGCTCTAACACACATTTCAACAAACACCTCTAGTGCATCCAAAAAAATGGAGAGCTAGCACACACCCACACTCTTCCATCCAAGAAAAATGCAAGGAAGAGGGGAGAGGGGGGCTGTGCTATATATAGGCAGAGGACTTTAGTCCCGGTTTGAGACACAAACCGGGACTAAAGGTGGCGCACATGCGGGCTGCCCACCGCGTAGCCCTTTAGTCCCGGTTTGGGACACGAACCGGGACTAAAGGCTCCTTACGGGCTGGGACTAAAGCCTCGAGGGAGGCATTGAGAATTGGGGCGACGTGGTCGGGCCTTTGGTTCCGGCCCAGAGGCAGGCCGAGACTAAAGGGTCCCGGCCAAAGGCCCGTTTTCCACTAGTGTTATAGCGTTGGGTGCAAGTTTGTTTGTTTTTGCGCACGTACATTGGTGACTTCCCTTGATACTCCTACTGGATTGATACCTTGGTTCTCAAACTGAGGGAAATACCTACTGCTACTGTGTGCTACTGCAACAAAAGACGTTCCAACGGCGCCAGGAATGTGCTACGGCACCAGGAATCCTTCTGCTATGGCTACGCCTTAAAAGAAATCAGCAAAGACTCAAATATAAATCATAGATCTCCATGAAGATCATGGAGAACTTTGTATTGAAGATCCAAGAGAGAGAAGAAGCCATCTAGCTACTAACTACGGACCCGTAGGTCTGAAGTGAACTACTCACGAGTCATTGAAGGGGCGATGATGTTGATGTAGAAGCCCTCCAACTCCAAAGTCCCCTCCGGCAGGGCACCGGGAAGGGTCTCCAGATGAGATCTCGCGGAAACGGAAGCTTGCGGCTGCGGGAAAGTATTTTCGTGGATCCCTTGATTTTTTTTCTGTATTTTAAGGAATATATAGGTGAAGGAGCTAGGTTAGGGGGGCGCCAGGGAGGCCACAAGCCTGCCATGCGCCACCCCCTGGTGGCGGCTAGGGGGCTTGTGGGCTCCCTGTAGCCCTCCTGTCTTGGGCCAGAAGTCCCCTGATCTTCTTCCGTTCGGGAAAAATTTATATCGAGGATTTTATTCCGTTTGGACTCCGTTCCAAAATCAGATCTGAAAAGAGCAAAAAACACAGAAAAAACAGGAACTGGCACTTGGCACTGAATTAATAAGTTAGTCCCAAAAAGATATAAAAGGTACATAAAACATCCAAAGATGACAAGATAACAACATGAAACCATCAAAAATTATAGATACGTTTGAGACGTACCAAGCATCCCCAAGCTTAACTCCTGCTCGTCCTCGAGTAGGGAAGTGATAAAGAATGAATTTTTGATGCTTTCATGCTACCTAGCATAGATGTCCTTTGTAACTCCTCTTATGTGACGTGAATGTTCAGATCCATTAGATTCAAAACAATAGTTTGCTATTGACGTGTAAACAATAATAATTCAAGCAAACTAGCAAGGTAATCATGAACTTTCAAAATAACAAGGCCAAAAGAAAGTTATCCCTACAAAAGCATATAGTCTGGCTATGCTCTATCATCATTGCACAATGAATTTAAATCATGCACAACCCCGGTATTGGCCAAGTAATTGTTTCGCACTTTTACTTTCTCAAACCTTTTCAGCTCTCACGCAATACATGAGCGTGAGCCATGGTTTTAGCACTATAAATGGTGTGGAGTGCGGTGGAGGTTGCAAGACAAAACAAGGAGAAGATGATCACATTAACTAGGCATATCAATGAGCTATGGAGATGCTCATCAATAAATATCAATGTGAATGAGTAGGGATTGCCATACAAATGATGCACTGGAGCTAAGAGTATGTGAACGCTCTTAATGAAAACTAGTGGGTGTGCATCCAACTTGCTTGCTCACGAAGACCTAAGGCAATTTTGAGGAAGCCTATCATTGGAATATACAAGCCAAGTTATATAATGAAAATTTCCCACTAGCTATATGGTGGTGACAAAACGAGAGACTCTCAATCATGAAGATCATGGTGCTTAATATGCACAAGTGTGGAAAGGTGGTAGCATTGTCCCTTCTCTCTTTTTCTCTCATTTTTTTGGATGGGCTCTTTGGCCTCTTTTATTTTATTTTATTTTATTTTGGTGGGCATCTTTGGCCTCTTTTATTTCCTCACATGGGACAATGCTCCATCAATGATGATCATCACACTTACAACTCAAAACTTAGAGCAACGATGACTCTATATGGAATGCCTTCGGTAGTGTACCGTGACAATGATCTAGCATGGCATAGACATTAATGGAAACATCATGCTAGCTATCTTACGATCATGCAATGGCAATGTAGAAGTGGTGGCACATGTCATGGTGGTGGTTGCATGGCAATATATCTCGGAATGACTTTGAAAAAGCCATAGTAGGTAGGTATGGTGGCTGTTTTAAGGGAGGCTAATGGTGGGTTTTGTGCACCGGCGAAAGTTGCACGTCACTAAGAAGATAGTGATGGTGGAAGGTGAAAGTGCATCTAAACCATGGACTCAACATTAGTCATAAAGAACTCATATACTTGTTGCAAAAGTTTTATTAGTAAACTAAACAAAGCATTCAACGCATACTCCTAGGGAAAGGGTTGGTAGGTATAAACCATCACGCGATCCCGACCGCCACGCAAAGGATGACAATCAAAAGACTAATCATGCTCAGACTTCATCACATAGTGGTTCACCATACGTGCATGCTACGGGAATCACTAACTTCAACACAAGTATTTCTAGATCCACAACACCTTACTAGAGTAACTTCAATATTACCACAACCATATCTCAAAACTAATTGAGAGGAATCAAACATCTCTAACTATTCAATGCACATGAAGGTGGAAGTTTTTGTATCCCTTTGGATAACTACCCCTTTTGAGACTACTTTCAAAGCTTAGATCAAATACCAAGCCACGCACCGCTGTGCTCTAAAAGATATAAGTGAAGCACATAGAGCAAAAGTATCTAGCTCAAAAGATATAAGTGAAGCACATGTGAGCTGAATTGTCTACCAAAGGATATAAGTGAAGCTCGACAAAATCACGGTGAGTGCATGTCTATCTCTCTAGGTGTGCATCAGGGATGATTGTGACACAACAAAAATGAAAGACTCCTACGATACAAGACGCTCCAAGCAAAAAACACATAACATGTGGTGAATAAAAATATAGCCCCAAGTAACGTTACCGATGGATTGAACACGAGAGAGGGGATGCCATCCCGGGGCATCCCCAAGCTTAGGCTTTTACGGCATCCTTGAATCTCTTGGGGTGCCTTGGTCATCCCAAGCTTGAGCTCTTGCCACTCTTTATCTCTTTGTCCATAAGAACTTCACCCAAAATTTGAAAACTTCACAACACGAAACTTAAACAGAAACTCGTGATAACATTAGTATGAGAAAGCAAACCACCACTTCCTTAGGTACTGTAGCAAACTTAAATTCTACTTATTCTGATGTTGGGTTACTGTATTTTCAATCTTCCATGGCTAATACCCCCGATACAATCCATAGTTTCATCAAAATAAGCAACCAACACAACAAAAACAGAATCTGTTAACAGCAGACCAGTCTGTAGCAATCTGTATATTTCGTATACCTCTGGTACGTCAGAAATTCTGAAAAATTACGACAGTCTTAAGAATTTGCGTAGAAATCAGCAGAAAAAAGAATCAACTCAAAATCTCTTACAGAAAAAAAATGAAAATTATTTTCGTGAGCAGAAAGTTTCTGTCTTTTCCAGCATGACCAAACGATCATCCCCAAGACTAATCATAACGGTTTTGCTTGGCACAAACGCAAAAAGAAACAAAAAATACACAATCATAACAGAATTATGAAAGTGTGGAAAACACAAAACAGAAAGAAAAAGGATAGATTCGTTGGGTTGCCTCCCAACAAGCGCTATTGTTTAACGCCCTTAGCTAGGCATTGATAGTTCAATGATGCTCACACAAAAGACAAGAATTGAAGCACAACGAGAGCATCATAAAGCATATGAAAATCACATCTAAGTATAACATACTTCCTATGCATAGGCATTTTATAGGAAAACAGATTGTCAAGACAACCAATAGTTGCCATATGCAAGGAAAAAGAAAGAGACAATAGCAATCTCAACATAACGAGAGGTGATTTAGTGATATGAAAGTTTCTACCACCATATTTTCCTCTCTCATAATAATTACATGTGGGATCATATTTCAATTCAATAATGTAACTATCACATAGGATATTCTTTTCATGATCCACATGCATGCAAAGTTGACGCTCTTCAAAAATAGTGGGATTATCATCAAATAAAGTCATGACTTCTCCAATCCCACTTTCAATAATATTGCAAATATCATATTCATCATGAGGCTGAAACAAATTTTCAAGATGATAAGAAAAATCATCGCCCCACTCATGATCATTGCAACAAGTAGTGGACATAGAAAAACTAGCATCCCCAAGCTTAGGGTTTTGCATATTTTTAGCATGATTGTCACTAATAGAATTTATAGTGAAACCATTGCAATCATGCTTTTCATCCAAGGAGCCCTCGTGAATCACTTCATAAATTTCTTCCACACAATTTTCAGATTCATGCATCTCAAGCAAAACTCCATAAAGATAGTCAAGTGCCCTCAACTCACTAGCAATTGGATCAACATAATTGGATCTCTTAAAGAGATTAGCAAGTGGATGAGGATCCATATCACTAGATTTTCAGCGAGCGAAGATGCAAGCATATCGAAGGCACATGGCACACAAGCGAACAGAAAGCAAGCGAGAAAAAGGGCGAACGAAAAAGGCAAAGGAGAAAGGCAAATGAAAACGGCAAATTTGAAGTGGGGGAGAAGAAAACGAGAGGCAACTGGCAAAAAAGTAAATGCAAGAGATGAGTTTGTGAGACCTACTTGGATAGATCTCTCCTTCCCTGGCAACGACGCCAGAAATACTTCTACTATTGCAACAAAAGACCTTCCAACGGCGCCAGAAACGTGCTACGGCACCAGGAATCCTTCTGCTACGGCTACGCCTTAAGGGACTTCCTAGGCAAATATGCAAAGGATTTCCACCGTGGCCTTGGAGCCTTGCGTGGGTGTTCCCTCGAAGTGGAAAGGGTGATGTAGCGCAGCGGTGGTAAGTATTTCCCTCAGTTTGAGAACCAAGGTATCGATCCAGTGAAGGAGTATCTCAAGTGCCTGCACAAACACAAAAAGCTTGCTCCCAACGCTATGAAGGGGTTGTCAATCCCTTATAGATTGTCCGCCAAGTGAGAACTGAAAGCAACAGAGTAACAAAGCAAAGTAAAAGCAAAAGTGGAAACGATAGGTGTGAATAGACCCAGGGGCCGTAGTGTTTACTAGTGGCTTCTCTCATGAAAGCAAGTAGACGGTGGGTGAACAAATTACTGTCGAGCAATTGATAGAACCGCGCAAAGTCGTGACGTCATCTATGGCAATGATTATATCTATAGGCATCACGTCCAAAACAAGTAGACCGATACTTTCTGCATCTACTACTATTACTCCACACGTCGACCGCTATCCAGCATGCATCTAGTGTATTGAGTCCAAAAGAACAGAGTAACGGCTTAAGCAAGATGACATGATGTTGATGGACAATCACATATCTACGACAAAGCCCACCTTGTTACCCTTGATGGCAACTACACGATGTGTGCCTTGCTGCCCCTACTGTCACTGGGAAAGGTCACCACACGGTAAGAACCCAAAACCAAGCACTTCTCCCATTGCAAGAATCATAGATCTAGTTGGCCAAACAAAACCCAAGACTCGGAGAGACTTACAAGGATATCAAATCATGCATAAAAGAAATCAGCAAAGACTCAAATATAAATCATAGATAATCTGATCACAAATCCACAATTCATCGGATCTCGACAAACACACCGCCAAAGAGGATTACATCGGATAGATCTCCATGAAGATCATGGAGAACTTTGTATTGAAGATCCAAGAGAGAAAAGAAGCCATCTAGCTACTAACTACGGACCCGTAGGTCTGAAGTGAACTACTCACGAGTCATTGAAGGGGTGATGATGTTGATGTAGAAGCCCTCCAACTCCAAAGTCCCCTCCGGCAGGGCACCGGGTGTTGGGGAATGTCGTATGGGAAACAAAAAATTTCCTACGCGCACGAAGACCTATCATGGTGATGTCCATCTACGAGAGGGGATGTTCGATCTACGTACCCTTGTAGACCGCACAGCAGAAGCGTTAAGAAACACGGTTGATGTAGTGGAACGTCCTCACGTCCCTCGATCCGCCCCGCGAACCGTCCCGCGATCAGTCCCACGATCTAGTGCCGAACGGACGGCACCTCCGCGTTCAGCACCCGTACAGCTCGACGATGATCTCGGCCTTCTTGATCCAGCAAGAGAGACGGAGAGGTAGATGAGTTCTCCGGCAGCCTGACGGTGCTCCGGAGGTTGGCGGTGATCTTATCTCAGCAGGGCTCCGCCCGAGCTCCGCAGAAACGCGATCTAGAGGTAAAACCGTGGAGATATGTGGTCGGGCTGCCGTGGCAAAGTTGTGTCAAATCAGCCCTAAAACCTCCGTATATATAGGGGGAAGAGGGGGAGCCTTGCCTTGGGGTCCAAGGACCCCCAAGGACTTCGGCCGAGCCAAGGGGGCAACCCTCCCCTTCCAAACCGAGTCCAACTAGGTTTGGAAGGAGGAGTCCTTCCCCCTTTTCCCACCTCCTCTTTTTTTTCTTTTCTCTTTGATTTTCTTCCTATGGCGCATAGGGCCTTCTTGGGCTGTCCCACCAGCACACTAAGGGCTGGTGCGCCACCCCCAAGGCCTATGGGCTTCCCCGGGGTGGGTTGCCCCCCCCCCCCCCGGTGAACACCCGGAACCCATTCGTCATTCCCGGTACATTCCCGGTAACTCCGAAAACCTTCCGGTAATCAAATGAGGTCATCCTATATATCAATCTTCGTTTTCGGACCATTCCGGAAACCCTCGTGACGTCTGTGATCTCATCCGGGACTCCGAAAAACATTCGGTAACCAACCATATAACTCAAATACGCATAAAACAACGTCTAACCTTAAGTGTGCAGACCCTGCGGGTTCGAGAACTATGTAGACATGACCCGAGAGACTCCTCGGTCAATATCCAATAGCGGGACCTGGATGCCCATATTGGATCCTACATATTCTACGAAGATTTTATCGTTTGAACCTCACTGCCAAGGATTCATATAATCCCGTACGTCATTCCCTTTGTCCTTCGGTATGTTACTTGCCCGAGATTCGATCGTCAAGTATCCGCATACCTATTTCAATCTCGTTTACCGGCAAGTCTCTTTACTCGTTCCGTAATACAAGATCCCACTTGCACTAGAGTCAATAATCTAGCCCTCACATCATCATGCGAATTACATTGTAATAAATCTAACACCCATACAGTTCTGGTGTTGATCATGCTTTGCCCGTGGAAGAGGTTTAGTCAGCGGGTCTGCTACATTCAGATCTCCGTGCACTTTGCATATATTTACGTCCTCCCCTTTGACGTAGTCGCGGATGAGGTTGAAGCGTCGTTTGATGTGTCTGGACTTCTTGTGAAACCGTGGTTCCTTTGCTAGGGCAATGGCACCCGTGTTGTCACAGAACAAGGTTATTGGATTCAGTGCGCTTGGCACCACTCCAAGATCCGTCATGAACTGCTTCATCCAGACACCCTCCTTAGCCGCCTCCGAGGCAGCCATGTACTCCGCTTCACATGTAGAATCAGCTACGACGCTCTGCTTGGAACTGCACCAGCTTACCGCACCCCCATTAAGAATAAATACGTATCCGATCTGCGACTTAGAGTCGTCCGGATCTGTGTCAAAGCTTGCATCGACGTAACCTTTTACGGCGAGCTCTTCGTCACCTCCGTACACGAGAAACATCTCCTTAGTCCTTTTCAGGTACTTCAGGATATTCTTGACCGCCGTCCAGTGATCAATTCCTGGATTACTCTGGAACCTACCTGCCATACTTATGGCCAAGCTAACGTCCGGTCTAGTGCACAACATTGCATACATGATAGAACCTATGGCTGAAGCATAGGGGACGGTGCTCATATGCTCTCTATCCTCATCAGTTGCTGGGCACTGAGTCTTACTCAATCTTGTACCTTGTAAAACTGGCAAGAACCCTTTCTTGGACTGTTCCATTTTGAACCTCTTCAAAACTTTATCAAGGTATGTGCTTTGTGAAAGTCCTATCAGGCGTTTTGATCTATCCCTGTAGATCTTAATGCCTAGAATATAAGTAGCTTCTCCTAGGTCCTTCATAGAGAAACTTTTATTCAAGTAATCCTTTATGCTCTCCAAATACTCTACGTTGTTTCCAATCAGTAATATGTCATCCACATATAATATTAGAAACGCCACAGAGCTCCCACTCGCTTTCTTGTAAATACAAGATTCTCCAACCACTTGTATAAACCCAAATGCTTTGATCACCTTATCAAAGCGTTTGTTCCAACTCCGAGATGCTTGCACCAGTCCATAAATGGATAGCTGGAGCTTGCACACCTTGTTAGCATTCTTAGGATCGACAAAACCTTCGGGTTGCATCATATACAACTCTTCCTTAAGGAAACCGTTAAGGAACGCCGTTTTGACATCCATCTGCCAGATTTCATAATCGAAAAATGCAGCTATTACTAACATGATTCTGACGGACTTAAGCATCGCTACGGGTGAGAATGTCCCATCGTAGTCAACTCCTTGAACTTGTGAAAAACCCTTTGCCACAAGTCGAGCTTTATAAACGGTCACATTGCCGTCAGCGTCCGTCTTCCTCTTAAAGATCCATTTGTTCTGAATAGCCTTGTGGCCCTCAGGTAGTACTTCCAAAGTCCACACTTTGTTCTCATACATGGATCCTATCTCGGACTTCATGGCTTCTAGCCATTTGTTGGAATCTGGGCCCACCATTACTTCTTCATAATTTGCAGGTTCATTGTTGTCTAACAACATGATTGACAAGACGGGATTACCGTACCACTCTGGAGCAGCACGTGGTCTCGTCGACCTGCGTGGTTCGACAGAAACTTGAACCGGAGTTTCATGATCATCATCATTAACTTCCTGCTCAACCGGCGTCACAACGACAGAGGTTTCCCCTTGCCCTGCGCCACCATCTAGAGGGATGAGAGGTTCAACAACCTCATCAAGTTCTATCTTCCTCCCACTCAATTCTCTCGAGAGAAACTCCTTCTCGAGAAAAGCTCCGCTTTTAGCAACAAACACTTTGCCCTCGGATTTGAGATAGAAGGTGTACCCAACTGTCTCTTTTGGGTAACCTATGAAGATGCACTTTTCCACTTTGGGTTCCAGCTTTTCAGGCTGAAGCTTTTTGACATAAGCATCACATCCCCAAACTTTAAGAAACGACAACTTTGGCCTTTTGCCATACCACAGTTCGTATGGTGTCGTCTCAACGGATTTTGATGGTGCCCTATTTAAAGTGAATGCAGCTGTTTCTAATGCATAACCCCAAAACGATAACGGCAAATCGGTAAGAGACATCATAGATCGCACCATCTCTAGTAAAGTACGATTACGACGTTCGAACACACCATTACGCTGTGGTGTTCCAGGCGGTGTCAACTGTGAAACAATTCCACATTGTCTTAAGTGAGCACCAAACTCGAAACTCAGATATTCACCCCCACGATCAGACCGTAGGAACTTCATCTTCTTGTTACGATGATTTTCAACTACACTCTGAAATTGCTTGAACTTTTCAAATGTTTCAGACTTGCGCTTCATTAAGTAGACATAACCATATCTACTCAAATTGTCAGTGAAGGTGAGAAAATAACGATATCCGCTGCGTGCCTCTACGCTCATCGGACCACACACATCGGTATGTATGATTTCCAACAAGTCACTTGCACGCTCCATTGTTCTGGAGAACGGAGTTTTAGTCATCTTGCCCATGAGGCATGGTTCGCACGTGTCAAGTGAATCAAAGTCAAGTGACTCCAAAAGTCCATCGGCATGGAGTTTCTTCATGCGCTTTACACCAATATGACCTAAGCGGCAGTGCCACAAAAATATGGCGCTATCATTGTTAACTCTAACTCTTTTGGTCTCAGTGTTATGTATGTGTGTATCACTATCAAGATTCAATATGAACAATCCTCTCACATTGGGTGCATGACCATAAAAGATGTTACTCATAGAAATAGAACAACCATTATTCTCTAACTTAAAAGAGTAACCGTCTCGCAATAAACAAGATCCAGATATAATGTTCATGCTCAACGCAGGCACTAAATAACAATGATTTAAGTTCATAACTAATCCTGATGGTAACTGAAGTGAAACTGTGCCGACGGCGATTGCATCAACCTTGGAACCATTTCCTACGCGCATCGTCACTTCATCTTTCGCCAGCCTTCGTCTATTCCGCAGTTCCTGTTTCGAGTTGCAAATATGAGCAACAGAACCGGTATCCAATACCCAGGCACTACTACGAGAGCCGGTTAAGTACACATCAATAACATGTATATCAAATATACCTGATTTTTCTTTGGCCGCCTTCTTATCAGCCAGATACTTGGGGCAATTGCGCTTCCAGTGACCCATACCCTTGCAATAGTAACACTCTGTTTCAGGCTTTGGTCCAGCTTTGGGTTTCTTTGTCGGATTGGCAACAGGCTTGCCGCTCTTCTTTGATTTACCCTTCTTGCCTTTGTCGTTTCTCTTGAAACTAGTGGTCTTATTCACCATCAACACTTGATGTTCTTTATGGAGTTCAGACTCTGCGACTTTCAGCATCGCAAACAACTCGCCGGGTGACTTGTTCATCCCTTGCATGTTGTAGTTCAACACAAAGCCTTTATAGCTTGGCGGCAATGATTGAAGGATTCTGTCAGTGATAGCCTCTTGCGGGAGTTCAATCCCCAGCTCAGCTAGACGGTTTGAGTACCCAGACATTTTGAGCACATGTTCACTGACAGACGAGTTCTCCTCCATCTTGCAAGCATAGAATTTATTGGAGGTCTCATACCTCTTGATCCGGGCATTCTTCTGAAAGATAAACTTCAACTCCTGGAACATCTCAAATGCTCCATGACGCTCAAAGCGACGTTGAAGTCCCGGTTCTAAGCCATACAAGACTGCACATAGAACTACTGAGTAGTCCTCCTTACGTGCTAACCAAGCGTTCTTAACATCCTGGTCAGCCGTAGCGGGTGGTTCATCTCCTAGCGCAGCATTAAGGACATAATCCTTCTTCCCAGCTTGTAAGATTAGCTTAAGATTACGAGCCCAGTCTACAAAGTTTCTTCCATCATCTTTCAACTTAGCTTTCTCTAGGAACGTATTAAAATTCAGGGTGACTGTCGCGTGAGCCATGATCTACAATACAAATATATTCAAAGTGGACTTAGACTATGTTCAAGATAATTAGAGTTTAACTTAATCAAATTACTCGCTAAACTCCCACTCAAAAAGTACATCTCTCTAGTCATTTGAGTGGTTCATGATCCACTTACACTAGCTCAAGTCCGATCATCACGTGAGTTGAGTATAGTTTCAGTGGTAAGCATCCCTATGCTAATCATATCATCTATATGATTCATGATCGACCTTTCGGTCTCATGTGTTCCAAGGCCATGTCTGCACATGCTAGGCTCGTCAAGCTTAACCCGAGTGTTCCGCGTGCGCAACTGTTTTGCACCCGTTGTATGTGAACGTTGAGTCTATCACACCCGATCATCAGGTGGTGTCTCGAAATGTCGAACTGTAGCAACGGTGCACAGTCGGGGAGAACACAATATCGTCTTGAAATTTTAGTGAGAGATCACCTCATAATGCTACCGTCGTTCTAAGCAAAATAAGGTGCATAAAAGGATTAACATCACATGCAATTCATAAGTGACATGATATGGCCATCATCTCGTGCTCCTTGATCTCCATCACCAAAGCACCGACACGATCTTCTTGTCACCGGCGCTACACCATGATCTCCATCAACGTGTCGCCATCGGGGTTGTCGTGCTACTCATGCTATTACTACTAAAGCTACATCCTAGCAAAATAGTAAACGCATCTGCAAGCACAAACGTTAGTTTAAAGACAACCCTATGGCTCCTGCCGGTTGCCGTACCATCGACGTGCAAGTCGATATTATCTATTACAACATGATCATCTCATACATCCAATATATCACATCACATCGTTGGCCATATCACATCACAAGCATACCCTGCAAAAACAAGTTAGACGTCCTCTAATTTTGTTGTTGCATGTTTTACGTGGTGACCATGGGTATCTAGTAGGATCGCATCTTACTTACGCAAACACCACAACGGAGATATATGAATTGCTATTTAACCTCATCCAAGGACCTCCTCGGTCAAATCCGATTCAACTAAAGTTGGAGAAACTGACACTTGCCAGTTATCTTTGAGCAACGGGGTTACTCGTAGCGATGAAACCAGTCTCTCGTAAGCGTATGAGTAATGTCGGTCCAAGCCGCTTCAATCCAACAATACCGCGGAATAAAGAAAAGACTAAGGAGGGCAGCAAAACGCACATCACCGCCCACAAAAACTTTTGTGTTCTACTCGAGAAGACATCTACGCATGAACCTAGCTCATGATGCCACTGTTGGGGAACGTCGCATGGGAAACAAAAATTTTCCTACGCGCACGAAGACCTATCATGGTGATGTCCATCTACGAGAGGGGATGTTCGATCTACGTACCCTTGTAAACTGCACAGCAGAAGCGTTAAGAAACACGGTTGATGTAGCGGAACGTCCTCACGCCCCTCGATCCGCCCCGCGAACCGTCCCGCGATCAGTCCCACGATCTAGTGCCGAACGGACGGCACCTCCGCGTTCAGCACACGTACAGCTCGACGATGATCCCGACCTTCTTGATCCAGCAAGAGAGACGGAGAGGTAGATGAGTTCTCCGGCAGCGTGACGGTGCTCCGGAGGTTGGTGGTCCTCTTATCTCAGCAGGGCTCCGCCCGAGCTCCGCAGAAACGCGATCTAGAGGTAAAACGTGGAGATATGTGGTCGGGCTGCCGTGGCAAAGTTGTCTCAAATCAGCCCTAAAACCTCTGTATATATAGGGGGGAGAGGGGGAGCCTTGCCTTGGGGTCCAAGGACCCCCAAGGACTTCGGCCGAGCCAAGGGGGGCAACCCTCCCCTTCCAATCCGAGTCCAACTAGGTTTGGAAGGAGGAGTCCTTCCCCCTTTTCCCACCTCCTCTTTTTTTTCTCTTTGATTTCCTTCCCATGGCGCATAGGGCCTTCTTGGGCTGTCCCACCAGCCCACTAAGGGCTGGTGCGCCACCCCCAAGGCCTATGGGCTTCCCCGAGGTGGGTTTCCCCCGCCCCTAGTGAACACCCGGAACCCATTCGTCATTCCCGGTACATTCCCGGTAACTCCGAAAACCTTCCGGTAATCAAATTGGGTCATCCTATATATCAATCTTCGTTTCCGGACCATTCGGGAAACCCTCGTGACGTCCGTGATCTCATCCGGGACTCCGAACAACATTCGGTAACCAACCATATAACTCAAATACGCATAAAACAACGTCGAACCTTAAGTGTGCAGACCCTGCGGGTTCGAGAACTATGTAGACATGACCCGAGAGACTCCTCGGTCAATATCCAATAGCGGGACCTGGATGCCCATATTGGATCCTACATATTCTACGAAGATCTTATCATTTGAACCTCAGTGCCAAGGATTCATATAATCCCGTACGTCATTCCCTTTGTCCTTCGGTATGTTACTTGCCCGAGATTCGATCGTCAAGTATCCGCATACCTATTTCAATCTCGTTTACCGGCAAGTCTCTTTACTCGTTCCGTAATACAAGATCCCGCAACTTACACTAAGTCCCATTGCTTGCAAGGCTTGTGTGTGATGTTGTATTACCGAGTGGGCCCCGAGATACCTCTCCGTCACATGGAGTGACAAATCCCAGTCTCGATCCATACTAATTCAACGAACACCTTCGGAGATACCTGTAGAGCATCTTTATAGTCACCCAGTTACATTGCGACGTTTGATGCACACAAATTATTCCTCCGGTGTCAGTGAGTTATATGAGCTCATGGTCATAGGAACAAATACTTGACACGCAGAAAACAGTAGCAACAAAATGACACGATCAACATGCTACGTCTATTAGTTTGGGTCTAGTCCATCACGTGATTCTCCTAATGACGTGATCCACAAGCAACAACACCTTGTTCATAATCAGAAGACACTGACTATCTTTGATCAACTGGCTAGCCAACTAGAGGCTTGCTAGGGACAGTGTTTTGTCTATGTATCCACACATGTATTGTGACAGCCCAGACCGACGTTCCAGAAGATTCCCCTTTTCCTTTCCGTTTCCGTCGTGTGTTATTTTTTATTGACTGCATCGTCATTTAGTTTGCATCATCGCATCATTCGCATCATCTGCATTGCATTGGCATTTCCGTCGCCGCCAGTTTTCAAAACTTGCATCCGTTGTCAGTTGTCGGTTCGCGTTGTTGTCCGTTCCGAGCCCGACCGCACACGCACGCGCCCGTGGCACCGTTGAAACCCTGTTTTTAAAGTGTGCGTAAAACTTTCTCCGATTGAGCTGGAATTTGTCGTGCGGTTTTATTTATTTATAGGTAGGCCGTCCGTCAAATTTCATCGCGATCGGAGCTCGTTTGTTATCCGTGCCGTTTATTATATAGCGGCACTATAGCCGGTCATTTGCCGGTCGTTTCGGTATTTTAAACTCTGTCACCGGGTTGCCTGTTTTTCCGTGTCATCTCCGCCTAGCGCCTCTGCACAGTGCACCGACCCTACGCGCAGCCTAGTTCGAAAACCTCCCGGTACCCGAAACACACAGTCGTAACCGTTGGGTCCGGGTCAACACCATTTTACCGCAAACCGTCTTTGATTTGTCCAGAGGACTTCCTATCCTATTTATCTCGACCACCCAATCTAAATCGGAGGGTCGAGATGCCCCTAAAGCTAATCCATTTGCTATTTATAGTCCACCCTAGTCTATTTTAGACAACCCTAGATCTAATCCTAAAAATGCTCCCAGCTGCCGCCACCCACTCCGAGACTCTTCTCCACCTCGGGATCCCTCCTGATCTAAATTCCACCAACTGGCTCATCCGCAAGCTCCCTCCTCCCTCGATCTGTGAGCCAGCCCAATCCGTGCCCCAGTCCTCCCCGCGTCCACCACCTCCAGCTCGTAGCTCCAGGGGAGCGAGCACCCGCAGCTCTCGTGCGGAGCACCCCATGGTCCTTGCCCGCGTGTCCTCTATCACGACGTCGCCGGCGACCGCACCAACCGGCCAACCTCGTCTCTGACCGAGCACCTCGGACGACCACCTAGGTCATGTCGCTCCTTCTCTCTTCTCTCTTCTCTCTTCCCTCTTCCCTCTCTCACCTCGTCTCTCTATCTCTCTGTTCACAGGAGCAGCACCACCCATCCATGGAAATAACAGAAGCTTGTAGCGCGTGCTCCACTCGTCCCCAACTCCGAATCGAGCTCTGAAGGTGGGAATGAAGCCCCAACGGCCGGATCTAGCGCCGCCTCACGCCACCTGAGCCGCTCCAGCACTCGCGACGTGCCTCGTCAGCGCCGCTCCTCGGCCCCCCAAGACGTGCAGAGAGAGCTTCGCTCGAGCTCGCCCTCGAGCACCAGAACCAAATCGTCGGCCGCAGCTCTGACGAGCAGCCCCGAGCAGCCGAGCCCCGCCACCGCACGTCCCCCGTGCCTCCGGTGAGATGCCCGGCTGCAGCTCCTCTGTATGCATGTGTTTCCTTGTCTCACGTCTCCACCAATCCTCCCAATGCAGCCCCTTGGGAGGCTGCAGCCCGAGCACCAATTCCTCCAACGTGGCCTGCAGTTGCTCACCCCATCGGCCTGGATCCGAGGGTCCCTTCGATCCCCAGCCTCGTTGGAGTTTGCCTCCCTGTCTGCAAGTCCTGTCGCTCGTCGTGTTTGCCTGCACCAACGCTGGTGAGATCTCGTGCATTTGTTTTAAACCAAGGCTCTACTTTTGAGCCGGTTTAAATAGCTAACGCTTGTAGTTGCGCCACAAGTTCCACTTCAACACAATGGTTAGCGCCTGTGGTTGCATCCAAGGGATCCCTGGTTCAAATCCCAGTATTCCCTTTGCTATTTTTTTTTTGCACAGCCATGCCTAGCCCCGTTTCAGGTTTAGCGTGTGTGTATGCTCATCTAGCGAAGGAACCTAGTTCTGTCATCAGCGCCCCATCTAGCCCAGTTGGTCAACCGTGTGAGCTAGCACGCTCAGGTCTCTGGCTCGAATCACATGCACAACACATTTTGGTGTTTCACTGTTTCCTTTTCATTCTGCATTCACATCTGCACTACGTCTTTTAGCTAGTTCTTCTAACTGACTGATTTTTTATTTGTCAGTAACTTATGGGGTGGCCCAACGGGTCTGTTTGCTTGCTTACTACCTAGAGGTCCTGGGTTCGATTCCCAGGATACTCAATTTCTTTGCCATATTGTTTTGTTTTCCTTTTGTTAGGCACATACACACACTCAACCCCTCGGGTTTGATTTAATTCTGGGCGCTTCACTATGTTGCAATTCAGCCCATGCATCTTCATGACATTTTTTTCCGGTTGTGATATTTTTTTCGAGGCATGCTTTGTTGTATGTCTTGCGAGTTGTTCATTTCTTAAATGTCGTGCTAGTTGCACATTGTCCTTTTTCCCGTGCCTGACACATGGGAACTCGGTAACCGAGATCACCCCATCATTCTTGGCATGACACGCACACGCTTCCAATTCGTTGACACCGATATCTCGTTGAGTTATCGGGATAGGAACGTTGCCGTGGCTTTGTTTCCGTTTTGCCGCCATGGTTCCCTCTCGCTTGCCGTGGCGACACTTGATTTTTCTCTCCTTGCCCGTGTTGTTGTAACTTGCATGCATGACGCATTCATGGCATGATATATGTGTTGCATGTTTCTTGTGACGTAGCTCCGATCTATGCTCCGCGAGTTAACCGTCTAGGATGCCACGTAGGATCAATGCTTCACCCCTTGCCTTGTTAACAACAATGTAAAATTGTCGTGTAAATAAACGGGAGTGAATTAAATAATTAAACGTGGAGTTTCGTTGATATGCAACCCGTTGCATATCGAGCTTCACTTAATGTGTAGTGTTTGCGTGAGGTGAATTGCCATGCCATCCCTTGCATTTTAACCTGTTCATGCATCATATTAGGATGTGCATCATGTTGTGCATCGTGTGGTGAATATTTGTGTTGATGTTTGTTTCCGGTTTGCTCCGTCTCGATAGAGTTCCGCAGCGTGTCGGAATGTGAGGACCCGTTCGACTATGATGGTTTGCCGACTCCACCGAGTTGTTCTTCTTCCAAGCGGGATCTCAGGCAAGATGGTCATTTCCCCAGATACCATTACTATCATTGCCATGCTAGTTTTATCGCTTCTATCAGTTATGTCTCGTTGCCTACCACATGTTAAATATCAGCCTCTCAACAATGCCATGAAACATTCAACCTGTTCAACCTAGCAAACCACTGATTGGCTATGTTACTGCTTGTTAAACCCTGTTGATAGCGTTGCTAGTTGCAGGTGCATATGCTTCCATGTGAAAGCATGGTATCCTTGTTATATCACCATATTAATGCTATTTAATTTAATACACCTATATACTTGGTAAAAGCTGGAAGGCTCGGCCTTTCTAGCCTGGTGTTTTGTTCCACCTTTGCCCCTCTTAGTTTCCGGCTACCGGTGTTATGTTCCATAATCGAGCGCTCCTAACACGATCAGGGTTGTTATGGGGACCCCCTTGATAATTCGTTTTAGATTAAAGCTGGTCTGGCAAGGCCCAACATTTGTACTACTTTTGCCTAATCACCTAATAAAATTGCATAGGGACCCGCCGGCACCCGCGGACTATTTTAATCAACCCCCGGGTCAGTGCTCCTCATGAGTGTTGGTCCAAAACAGAGCAGCTTATTAATGCTGCCCGGGGCAACTCGGCGTTTGGCATGGTAACCATCGCTCATCCGTCGTGTCCTGAGAACGAGGTACGCGACTCCTATCGGGATCATCGACACGTCGGGCGGCCTTGCTGGATTAGTTTTACCTTTGACGAAATATCTTGTGCATCGGGATTCCGGTGATGCTTTGGGTAATCTCAAAGTTGAGGTTTTCCTCTAGGGAATCCGACGAGATCGCGAGCTTCGTGATTGAGGATTTCTATGCGGCTTGTGGTAATTTGTGATGGACTAGTTGGAGCACCCCTGCAGGGTTAAATCTTTTCGGAAAGCCGTGCCCGCGGTTATGTGGCAACGTGGAAACTTTGTTTAACACTGGTTCTAGATAACTTGAAGTAATTTAATTAAAAATATGCCAACTGTGTGCGTAACCGTGACTGTCTCTTTCGTGAGTTTCTTCTCCGATCGAGGACACGGTGGGGTTATGTCTGACGTAGGTAGGTGTTCAGGGTCATTCATTTGATCATCCGTAGTCACGTCCGTTATGCGTAGATCTTCCCCCTCGTATTTCTTGTACTCGTAAGTTAGCCACAAAATATATGCTTAGTCGCTGCTGCAACCTCACCACTTAACCATGCCTCACCCATTAAGCTTTGCTAGTCTTGATACCTTTGGAAATGAGATTGCTGAGTCCCCTGTGGCTCACAGATTACTACAACACCAGTTGCAGGTACAGAAAAAGGGTACTTGACGCGAGCGCGTTGATTGTTCATTTGGAGTTGCTTCTTCTTCTTCTTCTTCATCATCGATCTAGGATGGGTTCCAGGCCGGCAGCCTGGGATAGCAAGGATGGATGTCGTTCTTCTTTTCTCGTTTGTTTTCTTCCGTAGTCGGACCCTGCTCTTACTCTTGATGATTATGTAATGTACTGATGTGACTCGGATGTAGCTTGTGGCGAGTGTAAGCCAATTCTTTATATATATCTTTTCTTTTCAGTACATGTACTTGTAACGATATCCATTCTTGCGACACGACGAGATGCGCTCCTATCCCTGACGAGGCCTTCGTGCCAAATTGAGGATAGGGTCGCATCTTGGGTGTGACAAGTTGGTATCAGAGCCGTACCGACCTAGGAGCCCCCTTGATTGATCGAACTTGGCCGAGTCGAGTCTAGTGAAAAACTGCTTTGAGTCTAGTTATATATCGGAGAGTAGGATTCTTTTTTTTCTCCTCTTCTATGCTCTGGTGAGGAATCTTGACGTAATAATTTAATTCTACTCCTCTTCTCACTCAAAAAAATTTTAGGATCACGCGGATATTATTGGAATCTATATGATGCCGATGTGACGGAGTTCTGTCTTGGTGCCTCCAGTCTGACTTGATTTTCTTCCGGGGAGTTGAGCTCCAGGGGATTCTTGAGCACATTGTTATCATTCAGATTTCTTAGTATCTCAGTACGAAGGATGTTCGTAATTGCTTCAATACTAGTAGTGGCGAGATAACCCCGATGTCCCCAGTACTGGTGCAGATTGTTCGGGAGTACTGCCATACTTTGTATCGTTGTGATCACGAGGGTCTGTTCTAGATGAAGGTCCGAGATTCTGGTTGTGTGTTGACGGATGTGATACAGGTGACGGGTTAGTATAGGAGTTGTTTGTTATTACTCCTTGTATCCGTGTACCAGATTGCATGACCAGATATTTCGGGAATTCATAGGTGGGAATTCAAGTAGTTGCTTATAGGACATTCTTCCAACAAATGCATGATGTTAGGTTGGGGTTCGACATCTATTGGATTCGTTTGTTCACGGTCGACTTACAGCGGTACACGTTGTGTCTTAAAGAGTCCTTGTAGCTTGCTACGACTCGGGGACGCTTCGTATGTCGGGTGCACTACCTTGCACTTGATGGCTACTGTAAAATCGAGCCCGTGCGATCCTGTCCACGAAAATATCGGACGAAATCTTCCTCATGAGTTTGTTCTGGCTTGTTTCATAAGCCTCACCCTTTGTTTTGTTGGAATGTGGTATTTTGAGTTGCTTCGATGTCAAGTGATGATTTCAGATCTTTCCTAAGAGGTGTTCTCATATTTTTATGTGAGAATGCAAATTCTTTTGTTCGTTCAATTGTCATGTCAATTCTTCTCAACCGGATTCGTCATGTTAATTCTTTTCCAACCGGTGTGTTTCTCTTCAAGCGAATTCGATCCTCTCCAATTTTGCAAGAGCATTCTCTTATTCATCCGGAGTTCATCTCATCTAGCCCAAGTTGTCTTTATTTTTCCCCACCCTCCCGCCCTTTTTATTCAGTGATGCTTCCGCTATCTTTTCTTCTTTTCGTAACCGGTGATTCATTGTGAACATTCTCAGGAGTCGAGTCATCATTTCTTCATTTTGTTCCTTCCCGGTGAATTTAATTTAATTATCCGTGTTCATTGTATCCTATTCATCCTTATAATTTTTCCCATGTGGGAAATTCTCATCAGTCTTCTTATTGTCATTTCTCTCTATTCCATCCGCAGTGCTGAAGTTTTCTCAGAGGTTCTTATTTCCAATCCTTTTAATTATTTTGAGGTGCTATCCTCATCTAGTTTTCTTCATACCAATGCAATATCTTCCGTTCTAGTAATCCTTTCAACGGTGGTTTCTTTGAGTGGGCCCATAACCCACAGGTTCTTTCCCGGGATCATATCTGGCTCTTGTTATTTTCCGGAGATCTCTAAATCTTTTCAACTATGACGTAAGTATGAATTTCATCGGTCATATTCTTTCTCCAAGTTCAATTTGAATTTATTTTCGTCTTTGGATCAACCTTTCATTCCTCATTATTCCAGGGTGTCTCAGTTATTTCTTGGTGTTGTTTCTCGTCATCATTCTCAATCTTGCTCCATTCTTGTGAAGATTGTCATCTCAGCTTCGTGTTTTCCTCTCAATTGTTTCTATCGTGAGTAATCCCTTTCGTTCTATCCGGTGCATTCCGGAGTTGTTTTTATTTCTCGTTCCTCCGAAGGCCATCACTTTAGAAGATTCTTCGTTCTCAGCTTTCAGCTTTCATCCTCAATTCGTCTCAATTGTTGTCTCTTCGTTCGTCTCTCAATTATTCTGGTGTCTTGTTTAAATTTTTCTCTCAGGTGGATCATGATCTCTTCTTTCTCATGTGTCTCCATGCTTTCTTGGTATTCCCATTCATTTGTGAATTCTCACCGGTGTCTTCTTCAAGACTGCTTCAAGTGGTGCTTATCTCTCTGCCTCTTCAAGATTCTTTCAAGAAGAATAAGTGGTATGCTAAATCCGTTGCTTGTCATCAATTTAACTTGATGAAGGGTAAGCATAACATAATTCTTATTCTTGTTCATAGTAATCTGAATTCTTTTTCCGGAGGGGCTCATGATATCGATTCTTTTCTCATGTGTTTTTCTTTCTTTTCCGGAGTCCAAGTTCTTTTAAGTATCTCTTTGTGAGGCTTCATCTTAATCTTCGCAAGGCCATAATCTTATTCTGTTCTACCTTCATGTCGTTGCATCGTTCATTTGTATACGGAGGTCCTTCATGGTGGTTCATCAAGGTTTCAATTCATTCTCAAGTATTCTTCAAGATTCTTGTTGGAGAACCTCAAGTATCCTTTCTCTTGCATTTCTATGTGCAATTGTTCTTCCTTTATCCTTTGAGGTGGTATTGTAGCATTCTTGTTAGTGTAGGAGCCTCGAAGAGACTTTCTTTCAAGAGTGAGATAATTAAATCCACCAATTCGTTGATCATGAGATATTTTCAACCCATGATTTCTTCATTGTGCTATCTTGATTTGGATTTCACCTAAAGCTTTTCCTATGGATTGTTGCTATCATGGCGTTTGTCATTAATCCAAGTTCTCAATGTATCCTCTTGGTGTAAGAGATTGTTCATATCTTGTTTCTCCCAATCAATCCTTGTTCTGTTAGTGGCTGGTTGTCGCTTCATTAGTTTGAAAAGGTTTCCATAAGCCCACTACTATCCTGTTCTTTTCATTGTTGTTTTTCCAACAACTCCGTCCAATTCTTCGTGCAAGGATGCTTGCCAAGTTCATTGGAGTTGGTAGTTGTCATTCTCTCTTCATTCTCTTCTTCCGTATGAGCTAGTTCCTATTCTCTTGTTCCGGAGGCATTGTGATGTTGCTCTTTTTGGTCAATCTTGTTGGTCTACCAAGATCATGGTGTTCCCTTGCTCTACTTAGTTGTTGTTGTGCATATTGTGTAATTCTCTCTTCTTATCGAATTTTTTGTCCCATTTTCCTACCGAAGTGCTGCCGAAATTTTCCATGAATTCTTGCTTCTTTCTCATGTCATTCCTCATCTCCTTGCTACCCTCAAGGATCGTTGGTTTCACTCGTTTGTCAAGAAGCGACTAAGTTTACATCTTGTTCTTTCTTATCCTCTCCCCCCCTTTCATTCTTGGATCTCGGGGCGAGATCCTCTTGTAGTGTAGGAGAGTTGTGACAGCCCAGACTGACGTTCCAGAAGATTCCCCTTTTCCTTTCGGTTTCCGTCGTGTGTTATTTTTTATTGACTGCATCGTCATTTAGTTTGCATCACCGCATCATTCGCATCATCTGCATTGCATCGGCATCTCCGTCGCCGCCAGTTTTCAAAACTTGCATCCGTTGTTAGTTGTCGGTTCGCGTCGTTGTCCGTTCCGAGCCCGACCGCACACGCACGCGCCCGCGGCACCGTCGAAACCCTGTTTTTAAAGTGTGCGTAAAACTTTCTCCGATTGAGCTGGAATTTGTCGTGCGGGTTTATTTATTTATAGGTAGGCCGTCCGTCAAATTTCATCGCGATCGGAGCTTGTTTGTTATCCGTGCCGTTTATTATATAGCGGCACTATAGCCGGTCATTTGCCGGTCGTTTCGGTATTTTAAACTCTGTCACCGGGTTGCCTGTTTTTCCGTGTCATCTCCGCCTAGCACCTCTGCACAGTGCACCGACCCTACGCGCAGCCTAGTTCGAAAACCTCCCGGTACCCGAAACACACAGTCGTAACCGTTGGGTCCGGGTCAACACCATTTTACCGCAAACCGTCTTTGATTTGTCCAGAGGACTTCCTATCCTATTTATCTCGACCACCCAATCTAAATCGGAGGGTCGAGATGCCCCTAAAGCTAATCCATTTGCTATTTATAGTCCACCCTAGTCTATTTTAGACAACCCTAGATCTAATCCTAAAAATGCTCCCAGCTGCCGCCACCCACTCCGAGACTCTTCTCCACCTCGGGATCCCTCCTGATCTAAATTCCACCAACTCGCTCATCCGCAAGCTCCCTCCTCCCTCGATCTGTGAGCCAGCCCAATCCGTGCCCCGGTCCTCCCCGCGTCCACCACCTCCAGCTCGTAGCTCCAGGGGAGCGAGCACCCGCAGCTCTCGTGCGGAGCACCCCACGGTCCTTGCCCGCGTGTCCTCTATCACGACGTCGCCGGCGACCGCACCAACCGGCCAACCTCGTCCCTGACCGAGCACCTCGGACGACCACCCAGGTCATGTCGCTGCTTCTCTCTTCTCTCTTTCTCTTCCCTCTCCCCTCTCTCACCTAGTCTCTCTATCTCTCTGTTCACAGGAGCAGCACCACCCATCCACGGAAATAACAGAAGCTTGTAGCTCGTGCTCCACTCGTCCCCAACTCCGAATCGAGCTCTGAAGGTGGGAATGAAGCCCCAACGGCCGGATCTGGCGCCGCCTGACGCCACCGGAGCCGCTCCAGCACTCGCGAAGTGCCTCGTCAGCGCCGCTCCTCGGCCTCCCAAGACGTGCAGAGAGAGCTTCGCTCGAGCTCGCCCTCGAGCACCAGAACCAAATTGTCGGCCGCAGCTCTGACGAGCAGCCCCGAGCAGCCGAGCCCCGCCATCGCACGTCCCCCGTGCCTCCGGTGAGATGCCCGGCTGCAGCTCCTCTGTATGCCTGTGTTTCCTTGTCTCACGTCTCCACCAATCCTCCCAATGCAGCCCCTTGGGAGGTTGCAGCCCGAGCACCAAGTCCTCCAACGTGGCCTGCAGTTGCTCACCCAATCGGCCTGGATCCGAGGGTCCCTTCGATCCCCAGCCTCGTCGGAGTTTGCTTCCCTGTCTGCAACTCCTGTCGCTCGCCGTGTTTGCCTGCACCAACGCTGGTGAGATCTCGTGCATTTGTTTTCCACCAAGGCTCTGCTTTTGAGCCGGTTTAAATAGCTAACGCTTGTAGTTGCGCCACAAGTTCCACTTCAGCACAATGGTTAGCGCCTGTGGTTGCATCCAAGGGATCCCTGGTTCAAATCCTAGTATTCCCTTTGCTATTAATTTTTTTTGCACAGCCATGCCTAGCCCCGTTTCAGGTTTAGCGTGTGTGTATGCTCATCTAGCGAAGGAACCTAGTTCTGTCATCAGTGCCCCATCTAGCCCAGTTGGTCAACCGTGTGAGCTAGCACGATCAGGTCTCTGGCTCGAATCACATGCACAACACATTTTGTTGTTTCACTGTTTCCTTTTCATTCTGCATTCACATCTGCACTACGTCTTTTACCTAGTTCTTCTAACTGACTGATTTTTTATTTGTCAGTAACTTATGGGGTGGCCCAACGGGTTTGTTTGCTTGCTTACTACCTAGAGGTCCTGGGTTCGATTCCCAGGATACTCAATTTCTTTGCCATATTGTTTTGTTTTCCTTTTGTTAGGCACATACACACACTCAACCCCTCGGGTTTGATTTAATTCTGGGCGCTTCACTATGTTGCAATTCAGCCCATGCATCTTCATGACATTTTTTTTCCAGTTGTGATATTTTTTTCGAGGCATGCTTTGTTGTATGTCTTGCGAGTTGTTCATTTCGTAAATGTCGTGCTAGTTGCACATTGTCCTTTTTTCCCGTGCCTGACACATGGGAACTCGGTAACCGAGATCACCCCATCATTCTTGGCATGACACGCACACGCTTCCAATTCGTTGACACCGATATCTCGTCGAGTTATCGGGATAGGAACGTTGCCGTGGCTTTGTTTCCGTTTTGCCGCCATGGTTCCCTCTCGCTCACCGTGGCGACACTTGATTCTTTCTCTCCTTGCCCATGTTGTTGTATCTTGCATGCATGACGCATTCATGGCATGATATATGTGTTGCATGTTTCTTGTGACGTAGCTCCGATCTATGCTCCGCGAGTTAACCGTCTAGGATGCCACGTAGGATCAATGCTTCACCCCTAGCCTTGTTAACAACAATGTAATATTGCCGTGTAAATAAACGGGAGTGAATTAAATAATTAAACGTGGAGTTTCGTCGATATGCAACCCGTTGCATATCGAGCTTCACTTAATGTGTAGTGTTTGCGTGAGGTGAATTGCCATGCCATCCCTTGCATTTTAACCTGTTCATGCATCATATTAGGATGTGCATCATGTTGTGCATCATGTGGTGAATATTTGTGTTGATGTTTGTTTCCGGTTTGCTCCGTCTCGATAGAGTTCTGCAGCGTGTCGGAATGTGAGGACCCGTTTGACTACGATGGTTTGCCGACTCCACAGAGTTGTTCTTCTTCCAAGCGGGATCTCAGGCAAGATGATCATTTCCCCAGATACCATTACTATCATTGCCATGCTAGTTTTATCGCTTCTATCAGTTATGTCTCGTTGCCTACCACATGTTAAATATCATGCTCTCAACAATGCCATGAAACATTCAACCTGTTCAACCTAGCAAACCACAGATTGGCTATGTTACTGCTTGCTTAACCCTGTTGATAGCGTTGCTAGTTGCAGGTGCAGATGCTTCCATCTGAAAGCATGGGTTCCTTGTTATATCACCATATTAATGCTATTTAATTTAATACACCTATATACTTGGTAAAAGGTGGAAGGCTCGGCCTTTCTAGCCTGGTGTTTTGTTCCACCTTTGCCCCTCTTAGTTTCCGGCTACCGGTGTTATGTTCCATAATCGAGCGCTCCTAACACGATCGGGGTTGTTACGGGGACCCCCTTGATAACTCGTTTTATATTAAAGCTGGTCTGGCAAGGCCCAACATTGGTACTACTTTTGCCTAATCACCTAATAAAATTGCATAGGGACCCGCCGGCACCCGCGGACTATTTTAATCAACCCCCGGGCCAGTGCTCCTCATGAGTGTTGGTCCAAAACAGAGCAGCTTATTAACGCTACCCGGGGCAACTCGGCGTTTGGCGTGGTAACCATCGCTCATCCGTCGTGTCCTGAGAACGAGGTACGCGACTCCTATCGGGATCGTCGACACGTCGGGCGGCCTTGCTGGATTAGTTTTACCTTTGACGAAATATCTTGTGCATCGGGATTCCGGTGATGCTTTGGGTAATCTCAGAGTTGAGGTTTTCCTCTAGGGAATCCGACGAGATCGCGAGCTTCGTGATTGAGGATTTCTATGCGGCTTGTGGTAATTTGTGATGGACTAGTTGGAGCACCCCTGCAGGGTTAAATCTTTTCGGAAAGCCGTGCCCGCGGTTATGTGGCAACGTGGAAACTTTGTTTAGCACTCGTTCTAGATAACTTGAAGTAATTTAATTAAAAATATGCCAACTGTGTGCGTAACCGTGACTGTCTCTTTCGTGAGTTCCTTCTCCAATCGAGGACACAGTGGGGTTATGTCTGACGTAGGTAGGTGTTCAGGGTCATTCATTTGATCATCCGTAGTCACGTCCGTTATGCGTAGATCTTCCCCCTCGTATTTCTTGTACTCGTAAGTTAGCCACCAAATATATGCTTAGTCGCTGCTGCAACCTCACCAATTAACCATGCCTCACCCATTAAGCTTTGCTAGTCTTGATACCTTTGGAAATGAGATTGCTGAGTCCCCTGTGGCTCACAGATTACTACAACACCAGTTGCAGGTACATGTAAAGGGTACTTGACGCGAGCGCGTTGATTGTTCATTTGGAGTTGCTTCTTCTTCTTCTTCTTCTTCTTCTTCATCGATCTAGGATGGGTTCCAGGCCGGCAGCCTGGGATAGCAAGGATGGATGTCGTTCTTCTTTTCTCGTTTGTTTTCGTCCGTAGTTGGACCCTGCTCTTACTCTTGATGATTATGTAATGTACTGATGTGACTCGGATGTAACTTGTGGCGAGTGTAAGCCAATTATTTATATATATCTTTTCTTTTCAGTACATGTACTTGTAACGATATCCATTCTTGCGACACGATGAGATGCGCTCCTATCCCTGACGAGGCCTTCGTGCCAAATTGAGGATAGGGTCGCATCTTGGGTGTGACATGTATATAAGTCTTCATTCAATACAATTATAGCATGGATAATAAACGATTATCTTGATACAGGAATTATAATAATAACTATATTTATTATTGCCTCTAGGGCATAATTCCAACACCGGGAAGGGTCTCCAGATGAGATCTCGCGGAAACAGAAGCTTGCAGCGGCGGAAAAGTATTTTCGTGGATCCCTTGATTTTTTTCTGTATTTTAGGGAATATATAGGCGAAGGAGCTAGGTCAGGGGGGCGCCAGGGAGCCACAAGCCTGCCATGCGCCACCCCCTGGTGGCGGCTAGGGGGCTTGTGGGCTCCCTGTATCCCTCCTGGCTTGGCCCACAAGCCCCCTGATCTTCTTCTGTTCGACAAAAAGTTATTTCGGGGATTTTATTCCGTTTGGACTCCGTTCCAAAATCAGATCTGAAAAGAGCCAAAAACACAGAAAAAACAGGAACTGGCACTTGGCACTGAATTAATAAGTTAGTCCTAAAAAAGATATAAAAGGTACATAAAACATCCAAAGATGACAAGATAACAGCATGAAACCATCAAAAATTATAGATACGTTTGAGACGTATCACTGTGCTGCATCACCCTTTCCTCTTCAAGGGAAAAATCAACGCAAGCTCAAGAGGTAGCAATCCTCTCTTAGATTTTATGGCCTCCGGCCATTTGTCGGAATCCGGGCCCACCATCGCTTCTCCATAGCTCGTAGGTCCATTGTTCTTCAACAACATGACCTCCAAGACAGGGTTACCGTACCATTCTGGAGCAGTACGTGACCTTGTCGACCTACAAGTTTTGTAGTAACTTGATCTGAAGCTTCACGATCACTATCATCAACTTCCACTTCAATTGGTGTAGGCGCCACAGGCACAACTTTCTGCGCCCTGCTACACACTGGTTGAAGTGACGTTTCAGTAACCTCATCAAGTTTCACCACCCTCCCACTTAATTCTTTCGAGAGAAACTTTTCCTCGAGAAAGGACCCGTTTCTAGAAACAAACACTTTTCTTTCGGATCTGAGATAGGAGGTATACCCAACTGTTTGGGTGTCCTATGAAGATGCATTTATTCGCTTTGGGGTCGAGCTTATCATGCTGAAACTTTTCCACATAAGCATCGCAGCCCCAAACTTTTAAGAAACGATAGCTTAGGTTTTTCAAACCATAGTTCATACGGTGTCATCTCAATGGAAATTCGTGGTGCCCTATTTAAAGTGAATGCGGTTGTCTCTAATGCATAACCCATAAACGATAGTGGTAATTCGATAAGAGACATCATAGTATGCACCATATCAAATATGGCGCGGCTATGACGTTCGGACACACCATCACATTATGGTGTTCTAGGTGGCATGAGATGTGAAACCATTTTCACGTTTGTCTTCATTGTGTACCAAACTCGCAACTCAGATATTCATCTCTCTGATCATATCGTAGACATGTTACCCTCTTGTCACGACGATCTTCAACTTCACACTGAAACTACTTGAACCTTTCAATAATTCACACGTGTGTTCCATCAAGCAAATACACTAGTATCTACTCAAATCATCTGTGAAGTAAGAACATAATGATATCCACTGCGTGCCTCAGCACTCATTGGACTCCATACATCCAAATGCATTACTTCCAATAAGTTATCTTCTAGTTCCATCATAGGAAAACGAGGCCTTCAGTCATCTTGCCCATGTGGTATGATTTGCATGTCTCAAGTGAGTCCAAACGATCCATCTGCATGGAGTTTCTTCATGCGTTTATACCAATAGGTATGGTTTGCATGCCTCAAATGTTTCAAAAATGAGTGAGTACAAAGATCCATCAGCATGGAGCTTCTTCATGCATATTATACGAACATGAATCAAGCGGCATTGCCACAAGTGAGTGGTACTATCATTACTACTTTGTATCTTTTGACATCAATATTATGAACATGTGTAGCACTACGATCGACATTCAATAAACCATTGAAGGTATTTATTCAAGCAAATAGAATAACCATTATTCTCTTTAAATGAATAATCGTATTCCAATAAACACGATCTAATCATGTTCATGCTCAACACAAACACCAAATGACAATTATTTAGGTTTAACACTAATCCCGATGGTAGAGGGAGCCTGCGATGTTTGATCACATCAATCTTGGAACCACTTCCAACACATATCGTCACCTCGCCTTTAGCTAGTCTCCGTTTATTCCGCAGCTTTTATTTCGAGTTACTAACACTTAGCAACCGAACCGGTACCTAATACCCTTGTGCTACTAGGAGCACTAGTAAAGTACACTTCAATATCATGTATATCAAATATATTTCTGTCGTCTTTGTCAGCCTTCTCATCTACCAAGTATCTAGGGTAGATCCTCTTCAGTGAGTGTTCCCCTCAATATAGAAGCACTTAGTCTCAGGCTTGGGTTCAACCTTGGGTCTCTTCACTAGAGCAACAACTGGTTTGCCGTTCCATGAACCATCCCTTCTTGCCCTTGCCCTTCTTGAAACTAATGGTTTTGCTAACCATCAACAATTGATGCTCCTTTTTTATTTCTACTTTCGCAGTGTCATACATCGCGAATAGCTCAAGGATCATCATATCTATCCCTGACATATTATAGTTCATCACAAAACTCTAGTAGCTTGGTGGTAGTGACTTTGGAGAACCATCACTATCTTATCTGGAAGATTAACTCCCACTCGATTCAAGCAATTGTAGCACTCAGACAATCTGAGCACATGTTCAACGATTGAGTTTTTCTCCTTTACTTTGTAGACAAAGAATGTTGTCGGAGGTCTCATACCTCTCAACAAGGGCACGAGCATGAAATCCTAATTTCTTCTCTTGGAACATTTCATATGTTCTGTGACGTTCAAAATGTCTTCGGCGCCTCAATTCTAAGTTGTTAAGCATTACGCACTGAACTATCACGTAGTCATCAAAAACGTGTATGTCAGATGTTCGCAACATCCACAGCGGACGCTCGAGGTGCAGCACACCGAGCGGTGCATTAAGGACATAAGCCTTCTGCGCAGCAATGAGGACAATCCTCAGTTTACGGACCCGGTCCGCATAATTGCTACTATCATCTTTCAACTAATTTTTTTCTAGGAACATACACTACTAGAAAAAGGCTTACCCCAATATCACTATTAGTGGCGCACCATGATGGTGGTGCGTCACTCGCAGTGGCGCACCAGAATCAGGTGTGCCATTGCTATGTTTTTACTAATGGCGCACCACATGAGAAGTGCGCCATTGCTATTTTTGGTCCATCCCCCACCCCCCACCAGACATAGCAATGGCGCACCTCACCTAGGTGCGCCACTGCTATGCGACATAGTAGTGGCGCACCTAGGCGTGGTGCGTCATTGCTATTTTCTGGTCCATCCCCCCACCACCAGACATAGCAATGGCGCACCACACCTAGGTGCGGCACTGCTACACTACATAGTAGTGGCGCACCTGGGCATGGTGCGCCATTACTAACGTCACACACACACAAACACAACCCCTCCCCCCCCCCATGGATCGCCTTTTATGTTTAAAAAAAGCAAAAAATAAATACATAGTAATGGCGCACCACGGCTAGGTGCGACACTACTATGTAGCATAGCAATGGCGCACCAGTGCAAGGTGCGCCATTACTATTTTCCCGCCTTCACAATTCAAAAAATTTGCAATGGCGCACCAGTGCAAGGTGCGCCACTGCTAAGTTCGGCTAAAAGGGTCGGCCAGCCACTTACACCTTCATTCTTCTCCTCCTCTCCTCCACTCCATCTCCTCCACTCCATCTCCTCCACTCCATCTCCTCCTCTCCTCCACTCCATCTCCTCTCCTCCTCTCCT
The DNA here is from genome assembly GCF_904849725.1 of Hordeum vulgare subsp. vulgare. Taxonomy (NCBI): domain Eukaryota; kingdom Viridiplantae; phylum Streptophyta; class Magnoliopsida; order Poales; family Poaceae; genus Hordeum; species Hordeum vulgare. The sequence goes on from NC_058518.1 coordinate 498,948,506, forward strand.
CCACTCCATATCCTCCTCTCCGGCGACCTCCTTCTCCTCACGGCGCTCCTCCTCCGGTGAACTCCTCCTCCGACGACCTCCTCCTCACGGTGCTCCTCCTCCGGTGACCTCCTATTCACGGTGCTCCTCCGGTGACCTCCTTCTCACGGTGCTCCTCCTCCGGCGACCTCCTCCTCCCTCCTATCCTCCCCACGGTTCTCCTCCTCCGGCGACCTCCTCCTCCCTCCTCTCCTCCTCACGGTGCTCCTCCTTCCTCTCCTGCTCACGGTCCTCCTCCTCCTCTCCGGCGACCTCCCTCCTCCTCCTCTCCGGCGACCTCCTCATCCCTCCTCTCCTCCCTCCTCCTCTACTTCCGGCCACATGTGGAGCTCCCCCGGCACAAAGAACGTACCAGATCTAGGTCGAGAATGAAATTTGAAAAAAAATCAAGCAAAAAAAACAAGCCTAATAAATGAGCCAGATCTAGATCCAGATCCAAATTCAAAATTCAAAAATAGCAATGGCACACGGTGGGGGTTAGACGGTGCGCCACTACTATTTTCCCGCCTTCAAAATTCAAAAAAAATAAAAAAAAATCAAAAAAAGTTACCAGTGGTGCACCAGAGGTGCGCCATTGCTATTTATTACTAGTAATGGCGCACTACAAGGTGCGCCACTGTTACCTGCAATACTAATGGTGCACCAGAGGTGCGCCATTAGTATTTGTTATTAATGGCGTGGTAATAGTGGCGCACCTATAGTGCGCCATTAATAGCGAAAAGTGGTGCGCCACTAATAGCCTTTTTTCTAGTAGTGATACCTAAAAACAGTAGAGCTACAGCGCAAGCTACAAAGGCCTTTTGACTATGTTCATGATAATGAGTTCAATTAATCATATTACTTAAGAACTCCCACTCAAATAGACATCCCTCTAGTCATTCGAGTGGCGCATGATCCAAATCCACTAACTCAAGTCCGATCATCACGTGAGTTGAGTTTAGCTTCAATGGTGAACATATTCATGTTGATCATATCAACTATATGATTCATGCTCGACCTTTCGGTCTCTTTTGTTCCGAGGCCATGTCTGTACATGCTAGGCTCGTCAAGTTTAACCCGAGTGTTCCGCATGTGCAACTATTTTGCACCCGTTGTATGTGAACGTGAGTCTATCACACCCGATCATCACGTGGTGTCTCGAAATGACGAACTGTTGCAACGGTGCATAGTCGGGGAGAACATAATTTTATCTTGAAATTTTAGTGAGGGATCACCTTATAATGCTACCATCGTTCTAAGAAAAATAAGGTGCATAAAAGGATTAACATCACATGCAAATCATAGGTGATATGATATGGCCATGATCTTGTGCTTCTTGATCTCCATCACGAAAGCTCCGGCATGATCTTCATCGTCACCAGTGCCACACCATGATCTCCATCATTGTGCCATCATCGAGGTTGTCGTGCTATCTATGGTATTACTACTAAAGCTACTACCTAGCAATATAGTAAACACGTCTGCAAGCACAAACGATAGTTTAAAGACAACCCTATGGCTCCTACCGGTTGCCGTAGCATCGACGTGCAAGTCGATATTTAAGTATTACAACATGATTCATCTCATACATCCAATATATCATATCATGTCTTTGGCCATATCACATCACATGCATACCCTACAAAAACAAGTTAGACATCCTCTAATTTGTTGTTGCATGTTTTACGTGGCTGCTATGGGTATCTAGTATGATCGCATCTTAATTACACAAAGCCACAACGGTGATATGCAAATTGCTATTTAACCTTCTCCAAGGGCCGCCTTGGTCAAACCCGATTCAACTAAAGTTGAAGAAACAGACACCCGCCAGTCATCTTTATGCAACAAGTTGCATGTGTGTCAATGAAACCGGTCTCTCGTAAGCGTACGAGTAAAGTTGGTCCGGGCCGCTTCAATCCAACAATACCGCCGAATCAAGAAAAGACTAAGGAGGGCAGCAAATTAAACATCAATGCCCACGAACTATTTTTTGTTCTATTCGAGATATCATCTACGCATGAACCTAGCTCATGATGCCACTGTTGGGGAACGACGCATGGGAAACAAAAAATTTCCTACGCACATGAAGACATATCATGGTGATGATCATCTACGAGAGGGAGATCGGATCCACATACCCTTGTAGACTGCTAAGCAGAAGCGTTAACAAACACGGTTGATGTAGTGGTACGTCTTCACGATCCGTCCCACGAACCGTCTCATGGTCTGTCCCATGATCCGTCCCGATCAAGTGCCGAACAGACGACACCTCCGCGTTCCACACACGTACAGCTCGATGACGATCTCCGCCTTCTAGATCCATCAAGAGAGATGGGGATGTAGATGAGTTCCTCGGCAGCGTGACGATGCTCCGGTGGTGGTGGTGATTTATTCCTGCAGGGCTCCGCCCGAGCTCCGTAGAAAACCGATCTAGAGGAAGAACTACAAACTATAGGAGAGGGCAGCACGTGGCAAAGTTGTGTCTCAAAAAGCCCTAAACCTCTAGTATATATAGAAGGAGAGAGGGAGGAGGCTTGGCCTCCAAGGGAAGCCCCTAGGGCTTCGGCCGAACCAAGGAGGACACTTTCCTAATTGGAAACTCTTTCCACCTTTTGATCTTTTTGCCTTATTTCTTTATTCCAGCCGCATGGACCTTTAGGGGAGGCTTTGGCCAGCCTACCAAGGGCTGGTATACCTCCTCTCACAGCCCATGAACCCTTTTGGGTCGTCACACCCCTCCCGGTGGTCTCCGGTACCCTCCCGGCACTCCCGGTACACTATCGATGAGCCCAAAACTTTTCCGGTGACCAAAACAGGACTTCCTATATATTAATCTTTACCTGTGGACCATTCCGAAGCTCCTCATGACGTCCTGAATCTCATCCGGGACTCCGAACAACCTTCGGTCACCAACACATATAACTCAACTATACTGAAACGTCATTGAACCTTAAGTGTGCAGACCCTGCCGGTTCGAGAACTATGCAGACATGACCTGGGACACTCATCGTTCAATAACCAATAGCGGGACATGGATGTCCATATTGGATCCCACATATTCTATGAAGATCTCTATCAATTGAACCTCTATGTCAAGGATTTAGTTAATCATGTATGGTGTTCCCTTTGTCCTTCGGTATGTTACTTGCCCGAGATTCGATCGTCAGTATCTCTATACCTAGTTCAATCTCGTTACCGGCAAGTCTCTTTACTCGTTCCGTAATACAAGATCCCGTAACTAACGCCTTAGTCACATTGCTTGGAAGGCTTGTTGTGATGTTGTATTACTGAGTGGGCCCCGAGATACCTCTCCGTCACACGCAGTGACAAATCCCAGTCTTGATCCATGCCAACCCAACACACACTTTTGGAGATACCTGTAGGGCACCTTTATAGTCACCGAGTTACGTTGCGACGTTTGATGACACACAAGGTATTCCACCGGTGTCCGGAAGTTGCATGATCTCATGATCATAGAAACAGATACATTGACATGCAGAAAACAGTAGCAACAAACTGACACGATCATATGCTACGTTCATAGTTTGGGTCTTGTCCATCAAGTCATTCTTCTAATGATGTGATCCCGTTATCAAGTGACAACACTTGTCTATAGTCAGGAAACCTTGACCATTTTTGATCAACGAGCTAGTCAACTAGAGGCTTACTAGGGACAGTGTGTTGTCTATGTATCCACACATGTATTTGAGTTTTCAATTAATACAATTCTAGCATGAATAATAAACGATTATCATGATCAAGGAAATATAATAATAACCAATTTATTATTTCTTCTAGGGCATATTTCCAACACAGGCATCCTCACCGTCACCCTGGAACTGCGACGTCGTGCTGCTGGCCCCCGTCGTAGACCAGCGCCCCCAAACGAGCAGCCGCCCCGCGCACGCCGTTGATCCCGTGAGGAGGGGGAAAAGGAGGCCATGTCGCTGCCCTTGTCGCAGGGCGGCGGCGAGGAGGGGACCGTGGGAGGAAGGGAGGAGGGGTGGGGGCTATGGTCCCCTCCCCCCGGTAGCGCCGCGGGAGGAAGGGTGCCAAACTCTTTTTGGCCGTAGCTCGCAAGTTCCTTTTTTTGGGATTGTTGTCGACTACTTTGCATTCTGTGGTGAAGTTGAGCATTTCGATATATACCGTGTGGCAAAGTTGAGCATTTCGATATATACCGTGGATGCATATTACACAATTTGATGGCTAGTTCTTCCACACAAACTTGAGCACGTAACATTGTAACCCTTACAAGCTGATTGTTTAATTTTGGCCGCACGACCCGCTTGGTCATATCTTGTACAAACTGCTAATACCTTTACCTACTCTATTTATTAATTAATGGCCTTTTTCAAATTAAAGGGATACATACTATTGGCCAGCTATCTTTTTTTAGAAAAGGAAGATTACCTAAGGCCTGTGCATAAAAAAGATACATGCGATCTCTTTATTAAATAAAGCAATAACATAGTTTGGGTTCTTAACAAGCTCATAAAGAGTTGTACAATGATCCAAACTTAGAAAAAGGATGCCACAATCGGCGAATATAGGATTAGATGCCTAACTACATGTCCTATTACTGGACCGCTATCCAAACTGGTTGTAGATATCCCGAGCTACCATCTTCCATCGAGTAGACCGAGTAACCAAATGCTCTCTGGTTTTCGCAGAAGTGAGTAACGACCATGTACGGATTCATGTCGATGCCCTTTTGATTACCTGCAAAAGATTTATACGTGTTTGCCTATTAAAAACCATGTCATTCCTGCAATTCCATATAGCCCAAATTAAAGCACATACTCCTATACGAATATGCCTCACAATATTTATCTCAACTCCATTTAGCCACGTTCCAAATAATATGTCAATGCTATCTTGGGGGTATGATATTAAAGGCTATACGGACTGTTTGCCATATAATTTTTGCTAGCAGACATTGGAGAAAAGGTGTTTCATAGTTTGATCATGATCACAAAAGTTGCATCGTTTACAACCCTCCCAATTATGCTTTGCCAAATTATTCTTAGTGAGAATCACCTTCTTGTGAACAAATCATATGAAGACTTTCATTCATAAGGGTACTTTGACGTTCCAAATATGAACCAATTTAGGGATTGGTCTAGCATCAATTAGATTCAAAATACATCGACTTTACTAAAAGGATGCTATTTGAGGTTAGATTTCAATGAAGCCTATCAGACACATCCGAAAGATGAACCTTCATGACCCTTCTGACTAGGTGTAGCCAACCTTCCCAGCAATGACCCACCAAATCTCGTCGGAAGTGAATATTTAGAGGATTAGACCGTAAAATTGTGGCAATGTACGCTTTCTTACAATGCATAATATTATAGAGAGATGGATATTGTGTCGCTAGAGGCATCTCCCCCGACCACGTATCCTCCCAAAATCTCGTCAACTCACCATTTCCAATGATAAATTTAGTTCTATCGAAAATGGTTGATTTCATTCTCATCAAACATTTTCAAAAGGGTGAATCATTGGGTCTGACTATGGCATGGGTCAAGGTCTTAGACCGTAAGTACTTATTACGCAGAATTTTTACCCACATGCCTTTTGTCTCCCGCGACAGTCTGAACAACCATTTACTGAACAGACATCTGTTCTTTACCTCTAAATTCTTCTTCCCCAAACCTTCCTTGTCCTTAGTCCTATAGATAATATCCGATCTAGTAAGTCTATATTTTCTCTTAACATCATCACTTTGCCAGAAAAAGCGGGATCGATAAAAGTCTAACCTTTTTCGTACCTCTACCGGTATATCAAAGAAGGGCAGAAGGAACGTAGTCATACTCGTGAGAACTGAGTTAATCAGTATTAGCCGCCCTCCATAAGACAAAAGCTTGCCCTTCCAGCAGCTTAGTTTTTTCTCGAAACAATCCTCAATACACTTCCACTCTTTGTTGGAGGGTTTGTGATGGTGAATTGGTATTCCTAGATAACTGAACAGTAGGCTACCTAATTCACATTGGAACAGTTGTTTATAAGCGTCTTGCTCATCTTTGGCTTCAAGCCTGACAACTATTCGAATAAGCAAAGGATAAGTTTCATTTTCCTGGCCTTTGCTACATCATGCTCCATGAACAAAATAGTATCATATGCGTATTGTAGTATAGACACACCACCATTAACTAGATGTGGTACTAGTCCTCCTACCTGGCCTTTCTCTTTAGCCCTTCCTATGATAATTGCCAACATATCCGCCACTACGTTAAATAGGATAGGGGCATGGCGTCTCCCTGCCGAAGATCTTCGTGTGTTTGGACAGAATGACTTGTGTCATCATTAACTTTCATTCCAACACTTCCATTTTGTACAAAAAAATCAACGTGCTTCCTTCATATGTCGTCAAATCCCTTCATACGTAAAGCTTGCTGTAGGAACGACCATTGAACTTTATTGTATGCTTTCTCAAATTCCACCTTCAAGATAACCCCATATAGTTTCTTCGAGTGAATTTCGTGCATGGTTTCATGCAGGACAACTACATCCACTAGTATGTTTCTGCCCGGCATGAAAGCCATCTAAGACCCAGTTCTTTTGGTCGATTCTCCCAGAATCTTGAGAATCGACCCTTCATCCAGATTCTCCCAGAATCTTGTATCCCTATGTTTTTTATAATCCTAGTTGTTCACATCCTAACTAGCTAGGATTATAAAAAAATATGAATTCAAGATTTTGGGAGAAGCTGGATGAAGGGTTGATTCTCAAGATTATGGGAGAATCGGTCAAAAGAACTGGGCCTAACTTGGTTGCATCACAGCATGTGCAATCTGACTCAATCTATTCGTCCCAATCTTCGTAAATATTTTGAAACTCGCATTAAGCGGGCAGATAGGACGGAATTGTTCAATGTGCACCGCCCCCTCCTTCTTTGACAACAACATAATTGTTCCAAAATTTAGGCGGAAAAGCTGCGGATGGCCATTAAACAAATCATGAAACATCGGAAGTAAGTCACTTTTAATAATGTGCCAGCATTTTATAGAATTCAGTCGGAAATCCGTCTGGTCCTGGCACCTTATTATTCTTCATTTGTGCTATTGCCACAAACACCTCTTTCTCCGTGAATGGTATGGTCAAAATCTCATTCTCGTCTATTCCAAACTGAGAAATATCTATGGCCATCTGCTCACCCATAGACACAAAATTGTCCTCGGGAGCCCCATAGAGTTGCTTGTAGTGTTCAGAGATGTATAATTTTAGGTTTTCATGCCCTACAATTGTGTCCTCATCTTGCTCAAGTTGAAAGATTTTTTCCTTTGTGTGTTTTCCATTAGCAATCAAATGAAAAAATTATGTATTGTCATCCTCTGTACTACCTGTCAGCACTTTCGCTCTAAGTGTCTATTTCAGCTCCTCTTCTCTGAGAAGCTGCTTGAGACTTTGTTCCGCCTCCGTTTTAGATGTCCTCTTATTATCATTTAACAAGGAGGATTCGGCTTTTATATCTATCTTATTTATAAGGTTTAGAAGCCTTTATTTCTCCATCTTATAAATTTCTCTCTCATTTTTAGCCCAGCTCCTTAAGAACCGCCTCAAGCGTCTAATCATATCCGGAAACTTCGTGTAAGACCCACACTAGCGAAAAGCAGTTCTACTTTCTTTCCTGCCGACGCAGCAAAGAAGGGTGTACGCGGCACTAGAGTTCCCGGCTAAAGAAGAAAACGAAACAACATGGCCATATTTTATCAGGCACACGGGCGAGACGACCGACGACCAAACAAAGTGATTGTCAGTATGTTAGTCAATTATAATTTCGCCTATCAACGCACGCCGCCGCCACCAGAAACCGTATGCTGTGTGCAAAGCACTCGTGCGTGCTTGTCTGCTGATATCCTTGTGGCCATTAGCCAAGTGGACAGTTTGGTTGGAGTTGGGCTTATTAGCTATCTGTCCAACTGAGTTGGTCAGCAAAAGTGGCCAAGTGCACATCAATCAAGCTCCAAACCTCTGACGTGATTCAAGAGTGGCAGTCGTGCTGGTTCATACATGCTATTCTCCTTATTTTATAAGAATAGCAGGATGATCTAACCAATTAGCTAACTGATCTAGCTATAAGAGGCGGCCCTGTTTGCTCTGTCGGCAAAATGAAAAGGTTGACCATTTGATGGATAACTGTAGAAAGTTTCGGCTGTCCCTTTTGGAGGGAAATATTGTCGGTTTATTAAGCAATTTCTGACAATTGCGTTAAGTGAACAAGCCACATAACACAGGCTAATGAAGCATGTCTACCGCATTCGCATATGAAGAAAAAACGTATGTGAACAAGGAGATCGTCTGGACAAAAGAGCCAACCTGAAAGTCTGGCGCAACAGCATTGTCGGCCATGGTGATGGTGAAGAGGATGTGGTCGTGTGGTGTAGTGTCATAATCCCCTACCTATACAAAATGTACACAAACAAAAAGTAGAACAAGGCCCAAAGAAATCAGTGCATGTGAAAATGGTGTACCATAAAATGCATGAACGAAAAAGGTACAAAATGTGTGTGTGTGTGTGTGTGTGTGTGTGTGTGAGAGAGAGAGAGAGAGAGAGAATGCAAGCAAGGAAGACAGAAAATAAAAGAGAAAGAAAGTTAAGCGAGAGAAACATACGAAAAGAAGAAAACGTATCTAGATATGTAATAATTGGTATATCAATATATTTTAGTTTTTTTTTTAAAAGGAAGAATAACCCCCGGCCTCTGCATCGAGCGATGCATACAGTCATCTTTATTAAATCATTCAATAGTCTCGCAAAAACAGATACATGGATCAACCCAAAGACACCTTTCTGACGACCTCAGCCGCTACACCTACTAGCTCATAATGTGCCCTGACCACATACCAGCACACATCATCTAATCCGGTGGCCTCACAAAGTTATCCCACGACGCGCCGTGATCACCAACCGGTCTGGCAGACCCCTAACGCGCACCGCATGCGCACGCTCCAGAATCCGGCGCCGCCCTCTTCCTCTGTCCCAACTTCAGGAGAGCCCCAATCATTGAACTTGCCAGGCCAAGTTGCCATCGACGCCACCACGACGCCAGACAACGCCACCATCATACGCGTGTCCATCGACCACCGGTCCTACCACCTGGACTCGCAGACATGAACCTCATACCGGTGAACCGCCCTGCAGGCAAACAATAGACACCCAACAATGGTCGGTGACTCCAAGTCGATGCCTCCAAGGAGGTTACGGTGTCGAGAACGCCGTCATCATCCGATCAAGAAGCTAGATCTTAGGCTTTCGCCCGGAGATAGCACCGGTCAGGCCAGGTGATGAAGCTTCACGATGATGACTTCATAGGAAAACGACTCCCGAAGGTGTCGTCATCATCGATGCCGACGAAGCCGACACAAGGTTTTCACCCGTAGCATCCCACCTCACTGTCATCCATGTTGCTGCTATGTGTAATGCTACAGAGCACGAGACCTCACCACCTGCCTCATTGGCATCGTATGTCCCAGGGCGACCAAGGTCAGCCATGAGGCATCTCCACACAGGGGACAGGAGAGAAGGTATCCCGCTGGCCACGGCCGTGAGACACACCCGATCTGGGCAAGACCTGCCGACGCAGGGGCGTGTCAGATCCCTCCCAACACCAAGGTGAAGCAGCGAGGCCGTCGTCCCACGCCGCCGGTCTCCAAGGCCTGACCAGATCTGGGGTACAGGCCCTCGGCCATACATCCACATGCAGCACACCGGCCAGGTCCCGTCGCCTCGCGCCAGTTAGAGAAGCGCCCCGCCGCCGCCGTCCTCGGAGCCTGCCGGGCTTCGCTGGCCGGCGCCTCTGGCGGCGGCGAGATGAGGAAGAGGAGGGAAGGTCAAGGCGGCGGCTATAGGGTTCTCAATATATTTTAGTGCAAGCCAAGAAATGAATACCACAACCGAATATTCAGAGAGAGAAAAACGGGGACTCGAGCACAAATCCAGATGTTTGCTCTCGTATGTTCCAACCAGATCAGAGTAACTCTAGCATATTCCCTAAAGCACACCGTTTGTTAAAAAAAAAAAGTTATTACAAAGAGCATAGGTCAAAATCCCACTCTAGCATATTCTCTAAACCGAATATTGTCATAGAAAATGAGAGCTTAAAAATACGGCATCCAACGATTATATTAGGACAAAGGAGGGAGTTTATACGGCGCACTCGCCCCAACCGGTTTGAGCATAATCGAACTCTCCCACCCATGATGCCGCTACCATTTCTTCTTCGATGTGCCCCGCCCCTCACGTTGACTTGGGAGGTGGCGACGTGAGCGTTCTGCATAGTAGCACTCTGTTACTCGTGAAGACTACCTCATTCTTTGTAGACGCATTCCTCTCGACAGGGTCAAATAAAATGACATCTCGGCAGAAGAAATAGATAGCTCGAGGTCCTTTCCGTGAGTCTCCCCCTACTCCCTTTGCCGATGAAATGCCTAATAGGTATGAAAATTTTCCTTTTTCCCTCTTGATTTGTTGGTGCAATTGTATAAGTAGCAATAAAAGTGTGGCCAAATTTATTTTTATGTTGTGATGGGACTATAAAATTTTAAAGTTCATTGAAGCCTATCCTTTCGTACTTGAACATGCTGGATGATTCGATTGGCCTTGAGGAAGTGCCGAAAAATCTTGACTGAGCCATATCGCTCACGAGGGATCCATACATGGATGACACACAAAATTAATCCACGTCTAATGTAGGGAACACCACAAGTGAACATTTGTGCCACAACTGGTGTAGCACGTCAATCTCAAGCTCGAAGCATCCAACACGATTTAAGAGTGGCATTGGTACTACATGCAAGAACTCCTGTTCTGACAAAGAGATAGACCAGATAGCGAATTACTCCCTCCGTTCCTAAATATAAGTCTTTTTAGAGGTTTCATTAATAAACTACATACGGATGTATATAGACATATTTTAGAATGTACATTCAATCATTTTGCTCCGTATGTAGACCTTTAATAGAATCGCTTAAAAGACTTATATTTAGGAACGGGGGGAGTAGTTGGCTAATTGTTGTATGAGGCGCCCTTTATTTATTAGCAAAAAATATATTTTGAACGGATGCGCATCATTTTTGTATTCAGTGCATTAATACTGAGTAAGGATTTCGCCCGCTTTATATATAATGCACCGCACCAGGAACAACATCCAGATCGAACAAACTAGCATGTTCAGACGACAAAGAGAAAAACGGAATAAGAAAGAGATAAACAAACAAGCACGGAGGGAGGAAAATATGGGTTATACGAGGGCACTAGCTCAACAATAAAAGATGAAAAACAAGCTAAGGCAGGCTGATTAAGTTGTTCAGTTAGTCCTCTTGACGGATGTCGATGTTATCCCCCACATCAAGAGACAACCACACGTCCATGACGACATCATAACATGGGATCGAAGAATGCGGGTGTGTTCATGGTGAGGTCTGACTACCGTTTTGCATGGACAAGTCGTGAGCATCCATTGGCTAGTGCTCTGAGCAGGGCACTGGATGGTTGTCGTGCCACCTGGAAGACCTTATAGAGGTCCCTGCTCCTCCTATCGTATGGATCTTTGGCAGGTGGGCTACTGGGCTTGTGTCGAATTCCCTTGCCTCTTGATCCAATAAATTTTCTCCCCACCTAGAGCCTACTGATAAGTGTCCCCTTTGTGGATGGATTTCGAAGATGACTTGCATGCAATGTGGAGATGCCCTCGTGCAAGGGAGGTGTGGTGTGTGATGGCCAGGGAGTGACCTATACCAGATTACGCCATGTGTAACCCTGGGTTAGAGTGGTTGTTGCACGTGCTTGAACCGACGGGTATGGTTATGCTAATGACTCTCGAGCGGTCTTGGCATGTCTGTAATCAAATCACACACAACAAGGATTCGCCACCAAGGGAGGCCTTGTTTGGTTTTATACAAAGTTTTGTTACTTCATTGCTATGTATCAAGGAGTTCCCCTGGGGGAACATGGAGAATGGCCAACTGTCGGATAATCGATTGATAGTGCTCAACCCAGTGCCAGCCAGGGAGGAACACAGTTCGATGAAATTGAGTGAATTTCGTTAATTTCAGTGCATACTAAAATTTCAGTGAATTTCGTTAATTTCAGTAGATAAGAATTTAGTTATATTTCTCAAAAGTTTAAAATATTTGGTTAAATTCAAGTGAATATTTCAGCATTTTTAGCCGAAATGCAAACCGAAATTACTGAAATCCACTGAATTTCGGTGATTTTGATTGTTGCTGAAATTTTTCTGAAACTGAAATTGAAAACCTTGAGCTAGGAGTAGGCCACCGAGCGCTGGGTAAACTTAAACACTGATGGAAACTTTCGTGGCAGCTCAAGGCCGAGCAAGAAGTGGTATGGTCCTCCGCGGCCATGCAGGTTCGCTTATATTCGCTCCCTTTAGGCCTCGTTTGGTTGCAGGGGATTGGGAAGGTTTTGGAAGGAAGGGATTTCAGGGGATTGGGTGAATCCCTTCCTTCCACCCAATCCTCTCAAATCCTCTCGAATCCCCTCAAATCCTCTCAAATCCTTTCCATTTGGTACAAAGGGATTCATACACAGGAATACACTAATAATTAAAAATGTAATTTTTAAAACTTCAGATCAAAAGAGAACACATCACATGATAAAATCACCATATATAAGTCGATTCCAAAACCACGAATGGTCCACGAGAACACATGACAGGATAAAATCTACTAATTTATCATTCCAGGCATGCAGTGCAGATATAAACTCAATACACAGTAGGATAGTTTTCAGAACGACCAAGCAAATGTTCACACCACCCATTTTAACATATGAGTCACATGATTGGCAGCTAGGCCTTGCAGGCACCAGACTGTCCGGAGGATGGTCATTCGTTCATTACAGGCTTGTTCTCGTTGGCCTTGAACCTTTGGTCCTTCGGCTTCTGCTCTTCCATTTTTCTGCCATCAGGAAAGCAAAGGGAATTAGTCACTTGAATTCAACATTCATCAAATTTACTGCATTTTGTTAGTCGTCAAAGTTCGATGCAAATGGGTCATTCAGAAATGCATTTCGCAACAGTGTGTTACTGCTAAGTACCAGCAGTACGGACATATATAGCATGAAGATATCAGCAAATATCAAGTATCAGCAAATGAACATATATAGCATGAAGATATCTTGTAAAAACATCTTATATTATGGGACGGAGTACGTACATACTACCGTACTGAACTGAATTTGCGAGGTTAAATTCAGAACCATGTCTAGCTACTATGTGTACTGCATCCACTCGTAAAGTAAGTAGCTAGCTAGTTGGTCACTCTCTCAGATTTAAGCGGCCATGACGACCTTTGGTGGCTGCTATAATATTAATCCATGAACAAAACCTGGAATGACTTAACAGTCTACTAAGATACATCTGGACCACTTAAAAATATCCCTTCATCCAGGCACACACACAAAAAAAATTGAGATCAAGGATCATTGATAGCCAGTAGATATGTTAAACCAGCCCACACATCAACATTATGTATTGTTTAGTCAGTCCATATACAACTTACCAGCTTGAAACCAAGTATTTTCAAAACAATTTGAGCACATATAAAAATATGAAATGGTAAACAAGTTAAACTTGATACGATATATCTGGAACACAGAAGTATCAATTGAACAGGTTCTGTTCATGGATTCATATTATAGTCATCATCTGCAGCAGCTATCAAGCACAGCAGCTATCAAGCACAACAGCTACCAAGCACAGCAGCAGCAGCATCAGCTATCAAGCACAGCAGCAGCAGTGGAGTATTTTTTCCAGACACATAATCTGGCTAAGACTAGCAGACACATAATCCAGCCAACCAAGTAATTGAAAGTAAACACACAAGAGTATGAAGAACATAGAAAAATCTTACCTTAGATACCCCGAGGTAAGTCTGCCATTTCGCTCCGAAGGAACACGGCGGCGCTCACTTCATCTTCGGCGGCGGCATTGAGGAAAATCTCACGATTCTCAGCATTTTTGAACACCTTGTATGCAGCGGCCCTTTCTCCATGTGAGATGCTTTCCATCTTGTGCAGAACAGCAATGCACTTGGTGATGGTGAATTGTTGGGCATTTTTTGACTCTGCGAACAAAGCAGACTCCTCCTCTGCTTGCTTCCGTTTGGTCTCCACATAGTTTTCCATCACTTCCACCATGGGATCATCCCGCTTTTTCTTCTTGGACTCCTTCACTAGCTTTTTATTGGAACCACCAGGAGCACATGCTCGAGTAACATCACTTTGAGTACCATCTGTTGGATCATCACTTTGAATAGCTCCACTTGGATCATCACTTTGAGCCGCATCTCTTGGATCATCATACATGAGTAAATCATCTTCGCACTGATTCAGATCAAAAGAGAACCCAGTCTCATCTCTTTCAACTTCAGGATCATCGTCAATCACTTGTGTAGCCTCAATTGATGTAAAATTGTAATTACCTTCTGCTATATGTCCTGCACAAGCACCCAAGTTCTCATTAAAGGTCACATAGCAATAGAAATTCTTTATAAAGGTAAGAAAAAGGTAGCAAATGAAAATCCATTAAACTCACCATCATAAAGATCACCTAGCTTGTCATACAGAGGAAATGGCTTTGTTTGAAACTTGCTTATGTCTGGCCAGGACTGTATATAAGAGAAATGGTTTATCAAACCTAGATCACCCGAAAACAAGAGGAAACAAGTTGCATTGTATATTATCAAACTTACAATAATCAAGTTCTGCCAAAGATGTGGGTCGGCCTCTATCATGTGTGTATGATAGTTCCAGCTAACACCACTTTGCTTTCGAGCATCCTTGATTATCCTGTATTGACTCTTCAAATCTTTTTGTTTCTCTTGGATTTGTTGTTTTGTGAAATTTGTATGGGGATATTTCTCATGGAATATTTTTGTCATTCTGTTCCAAGATTCAGCAGACCAACCATTTTGACCTCTATGATATGGATTATTGTGCTCATCAAGTAAATCTACCAGAGCCTTTTCAAGAGCCGGGTTCCAGTGAGCTCTGGGCTTCTTAACTACACATAGCACAAATGTATAGAGTAAAATACTTGATCACACTCAACATGACAAGAGTTGCTATAATTCAACAAGTAGAGGTGAAGCATTAACATACCTTTTGGAGTAGCCTTTTTAATTTTGGGTGTCAACTTCTTCGCACCGTGTGAAGCCTTTTTTCTAGTCACTTTCATAAGATTGTACTTTGGAGACCCCTTTGGATACATATCTGCATTCAACAAGGATTACACTGTTAGATGATGAAGACGACATAAATTGATTAATGCATATGTATATATGATTAAAAAACACACCACAATGTTGGTTATTCAGGATGATATGCCTGCCACATTTGCATTGCGATTTCATCCCTCAAAGTGTTCCCTAAGCCATTGCTCCCATAGTTATTCTCATCACCATTTGGGAGATCAACAAAATCATTTGGCGCTATGTTATTGGGCTGGTTGTCAAGCCATGTATCGTCTCCATTATGCATCTTGATGATATTGTGAAGAACTGCAGCAGCAGCAGGAAGTTTCACTTGGTTCTCGATTGTATGTAGTGTGCCAACGTGAAGAATTGGGAAGCGCTTTTTAAGAATTCCTCGGGACCTTTCCACATGGTTGCGTAGAATAGCATGCCGATGGTTGAACAATTCCATGTGGTTCTGTTGCCGAGCGCGTCCATGACCAAATTCCTTCAAATGATATCGGACACCCCGATAAGGTACCAGAAATGACTGAGTGTTTGCATAACCCCCATCAACTAGATAAAACTTGCCTTCGGGTACTCTAAATCCTGTCATCATCGCAGACTGAAGAACTCTGGCATCTGTTGCTGAACCCTCCCAGCCACATGATATGAAAGTGATTCGTAGATCGAAGTCGCATGCAATCATGATGTTATGACTGAGGGTGCCCTTCCTATTCCGAAATGGAGCGGCAATCCCAGGTGTTGCAGTTATAGGTACATGTGAACCATCAATGGCTCCTAAACAGTTCTGAAAATAAAATGGATTGAAGGTCAACGAAGAACTTCAAGTTAGATAAGTCAAGAAATTGTGGAAGTGTTACTGATGGAACCTGGAAATAGGGATAAAATCTTGGGTCCATTGAGGTTCTTGGATGTGTCTCATCAATGCTCGGAGGCTTCAAAAATCGACTAGCTAAGAGAGGAATAATGTTGAAGAACTCGTTGATGTACTCATGGAATGTTTGACCACTATGTTGAAATTCTAACTGGAGATCTTCATAAGACGCGTTGTGGGACACCATGTACAAAAAAAAAGGCCAACTTCTCCTCCACCTTAATTCTTGTATCCAATATCAACTTTTCTCTTCTAAGGTAAGATGCCAAAGCCCTAAAGATATGTGGCTCCATCCTATAAGCTACGAGGCAGTTTTTAATATGCCCTGTAAGAATATCATGGACACGCTTCTTTCCATATAGGATGGAGCTATGTCGCTTCTTTCTCTCGATTGTTCCTATTTTATGCATTCGATTCAATACAGGCCAAATGAAGGACATCAAATCTTCATCATCCTCTCTTCTTCTCTTCCGAATTCGGTCAATTATTTCGGAATTCATCTCGGCACTGAAACTAGAATAAGCAAGCAACAAGCAGGATAATAAACGACGTGTAAGACAACAAATCGTCACTCACACACACACACACACACACACACACACACATATATATATATATATATATATATATATATATATATATAATGTAGAACTCTAGTTGGGTGTCGCATTTTACACAACCGAGTCAACAATATGTTAGCGGTGCCTAGAACTTGACTTGAAGCAAGTTTTTCATACAGACATAACAGGGAGTACCGAAGTTAGGCGTGACAACCGGATCCCAAGATGGAGGCAACTCGTCCACCCCAACAAGAACCCGAGCGGTAGGCTGTCAAAATAAAAACAAGGTCAAGAGGAAACTCATAATTTGAGAAGAATAGCGGGTGTTTTCTGTTGATGCATAACAGCGCATAACATCTGTTGGGTCTGTTTGGTTTTCTTATCATTCTTGAACCAACAAACACTTGCTGTAAAGTATACTTGGGTAACTCACCTCCAGCTCCTAAAATCCGCTTATACAAAGCAAACATCTGAATGGAAACCATTCTCAGTGCTTCCATGAGAAAACAAGATAATCATTCCACATGTTTATACCTTTTCCTATGCTTGTGAATTAAGAATATTACTACTTCAGCAAACATAGAAAGTAAGATGAATTTTACAAAACTCTTTCCTTAAAGACTTACAAAGATCAGAATGGCAGTCTGTCAGGCTATGTGCAAAACAAACTGTACGGTTATCAGAAGCACTAGTTCTAGTGGAACTAAAAAAGTTGCAACTACATCGTGCACGAAAACACAGGACTATCTATCATTTGAAGTCCGCTATATGTTGGCTGATCTTTGCATCTCTGGCTCGACGTTTATACTGGACAGGAAGGACACTACTTCCATGATAGTTGGCCTCCTGAATTGATAATGGCAAGGAGACGAAGGTTACTCCTACTGATTAGCAGCAGTGAACTGAAACTGAGAGCCTTTTATCACTACAGACATGCATCCAAAGACGCATCCATTCCATGGGATTTATTCTAGCTACTAATTCTACCATGGAGCAATGACACTAGCTAGCTTACTGAAACTACATGCCTCTGATCGATGGAGCTAGTGCTTGCTGCCACCGTTGGCATCGGTCAGGTCCATGGCGGGCCTCTCCACGTCCTCCATCTCCTCCTCCCGGGCGAACACCGCCTGGTCCAGCACCGACGCCGACCCGCCAACGCCTCCGTACAGGCCGGGCACCCACGACGCGTCCTCGCCGCCGTCCAGGTCCAGCACGCCCTCGCCGATGGTGCTGCAACACCATGTGCTGCTGGCGCTGGAGCTTTTCGAGCTGCTCCATCTCCACGTCACGGAGCGAGACGTGCCCTAGGCAGATCGACGCCACGACGGGGCGCCGGCCGGCCGGCGGTGCGTAGCGCGGACGGACGGAGGCCGATTCGGCAGCACCCACCGCGGAATCGACGGATCAAACACAGATGTCAAAATAGGGAGAGGAGGGGGAGGAGGGGAGGGGCACTTACGACCGGGGAGAAATCCAGTGGGGATGGAGTTCGCCGGCGTCGAGGTGTCGAGGAGGAGGAGTCACACGGCGGCGGCGGCGGGGTGTCGAGGAGGAGTCACACGGCAGCGGCGGCGATTCCACGAGGCCACCCTCGAGGGTTCTGAACCGCGTGGAAAGCGAGGGATCGGAGGGGTAAGACGGGGATTGAGCCGAGGAAACCCCGCACGCCAAACGGGTCCTCGGGGATTTGCGAGGTTTGTGGCCCACGCGAGGAAAATCCTCCCAAATCCTCCCCAATCCTCTCAAACCAAACGAGGCCTTAGGCCTTATATCATCCTGAATAACCAACATTGTGGTGTGTTTTTTAATCATATAGACATATGCATTAATCAATTTATGTCGTCTTCATCATCTAACGGTGTAATCCTTGTTGAATGCAGATATGTATCCAAAGGGGTCTCCAAAGTACAATCTTATGAAAGTGACTGGAAAAAAGGCTTCACACGGTGCGAAGAAGTTGACACCCAAAATTAAAAAGGCTACTCCAAAAGGTATGTTAATGCTTCATCTCTGCTTGTTGAATTATAGCAACTCTTGTCATGTTGAGTGTGATCAAGTATTTTACTCTATACATTTGTGCTATGTGTAGTTAAGAAGCCCAGAGCTCAGTGGAACCCGGCTCTTGAAAAGGCTCTGGTAGATTTACTTGATGAGCACAATAATCCATATCATAGAGGTCAAAATGGTTGGTCTGCTGAATCTTGGAACAGAATGACAAAAATATTCCATGAGAAATATCCCCATACAAATTTCACAAAACAACAAATCCAAGAGAAACAAAAAGATTTGAAGAGTCAATACAGGATAATCAAGGATGCTCGAAAGCAAAGTGGTGTTAGCTGGAACTATCATACACACATGATAGAGGCCGACCCACATCTTTGGCAGAACTTGATTATTGTAAGTTTGATAATATACAATGCAACTTGTTTCCTCTTGTTTTCGGGTGATCTAGGTTTGATAAACCATTTCTCTTATATACAGTCCTAGCCAGACATAAGCAAGTTTCAAACAAAGCCATTTCCTCTGTATGACAAGCTAGGTGATCTTTATGATGGTGAGTTTAATGGATTTTCATTTGCTACCTTTTTCTTACCTCTATAAAGAATTTCTATTGCTATGTGACCTTTAATGAGAACTTGGGTGCTTGTGCAGGACATATAGCAGAAGGTAATTACAATTTTACATCAATTGAGGCTACACAAGTGATTGACGATGATCCTGAAGTTGAAAGAGATGAGACTGGGTTCTCTTTTGATCTGAATCAGTGCGAAGATGATTTACTCATGTATGATGATCCAAGAGATGCGGCTCAAAGTGATGATCCAAGTGGAGCTATTCAAAGTGATGATCCAACAGATGGTACTCAAAGTGATGTTACTCGAGCAGGTGCTCCTGGTGGTTCCAATAAAAAGCTAGTGAAGGAGTCCAAGAAGAAAAAGCGGGATGATCCCATGGTGGAAGTGATGGCAAACTATGTGGAGACCAAACGGAAGCAAGCAGAGGAGGAGTCTGCTTTGTTCGCAGAGTCAAAAAATGCCCAACAATTCACCATCACCAAGTGCATTGGTGTTCTGCACAAGATGGAAAGCATCTCACATGGAGAAAGGGCCGCTGCATACAAGGTGTTCAAAAATGCTGAGAATCGTGAGATTTTCCTCAATGCCGCCGCCGAAGATGAAGTGAGCGCCGCCGTGTTCCTTCGGAGCGAAATGGCAGACTTACCTCGGGGTATCTAAGGTAAGATTTTTCTATGTTCTTCATACTCTTGTGTGTTTACTTTCAATTACTTGGTTGGCTGGATTATGTGTCTGCTAGTCTTAGCCAGATTATGTGTCTGGAAAAAATACTCCACTGCTGCTGCTACTGTGCTTTATAGCTGATGCTGCTGCTGTGCTTGGTAGCTGTTGTGCTTGATAGCTGCTGTGCTTGATAGCTGCTGCAGATGATGACTATAATATGAATCCATGAACAGAACCTGTTCAATTGATACTTCTGTGTTCCAGATATATCGTATCAAGTTTAACTTGTTTACCATTTCATATTTTTATATGTGCTCAAATTGTTTTGAAAATACTTGGTTTCAAGCTGGTAAGTTGTATATGGACTGACTAAACAATACATAATGTTGATGTGTGGGCTGGTTTAACATATCTACTGGCTATCAATGATCCTTGATCTCAATTTTTTTTTTGTGTGCCTGGATGAAGGGATATTTTTAAGTGGTCCAGATGTATCTTAGTAGACTGTTAAGTCATTCCAGGTTTTGTTCATGGATTAATATTATAGCAGCCACCAAAGGTCGTCATGGCCGCTTAAATCTGAGAGAGTGACCAACTAGCTAGCTACTTACTTTACGAGTGGATGCAGTACACATAGTAGCTAGACATGGTTCTGAATTTAACCTCGCAAATTCAGTTCAGTACGGTAGTATGTACGTACTCCGTCCCATAATATAAGATGTTTTTACAAGATATCTTCATGCTATATATGTTCATTTGCTGATACTTGATATTTGCTGATATCTTCATGCTATATATGTCCGTACTGCTGGTACTTAGTAGTAACACACTGTTGCGAAATGCATTTCTGAATGACCCATTTGCATCGAACTTTGACGACTAACAAAATGCAGTAAATTTGATGAATGTTGAATTCAAGTGACTAATTCCCTTTGCTTTCCTGATGGCAGAAAAATGGAAGAGCAGAAGCCGAAGGACCAAAGGTTCAAGGCCAACGAGAACAAGCCTGTAATGAACGAATGACCATCCTCCGGACAGTCTGGTGCCTGCAAGGCCTAGCTGCCAATCATGTGACTCATATGTTAAAATGGGTGGTGTGAACATTTGCTTGGTCGTTCTGAAAACTATCCTACTGCGTTTTGAGTTTATATCTGCACTGCATGCCTGGAATGATAAATTAGTAGATTTTATCCTGTCATGTGTTCTCGTGGACCATTCGTGGTTTTGGAATCCACTTATATATGGTGATTTTATCATGTGATGTGTTCTCTTTTGATCTGAAGTTTTAAAAATTACATTTTTAATTATTAGTGTATTCCTGTGTATGAATCCCTTTGTACCAAATAGAAAGGATTTGAGAGGATTTGAGGGGATTCGAGGGGATTTGAGAGGATTGGGTGGAAGGAAGGGATTCACCCAATCCCCTGAAATCCCTCCCTCCCAAAACCTCCCCAATCCCCTGCAACCAAACGAGGCCTTAGGGAACTACAGTCGTGCGAGCGAGGGACTATTCCTTGCGCTGGGTCAGTCTCAACTCCCTATTGTTATCGAGTGACGATGATCCAAGCTAAACCTGGTGACCCGTGTGTGAGATTCGGGTTATGTTGTCCGACCGAAGTGAGATTCCTCTTAGATTAATTCGACGTACCCAGAATAAGGTTAGCCAATGTATTGCCGCACATCTAGCAGCGTGGTTATGCTCGGGTACGGATGATATCATGAGTCTTTGTTCGAACAAAATTGCCTCCTTAAGCTAACACTAGTAAAAGTGCCCGTGCGTTGCACCGGGTTAGATCGTTGATATTTGAATCATGAATTTTGTATTTGAAAAGTCCCGCCCTCACTCTTTGTTGACATCTACTTCAGCTCTGTACCTTCATTGAAGTGCAAGTAGAGATTCAAACATATGAACTTTCATACAAATGGAGTGAAACTTCACACAGATTGGTCATATAGTTACCACAAGACCATCACCATAGTTTTACTTATTTAATCTCTGCAACCAACATTATTATTTAATCTCTGCAAACAACATGAAGGAAAAAATGAGACACACGTTGATGCCGGTTTTTGAAGATCGAGAGTAGCAGTAGTGGCGGCCTACCTAGATCACCATGACAACTATATGGGGAGCTGATCTCCGGTCATTCCAAGTCTGCAAGATGCTAGTACACTTGAGACAATAACCTGTCGCGAAGCCCTCGCATTGGCAGAAGACCTTGGCCTCCAGAACTTCGTCGTGGCATTATATGCATAACAAGTGATTAGTGACATATGGAAAGGAAGTTGGGTCGTCATGCAGTCATTATCAAGGTGGGATTACATCCACGCATCGACGTTCTGCCATTTTTATGTGAACTTCGACCCAAGAACTGATGGGGAACGTCGCATGGGAAACAAAAATTTTCCTACGCGCACGAAGACCTATCATGGTGATGTCCATCTACGAGAGGGGATGAGTGATCTACGTACCCTTGTAGACCGTACCGCAGAAGCGTAAGTGAACGCGGTTGATGTAGTGGAACGTCCTCACGTCCCTCGATCCGTCCCGCGAACTATCCCGCGATCAGTCCCACGATCTAGTGCCGAACGGACGGCACCTCCGCGTTCAGCACACGTACAGCTCGACGATGATCTCGGCCTTCTTGATCCAGCAAGAGAGACGGAGAGGTAGAAGAGTTCTCCGGCAGCGTGACGGCGCTCCGAAGGTTGGTGATGATCTTGTCTCAGCAGGGCTCCGGCCGAGCTTCGCAGAAACGCGATCTAGAGGAAAAACCGTGGAGGTATGTGGTCGGGCTGCCGTGGAAAAGTCGTCTCAAATCAGCCATAAAACCTCCGTATATATAGGTGGCAGAGGGGGAGCCTTGCCTTGGGGCTCAAGGAGCCCCAAGGGGGTCGGCCGAGTCAAGGGGGGAAGGTCTCCCCCCCCCCCCAAACCGAGTCCTACTTGGTTTGGTGGGTGGAGTCCTTCTTTCCTTTCCCACCTCCCCCTTTTTTTCTCTTTGATTTTTCTTCCAATGCGCATAGGGTCCTTTTAATTTGTCCCACCAGCCCACTAAGGGCTGGTGCGCCACCCTCAAGGCCTATGGGCTTCCCCGGGGTGGGTTGCCCCCCCCCCCCCCCCCGGTGAACTCCCGGAACCCATTCGTCATTCCCGGTACATTCCCGGTAACTCCGAAAACCTTCCGGTAATCAAATGAGGTCATCCTATATATCAATCTCCGTTTTCGGACCATTCCGGAAACCCTCATGACGTCCGTGATCTCATCCGGGACTCCGAACAACATTCGGTAACCAACCATATAACTCAAATACGCATAAAACAACGTCGAACCTTAAGTGTGCAGACCCTGCGGGTTCGAGAACTATGTAGACATGACCCGAGAGACTCCTCGGTCAATATCCAATAGCGGGACCTGGATGCCCATATTGGATCCTACATATTCTACGAAGATCTTATCGTTTGAACCTCAGTGCCAAGGATTCATATAATCCCGTATGTCATTCCCTTTGTTCTTCGGTATGTTACTTGCCCGAGATTCGATCGTCAGTATCCGCATACCTATTTCAATCTTGTTTACCGGCAAGTCTCTTTACTCGTTCTATAATACAAGATCCCGCAACTTACACCAAGTTACATTGCTTGCAAGGCTTGTTTGTGATGTTGTATTACCGAGTGGGCCCCGAGATACCTCTCCGTCACACGGAGTGACAAATCCCTGTCTTGATCCATACCAACTCAACTAACACCTTCGGAGATACCTGTAGAGCATCTTTATAGTCACCCAGTTACGTTGCGACGTTTGATACACACAAAGCATTCCTCCGGTGTCAGTGAGTTATATGATCTCATGGTCATAGGTACAAATGCTTGACACGCAGAAAACAGTAGCAACAAAATGACACGATCAACATGCTACGTCTATTAGTTTGGGTCTAGTCCATCACGTGATTCTCCTAATGACGTGATCCAGTTATCAAGCAACAACACCTTGTTCATAATCAGAAGACACTGACTATCTTTGATCAACTGGCTAGCCAACTAGAGGCATGCTAGGGACGGTGTTTTGTCTATGTATCCACACATGTAAATGAGTCTTCATTCAATACAATTATAGCATGGATAATAAACGATTATCTTGATACAGGAATTATAATAATAACTATATTTATTATTGCCTCTAGGGCATAATTCCAACAGTCTCCCACTTGCACTAGAGTCAATAATCTAGCCCTCACATCATCATGCGAATTACATTGTAATAAATCTAACACCCATACAGTTCTGGTGTTGATCATGCTTCGCCCGTGGAAGAGGTTTAGTCAGCGGGTCTGCTACATTCAGATCCGTGTGCACTTTGCATATATTTACGTCCTCCCCTTCGACGTAGTCGCGGATGAGGTTGAAGCGTCGTTTGATGTGTCTGGACTTCTTGTGAAACCGTGGTTCCTTTGCTAAGGCAATGGCACCCGTGTTGTCACAGAACAAGGTTATTGGATTCAGTGCGCTTGGCACCACTCCAAGATCCGTCATGAATTGCTTCATCCAGACACCCTCCTTAGCCGCCTCCGAGGCAGCCATGTACTCTGCTTCACATGTAGAATCTGCTACCACGCTTTGCTTGGAACTGCACCAGCTTACCGCACCCCCATTAAGAATAAATACGTATCCGGTTTGCGACTTAGAGTCGTCCGGATCTGTGTCAAAGCTTGCATCGACGTAACCTTTTACGGCGAGCTCTTCGTCACCTCCATACACGAGAAACATCTCCTTAGTCCTTTTCAGGTACTTCAGGATATTCTTGACCGCTGTCCAGTGATCCACTCCTGGATTACTCTGGAACCTACCTGCCATACTTATGGCCAGGCTAACGTCCGGTCTAGTGCACAGCATTGCATACATGATAGAACCTATGGCTGAAGCATAGGGGACGGAGCGCATATGCTCTCTATCCTCATGAGTTGCTGGGCACTGAGTCTTACTCAATCTCGTACCTTGTAAAACTGGCAAGAACCCCTTCTTGGACTGTTCCATTTTGAACCTCTTCAAAACTTTATCAAGGTATGTGCTTTGTGAAAGTCCTATCAGGCATTTTGATCTATCCCTATAGATCTTAATGCCTAGAATGTAAGCAGCTTCTCCTAGGTCCTTCATAGAGAAACTTTTATTCAAGTAATCCTTTATGCTCTCCAAAAACTCTACGTTGTTTCCAATCAACAATATGTCATCCACATATAATATTAGAAACGCCACAGAGCTCCCACTCACTTTCTTGTAAATACAAGATTCTCCAACCACTTGTATAAACCCAAATGCTTTGATCACCTCATCAAAGCGTTTATTCCAACTCCGAGATGCTTGCACCAGTCCATAAATGGATCGCTGGAGCTTGCACACCTTGTTAGCATTCTTAGGATCGACAAAACCTTCGGGTTGCATCATATACAATTCTTCCTTAAGGAAACCGTTAAGGAACGTTGTTTTGACATCCATCTGCCAGATTTCATAATCGAAAAATGCAGCTATTGCTAACATGATTCTGACGGACTTAAGCATCGCTACGGGTGAGAATGTCTCATCGTAGTCAACTCCTTGAACTTGTGAAAAACCCTTTGCCACAAGTCGACCTTTATAAATGGTCACATTGCCGTCAGCGTTCCTCTTCCTCTTAAAGATCCATTTGTTCTGAATAGCCTTGCGGCTCTCAGGCAGTACCTCCAAAGTCCACACTTTGTTCTCATACATGGATCCTATCTCGGACTTCATGGCTTCTAGCCATTTGTTGGAATCTGGGCCCACCATTGCTTCTTCATAGTTTGCAGGTTCATTGTTGTCCAACAACATGATTGATAAGACGGGATTACCATACCACTCTGGAGCAGCACGTGGTCTCGTCGACCTGCGTGGTTCGACAGAAACTTGAACTGGAGTTTCATGATCATCGTCATTAACTTCCTCCTCAACCGGTGTCGCAACGACAGAGGTTTCCCCTTGCCCTGCGCCACCATCCAGAGGGATGAGAGGTTCGACAACCTCGTCAAGTTCTATCTTCCTCCCACTCAATTCTCTCGAGAGAAACTCCTTCTCGAGAAAAGCTCCGTTTTTAGCAACAAACACTTTGCCCTCGGATTTGAGATAGAAGGTGTACCCAACTGTCTCTTTTGGGTAACCTATGAAGACGCACTTTTTTGCTTTGGGTTCCAGCTTTTCAGGCTGAAGCTTTTTGACATAAGCATCACATCCCCAAACTTTAAGAAACGACAACCTTTGCCTTTTGCCATACCACAGTTCGTATGGTGTCGTCTCAACGGATTTTGACGGTGCCCTATTTAAAGTGAATGCAGCTGTTTCTAATGCATAACCCCAAAACGATACGGCAAAACGGTAAGAGACATCATAGATCGCACCATCTCTAATAAAGTACGATTACGACGTTCGGACACACCATTACGCTATGGTGTTCCAGGCAGTGTCAACTGTGAAACAATTCCATATTGTCTTAAGTGAGCACCAAACTTGAAACTCAGATATTCACCCCCACGATCAGACCGTAGGAACTTGATCTTCTTGTTACGATGATTTTCAACTTCACTCTGAAATTGCTTGAACTTTTCAAATGTTTCAGACTTGTGCTTCATCAAGTAGACATAACCATATCTACTCAAATCGTCAGTGAAGGTGAGAAAATAACGATATCCGCCGCGTGCCTCTACGCTCATCGGACCACACACATTGGTCTGTATGATTTCCAACAAGTCACTTGCACGCTCCATTGTTCCGGAGAACGGAGTTTTAGTCATCTTGCCCATGAGGCATGGTTCGCACGTGTCAAGTGAATCAAAGTCAAGTGACTCCAAAAGTCCATCGGTATGGAGTTTCTTCATGCGCTTTACACCAATATGACCTAAGCGGCAGTGCCACAAAAATATGGCGCTATCATTGTTAACTCTAACTCTTTTGGTCTCAATGTGATGTATGTGTGTATCGCTATCAAGATTCAATATGAACAATCCTCTCACATTGGGTGCATGACTATGAAAGATGTTACTCATAGAAATAGAACAACCATTATTCTCTGACTTAAAAGAGTAACCGTCTCGCAATAAACAAGATCCAGATATAATGTTCATGCTTAACGCAGGCACTAAATAACAATGATTCAAGTTCATAACTAATCCTGATGGTAACTGAAGTGAAACTGTGCCGACGGCGATTGCATAAACCTTGGAACCATTTCCTACGCGCGTCGTCACTTCATCTTTCGCCAGCCTTCGTCTATTCCGCAGTTCCTGTTTCGAGTTGCAAATATGAGCAACAGAACCGGTTTGGTTTTCTGTTGATGCATAACAACGCATAACATCTGTTGGGTCTGTTTGGTTTTCTTATCATTCGGCACTTGAACCAACAAACACTTGTTGTAAAGTATACTTGGGTAACTCACCTCCAGCTCCTAAAATCCGCTTATACAAAGCAAACATCTGAATGGAAACCATTCTCAGTGCTTCCATGAGAAAACAAGATAATCATTCCACATGTTTATACCTTTTCCTATGCTTGTGAATTAAGAATATTACTACTTCAGCAAACATCGAAAGTAAGATGAATTTTACAAAACTCTTTCCTTAAAGACTTACAAAGATCAGAATGGCAGTCTGTCAGGCTATGTGCAAAACAAACTGTACGGTTATCAGAAGCACTAGTTCTAGTGGAACTAAAAAAGTTGCAACTACATCGTGCACGAAAACACAGGACTATCTATCATTTGAAGTCCGCTATATGTTGGCTGATCTTTGCATCTCTGGCTCGACGTTTATACTGGACAGGAAGGACACTACTTCCATGATAGTTGGCCTCCTGAATTGATAATGGCAAGGAGACGAAGGTTACTCCTACTGATTAGCAGCAGTGAACTGAAACTGAGAGCCTTTTATCACTACAGACATGCATCCAAAGACGCATCCATTCCATGGGATTTATTCTAGCTACTAATTCTACCATGGAGCAATGACACTAGCTAGCTTACTGAAACTACATGCCTCTGATCGATGGAGCTAGTGCTTGCTGCCACCGTTGGCATCGGTCAGGTCCATGGCGGGCCTCTCCACGTCCTCCATCTCCTCCTCCCGGGCGAACACCGCCTGGTCCAGCACCGACGCCGACCCGCCAACGCCTCCGTACAGGCCGGGCACCCACGACGCGTCCTCGCCGCCGTCCAGGTCCAGCACGCCCTCGCCGATGGTGCTGCAACACCATGTGCTACTGGCGCTGGAGCTTTTCGAGCTGCTCCATCTTCACGTCACGGAGCGAGACGTGCCCTAGGCAGATCGACGCCACGACGGGGCGCCGGCCGGCCGGCGGTGCGTAGCGCGGACGGACGGAGGCCGATTCGGCAGCACCCACCGCGGAATCGACGGATCAAACACAGATGTCAAAATAGGGAGAGGAGGGGGAGGAGGGGAGGGGCACTTACGACCGGGGAGAAATCCAGTGGGGATGGAGTTCGCCGGCGTCGAGGTGTCGAGGAGGAGGAGTCACACGGCGGCGGCGGCGGGGTGTCGAGGAGGAGTCACACGGCAGCGGCGGCGATTCCACGAGGCCACCCTCGAGGGTTCTGAACCGCGTGGAAAGCGAGGGATCGGAGGGGTAAGACGGGGATTGAGCCGAGGAAACCCCGCACGCCAAACGGGTCCTCGGGGATTTGCGAGGTTTGTGGCCCACGCGAGGAAAATCCTCCCAAATCCTCCCCAATCCTCTCAAACCAAACGAGGCCTTAGGCCTTATATCATCCTGAATAACCAACATTGTGGTGTGTTTTTTAATCATATAGACATATGCATTAATCAATTTATGTCGTCTTCATCATCTAACGGTGTAATCCTTGTTGAATGCAGATATGTATCCAAAGGGGTCTCCAAAGTACAATCTTATGAAAGTGACTGGAAAAAAGGCTTCACACGGTGCGAAGAAGTTGACACCCAAAATTAAAAAGGCTACTCCAAAAGGTATGTTAATGCTTCATCTCTGCTTGTTGAATTATAGCAACTCTTGTCATGTTGAGTGTGATCAAGTATTTTACTCTATACATTTGTGCTATGTGTAGTTAAGAAGCCCAGAGCTTAGTGGAACCCGGCTCTTGAAAAGGCTCTGGTAGATTTACTTGATGAGCACAATAATCCATATCATAGAGGTCAAAATGGTTGGTCTGCTGAATCTTGGAACAGAATGACAAAAATATTCCATGAGAAATATCCCCATACAAATTTCACAAAACAACAAATCCAAGAGAAACAAAAAGATTTGAAGAGTCAATACAGGATAATCAAGGATGCTCGAAAGCAAAGTGGTGTTAGCTGGAACTATCATACACACATGATAGAGGCCGACCCACATCTTTGGCAGAACTTGATTATTGTAAGTTTGATAATATACAATGCAACTTGTTTCCTCTTGTTTTCGGGTGATCTAGGTTTGATAAACCATTTCTCTTATATACAGTCCTAGCCAGACATAAGCAAGTTTCAAACAAAGCCATTTCCTCTGTATGACAAGCTAGGTGATCTTTATGATGGTGAGTTTAATGGATTTTCATTTGCTACCTTTTTCTTACCTCTATAAAGAATTTCTATTGCTATGTGACCTTTAGTGAGAACTTGGGTGCTTGTGCAGGACATATAGCAGAAGGTAATTACAATTTTACATCAATTGAGGCTACACAAGTGATTGACGATGATCCTGAAGTTGAAAGATATGAGACTGGGTTCTCTTTTGATCTGAATCAGTGCGAAGATGATTTACTCATGTATGATGATCCAAGAGATGCGGCTCAAAGTGATGATCCAAGTGGAGCTATTCAAAGTGATGATCCAACAGATGGTACTCAAAGTGATGTTACTCGAGCAGGTGCTCCTGGTGGTTCCAATAAAAAGCTAGTGAAGGAGTCCAAGAAGAAAAAGCGGGATGATCCCATGGTGGAAGTGATGGCAAACTATGTGGAGACCAAACGGAAGCAAGCAGAGGAGGAGTCTGCTTTGTTCGCAGAGTCAAAAAATGCCCAACAATTCACCATCACCAAGTGCATTGTTGTTCTGCACAAGATGGAAAGCATCTCACATGGAGAAAGGGCCGCTGCATACAAGGTGTTCAAAAATGCTGAGAATCGTGAGATTTTCCTCAATGCCGCCGCCGAAGATGAAGTGAGCGCCGCCGTGTTCCTTCGGAGCGAAATGGCAGACTTACCTCGGGGTATCTAAGGTAAGATTTTTCTATGTTCTTCATACTCTTGTGTGTTTACTTTCAATTACTTGGTTGGCTGGATTATGTGTCTGCTAGTCTTAGCCAGATTATGTGTCTGGAAAAAATACTCCACTGCTGCTGCTACTGTGCCTGATAGCTGATGCTGCTGCTGTGCTTGGTAGCTGTTGTGCTTGATAGCTGCTGTGCTTGATAGCTGCTGCAGATGATGACTATAATATGAATCCATGAACAGAACCTGTTCAATTGATACTTCTGTGTTCCAGATATATCGTATCAAGTTTAACTTGTTTACCATTTCACATTTTTATATGTGCTCAAATTGTTTTGAAAATACTTGGTTTCAAGCTGGTAAGTTGTATATGGACTGACTAAACAATACATAATGTTGATGTGTGGGCTGGTTTAACATATCTACTGGCTATCAATGATCCTTGATCTCAAATTCTTTTTGTGTGTGCCTGGATGAAGGGATATTTTTAAGTGGTCCAGATGTATCTTAGTAGACTGTTAAGTCATTCCAGGTTTTGTTCATGGATTAATATTATAGCAGCCACCAAAGGTCGTCATGGCCGCTTAAATCTGAGAGAGTGACCAACTAGCTAGCTACTTACTTTACGAGTGGATGCAGTACACATAGTAGCTAGACATGGTTCTGAATTTAACCTCGCAAATTCAGTTCAGTACGGTAGTATGTACGTACTCCGTCCCATAATATAATATGTTTTTACAAGATATCTTCATGCTATATATGTTCATTTGCTGATACTTGATATTTGCTGATATCTTCATGCTATATATGTCCGTACTGCTGGTACTTAGCAGTAACACACTGTTGCGAAATGCATTTCTGAATGACCCATTTGCATCGAACTTTGACGACTAACAAAATGCAGTAAATTTGATGAATGTTGAATTCAAGTGACTAATTCCCTTTGCTTTCCTGATGGCAGAAAAATGGAAGAGCAGAAGCCGAAGGACCAAAGGTTCAAGGCCAATGAGAACAAGCCTGTAATGAACGAATTACCATCCTCCGGACAGTCTGGTGCCTGCAAGGCCTAGCTGCCAATCATGTGACTCATATGTTAAAATGGGTGGTGTGAACATTTGCTTGGTCGTTCTGAAAACTATCCTACTGTGTTTTGAGTTTATATCTGCACTGCATGCCTGGAATGATAAATTAGTAGATTTTATCCTGTCATGTGTTCTCGTGGACCATTCGTGGTTTTGGAATCCACTTATATATGGTGATTTTATCATGTGATGTGTTCTCTTTTGATCTGAAGTTTTAAAAATTACATTTTTAATTATTAGTGTATTCCTGTGTATGAATCCCTTTGTACCAAATAGAAAGGATTTGAGAGGATTTGAGGGGATTCGAGGGGATTTGAGAGGATTGGGTGGAAGGAAGGGATTCACCCAATCCCCTGAAATCCCTCCCTCCCAAAACCTCCCCAATCCCCTGCAACCAAACGAGGCCTTAGGGAACTACAGTCGTGCGAGCGAGGGACTATTCCTTGCGCTGGGTCGGTCTCAACTCCCTATTGTTATCGAGTGACGATGATCCAAGCTAAACCTGGTGACCCTTGTGTGAGATTCGGGTTATGTTGTCCGACTGAAGTGAGATTCCTCTTAGATTAATTCGACGTACCCAGAATAAGGTTAGCCAATGTATTGCCGCACATCTAGCAGCGTGGTTATGCTCGGGTACGGATGATATCATGAGTCTTTGTTCGAACAAAATTGCCTCCTTAAGCTAACACTAGTAAAAGTGCCAGTGCGTTGCACCGGGTTAGATCGTTGATATTTGAATCATGAATTTTGTATTTGAAAAGTCCCGCCCTCACTCTTTGTTGACATCTACTTCAGCTCTGTACCTTCATTGAAGTGCAAGTAGAGATTCAAACATATGAACTTTCATACAAATGGAGTGAAACTTCACACAGATTGGTCATATAGTTACCACAAGACCATCACCATAGTTTTACTTATTTAATCTCTGCAACCAACATTATTATTTAATCTCTGCAAACAACATGAAGGAAAAAATGAGACACACGTTGATGCCGGTTTTTGAAGATCGAGAGTAGCAGTAGTGGCGGTCTACCTAGATCACCATGACAACTATATGGGGAGCTGATCTCCGGTCATTCCAAGTCTGCAAGATGCTAGTACACTTGAGACAATAGCCTGTCGCGAAGCCCTCGCATTGGCAGAAGACCTTGGCCTCCAGAACTTCGTCGTGGCATTATATGCATAACAAGTGATTAGTGACATATGGAAAGGAAGTTGGGTCGTCATGCAGTCATTATCAAGGTGGGATTACATCCACGCATCGACGTTCTGCCATTTTTATGTGAACTTCGACCCAAGAACTGATGGGGAACGTCGCATGGGAAACAAAAATTTTCCTACGCGCACGAAGACCTATCATGGTGATGTCCATCTACGAGAGGGGATGAGTGATCTACGTACCCTTGTAGACCGTACCGCAGAAGCGTAAGTGAACGCGGTTGATGTAGTGGAACGTCCTCACGTCCCTCGATCCGTCCCGCGAACTATCCCGCGATCAGTCCCACGATCTAGTGCCGAACGGACGGCACCTCCGCGTTCAGCACACGTACAGCTCGACGATGATCTCGGCCTTCTTGATCCAGCAAGAGAGACGGAGAGGTAGAAGAGTTCTCCGGCAGCGTGACGGCGCTCCGAAGGTTGGTGATGATCTTGTCTCAGCAGGGCTCCGGCCGAGCTTCGCAGAAACGCGATCTAGAGGAAAAACCGTGGAGGTATGTGGTCGGGCTGCCGTGGAAAAGTCGTCTCAAATCAGCCATAAAACCTCCGTATATATAGGTGGCAGAGGGGGAGCCTTGCCTTGGGGCTCAAGGAGCCCCAAGGGGGTCGGCCGAGTCAAGGGGGGAAGGTCTCCCCCCCCCCCAAACCGAGTCCTACTTGGTTTGGTGGGTGGAGTCCTTCTTTCCTTTCCCACCTCCCCCTTTTTTTCTCTTTGATTTTTCTTCCAATGCGCATAGGGTCCTTTTAATTTGTCCCACCAGCCCACTAAGGGCTGGTGCGCCACCCTCAAGGCCTATGGGCTTCCCCGGGGTGGGTTGCCCCCCCCCCCCCCCGGTGAACTCCCGGAACCCATTCGTCATTCCCGGTACATTCCCGGTAACTCCGAAAACCTTCCGGTAATCAAATGAGGTCATCCTATATATCAATCTCCGTTTTTGGACCATTCCGGAAACCCTCATGACGTCCGTGATCTCATCCGGGACTCCGAACAACATTCGGTAACCAACCATATAACTCAAATACGCATAAAACAACGTCGAACCTTAAGTGTGCAGACCCTGCGGGTTCGAGAACTATGTAGACATGACCCGAGAGACTCCTCGGTCAATATCCAATAGCGGGACCTGGATGCCCATATTGGATCCTACATATTCTACGAAGATCTTATCGTTTGAACCTCAGTGCCAAGGATTCATATAATCCCGTATGTCATTCCCTTTGTTCTTCGGTATGTTACTTGCCCGAGATTCGATCGTCAGTATCCGCATACCTATTTCAATCTTGTTTACCGGCAAGTCTCTTTACTCGTTCTATAATACAAGATCCCGCAACTTACACCAAGTTACATTGCTTGCAAGGCTTGTTTGTGATGTTGTATTACCGAGTGGGCCCCGAGATACCTCTCCGTCACACGGAGTGACAAATCCCTGTCTTGATCCATACCAACTCAACTAACACCTTCGGAGATACCTGTAGAGCATCTTTATAGTCACCCAGTTACGTTGCGACGTTTGATACACACAAAGCATTCCTCCGGTGTCAGTGAGTTATATGATCTCATGGTCATAGGTACAAATGCTTGACACGCAGAAAACAGTAGCAACAAAATGACACGATCAACATGCTATGTCTATTAGTTTGGGTCTAGTCCATCACGTGATTCTCCTAATGACGTGATCCAGTTATCAAGCAACAACACCTTGTTCATAATCAGAAGACACTGACTATCTTTGATCAACTGGCTAGCCAACTAGAGGCTTGCTAGGGACAGTGTTTTGTCTATGTATCCACACATGTAAATGAGTCTTCATTCAATACAATTATAGCATGGATAATAAACGATTATCTTGATACAGGAATTATAATAATAACTATATTTATTATTGCCTCTAGGGCATAATTCCAACAGTCTCCCACTTGCACTAGAGTCAATAATCTAGCCCTCACATCATCATGCGAATTACATTGTAATAAATCTAACACCCATACAGTTCTGGTGTTGATCATGCTTCGCCCGTGGAAGAGGTTTAGTCAGCGGGTCTGCTACATTCAGATCCGTGTGCACTTTGCATATATTTACGTCCTCCCCTTCGACGTAGTCGCGGATGAGGTTGAAGCGTCGTTTGATGTGTCTGGACTTCTTGTGAAACCGTGGTTCCTTTGCTAAGGCAATGGCACCCGTGTTGTCACAGAACAAGGTTATTGGATTCAGTGCGCTTGGCACCACTCCAAGATCCGTCATGAATTGCTTCATCCAGACACCCTCCTTAGCCGCCTCCGAGGCAGCCATGTACTCTGCTTCACATGTAGAATCTGCTACCGCGCTTTGCTTGGAACTGCACCAGCTTACCGCACCCCCATTAAGAATAAATACGTATCGGTTTGCGACTTAGAGTCGTCCGGATCTGTGTCAAAGCTTGCATCGACGTAACCTTTTACGGCGAGCTCTTCGTCACCTCCATACACGAGAAACATCTCCTTAGTCCTTTTCAGGTACTTCAGGATATTCTTGACCGCTGTCCAGTGATCCACTCCTGGATTACTCTGGAACCTACCTGCCATACTTATGGCCAGGCTAACGTCCGGTCTAGTGCACAGCATTGCATACATGATAGAACCTATGGCTGAAGCATAGGGGACGGAGCGCATATGCTCTCTATCCTCATGAGTTGCTGGGCACTGAGTCTTACTCAATCTCGTACCTTGTAAAACTGGCAAGAACCCCTTCTTGGACTGTTCCATTTTGAACCTCTTCAAAACTTTATCAAGGTATGTGCTTTGTGAAAGTCCTATCAGGCGTTTTGATCTATCCCTATAGATCTTAATGCCTAGAATGTAAGCAGCTTCTCCTAGGTCCTTCATAGAGAAACTTTTATTCAAGTAATCCTTTATGCTCTCCAAAAACTCTACGTTGTTTCCAATCAACAATATGTCATCCACATATAATATTAGAAACGCCACAGAGCTCCCACTCACTTTCTTGTAAATACAAGATTCTCCAACCACTTGTATAAACCCAAATGCTTTGATCACCTCATCAAAGCGTTTATTCCAACTCCGAGATGCTTGCACCAGTCCATAAATGGATCGCTGGAGCTTGCACACCTTGTTAGCATTCTTAGGATCGACAAAACCTTCGGGTTGCATCATATACAATTCTTCCTTAAGGAAACCGTTAAGGAACGCTGTTTTGACATCCATCTGCCAGATTTCATAATCGAAAAATGCAGCTATTGCTAACATGATTCTGACGGACTTAAGCATCGCTACGGGTGAGAATGTCTCATCGTAGTCAACTCCTTGAACTTGTGAAAAACCCTTTGCCACAAGTCGACCTTTATAAACGGTCACATTGCCGTCAGCGTTCCTCTTCCTCTTAAAGATCCATTTGTTCTGAATAGCCTTGCGGCCCTCAGGCAGTACCTCCAAAGTCCACACTTTGTTCTCATACATGGATCCTATCTCGGACTTCATGGCTTCTAGCCATTTGTTGGAATCTGGGCCCACCATTGCTTCTTCATAGTTTGCAGGTTCATTGTTGTCCAACAACATGATTGATAAGACGGGATTACCATACCACTCTGGAGCAGCACGTGGTCTCGTCGACCTGCGTGGTTCGACAGAAACTTGAACTGGAGTTTCATGATCATCGTCATTAACTTCCTCCTCAACCGGTGTCGCAACGACAGAGGTTTCCCCTTGCCCTGCGCCACCATCCAGAGGGATGAGAGGTTCGACAACCTCGTCAAGTTCTATCTTCCTCCCACTCAATTCTCTCGAGAGAAACTCCTTCTCGAGAAAAGCTCCGTTTTTAGCAACAAACACTTTGCCCTCGGATTTGAGATAGAAGGTGTACCCAACTGTCTCTTTTGGGTAACCTATGAAGACGCACTTTTTTGCTTTGGGTTCCAGCTTTTCAGGCTGAAGCTTTTTGACATAAGCATCACATCCCCAAACTTTAAGAAACGACAACCTTTGCCTTTTGCCATACCACAGTTCGTATGGTGTCGTCTCAACGGATTTTGACGGTGCCCTATTTAAAGTGAATGCAGTTGTTTCTAATGCATAACCCCAAAACGATACGGCAAAACGGTAAGAGACATCATAGATCGCACCATCTCTAATAAAGTACGATTACGACGTTCGGACACACCATTACGCTATGGTGTTCCAGGCAGTGTCAACTGTGAAACAATTCCATATTGTCTTAAGTGAGCACCAAACTCGAAACTCAGATATTCACCCCCACGATCAGACCGTAGGAACTTGATCTTCTTGTTACGATGATTTTCAACTTCACTCTGAAATTGCTTGAACTTTTCAAATGTTTCAGACTTGTGCTTCATCAAGTAGACATAACCATATCTACTCAAATCGTCAGTGAAGGTGAGAAAATAACGATATCCGCCGCGTGCCTCTACGCTCATCGGACCACACACATTGGTCTGTATGATTTCCAACAAGTCACTTGCACGCTCCATTGTTCCGGAGAACGGAGTTTTAGTCATCTTGCCCATGAGGCATGGTTCGCACGTGTCAAGTGAATCAAAGTCAAGTGACTCCAAAAGTCCATCGGTATGGAGTTTCTTCATGCGCTTTACACCAATATGACCTAAGCGGCAGTGCCACAAAAATATGGCGCTATCATTGTTAACTCTAACTCTTTTGGTCTCAATGTTATGTATGTGTGTATCGCTATCAAGATTCAATATGAACAATCCTCTCACATTGGGTGCATGACCATAAAAGATGTTACTCATAGAAATAGAACAACCATTATTCTCTGACTTAAAAGAGTAACCGTCTCGCAATAAACAAGATCCAGATATAATGTTCATGCTTAACGCAGGCACTAAATAACAA
Organism: Hordeum vulgare subsp. vulgare; assembly: GCF_904849725.1. Lineage (NCBI taxonomy): Eukaryota > Viridiplantae > Streptophyta > Magnoliopsida > Poales > Poaceae > Hordeum > Hordeum vulgare. The sequence continues at coordinate 498,985,832 of NC_058518.1, forward strand.
TGATTCAAGTTCATAACTAATCCTGATGGTAACTGAAGTGAAACTGTGCCGACGACGATTGCATAAACCTTGGAACCATTTCCTACGCGCGTCGTCACTTCATCTTTCGCCAGCCTTCGTCTATTCCGCAGTTCCTGTTTCGAGTTGCAAATATGAGCAACAGAACCGGTATCGAATACCCAGGCACTACTACGAGAGCTGGTTAAGTACACATCAATAACATGTATATCAAATATACCTGATTTTTCTTTGGCTGCCTTCTTATCTGCCAGATACTTGGGGCAATTACGCTTCCAGTGACCCATACCCTTGCAATAGTAACACTCTGTTTCAGGCTTAGGTCCAGCTTTGGGTTTCTTCGTCGGATTGGCAACAGGCTTGCCGCTCTTCTTTGAATTGCCCTTCTTGCCTTTGCCGTTTCTCTTGAAACTAGTGGTCTTATTCACCATCAACACTTGATGCTCTTTACGGAGTTCAGACTCTGCGACTTTCAGCATCGCAAACAACTCGCCGGGTGACTTGTTCATCCCTTGCATGTTGTAGTTCAACACAAAGCCTTTATAGCTTGGCGGCAGTGATTGAAGGATTCTATCAGTGATAGCCTCTTGCGGGAGTTCAATCCCCAGCTCAGCTACACGGTTTGAGTACCCAGACATTTTGAGCACATGTTCACTGACAGACGAGTTCTCCTCCATCTTGCAAGCATAGAATTTATCGGAGGTCTCATACCTCTCGATCCGGACGTTCTTCTGAAAGATAAACTTGAACTCCTAGAACATCTCAAATGCTCCATGACGCTCAAAGCGACGTTGAGGTCCCGGTTCTAAGCCATACAAGACTGCACATTGAACTACTGAGTAGTCCTCCTTATGTGCTAACCAAGCGTTCTTAACATCCTGATCAGCCGTAGCGGGTGGTTCATCTCCTAGCGCAGCATTAAGGACATAATCCTTCTTCCCAGCTTGTAAGATTAGCTTAAGATTACAAGCCCAGTCTACAAAGTTGCTTCCATCATCTTTCAACTTAGCTTTCTCTAGGAACGTATTAAAATTCAGGGTGACTGTCGCGTGAGCCATGATCTACAACACAAATATATTCAAAGTGGACTTAGACTATGTTCAAGATAATTAGAGTTTAACTTAATCAAATTATTCGCTAAACTCCCACTCAAAAAGTACATCTCTCTAGTCATTTGAGTGGTTCATGATCCACTTACACTAGCTCAAGTCCGATCATCACGTGAGTTGAGTATAGTTTCAGTGGTAAGCATCCATGTGCTAATCATATCATCTGTATGATTCATGATCGACCTTTTGGTCTCATGTGTTCCGAGGCCATGTCTGCACATGCTAGGCTCGTCAAGCTTAACCCGAGTGTTCCGCGTGCGCAACTATTTTGCACCCGTTGTATGTGAACGTTGAGTCTATCACACCCGATCATCACGTGGTGTCTCGAAACGACGAACTGTAGCAACGGTGCACAGTCGGGGAGAACACAATTTCGTCTTGAAATTTTAGTGAGAGATCACCTCATAATGCTACCGTCGTTCTAAGCAAAATAAGGTGCATAAAAGGATTAACATCACATGCAATTCATAAGTGACATGATATGGCCATCATCACGTGCTCCTTGATCTCCATCACCAAAGCACCAGCACGATCTTCTTGTCACCGGCGCCACACCATGATCTCCATCAACGTGTCGCCATCGGGGTTGTCGTGCTACTCATGCTATTACTACTAAAGCTACATCCTAGCAAAATAGTAAACGCATCTGCAAGCACAAACGTTAGTATAAAGACAACCCTATGGCTCCTGCCGGTTGCCGTACCATCGACGTGCAAGTCGATATTATCTATTACAACATGATCATCTCATACATCCAATATATCACATCACATTGTTGGCCATATCACATCACAAGCATACCCTGCAAAAACAAGTTAGACGTCCTCTAATTTTGTTGCTGCATGTTTTACGTGGTGAACATGGGTATCTAGTAGGATCGCATCTTACTTACGCAAACATCACAACAGAGATATATGAGTTGCTATTTAACCTCATCCAAGGACCTCCTCGGTCAAATCTGATTCAACTAAAGTTGGAGAAACTGACACTTGCCAGTCATCTTTGAGCAACGGGGTTACTCGTAGCGATGAAACCAGTCTCTCGTAAGCGTACGAGTAATGTCGGTCCAAGCCGCTTCAATCCAACAATACCGCGGAATCAAGAAAAGACAAAGGAGGGCAGCAAAACGCACATCACCGCCCACAAAAACTTTTGTGTTCTACTCGAGAAGACATCTACGCATGAACCTAGCTCATGATGCCACTGTTGGGGAACGTCGCATGGGAAACAAAAAATTTCCTACGCGCACGAAGACCTATCATGGTGATGTCCATCTACGAGAGGGGATGAGTGATCTACGTACCCTTGTAGACCGTACAGCAGAAGCGTTAGTGAACGCGGTTGATGTAGTGGAACGTCCTCACGTCCCTCGATCCGCCCCGCGAACTATCCTGCGATCAGTCCCACGATCTAGTGCCGAACGGACGGCACCACCGCGTTCAGCACACGTACAGCTCGACGATGATCTCGGCCTTCTTGATCCAGCAAGAGAGACGGAGAGGTAGAAGAGTTCTCCGGCAGCGTGACGGCGCTCCGGAGGTTGGTGATGATCTTGTCTCAGCAGGGCTCCGCCCGAACTACGCAGAAACGCGATCTAGAGGAAAAACCGTGGAGTTATGTGGTCGGGCTGCCGTGGAAAAGTCGTCTCAAATCAGCCCTAAAACCTCCGTATATATAGGTGGGAGAGGGGGAGCCTTGCCTTGGGGCTCCAAGGGGGTCGGCCGAGCCAAGGGGGGAAGGTCTCCCCCCCCAAACCGAGTCCTACTTGGTTTGGTGGGTGGAGTCCTTCTTTCCTTTCCCACCTCCCCTTTTTTTCTCTTTGGTTTTTCTTCCAATGCGTATAGGGTCCTTTTGGGCTGTCCCACCATCCCACTAAGGGCTGGTGCGCCACCCTCAAGGCCTATGGGCTTCCCCGGGGTGGGTTGCCCCCCCCCACCCCGGTGAACTCCCGGAACCCATTCGTCATTCCCGATACATTCCCGGTAACTCCGAAAACCTTCCGGTAATCAAATGAGGTCATCCTATATATCAATCTTCGTTTCCGGACCATTCCGAAAACCCTCGTGACGTCTGTGATCTCATCCGGGACTCCGAACAACATTCGGTAACCAACCATATAACTCAAATACGCATAAAACAACGTCGAACCTTAAGTGTGCAGACCCTGCGGGTTCGAGAACTATGTAGACATGACCCGAGAGACTCCTCGGTCAATATCCAATAGCGGGACCTGGATGCCCATATTGGATTCTACATATTCTACGAAGATCTTATCGTTTGAACCTCAGTGCCAAGGATTCATATAATCCCGTATGTCATTCCCTTTGTCCTTCGGTATGTTACTTGCCCGAGATTCGATCGTCAAGTATCCGCATACCTATTTCAATCTCGTTTACCGGCAAGTCTCTTTACTCGTTCTGTAATACAAGATCCCGCAACTTACACTAAGTTACATTGCTTGCAAGGCTTGTGTGTGATGTTGTATTACCGAGTGGGCCCCGAGATACCTCTCCGTCACACGGAGTGACAAATCCCAGTCTTGATCCATACTAACTCAACTAACACCTTCGGAGATACCTGTAGAGCATCTTTATAGTCACCCAGTTACGTTGCGACGTTTGATACACACAAAGCATTCCTCCAGTGTCAGTGAGTTATATGATCTCATGGTCATAGGAACAAATACTTGACACGCAGAAAACAGTAGCAACAAAATGACACGATCAACATGCTACGTCTATTAGTTTGGGTCTAGTCCATCACGTGATTCTCCTAATGACGTGATCCAGTTATCAAGCAACAACACCTTGTTCATAATCAGAAGACACTGACTATCTTTGATCAACTGGCTAGCCAACTAGAGGCTTGCTAGGGACAGTGTTTTATCTATGTATCCACACATGTAAATGAGTCTTCATTCAATACAATTATAGCATGGATAATAAACGATTATCTTGATACAGGAATTATAATAATAACTATATTTATTATTGCCTCTAGGGCATAATTCCAACAAGAACACACAATAAACTTCGACCTTGATGAAACAAACTTCTTTTGAACACACAAGGTAGTCAACCACATTGTCTGAATATTGAACTACTCTATTTTTAGAATTTTCACTTCTTGTTTTTTATCGTTGAACTTAATGTTTTTCATTCTTGAGTAATGAGGAAAATCTAGATTTTGTAACATTGAAGTGCTCCTTTTTTTACTTTGGACTTCTTGAGGCTTTTTATTTTATTTATTTACATATAACCACTCATATTTATTTATTTGAACTTCAACGAAAACTCAATTATATTTTAGACATCACAACAAATAGTAGTAATTGCAAAACTTTTCAGATTTGTTAGATGTGAAGTTTTATCTTTTGGATCATTGTAGTTTTGAAAAAACATCGACACATACGGAAGAGAGAATTATGTGTGTATAAAGTGGGTAGCAATTTTGAACTTCTCTTGGCCGAGCACTTGAACTTCTAGCAACAATTGTTTTTATTTTATGAGTTTTTTTAAATGCTAAAAATGGCGTTGTGTTTTTGTTTCGTTTTTTGAACATGTAAATCCTAGGTTTTAATAATCTTCGAACTTCTTTGTTATGTTAATTCTGACTTCACGTTTGTTTTATTTTCTATTAGCAAAGGTGCACATGAAGTCTGAACTCTGTATAGGGTTGTTCTTTACCATCGTGTAACCGTGTAACCGACTTCCACTGCACTTGTTCTCTCAATATCCATTTAAGTGCCCTTGTTAACATTGTATTCATTCCTACAACTCAATTTGCCCGTCGAACAAAAAAACGTATTTAATAATTGTTGCTTATCTGGCAGGATACAGTGAACAAGCACAAAGGATAAGCATGATTTTGCAATGATAAGAGTATTTGGTACCTAACTTTACATGTCAATTAATCACAACAATATAGTACATCACTATACACGATATGGCAGAATTAAAGAGAGACGCTATTCAGGAAATGTATAGGATAATCTGAAGTATTTAGGCATGTTGCCTGCTCATCTTAACCAAGAACACTTCGTTAGCCATTGTTTTTTTAATCTATAATAATTAATAGCTCAACAGGTTTGGCAACCTTGGAGATAATCCCTTCTCCCAAAAAAAGTAAATAGAATCCCTCCAATTTCTACAGTCATCATCACAACATGTAATTATCTAAAAAATAATAATCATTTAATGAATGCAAATTACAGAGTCGCCAATCATGGCGTACATACTACATCAATATTAGCATGACAGACATAAGTACTAAGCATATAAGCACTAACAGCCTATATTATAAGTTATAGCTCTGAAGGAAGTAATTGGTCGAGCTACTACAGATGTAGGAATGAACATATATTTGCTAGAACCAAATGATGATAGGATAAATGAAATTGAGACATTGCAGGATCTGCTAGCACTGAACTCAGAACAACAAAAGGGGAACTTTGTGCATTAATAACTGAATAAACAACATTGGATTAAAAAACGACTAAGATTGATGTGCACACGTATCTTCTGAAACAATCAGATATCTCACACGGAGTGAACCAAACATCTTCAGTACGTCACCAGCTTAATTACATGAGGTATGCATCATCACCATGTCCAGGATTACCAAAAGGTTGGAGGAGGGTGGTGATTGGAGAAACAAGGGAAGGAAGAGAAGACTTACCCATTTGGGAAGTGCGGGATGCTGCTTCAACGGCACTGACGGGCACATCATAGATCCATATGGAGATCGAGATTGAGTGGTCCAGTGGAAGAACGGTCGCATAATCACCGCGGAGGGCCCCATCACCGGGCGTGACTGTGGAGAAGGAGCCGACCTCCAGCACCTTCTCGCGGCCAGTTGCAAGCCCTTCGTTGCGAGGTTGGTCTTGGATCTGGGAGAACTACGGCGACGACAACCTGATGGGGAGGTGTGTGGCCGGCAGATATTCTGGATGGGAGGAGAGCGTGGGGTGGCCTCTGGCAGTTCTGGATCAGAAGGATGGGCCGTTCTAGGAGAAGGTGGGTAGTGGGTGGCCGGCGCCGGTTCCAGATCGCGACGCAAGGGCTGGGTTGAGGGTGGAGGCACCACTGGGTGGAGGTTGTGGGGGATGTGACCGACATCGTTCCAATGGCTGGCGCGGTAGGGCAGAGAGGTGAGGGCGGCGGTGGGAGGTCGAGGCAGGCGTGTGAGAGGAAGGCAGATGATGATCCCGGATCCGGTGTTTAGCTAGGCGCGGCATCGCCGGAGGTAGGTGGGTGGGTGGGGAGGTAGGGGAACCGGGGGTGGAGTGAGAGGTCGTCATGGGTCCTTGTGCTTGGTCCTCCTGCTGGCCGCACGCCGGCGCGGGGCGCAGCATGCACGTCCGGCACGGCGAGCCTCGGGAGGCGGTAGTAGGAGGAAGCCCCGCCGAGGAAGATGACCAGGGCTCACGCGAGCGCAGCGACTCCTCCGACCATCTCCGGCGTCCCTTGGACACTCCGTGCGGAGGGGTGAATTTGTAAAAGCCAAACGTTTTTTTTCAACTAACTGGAGGACCGCGGGTTGAATTGTGACAAAATACAGGTGTTTTTCTGTAAAATTTCCTCGATGGACGGGCAGAAGTGCTCCGCGCTTTATTATTATTAGGGGAGAGGAGATAATCTCTCTTTCCCCTAAAAAAAAGTTGTTCACTTACCAGCACAACTGTATTTACTGGATATCCAGTGTACCGGTACCACGAAGTAGGAGGGTGAAAGTTGTCCACGTTTTGCATTTGCATTTGGCAAGTCGATCTGTCATCTGTAGATATAACAATCCTATGAAAGAAAAGGAAAGCCCGTGCTGATCACCATCCACGACTCCACAAGTGCTTGCCTATTATCCTCGCACTTGCATGCATGCATCATGCATGTGCCCAACCTCAACCCAAACCACTGGCCACTGGCCACTGGCCAGCCAAATCCAGGTATCACGCACGTGCATAGTGCATGCATGGATGCACCCAATCCATGCTGCCGTCGTAACAAAATCCACCACAAGGAGTGCATAGTGCAACCCACGTACGCTGTGTATATCGACCAGTACGTACTAGCTACGTACTACATTAGCGGAATCGACTTTTAGTTGTTATAATCTCTTGTCAGCAGCAGCCGAAGTCCGGCGACCCTATCGATCCCGTCGGACGCCACCTCGGATCGAGTTTGCCGGCCGACCAGCCGTGTTATCGCACGCCGGAGCCGGCGGATTGGTTTGAACCCCGTGGAAAGTGCGCCCAACAACGCAGAAACGACGGAGCTACAAACCGATTTGATGTGCTCCATCTTGCTTTTGGACGTTGCCAGGCTCTTCGACCAACGCCACGCCTATATAAACGAGCCACCAGCTGCCGCTCAGAATGGCATCCGCATGCAGCAAATCGTGCGTTCACCGAGCAGACTTGACGTTGCACTGCAGGTCCAAGTTCCTAGCTAGCCAAGCCTGTACGCGCATGGCCAAAGCTTGCGCTCGCCGTGGTATGGTGCTTCTGGTGTGCGTCCTCCTGGTTCTCTCCTCCGCATCTACGACGGCGGCCGACGCGGCTGGCCGGCAAAGGGGTCATGGCAGAGAGGCCACGTCGCCGGCGCCGGCGACAATGGCAATGGCGAGAGGGCGTTTCGTCAGGAAGGTGCTGCGGGAGGAGATGGTTCAGGCGGACATTGGCCAGTCTAAGAGGACCAGCCCCGGCGGCCCAGACCCGCAGCATCATTAGTTGATGTCGGTTCACGGCTGCGTGCATGCAGTTTCTATGCAACCAACTGTGTTCTTGTCTTGGCAGCGAAAGCGAAGATTTTGTTTTTTCACAAGCATATGTATACAGTGTATGTCGTCGTTGATGTGTACGGAGTACCTGTTACACGTAGTGTACTACTATGTTACAACCGAAGTAGCATGTGCGTGGAACGAGTTATATATATGTTGTGACTGGTTTCTTAAAAATCAATAAATTTTAACTTTTGTCCGCATTTTGTCCACATTCTAATATTAAAAATGCTAGACCTACAAAAACCTACAAAGGTTTACTTAACCTTCCAAACTAACCTCCCCCCCCCCCCCCCCCCATGATTTTCAGTGGGGGTGGGGCTCCTCATCCCTCAATTACCAATCATAATCTTACACATCAGTTTGTACGTAAAATCTTTACGTAAGTCTTTGTACGTGTAGCATTACTCTTCTAATATTGTCATCACAAAGTTTCTCATTTCCCTGGCCAACATATACATAATTAGTATACCAAGTCTTTTAGTTATCTCGGATAAAATTGTATCCTCCAAAACCACAGTCAGAGAGGATTCGTGGCATTAAATCCATGGCCCATGGCTAAATCATAAACCTTTCTAATCCCGCCGGTTCCCCTCGTGTTTGATTGTCAATCTACCAACTACATGCTGGCCGGCTGGCTATTAGTATCATAGATGAAGCCCATTCACAAGTTTAGGGAACCATATTGGTATTTCTGAGTTCGAGGGCCATTTCAGGTGATGCCAGTAATCCACTACCATGGACACACTATATTGAATTTCATGGCATGTGCTTGCGTACAAACTTATAACACAATGACAATACGTTTGAGGGGCGAAGCTAACCAACAGTAACTTGCTGAGTTGGAAGCTACCAACCGCCGTCTGGAATCTACTTATTAGCAAAGTTGTCAGAATCGCGATTCTAAATCGGATTGGAGCTCCATTGCTAGGTTCGTGAATCGTAGAATCATAACTATCAGGATCGTAGAAACTTAGATTCTATGAGAAAAAATATAGAACCAGAGGGGCTAGTTTGGATCATAAGATCGTAAGATTCTAAGACTTGAGTCACGATTCTGACAACTTTGCTTATTAGGTTGTTTGTGCATGCTTGTGGCACAAAAAAGAAAAGCCTTTCTCAAAGTTGGAAAACCACATGTTTTAGGAAACCCTCAAAAACCACTTTCAATTATTAAGGGTGGTTTTTGAAAATAAGATTTAAAGTTGGCGGCACTTTTATTTTCAAGACTAATATATTTCTATAATTTTTACTGCCACCTTTCACCTTTCATGTATTCCGGTGGCAACCCCGAGAAATTGTAGTGATATCTTTAAAAAAACTCATGCAAAGAACAATTTCATCACACTTTCAACAAAATTATGTCAAAGTTCAAATGATTTCATCATAGTTGTCAACAAATTTCAAAAAATCTCCATTCACTGTATTATTTTTGGTAGCGTGACCAAGGCACATAATTATACACATGTTAGGACGAAATTAACCTTGGCTAACACTACTAGGAAAATGGTTTTTAACGACGGTATATGTGGTTGTTAAAGACTGGATTGTGGTCGTTAAAGGTCATTAACGACCACAATGTGTTGGTCGTAGTAGGCTCCGTCGTTAAAAGTATAACGGCCACATACCTTTTGTGGTCGTTCTTTTTGTAACGACGGGATGATGTGTCGTCGTCAATTCCAAGGCAATAACGACCACAATTGTAGTATCAACGACCACTTTTGTCGTCGCTAATAATGTTATTGTGGTGACCAAAGTATCATTACTGATCACCCTCTTCACAATTCGATATCCTTCGGAACCACTTGATTTAGTATAGCATTCCATTAAGCGATGATCACTTTATGCAGCATCTAACATTTCAATATTAACATCCACATTAATATAGAAACAAAAGAATCTGAATTGAAAGGATGAAAATCCCATTCGTTAATAGAAATACCAATATTCCGACATACAATTCTGAAATGAAAATATCGTTTAAGAAATTTGAGTCAAAAGCACTCCTTATATGACCAATGTACTTGATCATCTCTACCTCAAAAACAAGACAACTAGAAAAGATAATATTTATTAATCTTCAATGAAGAAACACCATCGTCATTTCAGTTGATACCATTCTTCACCAACGTTTCGTGTGTCTGTGAAGATAGTTCATCCATACTCCGTGGCTTGTTATCCTTTCCTCCCTGTTCCAACATAGGTAAGCGGCTATTATTAGTATAAATAAAATGACAAGACAAGTGACACTCATCTTGTATTACTGAAAATAAAAAACAAGAGAAATTAAAGCGTGTACTATGTCCGAGATTATCTGTCTACATGGTTTACTGCGAGATTGATGTAGCATTTTGAGGTTAGCTCTGTTTTGGGTGCTTCTCTTGCTCTTTTTTGTAGTTAGAGGATTACATTGTCAACTGCACAATGGTTTAAAATTGAGAGGCAACATGAGAACTTACCAAAAACTCATTGCTGAAGAAATGCTCCTTCACAAGCCATTCCCAATCACCGTTTGATATATCTTTAGGTACCTTTTTCAAAGCCTCCTGCATAATCTTCTTGAGTTTAACAAAATGCCGGTACAAGTCTCCATGTCAGTTGATCCAATATTTCTTGGCATGGTCTAATATCACATCTTTGTACACATCTATTGCAATGTTCTCGTCAAAATTTTGGACCTTGTCCTAAATAGTTGTTCATAAATCAGAGTATCATAAGTACAACAACATAAAAATTCAGGTTATATGTTACAACTTTTAACCATCAAATAATATATATTTCTGAGCTGCATCAACATTATTTGAACATGCCTTTACCCTCATCGCACTGCTCTATCAGTGGGTCAATGTACGAGGGAAGGCTATGTAAATGTAGAATAAACTAGAACTGATCATTCACTTGACACCACTATCCATACAGTCTATATCTACGAACGATTCCATCCAGACAAATAGAGCAAGCTTGTCATGAATGAGGAACGCCAAAGCAATGAGGTGATTACCATCAATTTAGCAGTCTGTAGTACGAGGAGCTACCAACAATGGCAAAACTGAAGTGCACCGGTGTAGACAGAGGAACTGGTGCCCCGATTGCTTTCTCCATGATTCGGTAATGGGGGCTTGAGAGATCACCGAGATGGGAGGTCGATGGAGGGAGGCAGGGGGTCACAGTGGCACCGGTGGCACTCGATGTGTAATGCCCCAAGTGTAGAACTTTCCCTTCTTGTAACCTTCCAAGTGGGGCCACCTTGTCAGAGATCTTGATGATATCATTTTTTTGTGCCATAATTTCATGTGTGTTCCTTAGTGCTTACTTCCCTTGCATGCTTGCATAGCATATCATGCCTTGCCATACCTTATGATTGCATGCCATGATCATGTTGCATTTGAAGATACTAGGAGTAGTGTGTGGTGTGGAGAGTGCATGTGTTCTTGCTAGGGTTAAGTGGTGGTTTGCACTACCTTGTGATGCATGTGGTAATGGTGTGGGTGATGTAGGAGTGAGTGCTAGCCTTTTTAAGCTCTTGCCTTTTAAACTCCTTTTCCCTCCTATTTTTATTCTCGTCAAAATTCCTTCTTCCCAAAGATGATTCTAAAATGTCTAGTGGTTGGGAAAATGTGCTTATGAGGGGGGTGCAATTTTTATGATTTGATTCTTTGATTTAAGTGGTGCAAATAAACTCAAAACAGTAGCTTAATTACTGTTTTGCATTTATTTCAAACATCTCCAAATATTGCATTCCTATTTTTCCCTATGGGGCAAAAATTCCTTAAGTCCAGCAGAATTTTCCTTTTGAATTTTTGCCACAGTAGATTATTTTGTGGGTTATTTCATTGAGTGTGTTTAAAACTAAATAGGAATTCTCTCCCCAATTTTTTTCCCTTCTTCCTGGGCAGCATGGGCCTCTTTCCTCCCTCCTGGCCAGCTGATCCCTCCAGAGAGAGCCCACGCGAGGCCTCTCCTCTCTTTCTTCACGGCGTCCTCCTCCTCCCCTCGCTGTCTGCTTTCCGTCAGAACGTGTGAGAGAGAGAGAGCTGACGGCGCCGTGAGCAGCACGTCGAGGGCCCCCTATAAGTTGCGTTGGCGTCCGTGCCCGAAGCCTAGGGTTCCTCTTCTCCCCTCAGCCGCCGCCGCCACCTCTCCCAAACCCATCTCGTTCCCATCTCTCTTCCTTCTTCGCTGTCAGGTAAGAAAGCAGAGAGAAGCAGGACAGAGAGCAGTAGACGTCGCCGGTGGCGTCGCGCCCCGCCTCCGTTCGCCGTCGTCGTCATGTCCGGGGGCTCGGGGCGGCTCCCCGCGTCCCATTCCCGGCGCTAGGACCCCGAGGAGCGGCCCTCCCCGTCGAGCTCGTCTTCGTCAACGGGGCGAACCGGGCGAACTGCATCAGCTTTCTTCTTCGCCTCCGGCGTTCCTCCTTCCTGTCCGGCGCCCCCTCTTCTCCCCAAGGTGAGGACCGCCGCCCAGTGCTTTCTCCTCCTCGGTCTGGTCCAGATTCACGGCGGAGTTCGTCGTTCTTCTCTGCCGCCGTCGTCAGGAGATTCGTTTGTGTGTACGTGCAGTAGTTTCGGATGGTGCTGAGTAGTGTAGAGTTGTGGGGGGTGCCGCGCAGAGGAGGGCTTCCTCCCCCCTCTCTGCAGCAGCGCCGTGGCAGAGGAACCCACCTCGCCGCCGGCAGCTGCGGCTTCCTTTCACCTCGGTCGCGGTAGACGCACTGCAGCAGCGTAGTGCTTGCGGTTTGCAGCAGGGGCTCCTCCCCGCGTAGATGGGTGCCCAGCAGGTGCGGGTCCTTCTCCTCGTCGGCTCTCATCGTCGTATGCACGAGCGCAGCGTCGGCAGTGCAGCGTAGCTACGCCGGACATGGTTCCCGTCAGTTCGCTGTTGTTGTCTTTCTCAGTAGGCAGAGGGCGACTTCAGTTAGCTTTTCCTGTTCGAGTCTCCCCCTCTGTCAGTTAACACTTCGTAGCGCAGTGGTAGAGAGCCCCACAACTCACCGAGAGGTGCAGGGATCGAATCCCAAGTGGTGCACCTCCTTCCTTTTGGGTTTTCTTTTCTTTGGTTGTTAGCAGTAGCAGCAGCAGGGAGGGGTTAACCTGATCTGTCCCTCTCTCTTTGTCAAAACCATGCTAGCAGTAGGGTGGTAGAATACAGTGTTGTGCACTAGGTGGTGCAGGGTTCGAATCCCTTCCAGCCCCATTTTGCCATTCTTTTTTTTTTCCTTTCTTTCTTTTTTTTTCCTTTGCTATTTGCTGTTACACCTTGTGCCTAAAAAAAATAGGCATAAAGGAGTGCATCTTGTTTTCCTTTTCCTGTCCAGAGGTTGTAGTGGTGTAGGCAAGAGATGTGAGTGTGGTGTGTGTGCATGGTGGCACACACACAAGGGGTGTTTATGTGCATAAGAGTGTGTGTGTGTTTGCACTAGGGGTGCATATGCAGCTAAAAATCATGTGTAGGAGATCTTGTAGCCTTATCCTGCTTAGAAGTGCATTGTTGTTGAGTGCATGAATGTATAGAGTTGCCAGATCCTATGGTGTGTGTATGTTGCCATGTGGTGCAAGCTAGGTTTAGTATGTGTAGATTTGCGTGTTGATCTAGAGCATGTTTTGGTGTGAAGTGATGTTCTAGATAGCTATCTATGTTAGCATGTGAGGGTGTGGATTGTTGTGGTGGTTTGCATATTGATGATGACATGATTACTAGGAAGATCCTAGTGATGCTTGTGAGAGTGTGCACCATCACATGCCCATATGTGGGGGGTGTGCATACTCTCTTGTTAGTTTAAAGTGTCTTTTGTGTGAGCTTGATGCTAGTGCTTGAGAGAAATTGTGTGTGTTGGAGTTGTTGATGTGCATGACACAAACATGGGGTTCAAACCCCCATGGCACTTTGTCATTGTGCACATGAAACCCTCCTATGTTATTGTCATCTTAGAAGCATACCTTATGGATTTGCATTTTCATTTTGTTGAAAGTTTGGGCTTTGTTTCCATGATATAGATGGAGCCCAAAGGCATGGATCTTGGTGTGTTAGGTGTAGGGGTTTGTGCTCAACACCATAGTGGTGTCAATCACCTCTTGGGAACATGTGTGTGCAAACTATGCCTAGACAAAGTGGGCATGTGGCTGGAAAATTCCAGATTTTTGAACTCTGAAAATTTCACTAAGTCTGGAATGCTGAAAACATTTTCTTCCCCTGTAGATAAGGTTGTTTTGGTTATTGTGTTGGGAACTGGACTTAGTTCAGTGCTAGTGTTTTGAACCTGGTATGTTTGTGAAGCTTCCTGTCAATTTTCAAGTCATTTGGAGTCCAGTAGCCTGTGTTTTGATTGCTGTCAAAAGTCTTCAGAACAGAAACAGAATCTCAGGTGCAGGAGTTTTCACTAAGTCCCTGAGAACTGATGGTTTTGGGAAAGTTTGTGGCCTTGTATCTTCTAGAGTTTAATTCCTTTTGCTGTGATTCTTGCTGGAGCTTTTAGTGTTCTTGGTTGGCAACAGCCACATATATTATTTGTCACATTTGAAGACGTGTAGCTATGTTGCATGTTGCTCACAAACAGCTAAGATGCAGAAACTGGCAGATTGCGTAGTTTTGACATTTTGTTCAAAGTTTGTGTTCAGTTGTTGTTGGGGTGTTCTACCTTGCTCCATTTCATTCATGTTGGGTTAATATATGTCTTGGCAACCTGGGAACACCAGATTTGTGCCAATTGTGTGTGTGGTAATGAATCTTTCACGTAGGGCTTCATATCGTGTTTCGTTGATTCCCGTTGATCCGTAGCTCCGTTTGCAAAGTTCTTTATATGGTTTTGCACCGTTTTTACGAGATGCATATGTTCATATCATTCCCATGCATGTCCAAATAGTTTAGTGCAAAGTTCTGTCCAGGAACTTGTTGTAGTTATTCTTACTTGTGCTAGTGTTAGAAATAGTGGTGCATGCTCAACTTTCATCTCATGCATCATGTGATTGTTGCATTTTGTGGTGCTGCTGTTCATTGGCTGTCATTCTTGTGTTGGGTAGCACCGGGAGCGGAGACCGATTACGTGGAGTCAGGAGAGTACGTGCAGGACGATCCAGAACCATTCCAAGCTGAGGATATCACAGGCAAGATGACATGACCTTGATCCCATATCTAGACTTGTTATGTTAGTTTTCGATTCCACGTTATTGCTCGCTGCCTATCACTGAAAATATATTGCCTCTTCATATGCCATGAGCCCAGACACCTTACTCTTTCCTAGCAAATTTGCATGGCTAGGTAGGCTTGCTCAGCTACTAATGTTAGCATTGTTAGTTGCAGGTGTTATAACTCATGAGCTGCCACGAGCTTGATATCATTATATTAATTTCTGTTATTAAATTAATGTACCTATATAATTGGTAAATGACGGGAGGCCTAGCCTTTTGCCGGGTGTCTTGTTCCGTTATTGCCGCCTTAGTTACCGGTTACCGGTGTTTGATTCCATATTGATCGCTCCTAACACATTCGGGGTTGTTATGGGGACCCCCTTGATAAATCGCGTAGTGTTAAGGCTTGTCCGGCAGGACCCAACTTTGGTACTATCTGCTAATCACATAATAATCTGCATAGGGAATAGCTACCCCGAGGAATTTAATCAACAACCCGGGCCAGTGCTCCCCATGAGTGTTGGTCCCACCTGAGCGATGTCCGGGGCCCCACTGGTCACCCAGAGGTTTAGCCATCCCGACGTCTAGCTCATCTGTCGTGTCCTGAGACTGAGATACGCGGCTCTTATCAGGGTCGTCGACACGACGGGAGGTCCTGCTAGCCTTGTCTTGCCTTAGCGGTATATCTTGCGTATAGGAATCCCGGTGAGGCTTTGGTTTACCCCAGAGTTGAGGTTTTCCTCTAAGGAATCCGACGAGATCACGAGATTCGTGATAGAGGATGCCTTTGCGGCCTGTGTTCGTTTGTGATGGACTAGTTGGAGCACCCCTGCAGGGTCTAATCTTTCGGAAAGCCGTGCCCGCGGTTATGTGGCAACTTGGAATATTTTGTTAACATCCGGTATTAGAAAACTTAAACTTAAACTAATAAAATATACCAACTGTGTGCGTAACCGTGACTGTCCCTTCGAAGATCTCTCCTCGATCCGGAACACGGTGGGGTTATGAATGCCGTAGGTAGGTGTTCAGGATCACTTTCTGATCAAGTGTTCACGATCGTTAGTATAGAACCCTGTCACTTCTCCTTTGCGTAAGCTAGCCACTTATTCAACCTTAGGATGCAGCAGCCTGAAACACTTCACCCCTTCCTTACCCAATAACATGACTAGTTCTGACACCAAGGTCTTAGATTGCTGAGTCCCCGTGACTCACGGATTCCTCCGAAACTTCCAGCAGGTACAGGTACCCCAGAGGCAGATGACCCCGATGGCACCCAGCTGGCGTGGCAGTACGACGAGGAGACAGACCGCCTTTACGTGAACTATCCCGAGGACTGAGCCGTGGTCGTGATCGTGGGCCTGCAGCGGGTAGCATAGCATTTTCCTTGTTTTGTAGTCCGTACCGGAACTACCTTGTTTGTATCTGCATTGTACTCTGTATTATTAATAAGAAGACAGTTGAATCCCAGATTGTCTACTGTAGTTATTATTATGTGCTATGTTTACTTGCTTGCGAAACGCTTAGATGCGCTTCTTTCCTATTCGGGGGCCTCGACCCCTAGATCGGAAAGGACCGCATCTTGGTCGTTACACGACGCATCCCCAATAGCGTGCCCGTGCCAGTGCAGCCGGTGTCGCCAGCCCGCTCCAGCTCCTCCCATGGCGAGTTCCGGCGGCGAACGGCGTCACTTACCCACTAGCCCGATGCAGCTCCTCCCATGGCGAGTCTCGGCGGCGAACAGCGATGGTGCTCGGTGGCGGACGGCGCTCTCACGTCAGCGTTCTCGTCCCACGGCGAATCCCAGCGATGGGCGGTGTCCCTTCCCCACTCTAATTCGACCCATTGCAATGCTCGACGGTGGATGCGGTGTGTCCCATCACTCGCATCTTGGCGGCTTCCTCAATGGCATCAGCACCAAATTAAGATCGGATCGGGACGAGGGAGAAAACAAGGGAGGACGAGAGGATGAAGACGTACATACACGGAACCGTAACAAATCTATATCTCTTCCTAATAATAAAGCACTGATGGCTTCTGTCGTCCGTCGTCGGCACTTTTGCACAAAAGTCCCTCCGCTTATGGGTATTCAACCCGCAATCCCTATGTTAGTGGAAGAAAATGTTTTGTCATCCAGCCCCCTCTCCTCCCTCCCTCCCTCCCTCCCTCCTCCACCCATCCAGGTCGGTTTCGCCGCTTTGCTCCTGCTGACGGTTCCGTGAGAGCGACGCGGGTCGAGGCTACCACCAACCAACCACGGAGTGGGCCAACGAAGCTTTGATGCGCCAGGCGCGGCCTCCCCCCGTCCTTTGATGGGCAACGCATGTCGCGGTTCCCTTAGATCCAAGTACCTGCACAGCTTCAAGCACCCCGCCTCCCAGCGCCACGACCCCGACCGCGACTACGACCACAACATCAACACCAACCCCGTCGCCGTCGTCGACTCCCGGAAGAAGCAGCCCGGCACCAAGCCGGCCGCCAAGATGGACGGCCACGCGGCCCCCGCGCAGCCCGCCACGGCCATGAGGCGTGGCGGGGCGGGCGCCCCCGCCGACCTCGGCTCCGTCCTCGGCCACCCCACGCCCAACCTGCGCGACCTCTACGCGATGGGCCAGAAGCTGGGGCAGGGCCAGTTCGGCACCACCTACCTCTGCACCGAGCTCGCCACGGGGGCCGACTACGCCTGCAAGTCCATCTCCAAGCGCGCTCCGGGCCTACAGATCGAGCGGCGCTGGATCGAGAGCAGGACGACGACTGCAGGGCTGCGAGAGGGCGAGGAACAGCAGGGAAGCAACGGAGGTCGGTGCGAGGCGAATCATGTCGGGATCAAGTGCATATTGTAGGCCGGGGGGATGCATGACTACCTGCTCTGGCAAGGGGAACACGACGGTGGTGGTGGCGAGGAGGCGGAGGCAACCGTTGTCCTCTGCTTTGGGCGCGAGGCGGATGAAACACTTGGGCTACAGAGCTGCGTGGAGGGGCCAGAGAGTGGTGTGGGTGCTGGATGCGACTTGGTACAGGTCCCCGGTGAGATAGCGATGGCGTAGAGGGGGTCTGGACACCAGCGGGTCCTTGGTCGACGACGCTCGGGCATCAGGCGACCATGGTCGTCTCTCTGTCAAAAAAAGAAGACATAGAGAGCTCCTAGAGAAAAGAAGCATGGGAGAGAGAAGAGAGATGGAGGAAGAAGGGGAGGGATCACAGACGACACGGAGAAGGACGCGTGACTGAGGAAGCAGCAGGTTGTTGTCGTCCATATCACACAGCGCGCGATTTCTTTGTGGTCTCTAGGCTAGCCGCATGTAATCCATCAACTAAATGTATTATATTCTTATAAGTGCAACCACCGTTTAAATCTATTTGATTTTGAATTAACAAGGTTGACTGTACATTATGTGTTCTCAATCCCTTGATTTGACCATCGTAGAATTGCTAATCCGTTGGAGCGCACCGGCACTTTCTTATTCTAGATGGGGAGCCACCAACCATGCCCCGATGATCCGTGGTGTGTAGATGTGTAGACAGTACGATGAGGATGTTTCAACGGACGAGGAGGAGCTCACTATTTCTAGGACGAGGAGGAGCTTGCGATTTCTAGACTCCTCCTGCCCAACATGTCGACACACTAGGAGTACTAGGGTTCGATGTTTTATTTGTACATGCTCCCGGTGCAACGCATGGGCTCTTTTGCTAGTTTCTTCTGACGCGAATAACAAATCTATTTATTCCTTGGCTATCGGATGCACTACCCGCTCCTTTAGATGAGATCAAAAGATAAAAACTATACTTGGCTTAGCAACGGGGAATTTGGTGGTTGTTAAAGGTAAACCTCGAGGTGTGATTTCCATCCCGTGCAGTCTTGTCAAGATTTTAACGACCAACAGCTTTTAGCCAACGTCCTTGCTGATAGATTTTGGAGTAGTGTAAGCGGTAATTAAATTACTTCGGTTAGGAAAGTAAGAGACACACGCAATTAGGAGAGAGATACTTTCTCTTTTTTTCTTCATTACAAGAACAAATGCATGCAATTAGTGAAGAGATATATTTTTCTCAGTACTAACGACGGAATTACGAGAAATTAGAAGAAATGTGTTTTACGTTATGGAATTAATTGAAAAATAAATTCACCTCATATAAAGAAACGGAAGGAGTATATGAACTGTTGGTCGACTAACCTAATTAATTGGGAAACTTGCTTTATGCAAGACCTACACTATCGGCAACATATGCACTTACTACGTAGCACGATATCTGGTGTCAAACGAAGAAAACGGCCGTTTTCTTGCCGCACACAAGTGAGGGACGACCACCGGCATTGTGCAATTGTCGTAATCGTGCGACCTTTGAGAATAAGAAGCTGATGTCTCCTTTTGATGTTATTTACTCTGCTTGTGGCTTTCTGACGTATTGGGCAGGGCTGTTGAGAAGGACAAAGATGCAATGGAGCGAGGGGCGAAGATGCTGAAGAGCAATGCATCGACTTTGATGAGGATCTGTGCGGCTTCGGAGGAGGCTTGATGGTGGGTTTATCATGTTTTGATGTTTGGTGCTGGTGAGTAGTTCAGGAGTTTGTGTGCCTCCCTGCATGGAGTGGATTCAAGCGATGACCTGTGTTTCTTCTGGAGCTTCTTATACTATCTTGAATTGCTTTGTGCGATGAGTGGGTGTTTTTGGATTTTCGCCCTACGGTAGGCTGCTCGATGACGAGTGCCTATGTGTGGGTTTCCCAAGAATGCTTTGGACTCGCACCCCTTTTCTGGTTTTCTTTTTGGTTTGGATACTGTACTTTTGTTATGTCAAAGTAACGGAAAGGGGTTGCCCGGTTCAAAAAAAAAAGAGACGACGACCCGAAAAAGAAAATACTACGGAGTACAAAATTAAACCCAATCAGCAGAGCTCTTTTTTTTTCTTTGAGTGGACCCAATCAGCAGAGCTCACGAAGAACTGTCTGCTACGAGAGGAGAGCCGCGTATATATAACTCCACCTGTGGGCTTAGAGCAACTCTAGCAGACCTCGCATTCGTCCGGCCCGTAAAACATGTTTGCAGTTCGCATAAACAGTTTTTGCAGGCTGGCCCGGGCTGACACAGATGCAGACCCCTTAAACGGATCCGTAAAAGAGCATATTCACGGAATATGCTTTGATGGGAAAAGCGCTGCAGGGCACCGCAACGGCGAGGTGAAAACCCACGAATACGCGGGTTGGGGCCGAGATTTTGCCGTGCCCCGCAAAATTATTTGCGACCGGGGTGGGATGCGGGGTTTGATCGGACAAGTTTTTCCGCCCCGACCCGTATTTTAACGGTTATTTTTCGGATCGGGACGAATGCTGTGTCTGCTAGAGTTGCTCTTATATGGCCAGGCTACGGCCAGAAACCGTATGGTTGCATATATAGCACTCTCGTAGCATTAGCCAAGTGGACAATCAATCTGGTTGGTTTTGGGGGCTTGGCCGGTTATCAACTCAACTTGTCTGTCCAACTGAACTTCTGAGTAAGTGGCCAAGTACGAAGCATCTCTCACGCAATATAAAATTGGCATCCGTACTGGTTCATGCACTCACATTTCTTTAAAAAAGGAGAGCTAGCTAGCTAATTGGTGGCGGCCCGATCGGCGTTGTCTCGGGCGCCATGGATATGCGTAGAAAATCACTAGTGCTCCGTTAGGATTGTCGGTTGAATCTACACTGTAAAATATGTCTATATATATTCATATATAGTTCTTTAGTGAAACACTTGAAAAAACTTACATTTAAAAACTAAGAGAATACATGCACTCGTAGCAAAATGTAGCACAAAATAATCATGTGCACGATGAAGTGCGCATGCATGGATGTCCTTGCGTCGCCTTTGCAATCACTGGCGACTAGCTATACGCAGATTGGTATGGACTGTCATGCATGGGCCAACGAGGGAGTGAGTGACCCGGCGAGCCGCAAAACATTCGATGCCGACCTGCGTGTGGAACTGGCCGAACCCATTGACTTCATTGCATGGCTAGTGGGCTTAGAGCATGTTTAATAATATAGTCAACTGCTGACTATATAATGTTGGCATATCATATATAGTATTCATATGTAGTCATTCATACAATAGGGTTAGCTATAAGGTTGACTATGTTTTTTTCTTTTTCAAAACGGAATAAGGTTGATTATATGAGTACTATTTTTGTTCATCTTCTCTCTATCTATGTCTTCATATCTATTGCATCTGTCTAGGAACACGCATATAGCATGACTCTTATATCACCTAACTACTGTACTTGCTCCTATGCCTGGCCAACCGCGACTAAAGCCCCTCACGTGCACCAGCTGGCCACCGAGCGCCCTGGGCCCAGGACTTTGGTCGCGGTTCGTCTTCCGAACCGCGACTAAAGAATTCATTAGTCGCGGTTCCTACAGTTTTGCGACTTATGGGGCTGGACGGAAGCCTTTTTTTCTACCAGTGAACATCACCATGATGTACAACTGGATGGTCACATAGCGAGTGTGGTGGGGAAGCAGCTGTCGTGCACGCAGCTGAGCACGTCGCGGTAGTCTCTCTGGATGGTGAATGAGTCGTAGACGTTACCATCACTACTCTTCTTGTACTCGAACAGAAGCGACGAGTGGTTGAAGGAAGTGAGCTTGACGAAGCCGTAGTCTAGATCCCTAAACAAGCTCCACTTGGGGATGGCCATGGCGTAGCTGGAGAGGTGGCTGCCGCCGCCGCCCGCCACGACGAAGATGGTGCCGTTCATGGTGCCCGAGTAGTGGCTCTTCTCGTTGTTGACGCACTGGCTCTGGTAGAGCGGGCACGTGCGCTCGTAGTTGTGGACGTGGCCGAAGAAGGCCATGTCGACGCGGTACTGCTGCCACAGCTTCTGTAGGCTCTCCCGGCCCTCGGGCTCCTCGTAGGAGCCCTCGGCGGCGTACCACGCGTTGGAGGAGTAGCCCAGCACCCGGTGCGCAGCGAAGATGAGCCATGGCTGGTGCTTCCGGTCCACCGTCGAGAGGCACTCCTCGATGAACTTGTGCTGTGGAGTACCTTCCCTCCAGTCGTGCCCCGTGTCCGCCACGCAAAACCGGAACATCCCGTAGTCCACCTTGTACCTTCGAATGGATGGCGGCCATTTCAGGTTCAATGGTTTCGAGTATATATATGGAAACAATACAAGTGGCAGCAGATGTTGAAAAATGTGTGTGCATACCAGAAGTTTGCTCTGTTTTCGGCCGGATAGTAGTACATGGTCTCGGCCGGCACGCCGCACTCACCGCCGGAGTCCTTGACGTCGAAGAATCCACCGGTGTTGGGCCAGTCCCTCTCGTGGTTACCGCTGCAGATAAAAGACAAGGACACATTTTTACATGACACTGCTCCATAGGTACACAATGGCCCAACGTGATTTTATGTATCATCTATTACGTACCTTGCAACCATGTAGGGCCTCCTGGCACTGATGGGGGCGACCTGTGCGGTGAACTGATCCCACTGAGAGAGGTACCCGTTGGCGTAGGGCATGTCGCCGATGTGGAACACGATGTCGTAGTTGTCCAAATCTTCGACCAGTGTGTCCGTCGTGTTCAAAGACCCCGGCTGGTAATTGGCGAACTCATTCGATCCGTCCCTCTCCGCCTGAAAATGAGAATGCCAAACAATTGTAGCATCTGACTATGTTTCAAACGACCATATATGCATGCCGGATTCCATCTATCAACATCAGAGTTGAGGGTACGATATTTGACATTTCATCTAGTATTTCATGTCACAAAGAGTAGTAGTACCTTTCCCATGTCACCGAAGACGATGATGCGCTGCAACGAGTTCTGTCCAGGGGTTGGCGGCGCTCGGAAGGTGTAGGGCTTTCCCCACACCACGGTCCCGTCGGAGAGCTCATGCCCAATCTTGTAAAAGTACCTGCATCACAAACCAGCCTTGTTCTTGAGTAAACGCCCGGCTGGCAGTATCAACACATCTGCCAAAGGACTAATCAAGTCTATAATCATTTAGTACTCTTTGTTGGGCCACAGATCTCTCATGAACGCCGTGTGGATGAACCCGGGGTCTCTCCACCCAACCGTGCGCGCCGGCTCGCCTAAGTGAAGACACACAACGCACCACTCTCGTCAGCTTCTCTCGTTTCATCGAACATGAAATCATGGGCAGAAACAGTGTGCCTACGTACTGCACATGCTGCCGCGGTTGAAGGTCAGCGTGCCGGCGGGCGTGCGGGTGGGGTTGGTCGCCCCGCCGCCGGTGGTGACCATGCCCCACTCGACCAACGGGTAGGCCTCGTCGATGTCGTAGCCGCTGGTCCACGTGACTGTCATCTCGTCGTGGGTCTTGCCCTGCGCCAGCCGCGGGAACACCGGGGCCTTGGGGTTCTTGAACGCCACCGGCTTCGACACCGCCACAAGTTTCGGCTACCAAAAGTAGGAAAACTTACGTAAAACCACCTTCACGACACATAAAACAGTTTTTTGTTTTTGCGACGAGACATAAAACAGTCGAGATCGTGGCAATGTAGTAGAACTAGTGGTTACATTTTCGAAGCCGCCGGTGAAGAGGGCGAAGGAGAAGTCGGAGCGCTGGTTGATGATCTGGAACCGGATGGTGCCCTTGCCCCAGTAGCGGTAGTTGCCCGAGTGGTTGGCGTACTGATACTGCACCCACAGGCCACAGCCACACATAAACCAAAAGATCAGTTCAGCTCGATCTTCATGCATGGCCGGACACATGCACCAATACAATCCATTTTAACTGGCAATTGCCATGCATGCATGAATTCTGAGAGAAGGCTAGTTAATTAGTAAACCGACCTTGATAGGCGCTGTGCAGAGTGCCGGCTCGTCGGCGTTCCTCCGTGGGTTAGGGCACGAGCCCGAGCTGCATACGAACAAGAGACAACAAGGATTAGAAACTGGTTGATTTGCGACTGGAACGCTAATGAGGAAAAGCTTATTTTACTACATGAAATCGGCGGGGGAGAAGACGGCGATCCAGTCGTCGGCGGAAGGGTTCTCCCACCCGTATTTCACGGTGACCCATACGGTGTCCTCGCCCTGTCAGGGACATCTGAGTTGCTTAGACATTTTTTCCATGACATAGAACAATTATTTAGCACTTTGTTGCTTTCCACATTCCAAATCCAAATGGATATCAAGCTAATGAATACTGTATTACTCTACTAGTGAACGAGCTAATCAATGTACGTACCTGGTCGCCGAGCAACGCCGGCGTCGCCCGCACGTACGCGGAGCCGTGCAGTTCCACGGTGGCCTTGTGGATGGCGATCTTGGACAGCGGCTGGATGCCCTCGGGCGGCGACGCGCCCACCGTCGCCGCCGCTACCGCCATGGCCAGCACCGCCGCCAGGAAGACGTGCGCCATCATCATCTCCTGTATCATATACGCACTGGCAGGCAGCTCCTCCTGCTGCTACTGGGGTCCAAGCTGGTGAGTGTCCAGTGTATGCCGGCCTATATGTAGTACGTACTGCCACCAAGTGGCAGGCCGCGTGAACCACGGGCTATGTTAAAAATTGGTAAGTACGTAGGACTCGATCCGTGGCCTCGTGATTCGTGGAGCACGTTGTTATGGATCTCGGCATGTGCTCTTGCTTTCTTTGGCTAATCTTCGTTTATCAGTCAAGACACATGTACACTCTCTCTCTCTCTCTCTCTCTCTCTCTCTCTCTCTCTATATATATATATATATATATATATATATATATATATATATATATATATATATATATATATATATGCTTTTAGTAACTTGGATTGGATCAGACGATCAATCGCGATCGGGGATCCGCGCACGCGCGTGCACACGGCACGCATCGATCTGTGATTGACGGTGTGAGTGATGCGATTTCAGTACTACCTCCATCACAGTTTATAAGGCACGCGCGTGTACCTATGTCGTCAATTTGATTTATATAAAATTTATTGTTTAAAATAAAAATTATATCATTAAAAAATAGAACATCTAAAGTTTTTAATGATATATTTTTTATAATATATGTTTATCATTAAGTTGATTAAATTGACGACCTAGATACACGTGCCGGACTTATAAACTGAGATGGAAGGAGTACTAAGAGCTAGTAGTAGTAAGGGTTTGGTCAACGAGCATTGAATCTGCATCACAAGTGGAAGGATAGATAGTCTGATCTCATCGACATGTACATGTCACTCTCTAAGCATCTTGAATGCTATCCAAACTGTTGAGGGGAAGATAACATAATGCTATCCAAACTGTTTTGATCGATCGCGGGTTGGTCATCAAACCGGTCAAATTGTGATGTATTTGGTGCTAGAAAGTTCGCAAACTGCTCTTGAAATGGCAAACGTGGAGCTTGAAAATCTCGGTCTCCGAGTTTCTTCCTTTCGGAGACAGGTTTTGGTGTTGGTGCTGCGATCTTACTAGTAAGTGAGAGTAGTAGAAACTAAGATTTTAGTCAACGAGCATTACGTGGAGTACATCACAAGTGGAAGGATGGTGGTTAGAGCCACATGCAGTTGGGCGCCAATAGGATGGCAGCATGGCATGCACGTGATGCATGAGTTTTTTAAGATCTGCTTGTCATGTGTAATGGTCGGGGGATGAGGGGGTTGGATCCAGATTCCAAGGGCTCAACAAGAGACGCGAGATAGGGTGCCGTCGTCGGAGCGTGGGAAACGACTCCCCTGAGAATATACACATTACAGAGGGGTCGGTGACTTGTGGGCCAGCTTGCTGGGTCGCTACCAAGTGGCAATTTTGTTGAGTGTATGTGTATAAGGCCTTCGGACACGCTACTTATTGATTTTTGTTGTGATTGTGTTACTAACGGCACCGCCTGCTAAGCTTTGTTGTGAATTTGAGGCCAACCATTTGTGTAAAACTGTTTTGAAGAAGCTAGCTAGATGACCCTGCCTAAGCAAGTCCCAACCGAAACCGTAGCTTCACTCACCAACAGCAAGGTGTCGCCACGAGAGCTTGGAAGAAAGGGAGCAATACCTCTGAATTATCAGTTAGCAGCTGTACAAGACCACTCAGCTACTAAAATCATGAAAATAACTCTTTTGAAGAAGCTAGATGACCCCGCCTACTTCATCACTCCACTCGTCAATCCTCAAAGCACTTTACAATGTATTAGCAAGCTCGAAAGGGCTTTCCTTTGGTCGGGCTCGGGTACGACGACATGTGTCAAATGCAAAGTGAATTGGGAGCTTGTTTGCCGTCCTTCTTAATATGGGGGACTAGGGGTCCTTAACACTGACAAGATTGCATGTGGGTGGTCCGTGCCATGAGGTAGATCTCAGATTTTTCTATGCTTCAAAAACCATCATTGCGCGAAATGGTGCTAGAACTCCCTTTTGTGACTCCCCGTGGCTTTTCGGACGAAAACAAAAGGAGATCACTTTCACTAATGCAGAAAATCCTAGCTATAGTATGACAAAAATGACCTTTCTAACATGGACATCCGACACCATCAATATGACATCACAGTTAAAAAATAGTAATGGCATTGGAGACAACATCAATAGTATCCGGAATACCTATGGTGTCGGATTATGTTGTACGTCGGCATTATGATTTGTATTTATGTCGTCCACATTATTCCTACGTCGCAACTACAGAAAATATATTGCAGGTGTTGTACCTTCTTAGCACGCCAGTACTTAAATTGTAAACATTCGAAAATAAATGCCATGGCAGCGGAAAGAAACAATGTTCGCATGGCAAAATAAGGTAACAAATAATGGCAATTCAAAAACATTCAAGATAACTATGTAACATCGTACATAGTGCTTAAATAGTTATTTAAGATAACTAGTAAGTTTTAAAGTGGGCGCACGAAGGAGTTTCTGTTGAGGGGCGACTGGGGCGACTGCAGGGGCGACTGCAGGGGTGACTACGGGGGCGACTATATGCCGATCACCGCCGCCGGCAAGCCTGCCGGCGATCGGTTCTGGGCGCTGGCTGCCGACGATAACGAAGACGAAGACAGTTAGCCGGATGCCTCCTCGCCGACGCCATCTGACTTGGTGTGTGAATCATTACTTGCAGGTTACACAGAAGAACAAGTAGCAAAATCGATCGAGGGATTCATCCCGTCATCTAATAGAGCGTGGAATGGAACGGGATGCAACGATGATGAAAAAATCGAAGTGCTCCGGCGAGTTGTTCACCGGCGAACGTCTGCATCGGCGGTTCGGCCATGGAAGGGTCCGATACCTAAGGTACGATTACCAGCCCTAACACTTGCGGATTTCATAGATACGTGGAAACAAGTCCCATTCAGAAGGAAGAAACGTCGTTCCTCGGGGTGCAAGCCGCCGCCGGCGAATATTCCGGCCAAAACGGATCTCGGGATCCGAGACTCACGGGAGCACCGTTTGAATACGCTGCTGCTTACGCATGGGCCTGAAACGGGATCGCATGGGCTTCTGGCGGATGGGTATATGGCCCATCCGAGCACATTGCAAGATCAACGACAGGAGTCCATCTCGTCCACGTTACACTGCGAGTACGGGACGTCTTTTATCTCAGAGAATACTAGTCCAGCTAGGGTTCGGCCTGACTATTCGGGATTTCCATCGACAACAGGTCGTGCTCGACGGGTTTCGAAGCTAGCACCGACGATGGCTGAGCCTCCTCCAGGGAGTGCGACTGGCAATCGTTCGGAGCAAATTTCGGCTACGGTTACTAAGGCAGCAGCGGCACATCGGGAGGCCGATGGTGTTCCTGCAGGAGTTCATACTCGCGGGACTACTGCCGGAACTGATGCTCGCGGTGGTGGGACAGCTACTGGAGCCGGAAGGGGTGGCGCGACTGTTGCCGGGGCTCTTACTCGTGCTGGTGGGATTGTAGCTGCTGCAGGGGGTGCAGGACGCGGTAGCGGCAGAGGACATGGATACAGGTATTATGGACACAATTGGAACGAAAGCTATGGTGGCCCAGGAGGGGGACGAGGTAACTGGAACGCTGGAGGAGGTCGTGGGGGAGGTACTAATATGTGGCACCGACCCTTTCATCCTCCGGAAGGAAGTTTTGTCGAAGGAGCCAGGGGTACGAACTATCGTCCGCGAGGTGCTAGAGGTGGTCGTACTTTTGGGCGGAATAATAATTTGCCCAAGTGGAAAGAAGTAACACCGGCGGCGACTGACAATGTTGAAGTCAACAATTCTGATTCTAATTTGTCTATGGAGGCTGCACCTAAGGCAGCTGAGGACAGAGACCAGGCTCGGGCTAATAAGGCCGCTCGTAAGAAGGAGAAGTTAACATGCTATAGATGTGGAGTTCCTGGACATTTTGTCGTGGATTGCACTACGGCATTATGCGATATTTGTCTAAAACCGGGACATGAAGAGAGCGCTTGCCCATTACTTCTAGTTCCGAAGCCGGTCATTAATATATATGGTGTATGTCAAAATAGACTTATGTTTTTTGAGACACCACGGTCTACATCACTTATTGTTCCACCACGTCTTGAGAGCTCAAGAATGGGACTAGTTAAAGTTACTAATGGATCGCTCTTAGCTGACCAAGTCTCGCAGCAATTGAGAAGACTTGTGGCCGAAACATACCAGTGGGCACAGAACGACTTGATGATCATTGCTTTCAAGTGGAGTTTCCTAGAAGAGAGGATCTCCAACGTTTGCTTACTTTTGGGGTCAGCAGGGTCAGTGGGAGCAAATGTATGCTTGAGTTTGAGGAGTGCAAAAAACCGGAACCACAAGGTACACGGTTACAGAAGGTATGGATCAGGTTTTCAGGCATACCAGAAACTTTACTTAATGATTTCCTTATTGTATGCAGCCTTGGATCACTTATTGGCAAGACCGAAAAGGTCGACATGCCGTTCACTCGCAAAAGGGGGATAGCCAGATTGCTTGTGATGGTGTTAGATGTTGAATATATTCCTGATTTCGCACCTTGGTCATATGATGGAGTTCATTACGATCTTGATGTGGAGGTAGAGGTGGACGTACCTACAAAGTCTAACGATGGTGATGTTGATATGACTGATGGAGATGAGCGTGATAAGGATCATGGTGATACAGATAAAGATAAGAGCTCTAACAGGTCTAAGGATGGCATTCATCCTTCATCATCTTCTGCGAAGGATAAGTCATCTTTTAATGAGGTTGCACCTTCATCTTCTTCTGCCCATATGGATACCCTAGGTCTCGGATCATTTGAGGTGATGCATGATATGGGTCACTTAGGGGGTGCAGCTCAAGTAATGTTGGGTGCTCAACAAAAGATTAATGAAGCACTAACAACTACTGTCACTGGCAACCATACATGCATGATGGCACATCAGGAGGACATGCCACATGACATACATGGCACTGCGGTCAACAATGTTATTGTACATGTTCCAAATACCAATCAGCTACAGCATGCGTGCATGGCCCAGGACATGCACGGGGCCAAAAGCCACATACAGCATGCATGCACGGTCCAGGAAAGTGCAATACTCCGAGCGCAGCAGGATAATAGCGGAGGCAAGGCTATGTTTCCTAGTACGCCGCAGGGCAACGGCATCCAGGTTTGAAATAACTGCATGCCGCAGGATTCGAGGGAAAGCACTGCATTGAACCATACTCCTCAAAATCATTTTTTTCCTTCCACGCCGGCGGGCAGCGACAGGCAAAATTCCATGTCTCACGACTTGAGGGGTGATGGTATCTTAACACTGCAGCGGACAGGAGAAAGCCCTGGTCAACATTGCAGTGACAATCCGGTGCATCATGACATCGTGATAACTGTGTGCAGCGAGAGTAATTTGCAGATTCATTCGCGGTCCCAGAATTTGTGTGACAATGCACGAGGCATCATTCAGGAGGACCACGTGACATATCCTATGAACATATTACCCACAGCTCATAAGGCTGATTCGGAGGGAGATGCAGCTACGGCAGGATGTGCGACAGACGGTCGTAAACCTTCAACGGTATCTATGGAGGAGGTGATCTCATTTAGAGGGATCGCAGGTCCTTCATCTGGAAATAAACGCTACAGCCAACGTATCCAGGAACAACCAGATGTTGATGACATGTCCATAGGGCGCGCCATGAGGGCCGCTAAAATCCGAGATGCTGAAAACACTTCAGGTATGTGTGTCGTTCCTCAAGCATCAATTCTTCAACTTTTAGATTCAGATATTATTAATAATGCTAGCGACATAGGTATTTCTCTTGGTTCCTCAGGCAAACAATTAGCTAAATCTATCAATGATATTTTAGACTTAGAAGCAGACAGAACCATTGATTTTATTCAGCATTTAGCAGCGTTAAAACCAATGAAAGATTCAGATATTAATGACTTAGGAGGTGCACAATTACAGAATCTATGTGACAATTTACTACATTTAGAGGAAGATGAGGTAGAACTGGATGACATGGGATCGGAGGGGTATGTGGCTCCTTCGATTGACGGTTGTCATCCAAATGTCACAATAGTAAAAAATAACTTAGATGATATTAAAGACAAACCCAAGAGACCTTGGAAAAGAAAAGTATTTCCTCAATCAGCGGTCAGGAGGAGTGCCAGAGTAAAACAAAAGAAAAAATTCCATGATGAGATATGAAAGGAATTTTTTGGAATAGCAGAGGTCTAGCGGACTTGGCTAAAATAAGGTTCCTTAGAGAAGCATCTCTCGAACATAAACTTGACTTTATAGCTTTACAAGAAACGGGTAGGGATAACTTCACACCGCAATTTCTTAATATCCTCTCGGGAGGGGTTGATTTTGACTGGCATTGTTTGCCGCCAAGGGGAAGATCTGGTGGGATCTTACTTGGGGTAAAATGTGAAACATTAGAGGTGATGAATGTGATATATGGCGAGTTCACGGTTGACTTTCGACTGAGGTCGAAGATCGATGGGTTCAGGTGGGCTCTGGTGGCTGTATATGGGGCAGCGCAACCAGAACTCAAACCTGATTTTCTTGCAGATCTGGTACGGATTTGTGGAGACGAAAGATTACCACTAATGGTGGGGGAGACTTTAACATCATTAGAAGACAAGATGAAAAAAATAATGATAATTTTGATACACGGTGGTCCACTATGTTTAACATGGTCATTGAGAGTCTTAATTTGAGGGAGATTGATCTCACTGGTAGACAATTTACTTGGGCAAATTCTTTACCGGTACCAACATATGAGAAATTGGACCGGGTACTGACCAGTGTTGAGTGGGAACAGAAATACCCCCTGGTTACAGTACAGGCCTTGCAAAGAGCTATATCTGATCACACACCTCTCCTAGTGGATTCCGGAGAGGCAAATCATGTGGGAAATAGAAATATCTTTTCTTTTGAATTAAGTTGGTTTGAAAGAGAGGGTTTCATGGATCTCATAGCCGAAGAATGGGCAAGGGATTCGGGTGGGATAACAAATATCGAAATATGGCAAAATAAAATTAGAAATTTACGTCAGTTTTTGAGAGGATGGGCAAAAAATCAGAGTGGTAAATATAGACTTGAAAAAGAACTGCTCAGTCGTCTGATTGATGAATTAGACATTAAAGCGGAGTCTAATCAACTCAATTTGACGGACAGGAATAAGAAGATTGATGCTGAGAGGAGGTTGCAAAAACTCCTAAGAGAAGAGGAGATGCAATGGACAACTAGAGCCAAGGTGGCAAAGGTGGTTCATGGGGATGATAACACACAATTCTTCCACATGATTGCAAATGGCAAACACAGGAAGAAAAAAATAACTCAACTTGAGCAAGATGAAGGAACAATTATAGGACACGAGAACTTAAAATTATATATCTCTGAATTCTACAAAAAATTATTTGCTAAACCAGAAGAGACGTGGGTCTCTCTGGATGAAAGCATCAATCATGATATACCTCAACTAAATGCAGATGAAAATGAGGTGTTATCAGCTCCATTTACAGAGAAGGAAGTATATGACTCAATCACACAAATGAAATTAAATAAAGCACCGGGACCAGATGGGTTCCCTCCAGAGTTTTATAAGAAATGTTGGTACATCATTAAAAGCGACTTGATGCGTATGTTTCATGATTTATTTAATGGTCAGTTCCAATTATTCCATCTCAACTTTGGAACAATTACATTGTTGCCAAAAAAGGCGGAAGCTATTCGAATTGAACAGTTTAGACCGATATGTCTGCTGAATGTGAGTTTCAAGATTTTTACAAAAGTTGGTACAAATAGATTAACAAAGATTGCTAATTCTGTAGTCCAACCGACGCAGACTGCGTTCATGCCTGGGAGACATATCTTGGAGGGTGTTGTTGTCCTACATGAGACGTTGCATGAAATCCATACAAAGAAACTAGATGGGGTTATATTTAAAGTGGATTTCGAGAAAGCATATGATAAAGTCAAATGGTCTTTTCTCCAACAGGCCTTACGTATGAAAGGATTCAATGATAGATGGAGAAATCAGGTTGATAATTTCATCCAAAAAGGGAGTGTAGGTGTTAAAGTTAATGATGACATAGGTCATTTTTTCCAAACACACAAGGGACTCAGGCAAGGTGATTCATTATCCCCAGTGTTGTTTAACATAGTTGCAGACATGTTAACAATATTAATACATAGAGCCAAAGAAAAAGGCCAAGTTGGAGGCCTCATACCACATCTTGTAGAAGGAGGGGTGTCTATTCTACAATACGCGGATGATACAATTATTTTCATGGAGCACGATATGGCCAAAGCAAGGAACATGAAACTATTATTGTGTCTTTTTGAACAATTATCAGGATTAAAAATAAATTTCAACAAAAGTGAACTATTTTGCTTTGGAAAGGCAAAAGAGGAACAAGACGCTTATAGACAGCTTTTTGGATGTGAAATGGGATCACTACCATTTAGCTATCTTGGGATTCCCATTCATCATAGGCGACTGACGAATAAGGAGTGGAAATGTATTGAAGATAGATTTGAAAAAAAATTAAGTTGTTGGAAGGGCAAGCTTATGTCATATGGAGGAAGGCTAGTATTAATAAATTCGGTGTTAACTAGCCTACCCATGTTTCTCTTGTCTTTTTTTGAAATACCAGTAGGGGTTCGGAAAAGACTAGATTTTTATAGGTCTCGTTTCTTCTGGCAAAGCGATGAGGCCAAGAAGAAATACAGACTGACACGTTGGGATATTATATGTAGACCTAAAGAACAGGGTGGTATGGGTATTGAAAACTTAGAAGTCAAGAACAGATGCCTTCTCAGCAAATGGCTTTTTAGGCTATCTACGGAAACTGAAGGAATGTGGTTTCAAATACTTAAAAATAAATACTTACATTCAAAAACTTTAGCACAGGTTAAAGTTAGACCAGAGGATTCTCCTTTCTGGAAAGGTCTAATGAAGGTAAAGGTGACCTTTTTCCAGCGGGTAAGATTTGTAGTTGGGGATGGTGCATCAACAAGGTTTTGGGAGGATACTTGGTTGGGAGACACTCCCCTAGCCCTTCAATATCCAACTCTATATAACATTGTCCAACGAAAAGAGGAATATGTTGCCACGGTACTTCAATCCATACCTCCTAGCATACAATTTAGGAGAGCTTTAGTTGGACAACGGTGGAACACATGGTTACATCTGGTCAGAAGGCTAATGCAGATTCAACTATCTACCCAGACGGATACTATTCGTTGGACTTTGGCTGCCAACGGAGTATTCTCAGTTAAATCCATGTACATTGATCTCATTAATATTGCACCAATATCTAGATCACTACATATATGGAAAATCAAGGTGCCCCTAAGGATTAAAATTTTCATGTGGTTCATACACAAGGGTGTGGTATTAACCAAAGATAATTTAACAAAACGAAGATGGAGAGGCAGGGTGAATTGTTGTTTTTGTGAGCAAAATGAAACAATTAAACATCTGTTCTTAGACTGTCCCCTTGCAAAACTTCTTTGGCGCACACTACATATAGCTTTTAATATATCTCCACCTACATGTATGAATTCGTTATTCACAACGTGGCTCAATGGAGTCGACGGCAGAATATCGAAACTTATTAGAATTGGAGTCTGTGCGTTATTTTGGGCTATATGGAATGCTAGGAATGACATGATTTTTAATGGCAAGAATTTCAATAACTTTTTGCAGGTTATTTTCAGAGCAACATCATGGATCCGTATGTGGTCGTTACTCAGTCATGTGGAATCCAGGGATCTTATGGATATTGGGTGCAACCGATGGGAGACGGCCTCTCGGGTTATCTTCAACCGATTTGGATGGCGTGCTAATAATAGGCTAGGTGTATAGGCATCGTAGTCTGTTATCAGTTAAGCCGGATGGGCAATTTATCTGTTTAATTTTGTACTCAGATTCAGAGATTTGTGGACATCACACATATTTTCATTTATTATTAATAATATGGCTGCATGCATCGATTGATGCAGAGGCCGGGGGCTCGTTTCCTCCTTTTAAAAAAAAGTAAGTTTTAAAGTACGATAACACAGAACCATACACACATGTCGATGATAAGCTACTAGTACTGTAAAACCAACAGCATAGGTAGCTGACACTATCCTATTACATATAGTCATAAGGATCATTAAGGTATTTCTTCGATGGATCCTCGTTCGAGGAAGTTGGCGTGCCCCCAACAAAAGTTGTGGCTAGCCATTTCTTCAATAGTGTCCGCTCATCTTTGAAGACTCCTGGAGAAAAAATTCAAAGGTGCGCGAAACCCTCAACAACGACGCATGGATCCTCAAAATTCACCCTACCTAACTTGACGAGTTCTAGGAGGACACCATCATTTGGAAGCACACAAATAGCGGACTCTACCGCCTACAAGGCGCAATTCCTCGGCTTGGTGCTATCCCTCATGGATCAAATGGTATGGAAGGTTTGGGCACCTCCTACGACCATGTCCTTCGCGTAGTTGGACATCCAAGATAGGATTTGGACCGCCGATAGACTTATGAAATGCGGGTGGCCAAATTGTGGTATTTGTCCACTTTGCAAGGGTGTGCAAGAAAGCGGGCCTCTCCTCTTCTTCAATTGCTGCTACACCATAAGGCTCTGGAATTTGGTCATTCGCAAACTACACATCGAACACATGAACACATCTACATGGAATCTGGAAGACACTGTCAAAGGGTGGTGGGCGAATAGAACCGGCACCGGCACTCCAAATAGAAAAGCCATGGCATCGTTAACAATGCTAGTTGGACAATTTGGAATGAAACAAACGCCCGGGCATTCCTCAACAAGAGTGCTCCACCACCTATAGTTCTTGGCACCATTATTTGTGAGGAAAAACTTTAGATCACCGCCGGTACAATGAAATTACGGTCTATCATAGTGCGAGAGTAATTCCCATGTCGCACAAGGGTGTGACGGTTCCTTGTAACAAACTCTTCCCCCCCCCCCCCCTTAATTAACGGATGAGGCAAGGGTCTCCGTTTGAAAAAAAATGCCTAAGCGAGTTCCACCCCAACCTAAGCTTCACTCACCAGAAGCAAGGGTACGGTGTCGCCGCAGAGCGTCGAAGAAAGGAAGCAATACCTTGAATTATTAGTTAACAATTGCAGAAGACCACTTGGCTACTTGCTAAGATCATGAAAAAAACTATTTTCTAAAAAAATAGATTATACCAAATTAGGCATTTTTGTTTGCATTTTATGAGTACCATCAGACTGAAATTATGGCGCATGATCTCTACTTATTTTGCAGTTTGCGCCATGCCTACAAATGCAAATCCAAACCAAGATTATCTGCATGTGCGCTAATGTATCGGATCGACCATCCTCATGATGAATTAATTGCATAATGTGAGCCTACGACATCAGAAACTCGTAAATCTATTCAATTTGTTGTTTCTCTCAGTCTTTGCTTGCTGAGTCAGTTGCTTCACCATTTCCACACCACGAAATTAGGCTTCATGCGCTTTATATGCTAGAACTGGATATGTTCGAATTTGCAACAAGTGCACCTTCAAATATCATCTTCAAAAGCATGAGCGGCGCCAAAGAGAGTACAGACTACACATGGTAAGACCTTATAGTATGGCCTAGAGTATTGCATCAAAAGTACCCCCTTCATCCGAATTACTTATCGCGAAAATCCATTTCTGCTACAAGCAATCCATCAAAAGTACAATGCCAATGTTGGCCTAGTTCCAGCAGATATGCCAACTTTCAGCAGCGACGACACCTCTGGCTTATGCTGGCGATTTAGCAGCGAAATTCTGAGTGCTTGAGACCCCTGCATTATCATCGTGCCAGAAAGGTAGAATACCTGTATATCTAACCGCCAAGGTGAATTCTGAAGATACACAGAGTTTGACCTAAAGACCCCATCCACCTTCCTCGTTGTATCTCCCAGTAAAGGTGGGAAGAAGGATAACCAGATGCATCCGTTCTGCAGTCAATATCGTTTTAACCGTGGATGCCAGTAGTAATGTATGCAAACCTCTACCATTCATTCATTACTCAGGAAGCAGTACAATCTCAGAAACCGATTGGAACGTTTTACATGATTACAAGAACTACACATTGGATTCGTTGCCGATTTCACAAAAAAAGGGTGCACCCACCCTGTTCCTTCAGTTGCGCGCTAAGAAACTCTTTTGCAAAGGAAATGCAGCAGAATAAAGCTCCCGATTCTTACTACAAACTCGAGGATACCATAACCCCAACCTAACAGTAAAGCACGCGAGAAGCGAAACCAAACATGTTGGTGATGTTTACTAGTGGATGTTCCTTGCTCGCATCAATGCTTCTATTTTCTCGACATCTTCGGGTGCATCCACACCATGGGCATCATGGTCCACCTTGATAACCTGCAATCATCAAGGGAGGAAAAGAACACTCAACCCAGCAGTACAAGGCATATGCTACAATTTGTACAAGCAGACACAGCGTATAAAGGTGCATCTGGGACAGAAAGCATAATGAACAATATTCCATCTATTCCAAAATACTTGTCGTGGTTTTCATTCAAAAATTTAACAAGTAGTTGTGGGCCGGTATTTCCCTCCGTTCCAAAATACTTGTCGTGGTTTTGGTTCAAATTTTGGATTAAAACCACGACAAGTATTCTGGAACGGAGGGAAATATCAGCCTACAACTACTTGTTAAATTTTCCTTGAGTAATACAAGCTGACACCACTGTACTGACAATGGGCAGCGGCATTCTTTATATGTAGTAGTGCAATGCATACCTTTATTACTGCATTCAAATCAATAACTTAAATTTTCCAGGCGAAAGATGGCTAATAGAAGATGGCCCCTGCGGAGAGATGGGGACTGAAGCCAGGAGAGCGTAAGTCGTAATGAAGACAAGGACAGTTGCCAGGAGGAGCTCGGTGGCCGTGCATGATGGCCACTTCATCACCTACAACTGTCGCGTGGGGAAGGAGACAGCTACTACAAGGGC
The DNA here is from genome assembly GCF_904849725.1 of Hordeum vulgare subsp. vulgare. Taxonomy (NCBI): domain Eukaryota; kingdom Viridiplantae; phylum Streptophyta; class Magnoliopsida; order Poales; family Poaceae; genus Hordeum; species Hordeum vulgare. The sequence goes on from NC_058518.1 coordinate 499,023,211, forward strand.
GGGATCTGAGAAGAAAACCCTGGTCACCAACATGACCGGCACTTGCAAAGCAGTGCAGACGTGTTCCGTACTGGTCAGACTCCTCCTGTCCGTGCTGCTGGTGAACTCGCGGCAGCTGATCGACCACATGATGCGGGTCTGGATGGTGCACAGGAGCCTAGACAACAACCAACTGGAAGCAGAAGAGGGGCGCACATTCATCCTCGAGTTCTCGGAGGATGGAGACCGGCAACATGGCATCAAGGGCAGGCCATGACAGTACAAGAGGGGCGGCTTCCTGGTTGTCGGACTGGAGACTGGGGCTGATCCCACATCGGCTGTCTTTTTTCCCATGTGCCAATATGGGTTTAATTCCAGGGAATCCCTTTCTACCTCCTGACTAAGGAGCTAGCCTTCAGCCTACATGAGCAGGTCGGCGGTGATGATTGACCCGCACGCAAGAGGGAACATCTGTGACAGGTTTCTCAGAGTGAGAGTGCAACTACCGTTGCCCACTGCTCTGCAGCAAGAGATCACGCTGGCCGATGAGATCACAGAGGAAAGCTTTTGATAAATTTAAGTTCTGAAAGACTGCCTAATTTCTTCTTGTTCTGCGGATACATAGGCCATAGTAAGCGACGTGTGATCTCCCTAATTTATAAAAGAACTGAGGTACTCCATGGAGCTCAGTGTGCATCATGTACACTTCGACGACCCACAAGCCTAGTCCTTGCCAGACAACATGTGGCAGGGCCGGGCCCTTCCGACGCCAACCTTGCCGTGGCGTGCCCCAAGCCGGGCAGCCTAGGCCAGAAGAGCTCGTCGAGCTCACCGCATATTGACCGCTGTGGTGCTGAACGCGGTCGAGCAGGTGCGTGAAGACTTTGTCCACCTTTCGGTGGGCAACAGGATGGAGACAGACACCAACCCAAAGTGTCAATATGACAACTCCACAGCGGCTGTGTCTCCCTGAATGCGGAGAAACAAGAGATCAACATAGCTGATACCAATGGCGCCGTCACCTCAACTGCAACCCCGATTGATGCCTACTCCAACCTGAAGGTCGACCACGACATGGCTGATGTGGACCTGAACACGGCAGCCAGAAGACAGCAGAACAGAAGGAAACAATTCACCTCCGGCCTGAACAGGAGGGGAGTGACAACCAGAAGAATGATGAGCTGGCATCCAAGCGGGAAGCGATCCAGGCGACGCTGGCACCCCCCTGTCGGTGTCTACAATTGAGCCACAGGCTGCTGGGAATGCCGGTGATAATGCAACCTGCAAGGAGAACATCGTCACTACTTCCGAGATTACTCCACAGGTGGATGCAAACCAGGAAGTTGATGGGAACCTTGTGAAGAGCGCTGGGAGTAGTGAGGTAATGTGGCCGAATACTTCAGGTCAGGATGGTGGAAACACTCAGAACCGTCATTTGCATGCTGTGGGGGAAGGATGGACTAGCAAGAGCAGCAATGACAAGAAACAAGTTAACCTAATGAAGGAAGTCAACAAGAAGAATGTGGCTGCTAGGAAGGAGGTTGTTGCTTCAGTCCTCGGCAAGCGTCTGGATAGGTATAAGTCAAATCTGAGAGTGTGAGTCTTGATGTAATAGTGACTTATTGAGTAGCGAAAAGGGTAGTGGAAGAACATGGAAAAAACGGTGGAAAGGAAGCTAGCAGAGAACTGATATGGGCGTGAAGGACAGCGCCCGTCAGGAGCCATGAATCTCTTCGCCTTGAACTATCGAGGACTGGGATGGCCTCAGATAGTTTAGGAGTTTTCCTCTTAGTGCCGATGTACTGTCCAAAAATCGTGTTTTCCTCATAGGTGAGACAAAATAAAGACATGCAAGTTTGAATTGTTAAGCTTCATGCACTAACCAACGCAACCAAAAGTCCGAACTGATGGAAAGGGCTAGTGCAATCCACACCCCCTCTCACGTGTGACGGGGAAGACAAGTCAACACGTGCAACCGGAAGAGAGCGACGGCACGCGAAACTCACGTATGACTCGAGAGGCCTCTACGTGGACACAAAGGGGGCTACCAGCATTTTGTTTTTAAATAAATTGTGAAAACCAGGACTTGAACTCAAGACCTTAGCTCTGATACCATGTTAAGCTTCATTCACTAGCCAACGCAACCAAAAGTCCGAACAGATGGAAAGGGCTAGTGCAATCCACATGAATGTCAGTTTGATAATTTTTCGTGAGCACCATGAGATATCAGAACTGAGGAAGCTGATGGTCAAAGATGGAGGTGCACTTCCATCTATGGGGAGCCTAAAGTTCAGGACAGGCCAAAGATGTGGAAGCTGTTAAGGAGGATAAAGCTAAGTGTATCAGAACCATGGCTTATGATTGACGATTTTAATGAGGCAGTGTGGTAATTTGAGCACCTTTCGGCCACTAAAGGAAATGAAAAGCAAATGGAGAACTTCAGGGATACTCTCTCTGTTTGCAACCTCCATGATTTGGGTTATTCTGGAGTACCATGGACGTATAATAATAAGCAGGGAGGTATCAGAAATGTGAGGGTGAGATACCGTCCAGTGGCTTGCCCTGCTTAGTCAGGTCTTTTCTTTGATGCCGTGGTGCAGCACCTTGTGTCATTGAGGTCAGACCATTACCCTCTCCTGGTTTGCCTTGCAAAACGGAGCAGACGACAATTTTCCATCGGCATCATGCTTTCTATGAATTACTGCAGGAGAGGGAAAGCACCCTAGCTGATGAAATAAAAGATGCATGGGAAGGGCATGTTGTGGCATCGGATCTTGCAGCGATCAATGTTAATTGTTAAACTTCAGGGAACGATGAATTGTTTGAAGAGTTGGAGTAAGGAGAAGTTTCGGGCTGTAAATAAGGAGATTGAAAAACTTAGAAAAGAGCTAGAAGGTTTGCTTGCTGACAGGCTAGTAGCAATGGGAGCACCAGTGTGTGTCTAAACGGCTGGACGAGCTGCTGCTTCGGGAAGAAATGGTGTGGCAGCAACATTTAAGAGTGGCTTGGTTAAGCATGGTGATCAAAACACTTAGTTCTTCCATCAGAAGGCTACAGGGAGAGCAAAAAAGAATAGAATAAGAAGTCTGAAGAAGCAAGACGGTCAGTTTACTGATAACCCTAAGGAAATATGCACCTTAGAGGTGGATTATTTCAGCATGCTGTTTACGAACAATGGTACGGTTGTTCCGGAGTAAATCGCTGAACTTATGGACCAGAAGGTCAATGAGGACACAAACAGTGTTTTGATTTGCGAGTTAGCCTTTGAAGGCACCTGGGGCTGATGGCTTTCCAGCGTGTTAAATCGGGCGCTGCTGAAAGAGGAAGTTTTTGCTGAAGTTAATAAGTTCTTCCAGGACGGTGAATGGCCAAAAGAGATAAATGAGATCATCATCGTGCGTATTCCTAACATAAAACAAACTGAGGAACTAAAGGACTTCCAGCCTACAGTATTTCCTTATGCAATGCCATTTAGTATAAAGTTGTGGCCAAATGCCTAATAAATAGGTTGACACCCTTCCTGGACAGGCTCATTTTGCCCACACTTTGGAGATCTTGGCATCTCAGGAACGATGTCATCCACGCGAAGGGAGACACTACTATCCAACAATCGGTTCAGTTCCTCCTATGGTATGTTGAGCTGCTCAACTCTGACCCAGATGTCACTGTGTCGATTTGCTTGGTTGGGTCAAAAAAGGGAACAAGGGAATTTGTGTGGATATGCACGGAATTCTGGATGCGCGGGTGCAGCGACTATAGCATGCGAACCTCCTGCTGAGGGATGGTTGAAAATAAATGCGGATGGATCCTTTGTTCCTGAAACTGAAGCAGCTAGTGTGGACGCTGTGCTTCGCGATCATTTGGGAAATGCCCTTGCTGCTATGGCGAAGGCGCTGAACACTTAAATTAATGCAGAAGAAGCTGAGGCTCAGGCTTGGAAGCAAGCCACTTTGACAGGCCTATAATTAGTGAGAGCGACTGCAGTTCATTCGTTGCTGCCTTGAGGGGGAGTGACTGTAACATGTCTCGTATAGGTGTAGTTTATAGTGATGTTCTCCCCTAAGCTTTGAAATTTCCAGACTGTAGGTTTGTTCACATGAAAAGAGATCAAAACCATGTTGCTCATGAGATTGCTACTTATTTTCGTCAAGCCGGTAATCGAGCTGAGTGGGACTCACAAGTACCATCTCAGATTGCTCATGTAATAGCTAAAGATTGTAAATCCCCAAGTTTGGATCATGAATAAAGATCTCTTTTGACCTCAAAAGAAAACATAGCTTAAAATTTCCAGGAACTAGTTGCCCAGGAGCAATAGACGATAGAAACTTCTTTTCTGTACAAATACTGAAGAGCGAGAAGCCAAATTACCTTCATCCTGTAGCCGTTTTCAAGAACTTTAAGTTGCTCCAGGTCCTCTTCTAGTTGCAATGGGGTTGGTGTAAGCTGTGGATAGATCTTCAGAAACTTCGAATCAAAGCCCTACACAAAAAATGTCGAAGCATTAATTGTGGGGGAGCTTCAGCACAAAGGTAATATTTACAACAAAATCAAGAGGCACACAGGGCAGTCAGTTATCAGAAGGGTTGGTCATGTACCGAAATCCCAAGATGAAGAAGATATGGAAAGTGAGGATTGACTTTCCCTGATCTGCAATGTTCAAAATTCCGAAACTGTAAGTGCAAATAAGGTCACCTGAAGAGTTAAAACAAATTTTAGTATCTCACTTGTTAGATGGGATCAGCCCTCTTGAGAAGTATATTGCATAACCCTGGTTGTCAACTACACACTTCACTCGGTTTGTGTCAAATGCATCTTCAGGTTTTAGTGCCGTGGCAGCTGTGCTGAAGACTGCATCAGGAGCTCGCTGAAGATAAAATTGGGCACATCATAAATGCAATGATAAGTTGTCGGTTACGAAGAAAGAGATGCCAAACAAATAGAATAAATAGACACAAAGTGAGATAGTTAAAGCGGAATCTCCAGTACAATTAGTATGGCAAAGATACAAAATTCAAATCATAATCCACTAGGAAGATTCAACTCTGCTACTTCAGGAAAAAAATTGTTTAACAGAAGAGTGAGAAATGACAAAATTAGAGTTTCATAACCACCTGCAGTGCCATAACCACACCGTCTATTATCTCTGGTTCAATAAGAGGCTCATCCCCTTGAATATTGACAACAATGTCGTAATGTTTCCCAAGCTTTTGAAGTGCCTCACAGCAGCGCTCAGATCCTGCATTTTGAAGCACATGCCAACAAGCAAATGAGGAGATTGCAAAGCAGTCACGAAAATATGCCTCAATCACAAATTCATGAAAGCTTACCATTTTGGCATGATACTGATGTCATTACAACATCAGCTCCAAAACCTCTACAACACTCAGCAATTTTCTCATCATCGGTCGCCACAACTGAGGACAAAAAGGAAAGAAATACCGACAGTGTTAACATTAGAAGCATGTCGCTGCAGATTTAGAAGCCTCTCTAAACACATCACAAGAAACAGAGTATGGCAATATGACAAGTTTTCAAGATGATTAAAGAAAGAAAATAATTTAAAACCAAGGATTGCATATTACAGAAATGTTTTGCACCAAACATAGTAGAAATAAATAAACAGGTAAAACTCTGCTTACCAACATGGTCTAACGAAGAAGCTAGCATAACTCTTTCCCAGGTTCTCTGTAAAGATCCAAGAAGCCAATTGTGAGTTTGAGGATGATCCAGTCAAGGCTGTCAGGTACGCATAAGGTAATTTATTAGCTATGTTGATTGCTCAGCTAACCGAGCATCAAATCTTAGCACTAACTAATAGGGCACTCTATCCATCATTTCATTACGAATATAAAAGCCAACTTGGAGTCCCATTCTCCCAATTCAAACTCACATTTAGCAGCCACAAATAAAACTCGATGCTTGAGCAAATATTGATACTAGAATGACCACCGTATAAAGTAAAGTGCATCCCAGTAGGAGGTGCTAGAATTTTGCCCACTTAATAAATTATATCTGAACAACCCAGAAAGGGTTCTTCAGGGGATTCATATGTGTGCAGAGGAATAAACAGTCACGACTTCATCGTTCGATTGTAACATAACAGCAACACAGACATCCATATCTGAAGATCTCACATGAGTAAACAAGATGTGCAGTACAATGTTCAGAACTCCCTGCAAAATGCAGCTACTTTTATTCCCTTTTTTGGCGTTTTGGACTGCATTCCATTCTGTGAAGAAATACCGCATCACATTCTGAACAGGACGAGACAGCAACGAGCCGTCCCACTCGAAATCCACGGGAAAGAAGTGGCACTGCGTGTAAGAAGGTACGTAGAAGATACGGACCTGTATCATGGGCTTGCCGAGGATGAGGGCGAGCGGCTTGCCCTCGAAGCGGGAGGAGGCGTAGCGCGCGGGTATGATGCCCACCGCCAGGCTGCGGAACCCGCGGGGCCGGCGGTACAGGTAGGCGGCCGCCGCCGCTGCCGCCGCCGCGCCGAGCGCCAGCCCGTGGAAGACCCACGCGCGGCCCCCCGAGCCCGAGGACTCCGACGGCGCAGGGCAGATCGGCATCGCGACGGCGGTGGCGTGGATCCGGCGCCGGCGAAGCGATCCTGGACTGTGTGCTGCTCGAGTGGGAGTGATCCGAGCGGCCGACCAACAACAACGTGGGCGTTATTGTTCTGTCGGTACAGCCCGGCCCAGCTAGCGCATAGGACTTCGTTGGCCCAGCCCACGAAAGTTTCCTCTGCTTCCATGTCGAGGTTTTTTGTTTTGTTTGAAATAACCACGTATATTCCGTTAGACAAACTTATTACAGAGAGTACGTATGTGATCACTACATGAGACATACATAGGTGTCTTATATTTTTGCACTGAAAATTATGCAACAGGTAAAATTAGAATTTCACGAGTGGACAACATTGTGCCCAGCTGAATCGTTGCCCCGCAATTGTCCTCAACCATCATCAAGGCAACGTCGAAGAAAAAGGAAAACGTCCACTATACCAAAATCTAAGGAAGCACCTTCGCATACAAAGATGCATTTTGAGCCGCTGAACCGGACTTCCGCAAGCAACGAGGTTGAGGCTTCGTGCCACGTTAGTCGGGGTTCTTCTCATTGTCCATTAGATCCCGACGCCATCAACTTCATGAATAACATCAAGCCATCTGCTACCCGACACCGCTGGTTAGGGCATCACCAAGATGGAGGGAAAAAAGAGGCAAGGAAACTTTTAAAAAGAAAGTTTGCCTAATTTTTTCCTAGATCTATGTTTACTTTTTTGCATAAAAAGATCATCTATTGATGAAACCAAAAGTACAAACATCCCTGAATATTAAATAGAATACATCAAGTTCTCCAAGGGGTTGATCATCTTCTTCGACCCGAGCGGGTTGATACATGGCATGCTAGGGTTGTTGCCTCTGCATCACCAGAGCCAATCAGTCATTGTTGACCGTGGACGAAAAGTCATCAAGTATATGACCATGTCGGATCATCGCCCTAGAAAGGGTGGGAAGGTTGGTTGGGAGAAGCCATGCCAAGATCATACAAATTGAACATTGACGCATGTCGCTTTGATGATGGTTTTGGAGCTACTGTTGCGATTATTCGGAATTGTCGAGGAGAAGAAGTGGACCGAGTGGCATAGCCCTTCCTATATGCAGATAAAGCAACTTCGGCAAAAGTTGTGGCTATACAACGGGTTTGCAGCTCGTGCATCAAATTGGTTGCTGAAAGGTGATTGTTGGATCCGATTGTCTACAAGTTATCATAGCCTGCAACGGAGAGATTGATATCTTGGCAACTTACTATGCGATTCTGGACCACTCAATCCACTTCTCCTCGGCTGGATCATGGAAGCTTCCATCATGGTGTTTTTTCAATCCATTTCCAGCATTGGCCGCGGGAAGCTAATGCTTTGGCACATTTTTTAGCTAGACATGTTTTTATTCAAACTTGATGTACATGTAGGACTATAAAGTGCCAAGTGGCATTTCCTTTGGAAATAAAAGGAAAATAGAAGAAGCGGGTTCTGCGTCATGTCATGGGAGGACATATGGGACCTGAATCAAGATTAACATGCATGCCGAACATTGTACATGCGCACTACCCCCTCCGTTTCTAAATGAGTGAATGTATTATAAAGCATGTCTATATATACATTCATATATAGTTCATTAATAAAAAAGATTTATATTTAGGAACAAAGAGAGTAGCTAGCAATAACAACGTCGGAAAAAAGAAGAAGCAATAACAACGTGTTGCGTGCAGGTAAGCAAGCCGTCGGTGCCGTCTGTGGGTGCCGTTTTGCGCGTCTCCATGACGGCGTCAAACAAGTGCTGTCAACGATCTCTGATCAAAAGAAAAGAAGCCTTGACAATGAAGGCACCCTTGATTCTTGGTGGAAATCATGGGGTTCGTGTAACACTTGGCACACCACCGGTGTTGACCTGCAGGTACGCCGCAAAGACACAACGACCATGCATCAGTAAAGGCCGTCGCACCACCGTCTGGTCCACGCGCGCGTACCCGGCGTCGGTCCTGTTGGTGAGCCGAGTATTAGATCGTGATTCACGTGTAAGACTAGCGTGATTTTCTATCAGAAGAAACAACGTTTTTTTAAAGAGGGCTGCTACGGGTCCATCGACGGATGCTTATTAAACATCCGCCACCTCGATAGTCGTCCGATCTACACGCACAACCGTCTGATCCCCGTTCGATCCGCGCGCGGGACTCCGGCCGGCAATCAGTGATTCGTGAAACGACGGGCAAGTTGCAGAAACATTCACTTTGTTACAAAAAATAAACTTTGGACTCATTAATTCCTGAAACAAAGGCCGAGTTTCAGAAACCATCGTTTGTTGCGGATTTTATTTCCTTCGTCTTTCTGCAACAACAACCGTGTTGCAGAAATAATTCCTGAAACAGCCAACGGGTTGCAGAAACAATTTTTCAAACTCCTGAAACAATAGTCGCGTTGCAGAAACAACGACCGAGTTACAGAAAACTGGAGAGGGGATGAATGGCTGCAAGGTTAGAGGAGAGAGAGAAGAAGCACAAGGAAAGAGACGCGAAGTGACACCTACGGAGCGAGGGCTGACCCAGGGCGAGGTTGGGCGAGCCAGCGCAGCGATGGACGGCGCAGCGGCCGACGGCCATGGAGACGTTGTTGCAGGAGCATGTCGGTGAATCATGCGTCACTTGAAAAAGTGATTTGAGGTGAGCAAGGCATGCAGTTCCGCATCGCAGCCTCGCCTTGCCTCGCCTTGCCACAAATACCCCTTGAAATCCCTTGCAATGGAGCAACACCGAGGTGCAACTTGGATTTACCACCATTTGCTTGCTCGGTTGCTCCCTTACAGCTTAGATGAGGTCAGGTGATGGGTGGTGAGGAGATATGGGAGGAAGGAGAGATGGAGATGATGCAGGAAAGGATAAGACGCGTGGATGTGCAGCAAGAAGATAAGGTTGAAAAAGATAAACATTATGATGAGACCTGTGAGGACACGCGTCATTTAATCGAGGAGGTCGACGTCTCGCCGTTTTATCTGCCGGATGAACCCGATCATTTTCCTTTTTTAAATTATTTTTTGAGACAGAAAACAACGTTTTCCATTAACCGAACCAAACAACTCAGCAATATCGCTGGCTCCAAGTCCATGCACAAAGCCAGGACCTTGATCCTGCCACACCGCTGGGGATGCAAGGCCACCAAACGCTGCTAAAGCGTCAGAATTCAGAAACCCTATTACATGCCCTGGGACGACAAGAGAAACCCACTTGGGTGAAATTTAAACTAGCAAAACATCTGATTTCTTTGAACGGGATTCCGTTGGCTGACAAATCACCATCATTGGAGACGATCGAGCGCTTCTACCAGGATCTTGGAGTCTGACTGCACTTGCACCTTCCACATTCCCCAGGCTTGAGCTGCATATATACAAGCTTTGGAGGCACGTTGTTGCTTCTGCTTGCTTGGAGAGGATCGCTCACATACGCAGTATGTCCAGCACTAGCACCAACTGGACAACCACCATGATCTCTCAGTATGAAACCCCAACCACCATGGTAGAATTTTCCTTCATACTTCCAGTCTTGGATTAGGGGGTTCTATTGTCACTCTGCACCTGGTTACTTGATTTATCTATCATTCAGCACATGACCACAAAAGTTTTTTTTTTTTTTTGAAACGGAGGCAAAAGATTTGCCTCATCGAATTAATTAAGAAGAGAGCAGTACAGATTTATGGTTACGGCCACTCAGGCCAAAATAGGAAACATGTTAAATACCTCCCGGGAAAAAGTTTCCAAGAGACTTAGCTCCAGCTTTTATCCATAATTGTGCCTCGATCTTAATAGAAGCAACAACGTGGGTAGGTAAGGATGCCTTGTTTTGAAATACCCTGGCATTCCTCTCGTTCCAAATTACCCAGCATATTAGCATCTTCAGAGATTTTAAGGCCTTTTTGCGTGTGCTGGTGGCTAGGCCATCAGCATTCGAGCACTTCTGGACAGACGGGAGATCTGCCCATGAGTTGGTCTGTGAAGGAATCCCCAGCCAGTCATTGATTGAGTTTCAAATCCTGACCGAGTAGCGGCATTTAAAAAATAGATGGGTAACAGTTTCCGGTTCTCTTTTGCAAAGCTGACAAAGGCCACAATTTGGCCATCCTCTACGGGCTAGTCTATCCGCTGTCCACACTCTGTCTTGAAGGATGAGCCATGAGAATAATTTAATTTTAGGCGGCGCCCAAATCTTCCATACCATCCTAGGCATGTCTGATTTAATTAACCCCGCAAATTGCATCCTGTAAGTTGTGGCGGCGGAGTAGCATCCATCCGCCGTGAATTTCCATCGAATGGCGTCCTCCACGTCCGTCTGTAATTGGACCTCCTGGACCTTGCTCCATAGCTCCACAAATTGTTGTATTTGGACAACAGACAGCCCTCCCTGTATGTCGACGCGGCCAATCCAATCATTGTTTGACAATGCGTGTGCCACGTATGCCTTCTTGCGCTTGGAGAGGGCGAAAATGTCCGGTGCCACATCTTTTGGTTTCTGCCCTTGCAACCAAGGAGCAAACCAGAAGCTGGTCTTCTTGCCATCTCCTATGGTCACCGTCGTCGTGGAGTAGAACAAATCCGTGTCGTCGGCATCGCAAGGAATGTCGAAATCAACCCAAGCCCTTTGGGGGTCCACCCACTGGAACCATAGCCATCGTAGTCTGAGAGCTTTAGAAAACTTATCAAGATCGAGAATCCCCAGACCTCCCAAGTTCAGTGGTCTGCACACCAGCTTCCAGTTGACCTTGCATTGTCCTCCAGACATCGTGCTGGTGCCTGCCCACAGGAAGGCTCGCTGAATCTTGGTGATGTCCATAAAGGTCCCGGCTGGAATGTTGAGCGTTGTGATGAAGTATATGGCCAGGGACGATAGCACGGATTTAACCAGGGTGGATCGTCCAGCGATGTTAATGTTCCTGCTTTGCCAAGGAGGGAGTTTCCCTGCCACCTTGTCCACCAAGAATTGGCAGTCCGACTTCTTGAGATTATGTGTGGAAAGCGGGAGGCCCAGGTAACGCAATGGGAATCCAGTTCTGGTGGCAGGGAAACTTTGGAGGATGTCCTCCAGATCAACGTGCGCGCAATGAATGGGTGCAACAATACTCTTGCTGGGATTGGCCATGAGGCCGGTAACCTCCTCAAAGCTGGTCAGGATTGTCGCTAGGTTCTGGATGTCCTCCTTGATAGGAGCAATGAATATGGCCGCGTCATCAGCGTAGAGGGAAGTGCGCATTGCTGCAGCCCGTCCACGGAGGCGGTGAAGAAGGCCAATCTTCGTGGCCTTATCCAGCAGCTGCTGTAAGGGGTCGATTGCGATGACGAATAGGAGAGGAGATAGTGAGTCTCCCTGTCGTAGCCCTCTACCCAGATGTATTGGCTCACCCGGAATCCATTAATGAGTACACGCGAGGATGATGTGTCCCAGATGGCAGTAACCCAGTTCCTGAATCTGGCACGGAAGCCTCGCCGCTGAAGTAAGTCCAATAGGTAGTCCCAACGAATGGAATCAAAAGCCTTCTTGATATCTAATTTTAGCAGCAAGGAAGGGGTCTTGGTCCGATGAAGGCGTCGAATGAAGCCTCTCACAAACATAAAGTTATCATGAATGCTTCTTGATTTGATGAAAGCGCTTTGGGAGCGAGATACTAATTCATTCATGAAGGGGGCCAGCCGAGTTGCCATGATTTTGGACAGAATCTTGGTGAATGCATTGATGAGACTGATGGGGCGGAAATCTGTTATGTCTTCAGCGCCTTCCTTCTTAGGCAGTAACACAATGTTGGCTGAGTTCAGCCAATGAAGATGTGTGGTTTGGAGATTTGAAAAGGAGTTCACAACATTCATCATATCCTCCTTGATTATTACCCAACAAGACTTGAAGAAAGCTCCTGTGAAACCGTCTGGACCCGGCGCCTTGTCACCTGGCATTTGCGAGATGGCGATGAGAACCTCGTTCTCTGTGAAATTGTCACCCAGACTGGATAGATCACACTGATTGAATTGAAGGACCTCCCAATTAAGGTCTTTGGATCGATTTGGCCCTTTTTGGAGGATCGGAGTGAAGTGTTCTTGAGCAATCTTTGCTTTTTCCTCATGAGAGGTTACCCACCCTGGACCAACTTTTAGCCTGTGGATGTAATTCTTCCTCCGTCTCGCATTAATCCTTTGATGGAAATATTTGGTATTAGCGTCCCCAACCTTCAAATTCTTCATCCTTGCACATTGCTTTTTCCTCGTTCGTTCAAGCACGGCCAGGCTAATGACTCTCCTCTTTAATCTAGCCCTCAAATTTGACTCTTGTTGTGAAAGAACTCTCGAGTCTTGAGCCATGCCAAGATGAAGAATGACATGCAAAGCCATGTGAAGCTGAATTTTTGCATCGGAGAATAGTTGGCTGCTCCAACATTTTAGCATGTGGGCTGTTTTGTGCAGTTTGTGAAATAAAATGTGGTAGGGCTCGACATGATCAGTTGGCTTTGCCCAAGCTTCCTGCACTGCCGTCTTGAATCCAAGCATTGAAATCCAGAAGTTTTCGAACCGAAAAGTTCTTGGACGCTTTGGTCCGGTCCATGCGCTTGAAACAGGAGCAAAGGGCAGTAGCGATGATGAGAGCGCATGTAGAATATGGCCTTGAAAGGAGGTGTCCCACTCTGAGTTGCAAAAGAAGGAGTCTAGTTTGCTCAGACCACAAAAGTTGGGTTGGGTTGTGTTGGGGCTCCAGGATTCTTCTTGTTTCTCGTATCCCACCCACCACGCCCAAAGCATCATTATATACATTTAACTTTCTTCTCACTCGGCATTTGGAGAATTTGTTAGATCAAATCTTTTGGGACCTCACACAATAGAAGACGAGAAGAAGCGGGGGTTTAACCTCCTTTTTCAAAAAGACAGTAGAAGACGGTCTCTGTCTGCACTGGATCAGCTGCATCTCATGCCACACCGCTTTGACAAGTTTACATTCCAGGAACACAGATGTGCACCATCCTCGTTTTGGCGACAACACATTGGGAATAAAGCTTCATTCTCCATACCCCTTCTTTCAATACTCCATCCATGAGGGAGGCTATTATCTGCCCATCTCCATAGAAATTGTTTCACCTTGCCTGGGCAATGACTTTTTCCAGATCGCGCGCTAACAGAGTCAAATTTATTGGCCTGTTTGCTGCTTTCCTCGACTTGTTTTTTCGCTTTAATCTGCATTATGTATGTCCCATTGCATATGATATGCTGGCTTAACTGAGAAGAGGCCTTTTGAAACAACAATGTCTTGGATGACATTTTGGTTAGCCGCGCGCACACGCCCTGATTAGTTAACAGCGTTCGTGCCAATGTGTCACGCATGCAGCAACGCCTCCGTGTATGGACAATCTGCTTCGACCGCCGTGACGCTCACTCGACTCGCCGGAGCGGTGAGCAGGCAGGCGTCGCCGTCGCATCGTACGTCCAAGCCAAGCCAGCAGTCGTAGACAGGACACATGCATGGCTGTGCGCCGCTCCATTCCCGGGCACGACACACACGATTCGGATGCCAAACCCGTCCGATTCTCCGATGAGTTGCGTGCGTGCGCACACGAACCCCCCGGCCGACGGCGACGCTGAAAGCGACCGTCCGGGCGTCGCCAGCCACCGCCGTGTCCCCCTAAACAACGGCCGCCGGGCCACCACCGGAATTTTTCTTGTGGCGGAGACGGGCGGTGACCCGTCAGCACGCACCAGCCCCGGCTCCGTCGCTCGCCGTGGCATCTGTCTCCTGGGCCTACACGTTCCTTTCCTCCGTGGCATCCCTATCCACAGCCCTTGGTAAGCCGCTCCCGTCACTCACTGCCGGCCGGACTTGGTGGCCACGGTATGATGAAATTACGTGATGTATTGATCAGCTGCAATTGCACGTATATATGTAATGTGTAAGATGGGTCATATGACCTTAATCATACAAGGCACTAGGAGGCCATCTGATCCCGAACAAAATGAATAGTATCAAGCTTAATTTAGTTGGTGCGGCGATGATGAACCGGGTTGGCGGAGAGGTGGATGGCCGAGGCGTTGTCGCAGTAGACCACCGTCGTGTTGTCATTAGCCATGGTGTGATACTCAGCATCAGCGCTGGACCGTGAGACCGTAGGCTGCCGCTTGGACGACCACGAAATGAGTGATGGACCAAGGAAAACACAGTAACCCAAAGTGGATCGACGGGTGTCGGGTCGGCCGGCCCAGTCAGCGTCGGTGTAAGCGGTGAGGTCGGTGGTGGCGGAGGCGTACAACATGATGCCAAGATCCACAGAGCCACGATCCGCTTGACGGAGGCCCAATGAACATCCCGAGGAGCATGCATATGAAGACACACCTGTTGGACGGCATACTGAAGCTCCGGTCGAGTAAGGGTAAGGTACCGTAGAGCACCAACAATGAAGAGGTAGAAGCAACATCGAAAGCAGGATAACCATCAGTAGTAGAGAGCTTGGCCTTCGTGTCGATAGACGTGGACGCAGATTTGCAATTAAGCATTCCAGCACGATCAAGGAGCTCATGAGCATACTTCCGCTGGTGAAGGAAGAAACCATCAGGACTACGCACCACCTGAACACCGAGGAAGTATAGTGCAATGGACCAAAGTCCTTGATGGCAAACTCAGCACGAAGACGGTCTGTGAGCCGACTCAGAAGTCCACGTGTGCATGCCGTCAGAATGATGTCCTCGATGTAGAGGAGCAGATACGCAGTATCGGCGCCCTAGTGATAGAGAAACAACGAAGCATTGGAGCGTGTAGAGCGGAATCCAAGATGATGAAGAAACGCCGCGAAGCACTCGTACCAGGCACGAGGAGCTTGCTTAAACCCATATAAGGAGCATGAAAGCAGGCACACGTGATATGGATACGTCGGATCAACAAACCACGTAGGTTGCTGACAGAAAACCTACTCCTGGAGATGATCATGTAAAAAGGCGTTGGAGACGTCCATCTGATGTACCGGCCAGGCACGAGAGACTGCAAGCTGTAAAACAGTGTAGATCGTTTCGGGCTTAACAACCGAAGCGAAAATGTCAGCGAAGTCGACGTCATCACATTGACGGAAGCCACAAAAAACCCAACGCGCCTTGTAGCGGTCAAGTGTACCATCAGGACGGAGCTTGTGCTTGAAAATCCACTTTCCGGTAATCACGTTGGTGTGCAGGGGTCGGGGAACAAGATGCCAAGTTTGGTTCCGCTGCAAGGCATCAAACTCCTCCTGCATCACAGCCGCCCAGAGTGGATCACGGAGAGCAGCTCAAACGGAGGACGACAAGGTCGATGGCGCAGAGGTGGATGCCGTGCAGACGTACTCATCCGGAGCATACTGCGAGCTCGAACGAAAGACGCATGCACGAGCGCGGGTAACCGAACCAACCGAAGGACCGGAGGGACCAACCGCATGTGGCGTTGATGATGCGCTGGAAGGCGTCGAGTCCGTGGGCGAGGCCGGCCCGTCAGCCACGGCGGCACCTCGGTGTGCGATGAGACGGACGAGGCCACAGGCGATGCCGACTCATCGGACGACAGAGGCGCCGAGGCGGGTGAAGCCGCATGCAAGGCCAGGCCCGAGAAAGCCTCCGCGGAAGAGGAGCCCGAGGCGGTGCTGGAGAGCACGACACCCAAACCAGAGGAGGCCGCGGCCGGGGAGCCGTGACGCGACGCAAAATAGGGGGCGGGTCGAAGGCCGCACGTCGTATTCCTTCCTGAAGGCACTATCTCGTCGCTCACGGTGTCCCCGGTATTGGCTCGGTAGATGTTGGTGTTCCTGTTAGTTTGGCATCACCACTTTTGGTTTGGATTTCGTTGGTTTAGTTGTGTTGTATCCTCTTTACGGGCCAAGCATCCTTTGTTTCTCTGCTCCGGGCACCATATTCACGCCTGTCCGCGTTCGTGTCATGTGTTGTATCCTTATGTACTCTTTCTACTCCTTCTCAATGGAATGATACGCAAGCATTGCGAATTCGCGAGAAATAATGTGAACTGTAACCATAAACATGCGGAAGTCAGCAGTCCGTGTAGAGGACACATGATCATGCGCCCCCACCTCCGTGGTTCAACCCTACCCGTGAGAGAGAGAGAGATGGAGGGAGGGAGGGAGTGAGGGAGAGTAAATCAAGATTAACATGCTGTACATATGCACTAACGTGTAGCATAGGAAAATGGATATGAGATCGAGTCGTCGGTGCAGCTTACTCAGTCTATGGTAACCTCGGGAACTCTTGTGTTAATGGGGAAAACAACTCTTGCCAGGAAACCCACGCTTGATTCTACATGGAAATAATGGATTAGTATTATGAAAGAACGAATTGATCGAACTCACTCATTCCATTAATGATCGAAGCTAGGATTAAATACATGGGGAACAGTCGCCACGAACGGACGTGTCCGTCATGGGGGCGTGGGAAAACTATCGTGTCGGTTGGCTAACAGCCCGCACAAAGCGGTTTGTACAAGGGAGGATTATCTCCTAATTATTGTAAGTAGTTTGAATCTTGACACACCCCATAATCCTCGCTTGTCCTTGAGACCGATCATCCTTGAAATAATCTTCTTCAAAACCCTGTGAAAAAATTTGAGAAGAAAACATACAATATGCCATGAAAAACTCCTTCTAAAACCCAGTGGAAAAATAAAAAGAAAATGGCATATATCATCCATAGTTGCATTGATATTGCCTCCTTAAAAACCTTACAAGAGAAACCATTTCAAAAAACTCACAAAGAAAAAGAGTGCAATATAAAGATATATGATCTTGACGGGTTATATCCTAGGAGATTTCTACCCCTGAATTTTGAAAGTCTCGAACTCGTCTCATACCAATTCCATTTACATATTTATGAAAAAGAGAACTTGGTAAGGACTTAGTAAACATATCAGTGAGATTATCGCATGACTTCGATTGCAAAATACTTATCTCCCCTTCTCTTGCAGATCATGGTAATCAAATAATTTAGGAGAAGAATGATTTGTAATATTACTCTTAATATAACCTGTTTGCATTTTTGCAATACAAGCAACATTATCTTGATAAATAGTAGTGGTGATTTCAACGAACCAATCCCACTTGAACTTTGGATAAAGTTCATCATTCTGCGAAGCCATACACATTCGCATAATGCTTCAAACAAAGAAATTATCTCAGAATAATTGGTGGACATTGTCACTAAGGTTTGCTTTATTGACTTTCAAGAGAAGGTCGTACCTCCATGTAAGAAGACAAAACTAGTCTGTGATGTGGCATCATGGGGTTCTGATAAATATCCAACATCGCAATACCCCACCATGATTTTTTCTTGGTTTTTCTGATAGAACAAACCGAGATCTTTGGTGCCCTAAAGATATATGAAAATATTCTTCACACCAAACCAATGCCTTTTCGTTGGTGATGCATTGTATCTAGCCAGTAAATTAACTGCAAATGCTATGTCAGGTCTAGTGTAGTTTGCTAGATACATTAGTGCACCAATAGCACTGAGATATGAAAACTCTGGTCCCAATATCTCTTTATCACCACCCTCAGGCCTAAATGGGTCTTTATCTATATCAAGAGATTTGATGACCATAGGTGTTTTTGACGGGTATGCCTTATCAATATTGAACTTTTACAATATCTTTTGGATGTAAGCAGACTCATGAACATGTATTCCTGAAGAAAAAATTTCAAGTTACAAACCAAGACAAAATTTGGTTTTACCCAAATCTTTCATCTCAAATTCCGTCTTCAAATGATTACTTGCCTCATGTATTTCTCATATAGTCCCAATGATGTTCAAGTCATCAACATACACGGAAATTATACAAAATCCATTAGTGGATTTCTTGATGAACATACATGGGCAATCAATGGTGTTTGAGTAACCCTTCTTCAGAAGCAACTCGCTTAGTCGGTTATACCACATTCTGCCCGACTGTCTCAAGCCATATAACGACTTCAGCAGATTTACCCAATACATATTGCGGTTAGCTTTCGGATGTGGAATCTTAAGTCCCTCGGGAACTTTCAAATAGATATCCCTATTCAGTGACCCATATAAATATGCAGTCACCACTTCCATCAATTGGATATACGAATTCATTTGTACTGCCAGTGATATCAAGTATCGATACATGATTCCACTCATCACAGGAGAATATGTTTCATCATAATTGATGTCATATTTTTGTGTAGACCCTTGTGCTACAAGTGTTGCCTTGTATCTCACCATCTCATTGTTTTCGTTCCTTTTACGAACAAAAATCCATTTTGCCCCACGGGGAAAATATTATGAGGAGTAGGTATTGCTGCAGTAAATACCTTTCTCATCGTGATTCCTCATAACAATCGAGTCAAGATGTATCGATGTCCCAACACCAATATTTATGTGCATAATTGAGCTGGGTACTTGATGCATAACATTCTTTACGTCTCTTTCAACACTAGGTTGAATATCAACTCACGATTGACCTGCATTTACTGTTAGATGGATCATCATTTCCTGCGGACGCTTCTTAGAAGCCTTGTCCTTTTTAGTCTAGCTTTCTTCCCCCACAAAAAAAAAAAAAAAACGAGCATTGCTATTGCTAGCATTAAAAGGTGGTTGCACGCCCGTTAGGTACACGCGAGCCCGACGTGTACAACTATCTCGATAGCCAAGGAAACCATGCATGCTTCACGTGTGCAACTCTCTCGATTTTCAATCAGAAGAAACGACATTGCCCACGCGCCTGAATTAGTTAACATCGCTCGTTCGATTGTTGGAGTACAGCGTACCAAAAACAAGAACGCCTCCGTGTACCGGAAGTCTTGTTGGTCCGCCGTGTCCGTGTCACTCATCCGGCTCGCCGGAACGGAGAGCAGGCGCCGCCGTCACATCGTACTAAGCAGTCCGGAGCAGACAGGACACATGGCCGAAGAAAGCGACCGTCGGGGCGTCGCCAGCCACCGCCGTGTCCCCGGCCCTAAACAACGGCCGCCGGGCCACCACCGGGATTTTTCTTGTGGCGGAGACGGGCGGCGACCCGTCAGCACGTACGATCTTTCGCCGTGGCCTCTGCCTCCCTGGACGTACACGTTCCTTTCCCCCGTGGCGTACGCATCCGCAGCCCCAGCCAGCCACCGTGGCGTCCCATTCAAACCGCTCCCGTCACTCGCTGCCGGCCGGCCAGCAGAAATCTTTGGACAAATCTAGAAGAGGAGCTCAGCATTTTCTTTGTGGTGGTGCCGGACGTTTCTATGTAAGAAATCCGTTGGAGGAGGGAAAAAGATCTGAAATGTGGTGCTGGTGCACAGCAGTATCTTAACCCATCATGGCACGCAAGTTGGGGAGCGGCAGGCAAGGCGGCTCTCACTTGCCAATGCCAAGTGGGACGGATTACTCTAGCCGTTTCAGGCCAACTTGGCCGGCTGGATTTTTCCGGGCCGCCCGTTCATCCTCAGTCGGTAAGGCCAACTTCTACTCACGATCCTGAACGGACATCCATTTCGTTCGATTTTATATGATTGAAGCGAGCAAAAGGGTGACGTCTGGTCCACTCTATGTTTGCGTCGACCGTGCGTCCGACGAAAGGACGCGTTTTGTCGGACGACCTGAATTTTCCACAGAGATATAGGGGCTGTTTGGTTCCCAGTCTAAGGTTGCCACGCCTAACTTTAGTCATGCCACAATACCTTAGGCATGTGTTTGGTTCATTATCATATTTGTGGCTTGCCACACTTTTTTAGTTATATGGTCCACATGTCATACACTTAATTTTTTGCCAAATCTTGCCACACTTGTGTTTATTTTGTTAGCCACACTTTTTGTGGCAGCCACACTTTGCCTAAGGTTAGTTGTGGCAAAGTTAGTCATGAACCAAACATACCCATAGAGAACCGACATTGTCGCACCGTGGTTGTAGTTCATGCCATCCGTCAATCTTTGAGTTGATCTTGCTCCTCGGCTTCTTCACCACATCCCCATCCCCCAGCCACGCCCACCAGCCCTTCTTTCTTCTTTAGAGCAGCATATTGATCTTTGAGCATTTTTTAGCACGAAGGCGCTTGCTCGGCTTTAAACTAATGCCCTTACAGATCCACCAAGTCAAGTACTCCCTCCGTTCCTAAATATAAGTCCTTTAAGAGTTCTCATTAGAAAACTACATACGGATGTATATAGACATATACTAGAGTATAGATTCACTCATTTTGCTCCGTATGTAGTCTCCTAGTGGAATCTGTAAAAAGACTTATATTTAGGAACGGAGCGAGTACAACACAAGAAAAGTGATACATGCCATAGACAAGCAGGCGACGCAACGCCAAGACATAGCCAAAACACATGACTAGCGGGGCTCCCAGACGATGGTCTTCCTATGTCGCTCGACGCAACTCAGTGCACCGCGGTCGTACCCTTGCTATGATTGATCAAAGAGAAGGCCACAAATGTGATAGCGAAGGACATAAGATACAACAAACATGAACGTGGCATAGTAGTGGAAGAGGAAGAGGTCATACCAACTTGAAAGTGCATTATATCGACTTGAGGGGGGGGGGGGTTGGGGGTGAATAGGCGATTTTTATTAATTCGTCACCGAGGAAATTTCTTGTGAGAAAAGTCCTCAGTCACGAACTGAGTGCAACGGATTTAGTACTCAAACAGATGTGCAATACAACAAAAGCATAGTCATCAGAGGGAAATGAAATGTTCGGATTGCACAAGTAGCGTGATCAGGACAAGCAGGTAAGGAATAAGTTAAGTGAAGAATTTGGTGTGAGGAATTTGACAAAGTCTTCAGTCAAATTCTTCAAACAATAAAGATCAAATTTGTCAACATACAATTGAGGAAATGAAATGGTTGAGGAATTAGAACCCGGTGCTCGATGAAGACGATGATTTGATGACCCAGTTTCAACTTCTGTGACAGTCATACGTCTGGTTTGAAGCGGTTTGGTATTTTGAAAGTGAGTATCAGTTTTGATCAGTCATTATCTTTGAGCCTTTGATAGTGAGTTGGTAGAATAATTTCTCATTTCAAAATTCCCTTGCTTCATCCTTTCCTCTTCGAAGAATATATGTTCCTTTTGTGATTTTTTTGTTTCTGATCCTGAAGAGGAGGTCCCTGCACCCCTCTTATGGTTCATGTCCTTTGTGGGAAAATTAATGTCATGCCTCGCTCTTTGGTGTTGAATCAAATCTAGCACAGAATCAGATGTTACATCATTACGATTGTGAATATGGTTATACAATTGTTTAAGTTCCTTGTTTGAATTCGTGGATTTTTTGTTCTCTAGTTTGTGGATAGTTATCCTTCATTCAGATGTTTTGGTTGAATAAAACGAGATCAACACATTTGTCTTCGATCCTCTAAATAACAGCCTTGTATGATATTTTTGTCATCTAGATTTATATAAATGATTATGTTATTATTGATAGCAATTGCTCATAACTAGATCCCTTTTGTGATTGATTAGTAGTTGATTTTTTTATTTTCTTCTTAGTACTTCTGGGCGTCCTTCTCTTGAAATACCATTTAAAAACATGCCTATCAAATCTCCAGTTACAAATACCAGTCCCATGTGATAGAAGGAGACGTCACCAACCAACTGGATGATTAATTCCTTGTGCTATGCTAATGAAGGCATTAATCAAGGTCATGTATGTATTATACTCACCGTAAATGTGCACAGTGCCACCAAAAGTGTTGGGTGCGGCACCGCAAAACAAGACCTTAGTTGGCGCGCCCCAGCCCCTAGTTTATACCAAACATTGATACTTTGTTACAATTAGGGCTAAATTTGCTCACATGTGATATCACTCACTACAATTTTCTATTACACTATCAAAATCAGCATAATACTAATACACCTAATATTGAAAAAATCATTTAAATATAATTTTAACTTGGACCGTGAAAAATAGAATTAGTTTAAGTTTGAATTAAAAAATGTAAAGAATGTGACTTTCTTGTCCTATTTCGGGGACAATGCACTTCAAAATCTATTGTTAAATGGAATTGTTTTATCTTACAGAAAAATAAAAATGAACATAACCGCATATCTTCATACAAGAATGTTATGTCACTTTAGTGAATTACAAATATATGTATATTCTTGTACTTCTATAATGTTTAGGTGTTAGTATATAGAGGAGATAAATATGAGTATTTTAAACATACAATTCTAGAATCCACGAGGCCTTTTTCCTCGAGTTGTTAAGTTGTTTGTTTATCGTTTCTATAATGATAATATATATATTTTATGTTATGCGGTTCAATAACCAGGTGTATCACATGAGTAATTCACACTTCATCATGTAAATACATCATTTAACTTGACCCACAACAATTTTGTGTAGTTTTTTGGGTTTTCTTCACAGTCTGCACCTGTACTTGGTTAATAGTAACACTTGCAAGAAATAGCCAAGAAATTCGTCATCATTTTTTCCTGGTTTGGTCTACATTTGAATCTTGAGACACAATAACAAAATTTATCAAGGGAAATGATATAGGGTTGGTGAAAACCAACAAATTAATAAAAAAAATATTGGTATATCATTGATATAGAAACTTAAAGGTGAAAATATAAAGAAATGCCAATTCTAAAAGAGCTTTATTTAGATAAACTTCCGAGAAAGGAGCATGTACGTCTCACCTTAACTCGCCGAAAAGGTTGGAGTTCTACTATTTACTACATACATAAAGAGGGCACATTTGGTGCAGTAGGCTTTGTGGTGCACCACTTCACCTAGACCTAGGGCTCCCGGCGCCGACAAACACTACAGAGGTTCATAAATATTCTTAAACTTTGTGGGAACATAGATGCACCGTGTATAAGTTAGCCCACACCAACAAAACTAGTAGAACGCCCGTGCGTTGCCATGGGCCAACAAATGGATCTATCACGAGCCCCTCAACGTCAGCTCTTCAATCATAGTGTCAATACTTCGCTATGTTGTCATGCCAATCCAAATCCGACTGGTGTTCCCTCCAAGTCTAGAAAATTGTTGATTCCCATCGTACTGCTTGGCTTCAATCTACATTTCCACCCGGCTCAAATTAACATGTGTTTTCTCCAAGTTCGCCAAATTTCCATAGGCATTTCCATCATCCCTAACTTGAATGTCTTCCAACATTCGTCATACACTCCCTCTAAAAGTTCTGTCAAATTAAACAACTTTCCCATATAATTTTGCAATGTACAACAAAAATCCCAAATTGATGTCATACAATATCCCCATGATTGGTTTAGTTAAAATAGCAATCGGGATGCGATGCTAACAATCTATCACCAGTTTAGTAAATAATATGGCATGAAAACTAAAGCCAAAACTAAGAATGGACTAAATAAATTTAATACTTCAAATAATCAAAGAAACTAATTTATGTTCTCAATTTAGGTGTCAATTATACCTAAATTGCTTATGCCTTGCAACATGGACGTATGTATTGTTGTGGTTCAACATTAACTATGTCAAATACTCATATTTTAATGAAACATGACCAAGCTTTTTGTACCATAAAATCATTCTTCTTCTTCGGCCACTATTCTCTCCTCTTGAATCTAAGCAACTATTGTAAAACCAATGACTGGATTTTGATAAAGCACCATTTATCAAAAAAACATATAGGGGTAAATTTCATTGTATATAACTCAAACAAAGCCAACTAAGTGAAGAAGTTAAGGAGGAACAAAATAGGCGTCAAGTAATTAAGCTCTACTTATACTATTATACAACTGGATGTTATGTGTGTGGTGCAATACTATCACAAATCAAGTAGTTGTTATGATTTTGTGAGTTATTTGGAGGTCACATCTTAAGTGAAGTTTGAGTTAACTTCTCCCAAGCACTCCTTTCTCCTTATTTTTTTGCTCCCATGAGCTCTCCCTTCCTACTATATAGTTAAATTAGTCCAATAGTACCACTATTTTTTAATAACAAGGAAATTTTAGTATAATAAGTCAGTATCTTCACAAAATTTCAGTGCGAGGGTATATTTTAATAGGTTTAGAAATAATTCGGTAAAGCCAAAATTTCAATGTCCCTAGAAATTAGTAACAACCCTCTATTTGTCACCATTTACAATTTTTTTAGAAATTATTAACAAACTATGCCTAACAATAACAAATTAATGCTAGCCATGAACAAAAGATATTTACTATGTATTATTTTTGTTAAGTGGTGTGGCTAGGAGGCCAGAAAATAAGAGGGAAAATGATAAAGGTAATTCCGAGAATGTCAAAAATCCAGCTTGGTAGCAAAGGCTTGTGTCAAATGCTTCCAACACAATGTTATGTATTCAAAAAACATGGCCATTTAATTAAATTCTGTTTTCTATAAATGTGAATAGATAAAAAATAGAGGATGAAAAATTCTATAATGTTACCATGAACCACATGGCAAGAACCAATGAACAAGTGCTCCGTATGGCACTGTCCTTAGATGTCGCATAAACAAATGCATTAAAACATGAAAAAAAATACTAAGACATAGTTGTCCTGTTCATTGTTTTAAAAAATACTTTCCCTCCAGTTCCAAATTGGGAGTTGCAAAGCACTAATAACAACTTCAGATAAAGGACCAGGTGCAGGTAGTGGATGAATAAGTAACAGGGTTGAAAAGTTGAGGAATTATTGTGTGGAGTGTGGCAGACTGGAGCTGATTAGAGAACTTGCAATAGTGGTGTCCGGGATGCGAGGTTCCGGACGAAGGGTGGAGAGCAACACCAGGTCTCAGCTGCTTCGATGGAGCCCGCAGAACTCGTCCGCAGGCATGCGAACCCCTGTCAACACACAAAGCATGTTCTGGGCACATTGCACTCCAAATACACACACACACACACCCACACCCACACACACACATCGTAAAATGAAATAGCATAGCTGCTAACTTGTTACTGGTTACAATATGAGAAATAAGATGTTGTGTTGATAGTAGATGCCCAAAATAAATGGGTTTGCCTTCCTTATGCAATCTTTTAGGAGCAGGGTGAAGTGGCCAGGCACAGCGGGCCGGACGCAATTCATGCAAATGAATTTCATCTACGTTAATGTTGTGCACACCCTTTTTGGTTCATGTGTGCTAGTCTAGAAAGATCAAAAAGCTCAATCTAGTGGGATCAAAAATTATGAGGCCAAGTAAAATAGCACAAGTATGGCCTAACATGAAATTCATGACACCATGTTCTCTGCCTCATATCGCTCTTATCAAATAAGGACAAGGGCAAGGAACATACCTGTTCTTATGTGCAAGGGCAAAAAATATAAGACTTAATGTGCTCAGCAACATAAACTTCTAAAAAATCTATCAAGTGATGTCATCCAAATACTTATCTGTAGCAACTAATGATCATGCCATCTAAGAAACTTACGAGCAAAAGAGTAGTAGTACATAATAACTCACTGAGTGATAAAATAAAACAACCAAAATGCAGCTTCAGATCAACTACTGTCAAAGACTGGAAAATGTGAGTATGCAATGATAAGGTTGTTTGATCCAACATGCATTTTATTTTACACCAGCACATGATAAGGCCCACCTCATTAGAATGGATATAAATTCTATGAATTCAAAAGGACTAAGCACTTGCGCATTGGCAAAAAGCTTGCATGGCGTAAGACACAAAACCATGAGATATATTACAATAATTTCACATCTTAGAATTTAAAGAAATGTAGAAGTAAGATAAATAACTTAATGATCCACACGGAAGAGTACTGAATGTTGAGATTTGATTTCCCGTATTGCAATGGTCCGCTATGGTCCTGCATTAACATGTGTATGACAGCAAAATAAGAGTGTCTCTTGGAAAAGAGTGTACTGAAATTAAATCTAACTTTTCTCCAAACTCGTAAGAACATAAATTTGTAAATGTATCCATCCAAACTCCTAAGGAAATCAAGAACGAAGTGGACACAAACAATATCAGGATTACATGCATACCTCGAGCATGTAGGGGACGGTCTTGATACCCTAGTGTGGATGGTCGGGAAACCCGACCAGAGGAGGAATGTTAAACTGCATGTAGCAAATTCAGATAAGGAGGAACAAATTTACATTTGTTGGTAGAATAACATCTGAAGCAAACCAACATAGACCAAACGCCGCCTCGCCTAAGAACTCATCTAGGCCAACAATGGATTGAAGTACCCGCACATACAAACCGTACCAGTAATCAAACCAAAGCAATGGTGGCTAAAAACCATGGTGGGGTGACGCTAAGCGTCTACTGACCTCTCGATGCTGCGGTGGACAACGAAAACTCCCTTGTTAGCCACCGAACAATATACATACCTGCTCGCCCGCCCAGATCAACGAAAAAGAGAAAATATCACAGTAGAAGAACAACAACCATAAGCTTGAACCCCATAATTCCATGGTACAGTTTCTATTACTACTAAATAATTCAATGGGTCAATAGCACACATGGATAGCAATTTGTTGGGAAAAGGATAAACTAATAAACTAAAAATAAAATAAGTATGTTTATTAGTTCACGCTCAAAGATTATTTTACACTGACTTTGAAAGTAAACTAATAGTAAAATATACTACTTGTTATTTAAGTAAACTGATAGGAAACAAAATAAAAAATAATATATATTATCCCACAAAGCTTGTTATGATGTATGAACATTTACTGAAATTAGGTATTCACATGAACAAACAGGGACACTAATTTAGGTGTTATCTGAAAAAGATGCAAACCTACGTATCCAATTAGCATTTAAAAATTAAACTGGCATGAAAATAATCAGAATTTAGATGGTATTTTGATTCAAAATATCAGTTGGTACTCCCAACATTCTTTATGAATGTTTGTTGTAAATATACTCATCCAAAAAAAATACATAGGAAATAACTTTAAATATAAAGGCAGTTTATCCATTTGTTCACCTTAGCAATAGATTATTTGTCTGTTTTTCTCAAGGCAGTGATGCAAGTGCTCCGGGATAATGATTATCTGCATAATAATTTATCGTCTAAGCTGACTAAGAACATTAATGAGTAGAATAAATAGTTAGCCTGAACTTCTAGAAACCAATTTTATGAAAAAGATCCCTTCCATGTGAAAATATAATACTTACCCAATATTGATAGCTATCAGTTTTGTTACAGTCAGCACACAGAACTTAATTCCTGCCTGTGAGAGCTTTTGAATGCATTCTAGTACCTGAATTTAAATGCACATGCACACAAATAAAATATAATTATTTAATATTTATCATAATGCTTTTTAATAAAATGAATAGACCAGAAACACTACTAGGAAAAACCTTATAGGCAGGACCTCATTGCTAGCGTTGGAAAACATAAAACGCTGCTGCTAATTAGTAGTAGCACTTCTCCTGCTAAGCGCTACTACTAACACCTTAGCTGTAGCGCTGGTTATATATCCAGCGCTACTATTAAAGGAGGCCCAACGAGGTGCATAGACGGTAGCGTTAGTAGCAGCGCGCGCTTGTGTAAAGCGCTACTCATAAGTTGAATAGCAGTAGCGCTTTCCTTAAACGAGCGCTGCTGATACATATATCTTATCCACCTTATCCAACCTGCCGCACCTCCTACTCCCCTCTCCACTCCAATTCACTCTCCCCCGGCACCCCCCGTCGTCGTCCGCCACCGCCGTTCCCGTCGCCCGTCCTCCTCCTCCGCCGCCGCCGTTCCCGTCGCCCGTCCTCCTCCTCCACCGCCGCCGTTCCCGTACCCCGTCCTCCTCCTCCGCCGCCGCCGTTCCTGTCAACCGTCGTCCGCCGCCGCCGCCGTTCCCATCGCCCGCCGCCCGCCGCCGTCGCTCCTGGTTCTCCTCCTCCCTCCTCCTCCTCTCTCCTCCCTCCTCCCGTTCGAGTTCATCAATGTCATTCTTGTATATGTGAAATCAATATCTTTTTCCTTTCAACTTTTTGTATGGGAAATATGCTTCACTTTTGTGCTGCCCCTAGGTATATGAACTTAATCCTATTAGATATGCTATTGATATGAACTTGTAGCATATTGATATGACCCTAGGTATATGAACTTAATCCTATAAGATACTAGCGTCAATATAAGTATAATAGAAATATAAGTATACTGAGGATCACGACATCAGTCTTTTAGTGGTTATTCTTCGTTTATTTCCTTGTGCCACATTATATTTCAATATAAGTATAATGTAGTTTTTTTACTATTTTTAGTAAGTGTTTATTAGAAATAGTTTATTTAGTAAGTGTTTAATAGAAATATTTTAATCAGTGAGGGAGTGTGCACCATATATGAGAGAAGAAGAATGCCGACTGTAGTCGTCGGGGTCGCTTCTCCTTCTTCTTCTTGTGCTAGATATTTGTTATGCACTAGGGGAAGTAGGAGTAGCGACCATCATCGACGGTCGAAAAATCGGTGAGGGAGTGTCCACCATATATGAGAGAAGAAGAATGCTGACTGTTGTCATGGGGGTCGCTTCTCATCCTTCTCCTTCTGCTAGATATTTTTTATGCACTAGGGGAAGTAGGAGTAGCGACCATCATCGACGGTCGAAAAAATCGGTGAGGGAGTGTCCACCATACATGAGAGAAGAGTATCCATCATATATCGTTTATTTAAGTTCCTCAACCATATTTATTAAGTAATTTATGTCGTTTATTTAAAAATATTTGACAATTTATTTTCATCCCCTCTCGGCGATTCTCATTCTCCTAGGGTTAGCGCCACCGCCTCCGTCCACCTCCGAAGTCGCCACCGGCCACCTCCGACGTCGCCCCCGGCCACCTCCGACTTCGCCCTCGGCCACCTCCGACCCTGCCCCCGCACGGTACTACCACACTCTCGCTCGCCTCTAGTTCATACTACCTCAAACTTGCAAACATGCACAATCATATTTGGTTAATTTGTCATATGATGTTGTCATGAGCGTTGATCCCCTGAACATGAGCTAATTAGTTTTTGTCATATGAACTTGGTTAATTTGTCATATGATGTTGCCATGTTCTCTTGAGATGGCATATGTAATATTTGGTTAATTTGTCATATGATGTTGCCATGTCATATTTGGTTGAAACATTAAACAATAAGAAAAATTTCTCAGAGGAATTTGTCTCGACGTCGACGATGCCCATCCAGCATCCTCATCGTCGACTCGATGGTGACCACCTGCTTGATAGGCGCCAGCATGTGCGGGACTGGGCTCCGCCGGGCTGGCACTGGGAGGTGCTACCTTTCGGGGGGCGCACCTTGGTGCGGAATCCGGGTCTCATCGTTGACCCGGAGCTTCTTTGGTGGCGGTCACGTGGGCCATTATCGGTGACGAGGGAGCCGGCCCCCACGGAGGTGGTACGTCATCGTGTCAGGGAGGAAGACGAGCACGTCTATTGCTACATGGTTGGGTTGGATGCTAGGCTCTCCAATACCTGGTAGGTTCTCCAGGGACATCACCCGAGCTAGTATCCGGTGATGGTTCCTTATCTTTGGGTTGCCATCGCCTGCACCGTGAGGCGTCAACTGGATTATCATTAGTGATATTGTTATATGAGTATGAGTTATATGAGTATGCGTTATATGAGTATGAGCTATATGAGTATGAGTTATATGAGTAGGAGTTATATGAGTTATATGAGTAGGAGTTATATGAGTATGAGCTATATGAGTATGAGTTGTATGAATATGAGTTATATGAATATGAGTTATATGAGTTGTTAAATGAGTATGATGTTGGGGAACGTTGCATGGGAAACAAAAAATTTCCTACGCACACGAAGACCTATCATGGTGATGTCCATCTACACAAGAGATTTGGATCTACGTACCTCATACGTCTCAACCGTATCTATAATTTTTGATGGTTCCATGCTATTATCTTGTCAAACTTTGGATGTTTTGTATGTATTTTATATCTTTTTTGGGACTAACTTATTAACTCAGTGCGAAGTGCCAGTTCCTGTTTTTTCTGTGTTTTTGACCCTTTTCAGTAGAGAATATTAAACGGAGTCCAAATGGAATAAAACTTCCGAAAAGATTTTTTCCGGAACAGAAGATACGCAGGGGACGTGAGAACCAAGGCAAAGGCCACCAGGGGAGGCCACAAGCCCCCTAGGCGCGGCCAGGGGGCCCACGCCTAGCAGGCTTGTTGGCCCCCTATGGCTGGTCTGCCCTACCTCTTCCGCCTATAAATTCCCGAAAAATCCAAAACTACGGGAGAGATCATCGAAAATACTTTTCCGCTGACGCAAGCTTCTGTCTCCGCAAGATCCCATCTCGGGCACATTCTGGTGCCCTGCCGGAGGGGGATTTGGATACGGAGGGCTTCTTCATCAACACCATTGCCTCTCCGATGATGCGTGAGTAGTTCACCATATGCATAGACCTTCAGGTCCATAGCTAGTAGCTAGATGGCTTCTTCTCTCTCTTGGATCTTCAATACAAAGTTCTCCATGATCTTCATGGAGATCTATCCAATGTAATCTTCTTTGCGGTGTGTTTGTCAAGATCCGACGAATTGTGGATTTATGATCAGATTATCTATGAATCTTATTTGAGTTTCTTCTGATCTCTTATATGCATGATTTCATATCCTTGTAATTCTCTTTGAGTTGTGAGTTTTGTTTGGCCAACTTAATCTATGATTCTTGCAATGGGAGAAGTGCTTGGTTTTGGGTTCATACCGTGCGGTGACCTCACCTACTGACAGAAGGGGTAGCGAGGCACACATTGTGTGGTTGCCATCAAGGGTAAAAAGATGGGGTTTACATCATTGGTTTGAGTTTATCCCTCTACATCATGTCATCTTGCTTAAGGCGTTACTCTGTTTGTCATGAACTCAATACACTAGATGCATGCTGGATAGCGGTCGATGGGTGGAGTAATAGTAGTAGATGCAGAAAGTATCGGTCTACTTGTCTCGAACGTGATGCCTATATGTATGGTCATTGCCTTAGATATTGTCATGACTTTGCACGGTTCTATCAATTGCTCGACAGTAATTTGTTCACCCACCATAATATTTGCTATTTTGAGAGAAGCCTCTAGTGAACACTATGGCCCCCGGCTCTACTTCACATCATATTTTCAGCCTTACACTTTTACTTTGTTGCACTTTCCGCCTTCAGATCTCACTTTGCAATCAATCTTGAAGGGATTGACAAACCCTTTATAGCGTTGGATGCAAGCTCGTTTGTGTTTTTGCAGGTACTCTGGACACTTGGCTTGATTCTCCTACTGGATTGATACCTTGGTTCTCAAAACTGAGGGAAATACTTACTGCTACTGTGCTGCATCACCCTTTCCTCTTCAAGGGAAAAACCAACGCAAGCTCAAGAGGTAGCAAGAAGGATTTCTGGCGCCATTGCCGGGGCGGATCAAGTCAAGAATAGTCTCCCGTCAACGTGTCAATCTGTGGCACCGGGGATTATTCTAAGTGAAGCTCATCCAAGTAAGTGTCGCAAACTCATCTCTTGCGTTTACTTTTTTGCCTCTCGTTTTCCTCTCCCCCACTTCTGAAAAACAAAAATTTACAAAAATATTTGCCTTTTTCGTTCACCCTTTTATCTCGCTTGCTTTCTGTTCGCTTGTGTGCTTGTTTTCTTGCTGAAGTCACCATGACTGAAAACACCAAACTTTGTGACTTCTCGAATACTAATAATAATGATTTTATTAGTACTCCGATTGCTCCCGCCACTAGTGCGGAGTCATACGAAATCAATGCTGCTTTGCGCAATCTTGTTATGAAAGAGCAATTCTCCGGTCTTTCTAGTGAAGATGCCGCATCCCATCTTAATACCATCATTGAGCTTTGTGATATGCAAAAGAATAAAGATGTGGATAATGATGTGATTAAATTGAAGCTTTTTCCGTTCTCGTTGCGAGATCGAGCAAAACTTGGTTTTCATATTTGCCCATAAATAGTATTGATTCTTGGAACAAGTGCAAAGATGCTTATATATTCAAGTATTTTCCGCTGGCTAAGATTATCTCTCTCCGTAATGATATCATGAATTTTAAGCAACTTGATCATGAACATGTTGCAAAATCTTGGGAGAGAATGAAATTGATGATTAGAAATTGTGTCGCTCATGGCCTGAGCCTTTGGATGATTATACAAATCTTATGCGCTGGTTTGAATTTCGCTTCTAGAAATATCTTGGACTCCGCCTCAGGTGGAACGTTCATGGAAATCACATTAGGAGAAGCCACAAAACTCCTAGACAATATCATGACAAACTACTCTCAGTGCCATACTGAAAGGTCACCTACTAGTAAAAATGTACACGCTATAGAAAAAATTAACTCGTTGAGTGCTAAGATGGATGAGTTAATGAAATCGGTTGCTAGTAAACGTGCTCCTTTAGATCCAAATGATATGCCCTTGTCTGCCTTGATTGAGAGTAGCAATGAGAGCTTGGACGTTAATTAGGTTGCAAGGAATTTTGGCAACAACAATGCTTTTAGAGGAAACTATGTTCCTAGACCTTTTCCTAGTAATCACTCTAATAACTTTGGCAACTCCTACAACAATACTCATGGAAATTACAATAAATTACCCTCTGATCTAGAGAGTAGTATCAAAGAGTTTATCAACTCGCAAAAGATTTTCAATGTGTCCATAGAGGGAAAACTACTCAAAATTGATGATTTGGCTAGGAGCGTTGATAGAATGTCTATTGATATTTATGCTTTCAAAGTTAGATGTGCTCCTCCCAAGATCAATATGGATGAAACTTTGAAAGCTATGCGTGTTTCCATGAATGAGAGCAAAGAAAGAACCGCCCAAATTCGTGCTAGACATGAATGGCTTAAAAAGGCATGTTCTCGTGATAAGAATCACGAAGATCTTAAAGTGCTTGGTGTGACTCACATTGAATCCTTATTTTCTAGTGTCAAACCTAATGATGATGGGACTGGATATGAATCCACTTTGGTTGAAAAACGCCCCAATGATTCAGAGTCCATCTATCTTGATGCTAAAATCATTGAAAGTGGAGTAGAAGATATCAAAACTTTGAGTAGTAATGAAACTACTACTTTGGATTTCAAGGAATTAAATTATGATAGTTGCTCCTTGATTGAATGCATTTCCTTGATGCAATCCATGCTAAACTCTCCACGCGCTTATAGCCAAAACAAGGCCTTTACCGATCATATCGTCGATGCTATGATAAAATCTCTTGAAGAGAAACTTGAGTTGAAAGTTTCTATTCCTAGAAAGCTTCATGATGAGTGGGAACCTACTATCAAAATAAAGATCAAAAACTATGAATGCAATGCTTTGTGTGATTTGGGTGCTAGTGTTTCCGCGATTCCAAAGTCGTTATGTGATGTTCTAGGCTTTAATGAGATTGAGGAGTGCTCTCTTAATTTGCATCTTGCGGATTCTACTGTCAAGAAACCCATGGAAAGGATCAATGATGTTCTTATTATTGCAAATAGGAACTATGTACCCCTGGATTTCATTGTGCTTGATATTGATTGCAATCCTACATGCCCTATCATTCTTGATAGACCTTTCCTAAGGACTATTGGTGCTATCATCAATATGAAGAAAGGGAATATTAGATTTCAATTTCCTTTAAAGAAGGGCATGGAGAATTTTCCTAGAAAGAAAATAAGATTGTCTTATGAATCCATGATGAGGGCTACTTATGGTTTGAGTACCAAAGACGACAATACGTGATTCCATCACCTTATGCCTAGCTAAGGGCGTTAAACAATAGCGCTGGTTGGGAGGCAACCCAATGAATTTATCTTTTGCTTTCCGTTTTGTTGCGTCCACACCATCATAATTCTGTTATGATTGTGTCTTTTGTGTTTTTTTTTGTGTTTGAGCCAAGCAAAACCTTTATGACTAGTTTTGGTGATGGTTGTTTGATCCTGCTGGAAAAAGACAGAAACTTTTCGCTCACGAAATTATTTTTCATTTTTATACACAAAGAGCTTTTGAGTAGATTCTTTTTGCTGCTGGTTTATATGCCATTTGCCCAGGCTGTCGTAATTTTTTAGAATTTGTGAGATACCAGAAGTATACGAAGTATACAGATTGCTATAGACTGGTCTGTTTTTGTTGTGTTGGTTGCTTGTTTTGATGAAACTATGGATAGTATCGGGGGGTAATTGCCATGGAAAAGTGAGAATATATTAATCTAACACCGATATAAATAGAAATTAAGTTTTCTACAGTACCTCAAGAGGTGGTAGTTTGTTTTCTTGTGCTAATGTTATCACGATTTTCTGTTTAAGTTTTGTGTTGTGAAGTTTTCAAGTTTTGGGTGATGTTCTCATGGACAATGGGATAAAGAGTGGAAAGAGCTCAAGCTTGGGGATGCCCAGGGCATCCCAAGCTAAATTCAAGGACACCAAAAAGCCTAAGCTTGGGGATGCCCCGAGAAGGCATCCCCTCTTTCGTGTTCAATCCATCGTTAACATTACTTGGAGCTATATTTTTATTCACCACATGATATGTGTTTTGCTTGGAGCGTCTTGTATCGTAGGAGTCTTTTCTTTTTGTTGTGTCACAATCATCCTTGCTGCACACCTTTTGAGAGAGACATGCACTCATCGTGAATTTGCTAGAATACTCGTTGAGCTTCGCTTATATCTTTTGAGTTAGGCAATTTAGCTCACATGTGCTTCACTTATATCTTTTGAGCTAGATAATTTTGCTCTGTGTGCTTCACTTAGATCTTTTAGAGCACGGCGGTGCGTAACTTGGTAGTTGGCTTATGCTATGAAAGTAGTCCCAAAGGTGATAGGTACCCAAAGAGGATACAATAAAACTTCCATCTTCATGTGCATTGATTAGAAAGAGAAGTTTGATTCCTCTCAATTAGTTTTGAGACGTGGATTTGGTAATATTAAGAGTTATGTTAGTAGGGTGTTGTGAATCTCGAAATACTTGTGTTGAAGTTAGTGATTCCCGTAACATGCACGTATGGTGAACCGCTATGTTAGGAAGTCGGAGCATAATTGATCTATTCATTGTCATCCTTTGTGTTGCGGTCGGGATCGTGCGATGGTTAACACCTACCAACCCTTCCCCTAGGAGTATGCGTTAGCACTTTGTTTCGATTACTAATAAAAACTTTCGCAATAAGTATGTGAGTTCTTGATGACTAATGTGAGTCCATGGTATAGATGCACTTTCACCTTCCACCATTGCTAGCCTCTTTAGTGCCGTGCAATTTTCGCCGGTGCACAAACCCACCATATGCCTTCCTCAAAACAGCCACCATACCTACCTACTATGGCATTTTCATAGCCATTCCGAGATATATTGCCATGCAACTCCCATCGTTCCATCGCATGACTTGTGCCGTCACTCTCATATTGCCATTGCATGATCGTAAGATAGCTAGCGATATGTTTCAACGTCATACGCCAAGCTAGATCGTTGCACATCCCGGTACACTGCCAGAGGTATTTCCTATAGAGTCATCATCGTTCTAAGCTTTGAGCTGTGAGTAAATAAAAGTGTGATGATCATCATTATTAGAGCATTGTCCCATGTGAGGAAATAAAAAAAAGGCCAAAGTTTCCCACAAAAAAAGAGATATGGAAAGAGGCCAAAGAGCCCAAACAAATAAAAAAAGGAGAGAAAAAGAGAGAAGGGACAATGCTACTATCTTTTTCCACACTTGTGCTTCATAATAGCACCATGTTCTTCATGATTGAGAGCCTCTCGTTTTGTCACCACCATATGCTAGTGGGAATCTTCATTATATAACTTGGCTTGTATATTCCAATGATTGGCTTCCTCAAAATTGCCCTAGGTCTTCGTGAGCACGCAAGTTGGATGCACACCCACTAGTTCTCCTTTTGAGCTTTCACATACTTATAGCTCTAGTGCATCCGTTGTATGGCAATCCCTACTCATTCACATTGATATCTATTAATGGGCATCTCCATAGCCCTTTGATACGCCGAGTCGATGTGACAATCTCCTCCTTTTTGTCTCACAACCTCCACCACACTCTATTCCACCTATAGTGCTATATCCATGGCTCACGCTCATGTATTGCGTGAGAGTTGAAAAAGGTTTGAGAAAGTAAGAGTGCGAAAACAATTACTTGGCCAATACCGGGGTTGTGCATGATTTAAATTAGTTGTGTGGGGATGATGGAGCATAGCCGGACTATATGATTTTGTAGGGATAACTTTCTTTGGCCTTGTTATTTCGAAAGTTCATGATTACCTTGCTAGTTTGCTTGAAGTATTATTGTTTTCATGTCAATTGCAAACTATTGTTTTGAATCTTACGGATCTGAACATTCATGTCACATGAAAGAAGTTACAAAGGATAACTATGCTAGGTAGCATTCCACATCAAAAATGCAGTCTTTATCACTTTCCTACTCGAGGACGAGCAGGAGTTATGCTTGGGGATGCTTGATACGTCTCCAACGTATCTATAATTTTTGATGGTTCCATGCTATTATCTTGTCAAACTTTGGATGTTTTGTATGCCTTTTATATATTTTTTGGGACTAACTTATTAACTCAGTGCCAAGTGCCAGTTCCTATTTTTTCCGTGTTTTTGACCCTTTTCAGAGGAGAATATTAAACGGAGTCCAAACGGAATAAAACTTCCGAAAAGATTTTTTTTCGGAACAGAAGATACGCAGGGGACGTGAGAACCAAGGCAGAGGCCACCAGGGGAGGCCAGAAGCCCCCTAGGCGTGGCCAGGGGGGCCCCGCACCTAGCAGGCTTGTGGGCCCCCTGTGGTTCGTCTTCCCTACCTCTTTCGCCTATAAATTCCCGAAAAATCCAAAACTATGGGAGAGATCCACGAAAATACTTTTTCGCCGCCGCAAGCTTCTGTCTCCGCAAGATCCCATCTAGGGAACGTTCTGGTGCCCTACCGGAGGGGGGATTTAGATACGGGGGGCTTCTTCATCAACACCATTGCCTCTCCGATGATGCGTGAGTAGTTCACCATAGACCTTTTGATACGGCAACGAAATACCTTCCCTGGCAACGGTGCCAGGAATCCTTCTGCTACGGGCTACGCCTATAGGGACTTCTTGGCAAATATGCAAAGGATTTACCCGCGGCCTTGGAGCCTTTTGTTGGTGTTCCCTTGAAGAGGAAAGGGTGATGTAGCACAGCGGTAGTAAGTATTTCCCTCAGTTTGAGAACCAAGGTATCGATCCAATAGGAGGATCGCGTCAAGTCACAAGTACCTGCACAAACACAAAGAGCTTGGACCCAACGCTATGAAGGGGTTGTCAATCCCTTATAGATTGTTTGCAAAGTGAGAACTGAAAGCAAAAAAGTAAACAAAGCAAAGTGAAAGTGAAAGTGGAGACTATAGTTGTGAATAGACCTGGGGGCCGTAGTGTTCACTAGTGGCTTCTCTCATGAAATCAAGTAGACGGTGGGTGAACGAATTACTGTCGAGCAATTGATAGAACCGCGCAAAGTCATGACGTTATCTAAGGCAATGATCATATCTATAGGCATCACATCCAAAACAAGTAGACCGATACTTTCTGCATCTACTACTAGTACTCCACACGTCGACCGCTATCCAGCATGCATCTAGTGTATTAAGTTCATAAGAACATAGTAACGCCTTAAGCAAGATGACATGATGTAGATGGACAATCTCAAATCTATGATGAAAGCCCATCTTGTTACCCTTGATGGCAACAACACGATGCGTGCCTTGCTGCCCCTTCTGTCACTGGGAAAGGTCACCGCACGGTATGAACCCAAAACCAAGCACTTCTCCCATTGCAAGAATCATAGATCTAGTTGGCCAGACAAAACCCAAGACTCGGAGAGACTTACAAGGATATCAAATCATGCATATAAGAAATCAGCAAAGACTCAAATATAATTCATAGATAATCTGATCACAAATCCACAATTCATCAGATCTCGACAAACACACCGCCAAAGAGGATTACATCGGATAGATCTCCATGAAGATCATGGATAACTTTGTATTGAAGATCCAAAAGAGAGAAGAAGCCATCTAGCTACTAACTACGGACCCGTATGTCTGAAGTAGACTACTCATAAGTCATTGGAGACGCGATGATGTTGATGTAGAAGCCCTCCAACTCCAAAGTCCCCTCCGGCAGGGCACCGGGAAGGGTCTCCAGATGAGATCTCGCGGAAACAGAAGCTTGCGGCGGCGGAAAAATGTTTTCGTGGATGCCCTGATTTTTTCTGGGATTTTAGGGAATATATAGGCGAAAGAGCTAGGGCAGGGGAGCGCCAGGGAGGCCACAAGCCTAGTCGCCGCGGGCCCCCCTGGCTGCGGCATCAGGGCTTGTGGGCTCCCTGTGGGCCTCCTGCCTTGGCCCTCAAGTCCCCCGATCTTCTTCTGTTCTGGAAAAATTCATTTCGGGGATTTTATTCCGTTTGGACTCCGTTCCAAAATCAGATCTGAAAAGAGTCAAAAACACAGAAAAAAACAGGAACTGACACTTGGCACTGAATTAAGAAGTTAGTTCCAAAAAAGATATAAAAGGTATATAAAACATCCAAAGTTGACAAGATAACAACATGAAACCATCAAAAATTGTAGATACGTTTGAGACGTATCAAGCATCCTGAAGCTTAACTCCTGCTCGTCCTCGAGTAGGAAAGTTATAAAGAATGAATTTTTTATGCTTTCATGCTACCTAGCATAGATGTCCTTTGTAACTCCTCTTATGTGATGTGAATGTTCAGATCCATTAGATTCAAAACAATAGTTTGCTATTGATGTGGAGACAATAATACTTCAAGCAAACTAGCAAGGTAATCATGAACTTTCAAAATAACAAGGCCAAAAGAAAGTTATCCCTACAAAATCATATAGTCTGGCTATGCTTTATCATCGTTGCACAACGAATTTAAATCATGCACAACCTCGGTATTGGCCAAGTAATTGTTTTTACACCTTTACTTTCTCAAACTTTTTCAACTCTCACGCAATACATGAGCGTGAGCCATGGTTTTAGCACTATAAGTGGAATGGAGTGTGGTGGAGGTTGCAAGGCAAACAAGGAGAAGATGGTCACATTGACTAGGCATATCAACGAGCTATGGAGATTCTCATCAATAGATATCAACGTGAATGAGTAGGGATTTCCATAAAAATGATGCACTAGAGCTAAGAGTATGTGAAAGCTCTTAAAGAAAACTAGTGGGTGTGCATCCAACTTGCTTGCTCACGAAGACCTAAGGCAATTTTGAGGAAGCCTATCATTGGAATATACAAGCCAGGTTATATAATGAAAATTTCCCACTAGCTATATGGTGGTGACAAAACGAGAGACTCTCAATCATGAAGATCATGGTGCTTAATATGAAGCACAAGTGTGGAAAGGAGATAGTAGCATTGTCCCTTCTCTCTTTTTCTCTCATTTTTTCGGTGGGCTCTTTGGCCTCTTTTTTTATTTTTTATTTTTTATATTTTGGTGGGCATCTTTGGCTTCTTTTTGTAAATGGGCTTCGCTCGCCTCTTTTATTTCCTCACATGGGACAATGCTCCATAAATGATGATCATCACACTTACAACTTAAAACTTAGAGCAATGATGACTCTATATGAAATGCCTTCGGTAGTGTACCATGACAATGATCTAGCATGGCATAGACATTAATGGAAACATCATGCTAGCTATCTTATGATCATGCAATGGCAATGTAGAAGTGGTGGCACAAGTCATGGTGGTTGTTGCATGGCAATATATCTCGGAATGGCTTTGAAAAAGCCATAGTAGCTAGGTATGGTGGCTGTTTTGAGGGAGGCTATATGGTGGGTTTTGTGCACCGGCGAAAGTTGCACGACACTTAAGAAGATAGTGATGATGGAAGGTGAAAGTGCATCTAAACCATGGACTCAACATTAGTCAGGAAGAACTCATATACTTGTTGCAAAAGTTTTAGTAGTAATCAAAACAAAGCATTCAACGCATACTCCTAGGGGAAGGGTTGGTAGGTATAAACCATCGCACGATCCCGACCGCCTCACAAAGGATGACAATCAATATACTAATCATGCTCAGACTTCATCACATAGCAGTTCACCATACGTGCATGCTACGGGAATTACTAACTTCAACACAAGTATTTCTAGATCCACAACACCTTACTAATATAACTTCAATATTACCACAACCACAACTCAAAACTAATTGAGATGAATCAAACTTCTCTAACTACTCAATGCACATGAAGGTGGAAGTTTTCATATCCCTTTGGATAACTACCCCTTTTGAGACTACTTTCATAGTATAGATCAACTACCACACCACGCGCTTCCGTGCTCTAAAATATAGAAGTGAAACACATAGAGCAAAATCAACTAGCTGAAAAGATATAAGTGAAGCACATGTGAGCTGAATTGTCTAACCAAAGGATATAAGTGAAGCTCGACAAAATCACGGTGAGTGCATGTCTCTCTCTCTCTAGGTGTGCAGCAAGGAAGATTGTGACACAACAAAAAATAAAAGACTCCTACGATATAAGACGCTCCAAGTAAAACAGATAACATGTGGTGAATAAAAATATAGCCCCAAGTAACGTTGCCGATGGATTGAAGACGAAAGAGGGGATGCCTTCCCGGGGCATCCCCAAGCTTAGGCTTTTTCGGCATCCTTGAATCAACTTGGGGTGCCTTGGGCATCCCCAAGCTTGAGCTCTTGCCACTCTTTATCTCTTTGTCCATAAGAACTTCGCCCAAAACTTGAAAACTTCACAACACGAAACTTAAACAGAAACTCGTGATATCATTAGTATAAGAAAGCAAACCACCACTTCCTTAGGTACTATAGAAAACTTAAATTATACTTATGTTGATGTTGGGTTACTATATTTTCAATATTACATGGCTAATACCCCCCGATACTATCCATAGTTTCATCAAAATAAGCAACCAACTCAACTCGAAATCTCTCACAGAAAAAAATGAAAATTCTTTTCGTGAGCAGAAAGTTTCTGTCTTTTCCAGCACGACCAAACGATCATCCCCAAGACTAATCATAATGGTTTTACTTGGCACAAACGCAAAAGAAACACAAAAAACACAATCATAATAGAATTATGAAAGTGTGGACGCAACAAAACAAAAAGAAAAAGATAAATTCATTGGGTTGCCTCCCAACAAGCGCTATTGTTTAACGCCCTTAGCTAGGCATTGATAATTCAATGATGCTCACACAAAAGACAAGAATTGAAGCACAACGAAAGTATCTTAAAGCATGTGAAAATCACATCTAAGTCTAACATACTTCCTATGCATAGGCATTTTATAGGAAAACAAATTGGCAAGACAACCAATAGTTACCAAATGCAAGGAAGAAGATAGAGACAATAGCAATCTCAACATAACGAGAGGTAATTTGGTAAAATGAAAGTTTCTACCACAATATTTCCCTCTCTCAAAATAATTACACGTGGGATCATATTCAAATTCAACAATCTAACTATCACATAGGATATTCTTTTCATGATCCACATGCATGCAAAGTTGACGCTCTTCAAAAATGGTGGGATTATCATCAACTAATGTCATGACTTCTCCAATCCACTTTCAATATTGTTGCAAATATCATAATCATCATGAGGCTTGAACAAATTTTCAAGATCATAAGAAAGATCATCACCCCAATCATGATTATTGCAACAAGTAGGGGACATGGCAAAACTAGCATCCCCAAGCTTAGGGTTTTGCATATTTTTAGCATGATTGTCACTAATAGGATTTATAGTGAAACCATTGCAATCATGTTTTTCATTCAAGGAGCCCTCGTGAATCACTTCATAAATTTCTTCATCACGATTTTCAGATTCACGCATCTCAAGCAAAACTCCAAAAAGAAAATTGATGACGGCAGTCCCCGGCAACGACACTAGAAGAATGTTGTTGACGTGTCCCTGACTTGATGCCTTCGCGACAACAGAGCCAGAACTGCTCTGAGTTGCTCAACAATTAGCAATTGTCTTGCAATGGCCCACCAGCGCGTGCGTTCGCGGCAGTTTTCGAGGGTAGAGTATTCAACCCAAATTTGTTGGTTCGCCCATCAGGAAGTGAAAGGATACTCTCAAGTATTAGCAGCTGAATGTGTCAGATTCAACCGCACCTGAAAGATTAGTATCTGCAAGCAAAGTATCAGTAGCAAAGTAGTATGATAGCAACGGTGCCAGAAACGATCTGTTGACGGCAGACTATTCCTAACTGTTGTATCAATGGCGCCAGTAAGTTGCCTGTGGACGGGAAATATTCTTTCCCGTCAACGTCGTGCGAAAAAGTATTGTAGCGAGTAGCAGCAGCGTAACGAGTAACAACAGTTGCAAGAAACAATAGTAGCAAGTAGCAACAGTAGAAAGTGGCAGCAATAGCAGCGACAGAGCAAAACAAGTAACAGCAGCAGTGGGACGAACTCGTAGGCAATGGGTCGGTGATTCGTTTGGATGACATTCATCATGCAACAGTTATAACACGGAGAGATATGTGGCTAGCTCCCGTTCGTCAATGTGATGTAGGCATGCATTTCGTGTGTAGTCATATGTGCTTAGGGAAAAGAGCTTGCATGACATCTATTGTCGATCCCTCCCGTGGCAGCGGGGTCCAAAAGGATACTAGGGGATATTAAGGTTCTCCTTTTAATAAAGAACCGGAACAACGCATTAGCACTTGGTGAACACATGAACTCCTCAAACTATGGTCATCACCGGGAGTGGTTCCGGTTATTGTCACTCCGGGGTTGCCGGGTCATAACACATAGTAGGTAACTACAACTTGCAAGATCGGATCTAAAACACACATATATTGGTGACAACATAATAATTTCAGATCTGAAATCATGGCACTCCGGCCCTAGTGACAAGCATTAAGCATGGCAAAGTAGTAGCAACATCAATCTCAGAACATAGTGGATACTAGGGATCAATCCATGTCAAAACTAACTCGATTACATGATAGATCTCATCCTACTCATCACCGCCCAGCGAGCCTACGAATAGATTACTCACGAACAATGA
Organism: Hordeum vulgare subsp. vulgare; assembly: GCF_904849725.1. NCBI lineage: Eukaryota > Viridiplantae > Streptophyta > Magnoliopsida > Poales > Poaceae > Hordeum > Hordeum vulgare. The sequence goes on from NC_058518.1 coordinate 499,066,667, forward strand.
AGAGCTTCATGGAATTGGAGAGGGAAGAAGGTTGATGATGATGATGGCGACGATTTCCCCTCTCCAGAGCCCCAAATGGACTCCAGATCTGCCCTCTAGATGAAGAACAGGATGTGGTGGCGCCTCCGTATCGCAAACGCGACGAAATCTTCTCTCTGATTTTTTTGGGACGAAAGTGAATTTATAGAGCTGGAGTTGGGGGCGGCAGACCCACGTGGGCCCCACAAGCTTGGTTGCCGCAGCCAGGGGGGAGGCCGCGGCAACAGGGCTTGTGTCCCAATGGCCCATCCCCTCTGGTGGATCTTTGCACAGGTATTTTTCATATTTTCCAAAAAAAATCTTCGTAAATTTTCAGGACGTTCCGAGAACTTTCATTTCTGCACAAAAACAACACCATGGCAATTCTGCTGAAAACAGCGTCAGTCCGGGTTAGTTCCATTAAAATCATGCAAACTAGAGTCCAAAACAAGGGTAAAAGAGTTTGGAAAAGTAGATACGATGGAGACGTATAAACTCCCCAAGCTTAAAACCTTGCTTGTCCTCAAGCAACTCAGTTGACAAACTGAAAGAGAAAGAAAAACTTTGACAAATTCTGTTTGATCTTGTTGTTGCAACTATGTCTAACTCGTAACCAGAATTTCAGCAAGATCACAAGTTAACCACATAAGCAAGTGACACAAAGGTCTCACGCTAAACTGATATCAATGGCATAATCAGCTAGCGAGCAAATAATAATAAGTTTCAGATGCCAACAATTCAATCAAAATAGGCATGAAGCAATATGAATAGGTGGTATATCGCTAGCTCTTTCTGAGACCGCAAAACATAAATGCAGAGCACTTTCAAAGATCAAGGGCCGACTAAACATTGTAATTTATAGCAACGAAGATCCAGTCATAGTCATACTCAATATCAATCAAAAGCAAAGCATAAAAATGACACAGGTGCTCTCTAATTAGTGCTTAAATAAGAAGAGGATGACTGTCGTGGTAACGATTCCGACAATAGAAAGAGGGTAGGATAACGGGGCATGATCTATCAAGATGCACATGGGTGACACGGTGGTTTTAGCGAGTTCAGGCCTCTCACAGTGGAGATAACAACCCTACGTCTCGTGCTCCGGAGAGGCTTTGTTTTATGTGTCATGGACATGAGTTACATGGTGTAGAGAGAGCCAGAGCTCGAGGGAAAGAATGAGCCCGAAGGAGGAGAAGAAGAAGATGTCTCTAGCTATGTGGAGGGGGGTGGCTTATATAGAGTGCGCCACCTCCTCACCTCTTATGTTACAAGATGGAGCATTGATGCCATAATATCAGCCCACTACAGATGTCTTGCCGACTATTGGTATTTGCATGACCGAGTGAGTCATTCGGCCGAGTGGTTGACTGTCATCCGAGTGGATGGAATGTACTTGTGTGAATGGATCTGTACCGAGTGGATTAGATGTTGTCACGATCCAGTAGGAATTTCCCTTGTAGTCCTTAAACTAATAATGAGGTGCCCTTGGGTAGGACGTATTGGTCAGACCTATGACCCTACCCCACGGCTATATCCCCGTCATTAGCCCCCGAGTGGTGAAGGTGTCGATGTAAATCTTGTAGCAGCAGACCGAACTTGAACGTGCTTCAGGGCCTTGCAAAATTATGCGTTGATTGAAGTCTTCATCATTCACCCTGATCGATTCCGCTGAGTAGTACGTCCGAGTGAACTTAAGAATTGAAGTAGATCCGAGTGACCAACAGGATCTTGAGACTCTGACTGACTGCTGGTAGTCGGTTGGAATCTGTTGAATCTGTTGAACTTGGATGTTGTTGGTGGACCTGACCAAGCAGAATGTTTCTTTTTTGTATTTCTCTTCCTGTGGGGGCACGCTCAGTGCACCCACTGGGTGTAGCCCCCGAGCCTCTGTCGGACTAGATGAGTCTGGCAGAGGGTTTAAGACTTCCAGTGCTTGTCATGTTGAATGTTTGTTGAATCTGCATTATATGATTTCTGGATCAAAGTCAAGTCTCCGAGTGTATTTTTTAACTTAGGTGATACGGGGTCGCAGCTAAGTTCCCGAGTGTGGAGCGTGTCTGTACTCGGAGTAGTTTTAACTTAGGTGATACAGAGTCGCAGCTAAGCCTCTGCGTGTGGAGCATGTCCGCACTCGGAATTGTTTTTAACTTAGGCGATACGGAGTCGCAGCTAAGCCCCCGAGTGTGGAGCATGTCCGCACTCGGAGTTGTTTTTAACTTAGGCGATACGGAGTCGCAGCTAAGTCCCCAAGTGTGAAGCGTGTCCGCACTCGGAGTTTTTTTAACTTAGGCGATACAGAGTCGCAGCTAAGTCCCCAAGTGTGGAGCGTGTCCGCACTCGGAGTTTTTTTAACTTAGGCGATACGGAGTCGCAACTAAGTCCCCAAGTGTGGAGCGTGTCCGCACTCGGAGTTTTTTTTTAATTTAGGCGATACGGAGTCGCAGCTAAGTCCCCGAGTGTGGAGCATGTCCGCACTCGGAGTTGCTTTTTAACTTAGGCGATACGGAGTCGCAGCTAAGCCCCCGAGTGTGGAGCATGTCCGCACTCGGAGTTGTTTTTAATTTAGGCGATACAGAGTCGTAGCTAAGTCCCCGAGTGTGGAGCATGTCCGCACTCGGAGTTGCTTTTTAACTTAGGCGATACGGAGTCGCAGCTAAGCCCCTGAGTGTGGAGCATGTCCGCACTCGGAGTTGTTTTTAACTTAGGCGATACAGAGTCGCAGCTAAGTCCTCGAGTGTGGAGCATGTCCGCACTCGGAGTTGTTTTTAACTTAGGCGATACGGAGTCGCAGCTAAGTCCCCGAGTGTGGAGCATGTCCGCACTCGGAGTTGTTTTTAACTTAGGCGATACGGAGTCGCAGCTAAGTCCCCGAGTGTGGAGCATGTCCACACTCGGAGTTGTTTTTAACTTAGGCGATACGGAGTCGCAGCTAAGCCCCCGAGTGTGGAGCATGTCCGCACTCGGAGTTGTTTTTAACTTAGGCAATACGGAGTCGCAACTAAGTCCCCGAGTGTGGAGCATGTCCGCACTCGGAGTTGCTTTTAACTTAGGCGATACGGAGTCGCAACTAAGTCCCCGAGTGTGGAGCATGTCCGCACTCGGAGTTGCTTTTTAACTTAGGCGATACGGAGTTGCAGCTAAGCTGAGCGGTGGCGCGCAGGGCAGCCGAATGATGAAGACGTGCCACACGGAGTGGCGATGCGCATGGCATCCGAGTGAGGTAGACGATTCTGGCTGAGTGGAAACACACGGGGCGGCCAAGTGATGTATGTCGAGGAGGCGTCCGACCCACCGACGGCACGCGGGGCGGCAGTGTCCACTACGTCATTGAAAGGGCTTCCGAACACGTGAAAACGCATGAATGATCGTTGCGGCGACTGAGCCTGAGCAGCGACGAGGATGGCGCACGGATGCGTCGAGTAACCTGTGTATGAAAAATAGCACAAGCCAGCATAAAAAATTATCAAAGTAATATGATCTTTTTTGAAATAGTTTGTGTAAATTGCACCTATAGACACCCGTTGGGTTTGCCATGTGATTGCTGTTCGGAACCAGCAAGAGGCTAAAAGAGTGAGGGATGCAGCTGAACTCGTTTGAGTACTGGACCCAAACGAAGAGGAAGTGAAGTGTTCCCACATAAAAACAAACAACCGAGTGTAGAGGTACACTCAGTGGTGTGGCCTCCGAGTGAACGTCATGTGCGACTTCCTCGACACTCGGTAATGATTATTTAATAGAATGCAGTCTGTGAAAAAATGACTTAGCTGCCTGACGACGCGCGGGGCGGTCGAGCGACGATGGAGCGTCCGACTGAGTGGCGATGTGCGGAGCTGTTGAGTGATGACGATGCGTCCAGTAGAGTGATGGCGCGCGGGGCGGCTGAGTGAGGATGGAGCACCCGACTGAGTGGCGATGCACGGAGCTGCCGAATGATGACGAGGCGTCCAGTAGAATGACGGCGCGCAGGGTGGCTGAGTGACGATGAAGCGTCCGGCTGAGTGGTGATGCACGGGGCCGCTGAGTGATGACGATGCGTAGAGCTGACCGACGACGTATGGGGTAGCCGAGTGATGACGCGTTCATGTGATCAACGACGCATTGGAAGGCCGGACAAATGGGAACACACGAATGATCGAATCCCTGTCTGAGTGAATGCAGAAATTTTGGTCCGACCAAATCTTAAGCTGAACATGACCTCTCCATGTGCCGAGTAACCGCAGCTAATGAGGGGAGTGCGGCCCGACGTGTCCGGGGACGCGGATTGGCGTCTGCATCTGTGTCGCGTCTGGTCAACGCCTCACCAACGGATAGAGCAATCGCGCAGCCGGCTGAAGGAGCCAAGTCGGGCCAGTGAGCCGACCCACGAAGTGTTGATGCCGGAGAGAGAAACACGACGCGTTGCTGTTGCGGCAGCAGCCAAGTCGGGCCAGTGAGCCGACCCACGTGGATATCGCGTCCGCAGGAACCGGACCTTCCGTCCGGGCCATGAAGTGTATGAAGAATACGTTATGACGCATTGATGGTTGCCCACGTCTAGAATCAGCATACAAGAAACCGAAACTGCATGCCAGAGGGGTTAGCGCTAGTTAAGCAAGAATAAAAACTAACCGCATGGAAGTTTCCCTTTTTCGCGGCTCATTCACTGCTTGCCGTGGAGCTGGCCGGAACCGATCGTGCGGCCTTGTTCTGCAATAAATTCGTCGGGAAGGAGCTCAGGGACGTAGACGACACCGGTGTTCGTGCGTAGGAGCGCGACGTTGGTTGCACGGACGAGGCCGGATACGGGGGACGTCGGCGCAGATGAGGTCGAAGACGACGGACGGCGTCGGTGTTGGCTGCGCGGACGAGGCCGGAGACGACGGACAGCGCCACTATTCGTGTGTCGGAGCGCAGTGTTAGCGACGCAGACGTCGGAGACGGCGAACGGCACCGCACATGAGGCGGAGGCGGCGGACGGCGCCAGCATTCGTGCGCCGGAGCGTAGACGAGGCCAGAGACAACGACAGTCCGCTTCCTCGAACGGGAGCTGAACCACCGATCGAAACTGTCGAGGAGATCGTGTTCTCCCTAATTTTCAGTATGAGTATTTTTCCTTTTTCTCTACTTCATGATCGATTCATGTATTAATGCGTTTGTTCCTACAGGAGAAGACAAACTCATTGTTAGACAATTCATTGTGGAACGAATATATGGAATGGATACTTCCCTGATCCTTTTGAATGGCGTGATGGTCGGAATTCCACCAGACGATCTCTCTCGCGATTGTCGTCGATCTGCTGCCAAAGATTGAACAAAAAACCATTTGCATCATAGCTCGATAGACGCCATGCCCCACGGTGGGCGCCAACTGTCGTGGTAACGATTCCGACAATAGAAAGAGGGTAGGATAACGGAGCATGATCTATCAAGATGCACATGGGTGACACGGTGGTTTTAGCGAGTTCAGGCCTCTCACAGTGGAGATAAGAACCCTACGTCTCGTGCTCCGGAGAGGCTTTGTTTTATCTGTCATGGACATGAGTTACATGGTGTAGAGAGAGCCAGAGCTCGAGGGAAAGAATGAGCCCGAAGGAGGAGAAGAAGAAGATGTCTCTAGCTATGTGGAGGGGGGTGGCTTATATAGAGTGCGCCACCTCCTCACCTCTTATGTTACAAGATGAGGCATTGATGCCATAATATCAGCCCACTACAGATGTCTTGCCGACTGTTGGTATTTGCATGACCGAGTGAGTCATTTGGCCGAGTGGTTGACTGTCATCCGAGTGGATGGAATGTACTTGTCTGAATGGATCCGTACCGAGTGGATTAGATGTTGTCACGATCCAATAGGAATTTCCCTTGTAGTCCTTAAAATAATAATGAGGTGCCCTTGGGTAGGACGTATTCGTCAGACCTATGACCCTACCCCAGGGCTATATCCCCGTCAATGACTCAACAGGAAAATAATTAGACATGTCCTTCGCAGAGGGAAGCATTGATTTGCAGAGGTGCCAGAGCTCAAGCTTTGAAAACAGAGATAATAATTTTGGGTGGCATGCTTTCATTGTCAACGCAATGACCAATAGTTCTCAATATCTTCCACGCTACTCATGCTATAGGCGGTTCCCAAACAGAAAAGTAATTTTTGAACTCCCCCACCACCAATCAATCACACTCCACGGCTAGCCGAATCCTCGGGTACCGTCCATACTAACATCAATCCGGGGGGAATCTTGTTTTACAGTTATGTTTTCGATTTAAGCGTGGAACTGGGCATTCCAATTACTGGCCTCTTTCTCGTGAATGACAGTGAATAAACACATGTCGAGGATAACACACCTAACATGGAAGATACCAATAGCCCCCTGTCACCACATGAGCGGTTCGGGCATGCAAAACAGATTATTTCATGAAGGTTTAGAGAATGACACATGCAAATTTACTTGGAACGGCAGGTAAATACCGCAAAGAGGTAGGTATGGTGGACTCTCATGGAAAAACTTTTGGGTTCATGAAAGTGGATGCACAAGCAGTATTCCGCTTAGTACAAGTGAAGGCTAGCAAAAGACTGGAAAGCGACCAACTAGAGAGCGCAACTAGAGAGCGACAAGGGTCATCAAGATGCAATGAGTTTTACTGACTTGGAATGCAAGCATGAACATGATATAAATCACCATGAACACGAACATTATAGAGGCTATGTTGATTTTCTTTCAACTACATGCATGAACATGCGCCAAATCAAGCCACTTGAATCATTCAAAGGAGAATACCATCCTGTCATACTACATCATAGGCATCTCAAAATCTATGTTGGCATTCAAGACAAACCATTATAAGCTCCTAGCTAAATAAGCATGGCATCAGAAACTATTATCTCTAAGTTGTCATTGCAAACATGGTTCTCTCACAACAAAGCTGAATCTGGGACGACAAGCTAGTCATATTTACAAAAACAAAATAGATAGAGTTCATACCAGCTTTTCCAGTCTCAGTCACTTCATCATATATCATCATTATTGCATTTCACTTGCACGATTGAACGATGTGAACAATAATAAGAGTGCTCGTGCATTGGACTAAGCTGAATCTGCAGGCAAACACAAAGGAGAAGACAAAGTAATATGGCTCTTTGAAAGCTAAACAGGTATGCATGCAAGAGCTACTAAACATTGTAACCAATATCTTCTACCTTGACCCAAAGAAAAAGAAAACTATTTACACGGGAAAGCTCCCAACAAGCAAAAAGAAGAAAGGAAAATATTTTTGGGTTTTCTCAAAAGGACACGAAACAAGAAAACAAGAAAACGAAAATAAACTAGCATGGATAATACAGTGGCAAAGTGTGAACACCAACGAACAAAGTGAAAGCATAAGCATGAATGTAAGGTCGGTGAGAACACGTACTCCCCCAAGCTTAGGCTTTTGTCCTAGCTTGGTCAACTCCCAAGGGCGGTCCTGGCGAAACCCAAAATCATAATCGGGGTTATACGGGAGCGCTGCAGCCACCACTTGAATAGCTGCCTCACGAAGACGAGCAGCCGTCGCCTCCCTCTCATACTCCTGTGCCTCTCCTATGGTTATGTAGTATCTTCATTTTACCTGAAAGTCAAAGAAAGCAGGAGCAGGAAGGGTAATATGGAAGACACGCTGCCAGTTAAATATCAATCGATATAGGAGGGATTCATCATCCCTCTCAAGAAACTGGTAGCGTGTCAAAGCGACGCGGTCAAGGAAAGCTGTATGGAGCGGGGGATTGATACGTCTCAAACGTATCTATAATGTTTGATGGTTTCACGCTGTTATCTTGTCAATTTTGGATGTTTTGTTTACCTTTTATATCTTTTTGGGACTAACTTATTAACTCAGTGCCAAGTGCCAATTCCTGTTTTTTCTGTGTTTTTGACTCTTTTCAGATCTGATTTTGGAACGGAGTCCAAACGGAATAAAATGCCCAAAATGATTTTTTCCAGAACGGAAGAAGATCGGGAGGCTTGAGGGCCAAGCAAGTGGGCCCACAGGGAGCCCACAAGCCCTGTTGCCGCGGCCAGGGGGGAGGCCGCGGCAACCAAGCTTGTGGCCCCCCTCGCGCTCCCCTGCCCTAGGTCTTTGGCCTATAAATTCCCTAAAAATTCAGAAAAAATCAGGGCGTCCACGAAAACACTTTTCCGCCGCCGCAAGCTTCCGTTTCCGCGAGATCTCATATGGAGACCCTTCCCGGTGCCCTGCCGGAGGGGACTTTGGAGTTGGAGGGTTTCTACATCAACATCATCGCCCCTCCAATGACTCATGAGTAGTTCACTTCAGACCTACGGGTCCGTAGTTAGTAGCTAGATGGCTTCTTCTCTCTCTTGGATCTTCAATACAAAGTTCTGCATGATCTTCATGGAGATCTATCCGATGTAATCCTCTTTGGCTGTGTGATTGTCGAGATCCGATGAATTGTGGATTTGTGATCAGATTATCTATGATATATATTTGAGTCTTTGCTGATTTCTTATATGCATGATTTGATATCCTTGTAAGTCTCTCCGAGTCTTGGGTTTTGTTTGACCAACTAGATCTATGCTTATTGCAATGGGAGAAGTGCTTGGTTTTGGGTTCATACCGTGTGGTGACCTTTCCTAGTGACAGAAAGGGCAGCAAGGCACGCATCGTGTTGTTGCCATCAAGGGTAACAAGATGGGCTTTTATCGTAGATATGAGATTGTCCATCTACATCATGTCATCTTGCTTAAGGCGTTACTCTGTTCTCATGAAATTAAGACACTAGATGCATGTTGGATAGCGGTGGACGTGTGGAGTAATAGTAGTAGATGCAGAAAGTATCGGTCTACTTGTTTTGGACGTGATGCCTATAGATATAATCATTGCCATAGATAACGTCACGACTTTGCGCGGTTCTATCAATTGCTCGACAGTAATTCGTTCACCCACCGTCTACTTGCTTTCATGAGAGAAGCCACTAGTGAACACTACGGCTCCCGGGTCTATTTACACCTATTGTTTCCACTTTCGCTTTTACTTTGCTTTGTTACTTTGTTGCTTTCAGTTCTCAGTTGGCAAACAATATATAAGGGATTGACAACCCCTTCATAGCGTTGGGAGCAAGCTCTTTGTGTTTGTGTAGGCACTTGTGATATTCCTTCACTGAATCGATACCTTGGTTCTCAAAACTGAGGAAAATACTTACCACCGTTGTGCTACATCACCCTTTCCGCTTCGAGGGAACACCAACGCAAGGCTCCAAGGCCACGGGGGAATCCTTTGCATATTTGCCTAGGAAGTCCCTAAAGGCGTAGCCGTAGCAGAAGGATTCCTGGTGCCGTTGCTCAGGAGAATCAAGACAAGAATAATCTCCCGTCAGCACGCTTGTTTCTGGCGCCGTTGGAAGGTCTTTTGTTGCAGTAGCAAGAAGTATTTCTGGCGCCGTTGTCGGGGAAGGAGAGATCTATCCAAGTAGGTCTCACAAACTCATCTCTTGCATTTACTTTTTTTGCCAGTTGCCTCTCGTTTTCCTCTCCCCCACTTCACATTTGTCGTTTTCCTTTGCCTTTTTCCTTTGCCTTTCTCCTTTGCCTTTTTCTTTTGCCCCTTTGTCGTTTTCCTTTGTCGTTTTTCTTGCTTGCTTGTGTGCTTGTTTGTTTGTTGAAGTCATCATGGCTGAAAACACCAAACTTTGCGACTTCTCGAGTACCAATAATAATGATTTTATTAGTACTCCGATTGCTCCCGCCACTAGTGCGGAATCGTATGAAATCAACGCAGCTTTGCTGAATCTTGTTATGAAAGAGCAATTCTCTGGCCTTCCTAGTGAAGATGCCGCATCCCATCTCAATACCTTCATTGAGCTTTGCGATATGCAAAAGAAAAGAGATGTGGATAATGACGTGATTAAGCTGAAGCTTTTTCCTTTCTCGTTGCGAGATCGCGCAAAAACTTGGTTTTCTTCTTTGCCTAAAACGTATCGATTCTTGGGATAAGTGCAAAGATGCTTACATATCCAAGTATTTTCCGCTGGCTAAGATTATCTCCTTACGTAACGATATCATGAATTTCAAGCAACTTGTTCATGAACACGTTGCACAATCTTGGGAGAGGATGAAGCTTATGATTAGAAATTGTCTCGCTCATGGCTTGAGTTTGTGGATGATTATACAAATCTTTTACGCTGGTTTGAATTTTGCCTCTCGCAATATCTTGGACTCCGCCTCAGGTGGAACGTTCATGGAAATCACGTTAGGAGACGCTACAAAACTCCTAGACAATATCATGACCGACTACTCTCAGTGGCACACTGAAAGGTCACCTGCTAGCAAAAAGGTACACGCTATAGAAGAAATTAACTCGCTTAGTGCTAAGATGGACGATTTGATGAATTTGGTTGCTAGTAGAAATGCTCCTTTAGATCCTAATGACATGCCTCTATCTTCCTTGATTGAGAGTAGCAACGCTAGTTTGGACGTTAACTTTGTTGGTAGGAACAATTTTGGCAACAACAATGCTTTTAGAGGAAACTATGTTCCTAGGCCTTTTCCTAGTAACTCCTCTAACAATTATGGCAATTCCTACAACAACGCTTATGGAAATCATAACAAATTACCCTCTGATTTAGAGAGTAATATCAAAGAGTTCATCAACTCTCAAAAGATTTTCAATGCGTCCATAGAGGAAAAACACTCAAAATTGACGATTTGGCTAAGAGCGTTGATAGGATGTCTTGTGATATTGATGCTTTGAAAGTTAGATGTGCTCCTCCCAAGGTCAACTTGGACGAAACTTTGAAAGCTATGCGTGTCTCCATGAATGAGAGCAAAGAAAGAACCGCCCAAATTCGCGCTAGGCATGAATGGTTTAAAAGGGTGCGTTCTAGTGATGCAAATCACGAAGATCTTAAAGTGCTTGGTTTGAATCCTCTTGAATCTTTGTTTTCGCGTGTCCAACCTATTGATGAAGGGGCTGGATATGAATCCACTTTGGTTTAAAAACGCCCCAATGATTCGGAGCCCACCTATCTTGATGATAAAGGTGTGGAGAGTGGAGTAGAAGAAATCAAATTTTTGGGTAGTAATGAAACTCCCACTTTGGATTTCAAGGAATTCAATTACGATAGTTGCTCCTTGTTTGAATGCATTTCTTTGATGCAATCCATTGCAAACTCTCCACATGCTTATAGCCAAAGCAAAGCCTTTACCGCGCATATCGTAGATGCTATGATGAAATCTCTTGAAGAGAAGCTCGAACTAGAAGTCTCTATACCTAGAAAACTTCATGATGAGTGGGAATCTACTATCAAAATCTAGATCAAAAACTATGAGTGCAATGCTTTGTGTGATTTGGGTGCTAGTGTTTCCGCGATTCCAAAGTCTTTATGTGATATTCTTGGTTTTCATGAGATTGAAGAGTGTTCTCTTAATTTCCATCTTGCGGATTCTACTGTCAAGAAACCCATGGGAAGGATCGATGATGTTCTTATTGTTGCAAATAAGAACTATGTGCCCGTGGATTTCATTGTACTTGACATAGATTGCAATCCTTCATGTCCCATTATTCTTGGTAGACCTTTCCTAAGGACTATTGGTGCTATCATCGATATGAAGGAAGGGAATATTAGATTTCAATTTCCTCTAAAGAAGGGCATGGAGCATTTTCCTAGAAAGAAAATAAGATTGCCTTATGAATCTATGATGATGGCTACTTATGGTTTGAGCACCAAAGATAACTATACGTGATTCCATCACCTTATGCCTAGCTAAGGGCGTTAAACAATAGCGCTTGTTGGGACGCAACCCAACGAATCTATCCTTTTTATTTCTGTTTTATGTTTTCCACACTTTCGTAATTCTGTTAAGATTGTGTTTTTTGTGTTTCTTTTGCGTTTGTGCCAAGTGAAACCGTTATGATTAGCCTTGGGGATGATCGTTTGATCATGCTGGAAAAGACAGAAACTTTCTGCTCATGAAAAGAATTTTCATTTTTTTTCTTCTGTGAGAGCTTTTCAGTTGATTCTTTTTGCTGCTGATTTCTACGTAAATTCTTCAGACTGTCGTAATTTTTCAGAAGTTTTGAAGTACCAGAAGTATACAAAGTACATAGATTGCTACAGACTGGTCTGCTGTTAACAGATTCTGTTTTTGTTGAGTTGGTTGCTTATTTTGATGAAACTATGGATAGTATCGGGGGTATTAGCCATGGAAGATTGAAAATAAAGTAACCCAACATCAACATAGGTAGAATTTAAGTTTGCTACAGTACCTAAGGAAGTGGTGATTTGCTTTCTTATACTAATGATATCACGAGTTTCTGTTTAAGTTTCGTGTTGTGAAGTTTTCAAGTTTTGGGTGAAGTTCTTATGGACAAAGAGATAAAGAGTGGCAAGATCTCAAGCTTGGGGATGCCCAAGGAACCCCAAGTTGATTCAAAGATGCCTAAAAAGCCTAAGCTTGGGGATGCCCCGGGAAGGCATCCCCTCTTCCGTCTTCAATCCATCGGTAACGTTACTTGGGGCTATATTTTTATTCACCACATGTTATGTGTTTTGCTTGGAGCGTCTTGTATCGTAGGAGTATTTTATTTTTGTTGTGTCACAATCTTCCTTGCTGCACACCTAGAGAGAGAGACATGCACTCACCGTGATTTTGTCGAGCTTCAGTTATATCCTTTGGTTAGGCAATTCAGCTCACATGTGTTTCACTTATATTTTTTGACCTAGTTGATTTTGCTCTATGTGCTTCACTTCTATCTTTTGGAGCACGGCAGTGCGTGGCGTGGTAGTTGATCTATGCTATGAAAGTAGTCTCAAAAGGGGTAGTTATCCAAAGGGATATGAAAACTTCCACCTTCATGTGCATTGAGTAGTTAGAGAAGTTTGATTCATCTCAATTAGTTTTGAGTTGTGGTTGTGGTAATATTGAAATTATACTAGTAAGGTGTTATGGATCTAGAAATACTTATGTTGAAGTTAGTGATTCCCGTAGCATGCACGTATGGTGAACCGCTATGTGATGAAGTCTGAGCATGATTAGTTTATTGATTGTCATCCTTTGTGTAGCGGTCGGGATCGCGCGATGGTTTATACCTACCAACCCTTCCCCTAGGAGTATGCGTTGAATGCTTTGTTTCGATTACTACTAAAACTTTTGCAACAAGTATATAAGTTCTTCATGACTAATGTTGAGTCCATGGTTTAGATGCACTTTCACCTTCCACCATCACTATCTTCTTTAGTGTCGTGCAACTTTCGCCGATGCATAAAACCACCATTAGCCTCCCCCAAAACAACCACCATACCTACCTACTATGGTTTTTTCAAAGCCATTCCGAGATATATTGCCATGCAACTACCACCATGACATGTGCCACCACTTCTACATTGCCATTGCATGATCATAAGATAGCTAGCATGATGTTTCCATTGATGTTTATGCCATGCTAGATCATTGTCACGGTACACTACCGAATGCATTCCATATAGAGTCATCATTGCTCTAAGTTTTGAGTTGTAAGTGTGATGATCATCATTGATGGAGCATTGTCCCATGTGAGGAAATAAAAGAGGCCAGCGAAGCCCATTTACAAAAAGAGGCCAAAGATGCCCACCAAAAAAAAGAGGCCAAAGAGCCCACCAAAAAAATGAGAGAAAAAGAAAGAAGGGACAATGCCACTATCTTTCCACACTTGTGCTTCTTAAGCACCATGATCTTCATGATTGAGAGTCTCTCTTTTTGTCACCATCATATAGCTAGTGGGAAATTTTCATTATATAACTTGGCTTGTATATTCCAATGATTTGCTTCCTGAAAATTTGCCTTAGGTCTTCGTGAGCAAGCAAGTTGGATGCACACCCACTAGTTTTCTTTAAGAGCTTTCACATACTCTTAGCTCTAGTGCATAATTTGTATGGCAATCCCTACTCATTCACATTGATATCTATTGATGAGCATCTCCATAGCTCATTGATATGCCTAGTCAATGTGACCATCTTCTCCTTGTTTGCCTTGCAACCTCCACCACACTCCATTCCACTTATAGTGCTAAAACCATGGCTCACGCTCATGTATTGCGTGAGAGTTGAAAAAGTTTGAGAAAGTAAAGGTGTGAAAACAATTGCTTGGCCAATACCGAGGTTGTGCATGATTTAGATTCGTTGTGCAAGGATGATAGAGCATAGCCAGACTATATGATTTTGTAGGGATAACTTTCTTTTGGCCCTGTTATTTTGAAAGTTCATGATTACCTTGCTAGTTTGCTTGAAGTATTATTGTCTCCACGTCAATAGTAAACTATTGTTTTGAATCTAACGGATTTGAACATTCATGTCACATAAGAGGAATTACAAAGGACATCTATGCTAGGTAGCATGAAAGCATAAAAAATTCATTCTTTATCACTTCCCTACTCGAGGACGAGCAAGAGTTAAGCTTGGGGATGCTTGATACGTCTCAAACGTATCTATAAATTTTGATGGTTTCATGTTGTTATCTTGTCAACTTTGGATGTTTTATATACCTTTTATATCTTTTTTGGGACTAACTTATTAATTCAGTGCCAAGTGCCAGTTCCTGTTTTTTCTGTATTTTTGACTCTTTTCAGATCTGATTTTGGGACAGAGTCCAAACGGAATAAAATCTCCGAAATGAATTTTTCCAGAACAGAAGAAGATCGGGGGACTTGAGGGCCAAGGCAGGAGGCCCACAGGGAGGCCACAAGCCCTGTAGCCGCGGCCAGGGGGCCGCGACTACCAGGCTTGTGGCCTCCCTGGAGCTTCCCTGCCCTAGCTCTTTGGCCTATATATTTCCTAAAATCCCAGAAAAAATCAGGGTGTCCACGAAACCACTTTTCTGCCGCCGCAAGCTTCCGTTTCCGTGAGATATCATCTTGAGACCCTTACTGGTGCCCTGCCGAAGGGGACTTTGGAGCTGGAGGGCTTCTACACCATCATTACCTGTCCAATGACTCATGAGTAGTCTACTTCAGACCTACGGGTCCGTAGTTAGTAGCTAGATGGCTTCTTCTCTCTCTTGGATCTTCAATACAAAGTTCTCCATGATCTTCATGGAGATCTATCCGATGTAATCCTCTTTGGCGGCGTGTTTGTCGAGATCCGATGAATTGTGGATTTGTGATTAGATTTTCTATGAATTATATTTGAGTCTTTCTTGATTTCTTATATGCATGATTTGATATCCTTGTAAGTCTCTCCGAGTCTTGGGTTTTGTTTGGCCAACTAGATCTATGATTCTTACAATGGGAGAAGTGCTTGGTTTTGGGTTCATACCGTGTGGTGACCTTTCCTAGTGACAGAAGGGGCAGCAAGGCACGCATTGTGTTGTTGCCATCAAGGGTAACAAGATGGGATTTCATCATAGATTTAAGATTTTCCATCTACATCATGTCATCTTGCTTAAGGCGTTACTGTGTTCTTACGAACTCAATACACTAGATGCATGCTGGATAGTGGTCGACGTGTGGAGTAATAGTAGTAGATGCAGAAAGTATAGGTCTATTTGTTTTGGACGCGATGCCTATATGTATGATCATTACCATAGATAACGTCATGACTTTGCGCGGTTCTATCAATTGCTCGACAGTAATTCGTTCACCCTCCGTCTACTTGCTTTCATGAGAGAAGCCACTAGTGAACACTACGCCCCCCGGGTCTACACACAATTATCATCCCAGCTTTTACTTTTACTTTGCTTTGTTTACTTTTTGCTTTCAGTTCTCACTTTGCAAACAATCTATAAGGGATTGACAACCCCTTCATAGCGTTGGGTGCAAGCTCTTTGTGTTTGTGAAGGTACTTGTGACTTGACGTGATCCTCCTACTGGATTGATACCTTGGTTCTCAAACTGAGGGAAATACTTACCGCCGTTGTGCTACATCACCATTTACTCTTCAAGGGAACATCAACGCAAGGCTCCAAGGCCGCGGGGGAATCCTTTGCGTATTTGTCAAGGAAATCCCTATAGGCGTAGCCAGCAGCAGTGTCGGCTACCAACTGCCCCTTTAGGAGTAGAGATTGACCCACCTACTTTAGAACAAAAAATTAGCGTCAACAGTATATCATTTAAGTTCCACTATTAATTTGGTCCGTTATCACCATTGGCACTATTTTCTCAAAATTCTAGATTGAAATTGGAATTTGGTTCATATGAAAAAGAAATGCAGAGAGGGTTCTTATAAAAATTGATGCATAGACATTTAACTATATTACATAAAAGATAGTATATTTAAAAAAAATAACGATGTAAAGAACAGTGGCGGGTGCACCTAGTGCACTATACATGTTGTGGTACGTATTGACTGACGTATTAGACCACACATCAACATTTAGCCTTATACATTTGTATGTTTGGATGGTTACCAAAATGAGTCATACCACTTATTTTAGTCACTACATAACTGATTGTGCGTTACAATGGAGAATAATTTTGTTGTAAGTGCTTACCTTGTTTTACCTACCATTTTATTAGAACATTAGAAGAGATGGCCAGAATTCCAGCTCTTTTTAAGATGGTTTCCAACATTTTGGCCTTTTGTATACTCTGGTGAAGTCAGCTTATCTTTTCTAGCCAACATTGGACAAAAACACATGAACCACCAAACCGCAACAATCGATCCTTTTATCCTTGGTTTTTTAGCTAACGTTTCTTTTGAGATAGAATAGAGATTTTCCATTAGGTAGAGCCACAAGCAATATCGGTGTGCACTAGTAAATTTGTTTTTCAGGGGTACTAGTAAATTTTGCTTAGGGCTCGTGCCGTGCCTCCTCCGGGCTTCGGCCAACGTAAAAAAACCCTTGTCAATGGAAAAAAGAACTCTTGCCAACAAAGCCACCCTTGATTCCTCCTGGAAATCAATCATGGGCAAGCATAATAATAAAAGTTGGCACACGGAGTTGACCTGTTGCAGGAAGGCTTACGCGTCGTCCGTGCGCAAGCATAACACGAGTGCTCCGCAAGACACAATGTCCATGCCAGCATTAAAAGGTGGTTGCGCTTGCACTGCACTGCACGGCCGTCTGGTCCACGCGGACCCGACGTGCGTGTGTGTGTGTGTGTGTGTTGGGTAGCCAAGCAAGGAAGGAAAACCACGCATGGTTCACGTGTAAAACTGCTGCAATTTTCTTATCTATCAGAAGAGAAGAAGAAACAACAATGCCCTCGACGATGATAGACACACGGCTTAGCCCACGCGCCTGAATTAATTAACATCGTACGTTCGAGTTATACTACAGCGTACCCAAAACAAGAACGCCTCCGTGTACCGGAAGTCTTCCTGCTGCTCGTCGGCGTCGCATCGTACGTTCATGCCTATCCACAACCACAAGCCAAACCAGCCAAGCCAACAGGTCTCCCCGGAGGAACACATGGCCGTGCGCCGGCGTCGGCGTCGCGCACAACCCAACGACGTCTCCCTCCCCGGACACGAATCGGATGCCGATGCCGATGCCGATGCCGCGATGCGTTGCGTGCGCGCACGCCCTCCCCTCCCCTCCCGCTCCCGGCCGACGGCGACGTGCAGCGGCAGAGGCAGACGACGAGCTGGAGCCGAAGAGAAAGCGACCGTCGGGGCGTCGCCAGCCACCGCCGTGTTCCCGCCGGGCCACCACCGGGGATTTTTCTCGTGGCGGAGACGGGCGGCGACCCGTCAGCACGCACCAACCCCCGACCCCGCGTTTGGTTCTGCTTCTGCACTGCACTACGATCCCTCGCCGTGGCCTCTGCCTCCCTGGACGTACACGTTCCTTTCCCCCGTGGCGTGCCCATTCGAACCGAGCCGCTGCCTGACGGACTGAAGGTGGCCACTAGAAAAATCTTTGGACAAATGTAGAAGAGAGGAGGGGAGCTCAGCATTTTTTGTGGGTGGTGTGCGGAGGGGCGTTTTCTATGCAAGAATCCGTTGGGCGAGCGAAAAAGATCTGAGATTTGCTAGTGCCTATTGCCTAGTGCACAGTAGGAGTATCTTAATGTACGATGGTGGGGGACGCAACGCAAGTTGGGGCCGGATGAGCTGCTCTGACCAGTCATGCTTTAGCCGTTTCCGGCCAAGTTGGTCGGCTGGATTTTTCCGCGCCGCCCCTTCATCCTCAATCGGTAACATACACATACATACATACATCACCATATCTCACGCGACCGCTACTTTTATTCATATATATATAAGTACAAATAATAAGTAATAACAGTACGCCGGACCCATTCTGTGGTAGTAGATATCATAAAAAAAAAATTGAGGAAGATATCATCAACTTGATGGGTCGTCAAACGGCCCAACTAAAAAGGCAGAACGTGACCGAGACAATGCGCCATGGACCCGCCGATCAGCATTCAGCAGGCAATGCGCGCACGCACGCACGCTACCTCGCCGCACACCGCAACCATCCGTCCCCACGTCAGTCAAAGTCTTGGCACCACACACGCACCCCATCCGTAGCCGTAGCCCGTAGCGGTAGCCGTCCCGCGGAAACAGAGCTGCCACCGGCTCATCGTCGGTCATAGCCGGTGTCCGTTCCGTGTGTGGTGGCGTGCCGTCCACCGCCACGGGGAAAACACCGGCCGGCGACCTGCAGCAACCGGCGAGGAACACATACAGAGGCGGCAATTAATTTTGACCGGAGCGAGCCGCCCCGTACCGAACCCAACCCCCCGACCCGACCCGAGAGAAACAACCAGCGGGGGGGGGGGGGGGGGGGGTGTCTGACTCTGACCGCGCCGTCCGTCCGTCCGTCCGTCTATATCTACCCCCGTCCGGCGGGGGGAGGGGGCACCGACCCAACGGACTCGCCGCCCTCGCTTTACTCATCCTCATCCTCCCCCTCTTTCTTCTCTAGCTTTCTCTCCTCTGCTACGCCTCCGCTCCCCGTCGCTTCCTTCCTCCCTTCATCCCGCCCACGCCCCTTTCCCCGTCCCTTCCGTTCGCAGCCGCGCGGCGAAGCACGACCGGAGGAACGCGCGGATCGCGGCTGATGGCGTCCCCGGCGCGGCCAGCCTCCGTCTCGGGCCCCTTCGGCATGTCCCCCGACCTCGCGCGCTGCTCCTTCGACCACACGCTCCGCAGAGAGGTCAGCTCCCCCTCCCCTCCCTCCATCCCCCGCCAGATCCGTGCCTCGCTCATGCCGCTTCTTCTTCTTGCTTCTTGCTTCCGACGACTAGTTGCTTGCTCCCGGGACCGCGCCGCGTATCGCGTGCTTCCGGCCCGCCGCCCGCCGCGGCGCGGTTCGAGGGCGGCCCAGGATGTGCACGCTGTTCCCGCCTCGCGGCAGATTCGGGACCTCGCTTGCCATTTCTAGCACCACGAGTTTGAAATCTGCCAGTACCGGTACATAGATTGCACCGCTCAGCTGACCCATCTGGGCAGGGCAAAGGATTTGGGAGCCTGATGCGGGGATTCCGCGGTTCGTTTCCGGCGGCCAGCGAGATTCAACCCCATTTCTGTATCATTCCTCACCGCTGCCATGCCATGGCTCCTGCCGTCAACTGCTTGCGGCTGAAGTCGGGACACAGACTTGTTCTAGGCGCTGCTTCCTTCCTATCCCACCGCGTCTCTAGTCAAACTATTGTTAAACTTGTGTTTCTCGTCTCATTACTGTTATAGCAGAATTTCACAAGATAGTCCCGTCGCTATCTATTCTAGTCTAGATCCAATGCATATAGCTGAAATAAGCTGCTTCTCAAGTTTTAACAACTGGTATTACGGGCAAATTTCTTGTTACACAAACGAACTCTGTAACGCCACCTATGGATGTTGATGTCAGTCCCCGCCTTATCGTCAAACATGTTGGTAATAGAATGGTAGCTCAAGATTCAGTTACTTGTCTGCTGTGCAACTAAGAGACTGGCTTGAATGATGCTTACACTAGCCGTCGATTCATCATCCTCTGTTTTCACCTTACCTCTGCCTTTATGCTAAATTTCCTGTGCTCCTTACTAATACTAATTATTTCTTCTGTTCTTCGACGAAGCAGGATTTTCAGGACAACAGGCTGCTGAGGTCACTGGTTAGCATGCGCGACCAAGAAATCCATTCCAAGGAAATTATAACGGAAGCTATCGAGAGCTGCATGAACAAACAAGCAGAGAATCTGGTGAATTCACTGGATGTCATCAGTGGAAGGCTGTCGCAGCTGGAGTTGTACTGCTATAAGCTTGAAAGGTCCATTGGAGAACTGCGAAGCGACGTAATGGATTACCACAGCGAAGCAAACCTTAACTTCCGTGGCCTTGACAAGAACGTCAAAGAGGTATGTCCTGTTTTACGCCGGCACAGGGACACACAGTTTTTGAGCCTTAAAGCCAAATTACATTATGTTGCTTTCTACGAGTAGTATGTAAATTACCGGTCTCATCTAGTAAATGCATTAAACAGTGGATTATGTTTGCCTTGTGCTGTGAAAGTTTCATGGTTTAGTTTCTAGTGTCCTCTAGTTAGATTTTGTTTCCTGCATCTACATCTAGTAGAACTGGACTAATGCCTGGGCTACAGTTTGTCCATATAAAAGGCAAATGGTTATTTACTTGGGACTAAAATCTGAACATGCGTATTCCCTCTAGTTGTAACTGTGAACGGCACATCATCTACTTGGTCACACACTGATTAGCTACTCGTAAGATATCACACATGTAGTGTTTTCGGTTCTCATATCGTGATTGGCCAATGGTTAATCTACGTACCATTATATCTGGTAGTACTGCAAAAAGTTAAGTTGTGATAAGGTTCACAACAGGGAACGGGTATTTAACTGGCTTGATGCGATTGGTTAATCCATGTTGTAGGGCTGTCGGTTCTTGCTAACTGCCTCTTTTTATGGTCATGTTAGGCACCACCGGGCATTTTAAGCAAAGCTTGATGATGTAAATACTTTAGTAGTGGTAGTCAATCAAGCTAAATAGCTTACTTTACATCCAGTTTTCCTTTCAGTAACTGTGACCCATTAGCTCTTGAAATGTGCTTCAATGCATAGCTCATGATGGAACCTACTTTGCTGCAGGTTCAGAAATGCGTACAAGTTCTGCAGGATAAGCAAGAGCTTGCTGAAACTCAAAACGATCTAGCTAAACTTCAGATTGCATATGAAGATCCTGCACAAAAGAGTGAAGGTACTGCCCCATCAGTTTTTATGGCCAGGGAAAATGATGGCAGCTTCCCAGGTGCAAAACACGAGCTCGCACTTGTCCCGCTGCACCAAGTAAATGCTACGCAGTCTCCTGCTATGCAATTCCAAAGTTGCAACGGGCTTATTCTACAGCAACTTGTGCCTGTCTCTTTGAGTACCCAACAAGATCAGCCACACTTGAACCAACCTACTGTTTACCGTACGCAAAATCAATGTCATCCGGAGCACAGGCAGGCCCAAACATTTCAACCTGCACCGCAGTCTATGCAGCCGCAGGCCCAGAACCCTCGGCCACAGACTGTAGTTGAGGTACCCCCTATAACTAGTCAGGCACCGGAGTTCTACATCCAAGCTCAGCACCATTGGCAACATCAAACAGTCCAGGATGTTCACTCGCAGGCAAGGCAACAACAACCACAGCCCCAGGTGGCACAACAGCAGCAGTACCACAACATGCAACAAGTTCCAGCTCAGATGGTTCAACTGCAAACATCTTCTCCGCAGGCCCAAAGTGCGCCTCATGTCGCCCTGTTCTATCCTCCTTACGGATCCCAACAGCCCGCATGTGGTAACACCGAGACACTTTCTAGAGGCATGGTTGTGCAGCCTGCCTATTCTACGATCTCTTCTTCCCAGCGAAAGCATCATGAAGCTGCTCCTGTTTACGTGCAAAGCAGCGCCATTGCTGTTCCTATGGCAGAACATCACATCCAGCACCAGCAGACCCAGCAGTTTCATTCGCCCGGCAATGGCTCATTTGCACCTCAACAATGCAAGGTTGGACCCTATTCAGTCCAGGGCGGTGCCCAGGCCTACAACACCGTATATGGGAGCCCTCCCAACAGTGCTGCCACTTTTGTTGCTGTCCTTCCTCAGCAAGCGCAGGCCAGTGCTCCGATGATGCTCCATCACTTAGGACCCCAGCCCGTGCAGAATCACCCTGCAGACATGGCTGACAAGGCTGTTCGAATGGGTTACTTGAATGATCATGCCGAGAACATGCCGCGCCGAATGGTGGCCACAGGCCAGCCCGTAGAGTACAACACCTTCCATGACGGGCTGAGCTCTGTTGGCAACGCGGCATGGTCTGGCTAATTGACGATGGAGAAGTCGCATGTGAAGCACTACATCTGCTCCTGCGACTTTTCTCGTGCGATATACTGTGACCATCTTATTGTGATGGGAAGCTCGATTTTGAGCATCCCTACGGTATTTGCTCTGGCATCTTTTATCAGCCGGCAGATTGTTACTCCGTATCCTTCAGCTTACTTTTTTCAGCTGGATGATCGCGATGAAATAAGAATGATAGGTTAGTTGAGTGGTGATGATGTTGTCGGCATTTGTCCCATTTTTAGTGGACGCGTATGCTTGCTTGTAACCTGTTGTGGACTTGCATTTGCATGTTTGCAATCGATATGGAAATATGAGAAATTTGTTGGTTTTCACGTTCTTGTTCAGTGTGTGCTCATCTGTTCACCTGCTCGTAGCAGTTGGCGTATTGCCGGGTTTGTGTTTACCATCTGCTTGCCAGTGATTGTTAGTACTTGATATGAGAAATTCACAGTGGTTTGTCTGTGGCTTAAACGAAAATCAGCTTCGGGGGAACTAACTGTGGACAAGGTCCATATACATTTGTCAAAACCCAAGTGCCATAAGACAAATTGCTACTGAACTGAACTGAGAGGGAATACTCATTCTGGAGAACTAGCTCTGCTTTAAATTGCCCCCATTCCAAGCAATGAGGATGCCCCTACTGATGGCAAGTACTCAAACTGAGCTGAATCTTCTTGGACAAAATGTCCTGACATAGTTCATATCAAACACTTCTGTTTTAGTTTCCTTCATGCAGCGGATGGAAATAGCAAACCCCTAATGTTTCAATTTTAAGACATTATTCCCCTGTCTGTTGCCATAATAACACAAATCAGGTTAACAGGTAACAATCTGCTACTGTAACTGACACTATTCAAGTCAGCCAAAGCCCTTGCAACAGCCATAAATCCAGGGACCAACCACAGAATATAATGAACTTTGAGGCCTGATCATACACGGCACAAGTCATCAAGTGTTCTGCCACACAATCCATTACATGCATCATAGGGTTTCTAGTAGAATGACTAGTACATCCCAGGCACTCAAACCCTAGTAAAAACTTGTGAATTTTTGTGATAATCATGGATGACTTCAGGTGTTTTTCTTCCCCTGTTGCTTACCTTCCTTCTTTTTACCCGGGCCAGGTTGCTTGGTCACGCCCCTCTTGTTGGCCTGGGTTACAGGCTTATGCTCTAGCTCCTTACTTGAAAGTGAGGGTTTCAACAACTTACTTTGGTCTCTCAGGTGGGTTAACAAATGTCCAGTGCCTCTTAACTGAATGGGAATTGGCAGGATACAGTTGCCTTAAAAAATAGTGTTGGCAGTAAATTGAGGAACAAAAATCTAAGACTCAAAATTATCTACTCCCTCCATTACAGTTTAGAAGGCGCGCATAAACGATCTCTGGGACCAAGGTGAATCTTGATTGACTCTAATTTTTTACAAGTGCTCACATAATAACCACATGACGCCTAATTATTTGAGAAGATAATACATAGTACTCCCTTCTTTCCGGTTTATAGGGCTCAAATCTGAAATCTCATCAACCAAGGTGAATTGTGAGTGGATGACACTAGTTTAAACTAGCCAATTAAATATTTCTCACATATGCAATTTCCAAGGCAATAAATGTAGCATCCTTCCTTTCATTGGACTTGCATGGTGGACGTAGAAAACGATGCATGCATAGCCACTCATCTCCTTTCTCTAAACTCTATGAATTAAATATGGCGTGAGACTCAAAGCACTTTAACTCACTTATACTCAAAATGAGCCTAATATAATGGAAATCTGAAATTTTTAAGATGAACCCTATAAACCGGAAAGGAGGGAGTAACTCACACAACCACTAAACGAGGAATGCATGCAGCCTACTACATCTTAGGTTGTGCACCGTGACCAAGAAGGAGAGGAAAACAAGAAAATTAATGTGATTTTGATAATTAATACTATTGCATGCAATGAACTGATCACTGCACGTCGTGCTAGTTAGTCTCAAGTTATTAAAAACATACACGCGCCACGTCTCTTATTGGTTGATTCCTTTATTCATGTCAAAAAACAAAAAACGAGAAGAAAGTTAATGCACCGTGTCTAAGTGTTTTGGGATTATTTGATTTTCGTAAGATGATTTATAAATCGAAACGGAGGGAGTAGTATTTTTAGTTAATCAAATAGTAAATGTCACGCAACATAATCCTCTTTTATTTTAAAAATACATGTAAACGAAACTGCGCCTTCTAAACCGTAACGGAGGAAGTATCAGTTTACATAATAGAAAAACATAAACTGTAAAGAGCAATCCCGATGATTTGCATTGGTCCTGTTGCTTAGTTAGGATACCTGTTTTCTTCTAATCCAACATAAGTGGGGTGGTGGCGCAGTTGGCTAGCGAATAATCATGAGGTCGAGAGTTCGAGCCTCTCTCACCCCACAAAGGAAATAAAAACCATCGTTGTGATGAAACGCTCTACGGCAACTTGGGTCGCCGCATCTCCACCTGAATCTCTCTAGGTGTGAAAATGAGCAAGTCTGAACCTGGTCTAACTATATTTTTTTGGTAAGTCTACCTTCTGTCCCTGAATTAAGTCCTTCCCCTCTGCACTGCTGTCGCCGCTCCCTTACCGAAGCCGCTTGACCTTTTCGATGATAGTCGGGAGGTCTTCGTGCACGTGTTCCTAAGGAGCAGTGCCTTGAAGCTGTAGTCGTTTTTTTTTTAGTTTTTAGTAAGTCTACCTTCTCTCCCTGGATTAAGTCCTTCCCCTCTGCGGCGTTGTCGCCGCTCCCCTATCGAAGCCTACTTAACCTTTTCGATGATAGTCGGGAAGTCTTCACGCACGTGTCCCTAAGGAGCAGTGCCTTGGAGCCGCAGTCGTGTCCTTCCCCTCTGCACTATTGTCGCCGCTTCACTAATAGACCCGGCTTGACCTTTTCGATGATAGTCGGAAAGTCTTCATGTATGTGCCCCTAAAGACCAGTGTCTTGGAGCCGCAGTCGTGGTCAATGAACATAGTAAATGTTACATCAAGGTCACTAGACCATTGAATGACCACTACCGTCGCCGGAACGAACCACTTCCCTAGGGCCTCCACAAAACATCACAGTACCTGTCATTGTTCGCCATTTCAGGAAAAAATTACCTAGAACAAGCAGATAAATAAATTTTAAAATATACATTTTTTTTGGGATCACCTCTACTTAAAAAAGACATATTAACTGCTAGAAATTTGGACAAACGAAAATAAATCAACGTTCCACCATGAATCCCTGCGAAGAACTGAAAAAATCTATTACATCACCACATGACTAAGAAAAGGGCATGACCTCTCCATAAAAATATGCACAGTAAGTGCTAGAAATTTGGCGAAACGGAAATAAATCAATGTTTCACCAAAACTTTAGCGCTTATAGTATGAATCCATGTGAAAATCTTAAGACATTTACTACAACACAATATAAGTAAAAAACAAATAAAAAATGTGCATGACACATACATAAAAATGGACACATTAAGTGCTAGAAATTTGGCGAAACAAAAAAAATCAATGTTTCGCCAAAATTTTAGCGTTTATAGTATATATCCCTGTAAATAACTGAAAACACCTCCCAATCTACAATTAAAAACTATAGAAACTACAACTACAAACGAAAATTGCTTTCGGAGACCGAGCTCCATGGAGGCCATCTTTTTCAAAATTCAAAATTTGCCAAAATTCAAATTTTTACAATTCAAAAAATTCTAATTTCTTTTATAGATATACATGGAGGCAAAATGTACTTGTGCGTAAATTTTCAAAACAAAATACGTTGAAATGAGGGTTGTGCAAAAAAACGAAAATCTAAGGCTTTTTAACACATGATACTATTTCAGAAATTTCTCTTTTTTTGTACAGGTCGCTTTTAAAGGAATTTCATTCTGAATTTTTACATATATCTACATTTCATCGTTGGATAGTTGCAACTTTTTTGGGATTTTTAAAGATTGAAAGATTGAAGTTTGATTTTTTTTAAAATAAAATGGCTTCATGAAGCTCGCAAAACGCCATACTCAACTATAAACTACAATAAGAAACATTAGAAACTACAACTAGAAACTATTAATCTATAACTTCTCAAAACGACAACAAGAAACTACAAATTAAAACTATATAAACTACAACTGCAAACTACAATTAGAAACTATCAATCTACAATTTATCAAAACTACAATTAAAAACTGTATAAAGTAGAAACTATCAAACCAGAAACTAGAAACTATAGAAACTAGAAACTAGAATTTGACAATTCATAACCCTTACCCTTCCGTGTGCGTGGTGGCCGCGGCCATGCGTAGCAAGGAGTTGGGCTGGAAAGAGAGACGGGGAAGGCGATGGATTACCTGCCGGAGCGGAGGGCAACGCCGATGGTGCGGCCGACGAATCGAGGAAGGTGGCGACGGGGAGGCCTGCGAATCAAGGGCGATGACGAGTACGGCAACAATGGCGGCCTATGAAAGGAGAGGACGGTGACGACGACAGCGGACGAAAAGAGAGGACCCAGACGGCGACAACGGACGGAAAAGAGACGATGGCGGCGACAACGACAAACGGAAGGAGAGGACGACAACGATGACGAGAGCGGCATGAAGGAGAGTGAGAGTGAAGTGGGCTAAGTGGGTGCGCGCATGCAGATAAAGTTCATCTGACGTAACGGGCACGCCAAATGACCCGCCACTGCTACTTTGGTGTGGCGGACAATCTGCTAGTCAAATTTGAACAGTAGAGGTAACTTACTTGTGACGGGTTCGACATACCACACGCCACAGGTAATATCCATATCAATCTTTTTATTGGAGCTGGTTGCAGTCATTTAGTTGTGGTGGGGTCTTTGGCATGACCGCCACTGTTGCCTACAACACTAGTGTCGGGTTATCCTAGCCACTCATCATTGTAAAAGTTATACACATGGCCACACTCAGCGGTGCATATCTGTGGTGAGTGGTGTATTCCGCCCGCCACACCAGTGGCAGGTCAGCCTAGCCACTCACTACTGTAAAAATTATGCAAATGGCCACACTCAACGGTGCATATCTGTGGTGAGTGGTGTATTCCGCCCGCCACATCAGTGGCGAGTCAGCCTAGCAACTCACCACTAGAAGAATACGTGGACACGGTCAGGGATGCATATTTGTGCCGAGTGGTGTATTCGCCCGTTACTGATGTGTCTGTAGCTCTGACGGTTGTGTCATGACACCTGTCACTAATACTTCTTCAAATTCGCTATGGTGGGTAGTAAGTTACACACGACATTAAATTATTCATCTATAATCCCTTTTCTAATAGGGAAACATTTGGACCCGAGGCGTCGTCCGAACCGTTCGGCCGATCGCTCGCGACCCGCGCTGGTGGCTGACCCAGTCACATAACATTTTTTGTTTAGATTTACTACATTCGGCGTTTAAATTTGCTACAAGCGTTTCCCATTTGCTATAATTCATTCATTAAAAAAGCTGCATCCATGTTTGGTTGTAACCTGAATTTCTCGAATTTTTTCGTTACAAACGGCGTTTGATTTTTTGCTACAACTAGTGTTAATTTTTGCTACAACCGGTATCATTTTTTGCTACAACCGTTCACTAAAAAAAGTTGCATACATGTTTATCAGAGTTGCAATCCGAGTTTACCGAATTATTTTGCTACAACCCACATTTTGTTTTGCTACCAGCATCATCAACGTTGTTTTTTTTTTGCAACGACCACGTTGATATCTTTTGCTACAATCATATTTTTGCTGCACCCGTGATCGAAATTTGCTACATCGTTGTTTATTTTTGTTTCAATCGATGATTTTTGCTGCATGAACAGATCTGACGATTAAACCAGATTCGATCTGACGGATCGGGCGGCTCGCATGCGACCGACTGAAAATTTCGTCCGACGCGCCGGTGCAGAGCACTGCCCTTTCCAATAATGTGAGGATGAAGGGGAACCCTGAACACATGATTTTTAGAAGGCCGGAGTACATCTCCGCTTCCCGGAACAGGATGAAGAGCAACATGCGACACAAACAACATCGTCAAAGGCTCATCACACAATGCATGAGAATGTTTCATATAACCAGATCTTAGTGAAATACTACTCTCTCCGTTCCTAAATATAAGTCTTTTAAGCGATTTCATTAAGGGTTTACATACGGAACACAATGATTGAATCTATACTTTAAAGTATGTTTATATACATCCGTATGTAGTTCACTAGTGAAATCTCTACAAAAACTTATATTTAGTAACAGAGGGAGTACATTGCAACGTATTCCCGCCGCAACACTCGGGTGTCATCTTGTTAACTACGTTTGGCCGGAATATTTATTACAAGTGTTGTTGAGTTTGCATGTTGGGCTTTCGGGGCACAAGGCGCGGGCGCAGCGGCTTCTCCATGACAACCATGAACTCGAGTTTCTCCGCCAAGTCGACCTCGTGGCCGGCCGCTTCCTTCCACTCGAATTCCCTCACCATGTTGGCCACCAGGTAGAGCAGGTGAAGCACGGCAATGTTCAGACCGGCGCAGATCCTCCGGCCGACGCCGAACGGCATCATTCTGATCCCCGTGCTGCCTGTCACGTCCACCACTTTGCCTTGGCCGCCTGCCAAGAACCGCTCTGGAATGAACTCCATGGGCATGTCCCACTCCCGTTCGTCCCTGCCCATCTCGGCCACCATGAAGTTCACCGTGGCACCCTTGGGGACGAGGTACCCGCCGACCTCCACGTCCTCCGATGCCATGTGCGGCAGCACGAAGTGCACCGGCGGGTGCATCCGCAGGCCCTCGAGAACCACCGCCTTGAGGTAAGGCATGCTCTGGACGTCTTCCTCGGAGACCTCTTCATCGTCGTCTCTTGTCCTGGCTTTGATCTCCTCGTAGAGCCTCTCCTGGATGGCCTGGTTTTTTACGAGCTCGGCCATGATCCACGTCAGTGCGGTGGAGGTGGTGTCAGCCCCGGCGGTGAGGAACTCCGAGCAGAGGTTGACCATCTCGTCGTCGGTGAGTGGGCGGTTGCCCTCCTCCGGGAGCCTGACGTCGAACAGCGTGTCCACGTACGCGTGCTCCAACGTGGTTTCTTCCGATTTGCTCCGCCTCCGCCTCGGCTCGCGCTCGCCGCCGCGTTTCTTGCCCTTGTAGTCGTACTCCCTGCGCGCGTCGATCAGCGGCAGAAAGAGCTCCCTCTGCCGCCGCCGCAGGGAAAGCATTGTCCGGACGCGTCCGGCGAAGAGGCGCTCGGCGACCGACGGGAGGAAGGCGAAGACGGACATCTTGCTGAACATGTATCGCACCTGGTCGTTCTGCGCGGCGGTGATGGCGCGCACCAGGTTCTCGTCAAGCCTCTCGCCGAAGCACATGGTCAAGAGGAGGCAGAACACGGCGTGTTGGAACGTGGCCCTGACCGGGGCAGGCGCCCCGCCGCCGTCGGCCTGGCGCCGCAGCTTCTCGACGAGCACGCGGCGCGCCCAGAGGCGCGCGGGCGTGAACCGGCGTGCGCGCGACGGGTGCAGCGTCTCGGCGACGAGGTTGTGGCGCAGGAGGCGCCACACCGGCCCGTAGCCGGCGCGGGTCACGGAGTAGTTGTCGTCGGCGCCGAGGATCCTGGCCGATGCGAAGCTGGGGCGGTCGGCCATGGTGGCCCCGCGCTGGACGAGCGCCGTGTGTGCGAGGCGTCGGTCGGCGACGAAGATGGCCAGCCGTGACCCCACTCGCAGCGACACGATGGGGCCGTACCGCCTGAACAGGCGTTGGAGCAGGGGCTCCGCCTCGGCCGGCGAGCTCGTCAGCCCCAGCCACGCCGCGCTGAAGAGCAGAACCAGGGACGGCGGGCCGGGCGGGAGGCGCTTGCCATCGCCCTGGCCCCGGCGGAGACGGAGGAGTAAGAGGAGGGCGAAGATGACCGTGGTCGCCATAAGGAAGAACAAGTGCAACGTTGCCATGGCGTGCTTGCTGCTCTGGCGTCGGTCAGATTGCTGCCATTTTTATAGGCCCGTCGTTTCGCGGTGCATGCTGCTGTAGCGTCGGTCAGATTGCTGCCACGGTGCTTGCTGTACCTGTAATGGGAAGGAAGAACGTTAGGGCGGATCACGGAAGATCCCGTCTTTCTCGCTCGCACACAAGGAATTAATGCAGACGTGGAAGAAGGCGATAATATAATTAACTAAAAATCATTTCCTAAACTGAAAAAACAAATTAATGAATGTGAATGATGTCATGTGTGAGTGTGAGGCAATTCATCAGTAATTACTGATCACAAACGAGGGGGAAAGGCCTGCTGCATGCATGAGCCGATTAATTGTTGATTTCAAACGCGGCAATTCATCAGAAATTACTGCATGAATAGCTTTTGATAGTACTGTACTCCGTATGAGCCGCCGATTGATTCCATACGCGCGGATAACGGACTGCATGCGCATGAGCCGCCGATTGATTCCATACGCGCGCAGCTGTATATGTACATCAACTATTTGTATACTTCTGCTCCGATATTATGTCAACGATTCACGATCGAGGATCACGTTCGTTCGGCGCCATATATCTGTCGCAGACTCCACAGGATCAAAACCGGTGATACGCTACCTGTTCTCCATGATCCGCGGACAATGAGACCGGCAAAAGGATGGAGTTTCGGTTCATATTACTAGTCATCAACCTTAAAAAATTGTTGCATGAGATTTTACATATGAATTTGGCATTGACAGGAAATAATAGGCATATTGTTAAAGTGTTCATAATCAAATATGCATGTAAAATATTTTCTAAAAAACACTTAAAAACAACCTGCTGATATTTCACGCACGTAAGTCGCGTCCGACGCCACGCTTTCCTGTTGGCTCACTCATAGATTAACCTTTTCTTTTCCTTATTTCTTCCTCCACAAGCTGTTGGACCGCTCATTTTTTTCCTCCCTTTCTTCTTGCTTGAGCACATCCCACCACACACCAGTGCCAGCGCCCGCCGCTGTAGACCGGCGTCATCGTTAGCTCATGTCGCTGCATCGCCGCTGCAAGCCGGCTTCCGAAGGGACGGCACTCTGCTGCAATCCCAGTCGGCGATCACACCTCGTGCTGCTATAGGCTAGGTTGGGAGGATGCTGCTGCCATGACCGACGGCGGAGCTGCGTTGCAGCAGGCGATGCACGACGAGGTTGCTACCATGACCGACGGCGGAGTTGCCTTGCAGCAGGCGATGCGCGACGAGGTTGCTACCATGCCATCGACGGAGCTGCGTTGCAGCAGGCGATGCACGACGAGGTTGCTACCATGGCCGACGGTGGAGTTGCCTTGCAGCAGGTGATGCGCGACGAGGTTGCTACCATGCCACCGACGGAGCTGCGTTGCAGCAGGCGATGCGCGACGAGGTTGCTACCATGGCCGACGGCGGAGTTGCCTTGCAGCAGGTGATGCGCGACGAGGTTGCTACCATGTCATCGACAGAGCTGCGTTGCAGCAGGCGATGCGCGACGAGGTTGCTACCATGGCCGACGGCGGAGTTGCCTTGCAGCAGGCGATGCGCAACGAGGTTGCTACCATGCCCACCGACAGAGCTGCGTTGCAGCAGGCGATGCGTGACGAAGTTGCTACCATGGCCGACGGTGGAGTTGCCTTGCAGCAGGTGATGCACGACGAGGTTACTACCATGCCACCGACGGAGCTGCGTTGCAGGAGAAGGGGCTACGAGCAGCTGCCATGGCCGGCGGCAGAGCTGTGCTGCAGCAGGTGATGCTGCTACACGTGGACGACGAAACTGCATTGTAACAGGAGAGAGCTACGATTGCTACCATGGTCGGCGACAGTGCTGCGGGCGATGCTGCAACGAAGCTTTGCCGGGACCTCAATGAAGCTTTGACGGGGCGTTAATGAAGCTTCGTTGGAGCTGCAATGAAGCTTTGCTGAAGCGTGTTCGCTGTTGCAATGAAGGTTTTCTTTGGGCTCAGTGTTGCCATGAAGTAGCACCCAGTGCTGCCATGCAGCGGTTTGCCGGTGGCACTTTGGAGCCGTGATGGCATTGTCGAGGGATCTTTGGAGGTGCGATGCAGCGCTCGCTGGCTGCTCCGATGTCGTGACATCGCCGACGCAGGGTGCCAGAGGGGGAGGGGATGTTGCGTTTCTCTGCATCACTTTCAGAGGAGGCACGATGTCGATTCTCTGATGGGCATGGATAGGATCAGAAGAGAACAACTCAGGTTGTGTCGTTGTGATCGATGACATCCCGTGCTGGATCAGACGATTAGCTAGGTGGATGATTTCTTAGAGAAATCATCCGGATGATCCCTAGCAGCCGCCTTCCCTTTATTAGATACATATGAAAGGAGTTAGACATGTGCATTATGTCCAACTGCCAGTTGTGTACATATTGTTGTGTTTTCATATCACGCCTTAGGTTTAAGTACAGTTTGAAATGTGAGCATGCGAATTTACTAAGATCAAATGGCCAGTGCATCAATGGAAAAAGTAGCTGCAAATGCAAAATTCAATGCATGTTCTATTTACTCTTGAACTATAGCCCATAGAAGGTCCCAAAATGATGTTGTGGAATACTCCCTCCGTTCCTAAATATAAGTCTTTTAAGAGATTTGACTAGTGGTCTACATACGGAGCAAAATGAATGAATCTATATTCTAAAATATGTCTATATACATCCGTAAGTAGTGCACTAGTGCAATCTCTAAGAAGACTTATATTTAGAAACGGAGGGAGTATATTGTCATTTTATACAGCATGAAGCATGAGAACTCGTTACAAACAGGGTCATATGGTACTTGGCTTTTATACTACAAAGATAACCCACCAAATTTGAGAATGACGTTTTGGAGCTCGGCCTCCATGAAGGCCGAAATATTTGCAAAATTCAAAATTCGAAAAATTTAGTTCTAAAAAATCTGAAAAAATATACAATTAAAAAAGGATGTGATCCGTGTGTGTGTAAATTTTCAGACCAAAATACTTTAAAACACGACCTGTATAAAAAAACAAATTCATGGTCTGAAATGATGAATAGTAAACATGTGTTAAAAGGTTTCAGATTTTTTTTTTTTTGCACAACCCTCATTTCAACGTATTTTGTTTTGAAATTTTACACACTTGTGTATTATACCTTCATCTATCTATGTATTTTTTTTCAAAATTTTCTAAAATATTAAAATATAATTTTTCACGAAATTTGGAGTTTGAATTTAAAGACCTCCATGGAGCTCGGGAGTCAAAAGCAATTTCCGACCAAATTTGAACTACATCGGTCATGAGACAGTGTCATACTTTTCACCCGCGGTAAGCAAGCAAGTGTCACTGCCATGTAACCCCAGCTGCAGCTTCTCCTCCCACCTCCATCAGGGGGCATTAAGGTCGCGCTTGGTTCGTCATTTCTTTGCCGTATTAAATACAGATATATTAAATCTACCAATGTAATTTACAGGTCCATAGTTATTTTTAGACGAAAATCAAAATTATGGACGGACGTATGTATTTTTTTTATCAGTGTATTTAGCAGGAAAAGGACAATACAAACAGGTCTAAGCCGTTGTAAGTGAAAACCAAGCAAAGCCTTGAACAAGTTTCATATTTAGATATGAGATGTGTTCTGCACTGTTGTTTTCATATTGTTCACAAAAGGCAGTGGATTTAAAACAACACGCAAGACTCCGTGGCCCAATGGATAAGGCGCTGGTCTACGAAACCAGAGATTCTGGGTTCGATCCCCAGCGGAGTCGCTTCTTTTTCGTCTTCCTTCGTTTTGCTCCTGCCCTGCTGGTTCCTCTGTTCATGAGTTTTAGATGTGACGATATCCTTTTTCTATTTTTTTTCCCTCTGCTCATGATTGCCCATGACGATCATCGGATTATCCTCCATGAGACCATCAGAGTCCTTCGTTTCATCTGTACGAGGATGAGGATGAGGATGGAGGAGAGGACATGGTGATGGCTGTGGCGACATATTTCACCGAAGAGAAGAAAAAAATTCTAGTTTAATTACGCGCCACAAATAATGTAACGCTACCAAGCCAAAGCTTATATATATATGATCCTAATGCCGTTGCAAGTAACAAGCTTCGTTCTGGTATGTCACACACCAAGAGTAGAGATATTACAGTCTGAGAAACATGCACAACCGTGCAAGACTAGGAACACAGAAGCAACTCTGCTCCATCTTCTCAGTTCCTCCTTTCCTGCCGCCACCACGGCGAGTGGTGGTCGTTGGCTCCGGATCCCGGGTAGTCCTCCAGCTCCATCTCCATCCCCATCCTCCTGCTGACACCGCCGCGGTCGGGCTCTCCCACTACGACCGCCTGGGGTGATCATACCGAAAATTCAGGCCAATTACAGTTTGCACCTGGCGTATACTATGGTCTGAAACTTCTACTGGCTATTTCCACGAACACAGATAGCTAAAATACATCTATCACCTGACCCTCTGCTCCACTGGAAGCTAGGATTGTGTCGGTCTCCTGCAGCTGCACCCTCGGGGCCGCTGGTGTATATATGTGGGAATAACTTGTCCTCTCAGTCAGAACTCAGAACAGTATAACTAAATCTTTAGATAGATAGCAGGAGACGATTACCAGGTGGGAATGAGATGGCTGCCCTTGAAGCATGGACGAGGCAGCAGAAGCCGAGCAGAGACACCACTACCAGGTGCAGGTGCAGTGCGGGCAATCTCTCCATCTGTCTCCTCTCAAGCATTTCTCCAAGTGTTCCTACTCTTCTTCTGCACCCATGAGGGCTCATGTAGATGCAGAGGACCTGTCCTGAATTGCACGCTGTTTTATAGCACAATTCACACTTTTCATGGAGCAAGGAGCCACAGATCGAGGCTTCTGATGAACCATCCTCCACAACCTTAGTTAGTTGCTATATAAGTCGCTATAAGCAACTTTTCCAAGTGCTTCATTAGCTCACATGATGAGCTTTTCTATGACTCAAAAGCAGGCGGCTAGCATTTCGTAGGCACGCGTGCTATTTCTTGAAAGCTCGGCGAATTGCTAGGCACGCACGCGAAAAGGACCGAGCAAAAAAGGAGGCATCAAAGGAATGATTGGCAGGAATAATAGGTTGCAAGAGGTATAACTAAAGCAGGAATCTAGGGATCAAAAGTGTACCATGCAATTTCTTGCATATAAGATGGTGACATGGTGTAGATGATTCTCCAGATTTTCTTCCCGATCCGGTAGAAAATCTTCTTATCCTGATCGATGCAGCTAGTGTGGCCTGCAGTCTTCAGGTAAACTAAAGCTGGTCCCTTTACTTTGAGCCCGTAGTGGGTTCAGCACTTAGGTAGATAGTTTGTGAGCCTCCACTAAGCTGAATTAACTCATCTTACGGAGTAAAACTACACTAAAAGGCTCACCAAGTTGGTTTTACCCAGTTGAATCCTGACACCTAGCAGAGAACTTGTTTTTTTTTTTTTCGAAATGGAGGCTGAGCCCCGGCCTCAGCATCGATAAATGCATACAACCATATATTAAAATCGCAAATAAGTCTGAAATAGGTACATGAAGTGTGCAGCAAAAATAAAAAATCTATACCTAATAATAAAGCGGCTATTGCTTCCGTCGGAAAATCCACCACGGCATTTTTATAAAAAAATCTTTGTAATTTTTGTTATTCAACCCGCGCTCCATCATTTATCTGCAACGCAAAAGGAAAATAAGACTCGTTGCAAAAATTATATCCGTACGCATCGCCTACTCCCGTCGACCTTGGGCCACCCTGGCCTGTGCCCAGGCCGCCGTCACACCACTCGCCTCCGCGGCCGACCTCAACCGCCACCGCTGCCGATCTCAACTCACCTGCCTCCGTTGCGACGCTCGAGCGCATCGCGTCGATCCTGGTCCACCCTGGCCTGTGCCTAGGCCGCTGCCACACCACTCGCAGCCGCGACCGACCTCAACCACCACTGTTGTCGATCTCAACCCACCCGCCTTCGCGGTCGTACCTCTGCCCGCTTGCTGCCCCCGTTTCGACGCTCGAGCACAGCTTCTGGATCAAATCAACGCGACGGCTACATCGACTTGGGATGATGCGTCTGCTCGATGCAGAACGGTGGCGGCGCGCGGATAAGGCGCGGCGGAGCGAAGTACTTGCAGGTGGAGGCGGGCCTCCATGGCTCACACGGGGAACTCCGAGGTTATGGCGCGACAACGGCGACTCCTTATGGCCAGATAGAGGCGCCTAACCCTTGCTCCCCTCATCGTATTCCCTCCTCCGGCAGGAACTCATCATCTCGTGAGATCCCCTCCCCATGCCTCCAACCGTGTGCGAAGCACCGGTAAGAAATTTTGTTTTGTGAGAATTTGTTTGCTGATGAATGAATGTATTGAATGTAAGATTGCATTGTTGTAGAGAGAGAGAATGGAACACCATCTTCAGTTTGTCATGTGATCCCACATTCTCTACCCCATGAGTGAAATAAGATAACAGTCCATTGATCAATTCACGTAGCCTCTTTATTTTGCTTTGCTTGTCCCGCTCAATTTCTCATCATGATGAAATTAATAATGGACGGGTTGATTTCTCAACAAAATAGGATAGGACTGACTACATTAATTAGTTAGCTTATTATTTTAATAAATCAAAATGACTATAAAAAGATTAAAAGCGTGTGATATTTTTTTTCTTCCGTTGCAACGCACGGACCCTTTTGCTATAAAAAATAAAGCGATACAAGGCATTATTCTTGCCCAAGCCGAAGATGATAAAATAAAGCGATACAAGGCACCATTCTTGCCCAAGCCCTAGGAGAGAACTTGCTAACGTGAAAGTTTGTCTCTAGTGAAATTACGGCAAACATTATCACTGAATTCCACAGCGTTAATGAGTCACAGGCACTAGCATATGATGGAGTATCTTATTGTTGGTGTGCCGTTCAAAAGCACCAATGAGCTCTTTTCCACGCAATGAACCTGTCATTACCACGTACTCTGAAAGCGATAAGCTGGTAGAGAAAGACAAGACGCGCTTATATCTGACAGATAGAGACATACGAACACGGTGTGGTTTGTGAAATTTATATGCACGGCAGATTTATTTTTTTAAACTTGGCTCCTGAAGATCTCGATTTCTTAAAAAAGCAGAAGAGAGTTTTTCAGTTAATTTACAAAAAAATCAGGCTAAAACCGTTACAACACACACGAGAAGAAGGGCATCCCAGCCGAACTGGCACCTACAAGACCCACGCACACCGCCGAGGCGAGGACACCGTTGAGGTTGCCAGAAATGTCATCGTCATCACCTCTCCTGGAACAAGCGACTCCGACTTCAACACGAACAACCCTTCAAAGCCCCTTCGAACGACGATACAGAGGAACCATGCTGACCAAAGCCAAAGAATCGACACGACGGATATCGGAAAAATATGAAGGAAAGTGACCGTAAGATCCAAAAATACTTCGCTTCTTCAGTCATATATAAAAAGAATAATTGACAAAAAACTATCACTTTTCGGGTCACCGTCTCACAGAATTACCACTTTAAAAAATTAATCAAAAACTGCCACACTTTTTATAATTCGTCCCACATAACTATCATTTTTAGTTGATGACCCTTCTAGAGCATTTAAACATGTTTATGACAAGCGGAATCCATCTGTCAGGGTTGACATGGCGGGAAAGTCAACATTGTTATTTTTGACTACTAAGTTGACTGTTATGACATATGGGGCCCACACGTCAGCGTCAACCTCCTCCTCCTATCTCTCTCTGGCATTTTAACAAACACCTTCAATGCACCTGGGAGCCACCTTCGCCGCCCTCCGTGTGATCGTCCCGCCGAGAGGCCGCCGCGGGCGTGCGTGCATGCTGTTTCGAATCAAACTGATTTCATTGCTATCATTGATGATTACAGAAAGTATATATATCTCCTGGAGAGTCCCGACTCTCTGGAGAGGCGTCGGTTCCGGGAGGACGCGACTGTTAGAGGGGAAGAGGCGCCCATGCGGGTGTAACCGCACGGCGGTTTAGGCAAGAGGAGATTCCTCCCTAATTACATATTGTAATTAATCATAATACTCCCGCTAATCTGCGCTTGACCATATAGAGTCGTCTCACGATCATCCAGGTAGGGCTATCATCTTGAAAAGATTCTCCTCCAAAAAGTTCTTCATAAAAACTTGATGAGAACCTGAAACATAAACTCACAAAGAGATAGCATAATGTGATGTTATTGAACAAGGATATCTCAAGGAGAGACTCCCCTTGTTGCCTGCAAGTCTCTAAGTCGTCGCATACCAATTCCATGAACATATTTCTGGAATGTTGAGTTTGGTAGAGACTTAGTAAATAAATCAGCAAGGTTATCGCATGATTTGACTTGCAGAATGCTTATTTCCCCGCTTTTCTGAAGATTGTGGGGGAAAAACCATTTAGGATAAATATGCTTAGTGATATTGCTCTTGATATATCCTGTTTGCATCTGTGCAACACAAGCCGCATTA
Source organism: Hordeum vulgare subsp. vulgare (assembly GCF_904849725.1). Taxonomy (NCBI): domain Eukaryota; kingdom Viridiplantae; phylum Streptophyta; class Magnoliopsida; order Poales; family Poaceae; genus Hordeum; species Hordeum vulgare. Next base: position 499,105,319 of record NC_058518.1, read on the forward strand.
TCCTCATAGATAATGGTGGGTGATTCAATTGAACCAATTCCACATGACTGTTGTATGTGGTTTATCATTCTGCGAAGCCATACACATTCACATGATGCTTCAAATAATGAAATTATTTCAGAATGATTGGTAGATGTAGCCACTAGAGTCTGTTTTGAAGACTTCCATGATATAGCTGTACCACTATGTAGGAACACAAAACCGGTCTGAGATCTGGCATAATGGGGATCAGATAAATAACCGGCATCGGCATATCCAATCATATCAGAGTCCAGATTGCTCTGAAACTGAAAAAATAGGCCTAAATCCTTCGTGCCCTGGAGATATCGAAAGATATTCTTCACTCCAGACCAATGACGTTTGGTGGGAGCTGCGCTGTTTCTAGCAAGTAGATTCACTGCAAATGCAATATCAGGTCTTGTGCAATTTGCAAGATACATAAGCGCTCCAACGCCACTGAGATATGGAACTTCAGGTCCCAACACCTCTTCTCCATCATCCCTCGGTCTGAACGGATCTTTCTCTACGTCTAGAGATCGAACCACCATAGGAGTTTTAGATGGATAGGATTTGTCCATATTGAATTTTTCCAATATTTTCTGGATATAGGTAGCTTGGTGTACCATGATTCCTGAGGGAAGGTGCTCAAGTTGAATACCTAAGCAAAATTTGGTTTTACCCAAATCCTTCATCTCAAACTCCATCTTTAGATGATTGCATGCTTCATCAATATCTGGTGTGTAATGATGTTCACTATTGGAGTAACCTTTCTGAAGCAGGAACTCACTTAGGCGGTTGTACCACATCCGTCCCGCCTGTTTTAAGTCATACAATGACTTATTCAGCTTTACACAATATATGTTGCGTTTTGCACTGTTATTCGGGACAGAGATTCCGTCAGGAACCTTCATATATATGTCCGAATCTAGTGACCCGTAAAGATATGCGGTCACGACGTCCATCAACTGCATGGATAGACAATTTTGTACTGCCATAGATATAAGATATCGGAAAGTGGTTCCACTCATTACTGGAGAGTATGTTTCATTGAAATCAATGCCGGGTTTCTGCGTAAAACCTTGTGCTACGAGCCTTGCTTTATATCTCACCACCTCATTGTTCTCTTTCCGTTTCCGGAGGAAAACCCATTTGAATCCCACAGGAAAAACATTGGGAGGTGTAGGTATTGCTTCAGTGAATACTTTTCTTTTGTTAAGCGAGGCAATTTCTGCTTGGATTGCATCCTTCCATTTAGGCCAGTCGGAGCGCCTTTGGCACTCGACTATAGACCTTGGATCATGATCAGTGAGAATGGTATCTGCAATCTTTTCAGCAAAATATATGTCGACAGTCGTAGTCTTACGGTCAAATGATTCTCCAGAATCAACATAGTTGATGGAAATTTCCTGCACCCCTAGAGACTCTTCATGATTTCCCAATACGATTGAGTGTGGGTGTTCCGATGTTCCAGCTAGTTTGTGCACACTGGAGCTGGGTTGTGAAGGTTGCCCTTCCACTGGGTGTGAACTACCCATCAGGTGTTTGTTAACGTTGAGTTGACCTGCATTTACTGACTCCGAGGATTTTTTCCTCGATTTCCTTTGCTGCTTGCTAGAAGCTAGCTCCAGGTCAGAAGCCATACTACTCCCCCTCTTTTTAGGAACAGGGAGTTGAGTGGTTTTTATTGGTACCTCCACTTTTTCTGGCGCGTTTCTGGCCGGATTTAAGGATTTTGTAACACCTTTCATATCAGTAAATAATCTGGCAGATTATTTGCAAGATGTTGCAAATTAATGATCTTCCGAACTTGAAGTTCGGTGTCATGGGTACGTGGATCAGAGGATGAAATGGCATGATCATTCCAATCGATTTCCGGGCATTCTTTTTGGTACTTGAAATCTCCTCCTAATGCCGGAAAATGTTCCTTATTAAATATGAAATCAGCGTGATGGGCTGTGAACAGATCCCCAGTTAGGGGTTCCAGGTACTTGATAATCGACGGCGACTTGTACCCCACATAGATCCCCAACTTTCTGTGTGGGCCCATGGATGTTCGCTGTGGTGGTGAGATCGGGATGTATGCAGCACATCCGAACTTATGCAGATGGGAAATGCTAGGAGGATTTCCACGTACCAATTCCAGAGGGGAAGAACTCTGATATGTAGTTGGCCTCAATTGTATCAAGTCAGCAGCGTGTAAAACTGCATGACCCCAACAAGAGGTTGGCAAGTTGCAATTCATCAACAAAGGTCTTGCAATGAGTTTAATCCTCTTAATCAATGCTTCAGCCAAACCATTTTGTGTATGGACATATGGAACAGAGTGCTGAACTTCAATCCCCAAAGCCATGCAATAATCATTGAAGGCACGTGAGGAGAATTCTGCAGCGTTGTCCATTCGAATTGTCTTAATTCGACTTGCAGGATAATGGGCTTGCAACTTAATGACTTGCCGCATTATCTTGGCAAATGCATGGTTCCGTGTGGATAGAATACACACATGTGACCATCTTGTAGATGCGTCAATGAGAACCATGAAATACCTGAAAGGTCCAGATAATGGTTGAATGGGACCACAAATGTCTCCTTGAATACGTTCAAGGAACTGAAGTGGTTCAACTTGTATTTTGAGATGCGAGGGTCTCAAAATTAGCTTTCCCGTGGCACAAGATGTGCACACTAAATCAGAAGATTGAGGAAATTTTGACTCAAGCAAATTATGACCAATGGAATTGCTAGTAATTTTTCTCATCATCCCGATTTCGGGATGGCCCAGGCGATCATGCCAGGTTTGGAATGCGTCAACATTCTGAAAAATTACTTTGTATGCAACATGTTCCACGGGTTTGATGTACGTATAGTACAAACCAGACGATGGAGAAGGAATTTTCTCATGTACCTTTTTGCCATATCCGTGATTTTTAGTAAAGAGTAGATACTCCTCTTTGTTGTCTTCATGGGTTTCAATATGAAAACCATTCTTACGAATATCTCGATAACTGATCAGGGTACGTGAAGAATCAGGATACAATAAAGCATCCTCGATTGTCACTTGCGTACCACCTGGGAGGGTGAATATGGCACGTCCAGTACCAACAATCACTGTATCGCGTCCAGTGATAGTTAGAATATCTCCATTCATCTTTTTCAGAGTTTGGAAATATTTCATCTCCCTCAGTATGGAGTTTGTGGTACCACTGTCCACAAGGCATAATTCCTCTTCCATCGGATTGTCCCCGTAGAAAAACTATATAAAAACGAAAGAATTTTCAATAAGAAAACCTTATGTTAATACATAGAATACAATCTTTATTATATCAAATGTGCTGATACAATACAATATAAAGACAACAACAAACTTATGTTCTTATTACAATCATCACAAATGGACATAGTTAAATAGATCACTAAGGAGGTCGAGGGACTAGTCAAAGTTGCCAAACACATCGTTTGAGGTGTACTCAAGTAACATGGCCTCCGTTTCAGCAGGGTCCTCAAGTGGATAAGGAATCATGGCGTTGCTCGGTCCAGGAGGAATATCCTGTGAATCGCCAGCTCCATTTGCGCTATGCAGATGTAGGTTGAAGTTAGCTTCAAGCCTTTTCCCTTGAGTTGCTTTGCGTCCCTGAGATTGCTGGTACAACGTGACCAGATGCGTGGGCATTGAGCACTTTTCAGTAGAATGCGAGTAGCATCCCCACTTGTTGCAAAGTTTAGATTTATCGAAATTTGGCTTTGCAGTGCCTTTGCCTTTGCCCATGTTTCTGAATTTTCTGTTCCCATTGCGCTTGTGCTTGTGCTCAGAATTGGAATGTTTACCTCGAAAGGTACCATTAAACTTCTGTCTATTCGCGACATTCAAATGAACTTCAGGTCAAGGTTGTGCCCCAACTGGGCGCTGAGAGCCATTCTTAGCGAGTAGCTCATCATGCTTTTCAGCCTGAAGTAACATGTGAATAAGCTCGGAATAGACAGTGTAGTTGCGAGCACGGTATTGCTGTTGGAGGATCCTATCTGAAGGGAGCATGGTAGACAGAGTTTTTTCTATCTTCTCCCCCTCAGTAGGTTCCTTCTCAGAGAAGCGCAGTTGGGAACATATCTTATGAACAACATGATTATACTCACCAATGGACTTGAAATCCTGAAGGCGGAGATGAGTCCAATCATGGAGTGCTTCTGGCAGGACTACTGCCTTCTGCTGTTCATACCTCGTTTTGAGGGCCAGAAACAGAGTACTAGGAGATTCCTCCTGTAAATACTCAGACTTGAGATCTGGATGAATATGGTGCCTTATGATGAATAAGGCAGCATAATTCTGCTGTTCTCTCAGCGGTGTGGCTCCAGCCGGGAGAGGAGTCTCCGGGGGCTGGATTGCACGCGCTATCCCACGGGACGCAAGACTGATCTTGATGTCCATAGCCCATGTAGGGTAATTGTGGCCATTGAGGGCAAGCTCCTCAAATTCTTTGGCAGTCATCTTTGCGTACATGGAGAACCAGAGATAATTAATTTACGGCCGGTAAATTAAAAACCATTATGGTTGTGTAATAAGAATGCAAAAAATCGATACTCAAGTGTAAACTTGAAAAATTCGCAACCTCAATTGTGTGAACATAACTTTTTAAAGATCAATTAGATCTCACAGTAATAGGCTACATGACCATTACCTTGTGTATGCTACAATTTAGATATAGCGAATACACGTTGAAGGTAATCGCTTGTCGAGATTGATAAAGCGTAGACCTTACAGTAAGAGGGGATAGTCTGCACATGTGCAGTAGATCACAACTCATTACCTTGTGATTCCAAATAAGACGAGGGAGAAATATTCAAAAATTTGCAAGTTTGATATTGCGAGAGAAACTGATCTCAATCGCAATACGAAACATGTTTAAAAAAATGTGGTAAACACATAAAACATGTCATTCTTCCTAGATGAAATCCGGTACTTTATTTATATCATCAATCCGCGCATTGCATAATATAAACACACTTATAATTACACAAATCTTAAACTAAAGTAAATCTAGAACTAGACTAAGTGTAAATAGTAGTACTAAAATAGTAATACTAAACATAGTCTAAAACTATACCATGTACAATAATTAGTACTAACTAGTACTAAACAAAGAAAAAAAACTAGTACTAAAAGCTACTAACTAGTACTAAACAAAGAAAAAAAACTAGTACTAAAAGCTACAGATAGTCAGCCAAACTAGTAGCAGCCCAACGGGTCAGCACTACCACCGCATGCATGATGCATCCACCGCATGCATAGGAGGGGATCGATAGATCTAGCGCTTTCCAGCGTGAAAACCTCCCATTATGTCTTTCTCCTCCTCGCATCTGGCTGGAACCGCACCACCACCTCCCATTATCTCTTTCCCCTCCTCGCATCTCCTTCTCCACCACGCCACAGGGCCATGGAAGAGCCAGCCGGTGGCAGGAGGAGTGAGGGCCGCCGATTCGATCCCACTACTTTGGCGATCACCGGCGCCCCCAGGGGGGCCCTTCCTCATCAGAAGAGGAGGCGATGACGACGGGGTGCTGGCGAGCGGCGCCAAGGCCGAAGCTCGCCGGAGCCCACGAGCCGGCGTGGCAGCCGGGACGGCGGTCGATGGCAGCGACAGCGCGCCCGAAGAGGCGCCCGAAGCGTCGTTCCGCGCGGCTGCCCGGATCCGTGGCCACTTCCTTCTGTGGTGAGGCCTCCATCCCGGCTCTGAGGCGCACGACGCCGGAGGCGCCGGTTGGCGCGGAGATGAACGCGAGGGCCTCCTCCGCATCCACCTCGGAACGCATGGGCACCGGGGCGTAGCCAGGCGAGCTGCGACTCGGACCAGCGGTCGCAGCGTCGGGCGTTGGCGTCCATGGGGGGAGCCATGCCTCGGGCGGGGGAGGAGGCGAGGGCGGATCCGCGCGCAGCGCCGGCTCGGCCGGGCCGGCGAGCAGCCACGGATCGAGGCCGATGGGAGGATGCACGGTGGCACCAAGGCCGACGGGGGCGCGCTGGCCACCCATGGCATGTTCAGGGGCGTGGTCACCGCTCTGGGTGACGCCACCGACGGTGTTTTGGCCGCGTCCAGTGACGTTCCGACTGCGTGCAGCGACGCCCAAGCCGCGTCCAGCGGCGTGCCGATCGCGTGCAGCGACACCCAGGCCGCGTCCAGCAACAGTACGACGGCGAAGGGCAAGGAGGCGCTCCCGACGGTTGTCCTCCCTAATGAGGTGGAGGAAGAAGGAAGTGAGAGGCGACATCCTACCGGCGGCAAGGTGCTCCCTCTCCTTTTCTCCTTCAGTGTTCTTTTGTCACTCTTGTTGGCTGTTCTACGTGCTGATAACGTGTTTCGAATCAAACTGAGTTCATTGCTATCATTGATGATTACAGAAAGTATATATATCTCGTGGAGAGTCCCGACTCTCTGGAGAGGCGTCGGTTCCGGGAGGACGGGACTGTTACACGGGAAGAGGCGCCCATGCGGGTGTAACCGCACGACGGTTTAGGCAAGAGGAGATTCCTCCCTAATTACATATTGTAATTAATCATAATACATGCGAAGCCGCGGCTGGCTGGTCACCGTGCGTGTGTGCGTGCGCAGCAGCTGCTGCTAGCTGTCCGCCCCTTGGGTGCGCAGCCACCGCTGGCTGGCCACGTGCTTGTGGAACCGCCGCTGGTTGGCCGCCGAGTGCGTGCTGCGCTGCTGGTTGACCGCCACGTGCGCGCGTGCGCAGCACAACCGCCATTGGTTGGCCGCCACGTGCATGCGTGTGTGGGCAGCGCAGCCGCTGACAACTTGGCGGGCCCCATCCTGGGGTGCGGCATGTTTGAGTTTGAGCCCTTCCTTCATTGTTGCATATAAGATGTTTGTTGAAATGTTAAAGAGAGAGAGAGAGGAGGAAAAAGTTTGATGTGGGCCCACCTATCATAACCGTCAACATACCGGTCAAAATAAACGACATTGACTTTTGTGTCACATCAACTCCGACGGATTGGCCCCGTTTGTAATAAATGTGTTTAAATATTTTAAAACGGTCATCACACAAAAGTGATAGTTTTGTCGAACGAATTACCATGAAAATGGAGTTTTTGTTAAATTTTTTGAAGTGGCAGTTTTATGGGACGAGAGCCTAAAACTGGTAGTTTTTTTGTCAAATATTCTATATAAAGGGCTGGTATGCTAATGTACTAACCTTCCAAGGCAAAGCTGTTCAAGTATAACAAATAATTTCTTGGATGATCACGCACACATGACATCGATAACTTAGCGATGAACAAGTCTAGATTTTCACAGTGGACAATAAATTAAAACAGAATCATCTTGACGGCAAGTAAGATTTGCACAAGGCAATAAATTAATCTGATATAAGAGACCCATGAACTCTCAGGCAAACTGAGAAAGAACACTCGCAGTAAGAACAACAACAGCCCAAGCATCATCATTGCACCACTGAGTGTAAGCATATAGATCATCTCGGTAGACAGAAAGATCATCTGAATAAGCATGTTGATCATATGTATCGAACACAACATCATCGAGAGCCTTGGCTGCATCCTGATCAACGTAGGAAACATCAGGAGCCAGAACAGGCGACACCGGCAAGGTAGGAGCCACAGGAGCAACATGACATGGCGGACATGGGAGCTCACCACAGAGAACGTCCCATAGCAGAATACCGCGCACGTGGATACGCATGAAGCCCACAAACTCAACATAGTTGGTGCCATCGAAGATCACCGTCCACCGAGGAACAACGACATAGCTCAAAGAAGACATGATGAGTTCTCTCTCCTTTTTTTTGATAGAGGCAACCCGATCCTGATCTGGATCAGGGCCCGAGCAGACCAGCGGCCGAGCGAGGCGGCAGTCGACACAGGGAGGAGGTGGCAGTTGGTAGAGGGGGAGACCCTCGAGGCAGACAGCCGCAGAAGGCAGTGGCCGCGGCTATTAGACAACTTCGGCCAGACACGGAGGCAGTGCCAGCGGCAGCGAAGCTGGGTGAGGCCGGGCTGGGAGCAGCTGACGGCGGCAGATCCGAGTTGGGTCGGGCCTCAGGTGGCCGACGACGACGAAGGCAGGGCCGGGCGAAGGGCAGTCGGCGGCGGCGGATTCGAGACAAGGCCGGACAAGGAAGGGGCCGACAGAGAAAGAAGTGGGGTAGCAGGACAGGGAGAGAGCGGCCGACGGGGCGGCTGGAGTGGCCAGGGGCGGGCGACACGGCCGGAGTGGTTAGAAGGAGCTAGCAGCGCCTGCGGCGGTGGAGGGGGAGAACGCAAGGAGCAACATGCGGGAGAGTAACCTGGCTATGTGATACCATGTTAAAGAATGAGCAACTAACATTCATAGAAGCTAAAGGCGAGTGTATATATATATATATGTGTGTGTGTGTGTGTGTGTGTGTGTGTGTGATAAAAGTGCAAGAAACCTCTTATGCAATGAGGACATAGAGAAAAGGGGTTATACACATCTAACAACAGTAAGATCTGAAAATACTTAGCTTCTTCAGTCATATATAAAGGGCTGGTATGGTATCGTATTAACCTCCCAAGGCAAGTTGTTCAAGTATAACAAATAATTTCTTGCACGATGAGGCACACATGACATCAATAACTTAGGGATGAACAAGTCTAAATTTTTACAGTGGACAAGAAATTAAATCGGAATCATCTTGACAAGTAAGATCTGCACAGGGCAATACAAACTAACAACTAGACGAAATCCGTCGGAATGAGTTAATGACCTAGGGTTTCCCGCCGCCGCCGCCATGGGCGACCTGGAGGCCCCTGCCGTGATCTAGCTGTCTACGACCATGAGTCTACGTGGAATCCCGCCCCCCGTGCCAGGGGGGAGTCTAAGTCCCTGGCCGTGTCCCGGTGGAAGTCTAAGTCATCTTCGCCTTGGTTTTGTCGAGGAAGGAAGGATCGCTCGTATGCGGACGTGGGGAACAAGGAATCTGAGGAGGGAGAACGCCTTATAAACGCTCCTGCCCGTCGGGAGTCCCCTACTCAGCTCAAGCCCTGCGAGTTTCGTTTGCTCGGAAACGTCTACTCCTTGGATAGCCAAACTAGGTCACCGTCGATGTCGTCCACCGGTGATGGGGGTGAAAAAGGAGGGGCCGGTGAGGCTCCTACCCACCCGAAGTCATCTGGTTTCGACGAGATGGTACCCAAATAGGATAGACGGGATCAGATCGCGTTGTTGGAGGAGATTGACAACACCAGCAACTGGGATGAGAGGGCTGGCGTGGGGCTTGACAGCCCTGACGTCAGAGTCGACGGTGTGGTGGACTTTGATGATGACGTGGTTGCTGAAGAAGAACCGAAGGTAGAAGAAGGGGCGGCGCCACCACGGTGGAGACTCTTGGGGCGATACGTCAGTCTGGGAAGACCCAACGTGGACGACATGACAGAGCACTTTAGCGAGGTCTGGAAGGTGCGAACGGGCCTGAATATAGCTAGGATTAAGAACAACTGGTATGCCATCATGTTCTTCTTAGAAGGGGATCATAAGTTTGTTGCTCGTGGAGGTCCCTGGATCTACAAGGGGAATGCTCTCATCGTTGGCCCGTTCAGAGAGGGGGAGCAGCCGTCCGAGGCGGAGCTTAATTCTGTCCTGGTCTGGGTCCGAGCCTATAATGTTCCTTGGGACAAACAGACCATTGCGTACGGGGCCTTCCTCGGCGACTTGCTTGGGAAAACCATGGAGGTGGATGCCGAGGCGGATGCCAACAAAGAAGGTTATCTATCCACTACGGTATGAGAGAATTCCACACTACTGCCTCTGGTGTGGGTTCATAGGCCATGATGATAATCAGTGTGAGAAAAAAGGTTGGGAGTCCCCACCAGAGCTTATGACGAGGGACTGCGCTACTCACCGTACCGCAAATTTGAAAATAGGTCAGCCTTTGTTGCTCCGGGTGCCCAGACAGCTGCCAAATGCGGCCTAAACTTTGAGAGCAACGCTCCATCTGAGGTGCTTGGCCAGCCAAGAGAGAGTCGCAGAGGAAGGAGGAACCAACAATAGCAACAGACACGCGATATCCCAGTACGAGTGGATGCTCGTGATGGCTTTGGGGAAAGATACAATGAAGCAGGGGCAAATATGGATGCTGACCTTGTCGATCGCGTCAAGTCCATGTGTGTGCATCTGGATGGCCAAAAGACCATGATCAGTCATGGACGACGATGTAACCGTGCTACATCAGAACCTCCGGCATTTGTGTTCCTCGGAGGGAGGGTACCTGATCCACTTCCATTTTCAGTTCACCCGGGCAGCTCAACTAGCAACAGCAGTCGCCTGGGGAGTTCAGACATGATCCCAGCCCTCCGTGGGCTAGGGAACTCCATGGAATCCTCACAGTCTGAATCAGACCAGCACATGCAGGAGGCGGATTCCGTGTTAGGAAAAAGATTTACGCGGATGATACAAGGGGAGGAGGTGAGCTCGGGGGAGGGTGGAGAGGAGCCAGACGGCAAAAAACCTGCTGACAGCAAGCAGAAGAGAGGGAAGTTGTTGTATCTGGAGAATGGTCAAGACGCGAAACAAAAAGAGGAGAGTACATCAATGGTGGGGAACATGGAGGCAACCGGCCAAGGGGCCGCCGGTAAAATGACGGGGTCGGAGGAACCGCCCCGTCAAGTGCCATGAATTGGATAAGTTGGAACTGTCGTGGGGCGGGGAACCCCTCGACAGTTCGCGAGCTTGCGTCCTTGGTTAGGTCGCATTCCTCGAGCCTTGTTTTCCTTTGTGAGACTAGGCAAAATAAAGACAAAATGTATCGGCTACGGAGTAGATTAGGTCTCCCGGGTTTTGTTGGAGTTAGTAGTTCGGGGAGAAGTGGTGGCCTAGCTCTATTCTAGCATGATTCTATGTACATTGATGTGCAAGAAGCAAATGAAAGGTTTATTGATGTGTACTTACGGCTGTCATCCGACGAGTCTCCTTGTAGGGCTACGTTTATTTACGGTGAACCGCGAGTGGAGCATAGGCAATCGATGTGGGACAAGATCAGGAGGCCCCATGCACAAAGTACACTCCCCTGGGTTATCATTGGGGATTTTAATGAGGCTATGTGGGACTTCGAACATCAATCAGAGACACCAAGATCCCTTGGCCAAATGCTTAATTTCAGAGATTCTCTTGAAGCCTGTGGACTAACTGATCTTGGGTTCTCAGGGAATCCCTTCACATATGATAACAAACGCAACGGGCGAGCTAATGTACAAGTCCGCCTGGACAGAGCAGTGGCATCAAATGATTGGCGGGATATGTTCGTGCAAGCTTCGGTGGCTCACTTGGTGTCGCCAGCATCGGATCATAGTCCAATCCTTCTGCAGCTTTCGCTTGATCGGGACACCCATCCTCGCAGTAGCCACCAATATGAACTGATGTGGGAAAGATCACCGGCGCTTGAGGCTGTTATAGCAAATTCTTGGGCAAGAAAGGGAGCAAAACGGAACCTGGGCGATATCAAGGAGACCCTGTTGTCAGTGATGTCTGACTTGCGCACATGGAGCAACAAAACCTTTGGTAATGTCACGCGGGAACTGTAGAAATCACGCTCTCGTTTGGAGGAACTTACCCATATGAATACAGACCGTGGGGAGATTCACATGGAGATGGACAAGATGAATGAGTTACTGTATAGGGAAGAAATGCTGTGGCTACAGAGGTCTCGTATCCAATGGCTCAAGGAGGGAGACAGAAATACTAAGATGTTCCATCGGAAGGCTGTGTGGCAGGCTAGGAAAAATAAGATAAGAAGCCTAACTGACGAAACAAGGGATGTACACACCGACCAGGCTGCATTGCTGCTCATGGAAAATACATACTTCGGCAAGATGTTCACGGCTGATCCTAACCTGGACCAAGGGTCTGTGCTTCAGTACATCCTCCCCAAGGTTTCGGTGGACATGAATAATAATCTGGGCAAGGAGTTTACTGACGAGGAAAATATCAATGCTATGTTTCAGATAGGGCCGTTGAAGGCGCCAGGTCCGGACGGGTTCCCTGCATGGTTCTTTTAGCGACACTGGTCGGTGATGAAGGAGGATATTACTAAGGCAGTTAAACTATTCTTTGATACGGGGGTAATGCCTCAAGGGGTTAATAGCACCGTCATTGTCTTGATCCCCAAGACTGATTCACCTTCTCAGCTCACGGATTTTAGGCCGATTAGCTTGTGCAACGTCATCTATAAGGTCATTGCCAAATGCCTTGTTAACTCCGGCCTATACTGGACAAGCTAGTCTCCCCAGCTCAAAGTGCTTTTGTCCAAGGAAGGTTAATCACGGATAACGCCTTAACTGCCTTCGAATGCTTCCATTCAATAAAACAGGAGAAGGACCGTGACCAAAGTTTCTGCGCATACAAACTTGATCTCTCAAAGGCTTATGATCGTGTCGACTGGACATTCTTGGAGCGAATGATGCAACATATGGGATTCTCTCACCGGTGGGTGTCTTGGATCATGACGTGTGTCACCTCGGTGAGCTATAATGTAAAAATCAATGGAGTCCTCTCGGATTCATTCGCTCCAACACGTGGACTTCGTCAGGGAGATCCTCTCTCCCCCTTCTTATTCCTTTTTGTTGCTGATGGTCTTGATGTTGTTTTAAAACAAGCAACTGCAGCTAATGTCATCTCTCCACTTCGAGTATGTCCCCGTGCCCCAGGAATCTCTCATCTCCTCTTCGCGGATGACACACTGTTATTTTTTCGAGCGAATGAGGTAGAAGCAGCTCAAGTCAAAGAAGTTCTGGCTACATATGCCGGTGCTACTGGCCAACTTATTAACCCAGCCAAATGCTCAATCTTGTTCGGTCCTTCTTGTCCTGAAGCAAGGAAACACGAGGTAATGCAGACTCTGAACATTGTCACTGCGAGCTTTGAGGAGAAGTACTTAGGGTTCCCTACCCCGAATGGGCGCTTTTCTAGGCAAAAGTTACAAAACCTGCAACAACAAATGACTAAGAGGATCATACAATGGGGTGAGCTAATGTCACAAGCCGGGAGGGAAGTCCTGATCAAAGCGGTTGCGCAGGCCCTCCCCACCTTCCTCATGAGCTTATTCAAATTCCCGAGAAGCACCTGCGATGATCTTGGCAGGATGGTACGCAGCTTTTGGTGGGGCGCGTACAGAGGTAAACGGAAAACACATTGGAAGGCCTGGGAGTCACTGCTTAAACCAAAGGCGGCTGGAGGTATGGGGTTTAAGGATTTTCGGCTCTTCAACCAAGCGATGTTGGCTCGACAAGCCTGGCGGTTACTTGTGAATCCGGATAGTCTATGCGCTAAATTGTTGAAAGCTCGGTACTTTCCTAATGGCCGGTTGGAGGACACGGTATTCACCAACAATGCGTCGCAAACGTGGCAGTCTATTGTTCATGGGCTAGAACTTTTGAAGGAGGGGCTGGTGTGGCGTATTGGGAATGGGAAGTCTGTCAGGATATGGCGGGACGCCTGGATCCCTCATCCGGTTGGAGACCGCCAATATCGCAGCAAGGGAGGTGTCGTCTACGCAGAGTTAGCGATCTGCTCGACGAGCATGGTGCTTGGAGAGGGGAACTGCTGCGCCAACAGTTCATGCCTATTGACGTCCATGAAATCCTAAAGATCAAAGCGTCTCCTCGCCTTGGGGAAGATTTCTTGGCGTGGGGGGCTGATCGTACTGGTATCTTCACCGTACGGAGCGCATACCGGCTGGCGCTCGAAGGCAAGCTTCGCTCTTCTACAGCAGCATCGAGTACAGCTCCGGACGGACGGCGTGCCGTCTGGGCATTATTATGGGGATGCCCTGCTCCCCCGAAGGTGCGAGTATTCGCTTGGAGATTGGCCACTAACTCTCTCGCTACTTTGTCTAACAAACATGAGTGTCATATGGAGGTTACTGATATTTGCCCCTTGTGCGGACTTGAGAGGGAGGACAGTTTCCATACTTTCTGCAGATGCCCGAGGGCAGTGGAATTGTGGAGGGCCATGGCACGCGTATGGCGGATCCCGCAGCTGGAAGACGTTCGTAACACGGGGTCTGAATGGGCCTTACACCTCCTGGCCAGCTGTGACGAGGGCGATCGGCTGCGCCTGTCCATGTTACTTTGGAGATGTTGGTTCGTCCGCAATGAGATCGTCCACGACAAACCTGCTCCCCCCATCGAGGCTTCACGTAACTTCCTCCAGAGTTATGTTACGTCTATCTTGGGCATCCAGCAATTCCCCATGGGCGACTGGGACAAGGGCAAGATGGTGATACAAGACAGAGCGGGCCAGCCAGCGGTGCCGAGACGTGCAGCAACTGAGGCGAACTATAAGTGGGTACCTCCACCGGAGAGCTGGACTAAGCTAAATGTTGATGGCTCCTATAATCCACACGATGGAACGGCAGGGGCGGGCATGGTCCTCAGAGACCACAATGGAGACATCATCTTCTCGGCCTGTCGATCACTATGGTCGTGCCCAGATGCCCTCCATGTTGAACTGGCAGGATGTATGGAAGGGCTTGCCCTAGCACATCAATGGACGCAACTACCAGTTATCTTGGAATGTGACAGCCTTAAAGCCGTCCAGATGATTAAAAACACCAGTGGAAATCGATCGCAGTATGCCATGGTGGTAACAAAGGTGAAGAGACTGATGAGTGAGTGAAAGGGAGTGTAGGGTGGCTCATATTTCTCACTTGCAAAACCATATTAGTCATGTATATAGCTAATTTTGGTAGATCGGAGGACCGAACCATGGTCTGGATTCAGTCTGGTCCTCTAGATGTCCCTAAGCTGTGTAGGGATGAACTCCAAATTCCTTGAGCAATACACTCCTTTTACCCTCGCAAAAGAAAAAAGATCTGCACAGGGCAATAGATTAACTCTGATATAAAAAGTTACAGAAGAATACTTCTACTCAAATCTTGAGTCGTCTTCAGAAGATGTCCCCCAGGTTTGGAGTCTTGTTCTTTTTCCAAAGAAATACCGGCTTCCTGCTTTCCCTGAAATTTCTGTGTAACTACCGTGCATATAGCATATTCAACATGGGAAAAGGGAGTCAAAAACTGCGCATTCAGTACTAACCTGGTATGACTATTTATATTTACACACCATATTCTGTATGTCTCCCAATATGGACACAACGAAGGAGCAAACCACAGTGTGTGAACTCAAGTAAGTACCACGTCATGACCCCTCTCTTTCCAGGAAACATCCAATTGAGTAAAAGACTGAAAGAAGCAACAAAAACCACGACCATACACTCTTTAAATCTTAGTCAAACAAGTCATCTTGCTGTCTGTCTAGTATTCTTCCATAAGTTTTTTCAAAGTGGAAACATCCTCTCATGTGCATATCGTTGAAGCTACAAGAAAACAAACAAGAAACAACAACTTTCCTTCCTATATAAACTTGGATTGATACATGATCTTTCCCTCACCAAAGCAACCAGATCTCAAACCCATAGCACAGACAATGGACAAGTCCCCAGCCACTGCGGGATGCCATCTTGAACCACTTTTCCTAGAGCCACTTGGTATTCTCATCCTTTTCATCCTAACCTGGTTCATCTCAGAGGTTCAAAGACTCCTTCCCAGTTCTTGCCAATCCTGCAGTTGTCCTGTCTCCACGACAACCTCGCCGCCGGTCCTCGCGGAGACATCAAAGGCCCCAAATAAGAGTGAATATGTGGAGATGAATGCGAAGCAGTCAGATGCAGAGATAGCCATGAGAAAGATGGGATTCGATTTTGATCAAGAGAAAAGCTGTGAACATATTTCTACGCTTTTCGACGACGACGAACCAAGCTTCCAAGAAGTGAAAATGGCATTCTTGGTTTTTGATGAGAACAATGATGGGTACATCGATGCATTGGATTTGCGACGAGTCCTCCACAACTTAGGATTAGGTGACCGGGTAGGGGTCAGTGAGTCTGAGCAGATGATTGCTAGATATGACATGAACAATGACAGGAGGATAGATCTGATGGAGTTCACTAAGGTTTTGGAGGATAGCTTTTGCTAAACATACTTATTTCTGTATTTGTTTTCCTATATCTGCGAGATGCATTTACGTATTGTGATTGAAATAATTGCGCCACTTGACTCCAGAACTAAATAACGGACGTTTTTTTTTTTTTTTTTGAAAAGAGGGTAGACACCCCTGGCCTTTGCTTGGACCAATGCATACAGGCATCCATTACTTGTTGCCAATTTTACAAGTATCCAAAAGGTATCAAGTGCGCAAGGTGGAATGAAGGAAAAAATAACAACCTAGAGATAATAAGAAATATGAAGTGCCATGCATCACATTTTCTATTAAAGTTACTAATTGTCTGCCCCTGACTCAAGCTGCGTGCTCAACAAATTCAGAGACTAAAAAGTTGAGTACCCTGTTCCGTGAGATAAAGTTCCTCCTTCAAATGGGTTTCATAGACTACAAAGCTCAACTAAAACCTCGTACTTGTTTGAGAGCACGTTGTTCTCAACATCCGTTGAATAACCCTAATGTTTTTTATTCTCTTGTATGACCAATTCATGACAGCATGTCGAGTTATTTTGGTTTTCGAGAAAGTTCGCATATTTTGAAGTTTTCTTAGTAAAAACATGTTGATAAATGGCTATACGTGTTGAAACTTGCATATGGTATCAAAAATCATTCAAACCTAGCATGGATTCCTACCATGAGCATGTCCACCTCGTGCAAAAGTTGGAACCATTTTTAGGATGTCCAAAATAAGTCATGTTCAACAAAGGGTGTTCGGATAGGCAGAAGGCACCAACCGAGAGCAAGTTGTTTCTCGACGTTCTTGAAATGGACCCAATTTTTATCATGGACTTGTATGATAAATTCAAGGCACCATGCCAAATTGTTTGAGGTTTTGACAAGTTTTACACTTTCTAGAGTTTTTACTATGATTAAAAGTCGATAAATGCCTGGATATGTCCCAACATGCATACAATGTTCAAACCAGGCATGTATGCCTAACATGAGCATGTCCACCTTCTTGCAAAAGTTGTGGTTAGTCCTGATATTTAAAAAATAAATACCATATTCAACGGAGATTGTTTGGGTAGGCAGAAGGATCCATTTGGGAGCACCTCGTTTCTTAACATCCCTTAAATGGCCCCATTTTTTCATGCCTTGTATGACCAATTCAAGTCACTATGGAAAACCCAAACAACTTGGCATGGTGCCTTTAATAGGTCATACAAGGACATAAAAAAATTTAGGGCCATTTGACGGATGTCAGAAAAAATATGCTCTCGAATGGGGCCTTTTGTCTTACCTGGTCACCCAACGTTGAACATGGTTTATTTTTGCACATTTTTGAAATGACCCCAACTTCTGCAAGGAGATGAGCATTCCCATTATATGCAAGCATGTCAGGTTTAAACGACTTCCGACACCGTATGCATGTTGCGACCTGTATGACTATTTATTGGCCTTTTTTCATCGAGAAAACTCTATAATATACAAAAACGGTCAAAAACCAAAACAATTTGGCATGGTGCCTTGAATTTGTCATACATGACCATGAAAACTTTTTTTACAAATGCTAAAAACGTTTGGGTAATTTCCAACAATGGTCACGCTTTCAAAATTTGTTCGGAATTTCCAAAATGTTTCAGTTCTGAAATTATTTCTCAACAAATACGAAAATGTTTGTGGCAATTAAAAAATAATGGTTTGAAAATGTTGTTCGTGTTTTTCTGGTTTGTTTGAAATTTCAAAATTGTTAGTGCTTTCCAAAAGATTGTTAGTGGTTTGTTTGATTTTTTGGAAAAAAAATCATGTTTTGAAATTCTAAGGAATTTGTAAAAACAGAAACCATTTTTTGAATTTTCTGTAAAAAAATAGAAATGCTAATATTTGTATTTTATGAACAAAAATAAAAAAGTAAAAAAATATTGAAAATTTTTAAAAAAATTGAAAAGTGCAGCATTTTAAGAAAAAAAATTAAAAGTCACAAGAACGAAAGACACAAAAATGAACAAAAAAATAAATATAAATAGTTGAAAAAAGACCGGTTCAACACTGGGCTGGCCCAATGAAACAAGAGGCTTCCGCAAACTGAAGAAGAGGAAAAGTAAAAAAAAGAATGAAGTACTCCCTCCAGTCCTTCATAGCTTGCATTTAATTTGTTTCAAAATACACTATAGGAAAGAACATGTTTCTTAGGATATATCCTTCTGGAAAAAACAATTGTGGCCGGTGAGTTGTCATGGTTTTAATTTGATGTGACCAAATAGACTTTTATGCAAATCTTTGAGGAAGGGTAATAGGAAAGAAAATGTTTCTTAGGATATAACCTTCCGGAAAGATATTTGTGGCCAATGAGCTCCTATGATTTAAATTTGATGTGACCAAATAGACTTATATGCGAGTCCTTGAGGAAGGGTATTATTTACTACCCCATAATGTGAACATCCATGAATATGTAAAACCATTTCTTGGTCACTTTTAACACAAATATGATGGCCTCACATTTTTTAGGGTCACCGTGCTAGTTCTGAAAAATAAAAATAATACCAGAACGCGGGTTTTTTGCGGGCCACTGTTACATTTGTTATAAAGTAGTTATTGTGTACGTGCAATGCGCGTTATATTCGGCAAGATAATAATTATGTCATACATTAATATTAAGCAAGATATAAATTACATGTTAATATTAGGTAGGATATAATCACTCGATTAACGTTTACGTTGATATTAGGTATGATACATATAAGAGGAGGGTGGTAAATATGTTTTGGTGCTAACCATGTTTAATGCTAAACACGAGAGCCACCTAGATCGTTGGATAAACATGTTTTTTTTTCAGGAGGATAGACATGATTGAATGGGTGAGATTTGTTGGATCTCCGCAACTCACATTTATTATATTTGTCTAGATGTATTTAGAGGATAAGCTCACATTGATTAGCATTGATATCTTCTTCCTTTCGTATATATGGATAACTAGCTATACATGGTACTCTAATAATGCCATAATTTCCTTCCTTATTTGTATGTGGTAGGATGTCCTTATTAGCCATGCCATGATCATTATAAATTGACATCTGAAGTTGGTAGGAGAAATGGCCATAACTCATACGAGACATTGGATGGTGGGAACTAGCGGCTAGCTAAGCATTGTTAAATTTCCCTTCAGCCACTCAATGTGGAATCCGCTATGGTCCGTCGGGCCATGGTTGCTACTGCTCCTTCTGCAGCTTGCCGGCGCGTCCATCCACGGGAGTATGGAGGCCGTGGCGCCCTTGCCGTCAGTGCCTAACTTCGTGACCAACCCCTTGCTCAGGACAGGATACCACTTCCAGCCCCCCAAAAACTGGATTAACGGTAATCTCCTGCCACTGGACTTATCTGAATGCTCTCCGGCTTGTTTAAGTTTGGCTCTGCCTTCAAGCTAGCTATTGTCTTGTAATTTTTTTTCGAGAATGGCTATAGTCATGTACTCCATCCATCCGTAATTACTTGTCATAAAAAAGATAAAAAATGATGTATTTAAAAAATTAAAAATACGTCTAGATACATTTATTTTCACGCCATGTAATTTGGGATGAAAGGAGTATATCGTAGGTGCATCCTACAGGCACATCTACAGAAATGGGTAGCAATTGTAACTAAATAAGAAGTTGATGCACTGGTCGTGACTCGTGATAATTATATTGCTGCTTTTTATTTAGGTACTTGATATACAAAGTAATTGTTCTTTTTTTGCTTTATTCTTCCATGATGCCTTTGTTCTAACAATTTCATTATTTCATTATTTTGTTTGCTTATGATTGCTCTCACGGCGAAACTCATCAATGGCAGATCCAAATGGTATGACTTCACCAACTCACTGTAATCAATTGTATATCTGTCTTGTATTCCTAGATACACGATGCTTAAAAATATAATATGTGTATGATTTAAAAGATTTTCGTAGCAATAGTAGTGAAAAATGTTGGGCTAACATTCAAGTGATCTAGGCTCATGACACATCAGTATGCCATGGGCGTCCACTAAAGGAAGTGGGATGGGTGTTATGGAACCCACTAGTACCCACTACTCGGACACACTTGCACCCCTAGACATATGCGGCAATGTATATGCCAGGATTCCTTTATCCTATAGTTACCAGCTTCAACTTGGAAAATTAGTTTATGGATTTAATTAATTCAAATATGTTAATCATGAGACCTTGAGGACAACATTTGAATAAATGAAAAATTACAAACGTGATCACTAACCAATATATATGTACATGTAAATCATGAATTTTTTTCTATTAAGTGAGTAAGGGGCGTGGGGAGCATATTGAACTTACATGTTGATAATGTCGGAACAGGGCCACTATACTACAAGGGATGGTACCACTTGTTTTACCAGTACAACCCCAGAGGTGCCGATTGGGTCAATACACTTTGGGCTCACTCGGTTTCACGTGACCTCATCAACTGGAACCTTCTTGGTTTAGCCCTCGAGCCAAGCATCCGACCTGATAAGTATGGCGTTTGGTCTGGCTCCGCGACAATCCTCCTTGATGGCACACCAGTGTTGGTGTATACGGGGATCAACCGGCAGGATATTCCCTACCAGGTGCAGAACATTGCCATCCCCAAGAACAAGTCTGACCCACTACTTAGGGAGTGGGTCAAACCAGATTACAATCCAATCATAGTGCCTGAGTCGGGCATGAACGTGACACAATTTCGTGACCCGAGCACTGCTTGGCACATAGATGGCCAATGGCGCATACTCGTTGGTGGAGAGAAGGGCTCCCAGGGTCAGGCATATGTGTATCGGAGCACCGACTTCAAGCATTGGGTTCGAGCCAAGCACCCTCTTCACTCCGCAATCAATGGTATGTGGGAGTGCCTCGACTTCTTTCCGGTTCTTATGCAAGGAAAGAAAGGTCTCGACACATACGAGCATAGTGCCAGGGTCAAGTATGTACTCAAGAGTAGCCTCGAGAAGGCTCGGTATGACTACTACACCATTGGAACTTACGATAATAGGACAGAGAGTTATGTGCCCGATGATCTAAATGGTGACTACCACCGCCTCCGCTACGACTATGGGAAATTCTATGCGTCCAAGACATTCTTTGACCCCGCAAAGCAGAGCCGGGTCCTTGTAGGATGGGCCAATGAGTCAGACACCGTTCCAGACGACATTGCCAAGGGTTGGTCCGGTATTCATGTATGACATCATCACATCTAGAAATTTCGGAAATTTGATTGATAAACTAATGCTCCCATGGAACTAATTGCTTGTGTTTCGCTTGTGGCAGGCAATCCCAAGGAAGATATGGCTTGACCCTGGTGGCAAGCAGCTCGTGCAGTGGCCTATTGAGGAGGTCGAGCAGCTGAGGCGTAAGTCTGTTAGTGTGACAAACAAAGTCGTGAAGCCTGGGGATCATTTTGAGGTTAAAGGCCTGGAGACTTACCAGGTAATCAGTACTCCACAAGGCATGATACATATCTTCCCACTAACATTAGTTTTTGTTGTTGTTGAAGAAAGCAAAAAATAAAACAACAACATAATTTCGCTCACAAAGCAATGAAGTCACAAACCGTCAAATTCACGTAAAGTTTCTTATATTTTTATCTAATGATCTAAAAAATTATAACTATGAAGTAACAAATTAAGTCAAGTATGCTGGTGATCTTTGTAACAGTGGCGGCGAGCTTTGGCCTCCACCACACCATAAAATTTTGTACTTTCATACTATATGCACTTTGGGGTCTAGGAATACTTCATGGTTTGAATTTTTGTGTGACTGAGTGCCTACACAGGCCATACCTTGAAAAACTTCCTGCCTTCGCCACTGCTTTGTAATAGGTAGCATTGTTGTTTCTCGAACCTCCTGATGGTTTTACTCTTACCTAGCGCTTGTGCGGTTTAAAAACCTATCTAGCTCAGCTACTTTGGTTGAGTACATGCGCTATGAACAGTCTGGATGTTGGTCTTTTGCCTGGTTTTGCAATAAAATCAGGTGGGGGGAATCTCCTTTTCTTCAAATTAAGTCGACACTCGAACAGTTTACGGGTTTTTGCTCTCCTTTATCAACTCACACATATGCATTTTTTTATTAGAAAAGGAGGCTTACCTTCCTTCCTCTGCATCAGTTGATGCATGCAGCCTTTTTTAAAAATCAAGCAAAGAGTTCTGAAGTGTAATACGAGCTCATACAGAGCTATAAGAAGGCAACAGATAAAGAGATATAAATATGCCACAACAGGCATAAATAGGCCTAGATGACTAAACTCCTATTCTATTACTAGACTGTCATACAAACCGGTTGTAGATATTCCGAGCTATTATCTCCATTGGACAAACCTAGTAACCATAGGGCCCTGGCTCGCGCAGGAGTTAGTAACTCACATGTATGCATGGAAATGTTTTCCTTTGCCAGGCTGATGTGGAGGTGACTTTCAAGATACGAAGCCTCGAGAGGGCCGAGCCATTCGATCAAGCATTCTCCGACGATGCTCAAAAGCTGTGTAGAATGAAGGGTGCGGATAAAAAGGGCGGAGTAGGTCCCTTTGGCTTGTGGGTGCTAGCATCTGCCAACTTGGAGGAGAAGACTGTGGTTTTCTTCAGGATCTTCAAGGATGGACATGGCAAGCCCGTTATCCTGATGTGCACTGACCCTACCATGTAAGATGACCAAATTAATATACATGCATCTCTTTGATCATTTGAAGATCGAATTAAGGGAACCTATTCAGCTTACCCAGCTGACCTTTTTTTCTTTTTCTTATGTGTCTGCCTGCAGGTCATCTCTTGGTCGTGATCTTGACAAGCCAACTTATGCTGGGTTTGTCAATGCCGACATTTCATCATCCGGCCAGATCTCTTTGAGAAGCTTGGTATGTGCCTAGCTTTTATATTGGAAACACGAAACTCCTTACAAGTTACAAGTTTAAGGCTGGTTTTCTCACTAATGCTTATGTTCTGTTGTTAGATCGATCATTCAGTCGTTGAGAGCTTTGGTGCCGGAGGCAGGACCTGCATCATATCAAGGGTCTACCCATCTATCGCCATAGGAAAAAACGCGCATCTTCACGTCTTCAACAACGGAGACGTGGACATCAAGGTGTCGCGCCTAACCGCCTGGGAGATGGAGAGTTCCAAGATGAATAATAGTGTTTAAGCTTTATTTCTCGCCTATTTTATACATATAAAGTTTTTATTGTTATTTTGATGTGCTAAAAAAATGGCAGTTGTCCAAAAAAAACACCGCTACTTTCCGCAAACTGATAGCTCACTAACATCCCATTTGGTTAGTCAAAGCAACCAGTGAGTCCAGAAACTACAACCATAAAATTATATTAGAACGACTACTCTTGGTTAATGTACAAAACTAAAACCAGAATAAGAGCGACTATTTATGATTGTTGTACAATTAGCAAATAGAACTGTTAATTGTTCTACGCGAAAAAAGACACAAATTCTATCTATTGCGACTCTTTTTTGCTGCAAACCTCGCACCGCATGTATATACATATAGTATCGCCGAGTATAATGGAATATCTGTGTTGTCCCTTAATCATTCTGTTTTGGGGGATGCCCCGGTAAATTCTCCCTGCGAACTCACTTACATGGCCCAGGTCCAATAAAAGCAAAACTACAGTTCCACTTTTTATTTTCTGTAGTTTCTTTCTATTTCTTTTTTTTTTCTGTCCATAATGTTATTTATAAAAAATTCAAATATAAAATAAAACATTCCTGGTTTTGTTTGGAATGTGAATGTATTCTAAAGAGTGTTCATATTTTATAAATAATGTTCATATAACTTAATAACCATTTTTGTAATTTTCAAAAATATTCATAAAACTACAAAATGTTTTGACACAATAAAAGAGTTATACAATTTTAAAAAACAATCACGTATTATAAAAATGTTTTTGTAAATAAAAGTGTTAGTATAATTAATAAAATGTGTGTGTAATCTCAATTGTGTTGATGCTTTTTTTCCAAACCAATCATGGTATTTATAAAAATCTTACCTTTTATAAATTCTGCATGTATTTATAAGAAATAATCAAAATAGAAAGAAGATACAAGAAGAAGACAAATAAATAAAATAATAAGTATAAAAAGAACGGGAAAAAACCAGAAAAAAAATGAAAAAGAAACGAACACGAAAACCGGGATAGAGTCCCCTTCCAGCAGTTAATGCAGTTATTATAACCATAATAAGACGTACCGATCAAGGTTTTTCTGGAATTAAGGATTTCAGTCAGGCATTGCTATACATAAAAAGAAGGAAAACATACTCTATTTCTAATCATTATTTTGGAACATGCATATTGTGTCAGCGGGTGCTATGTATGATAATTACCTATAAATAATAGAATATATGTATTTGGTTCCTAAACCATCTTGTCATTCGGTTGTCCCTATACATTGCTCCCTCCAAACGAGAAGGTGCGCTAACCCACAACACGCTCACATGGCCTGGCCTTATTAACAATAAGGCCACAATTATAGTTTTAACTATTATCATTTTATTTTCCCCTTTAAAATCTTTATTTTTTACTTTAGTAATTAAATTTTGAAACCTATTTGCACATATAAAAGAAAATATTCCTCTTTTTGTAAAAATGTGCACATACTTTTAAAAAGTGTTCTAGATTTTTATAAAAAAGATCACATGATCGACAATAGGTTTTAATTTAATTTAAAGTATTCCAGTATTTTAAAATATTTTTTGTAACTAAAATTGTTCATGCATTTTAAAGTGTGTTCAAATTTTAAAAAGTCTTGAACTTTTTTTAATAATATTCATGAAATTATAAAAATACTTCACATATTTTTGCAAAGTTTCTATTATTTTCAAAAATACATTAAAAACTAAAATTTTAAAGAAGAAAATAAACATAAAACAAGAATAAAAATAAAGAAAATTAGCTAAAAAGAATAAAAAAGAAGTAACTCCAAAACCGTCATTTTATTAATAGAAGTAACTGGTCAATCCAGAAAGTATAATAACTAGAATAGCAGATACCAATCATGGTTGTCGTACAATTAATGATATGAGTCACATATGCGTAAAAGACAGAAAATATGGCTATATTCCTACTAAATTTTTAGAATTCGGTGTAAATGAGTGGTGTACATACACCATATAATTATCGGTATATGGTATTGCAGCTATTCATATTTCTTTATAAACATGTCCAAACTTTATAATAATGTAAAAAGACAAAATATCCACTCTATTACCACTCTTATTTTTCTCAGAACTCGGGCCATATATGGTGTTGGTGGGTAGTGTATACATACTATATAACAACCCATATAAAATACTACCTCCGTTTCTAAATATAAGTCTTTTTCGATATTTTACTAGGAGACTACATACGGAGCAAAATGAGGAGATCTACACTCTAAAATATGTCTATATACATCCGTATGTAGTTTTCTAAAAAAACATCTAAAATGACTTATACTCCCTTCGTTTCTAAATATAAGTCTTTAAAAAGGTTTCATTAGTGGACTACATATGGATGTATATAGACATACTTTAGAGTGTAGATTCACTCATTTTGCTCCGTATGTAGACTCCTAGGGAAATATCTTAAAAGACTTATATTTAGGAACGGAGGGAGTATAATGTACATACTGCAAGTGAGAAAGAGCGCTAGCTCATAACAAGATGACATGGCCACATGGGTTGGGCCACGGAGGGAGTATTATTATATATATATAATACATCCTACCACCCAGGGATAGTTACCCCACGTGTTCCATATACTACGACGCGGGAGTATATATACTAATTTATTATTTTTATTATGTTCATATACTATATATAAGATTTTTCAAAGTGAGTTACATGAAAAAATTACAAGTTGATCCATAGTTTTTATTATATTTGTGAAATACGCATATATTTGTATGTAAAAAAGAGCATACACAAAATATGATACATACTACCAAAAAAATAGTATATATACTACCTAAACATGATTATATACTACATACTACGCATACATACTCTCCGATTTGATAGATACTACATACAACATACAAAACACAAGTGGTGGTAACTACCACCGATGGTAGATAAAATTTGTCCTATATATAAGAATTTTTTCACATATTTGCAAGAAATTTACGTGCAATTTCTGAAATAGTTTATGCACTTAAAAATTATGTTCATGTATTTGTCCAAAAAGTATATACTAAATAAACAAGATAAAAAACTAAATGGAAAAGGGAAAAGACACAGAAAAATAAGAATGAACAACAAAAGGAAACATAAAAAACACAAGGAGAAACAAACCATAAGAAAAAAATTATCTGAAACCGGATTAAACTATTCTTTGATTAACAGAAGTTTCCACTTAATCAAGAAACTGTAACCAGAATAAGAACAAACTATAATGATTGTTGTGCAATTATCAATCTAACTCATGGGTTATTGCACGCAAAAGGATTCAAAACTCTGCTATATTGCTACTCTCTTTTCTTTCTCTAAAAAGGTCGTGACATACATGGTGTTCATGGGTAGTGTATACATACCATATAATTAACCATATATGGTACTGTAGTTGTTAATATTTTTTTTAGATATTTGGTCAAAGTTCACAAAATTTAACTTAGCACAAGACTAATACGCAACGTATTCTGAAATGGTGGGAGCATATCAGACGCTAGTTGTCTATCGCGTGTTGAGCATCGATCCCTGAATTAGTCCAGAAAGTGGTGCTGAAAATTAAGCTTTAATTCCATCATAGTGTTTTAGATGACCATAAGTGTGCTTCTGCGATAATTTCCCAACGTATATAGATGTATACTCCCTTGATTCTTAAATATAATTTTTTTAGAGATTTTAATATGTACTCCCTCCGTCCCAAAATAACTGTCTCAAGCTTAGTACAAATTTATACTAGAGCTAGTACAAAGTTGAGACAGTTATTTTGGGACGGAGGGAGTACTACATACGAAACAAATTGAGTACATATATACTTTAAAATGAATCTATATACATAGGTACATAGTTTTCTAAAAAAAGAGGCCAATTGCCCGGCTTTAAATTAATGGCCATTTTTCTAAAAGAACTACATTTGTATGTAGTCCTTATTAAAATCTCTAAAAAGATTTTAATTTAGGAACAAGAGGTAGATTATAATCGTGTGCGTATAGATGTGGAGGTCGGAAACTATTTAAGTCCGCATTTTTTCTAAAATATACAGAGGTAACATATAAATTATGAATTAACAAATTTTATAAATCATCGTGTAGCCTAGAGAATGGTAAAAATGACACAAGAAAAGATACTTGCAAATATGTCTATATATACTTAGTATAGTGTATAAATATGTCAAGCAACTAAGTTCTTTGTCACGTACGTACTCACCTCACGTCTAGAACAACTTACAAATATCAGTTATCACATTAGCCAGACTAGTTTAAAATACCTCGATCAATATATCCACATATACATTCAGATGGACGTAGATATATAGATGGATCATATCATATCATATCACGCAGCTAGGGTGTTGGATCAGTTGGGTATGAGCTTGAAGTGGGGCTTCTCCATGGACGGGGTTGGGTCGTAGGTGCCGTAGTCACTGGTCGTGACGTCCTTGAGCATCCGGGAGTGCACCAGCTGCTGCGCCATAGCGTCGTCCTGGACCTCTCCTTGCCGACCAAGAGACTCCTGATCTACAATGAAGCTCCGCTGTCTCCCTGAAAACAGCAGAAATGCAGAATCGTCGATCAAACCTTGTAAAAAACTAAGAACACAGAAAAAAAGTGCATCTGTTTCCTCATGACCCAGACCCACAGCATGCATGGATCACCTAATTAAGCAGGAGCTCGACATCTAGCTTCCCCCCTTCAATCTCTTGATGCATTTGTAACAGTAATAAAACAAAATACATGCCATGGCCATGTGAGCTATATATAGGACCTAGGTAGGAGCTGCACTATACTACAACACACTACATCACCACCCTAGCTACCTGAGCACATATATGTAGTAGATGCAAGGGTTCGAAGCAGGAGGGAACTAGATCAAGAACTTCTTAGATTCTTCGTCCAAAAGGGATTTCCTAGCTAGCTAGAACGAAGACAAGACAGTCACACGATCGAACCTGCCAGGGAAGTGGAGAGCAGCAGGGCGAAGAAGGCGAGGGCGAAGAGGGAGGCGGATCTCCGGGGCATCCCCATCCCCTGGTTACTCACGCGATGCATGCGCTCCCGCTCCCTCAGTAACGCATGGAAGGCGTGAGCCAGCGTCAGACGAGACGAGGTGAAGGTGAAGCAGAGGCCCTCTAGCTAGCTAGCTTCCACCTAGAAAGCAGAATATATAACTGGGCAGCTGCTAGGCAACCCCTTCCGCGCGGCGCGACAAATAATGCGAATCCCACTGCTGCCTCCGAGCAAATCCCAAGGGGACGACGGAGGAGTTTCGATATTTTTCGTTTGTTTTGCCTGCTGCGGCAAAAGTGGAGGGCCGGCAGCTTCCGTATGGAGTTTTCAGGGCGGTTGGTCACCGTGGTGTGTGGTGGTCTCTTGCTCATTTTCAGTTTTGATGGTGGTTATTAGCAGCAGAAGGCAGTGGCTGACAAGTGCACCATGCCAAGTGGCTTCTTTTGGTTAAGAACTAGGTGTGTTTGCACTGTTTTTTCCCTCCTTTTTCCGGCGCTGCTTTGCCGGCAGGCTGCCGCGTGTTTTACGGGAATGGCTAAGCTGATTAAGTGGTCTCTGCTAGCTCTGGGTTAGTGCCGGCCGGTGGTTGCACGATTAAAAGCCGGTCGTATTTGCAGGATGGATTCCCGGGTTGAGAATCACATATCGGCTTTCATCCATCAACATGCATGCACGTTGCTACTTGGGGTAAGTAACTCTTTGGGTCTTATTAGGAGCATACCATGTGCTGAAAGCCCGGCGCACCAAGTTTCTCCTCAGATCCAGCAAGCCTAGCATGCATCTCTTTCAGAAATCCACCACCATGACACACCTTAAATCGTCTCTGCTCACCCAACCAGGCAACTCATCTTTGGTTCGCATGAAAGGTAAATCGATCCTCGACGCCGTTTCTCGCGCCAACATTTTTGTCGTGACCGATGAACCATGGAATCATACGAGATAAAAAAGCAAACCATTCACATGGTTCCAGAGAAAAGCAAACCATTGAGAGTGTTCAAAATGGCAAGTAGGCTGAAATGAGGGTAAGAGCAGTGGGGCAGTGTACTGCATTGTTCAGGGTGTGTGCGTGGATCACATATACGGGGCTAGACAATCGACAGTGCTCAGGCATGTCCTCTCTCTGTCACCATGCTTTCAGTTGGTTAGCATATTCCATCACCATGCCAGAGAGGAACAGCTGAAAGGTAAATCTGTCGATCCAGCGCTCCACGGTCTCACACGCTCGCGTGACGGAAGAGGATTGCGAGACAAGGAGAATTTCAAAACCTGAATTGAGTGGGTGAGACGGCTGAGGAGATGGTGCTCCTGATGATGCCCGGGTAGAAAGTAGCAGGCAAGAATACTGTGGTCAGGAGCCAGTACCACTAGTAGTGGAGCATAAAGCCGGAGCTCCACTACGAGCATACAGCCATACACACAAAGTATGTGATCGGATGCCGTCTTTACGGGCGAGCAGACCCTAATTAGACACACTGGTTGTGGTTGGCGATGGCAAAGCCATCCCAGAGTGCTTTTGGTTTTCCTTTAATTTGCTTTGCCACACCCTCCTCCTCCTCATCGTTGATTCTTTGTATGTAGCTAAAGATGGTTGAGTGTGTGATCAGGGATCTGCGTGCGTGTGTGGGGTTGCAAGATTTGGACCTGACAGTTTTAAGGGCACTGAGTGGGCATCATGCATATATGGGATCAAAGCCGCTTTTGTTCCTGTCTGTCTTGCCCATGTAGTGCGTTGGGGCAGACCAAGCACTGTGTGGTGGTCGACGATACATGCTTTAATGCTTGCGTGCTTGGGCGCAAAGAATGCCAGCGCCCAACATGGAAGATTAAAGGCACACTTGATTAGTACTGGTATACCAAAAAAAATCTATCAACGCATGACAATCTTGCTGCCAAACTTCAAGTCACCTGCATATTCTCCGTATCATATATGTATAGGTAATACATCGAGGACTACCACTACTGAAAAAAATCGTCGTTACTGAGTACTTTGTTGTTTGCCGAGTACCTGAGCACGGGATTCAAAACATAGTTCATTACATAGTCCATCAACAAACACAAAACATACTGAGTACATCGCGCGTCCGTTGAAGCACCTTTTGCTATTGCGCGCATGCTAAAGAAACGAATTTTACGGCACGGTGCTGTTTTAACGCGGCTGTTTGAAGATGCTTTTAAAAACAACCAGTTCACAAGTCCATTACATAGGAGGAGAATGAGGGTCGACAAAACATGACGATCCTGAAGGAGGAGTAGGTCCCACATTTCCGCCGCTCATCGATGCCGTGACACAAATCCCATAAGTCCAATAGAGGTGAGGGTCAACACATCAGTATTGCTTTAAGTTGGTCAACCGGTTAATATAGATAGGCGTTGATATGGGAAAGTACTAACCGCTAAGTCGGACGTGAGTTTCTCCCTTTTCGCCTATTCGGCCGTTTGCTTCTTTCTATAGAATTATGCACGTTATTAATGAACTCGGGCAAGCGCCAGTCATCGTATATCCATTGTGGGCTCATCTTCATTATACAACATCGAAGTGATCAAATTAATACAAGTTCGTCACATCAAAACCAAAGTAAAGTAGTGACCAAATATTATTACTGTAAAAATATATACATAAAGTCCATACATATATATTTCTCATAAAACAACATACAACTATCTAAAGCATTTAAATGTAACAACAATTGCGATCAAAATCGCAAGTAAGGTAATAATTGGTCCGACAACATAATGATAACAAATCTCTCTTTTTAATCTTTAAGTGCATCGCATTCATCTTGATGTTGTGATCATCGACGACAACGAAAACATAGAACTCCAATTTCATCCTCTCTTCTTCAATCCTTTTTAATTTTTCTTTCAAATAATCGTTTTCTTTTTCATCTAAATTTAACTTCTCGACAAGAGGGTCGTTTGCAATTTCCGGTTCACATACCTCCTAGATAAAAATATCGATGTCAACTTGATTGGCATAATTGTCATAAACACGAAATGAAACAAAATAGTATATATAATAGATAATATACCACATTCGAATAATAAACCGGACGAGGGCCAACAGGGCCGGATATCAAAACCATGGCACTATATATAACAAACAATCATACAAGTAAGAAAATTATACAAACAACTATCTAAATTAGTTTTTTTTATATAAAAAAGATAAGAACAAGAGGCTGACCAAGGTGATGCTGGCGACCAGACGGCGCGGACGGTCGACGGCGGTGAGGACGAGGACGGGGACGGGAAGGCACTAAGTAAATCACACCTACACATATGCAAACTAAGAAGTTAATTTAAGCTCAGATTGCATATAAATCAAATAAACTCCCACATAACAACTACTCCCAAACTAAAACCCACAAATCACTATACTTACACGAAACGATCTAGCTAGCAATGAAAGATAAAAGGATGAAGTTGCTAACCTTTTAGAACCCTTGGATAGATGGGGTGCCTCCAATCTTGAACGAATCTTGACAAAAATGGATGATGAGCTTCTTGGGCTCGGGCTGGAAGAAGCATCTATATATAGGGATATATTTAGTCCTGGTTGGTGATACAAACCGGGACTAAAGGTCCATCTCTAGTCCCGGTTGGTGATACCAACCGGGATTAAAGGGGCTCGCACATGCCCCAGCCTGACGCAACCCTGCCACAACCCTTTAGTCCTGGTTGGTATCAATAACCGGGACTAGAGGTCTCTCATTAACCGGGACTAATCCTGGCCGCACCCTGGACTGCTCCTAGCCGTTGGAATTGGGACTAATGGTCACATCAGTCCCGGTCCAAAACCCAATCGGGACTAATGCTCTGGACGAAAGGTCTGTTTTCTACTAGTGATAGCTGCCACTTCATCCTGCAACCGTTCCTCCTATTCGACCATGGCTCTTGCATGCGCGGCCTTGGATGCCTCGAGCACAACTTCTAATACACAGAGTTCCTTCACATATAGGTTGCGACGCAAAGAAAGCAAAGACAATGATATCTATGAAATTTATAAACCTTGAGCCTTGAAATCTCAGCCGACTGAGTCGTCGGACGACTCCTTACGGAGGGACTTGAACTAGTGATTTGCGCCCGCATCTGAGATAGCTTTGGACGCGATGACGTGAAGATCGCACCGTCGCAGATCAAGTGGCGCCAAATTTTCTTCCCTTGGCCTTCACTACTGTAGGAAGGTCCTAAGACCACACATGTATTGGAGACCATTCGACCAAACCATGTGCGATGCATGAACCGAAATGATGGGGAACATTGCATGGGAAACAAAAAAAATCCTACGAACACCCAAGATAAATCTATGGAGATCAACAACTACAAGAGGGGAGTACATCTACATATCCTTGTAAACCGCTAAGCGGAAGTGTTAAGAAACGCGGTTGATGTAGTCGAACATCTTTGCGATCCAATCACGATCCGTCCTGTGATCCAATCATGATCCGTCCAGATCAAGTGTCGAATGGACGGCACCTCCACGTTCAGCACACGTATAGCTCGATGATGCCTTCACCACCTCGATTCAGCGAGCGAAGGTGAAATAGTACCTGAGTTCTCTGGCAGCACGACGGCGTGGTGGCTGCGATGGTGCTGCGATCTTGGCATGGCTTCGCCAAGCACTACCGCGATCGTGATGGTGAAGAAGTACTACGAGAGAGAGAGAGATGAGGGATGCATCCTTTTAAGGTGCATCTGCCCTCCCTCTCTTCTAGTATATATAGGGTGAAGGGAGGAGGGTGGCGCCCTAGGGTCTCCTCTAGGGGTGGGGCGGCGGCCATAGGGTGGCTTGGCCCTCCAAGTTGGGTGGTCGCCCCCCTCATGGGCTTGCCCCCATCAGCCTTAGACGCATGGGCCTAGGTGGGAGGGGTGCGCAGCCCACCAAGGGCTGGTGCGCACCCCTCTCAACCCATGTGGCCTTCCGAGGCGAGTGGACCCCTTCCGGTGGACACCCGGAACACTTCGGCACTCCCGATACATTACCGGCGAAGCCCCAACTCTTTCCGATGACCAAAACGGAACTTCCTATGTATCATTATTTACCTCCGGACCATTCCAAAGCTCCTCGTCATGTCCGGGATCTCATCTAGGACTCAGAACAACCTTCGGTCACCAGCATAATAACTCAACAATATTATATCATCACCAAGCGTTAAGCGTGCGGACCGTGTGGATTCGAGAAGTATGCACACATGATCGAGACACCTCTACGGTCAATAAGCAATAGCGGGACCTGGATGCCCATATTGGTTCGTACGTATTTTACGAATATATATATCGGTCGAACCACGATGTCAAGGATTCACTCAATTTCGTATGAAGTTCCCTTTATCCATCGGTATGCTACTTGCCCGAGAATTGATCGTTGGTATCTCCATACGTAGTTCAATCTCGTTACCGACAAATCTCTTTACTCGTTTCGTAATATAAGATCCCGTGACTAACTCCTTAGTCACATTGCTTGCAAGCTCATTGTGATGTTGCATTACCGAGTGGGACCAAAGATACCTCTCTGTCATACGGAGTGATAAAATCCCAGTCTCGATCCAGGCGAACCCAACATACACCCTCGGAGATACCTCTAGAGCATCTTTATAATCGCCTAGTTACGTTGTTACGTTTACACACAAGGCATTCCTCCGGTGTGAGTGGGTTTCATGATCTCATGGTCTTATGAACAAATACATTGACATGCAGAAAGCAATAGCAATAAACTTAGTCATACGATCAAATGTTATGCTTACGGTTCGGTCGTGTCCATCACATCATTCTCCTAATGATGTGATATTATTTTCAAATGACAACTCATGTCCATGGCTAGGTAACCTTGACCATCATTTGATCAACGAGCTAGTCCAGTAGAGGCTTACTAGGGACACTGTGTTGTCTATGTATCAACACATTTATTTGAGTTTCCAATCAATATAATTATAGCATGGATAATAACAATATCATGAACAAGGAAATATAATAATAACCACTTTATTATTGACTCTAGGGCATATTTCCAACAGTATCCTACTTGCACTAGAGTCAATAATCTAGTATTACATGGTAATGAATCTAACACCCATATAGTTCTGGTGATGATCATGTTTTGCTCGTGAAAGAGGTTTAGTCAACGGATCTACAACATTGAGATCCGTATGTACTTTGCAAATGTTTATGTCCTCCTCCCTGATATAATCGCGGATGGAATTAAGACGACACTTTATTTATCTGTTCCTTTTGTGAACCTTGGTTCCTTGGCTAGAGCAATGGCACCGGTGTTGTCACAAAACAGGGTCATTGGATCCAGTGCACTGGCACAACTCCAAGATCCATCATGAATGGCTTCATCCAGATACCTTCCTTCGCTGCTTCCGAAGCAGCTATGTACTCCACTTCACATCTATACTCAGCTACCACGTTTTGCTTGTCACGGCACCAGCTTACCGCTCCACCATTTAGAATTAATATGTATCCGGTTTGAGACTTAGAGTCATCCGGATCTCTGTCAAAGCTAGCACCCATGTAACCCTTTATGATGAGCTTTTGATCACCTCCATAAATGAGAAACATCTCCTTAGTTTTTTTCACGTACTTAAGGATATTCTTGACCGTCGTCGAGTGTTCCACTCCTAGATCACATTGAAACCTTCCAGCCATACTTATGGCATGGCTAACGTCTGGTCTTGTGCATAATATTGCATACATGATAGAGCCTATGGCTGAGGCATAGGGGATGACACTCATCTTCTCTCTATCCCCTGTAGTCACTAGGCATCGAGTCTTACTCAACTTCACACCTTGCACGACAGGCAAGAACCCCTTCTTGGACTGATCCATTTTGAACTTCTTCAAAACCTTATCAAGGTATGTGCTTTGTGAAAGTCCTATTAATCGTCTTGATCTATCCCTATAGATCTTTATGCCTAATATGTAAGCATCTTCTCCAAGGTCTTTCATTGAAAAACTCTTGTTCAAATATATCTTCACGCTTTCCAAAAGTTCTATATTGTTTCCAATCAGCAATATGTCATCCACATATAATATTAGAAACACTATAGAGCTCCGACTCACTTTCTTGTAAATACAAGCTTCTCCATCAACTTGTATAAACCCAAACGCTTTGATCACCTCATCAAAGCGAAGATTCATACTCCGAGATGCTTGCACTGGTCCATAAATGGATCGCTGGAGCTTGCATACTTTGCCTGCATTCTCTGGACTCACAAAACCTTCAGGTTGCATCATATACAACTCTTCCTTAAGGAAACCATTAAGGAACGATGTTTTGAAATCCATTTGCCAGATTTCATAATCGAAAAATGCAGCTATTGCTAACATGATTTTGACGGACTTAAGCATCACTACGGGTGAGAAAGTCTCATCGTAGTCAACTCCTTGAACTTGTGAAAACCCCTTTCCAACAAGTCAAGCTTTATAGACGGTGACATTGCCTCCGTGTCTGTGTTCCTCTTAAAGATCCATTTGTTCTGAATAGCCTTTCGACCCTCGAGTAATACTTCCAAAGTCGACACTTTGTTTTCATACATGGATCCTATCTCGAATTTCATGGCCTCTAGCCATTTGTTGGAATCCCGGCCCACCATCTCTTCTCCATAGCTCGTAGGTTCATCATTGTCCAACAACATGACCTCTAAGACAGGATTACCGTACCACTTAGGAGCACTATGCGTCCTTGTCGACCTACGAGGTTCGGTAATAACTTGATCTAAAGCTTCATGATCACCATCATTAGCATTCTCTTCAAGTGGTGTAGGTGCCACAGGAACATCTTCCCGCGCCCCGCTACTCTCTCGTTGAAGTGAAGGTTCAATAACCTCATCAAGTTCCACCATCCTCCCACTCAATTCTTTCGAGAGAAACTCTTTCTCGAGAAAGGACCCGTTCTTAGCAACAAACACTTTGCCTTCGGATCTGAGATTGAAGGTATACCCAACTGTTTCCTTTGGGTATCCTATATTCCTATGAAGACGCACTTATCTGCTTTGGGTTCGAGCTTATGAGGCTAAAGCCTTTTGACATAAGCTTCGCAGCCCCAAACTTTAAGAAACGACATCTTAGGTTTATTGTCAAAACATAATTCATACGGTGTCATCTCAACGGATTTAGATGGAGCCCTATTTAAAGTGAATGCAATTGTCTCTAATGCATAACCCCAAAACAATAGTGGCGAATTGTTGGGGAACGTCGCATGGGAAAGAAAAATTTTCCTACGCGCACGAAGACCTATCATGGTGATGTCCATCTACGAGAGGGGATTTCCGATCTACGTACCCTTGTAGATCGCACAACAGAAGTGTTAATAAACGCGGTTGATGTAGTGGAATGTCCTCACGTCCCTCGATCCACCCCGCGAACCGTCCCACGAACCGTCCCGCGATCCGTCCCACGATCCGCTCCGATCTAGTGCCGAACGGACGGCACCTCCGCGTTCAGCACACGTACAGCTCGACGATGATCTCGGCCTTCTTGATCCAGCAAGATAGACGGAGAGGTAGATGAGTTCTCCGGCAGCGTGACGGCGCTCCGGAGGTTGGTGGTGATCTAATCTCAGCAGGGCTCTGCCCGAGCTCCGCAGAAACGCGATCTAGAGGTGAAACCGTGGAGGTATGTGGTCGGGCTGCCGTGGCAAAAGTTGTCTCAAATCAGCCCTAAAAACCCACTATATATAGGAGGGGGGAGGGGAGGAGGCAGCCTCAAAACCTAAAGGTTTGGCTGAAATTGGAGGTGGAGGAGTCCTACTCCAATCCTACTTGGAGTAGGATTCCACCTTCCCACTTGGAAACTCTTTCCACCTTGTGTTTTTTCCTTCTCAAACCTTATGGGCCTTAGTGGGAACTTATTCCAACCCACTAGGGGCTGGTTTATCTCTTCCCATAGCCCATGAGACCCCTTGGGGCGTGACACCCCTCCTGATGGTCCCCGACACCCCTCCCGGCACTCCCAGTACACTACCGATGAGCCCGAAACTTTTCCGGTAATGCACGAAAACCTTCCGGTAACCAAATAAGGTTATCCTATATATCAATCTTCATTTACGGACCATTCCGGAAACCCTCGTGACGTCTGTGATCTCATCCGGGACTCCGAACAACATTCGGTAACCAACCATATAACTCAAATACGCATAAAA
Organism: Hordeum vulgare subsp. vulgare; assembly: GCF_904849725.1. Classification (NCBI taxonomy): domain Eukaryota; kingdom Viridiplantae; phylum Streptophyta; class Magnoliopsida; order Poales; family Poaceae; genus Hordeum; species Hordeum vulgare. The sequence goes on from NC_058518.1 coordinate 499,142,596, forward strand.
CAACGTCGAACCTTAAGTGTGCAGACCCTGCGGGTTCGAGAACTATGTAGACATGACCCGAGAGACTCCTCAGTCAATATCCAATAGCGGGACCTGGATGCCCATATTGGATCTTTATAGTCACCCAGTTACGTTGCGACGTTTGATACACACAAAGCATTCCTCCAGTGTCAGTGAGTTATATGATCTCATGGTCATAGGAACAAATACTTGACACGCAGAAAACAGTAGCAACAAAATGACACGATCAACATGCTACGTCTATTAGTTTGGGTCTAGTCCATCACATGATTCTCCTAATGATGTGATCCCGTTATCAAGTGACAACACTTGCCTATGGTCAGGAAACCTTGACCATCTTTGATCAACGAGCTAGTCAACTAGAGGCTTACTAGGGACAGTGTTTTGTCTATGTATCCACACATGCACTGTGTTTCCAATCAATACAATTATAGCATGGATAATAAACGATTATCATGAACAGAGAAATATAATAATAACTAATTTATTATTGCCTCTAGGGCATATTTCCAACAGTCTCCCACTTGCACTAGAGTCAATAATCTAGTTCACATCACCATGTGATTCCAACGAATCCAACACCCATATAGTTATGGGGTCTGATCACGTCTTGCTCGTGAGAGAGGTTTCAGTCAACGGTTTTGAAACTTTCAGATCCGTGTGTTCTTTACAAATCTTTATGTCATCTTATAGATGCTGCTACTATGTGCTATTCGGAAATACTCCAAACATCTACTCTACTATACGAATCCGTTTCACTACTCATAGTTATTCAGATTAGTGTCAAAGCTTGCATCGACGTAACCCTTTACGACGAACTCTTTAACCACCTCCATAATCGAGAAAAATTCCTTAGTCCATCAGTTACTAAGGATAAATTTTGACCGCTGCTAGTGATTCAATCATGGATCACTCTCTGTACCTCTCAACAGACTTTGAGTCAAGGCACACATCAGGTGCGGTACCCAGCATGGCATACTTCAGATTCTACGGCCAAGGCATAGAAGACGACCTTCGTCTATTCTCTTTATTCTGCCGGGGTCGGGTTTTGAGTCTTACTCAAATTCACACCTTACAACGCAACCAAGAACTCCTTCTTTGTTGATCTATTTTGAACTCCTTCAAAAACTTGTCAAGGCATGCATCTTGTTGAAACTTCTATTAAGCGCTTTCGATCTATCTCCATAGATCTTTGATGCTCAACGTTCAAGTAGCGCAATCCAGGTATTCCTTGAAAAACTCCTTTCAAACAACCTTGTATGCTTTACAGAAATTCTACATTACTTCTGATCCACAATATGTCAACCACATATACTTATCAGAAACTCTATAGTGCTCCCACTCACTTCTTTGGAAATACAAGTTTCTCATAAACCTTGTACAAACCCAAAATCTTTGATCATCTCATCAAAGTGTATATTCCAACTTCGAGATGCTTGCACCAGTCCATTGAAGGATCGCTGGAGCTTGCATACTTGCTAGTATCTTTAGGATCGACAAAACCTCCTGGTTGTATCACATACAATGTTTGCTCAAGGAAACCGTTGAGGAAACAATGTTTTGACATCCTATGTGCAATATTTCATAAATAATGCAGCAACTACTAACATAATTCTAACAGACTTTTAGCATCGCTACGAGTGAGAAATTCTCACCATAGTCAACTGTTTGATCATGTCGGAAACATCTTTGCGACAAGTCGAGCTTTTCTTAATAGTGACTTATCACCATCGTCGTCTGTCTTCCTTTTAAAGATCCCTCTTTACTCAATAGTCCTACGACCATCAAGTAGTTCTTCCAATCTCTCGGATTTCATGGCCTCCAGCCATTTGTCGGAATCCGGGCCCACCATCGCTTCTCCACAGCTCGTAGGTTCATTATTGTTCAACAACATGACCTACAAGACAGGGTTACCATACCACTCTGTAGTAGTACGCGACCTTGTCGACCTACGAGGTTTGTAGTAACTTGATCCGAAGCTCAATGATCACCATCATCAGCTTCCACTTCAATTGGTGTAGGCGCCACAGGAACAACTTCCTGTGCCCTCCTACACACTAGTCGAAGTGATGGTTCAATAACCTCATCAAGTTCTATCACCCTCCCACTCAATTCTTTCGAGAGAAACCTTTCCTCAAGAAAGAACCCGTTTCTAGAGACAAACACTTTGCTTTTGGATCTGAGATAGGAGATGTACCCAACTGTTTTGGATATCCTATGAAGATGCAATAATCCGCTTTGGGTTCGAGCTTATCAGACTGGAACTTTTTCACATAAGTGTCGAAGCCCCAAACTTTCAAGAAACGACAGCTTAGATTTCTCTAAACCTTAGTCTATACTGTGTCATCTCAACGGAAATACGCGGTGCCCTATTTAAAGTGAATGCGGTTGTCTCTAATGCATAACCCATAAACGATAGTGGTAATTCGATAAGAGACATCATAGTATGCACCATATCAAATAGGGTGTGGCTAAGACGTTCAGACACATCATCACACTATGGTGTTCCAGGTGGCATGAACTGCGAAACAATTTCCACATTGTCTTAACTGCGTACCAAAACTCGTAACTCAGATATTCATCTCTATGATCATATCGTAGACTGTTTATCCTCTTGTCATGACGATCTTCACTCTAAAATAGCTTTGAACTTTTCAACATTTCAGACTTGTGATTCATCAAGTAAATACTCCTGTATCTACTCAAATCGTCAGTGAAGTAAGAACATAATGATATCCACTGCATGCCTTATCACTTATTGGACTGCACACATCAAAAATGCATTACTCCCAACAAGTTACTCTACTTGTTTCATGTGGCATGTTTTGCATGTCTCAAGTGATTCAAAATCAAGTGAGTCCAAATGATCCATCAGCATGGAGCTTCTTCATGCATTTTACACCAACATGACTCAAGTGGAAGTGCCACAACTAAGTGGTACTATCATTATTACTTTTTATCTTTTGGCACTAATATTATGAACATGTGTAACACTACGATCGAGATTCAATAAACCATTGAGGGTAATTATTCAAGCAAATAGAATAACTATTATTCTTTTAAATGAATAATCATATTGCAACAAACAAGATCCAATCATGTTCATGATCAACGCAAACACAAAATAACAATTATTTTGGTTTCACCACCAATCCCGATGATAGAGGGAGTGTGCGACGTTTGATCATATCAACCTTGGAAACACTTCCAACACGTATCGTCACCTCGCCTTTAGCTAGTCTCTGTTTATGCCGTAGCTTTCATTTCGTGTTACTAATCACTTAGCAACCGAACCGGTATCCAATACCATCGTGCTACTAGGAGTACTAGTAAAGTACACATCAACATCATGTATATCAAATATACTTCTTTCGACTTTTGCCAGCCTTCTTATCTACCAAGTATCTAGAGTTGCTCCGCCTCAGTGACCGTTCCCCTCATAACAGAAGCACTTAGTCCCGGGCTTGGGTTTAATCTGGGGTCTCTTCATTAGTGCAGCAACTGCTTTGCCGTTTCATGAAGTATCCCTTCTAGCCCTTGCCTTTCTCAAAACTTAGTGGTTTTACTAACCATCAACTATTGATGCTCCTTCTTGATTTCTACTCTCGTAGTGTCAAACATCGCGAATCGCTCAAGGATCATTGTATCTATCCTTGATATGTTATAGTTCATCACGAAGCTCTCACAGCTTGGTGGCAGTGACTTTGGAGAACCATCACTATCTTATCTGGAAGATCAACTCCCACTTGATTCAAGCGATTGTCGTACTCAGATAATCTGAGCACACGCTCAACGATTGAGATTTTCTCCTTTACTTCATGGACAAAGAATTTTGTCGGAGGTCTCATACCTCTTAACAAGGGCACAAGCATGAAATCACAATTTCATCTCTTTAGAACATCTCTTATGTTCCGTGATGTTTCAAAACGTCTTCGGCGCCTTGCTTCTAAGCCATTAAGTATTTTGTACTGAACTATCGTGTAGTCATCAGAAACGTGTATGTCGGATGTTCACAACATCTACACACGACGCTCGAGGTGCAGCACACCGAGTGGTGCATTAAGGACATAAGCCTTCTGCGCATCAACGAGGACAATCCTCGGTTTTACAGACTCAGTCTGCAAAGTTTGCTACTATCAACTTTCAACTAAATTTTCTCTAGGAACATATAAAAACAGTAGAGCTATAGTGCAAGATACATCGTAATTCGCAAAGACCATTAGACTATGTTCATGACAATTAGTTCAATTAATCATATTACTTAAGAAATCCCACTCAAAAAGTACATCTCTCTAGTCATTTGAGTGGTACATGATCCAAATCCACTATCTCAAGTCCGATCATCACGTGAGTCGAGAATAGTTTCAGTGGTAAGCATCTCTATGCTAATCATATCAACTATACGATTCATGCTCGACCTTTCGGTCTCATGTGTTCCGAGGCCATGTCTGCACATGCTAGGCTCGTCAAGCTTAACCCGAGTGTTCCGCGTGTGCAACTTTTTTGCACCCGTTGTATGTGAACGTTGAGTCTATCACACCCGATCATCACGTGGTGTCTCGAAACGAAGAACTGTCACAACGGTGCACAGTCGGGGAGAACACAATTTCGTCTTGAAATTTTAGTGAGAGATCACCTCATAATGCTACCGTCGTTCTAAGCAAGATAAGGTGCATAAAGGATTAACATCACATGCAATTCATAAGTGACATGATATGGCCATCATCAGGTGCTTCTTGATCTTCATCACCAAAGCACCGGCACAATCTTCTTGTCACCGGCGTCACACCATGATCTCCATCATCATGATCTCCATCAACGTGTCGCCATCGGGGTTGTCGTGCTACTCATGCTATTACTACTAAAGCTACGTCCTAGCAATATAGTAAACACATCTGCAAGCACAAACGTTAGTTTAAAGACAACCCTATGGCTCCTGCCGGTTGTCGTACCATCGACGTGCAAGTCGATATTAACTATTACAACATGATCATCTCATACATCCAATATATCACATCACATCGTTGGCCATATCACATCACAAGCGTACCCTGCAAAAACAAGTTAGACGTCCTCTAATTGTTGTTGCATGTTTTACGTGGTGACCATGGGTATCTAGTAGGATCGCATCTTACTTACGCAAACACCACAACGGAGATATATGAATTGCTATTTAACCTCATCCAAGGACCTCCTCGGTCAAATCCGATTCAACTAAAGTTGGAGAAACCGACACTCGCCGGTCATCTTTGAGAAACGGAGTTACTCGTAGCGATGAAACCAGTCTCTCGTAAGCGTACGAGTAATGTCGGTCCGAGCCGCTTCGATCCAACAATACCGCGGAATCAAGAAAAGACTAAGGAGGGCAGCAAAACGCACATCACCGCCCACAAAAACTTTTGTGTTCTACTTGAGATTACATCTACGCGTGAACCTAGCTCATGATGCCACTGTTGGGGAACGTCGCATGGGAAACAAAAAATTTCCTACGCGCACGAAGACCTATCATGGTGATGTCCATCTACGAGAGGGGATTTCCGATCTACGTACCCTTGTAGATCGCACAGCAGAAGCGTTAAGAAACACGGTTGATGTAGTGGAACGTCCTCACGTCCCTCGATCCGCCCCGCGAACCGTCCCACGAACCGTCCCGCGATCCGTACAGCTCGACGATGATCTCGGCCTTCTTGATCCAGCAAGAGAGACGGAGAGGTAGATGAGTTCTCCGACAGCGTGACGGCGCTCTGGAGGTTGGTGGTGATCTAATCTCAGCAGGGCTCCGCCCGAGCTCAGCAGAAACGCGATCTAGAGGTAAAACCGTGGAGGTATGTGGTCGGGCTGTCGTGGAAAAAGTTGTCTCAAATCAGCCCTAAAACCCCACTATATATAGGGGGGGAGGGGAGGAGGCAGCCTCAAAACCTAAAGGTTTGGCCGAAATTGGAGGTGGAGGAGTCCTACTCCAATCCTACTTGGAGTAGGATTCCACCTTCCCACTTGGAAACTCTTTCCACCTTGTGTTTTTTCCTTCTCAAACCTTATGGGCCTTAGTGGGAACTTATTCCAGCCCACTAGGGGCTGGTTTATATCTTCCCATAGCCCATGAGACCCCTTGGGGCGTGACACCCATCCTGATGGTCCCCGGCACCCCTCCCGGCACTCCCGGTACACTACCGATGAGCCCGAAACTTTTCCGGTAATGCACGAAAATCTTCCGGTAACCAAATGAGGTCATCCTATATATCAATCTACGTTTCTGGACCATTCCGGAAACCCTCGTGACGTCCGTGATCTCATCCGGGACTCCGAACAACATTCGGTAACCAACCATATAACTCAAATACGCATAAAACAACGTCGAACCTTAAGTGTGCAGACCCTGCGGGTTCGAGAACTATGTAGACATGACCCGAGAGACTCCTCAGTCAATATCCAATAGCGGGACCTGGATGCCCATATTGGATCCTATATATTCTACGAAGATCTTATCCTTTGAACCTCAGTGCCAAGGATTCATATAATCCCGTATGTCATTTCCTTTGTCCTTCGGTATGTTACTTGCCTGAGATTCGATCGTCAGTATCCGCATACCTATTTCAATCTCGTTTACCGGCAAGTCTCTTTACTCATTCCGTAATACAAGATCCCGCAACTTACACTAAGTCACATTGCTTGCAAGGCTTGTGTGTGAGGTTGTATTACCGAGTGGGCCCGGGATACCTCTCCGTCATACGGAGTGACAAATCCCAGTCTTGATCCATACTAACTTAACGAACACCTTCGGAGATACCTGTAGAGCATCTTTATAGTTACCCAGTTACGTTGCAACGTTTGATACACACAAAGCATTCCTCCGGTGTCAGTGAGTTACATTATCTCATGGTCATAGGAACAAATACTTGACACGCAGAAAACAGTAGCAACAAAATGACACGATCAACATGCTACGTCTATTAGTTTGGGTCTAGTCCATCACATGATTCTCCTAATGATGTGATCCCGTTATCAAGTGACAACACTTGCCTATGGTCAGGAAACCTTGACCATCTTTGATCAACGAGCTAGTCAACTAGAGGCTTACTAGGGACAGTGTTTTGTCTATGTATCCACACATGCACTGTGTTTCCAATCAATACAATTATAGCATGGATAATAAACGATTATCATGAACAAAGAAATATAATAATAACTAATTTATTATTGCCTCTAGGGCATATTTCCAACACGAATCGGTAAGAGGCACCATATAACGCACCATATCCAATAAAGTATGATTACGATGTTTGGACACACCATTACGCTGTGGTGTTCCAGGTGGCGTGAGCTGTAAATAATTCCACACTGTCTTAAGTGCATGCCAAACTCATAACTCAGATATTCTCCTCCTGATCAGATTGCAAGAACTTAATCTTCTTGTTACGATGATTCTCAACTTCACTCTAAAACTGCTTGAACATTTCAAACGTATTAGACTTGTGCTTCATAAAGTTAATATCCATATCTACTGAAATCATCGCCTAAGGTGAGAAAGTAACGATATCCAACACGCACCTCAACACTCATTGGACTGCACATATCAGTATGTATGATCTCCAACAAGTCACTTGCCTGTTCCATTGTACACGAAAACGAGGTTTTCGTCATCTTGCTCATGAGGCATGGTTCGCATGTATGAAGTGATTCAAAATCAAGTGAATCCAAAAGTCCATCATCATGGAGCTTCTTCATGTGTTTTACACCAATATTACCTAAGCGACAGTGCCACGAGAAAGTGGTACTATCATTATTAACTCTACATCTTTTGGCACCAATGTTATAATTGTGTGCATCAATGTTATAATTATGTGTATCATCACTATCGAGATTCAACAAGAATAAACCGTTCACATTGGATGCATGACCATAAAAGATATTACTCATATAAATAGAACAACCATTATTCTCTGATTTAAATGAGTAACAGTCTCGCATTAAACAAGATCCACATATAGTGTTCATGATCAACTCAGGAACCAAATAACAATTCTTTAAGTTCATAACAAATAATTTTGAGTGCAATGCTTTATGTGATTTAGGAGATAGCGTTTCAACTATGTCGGAAGCAGTGTATGTTGTTATCGGTTTTACTAGTATGAGTGAGTGTTCTTTAAACTTGCAACTAGAGAATCAACGGTTAAAAAGCATATCGGTAGAGTGAATGATGTGTTTACAAATTCTAATAGATATTATGTTCCCGTAGATTTTTTTTCATTCTTGATATTGAATGCAATTCTGCTTGTCCTATTATACTTGGGAGACCTTTTCTAAGAACTATAGGTGCAGTTATCGACATGAACAAAGATAATATATGGTTCTAATTTCCCCTAAAGAAAGGTATGTAACATTTACCTAGAAAAATAAGTAAACCTCCTTTCGAATCTATCATGAGATCTACTTATAATCTATCTCTAAAAAAATAATAAAACTTGTTGGGAGGCAACCAATATTTATGCTAGAAAGGTATGTAACATTTCCTTAAAGAAAGATTGCATCAGGCCTAGCTGAAGGGCACTAAACAATGGCGCATGTTGGGAGGCAACCAATATTTATCCTTTGCTTTTATTTATTTTTAGTGTCTTTACATGATTATGTCCATTGTAGTAATTGTGTTTGTATATTTTATTTTATTTTTGTGCCAACTTAGACCTTTGAGATGTTGTAAGTGCTTGTTTATTATGTTATGTGCAAAAACACAAACTTTGCTGATTATTTTAACAAAGTACTGAATTACAACTTGTATGTAGTTTTCTAAGTTTTCGGAATTTCAGACTTGTAGAAGTACGACAATTAATTACATCCTTATGTACTGTTCTATTTTTTGATAAATTCTGTTTTGTTTGCTTGTTCTAAATTATTCATGGAAACTTTTGGGGGATGTAAATTGTGGAAATTTTAGGACACATTAGACATTAATTAGGAATTATTGTGAATCTTGTCTTGATGGTATATGGGTGAATGACTTATTTTTATTGTACAATGTCTCACGAGTTGTGTTAAGTTTTGTGTGAATAAATTTTTTATTTTTTTTATGAGATTGAGATATGAGATGAACAAGGAGCGGCAATAGCCTAAGCTTTGGGACGCCCAAATCACCCAAGGTAATATCTAAGAAAGACTCAAGCGTCTAAGTTTGAGGATGACCCGGATGACATCTCCTATTTTATCTTCAAAACTATCAATATATCTTACATGGAGTTATATTTTAGTTATTCACATGATATGTGTTTGCTTGCAGCATCATTTTCTTTACTTTTGTTTGCTGGTCTTTACAATCAATTTTTCCTGATCACATATATTAGGAGAGACACACATTCACCTAATATTTTTAAAATGCTCAATTATTTATTCACGTATATCTATTTGAGTTGAGGCTATTGCTCTTGTACTTTACTTATATTTGATTGATCACGATGTTATGTTTTTTTATAAGTGATATGTCCTCTTTTGCTTCACTTATATCTCTGAATATGAAGTGGTAATTTGCATGAATTACATGGTTGGTAAAAAATAATTGGTATATAACCGCGGTATAATAAAAACTTGCATGGAGCTTATAGATCACTTAATATGAAAAGTTTGATTTCTGGCAATATTTTTACGATACCGAGGTAGTAATAAGCGAGTGTGTTGGTAAATAATTAAAGCTAAGTATGAATAATTGTGTTAAAGTTTGTGAGTACTTATTACATGAAGTGGTAGCCGCTGAGATTAGTGAGGAAGTTGGAATATGGGATGTCTTTGACTGTCATCCATGTGTGTTCAGATTCTTGGGGGGGGGGGGGGGCAGTGCTAAACTCCTCCCTAATGGCATGAGAATTATTCTTTGCCTTGAGGGATACTAAACTTTACAAATACTTCGAGGGAACATGCATCCAGTGCGGAGTTTCTTTCTTATTTCCGGTTGTTTCTTATCTGGTTTGATTTTCTTACAATTCTTTATTTCTTCTTATTGTTATTGTTATTTTTTATTTTCCTTTATGGGTCCCATTGGTTTTTCTTTCATTCTATTATTTACGGGTTTCATTGGTTTACAACTTTTTAGGTTTCCATATTTATTATTTTGAATTGTATGAAACATTTACGAAAATTTCTTTAACCTATTTTCACATTACATAAAAAATATTTATAAAATGTTACTGTATATTCTTGAAATGTGAGAACATTTGTAAATAAATGTCCTATCTATAGTTTTGAATTACGAATAATTTTTGAATGACCCTAATATTTTTTTAAAGAACAAAAAGTTCTAAAACTCATTTTACAAACATGTAAACATTTTATAAGGTACAAACATATTTTTAAAAGTGTGCGAATTAGAAATTACATTGCATTATCATTTTCCAAATTCAGGATGAATATTTTAGAAGACTATATGAGTTAAATTAAAGTATATGTTTTTACAATATTTCAAAATATTTTTTTAAAACAAATAGAAGCTTTTTTTCTTACTACCCGTGTGTCTGACGTTTATGTGCCGGCATGGTTATCGGACTGTAACCGCCACCACTAGCGAGACAAAGGGGTACTATTCCTAAACGGTGCCTGCCCATTACACACACCTATGGTAGCGGTATATCTGGACATGGGCAGCCCGACCCGGCGACCCGGCCCGAGCACGACCCGACGACCCGGCCCGAGCCCGGCTTGAAAAACCCAGGCCTGGCCGGGTCGGGCTTTGTGTTCGGGGTGGGCTCGGGCTTGAAAATCGGGCTCGGAAGGCAGTTCAGATCGGGCTCGGGCTTGCAAAAAACGATGATTTACACGGAGGCACGACCCGACCTGGCCCATAATTCACCTTTTATGCCCATTCGGGTCGGGCTCGGGTTGATTTTACGTTTCTTTGGCCGGGTTCGGACTTGATACGTCCAGTTCGGGCTTTGTAAAGCCCGGCCCAAAGACCGGCTCGGCCCGGGATATGCCCAGGTTTAGGTAGCGAGCACACACCTCGGCATATCCTATTTGGCGCCTTAGGCATCGGTTACTGAGTATTTTGCAAATGGATGCCTAAAACACTCCAAACTAGGCCGACCAATTTTTTTTAATATATATATCCTTTTATTTACATAATTTCCTTCACTTTTTTAAAATTGGTAATTTCTTAAAAAAAGATGAACATTTTATAATTTATATACTTTTCACAGAATTGATAGTTTTGTAAAAAACATATGATTTTGTTTAAAATAAATGAATTTTACAAAAGGTTCTGCAAACCGACGATTTTTTAAAATTGGATGAACTGATTTTCAAAATCAATGAACATTTTTCAAACTCAATAAACTTTTTTGAATTCTATGAACTCGTTTTTTCGAATTAAAGAACAATTTTTCAAGCTTATGCTGTTTTTATCGCAAACAATGAACTTATTTGAATTCAGGGTGATTTTTAATTCTTGGAGAATTTTCCTTGTTTTTTTATTTTTTTAGTTTTAAATGTGAATACGTACATGGGGCGGTCTAATCACCGAATAGGAACTCTCTTGCACTGGGCCGGCATCTACAATTGGTCTAGCAACGGGCCAGACATTTTTCGTTTCTGTTCCGTTTTTTCCTGCGGTTTAACTTGGGTTCTCTTGTTTTTATATCTTTCTTTACTGTTTCTTATTTTATTTCCTTAAATAAGTGAACTTTTTAAAATAAATTAAATATTTTGCAAATTGATGAATATGTCAAATTCAATGAACCCTTCTTTAAGGCTGATTTTATTTTTCCAGTTTAATGAATATTTTCAAATTAGATGAACTTTTCTTGAATTAAACGAACTTTTATTAAATAGGTGAACATTTTTTAAAATTCTATGAACGTTTTGGAAATTCGATAAAATATTGTGAACTTTGTATGAAGTTGTTTGACTTTTTTCAAAAATTTGGGAACATTTCTTATGTCACAAACATTTTCGATTTTGAATACTCCCTCCGAATTTTAGACAAACCTAAGACAAGAATTTCGGAATGAATGTAGTATTTTTTTTGTTTTCCATTTTTCCGTATTTTTTGTGTAAGTTGACGGTCAACCTGCCAACTAGCAACTACGAGCGGTCAAAATACGATCAAGCGACCAGGTGGAAACTGGTCAAGCGATCGAACGCTTGCCTTCTAGCTGGCAGATGATCAGGGGCATGTGAGTGCCCGTTCCTTCAATTGGCGGTTAAGGAGCCACTTCGAACCTTCCACACAGGGAACAAAATCCCGTCGACAATGAGGTATGTACGATGCCTTCGTAAATCTCAAAATAATATGTTGGTTCGGTCTCTTAAAGATGTTCATAGGGATAGAGAATGCATGTGTATATTTCTAGAAATTAGTGTATGCACATTTAATAAACGTTTACGTCTATACTATATACAAAAAAACAAAGGGAAAAAAGGGGCACCCATAAGTCTCACTAATAGCGAGAGAACGCACGCAGAAGGCCTGTGTCTCGTGTGTTTGTTTTTTCATTTGTTTTAATTTGTTTGTTTCGTTTTTATTTCGACTTTACTTCCAAGTATTTTTAATAAATATATTAACACTTTTACTGAAACATTTGAAAAATATTTTTAATAAGCATTTGAAAAATATTGAATGTGTATATCGAAAATGTTCACGTGTGTACAAAGTATGCATACAAATGATATAAAATTTGTGTGAAAAAAGTTTATCGGGTATATAAAAATTTATTATTTAAGAACTTGAAAAAAATTCAAACAAATATATTTTAAATTACGCAAGCATTTGAAAATATTAAATACATGTAGAAAAATGTTAATATAGCATTTGAAAAGATGGTAATCAAAGATTTTAAAAATGTTAAATGTGAATAGAACAAATGTTGACCATGCATTAATAAATTATTTATCTTGAATTTTAAAAAATGTTATTCTTGCATTTATAAATGTTTAAAAGTGTGTATATGAAAAATGTTAACCATTATTCAAAAAATGTTGATCTTACAATGAAAATACGTTAATCAAGCAAAAATGTTTAAAACTATGTATGGAAAAAATGTTGTCCGTGTATTAGAAAAATGTAAAACTTGTATTGGAATATTTTTAAACGCGTATCTGAAAAATGTTGACATAAGGAATATGAGAATTAAAAACCAAAAGAAGCAAAGGAAAATCATTAAAGAAGGAAAACCGATAAAAAATAATTAAAGGAACAAAGAAAAACAAAAGGAAAACGAAAAAACAAAAACAAAGTAGAATAAAAGAGAAAACAAAACAAAACGAACAAAATAAAAAAAAAACAGGAGAAAACCGAGAAAAAGAAGGACAAAACGATCTTCATGTGGTTCACACCAAGTATAGGACGAACTCGATGAAGGTGTATTGGGGATCAGCGCTATGTTGGGATTTGGAGTACCTGGGATTCTCTACTATATATTTTGTGCTAAAGGCCGGCCTATTACTGTAGCACTCGACGCGAGATAGCTTTCACTGAGACAAAGCACGTCCTTAAAAACCATATACTACTATAATATACTCCACATGTGTATATTGACTTATATACTAAATTTCTGGCAAAAAAATATTGGTTATGTGCCGCATGCCCAAGAATTAGTCTATCCATAAAAAAACAAGTATTAATTTCTACCACGAGTTTACGACACCAAGAAATGCTAGAAAGTTCTACTTGATTCCATCTTCAGAATTCATGGCCGACTTCACAATACTGACCAAGTGAAGAAGATGGTTACGCTTTATGGAAATATTTGCCAGCCTAGAGCTTTGTGAAAACTATGATATTCTAGTTAAGAGATCTAGCAAGACAAAGAAATAGAAAAACGAATAGACTAGGAAAATGATTCAACTTTTTTTTGATAAGTATCTTTATATAGGTAATAACTAGGTAACGAAGTTATTTGATTAACATTTTCAATTTAACTAAGTAAGTCCATTCTTAATTGGGAAAACCTTTCCCTTAGCCGGCTGATCCGTGCTAGACATCGGTCGGACGCGCTGTCGTTCGATCGAGTCGATCGAATGGCTGCCTGGGCTATCTCTTTGCCCCACGTCCTCCCTATGTTACACAAAGACGAAGGGAAAAATTCTGCAACAAGCAAATTATTTCTGAAACTCGACCTTTGTTTCAGGAATTAACGAGTGCAAAATTTATTTTTCGTAACAAAGCGAAAGTTTCTACAACTCGGCCGTCGTTTCAGGAATGAAAGTTTGTGCAACTCGGCCGTTGTTTCAGGAATTATAGGATGCCCGGCTGGAGCGGATCGGACGGCTGCACGCACGCAGATCGGGACAACTGCGCGTACATTGGACGGACCTCCAGGTGACGGATGTTTACTAAATATCCGCCGGTAGATGCGTAGCAGCCCCCTTCTTAACTTTAGCTATTCCAATGAGATAAATCTTGGGAAATTAAAAATTCCAGTATTTTTTTTCTTATTCTTTTTATTTATTCTTTAAGAAAGAGATAAGACTTAGTTCCGTGAATCGGAAATAATTTATAGAAAAAATGAACCAAAAATTGCAAAAATTACAATTTCTTTTCTGAGGAACATGCATATCAATATGCATGGGTAATCCCTCTTCTCCCACTTCTAGATATTATGTCAGTGGGATATGGTCTTATTCTTATTCCAACAGCAACAAAAAGATCTTCGTCGCACATGGGCTTTCCCTAGTGTTTTACTCTTAAGTATAGCTATGATATTCTCAGTTCAATTGTCCATTCAAATGATAAAGTTTTATCTATCAATATCTATGGTCTTGGACCTTCAAAAATGATTCGCATATTAGGGTTGAATCGAGAGCACTTAGTAACTTCACATGTCGTTTTGGCAAAAGGATGGAAATCCTCTCCTGTGCGCCACCAATTTTTGAATTTAAAACAGAGCTTGGGAGTAGTAGCTTCCCCGGTCCATCAATTTTCGAGTTCTAAGTTGAGATTAGGCCGGGCTAAATTGAATCAATACATGCTAAAATAAGAGCACGATCACTTAGGATAATGGCAAGTGAAAAACATTAATTCAACTTTGTTTTGATTTGGTTGTTGCTTAATGCATGATGGTCTCTGGGATTAGCCAGTTTTGAGATTCCCCTGAACTGTGAAAATGTGGCAAGACTAAGCGGTACTGAACAGTTTCTTCTGTGTCGTCCAAGATATTACTTTCATGTTGTTCCTGCTTTGTAAGCCCGGAGTTTTGTTCTCTCTGTTATATGATTGGCCGTGGCTTTTTCCTCGTGATTTGGCCGATGATATATGAACTTTGTTTCCTTTCTGAAAATGGAACTTTGGTTTGGTTTGTAAGCCTGGAGTTTTATTCTCTGTAATGGCTGAACTTACCTGAACTTTGATTCATTTTCATGAAAATGGAACTTTGTTTCAATAGAGGTGTTATGCAGATTAAAACCATTACTAGTATTATGGAAGTGATTGCATCGATGCGCATTGGCCAAGGCCATCATAAAGAGGACTAAAGACAATATATTGTTAGACAAAAAAGTGGAAGCCAAACTAGAAAATCCAACATCAAACAGAGCACAAAGCTTAACACGAGCAATAGAGAAACATATACAGACTATAATATACTACCTCCATACCATAATAATTATAGTTGAAGAGAACTAGTCTAGTTCTCTTCAACCATAATTACTTAGGTATAGAGGGAGTACAATACTGATTATTCCTTTATCCGTACATGATGCTGTTAAGATTCCCCATGCAGATGACTGGTTTCCAAGCTTAGGCTAGCCATAGTGGTGGTATCTTAGCTAGTAACATATACTCGGGATTAGCAAACATGCTGATGTGGCAGAGAATTAAAAAAGAAAGAGAAGGTTAGAGTAACATAGGTAGATACCGTATCATGTTAAATGCAATGCTACTTTGTTTCATGCATGACAATAAATAAGATCATCTACGATACTATTTATGATAGTATGCACTATAAAGATAGTATCATACAATAATATCATATGCATGATACTATTATATGTTACTCTTACTATGACCAGCCTTATCATACACAAAAGTGGTAGGCGTAATATGATTCCAAATCTCCTGGTGACGCACACACACAGACACATGTATGCATGCATTAAGACACAACTGAACCTAAAAGCTACATAAACAATCCAAGCTAGCTATGGTAATAATTAGATAATGTAAGAACTGGCAAACAAGATAGAAACTTTCACTTCATCCTGACTCCTCGACATCGGACTTCTTTCTAACATTCCAAAGAGTTCTTGTCCTGGATGCCTGTTAAGCCTTTTAGATCAAACCAACAGTAAGAACTAGCATTATTAAGAAGAATTGGCATGCAAATCCATAATGTATCTTTTGTCATCATGATGAGACAATGAAATATTTATCTTTCAATGCAAATTGGCTCGTTTTATATGATCAATCATCCAAATAGCTTCTAGCTTGTATCCTCCATGTAGTGTTGCAATATATTTGGTAACTGGTTACATAGGATTTATCACAGGTTTAGAATTCTTTTAAGAGTGGGAGTGCTTCCCGTTATTTGGTCGCTTTGGCTATATAGAAATGATAAGGTTTTTAACGTTAAAAGTACTTCTCTGTTGTAGGTTATCTACAGATGTACCAGAATTCTTCGTTTACGGTCCTCTCTACAATGTGTGGAGAATTAAGACATGTTTACGAAGATGTGTACACAATTAAAAGCTACGGCAAGGAATATTTTTATCCAACATGGATCGTAGCATGATCTTAGGATTGGTGCAACTTCGCTTTAGGCGTTATACGGACTTTACATGTTTTATCAGAGGACCTTATTGGCTGTGTGCATCTTAATATGCAGAGGCCGAGTGTAATGCTTAAATCTTTTAAATAATAAAATGACCTTTTTGAAAAAAAAATAGCAAACCCGATGAAGGGACTTCATCTTAGACACCAAGATTTTATAAGATTTTTTTTGAGGCACCAGGATTTTATAGATGCCTCCCGTTCCTCAGTCCTCGATCACTACCACCGGTCATTAGATCCATCCCCAGCATCACCGGGATTGTAGACATCATAAAAAATCCCTGCAATGTTCTCTTCAGCAGCACCTCATCGGACACCTCCTCCACCATCGTTTGGGGCCGCGATGACTTCGCTATCCTCTGTTGGATAGATGGCTCGGTCTCTCTTAAACTTTTCGGCATCATCATGAACCGCGGCTCCACGGCGAAGCCACTTTGGGACATTATAGTTAATCTCTTCCGAGATAGCAAGAAGAATCGTGCCCTAGCTCTTGAACCCGAGTTCCGCAAAACTGCTTAAGGGGACAACTATTGGTGTGCCAAGCTCAAGTCCCTCTCACATGCTTTTGATGATGTTTTGTCATCCAGTCACCGACAAAACCCTCGTGCTTACTTTGCTTCGTGGGCTTGTAACTACAAGCAATAGTGTTTAAAAAACTTCACCGCTCTAAGGACTAGTTACAATAGTGTGTTCCCCATGTCGGCAGCGAGCATGCTCCAGACCCTCGTGCTTACTTTGCTTCACGGGCTTGTAACTACAAGCAATAGTGTTTAAAAAACTTCACCGCTCTACGGACTAGTTACAATAGTGTGTTCCCCATGTCGGCAGCGAGCATGCTCCACCTCCCAATGATGGAGCTGCACATAGGTGAGTGCAGTCAAAGGCGGACAAGTGAGTGCAGTCAAAGGCGGACGTATAAGAGCAACTTCAACGTGACGATTCATTTTGTACGTCGTTGTTCGTTTAGGTCTGCCCGTACATACAAGACGGCTCAATGCGTCGATTTAAACGAACGCGCGACCGCTTTTCATTCGTCTGCCGACCCATTTCAGGCTCAATTTTGAGCCTGATTTGGATCGGCGCGGACACAAAGCGAACGCGGACGACGCGCGCTTTCACCATTTCCTAGCCCGTCAGTTGGTGGCACATTGGTTATTTTCCACCCCCATCTCGCCCTCGCCTCGCCCTCAGTCCCCTCGTCGTCGTCGTTGTCGACGCCGCCGCCCAGTTCCAGCTGCATCCTCCCGTACCGCAGCGCCTAGCTACCCCACGCCGTCGACTGTAGCGTCGCCGGGGCACCGCAGCTTCCTCGACCGCAATCCGTCATCACCGGTCAGCTTCGTCGTCCACGCCCACAAATTGTTCGACAATTTGACTCAAGGTACAAAATGAACTGCGCCGACGAGTTCTTTTTTCCATAATATTCTGTGCAACTCCGATGATTCCTCATCTGACAATGAGGAGATGTTGCTTGCAGTGTTGGTCCATGACAACAATAATAGGCATCAGCCACTGTTCCGGGGCTCGATTCTGGGGCATGTTCCGTCTTTGAATCGCAATTGAGAGAGCGGCCATTTCCTTCTATGAAAGGACTACTTTGACACAAGCAACCCATTCTTTAAACATAAAAAATTCCGGCGTCGTTTCCACATGGCTAGGCATGTATTCAACCGGATTCGAGAGGGGTGGTCGGATACGATAACTACTCCGAGTGCAAAGAAGATGTCATTGGAAAGATTAGCTTCTCATCTTATTAGAAATGCACTGCAACCATCTGGATGCTTGCATACAGAGTACTCAGTGATCTTATCGATGAGTACGTTCGTATGAGTGAGTCTACGTGCCTAGAGTCGTTGTACATATTCTACAAGGCCGTGGTTGTTGTCTTTGGCCCTATGTACCTAAGAGAGTCGACTTATGTAGACACAGCCCGCTTGTTGACAACCAATACTAGCCGGGGCTTCCCAGGGATGATTGGCAGCATAGACTCATTGCATTGGGAGTGGAAGAACTACCCTACCACTTGACAAGGCCAGTATAAGGGTCACGTTAAGGCTTGCAATGTCATACTTGGGGCCGTGGCCTCTCAAGATCTCTAAATCTCGCACTCTTTCTTTGGCATGACTAGATCACACAATGACATCAATGTGCTTCAACGGCCGCCGATGTTTGCAAGGCTTGCCGAACGCAAAAACTCGCCGGTCAATGTTAACATCAACGGTCCCAACTACAACAAAGGATACTATCTAGCTGACGGAATCTATCCATAGTGGACCACTTGTGAAGAAAATCTCCAACCCTGTGGGAGAGAAGAGGAAAAGATTTTCTCAAGACCAAGAGAGTGCTAGGAAGAATGTCGAACGTGCCTTTGATGTTCTGCGATCTCGATGGGACATAGTTCGGTATCCTGCTAGAACTTGGAGCACCAAGAAGTTGTGGAAAGTGATGACTGCTTGTATGATCATGCATAATATGATCGTACAGGATAGAGCATCCGGAACGTCTACACGATCAAGGATTTGAGTTTCAGGGTGACAATGTGGTGCCTCAGCATGGCGGAGAAACGATATCGTTTGCACAGTTTATCCAATTTTATTATGAAATACGTGATTTGAAAACTCATATTCAGTTATATTCAGTTGCAAGATGATTTGGTTGAGCATATATGGGATCATGTTGGTAATCAATAGGTGTATTTTATAGATAATTTAATTTTTACTGGGCTTGTAAAATTTGGTTATATTTTATTTTTGATTGTGAAACTATGCTATATCATTTGTTGTTGCAATGTAAAATATGTGTATATGTTTAAAAACCGACGGTTGACCGGCCAGACGAACAAATATGGGTCGACGCATTGGGCGCAGACACGGAGCCGACTGATGACCCAAACGAACGAAAAACGAACGAAATCGCTTTTCATTTGGGTCGGTCGGTTGAAGTTGCTCTAAAGGATCGTGTCCGGATGAAAATCATGTCCGGACCGTGCCCCACGTTGAAGACGATTGTTGGTGGTGCTTTGAGGGCCCGTATTAGAAATACACATACGCTTACAAATTTCGGCGTGCGGGGGCTTCTTCCAACATACATCGATTAGATTGGTTAGTTTCATGGCAGCATGTTTGCTCCAACGAGATTTGAAAACTACATGTCCCTTTAAAAAGTTTGCATCGAACAAATTTTACGAGGTTTGCTTCGTGTCAGTCAATTTTCCAATCAAAATTGTAAACACATTGAGTTTTTTTTCTAGGTTTGACGAGTTTACGCGCTCTGCTACACACTCTTAGACCATCAAGTTCATTACAGAACAAGACGAGAAAAAAAAAATTGATAGACCAAGAGTAAGCCAGACCAGAACCCCAAATCGAACAGATCATAAAGCTTAACACTGAAGGAACAAATATATTTTACATCAACGGTTGCTATCACAAGGGTCCTAGAAGGATATTGCTAGCCCCCCCCCCCCCCCCCCCACCCCCCCCACACACACACACACCGAAGACCGATTTACCTAGTTTATTTATCATACACGAGTGATATGGTAATATCCAGATCTCCTGGAGCGGAACCCATACACACGGCAAAGTGGACAACTGAATATAAAATTATAGCATGAGAACTAGCAAACCCGATAGAGAGACTTCATCTTGACACCAAGACTTTGTAGATGCCTCAAGTTCCTCAGTCATCGATATGGTCGGTCTCAAAGGTGCCATGGGCGGTGGGAGAGAATAATGCACCGTGCTCAGTCGACGAACAGCCGTACGACTCATTCGTGGCATTCGTGTCCTAGAGAAAAAAAATTCATAGCGGCGTAAGCTGTGACATTACTATTTCATTCGTAGACTTGTAGAAAGAGAATGAGTAATGGTGGTCGAGAAGTTTGCCGGCTTACCGTCTGGAGGGCCATATAGCCGATGGTAGCGAATGTCGGCGTACATCCCGAGCCGCCACCGCCCGCACCACCTGCTCCCTTGGCACCTCCACGGCCGGAAGCGCCCACTCATTTTATAGCTCCCGAGCGCTTAGCGTTGCCGCCGCCGGCGCCCTTGCACTTCACTTCCCCAGCGGTGGCCGCCGTGGAAGAACGCGTAATTGTTAATGATCGGTAAGTTTTCCAGCTTACCGTCTCGAAGGTGCTATGCTCGGTGGCAGAGAACGTCGATGTGCCTCCCCAGCCCCCAGCACCACCTACTGCCTTCGATCCTCCTCCCGGTTACCGTTCCCGCCGCTCATGGCCTTGCCCTTCCAGGCGCTGGTGCCGGCGGTGGCCGTCTTGTGCACGCCCAGCTTCTTGTGGTAGGCCTTCCACATGAGCTTGGACGCCGGCGAAGATCCGCGGAGGTGTGGATGTGGGTGCGGTTACTTTTTATCGTGGGGAGGTGGGGGTGGAGATATTTGATCGTGAGGACGAGACGATAAAAACCACCCACCCACCGACCCACGATCTATGTAAAAGAGTTTCATTACGCGGGTAAAATTCACTATTTTGACTTTTGAAAAAAAGTTAAGTCAGATTTGATTTCGGTTGGAAAAAAATTCGATATGACTCTTTGCTATCGCCAAAGCCCTTGGCGCTAGGGTATAACAACCTATCGTCAAGGCCCCTGACGGTAGGAAAATGGCCTACTGCCAGAAAGGCTTGCAGTAACGCTTGTAACCCTATCGTTAATGGATCCGTCGGTAGGAACTCGCATGCACTGTGTCTGTAACTTATAAATCTTTTTACAGTTGGCGTGCAACCTTATCGTTAGGATGCTATGAATGGTAGAGGGACACACGTGACACGTACTGCACCGGCGCATGGCCAAACTGACCAGGCTGTGTTTAACACTAGCACCTGTCAACTTTGGGATGAGACGGGTGATGGCGTGAGGGTATGGTGGCCGGCGGGTGACGAATGACGTCGCTCATGGACGTTGCATCCACCGTCCGATGCAGGGAAGCGAATATAGGATTGGCAGCACGTCGGTCTATTGTGGGAGTTGTTTGAGGTGGCCATCGTCACCACTGTGAGCGGTATGGAATGGCGTCTCGTCGATGGTGTGGCCTGGCTACTGGCTCTCAATGGCGTGTGTGTGGATTGCGGAGATGATGTTGGGCTGGGAGAAATCCGATGCTATTGTGGACGACAGCGACGCCTGCGGGTGTCGTGACCTTTTTGAAGACGTCGTCTAGGCCCTTCCAATCCTCCTCCCGTGCAACGAGGGAAACCCCAGATCCAGCAAGGTGGTTCGGGCAGTGGCGGCGCTATGGCGCCGTTACCTTCTTGAAGGCACTATTCGAGTTGCTCCCGAAGTCCCACTACAGAGTTTGATGCTAGAGTTGGCCTCCACTTAGATCGTGGGCCCCTAGGGCGCAATGTACACCGATGCGGCACCTCTTCATCGACGCTTTCCTCAGGTCCAGTCGAGTCTTGCGGTCCACTCGCCACTCTCTTTTCGACGACATGGGGCTTGTCTGGGTTTGGTTTGTGCTTTAAGCTGTTTGTTTCGGTTGTAAAGCGGTCTTGTGGCTCTATGTCCTGACCTCCCACTATCTTGGCAGAGTTTAGGCAAGACTTGTCCTTGTTGGTGTGCGTATAGTTGTGCGTTGTAAGTCGGTTGACAACTTTTGTATGATTTTTCGCTTCAGTTTTCCTCATGAACTAGATCAATCTTTCCTTTGTTTAATAAATTTAGGAATGATATGGCTGACATTAAAGAAAAAAAAAACTTTGGAACGAGACAGAGCCTGAGAGGTCACCATGGACGACAGACTTGGCACTGACCATTGACCAGGACATATGCACGTCGCCATGGATAGACGGGACAGGCACCGGGCACTGCATCGGATCAGACTTGCAGGCAGAGCAGGCAGAGCAGGCACTGCTACGCTACATGATGTCTTTTGTCAGTTATCCCGCCGCGTCATTAGTTTTAGCGATGCCACGAGAAATTCACTTTGCTTCTATACAGTCTACTATTCTGATCGTAGCACGTATGACCAGCACGTATGACCACAAACTAACGAAATAACCCAATTCAAGTTGGATAGTTAGAGAGGCAGTAAGACCAACTCCAACGAGTAATCCAGACGGACATGGTTTTTATTCATTTTTTATTCATTTGAATCGTCCATCATCCTGTTTGTATCTGTTTTTTTAAATGCATCAACACATGCATTTAATGGAAAGCAAGTGAGCAGCAACATTGTGACACTAAAATAATAGAAGAGAGGTGGGTGGGGATGGACCAACGAATTAAATAAGCAAACGTGGATGGGTGGTTGTGTGACGACTGGGTCAGACCGGACACATGTGGACCATGCAATCACAGAAAACGTCCCCTTTATATCCGCCGACGATCCAAATATGACCCAAATTGTGTCAAAAATGAATCCATGCGGACACAAAACGGATGCAACATGAAAATGAGTCTCCATGTTTGATCATCATTTTTGTTTGCGCCGATCTATACGTACGCATACCGACGAAATGGATCTTTCTGTTGGGTTGTTCTAATATACTCAATCTACGTGAGTTCAAATTATAGATATTGTATGATAGTGATTTCCATATTATTTCTAAATTTATTTCAGTCTTTTGACCATATTCATTTAATGAGAGGAAACATTTTCTTTAACTGTGGGCGTTTGTGATAATTCCGTAAAATTTTTATATGCTATATACCGAATTGGTTTTTTGGAGGCGTTTATAGAAGTAGAGTCTGTGTGTCTGCGTTTACGAAGATGGATGTATGATCGTGTGTATGAGCAACTTTGCTAATACTATATTGAAACAAACTAATAAAATTTGTGTCCCTGGCTGCCACTGCATGTTCGTCCGCCGGTCCAAGGTCCCGCCGCTCCCCACTACCTTTCCCCGCACGTAGCCGGCCGTGGTGCCCTCGCTGGCGAGTCGTGCGATGCCCATCGTCGGACCGCCGTTGTTTCACCCGGCCGCATCGTCGCCGCCGACGAACATGGGACCACCCACCTTCACGCCTGCCCCGATGTCGCGCTCCCTCGTTGGGGATGCCCGCCAGGAGTACATGCCTCCACCAATCGTGAAGGAGACGCCGCTGATCGCGCTACCACCATGCCTCATCCAGGAGGTCGATCACCTCCGCTTCGTCCACCTCACCTCCCCGATGCACAACACTTTCTCCTTCACCAAACGCGCCATCGTCTCCTCTCGTGGCAACCCATCTGTTGGCGTCACTTTTTCCTCACGTGGCCCGGATCTGCTCTCCTTCCCAGCCGAGACATTCGGTGGAACACCACCGGCTAGGGACCTATCGAGTTCGAGGGCAACACCCTCACCTTCGAGCGCGTGGAGCACACAGACAACCATGCCATTGCAAACTTCGAAGACATCCAGGAGATTGAGGCGTCTGACTCCCCCCTGAGCTCTCGCACGAGGAAGGACTCAAGTACTTCTTCGGCCACCTGGGGGCAGACTGTGTGCTCGACCTGTACTGCGTTGGCGCGGCGACTTCGTCAGCGTTCGAGCGTTGGTGATGGTCCTCCGCGGCAAGCGCCTTCCTCCACGCATGATCGTGCTCCTACCTGGCCGTGATCTCATCATGGTCACGCTGACCAAGCTCGACTACCACCAGCACGGTATCGTCGCTGACAAGCCTTCCCTGTTCTCCTCCGACAAAGATGACTCGGCTTCGAACGACAGCCATGCCTCGGCGGTGCGTGAGACGACTCTGCGTGAGTTTGTCGAGCGCGCCAGGGGTAGGGGCCCGCCACGCTTTCCTACCATGTGGGAGCGTCGCGCAAACGCGGATGGAGGCCCTAACACCTCCTGCTCTGCACCAGTTCTGATCGTTCAACACCCCGGAGGCGACCTCGCCTCGCTCCATATCTCCTCCCCTCCCGCTTCGGCGATCCCATCGACGCTCTTTGCCTCGCCCGTGCTCCAGGCCGTAAGTGTTGTGGCGACTACCGGGGCCACCCCCGTGGACATCGTGGACGCGGTGACGAATGGGAATGTGCCTTCCATCGCACCCTACGGTCGAGGCGGCCCTCGCGGCCACAATTGCTGGTCGCGTTTGTGCTCGGTTGTGCCTCACGAGTCGTCCATCCTACAGCCTCCTACGACCATCCTCACAGCCATCTCTGACCTAGCTGTTCACGGCAACGTGCTCCGCAAGCAGGCTGTCAGCTCTCACCGCGCGGTCTTCGTCGCCAAGCTCCTTCGTAGTGCTCGCCTCATCGGACCGGAGACTCGGTTCTACTAGACCATCATGCAGAAGGCAGGCAAGGCCGCTTCATCCTACAATACTGCTGAATTAAGAAAAGACTAAGGAGGAAAGCAATCTAAATATCAACGCCCACAAAATCCTTTGTGTTCTATTCGCGATGTCATCTACGCATAGATCTAGCTCATGATACCACCATTGGGGAACGTCGCATGGAAAACAAAAAAATCCTATGCTCACCAAGATCAGTCTATGGAGATCAACATCTACGAGAGGGGGAGTGCATCTACATACCCTTGTAGATCGCTAAACGGAAGCGTATATAACACGGTTGATGTAGTCGAACGTCTTCGCGATCCAATCATGATCCGTCTAGCGATCTCATCACGACTCGTCCCACGATCCCGTCACGATCCGCCCTGATATAGTGCCGAACGGACCACACCTCCGCGTTCAACACACGTACAACTCGATGACGTTCTCCACCTCCTTGATCGAGCATGCGAGGGTGAAGAGGTAGATGAGTGCTCCGTCAGCACGACGTCATGGCGGGGGTGGTGGTGGAGCTGTTCCGGCAGGGCTTAGCCAAGCAATACTGAAACCGATCTAGAGGAAGAAGACGATCTATGAAGAAGAGGGCAACACGTGGCTTTTTTAGGTGGTGGATGCCCTCAAAACCTCCACTATATATAGGAGGAAGGGGGTGGGTGGACTTGCCTTGTCCCGTCCTCCAAGGAGGAGAGGTTAGGTCAAAGTAGGGGGAGAGTCCACCTCCCACAAGGGAGGTGGACACCCTTGGTAGGACTCCTCCTCCACCTCCTCTCTCAACCTTTGGTGCATGGGCCTCTTGAGGTTGGTTGCCCAAGACCATCAGGGGCTGGTGCACCACCTTGTAGGCCCATGTGCCCCTCCGGGGTTGGTGGGGCCCTCTCGGTGGACCCCGAAACCCTTTCGTCACTTCCGGTACAATACTGGAAATCCCCGAAACTATTCTATAACCCGAATACCACTTTTCTATATATAAATCTTTATCTTCGGACCATTCGGAGGTCCGCGTGACATTCGTGATCTCATCCGGGACAGGGAACAACCTTCGGTCACCAACACATATAACTCAATAATACCGAAACGTCATCGAACCTTAAGTGTGCAGACCTTGCGGGTTCGATAACTATGTAGACATGACCGAGATACTCTTCGGTCAATAATCAATAGCGGGACCTGGATGCCCATATTGACTCCTACATATTCTACGAAGATCTTTATCGACCGAACCACGATGTCAATAATTCAATCAATCCCGTATATTGTTCCCTTTGTCCATTGGTATGTTACTTGCCCGAGATTCGATCGTCGGTATCTCCATACCTAGTTCAATCTTGTTATGGGCAAGTCTCTTAACTCGTTCCGTAATTCAAGATCTCGTGACTAACTCCTTAGTCACATTGCTTGCAAGCTCATTGTTATGTTGTATTACCGAGTGGGCCCTAGACATACCTCTATGTCATATGGAGTGACAAATCCTAGTCTCGATTCACGCAAACCCAACACACACCTTTGAAGATACCTGTAGAGCTTCTTTATTGTCACCCAGTTACGTTGTGACTTTTGATACACATAAGGCATTCCTTCGGTGCTCGGGAGTTGCATGATCTTATGGTCATAGAACCAGATACTTGACATGCAGAAAACAGTAGCAATAAACTGACACAATCACATGCTACATTCATAGTATGGGTCTTGTCCATCAGATCATTCTTCTAATTATGTGATCCCGTTATCAAATGACAACTCATGTCTATGATCAGGAAACCTTGGCCATCTTTGATCTTTGAGCTAGTCCTTAGAGGCTCAGTAGGGACATTATGTTGTCTATGTATCCACACATGTATTTGAGTTTTCAATCAATACAATTCTAGCATGGATAATAACCGATTATCATGAACAAAGATATATAAAAATAACTAATTTATTATTGCCTCTAGAGCATATTTCCAACCGTTGTACTTCGGATACAGTACGGTTTTCCTTCAGAAGCAGTGCGTTCTTCTGTCTCATAGGATTCACATGTCAATTTTGATGTCGCGAAAAATAGAGTGTTCGTATTTCGGTAATTATAAAACTGTTATTAAACCTTAATGAATTAGAGAGAGTGATCTATATGAAAAAGTTGTTCCTCATCGATATCTTTCCAACGCCATATCATTTGCATAGTTCCAACATGCGGTTTGGAAACAAATATGAAAATACGCTCGCTGCCACTCGTACGCAAGCACACCATTTTTAAAATTCATTTAAAATCATAAGGAATCTCAACAAATGACCAACATATGAAAGTTGCGTCTATTCGACACCTTTCCGACGTCGTATCAGACATCTCATTCTGACAAATGTTAAAAAACTGTACCAAAAACCGTACCCGAAAAAAGAGAGAATTTTGAAAAAGGGAATTTTGCATTTCGGTAAATTTGAGACTGCTCTTAAACCGTAAGGAATTAGAGAGTGTAGTCTACATGAAAAAGTTGCGCCTCAATGATATCTTTTCAACACCATATCGTTTTCTTCATAAAATCATGAAAATGCGATCGCTGCCATCCATCAAGCGCCCATCGTTTCAGAAACTGCTATTAAACCGCGAGGAATCCCAAAAAGTGTTCTACATGGAAAACTTGTGCATTTTCCATAGCTATCCAAGGATATATTAATATTATACGTCTTGTTTCGACAAGCGGTCTAGAAACTAGAGCAAAAACAGTGCAGAATACCCATGCAGTTGTTTCTACTAACATTGCAGTGCTCGTTCAATAGAGACTATCTTATCAATCATTATACATGATTTTTTTTTTAATAAATCCATTGTACATGACATCTTTGTGGCATTACCTGATACTTCTTGTCTGATCTCTGGCCATTTTTATTCACCGAGAAGCTAGTCGTCACAGGCGCAAAAGATGACCGGCTTTTCTGGCTGCTTGGTCATCTCAATAGTGCCATCGAGCATCTTTACGACCTTCCCCATTGAGGGTCGCTTCTCAGCACGGTCCTGGAGACACCAAATGGCCGTGTTCACCATGAGCTCAGCTATGCCCGTGCCTTGGCAGGCCTCCGCTTGGAGGATTGGGTCGAGGATGTCCTCGATCTTGTGATGTATGTAACATTTCTCGTAGACCCACTTGGGAAAGTACCAATCCTCGCTGCCCACTGATTCCTCCCGGAAATTGTAGTTGCGGCCGGAGACAACCTCAAGAAGCACCATGCCAAAGCTATAGACATCTGCCTTGGCAGTGATGACCTCTCTGTGGATGACCCACTCAGGCGCCATATACCCACGGGTGCCCCGGACGCGGGACATCGTCTTACTGAGCCAGGTGGACAGCCCGAAGTCAGTCAGCTTGGGGCAGAAGTTGTCGTCAAGAAGGATATTATGTGGCTTGATATCACAGTGCAGCACACCGTCGGAGCACTCCTCGTGCATGTACGCCATGGCATGCGCCACCCCCAGTGCAATCTGATGGCGCGTGTTCAGGTCCAGGTGCTGCCGTTGACCCGGGCCGTCGTCCTCCTGCGTGGACGCCGGCAAGACGTGCTTGTCGAGGGAGCCATTGGAGATGAACTCTAGGATGAGCATGCGCTGTCCCTTATCCGCACACCATCCCCATATGCTTACTATATTCCGGTGATTCATCCGCGCCATGATGGTCACCTCCGACCAGAACTCCACCTCGCTGCCGCCCACCCCGTACAGCTGCTTCACTGCCACAGCACGACCGTCAGGCAAGTGCCCGCGGTACACTGTGCAGTACGCGCCGCGGCCCAGCACATCTATGAAGTTCTTGGTCATCATCTTCAAATCTCCGTACGAGTATCGCGGGATGCCGGCAGGGGCAGGGTAACCCTTTTTAAAGATGGTTGTATTCCTACTGAAAATGCTACTCCAGGCTACGCCAGGCTTTTCTGTTTTCAGTTCATTCTGACCACCGTTAAAGAATCGCCAACCTGTTTGTGATTTTCCTTGCCCGCTTTCTAGAACAGCTCTGAGATCCCGGAGGCGTCCAGCGACGTCGTTCATTTCAGGACGTGCATCATACTCCTCGTTCAAGCACTTGTTTGCAATTGCTCCAATGGCCTCAAGAACCTTGGTGTTGCTCTTATTTGCAATGTCTGCATCGAACAAGTCTCTTACAGGCCTCCCTTTCGTAAACGCTTTACCAAATCTCTGAATGACTCTTTTTGTCTCGTCTGTTGGTTTTGTTTTGGTAATTAATTCCACTAGAACAACCCCGAAGCTGTAGACGTCACTCTTCACGGTGATGAGACACCCCTCCTGTCTAAAAGCTGGATCCATGTACCCAATACACCCTATCACATTTATGGCACTTTCAATGTTGTCTCTTAACCTTGATATTCCAAAATCTGATATCTTTGCATGGAAATCATCACCCAGAAGAATATTAGAGGGCTTGATATCAAGATGGATGACAGGGTTATACATGGAATGCATGCAGCCCAGGGCTTCCGCACATTCTATAGCAATGTTCAATCTTGTGGCCAAAGAGATAGGATTATCATGGCAGTGAAGACGGTCACTGAGGTTTCCATTGCTGGCGTGCTCCAAGACCATCGTCTGAGCATTCTCGTCAATGCAACAGCCAACGAGCCTGATTACATTCTTATGATTGATTTGACTGTGAATGATTACCTCTTTAGCAAACTCTTCTTGTGAATCCAAGCGGATATATTTCTTCACTGCAACCCATTGGTCGTCGTCAAGGACTCCTTTGTAAACCTCTCCAAAGGCACCATTTCCGAGCTTGGTGCTATAGTTGCTGGTTATTCTCTTAATCTCATCTTCTGAAAAATATTTGATATTATGATTGTTCTTCAACCTCCACTTTGTCTTGTCCGTATCTTGGATGTAGTCTTTAAGCTTACTTTCTGGAATCTCTACTTTCTGCTCCATTAATCCCTGCAGTCAGTACATATAAACGTTCATAACTTATCGACCGAAGTAAGTTGTCATTTCCAGGAAAACCGGTGGAAGCTATAGTATATATAGACTAAATCCACGTCTAAAAAGTAAAAAGAGATCTGTTTAGATATAAATGGTATCCTATAAGATTCTTTTTCAATGAATTATTGCTGATAATTTGCAAGAAAAGTACACAGGTGTAAGAAAGGGAATCAACGTGGGTCTGAAATGAGAAGGATTGAGAATTATCGCTCCGTACCTGAGACCTGAGTACACGAGGATCAACCGGCTTAACGGCGCTGCCTCAGCCCAGCCCTGAGATCCAGCTGCAACCCAGCAACAAATCGGATAACCCCCACAAATCCAGAACCAGATCCAGCAAGAACCACCCAGCTCTTGCTAATAGCCCCTGCGGCTCATAGATCAAGCTGCAACCCAGCAACAAATCGGATAACCCCCACAAATCCAGAACCAGATCCAGCAAGAACCACCCAGCTCTTGCTAAAAGCCGGCCTGCTGCGCATAGATCAAGCTGCACCTTCGAGAAGAATTGGATATCTACAGAGCGCGAACCATCAGAGCTCTTGATAATATCTGCTAGTGTGGCTCACTCGTACGTCTCTGGTCAAACAGAGAGGATTGCCACTTGAGCACGCGGTTGGTGCGGTACTCGTTTGCATGTGATGAATGGGCCAAAAGACGGAAGGGGCGGAGAAAGAGCACTGGAACAAGAAACGGAACTGCATGTTAAAATTGTTTCCCAAGGGCGGGTTTGGTTCTTTCATCCAGACCTCCCAAACGGGCCGGCCCGGCACGGCCCAGCCTGGCACGTGGTAATCGGGCCTGGCACGTTTATTAGTCGGGCGTGCCGTGCCGGCCCGTGGGTTGCGTCTCTAGGCCCAGACATAACCCGATTATTAAATGGGTCGTCATGTTGGTCCGATTAACACGCTGGACCGTATTTTTTAGCCTTATGAATATATTTATATGTTTATTGAATTATATATATATATATATAAATATATATAAAAAATAAACGGGCCGTGCCGTGTCGGCCCGCGTGCCCAGCCTCCAGGCTCAGGCAAGGCCCGAGGCAAGTTTCGTGCCGGGCCGAGCACGATTAGCCCGTGTCGGGCCGGGCCGATGTTGTGCCACGCACTCGGGCTGTCGGGCCGGCCCATTTACCTGGCCCGTTTGATCAGATCTGCTTTCATCTAGTATTGCATAGCCTTCTCAACTTAGCCTGGTTGAACAAAAACAGCCTCAAATGCATCATGTTTGGTTGCGTGCATGCCCTCTTGGCTGCATGGGCTGAATCACACCGCATGATGTTTGGTTGCCTGCATGTTATTGAACAAACCCAAGGCATGGTGTTTGGTTGTATGCAACGCCTGATGTGTGGTAACCTCTTTGGCTAGTTGGTGAGGTTACCGACACACTTCGATACAATCATATACCACACATCATAAGCAGAGCAGAGCATAAAGAGAGCTTCAGCTACTTAACAACGTAGTGGCTTTCTAGTTTTCTTTGCTACATATTCAGCCATGTATTGGATGACATCGTACAAAACAAGCATGAAGATCCAGCTTGGTCAAAGAAGAAAGCTTCCTGATTGTTGGTGGCAAAGCCACAAGCCGATTCTCTGAAATATCAAGGGTAAGGTTGCCCGTAATAGGAGTATCATAGTGTAGTGCCCCAAGTGTAAAGCTTTCCTTTTTTGTAACCTTCCATGTGGGATCACCTTGGCATTGATATGAGAGAGCCCCTTTGCATGTATGATTTCATGTGTCTCTTATTTTTTGTCTCCCTTGCATGCATGCATATCATAATGTTTCATGCCATGTGTTCTTGTTGTTGCAATGTGGTCATATGATTCCATGTGGTGTTTGTGGTCTTGGGTTGGATGTGATCTTGTGATTACATGTGATGTTGTGGTGTGAAGTAGTGGAGTGTGGTGCTTGGCATTATTTTTCAAACCCCCTTGTTAGTTTCAAACCTTTTCTCTCTTTTATTCCCAAGTTCAAAACCTATTTGCTCCTATGATGTTTTAAAAATGTTACACCTTTAGTGCATTTTAGTTGGATAGTGGGCATGTAGGAGAGGGGTTTTTAAAACCTCTTTTGCTTGAGGTTTTCCTTTATTTCAGATTTATTTAAATCTGATTGGCAATTATTTTTAGCTGCCCAAATAGCCATTTTGGTATTTTATTTATTTGGGGCATAATTCCCTTATGCCCAGGGGTATTTTATCTCGACTTTTATGCCCTTAGTTTTTCCTAGGATTTTAGTTGCATGTGCTGTTGTATTTAAATTGGAGAGGGCCTCAGGTTTTTCTCCTCCCTCTCTCACTCGCAGCACAGCAGCCCAACTCCTCCCAGGCCCAAAACCCCTTCGCTGCAGCAGCCCAGCGTCGTCCCTCTTCTTCCCCGCGACGAAGTCACCTTGTACGATCGAGCCTCAGCCTCCCGATCACTCCTCCCTCGATCTTGCGGCTCCAGCGCTTCCCCCAAGGATCATATAAGCTCTCCTCTCCCTCCCCCAGGCAGCTAGGGTTCCTCCTCTCTCTCCTCTTCTCCCTCCCGCGCCGCCAGAGACCACCTCGTCGTCCCCAACGCCATGGCTAGCTTCGGGTCGAGCTCGACGCCGGCGTAGCATCGACCTCATCGCCTCCCCGCAGCTGCGCAAGCAAGAGGACCCAGGAGGGGTTCCCGTTTGCAAGCAGCCGAAGCCGGGACTCCCTCCTCGACGTCCATGACGTGCGTCTTCTTCCTCGACTCCGGCAACCCTTCCTGCAGCAGATCGACGCCGCTTCTGCTTCCACTTCGCCGTCGCCCTCCTCTCTCGTTCCCCCCTCGGTGAGCAGCCGTAGACCCAGCTCTTCCTTCTCTAGCGCGCGCGTAGACTCGAGCTCCTCGTCGTTGGATCGCTCGGTTGCAGTAGCAGAGTGCAACACATGCGGTAGACAGTAGCTTGTGCTCGTTGATAGCTGCGGCAATAGGATGGTTTCGATGCGGGAATGGATCCCCTACGGATCCTACTTCACCCCCCGCAGCGTGGTATGGCCGTAGGTAGCCGTGGTAGTCGCCGCCATCTTCCTCTGGTTCGGTCGTCGGCGGGATGCCTCATAGCAGAGGAGTTGTTCTTCAGAGCTAGCTCCCTTTCTCTGTCAAGTTCCCGCAACATAGCGAAGTGGTGTGTCTCCGTGATTGCAACCAACAGGTGCAGGGTTCGAGTCCCCTTGGTGCACCCCCTGTTTTTCCTTTCCTATTCGACAGAAGCTAGCAGAGTTGAGGTATTCTTGCTATTTGCTTCTTCTCTGTCGAAGCAAAGTCAGTAGCAGAGTGGCAACAACAGAGTTAGGTTGCAGAGAGGGCCTGGGTTCGAACCCCCCCAGGCCTGTTATTTTTTTTCTTTCCCTGTGTTATTTTTTTGTTCCTTGTTGTGTAATTTTGCTGCTAGCAACAGTTATTGCAGTGCATGTGAGATCAGTAGATGTTATGCTAGTTTTCCTTTTGTTTTGTTGTGTCCTTGTTGCTGCAAGTGTAGGTTATATGTAGATGTGTATGTAAGGAGTGTGTGGGTGTTGGCACTAGGTATAGTGGCTGTATGTGTGCATATGTAGATGGTGTGTGTGTTGGCACACCTACATGAGGTGATTGTGGTGCATGTATGGTGTGCATCTCAAACACATGGACTAGGGCTCATGTGCCCTTGGAATGTTTGTGTGTGTGGATAGGCATAAATTGTGCTTATGTGACTTAGTGTGCATATACTTGTGTGGATGTGGAGTGGTGTGTGTGAAGCAAACACACACATGAACATATTTCATGCGCACCATGGATTGTGAGCATGTGATTGTGTGTGTGTGGAATCCCCACCTACTAGAACAAGGTGCACCTTCATATGTCCATATGTGAGTGGTGCATGTTTCTTGTGTGGGTGTGTTTGCCTTGTAGATATGATTGGGAATGGTGATGGCCATGGCACACACCCATGGGGTCAAAACCCTCATGTCAACATTGGTGTTGTGGTCATGCAAGTGCTAGTGTAGATAGTGTTCTAGTGAATT
The DNA here is from genome assembly GCF_904849725.1 of Hordeum vulgare subsp. vulgare. Taxonomy (NCBI): domain Eukaryota; kingdom Viridiplantae; phylum Streptophyta; class Magnoliopsida; order Poales; family Poaceae; genus Hordeum; species Hordeum vulgare. The sequence goes on from NC_058518.1 coordinate 499,176,587, forward strand.
TTGCACATGTGATGTTGCACTATTCTCTACTTAAGAATCTATCTTGTTTTTCCTTCCTAGTTTGTGATCACTTGTTCCAAGCAAGTGCATACATATTATATATGATTTTGGCATAGAATCTCCCAAGGAACCCATTGGTGAACTCAGTTTTTTCATTGGAACATTTTCTGGAGATGACATATTTTCATTTTCTTCTATGTTCAGAGCTTGGTTCCATGAGTTGTGGTGAGTCTTTGTGTTTGTTTCTTGGTTGTGGTAGTAGAGGCTGACCCCCTCTACCTCATGTTGGTTTCATCTCATGATTAGGATTCCATATATGCAAGTTATGCCCACTCAAAGTAGGCATGTGGCTGAAATTCCAGATTAGAGAAAATCTGGAATTTTCACTAAGTCTAAGAATCTGGTTATATTTTCTTCTCCTGTTGATGAGGTTATGCAGGTAAATGTGTTGTGATCTAGCCTTAGCGTTCAACTTGAAACTTGGACCTGATATGTTTGTCTAGCTCCCTGTAAAATTTTATTTCATTTGGAGTCTCGTAGGTATTGTTTTGGCTGCTGTCAAAATGCTTCAGAGCATAGACAGAAAGTGAGAATCTGGAATTTTCACTAAGTCCCTGAAAACTGATGTTTTTGGGCAAGTTTGCAGCCTTGTATCTTTCTGGGTTTAATTCTTTTTGTGTGATTCTTTCTTGTACTTGTAGTATTCTTGAATAGCTACAACCACATATATTATTTGTTATGTTTGGGTGGCTGTAGGTGCTTTGCATGTAGCTCACAAAGTGCTATGATGCAGTTTATGGCAGATTGTGTAGTTTTGTCATTTTGATGTTTGTGTATGCTTAGTTGATGATGTGGTGTTCTTCTTTGCTCCACCCCATCCTTGATGGTTTGTTTTATGTCTTGGTAACCTGGAAATACCAGAGTTGTGCCATTTGAGTGTGTGGTGATGATTTTGTCATGTAGGGCCTCATATCTTGTTTCGTTGTTTCCCGTTGATCCGTAGCTCCGATCGTGATGTTCCTTATATGGTTTTGCATCGTTTTCATGAGACGCATCTGATCATGTCATTCTCATGCATGTCAAAATAGCTTAGGATACAGTTCTGTCCAGGAACATGTATTAGCTTCTCATGCTTGTGCTAGTGATAGAAATGGTATTGCATGCTCATATTCATCTCATGCATCATGTGCTTGTTGCATCTTGAGGTGCTGTTGTTCATTGGATGTTATTCTTATGTTGGGTAGCATCGGGATCGGAGAACGAATATGTGGATTCAGGAGAGTACGTGCAGGACAAACAAGGACCATTCCAAGCTGAGGATCTCACAGGCAAGATGACATGACCTTCATTCCATCTCTAGACTTGTTATGCTAGTTTACGTTTTACTTGTCATATGCTCGTTGCCTACCACTGAAATATTTGCCTCTTGATATGCCATGAAACCAAACACTTAACCCTTCCTAGCAAAACTTGAATGGCTAAGTAGGCTTTGCTCAGCTACTAATGTTAGCGTTGCTAGATGCAGGTGCTTTGTCTCATGTGACAACATGAGCTTGATATCATTATCTTAAATTATGTTATTTAATTAATGCACCTATATACTTGGTAAATAACGGAAGACCTAGCCTTTTTCCGGGTGCTTTGTTCCGTTATTGCCGCCATAGTTACCGGCTACCGGTGTTTGATTCCATATTGATCGCTCCTAGCTAACACGTTCGGGGTTGTTATGGGGACCCCCTCGATAAATCGCGTAGTGTTAAGACTTGTCCGGCAGGACCCAACATTGGTGTTAATTTGCTAATCACTTAATAATAATCTGCATAGGGAATGATCACCCCGAGGATCTTTAATCAACAACCCGGTCCAGTGCTCCTCATGAGTGTTGGTCCAAAAATGGACAGACCGCGGGGGCGACCACAGGGAAACTTGAGGTTTGGTTCTTGTAGGCTTTTCCATCCGTCGTGTCCTGAGACTGAGATACGCGGCTCTTATCGGGGTCGTCGACATGACAGGAGGTCCTGCTAGTCTTGCCTTACCTTAGCGATATATCTTGCGTATAGGAATCCCAGTGAAGCTTTGGTTTTCCCCAGAGTTGAGGTTTTCCTCTAAGGAATCCGATGAGATCACGAGATTCGTGATAGAGGATTACTTTGCGGCCCGTGTACGTTTGTGATGGACTAGTTGGAGCACCCCTGTAGGGTTTAATCTTTCGGAAACCCGAGCCTGCGGTTATGTGGCAACTTGGAATATTTTGTTAACATCCGGTATTAGAGAACTTAAATAAAAGCTAATAAAATTGCCAACCGTGTGCGTAACCGTGACTGTCCCCTCGAAGATCTCTCTTCGATCGGGAACACGGTGGGGTTATGAATGACGTAGGTAGGTGTTCAGGATCACTTAGTGATCAAGTACTCCCTTCGGTCCTTTTTACTCCGCATATTAGATTTGGGTCAAGTCAAACTTTACAAAGTTTGACCAAATATATATTAAAAAATATCAGCATCTACAATACCAAATATACATATCATGAAACTACCTTTCGTAATGAATCTAACAATATTAATTTGGCATTGTGAATGTTGATACATGTTTCTACAAATTTGGTCAAAGTAGAGATACTTTGACTTCGGACAAAGCTAATATGCAGACTAAAAAGGACCGGAGGGAGTATTCTCGACCGCTAGTATAGACCACCTTCATAAATGTTCTACGTAAGATAGCCACCATATCAAGCTTAGGATGCTGCAACCTTAAACACTCCACCTATCCAACCTAATAACTTGACTAGAGTTGGCACCAAGGTCTTAGATTGCTGAGTCCTCGTGGCTCACGGATTCCTCCACAATACCAATAGGTTCAGGTACCCCAGAGACAGGTGATCACGACAGCACGCAGCTTGCGTGGCAGTATGATGAGGAGACAGACCGCCTGTACGTGAACTATCCAGAAGATTGAGGCCTGGTCGTGATCGTGGGCCAGCAGGCAAGGTAGCATAGCCTTTTCCCTTGTTTTGTAGTCCGTAACGGAACTACTTTGATTGTATGCGTGATGTACTCCGATATATTTATGAGAAGGCAATTGAACCCCTGATTGTCTATCTGTATTATTATGGATGTGCTGTGATACCTTGTTTGCGAGACGCTTAGATGCGCTCCTTTCCAATTCGGGGCCTCGACCCCCAGATCGGAAAGGACCGCTTCTTGGTCGTTACACATAGGTAGTATCATGCATGCCAACTAGGCAATCTTAATGAGGTGGCATAGAATTAAATGAAGAAAGATAGAGTTGAGTATCATTATCATGATACCGTATCATATTAAATGATGTGCTACTATGTGTCTTGCATATCAATAAATGAACTACTCTATGATACTAATATACGATGCTATGCATTACGGATGTGGTATCATAGACTAGTATCATATGCATGATACTAGTATATGATACTACCCATTACAACCAGCCTAACAAGCCGAGTGAGCTTTCCAATTTAATAATCATTCATGGAGACACTCCCCGTGCTCCTGCCCATAGTCCTCTCCGCACTAAAGACGTTGGGGAGCGGCCCGTAGCAGGCAACACCCTCGCTGATGAGGCCGACGAGGAGGAGGCAGCACCGGCTGCGGCGGTGGAGGTGATGCGCGGCTCGGCGCCGGTGGAGGTGGACGGCACGCACTGGGACGCTCGCTGGATGAGGTCGTCGAAGAGGGCGTGTAGCGCGTCGAGCTCAAGGATCCGCGTGGCGTCGCGCTGCTCCAGGCACTGGAAGCCGGCGAGCGTGCGGTGCATCTCCTGGGCGACGTAGACGAGCTCCTCGGGCACGAGCGGCGACCTCCGCAACGCCTCGGCGACGTCGAGGCGTGCCCGCTCCTCCCGGTTGGCGGCGTACGCGAGCGCCTCCGCCGCCTCCACATCCTCCAGCGTCAGACGCACCATCTGCGAGCGGTGCAACCGCGTGATCTCCCCCACCACCCCATCCAATGTGCCGAACGCCGTCGTCGCCTCCATTCCTCTCGGCTTCTCTGTCTGCGCGCGGTGCTCCACCCAAAAACCCAAGAATTCATATCCCCTCCCCAGCGAGGAACCCCCGGCCGCAGGGGCCTACTTTTTATGAGAGAGTGGGGGAGAGTGGGGAGAGGGAGAGGTGTAACGACTAAGATGCGGTCCTTTCCGATTTGGGGAACGAGGCCCGAATTGGAAAGAAGCGCATCTAAGCGTTTCACAAACATGGTAACGTAGCACATACATAATAATAGAGGAATGACAATAAGGGATTCAACTGTCATCTCATAAATATATCAGAGTTACATCACGCATCCAAACAAGGTAGTTCCGCTACGGACTACAAAACAAGGGAAATGATTATGCTACCCTGCATGCTTGCCCACGATCACGACCACGCCTCAGTCGTCTGGATAGTTCATGTACAGGTGGTCGTTCCTCGTCGTACTGACACGCCAGCTGTGTGCCGTCGGGATCACCTGTCTTGGGGGTATGTGAACCTGTTGGTGTTGTGAAGGAATCCGTGAGCCACGGGAACTCAGCAATCTATGACCTGGTGCCAGAACTAGTCAAGTTATTAGGTAGGAAAGGTGGAGTATTTAGGTTTCAGCATCCTAAGCTTCATATGGTGGCTAACTTACTAGAACAAATAATGAAGGTGGTCTTTCCTAGCGGTCGATGATAGGTGATCACTAAGTGATCCTGAACACCTACATACGTCAATCATAACCCCACCGTGTTCCCGATCGAAGAGAGATCTTCAAAGGGAACAATCACAGTTATGCACACAGTTGGCAATTTTATTAGCTTATGTTTAAGTTGTCTATTACCGGATGTTAACAAATATTCCAAGTTGCCACATAACCGCGGGTACGGTTTTCCGAAAGATTAAACCCTACAGGGGTGCTCCAACTAGTCCATCACAAACGTACACGGGTCGCAAAGTAATCCTCTATCACGAATCTCGTGATCTCGTCAGATTCCTTAAAGGAAAACCTCAACTCTCGGGAGAACCAAAGCTTCACCGGGATTCCTATACGCAAGATATATCGCTAAGGTAAGACAAGACTAGCATGACCTCCCGACGTGTCGACGACCCTGATAAGAGCCGCGTATCTCAGTCTCAGGACACGCCGGATAAGCGAAGCGTACAGTGGCCAGAGAAATCTCCCAAGTTGCCCCGGGATGGCCCCACACGGTGCTCTAGTTTGGACCAACACTCATGAGGAGCACTGGCCCGGGTTGTTGATTAAATTCCTCGGGTAGGCCATTCCCTATGTAGATTATTAAGTGATTAGCAAATTAACACCAATGTTGGGTCCTGTCGGACAAATCTTAACACTACGCGATTTATCGAGGGGGTCCCCATAACAACCCCGAACGTGTTAGGAGCGATCAATATGGAATCAAACATCGGTAGACGGTAACTATGGCGGCAATAACGGAACAAAACACCTGGCAAAAGGCTAGGCCTTCCGTTATTTACCAAGTATATAGGTGCATTAATTAAATAACATATTTACCGTAATGATATCAAACTCATGTAATCACATGAGACAATGCACCTGCAACTAGCAATGCTAACATTAGTAGCTGAGCAAAGCCTACTTAGCCATTCAAAATTTGCTAGGAAGGGATAAGTGTTTGGGTTTCATGGAAATTCAGGAGGCAATTATTTCAGTGGTAGGCAGCGAGCATATGACAAGGAAACGTAATCTAGCATAACAAGTCTAGAGATGGAATCAAGGTCATATCATCTTGCCCGTGATATCCTCAGCTTGGAACTGTTCTTGTTCGTCCTGCACATACTCTCCCGAATCCACGTACTCGTTCTCTAATCCCGGTGCTATCCAACATAAAAATAGCATCCAATGAACAACAGCACCTCAAGATGCAACAAGCACATGATGCATGAGATGAATATGAGCATGCACCTCTATTCTACTCACTAGCACAAGCATGAGAAGTAAATACATGCTCCTGGACAGAAATGCACTCTAAGCTATCTTGAGATGCATGAGAATGACATGATCAGATGCGTCACGTGAAAATGATGCAAAAGCATATAAAGAACATTACAAACGGAGCTACGGATCAACGGGAAACAACGAAACAAGAAATGACGTGCTACGTGTCAAATTCATCACAACACACTCCAATGGCATAACTCTGGTATTTCCAGGTTGCCAAAACATAAAACAAACCAACATGGATGGGGTGGTGCAAAGAATATCACCACACCATCAACTATGCACTCACAAACATCAAAATACCAAAACTACACAATCTGCCATAAACAGCATCATAGCACTTTGAGAGCTACATGCAAAGCACCTACATCCACCCCAAACATGCCAAATAAGATATGTGGCAGTAACTATCCAAGAGTACTACAAGCACAAGCAAAAAGATAATGCAAAGGAGTTTCACACAGAAAGTTACACAGCTGCTAACTTGGCCAAAAATATCAGATTTCAAGGATTAGTGAAAATTCCAGATTCTCACTAGCTGTTTATGCTCTGAAGCATTTTGACAGCACCCAAAACAATATCTACAAGACTCAAAATGGAATGAAAATTTACAGGGAGGTAGAAAAACACATAAGCTTCAACTTTCCAGTTGAAAGCTAAGGCTGAATCACAAAACATTGACCTGCACAAGCTCATCAACAGGAGAAGAAAATATAAACAGATTCTCACACTTAGTGAAAATCTCAGATTTTCACTAATCTAAAATTTCAGCCACATGCCTACTTTGATTGGGCACAACTTGCACATATGGATTCCTAAGCATGAAACAAAACCAATATGTGGTGGAGAGGGTCACCCTCTACTACCACAACCAAGAATCAAACTCTTGGGCTCACCACATCTCATGGAACCAAGCTCCAAACATAGAACAAATCTGAAATATGCCATCTCCAGAAATGTTCCAATGGCAAAACTGACTTCACCAATGGATTCCTGGGATGATTCTACCCCAAAAACATATAAAATACCTATGTACTTGCTTGGAACAAATGAGCACAAACTAGAAAAGAAAAACTACATAGAATCATATCTGGTGAATAGTGCATCATCACATGTGCAAATCACTAGAACAACTCCTACACAAGCACTTGCACATGACCACAACATCAATGGTGCACATGAGGGGTAAACCTCATGCCCATGTGCCATGGCACACCACCACACCATCGCATGAGACATGCACAACATAAATAAAACACCTACACTTGTAATCTTGCACATATGTCCATCAAGGCATAACTTGCCATGATATGTGTGAGACATACTCACATGAGCACCCACACACTCACATCACACCATGGTGCATGAGTTCATCACCATGCCCATGGGCACACACACTCACATGAATCTACACAAGCATATCTACTAAGATCATATCTACACACACACTCACACACTCACATAAGCACTAGCCTAAGCATATCACCCAAGTTATACACACTCACATACATGGCTCTTCCCACATACACACACTACACAAATCTGCACCATCACATACATCACAACTAGCTACAACACTAGGCAACAGAAGCTGTACTTGAGAGGAGAGAAAAAAATACCCTCATGGTGCAAGCTCACCTTAGCAACATATATATACAACAAACCAAAGGGAAAAATGCACAAGAAGCAAAAGGAAAAATAACAGGAGGGGGCAAGAATTGAACCCTGCACCTCCTGCTACATAACCTGCAACTCTACCACTCTGCTAGGGTCCAAGTGTTTGACAGAACGAGGCATCTAAACAGATAAAACTGTTCTGCTGCGCTACTACTGCCCGAAATTAAAATGCAAAAAGAGGGGTGCTCTCGCTGGGGCTCAAAACCAGCACCTGCTCACAATACCCACAACACCTACGCCACTACGCTATGCACGGGAGTCTGACAGAACATGGGACTACCGCAAGGTCAACTAGCACGAGCACATAGTGCTCTGCTCTGCGCACAGAGCTGCCGACGACAGGGAATCACCGGGGCGCTCTACCATGCCATGCTATCCCTACGAGGGGGAAACAACCACAGCTACCGCTGCTACCACGAGGGGGAGGAAGCCCCTGCTCTGCTACAACACCTACCGAACACACCACCCAAGCACACAGCAACAAACATCCATGGCCTCCTCTCGGGACAGAGGAACACCGTCGACCTCTACTCCGATCTACTCGAGGGGGAAGGAGGGAGGAGAGGTTCCTCACCTAGGGAAGGAAGAGGGGATGTCGTACGGTGGAGGAGGCCGACTGGAGAGGAAGAAGACGCGCCGAAGGGGTTCCTGCTACAGACCGAAGTTGAAGGACGGAGACCACCGGGACCGAGCTGATGGCGAGCTCCTGCCCATTGGTGAGGTCACTCCTCGACCTCAGCAATGGCGGGAATGGAGCGTTGGGTGCTCCCCCATGCCCCTGGACATGGTGGTGGCGCCAGACGACGACGGATGCAGGGGTAGACGCCGGCGGGTGCTTCTCTCCTCTTTGCTGCAAACTACAGAGACTCACCTACGGGGAAGGAAGAGGGGAAGTAGATGGAGAGAGGAGATGGTGGCGGCGCAGATGGGGAAGGGGGAAACCCTAGGAAGAGGGGGGCACGGACGCCCACGTTTTATGAGGGGGGACCTCGACGTTTGAGCCCTCACGGCGGTCGTCTCTCTCTTGGCTAGTCTGACGGAAAGGAGGCAGAGGTGGAACGGCGTCGGGAGGTGGAAGGAGGAACGTGGAGCTGGGCTCTAGCGCTAGCGCTATAGGTGGGGAGAGATGAATAAAATCCTGGGGCAAATTATAGACATGAATAAAATCCTGGGGCTTTCTAATTGAAATAAACCAGAGAAAGAAATAAAAGCACAGAGAAAACTATAAGTGCTAAAAATAAAACTATAACACCCCTCGACATGATAAATCATGACCTATTTGAATAAATTGCAAAAAGAATATTTGGGGCAACTAAATATTTACAAAACAGAATTATTGGAGTCTGTTTTGTATCTATTTGCACCATTTGCACACCTATTCGAAATAGCAATAACACATCACAAACTCACAACAATCATAAGCTAAATCAGGGACATTTTTAAAACAGAAAAGGGTCAAGTGAAACTTGACCTTGAGATGAAATAGAGAGGGGGAAAGATAGTTTTGAAACCTATGCAAATCACAAGGTTATTCCTACTATCACATCCATTCTCCACACAAGCTACACATCACACACCACCACATAAGATCACAAGGCATCACATCACCTCATAAGAACACAATGCAACAACACAAGGACATGGACATGAAATAATATGGCATGCATGCATGCAAGGAAGAATAACAAGGTGACATCACATGAAATCATAAGCATGAAACTCTCTCATGTCAATGACAAGTTGGACCCACATGAAGAAGGTTCCAAAAAGGGAAGGTTACACACTTGGGGCATTACAAGCGGTGAGGGGCGGTGAGGCTAATAACTGCTGGCGCTTCAGGAAGCAACGCGGCTTCACGAGAGTGGTCGCGAGCGTGCAGCCGCCACCGCCCACGTGCACCGCTCGGGCCTGGCTTTGAAAAACCTGTCGACTCGAGCATTCCCAGGGAGCCAGCCCAGGAGTTCTTTAAACATCATGCCATGCAGGCCCAACAGTGTATACAGCCAACCAAACAACCCATTTTATTCTCGCGCGGGCCTGGTTGGGCCTCATGCAGGCAACCAAACACGCCCCAAGAGATTCTCAAAAGAAAGAAAAAAGATTTTCCCCACGAAAAGTTTTGATAGATAAAGCGTAAGCCGAACTAGAAGCCCAAATATAACAGATCATAATTAAACCATATATCAGCGGTTGCTATCACAAGGATTTAGGAAGATATTGTTATGATCCCCCATATGGAAGACTGATTTATGTAGGTTCTCATACGCAAGAGTGGTAATACGACTTCAAATCTACTGGTGGGGAACCCATACACACGGAAAAGCTATGCTAGAAGCACGACTTTATAGATGCGTCCATCTCCTCGGTCCTAAGATTGTAACATAAGTGTTAGAAGGGAAAAAGAATTGGTAGAATAGTTGTTGTATTTCTTGAGCCTTATAGACATATATATAGGAGTACAATTACCAACTTGGAATACATGATAAGGTAGGACAAATTCTAGTCTATCTCATATTTTCTAATAATCAATATACTAAACATCCCCCCGCAGTCACAACGGTAGCGAGGCAGACGGTGAGACTTGAGAAGAATCCGAAGGTAAGCCGACGGTCATCTCCCCCACAATCGTAACAGTCGATTCATCACGGAAATTATGGCTGGAGTGGAAACCGACGAGGTTGCTCAAGCAAGGCAGTAGCCCTTTGTGGTGATGTCGAGGTAGGCGAGAGTGTAGGGTGGTGTAGCCGTGGTCGAGGTAGCCATGCAAAGAACACCGTGGTCGATGTTGAATCGGGGTAGCCGGTGTCGAGAAAGTCACTGTGGAGCCACGAGCACGAGGAGGTGCTAACTTAGCCATGGGTGCAGTGTTGTCGAAGTAGTCGTGCACCGGGAAGAAGAGGTAGTTGAGACACGTCACACCAGCTTTGCCAAGCCCGGGGACGCATCGTGGATGAAGGCACGCATCGGTGTTGCCAGCACCGGGCATGCGTAGACGGACGAAGTCGATGTTGACGATGCATCGCTCTAGGTTTGCCAGGTCTGGGAACACACCGGGAACGAAGGCACGCGTTGGTGTTGTCAACATCGGGCGTGCGAAGACAAGGACTTGCACAAGATGGTACACCATGTCGAGGAGGCTAGCACAGAAGGACTAGATGACGGTTGCGACGCAAATCAGCGGGGGGGGGGGGAATGTTACCCACGGTGTTCGAGAAGATGAAGTGTTCGGGGAAGACGACGACGATGCTAGCGATGAGCTAGTGTGCTGGACGGAGATGTAGGGGGTGGATGTGAAGCGCATCTCAAGTGAACGAGCTGCAGCGACGCCGAAGGAGAGCGTCAGCGGCGGCGACAGCTGGTTAGGAGTGCGGAATGGATACTCAAAGTAGGCGAGGAAGAACCTGACAACATGACGAAGACCGACGCAAACGATGGTGTTCCTGCGCCGATGGAGACGGCACAACGCATACCATAAGAAGTCGACAGGCGGGGATGATAGAGTGGACCACGTGCATCGGCGCTATGGCCCGAAGGCGCGATGAAGCGGCAGCTCGCAGGTCGGGGCGACGATGGGAAGATCTCGGGGCGGCGGCGTGGACCGCATGCTGCAGCGCGACGGCCCAAGGGGCGGTGTAGTGGTGGTGCGCGGGTCGGGGCGACCATCGAAGGCCTCGGGCGGCGACGGCGAACGCGTGTCGCAGCGCTACAACCCGAAGAGGCGGTGTAGTGCCGGCTCGCGGGTCACCGGACCACGTGTCGCGGCACTACGACCCAAAGGGGCGACGTAGCGGCAACGTGCGAGTCGGTGCAGCCGCAAGGAGAACCACGGGCCGGCGACACTGCGGCCCGAGGGGGCGGCGCAGTGTCAGCGTGGTGCTCGATCGGTGGAGGAGCGCATTGTACTCGAGACAGTTTTCACGGGATCTACGGATGCGCACAGAACCGACGGGCAGGTGATCAATCCGATCGCGTGAGGTAAGGGACGTCGCTCGGTGGAGGCGGGGTGGCGACGTCCGAGATAAAGTCGGCGATGACGGTCGCAGCCGAAGCCGGCAGTCGGCCAGAGGCAACAAACGAGGCTGACACGGCCGGCCCGAGGAAGCCGACGAGGCCGACGCGACCGGAGCCGGCAGCCGGCTAGAGGCAACCGACAGCTAGCAGCCGCCCGAGGCAGCCGGCGATGCCGACGCAGCCGGAGCCGGGAGCCGGCCCGACGCAGCCGATGCGCGACCGTACGAGGCGACGAAGACGGGTGGTGATGAAGCGGTCCTGATTGGAGAAGGGCGATGACAACAGGCGCAAGACGACTGGCGAGCAGACGCGTGGTCGACGATCATGAGGGGCCGCAATGTCGCGCGAGGCCGCCACATCCATGTGGAGGCCGGGTCGCGCTGATATTGGAGAAGAGGCTGGGATCAACGATGGCGGCGTGCGACACAAATTGATCTTAGATCGAAAACCCAAAAAGAAAAAACACTGCTAAAAGCGACGAACGGAAGAGAGAAAACCGGATCAAGAGATCGGGAAAAAGATTCTCTAGGGAAGCCAGTCAACAGACGAACCTTAGGTACGGGCGATGCGGCCCCCGACGACGGTCATGAAGACCGTTCGCCTCATCTGATTCTTTTAGTGGCAATGGTTTTGCTTTCGGTAAACTACTTTGTAGGTCCGTAAAGCTCCAGATAAACGATGGAGCCGCGTCGAGCTTGGGTGAAGAGGTTATCTAGCTTCTTTCTTTTTGGCGGCCGTTTTGGTGGTGTCGAAGGAGAAGAACAGATGATTGTATTTTGCACAAGACAATTTTATCTTTTCAGTCTTGCAAGATCGGTGTTTACGTGTCTTGTAACTTCATGTTATTCTATGAATGAGACATGTATTACCATTCAAAAAAATCAATATACTTAACAATAAGAACTAAGCCGGTGGAGAAACTTTATCTTAGACAACAAGATTTTATAGATTTTCTTGAGGCACCAAGACTTCATAGATGCCACCAGTTCCTCAGTCCTCAATCACTACCACCGGTCATCAGCTCCATCCCCAGCGTCACGGGGATCATAGACATCATCAAAGCCCCCTTCAATGTTCTCTTCAAGAGCATCTCATCGGACTTCGCTATCCTCTCTTGGATAGATGGCTCGGTCTCTCTTAAACTTTTCGGCATCATCATTAAGAGCAAACCGACAATCCAAGCAGAGCCTAGACCATCAAATACATCGTTCATTACAGGACAAGACGGAAAAACAAAATCTTTGATAGACCATGTTACGCAATCCTGGGTCCGCTAACACCAGCGTTTCTGACCCACATGCGTCAACAGGCCCAACCGGAGAGCAAAACTGACTTATGATAGGCCTTATGCCCTCTCCCCCCCAAAAGACTAGCCTATTAGAAGGGGACACCCTCACCCTTATAAGGGTGTTATGTCTTCTCCCACAACCAATGTGGGACTAAATCCAACAATCTCCCCCTCACACATCGGTCACCCATGGGCCCGCTAACACCAGCGTTCCAGCTCACCTACCATGACCGACCATCCATGAGTCCACCGAGATTTGTTCCGGGCACCTAGGCTCTGATACCACTTGTTAGAATAATCCGAGGCACTTCGTTGATCAACCGAGGACCAAGCAATCACACAAGCACGACACCGAGATTTGTTAACGAGGTTCACACTAGTGGGGACAGGGCCTATAGCCCCGGCCCGTAAGGGGCTTTAGTCCCGGTTCACCAACCGGGACTAAAGGGGCGGGACTAAAGGCCTAACCTTTTCGTCCCGGCCCTCTTACAATCCGGGACTAAAGGTGCTCCACGTGGGCGCCTCGTAGCGCCCCAGGGGCAGGCCCTTTAGTCCCGGTTCGTTACACGGTCCGGGACTAAAGATTTTCATATTTTGCTGGCTTTTGGGTTTTTTTTAATGAAATTATTTTTGGGTTTTAGGGTTTTAGGGTTTAGGTGTTCAGGAGATTAACGTGATGCCTCGTTTTGTGTTCGGGAATTAGTTTTCATATAATTTAAAATAGAAATAATTATGCATATATATATATAAGATTAACTTATCTTACAACCGATCATATATATACAATTATATCGAGATCTGAATTATCGGGACTAGAGCCCGTCTATTCGATTACATGGACGAACATCACTAATGGCCCTTAGCTACACTAAATCGTCCTTTGTCTTCTATAGCTTCCGTCCTCAGAAATCCCGCAAGCTCCTCCGCAACAACAATCGCGCGTTGCTCTGGTAGGACCTTCGTCCTCATGGCCGTGTGCTATATAAGAAGAGGAGATGAATATGAATATCAATCATGATAACAAAGAATGACGGGTAAAAATAGAGGTGTGAATGTTCATTGCTTACGTCGAATCTGTGCTCCTTGAACTCAGAGGTAAACGTGCGAATGGTCTCGCAAACATAGTATCCGCATAGATGCGTTCCCCGTGGCTGCTGGTCGCACTTTACGAGAATGGAATATATATAATCAAAATAATAATCTAGCATCATAAATGTATTGAAAATTAATAGAAGTATATCATACTACTACTTACCTGAGCCGCTCTAAAGGTCAGCTTCTCACGAAAGTTACCGGGAGTCACGCACTTGAACCGATTCCAAACCCTGTCCGACAAGGATAATGATTTGCTAAGTTTTTCATTAATTGATATATCAGAGGGGGAACATTCTCGGTTAACACCTTGAGGGGTGGGATCGACTGTTTGGCCTGTTGTCCAAGCTGAGGAACGTCTGATTTTTTCTTGCTTGTAGTTGAACTTGATTTGCTCCCACTTGCACTTGCATGTAACCTGCTCTTTTTCACTTCATTCTGCAATGTGCGTGTATAGTCATCAGGCTTATAGTGTAAGTCATACTGTGGTGGAGTGGTTATGAAGTCTTTTTCCCATGCTATGTTCTTCTCGGTGTATTTCGGGCGGGGCTCGGGTTCCTTCCTTTTCATCTGCGTGTCATGCTGTTCCTTTGCTATCCTGGCATTTTCCTTGGGGGTACGATCATAAGGTCTGATAGGAAGATTAGCATGAGGTACCTTTGGGAGGGGCGATAGTTTGCGCTTTGGGGAGCTCCGTCCCTTAGAAATCATCGACGAAGCGTTCTTGCTGGCACGCTTCCGCTTAGTATCATGTGCGGGCGGCGGCGGAGACGGACGACCCAAGTCCGGCGGCGGTGATCGAGATGGACTCGTGTTGTGCTGGCCGACGTCATTTGGAGGGCTTGGAGGTAATGGAGGTGTAGGTGACCTGCGACGACTCGGAGGCGGTGTTGTCCTTGGGGCCGAGCCTGGAAGCTTGATGTAGTTCTTGTCCCATAGGATGACTCCACCCAGTACTTCTCCGAGTGTCCTCTCATCTTCGGGTCCAGCTATGTCGAGCTCCATATCATTAAACCCCGTCATGATTTCATCCACCCCGACTTTAGCAAAGCCAGCTGGAATCTCACGGCCATGCCAGCGTGCATCAAGGCCAGAAGGTAAAGCTTGTCCGACGGCCACCTTCATGGATATGTTCTTGAATTTCTGATGGAGTTCACATGATGTTGACTCCTTGATTCCATCCACGGTGTAGCCGGGACCGCCCTCTATCATTCTTCGTTCATCGTCGGGCGGGGCCACAGATTCATCCACGCTGCTTTTCCGCTTAGATGGGGCGCCGGTAATATCAAGTGCAGGTTCTTCCTGGCGCGGTACTCCTCTAAGCTCATCAATCTGCTTATGTTGCTCTTTAATCCTGGGAAGCAACTGGTTGAACTTGTCATTCTCCTCATCCTGCTGCCGCTTCTTTGCTCTCTCTCGGCTTCTGTAAGTGTCTTGGTCTCTGGCAAACCCAAGCCACCACGGGTAAGAAGGACCGAAGCCTCGCGTTCGTCCTCCATGTTCGTCATTGCCGAGGACCAGTGTGAGCAAATCTTTCTCTCTATCTGCAGTGAACTTTCTTCTTCCCTCCTTAATTTCTTTCACTATCCTTTTCCAATTCTCCCTGGGTATCCTAAGAAAATCATTGCAGATGAGGTCCCCTGTTGTTTCGTCGTACGACCCATCATGCGCAAGGAACCAATTTCTTGCTCTCAATTCCCACTCCTCACGGAGTGGTTCAGGTACGACGCCTTTATCTATCAGATCTTCCTCTTTCTTATCCCACTTTGGGATGGCAGTCTCATAGCCCCCTGGCCCCAGCTTGTGGTGATATATCTTCTTGTCGGCATTTATCTTGTTCTTTTCTGATAATGCCTGGGCATCTTCTGACTCCTTGTACTCTTGAAATGCCTTCCAGTGATTCGCCTGCTTGGCTAGATACCCCTCGAATACTGGCACTTTCTGTGTCTTCAGATAGTTTTTCCATAGCTTCTTCTTCCAGCTACGGAACAGTTCGGCCATCTTCTTCAGAGTCCACTGCTTGACTTTGGCCCTCAGTTTGTCTGCGGCGTCTTCATTCTCACATTCTGGCAGGTTAAAATGTGACATGAGATTATTCCAAAGATTATCTTTGTACCTTTCGGCGACATAGTCCCTATTGGCTGCCCCTTTGCGTTTGTTCCACTCTCGAACGCTGATCGGGACGTGATCCCTAACGAGAACTCTGCATTGCTTCTTGAATGTGTCAGTAGCATTCTTAGGAAGCTTGGGTTCGCCCGTAGGAAATATCACCTCAAATGTGTAATGTGTCCGTGCATCCAACTTTTTAGTCGGGCCTCGTTTCGTAGTTTTGCTCGATGTGGAGGCCTAAGAGGGAGAAACATTCGTCAAATGAATGTATATGTATACAATATAGAGCTATCTCCAATATTTTTCACATATTACAAGTGATTGTCGAACTTCATATGTATACCTCGCCGGACTTCTCCTCTTCACTGGCTTCTCCATCAGTGGAGCTATCACCTTCTCCGTCGTTGGACCTATCTCCTGCCCCATCGGCTTCATCTTCGTGTCGCTCGACCTCCATTCCAACGTCCTGGTTTAGATATAACGACGGAGATTCAGCTGGTACAACGTCGGGGTCGTCTTTGATTATATCTTCCAGAAGTTCTTCCTCTTCGAGGTTCCTGATATGTGGATCCATAGTTCTGCAAAAAACGGATTCTCTTAACCTTTGTACCAAAAACCAAAGTAGGAGTACTTTTCCAATTTGAGACTCCTAGATTTCTGCATAGTATTCAAAGTAGGAGTACTTTTCCAATTTGAGCATTCAATAAGAAAAAACAAATCGTAAAATAAAGTAGTATTCAAATTTGCATGCATTCAATTGTAAGCTAATACATCATCACTTTTGTCCGTATATCGTCGAATATTATCATTAATACTCCTCGAATACTATCATACATATAGCATCACTAATACATCTAGAACCGTAGCGCCCGACGGGTATCGGCGCGGGCGGTGGACACCCAAAGAGAAGGAACCATCACAGGATCATAGCTCTAGTGAGATCCCCGAAGAACCTGCCAGGTATGCTCGAACCTGCCCTCCAACGCAACCATGTAGCGACGGACGTGCTCATCCTCCTCGCTGACACGGTGACGTACCACCCCCGCGGTGTCCGGAAGCCTCGACACCCTCACTGGCCCACGCGACCGCCACCAAACAAGGATCGGGTCAACGACGGGCTGGCTCCTCACCAACCTACGCCCCCCGGAAGGTAGCACCTCCCAATACCAGCCGGGCGGAGCCCAGTCCCGGACAGGGCCCCTCTGATCAAGCAGGTGTCCTCCGCCGAGTCGACGACGAGGATGCGGGATAGGCATCGTAAAATGAACTAAAAAATAAACTAGTTCTATTAATTTTCTTGCTAAAAATAAACTATTAACACTTAAGCATATACAATAGCAAAATTAAACTATTAACACTTATTTTCATTTTTCTTCTCCTCCTCTTCTTTTCTTCTCTTCTCCTCCTCTTCTTTTCTTCTTTTCTTATACACTATACACTATATACACTATATCAAAATTCCTTCTCTCCTTATACACTATACACTATATACACTATACACTTAAGCATATACACTATACAATATACACTTTTTCTTCTTTTCTTCTCCTCCTCTTCTTATTTTCATTTTTCCTAATCTTATTTTCTTATTTTTGTTCATATTTCTTCTTCTTGTAACCCTAACTTAATTCTAAATATTACTAACCCTAATAATCTAGCACAAACCTAATAACAATAGGAATTAAATGACAAAAAAATCTTTTCTTTTTCTTCTTTTCTTCTCCTTTTTCTTCTTTTGTTCTCCTTTTTCTTCCTTTCTTCTCCTTTTTCTTCTTCTCTTCTCCTTTTTCATCTTTTCTTCTATACTGGCCGGAGTGTTGGGGAGGAGGGGGCGGGGGGCTTACTGGCCGGAGTGTTGGCGAGGAGGACGGCACGGAGGACGGCGCGACGGCTAGGAGGACGGCGCGGCGGCGAGGAGGGCGGCGCAACGGCGAGGAGGACGACCGACGGCGAGCAGGACGGCGGGCAACCTGACGGCGTCGGTTACGTTCGTTGTTGTGCCGCGCCGGGCAGGAGAACGAGAGGAAGAAGAAGAGTAATGGACGAATTGGGTTGGAAATTTTCGAAGTCCCGCTTATATAGGTGGATCTATAGTCCCGATGCGTGGCTCGAGCCGGGACTAAAGACCCCCTTTAGTCCCGGGTGGAGCCACGCCCCGGGACGTGGCTCCAACCGGGACTAAAGCCCCTCCTCGGCTGTAAGATAAGTTTAGTCCCACCTCGCCCAGCGAGGGGGACTAACACTTGTTTATAAGCCCCGTCGCAGCTTCTCCATCGAGCTCCTCTCTAAAGCAGGCTTACGGGCCTAAACTCACTGAAAATTGTAACCCTATTTGAAATTATAGGGAAAATTCAATCTAAATTCAAATGAGAATTTAGATTGAATTTTCTCTATGATTTCGATTATAGTTTCAATTTTTTTTTTTTCGTAATTAATAATTTTGACTATCCAAACTATTATCTATTTTGTTATTTTTAATGAAAAACTATGTTTATTAAAAATTCTTTTTGCATATTTGAGAATTTGACAAAACTATGATAATGAAAAGTGTTTCAAATTGAATAAATAATTCAAAACTATTTTCTATTTTCATAATTAATAATTTTGACTATCCAAACTATTATCTATTTTGTTATTTTCAATTAAAAACTATGTTTATTAAAAATTCTTTTTGCATATTTGAGAATTTGACAAAACTATGATAATGAAAAGTGTTTTAAATTGAATAAATAATGCAAAACTATTTTTTATTTTCATAATTAATAATTTTGACTATCCAAACTATTATCTATTTTGTTATTCTGACTTCATTTGGTATATTTCGTGCATTTACTTTTTTTTTTGAGCTAGTTGACCCTGAAATGGAAAAGCACTACAAATGAACTCTGAAAATGTTGAAAGTTGGCATGCTATCATCATTTCACCCACATAGCATGTGTTAAAAAAGTTGAGAGGGCTATGACAAAAACTGGATGCACTTCGTGTACAAAACTGACAATCTCTCTCGAAGTAGCAGGGTTTCGAAAGAGAACTCATCTTTTTAACTTATTTGAACTCCATACTTTTTGTGTGTTCAAAAAGCACCATTCAAAGACACATCACAAAGGGATTTCTTCTTCTCTCATATATGATGGACACTAGCTCACCTGATTTTTCAACCGTCGATGATGGTCGCTACTCCTACTTCCCCTAGTGCATAACCAATATCTAGCACAAGGAGAAGAAGGAGAAGTGATTGTTTTAATCAAAAACAGATTTGTTACAAAAGGGATTTCATTTTTTGAACTTATTTGAATTGAAGACTTTTTGTATATATATATGGTCGAAATGCATGATACCATGAAGTTAGAAAGGGCTAAACCATTCAAAAGTAGCAAATGAAGTTAGAAAGGCTAAACCATTCAAATTTGGAAACTATAATGGCACAAACAGAAACTAGACATATATAAATTGCTCGAAGAAGTACATGATACTAGTCCAAACAGTACATAATAATAGCTACAATAGATATATATACAAGTGTTCGACGTTAAGAACACTACTCGTCTGAATCATCTGAATCAGAATGTCCACCTTCCTCGAGGTGACGCTGGCCATAGTGGACGACTCGAATCTTGCGGTACAACTCGTATGAAACATATGCATCTTTTGCTGCATACTCAATGTTGATATCATCAAGTGGGCCCTTCTCCCAAAGTCTGTGCTGAGACTTTGGGAAACTGGTCTTCATATCAGTATATGAAACGTCGATCAAGGCAACTGCCATACGAGCCATCAAAGTCCTGTCATGTTGAAGCTTGAATATCGTTTGGAGATCAACGAGGCAACCAGCTGGTATCTCAATACCGAAGTTGTGCCTCATCTTTAGCTTGTCGTTCCTTATGTCAACGGAAGCAAAAGTGACGCCGCTGCGAAGGAACCCCATGAGTCCTGGACAATGCTTGTCACTCCTGCAACAGAAACAAATTAAAATGGACCAAATGTTACATACTGCTGCAATAAGGAAACATGTTTCACTACAACTAAAGAGAAACTTATCTTTAGGATTCATATAGAACATATGCAATGGAACCTAGAGAGATCACTACAACTATTTGAAGCGAACCAACTATGATTCCAATGGAACATATTAAACACTAGTTCATTCTAATACGATTTTTCAGATTATGGAACACTATTCCAATCAGATTGTGTTCCCCTTCAACTAATCAAAATTGTTTCAGTACAACTATTTGAAGCGAACCAACTATGATTCCAATGGAACATATTAAACACTAGTTCATTCTAATACAATTTTTCAAATTATGGAAAACTATTTCAATTAGATTGTGCTCCCCTTCAACTAATCAAAATTGTTTCACTACAACTATTTGAAGGGAACCAACTATGATAGAAACAAATAAACTTATACGTGGAATTCACTATGATAGATTATGGACATTATGCATAATATGCAAACAAAAGAAAGCTTGTTAACTAGTAAATCCAAACTACAAACTAAGTCTTATCGGATTGACAAAATTGGATCCAATGTGAATTATAAATGAACACAAATAAATCAATTCCTACTAAATATAATATTAAGTATGATCGGACTCTAGCTACACTACTAAATTAACACAAAAGAGTAGCATGTCCTATTCAACACTAAAACATATTGAACACTAAAAAATTGTACACTAACAAATTAATTTCTACTAAATATACTACACTACTAAAACTAATTCCACACATACTACACTACTAAATCAAATGTACAAATACACAAAATCTACTACGCTACTTAATCAGATACACAAATACACAAAATCCATGTGAACATGGGAGTAGTGACCCTAGGGGAGGGATTATCTTGGATCAAAGAAAGCCTCACAACTTACTTCGCCCATTGAAAGATCAAGACATGGCTTGCGAAGCATATTTGGATGACGGCAACACCACGTTGATCGGCCGTGTACTCCAGATCAAGCCCGAAGAACTTCTCATGATCCGGTGCGTGGTTAAACCATCGTTCCTTCAACTGTTGAAAGAAAAACGGCACCTCCGTGCTCAGGTTCGTGTACATGACACGGAGCTTCGTCGCGCCATGCGCGACCACCTCACGAAAGATAGTTGGCATGGTGGAAGAAGAGAAGGGAAGAAGAGAGGAGAAGAACAGAGAGGGCGACGCGAGAGAGAAGAAGAACAGAGAGGGCGACGCGAGAGAGAAGAAGAACAGAGAAATGGCGACTGTACGCTTCGGTTCGTGCTTTTCATCGCCCGAAACAACGCGGGATGCAAACCGTTTGGGCCTTTAGTCCCGGGTTGAGCCACCAACCGGGACTAAAGAGGTATACCAAACGGTTGCCACCACTACGGCAGGCCACGTGTTAGGCTTTTAGTCCCGGGTTCAACCACCAACCGGGACTAAAGAGGTATGCCAACGGTCGCCCCACTACGACAGGCCACGTGTTAGGCCTTTAGTCCCGGATTGAGCCACCATCCGGGACTAAAGGGGGATACGAACGGTTGCCACCATCACTGTCCGCCGCGTAGCCCTTTAGTCCCGGTTTGGGACACGAACCGGGACCAAAGGCTCCTTACGGACCGGGACTAAAGCCTCGAGGAAGGCATTGAGAATTGGGGCGACGTGGCCTGGCCTTTAGTCCCGGCCCAGAGGCACTCCGGGACTAAATGGTCCAGGCAAAAGGCCCGTTTTCTACTAGTGTCACCGATATGGCTACATCCCCGGGGCCTGACTACGTACGGGCGCTCCTCCCCGTGACACCGTCACAATACCACACCTCAGCCGCCCGGGCGCCGGCTCCCCCACGCATCTGTGTTATTATGTTGGCATATGTTACATCGTGTGTCTACCCCCGCTATATATGAAAGGCCTAGGATACAAGTGTCCTACCAGGACACGACTTCATATCCTGTCTAAACACAATACTACTCAGAATCCAACTGTAACCTACCTTGTACAATAATATTCGACACAACTCTAACAGACCAAGCCCGACCAGAAGCCCAAATGGAACAGATCATAATTAAACCTTAACATGAAAACTGAAGGAAGAAGACATACAAATGTAATTTACATCAGCGGTTGCTATCACAAGGGTCCTCGAAGGATATTGCTAAGATCCCCCATACTGAAAACCGACTTACCTAGTTTATTTATCATACACAAGAGTGCTATGGTAATATTCAGATCTCCTGGAGGGGAACCCATACACACGGCAAACCAAGTCAAGTGGGCAACTGAATATAAAATTATAGCACGAGAACTAGAAACCCGATAGAGACTTCATCTTGACAACAAGACTTTGTAGATGCCTGATGCCTCAAGTTCCTCAATCATCGATCACTACCACCAGTCGGCAGCTCCATCCCCAGCATCACCTGGATCGTAGCCATCGTCAAATCCCCCGGCAACGTTGTCGTCGTAGTAGTCATCGTCTCCGAAGTGGTCACTCCCGGCACCGACATCATCATAGTAGTCAACCCCGGCGTCGTCATGACCACCACCGCCACTGCCATCATCGCCTTCGGCGTCTGCATCAGTCACTAGTTCAGGGTCCTGCATGCCATCTTCCTTGTAATCCATGGTCAAACCGAGGTGCTCCTCCTCATCGTAGTGCTCATTCATGGTCTGCGTGGCCTAGACGAATACACATAACGCAAAGTGTTTAATCAAGTCGTGTCATTCCATAAAACTGCATAACGGTGGTGGTAGCTAATTAAGTTCGCCGGCTTACCGTCTCAAAGGTGCTATGGTCGGTCTCGAAGGAGCCATGGGCGGTGGGAGAGAATAATGCACCGTGCTCAGACGAACAGCCGTAGTACTCATTCGTGGCATTCGTGTCCTAGAGAAAGAAAAAATCATAGCGGCGTAAGCCGTGACATTACTAAGAGAAAGAGAATGAGTAATGGATGGTGGTCGTGAAGTTTGTCGGCTTACCGTCTGGAGGGCCATATAGCCGATGGTAGCGAATGTCGGCGCACCTCCCCATCCGTCACCGCCCGCACCACCTGCTCCCTTGGCACCTCCACGGCCGGAAGCGCCCACTCCTTTTGTAGCTCCCGAGCGCTTAGCGTTGCCGCCGCCGACGCCCTTGCCCACCCCTTTCCCGGCGGTGGCCGCCGTGGAAGAACGCGTAATGGTTAATGATCGGTAAGTTTGCCAGCTTACCGTCTCGAAGGTGCTATGCTCGGCGGCAGAGAACGTCGACGCGCCTCCCCAGCCCACAGCACCACCGACTGCCTTGGATCCTCCTCCCGGTCCGGACCCGCCAGCGCGCTTACCGTTCCCGCCGCTCATGGCCTTACCCTTCCCGGAGCCCGTGCCGGCGGTGGCCGCCTTGTGCACGCCCAGCTTCTTGTGGTAGGCCTTCCCCATGAGCTACCAGAGTGCCACGCCACGCACTCGATGATCTGCTTTCTAGGCTCCTAGTTTGCTGCTACAACTATGGGGGTGGATGTGGATGCGGTCACTCTTTATTGTGGGAAGGTTGGGGGTGGAGATATTTGATCCTTATCTGCCTGAGGACGAGACAGTAAAAACCACCTACCCACTGACCCACGATCTATGTAAAGAGTTTCATTATGCGCGCCCTACCCTACCTTGTTGCATGCATGGGCGGCACGGAGGAGCCATGCGTGGGTGGCGGCTTCTCTGGTGGAGGGAGACGCCTGACACGTAGCGCACCGGCGCATGGCCAGACTGACCAGGCTGTGTTTAACACTGGCACCTGTCAACTTTGGGATGAGACAGCTGAGAGCCTGAGAGGTCATCATGAACTGGCACGTCGCTGCTATAGATGGAGATCTCTGCAAGACGGGACGCTGGCTGAAGGCACCGGGCACTGCATCGGATCATACTTGCAGGCAAAGCAGTACGTCACTGCTACGCTTCATCATGCCTTTTGCCATTTATCCCGCTGCGTCATTAGTTTTAGCGATGCTACGAGAAGCTCACTTTGCTTATATCCAGTCTACTATTCCGATCGTAGCACGTATGACCAACAAGCTAACGAAATACTCCCTCCGTTTCCGTTTCTAAATATAAGTCTTTTAAGCGATTTTACTAAAGGACTACATGCAAAGCAAAATGAGTGAATCTACACTCTAAAGGTTGTCTACATACATCCATATGTAGTACTCTAGTGAAATTTCTAAAAAAACTTATATTATGGAACGGAGGAAGTAAAACTGGATAGTTAGAGAGATAGTAATATACTCGATCTATGATCTATCTGAGTTCAAACTACCGATATTGTATGATGTTGATGCTCGCATTGTTTTTGACGGTGTTTCTTTAATGAGAGGAAACGTTTTCTTTAACTGCGGACGTTTGTGATAAATTCAATAATACTATGTTAAATAAACCAATAAAATCACACAGAAAACATGGAGTGGTATAGAAGCACGAAATAAGCCGTTTCACTACATTCTATCCCCTTGACCGTCGCTCCGAGCACCCAGGGCCTTTTATTTAAGAATGGAGTGGTATAGAAGTTTATGTGATGCATCTGCGAGTGGTCTTGTTAATTTAGGCACATAGATAGCTGCTAGAGGTGATTTATTCTCTCGGTTTTGAAATAAGTTCCGTGCCTTTGCCACACTTACTTTGAAGCGGGTGTGTCGTTGTCGTGTATGGAAACCAACATTCGATGCAAGCCGATGAAAACCATTTCACTACATTCTACCTCCTTGACCGCCGCTTCGAACATCTTTCTTTGACTTCGAGTGCAGTACACAGGACACACTAGCGAGGTTTCTTGGGGACACGAAGCCCCCACACGGCTGGAAAGGACCCCATCAAGACACACGACAATCTTGCAAAAATAAAAATTCAAAGCGCACAACAACTATGGGCTGCCCTAGTTGAACTGATCATCCATAGATTCTCGTGAAGCGCTGTAATACAAGAGAAAGAACAATGAAAGACAAGAAAGAATCAAACTAGAGTAAATAAGAAAAGATGAAAAAATGGAAAGTGATAGATGGATTGATCGATTATGTGTTGTTCAATCAGCCATCACTTCTCATCTACCTGTGAGGCGGTTGAACTTTTCATATAAAGAGGACTCTAAATCATGTTCAAATTATTTCAAAATCAATCGAATTCAAATATAGCTACCTCTATGACGACTGTTTGCTTTTTTAGACTCACAGGCCGCGTATCACATCGGATGGATACACTTTAAAAGAAAATTTATTCAATTTGACTAGACGGACAAGTTTTATCCTGAACATTTTTCGATTAGAGTACATCTTTGAAGGTTGAATGGTTCACGCAAAAAATGTGATAACTCGTACCACATAGGAGACATGGGTTATAGGGCAGTATTAGGCGCCGGCGCGTCGGTCCGAAATCTCGGCCGGTCGTAGCGCAGCCCTACGATTGGAGACTCCCGTATCGTTGGATCTACCCTGCTTCTTCGTCCTCCTCACGCAGCTCAACCAACATCCCGATCCCCCGCCTCCCCTACACCTCGCATGCACCGCCGTTTGCTGGTAGCCCTGTGGGCTCCCGCGCGCTTGTCGTCGTCGTCCCCATCGTCAGCCTGCTCACCGCGCTCGCCGCTGACGTCGTGGTTCGCAGCAACCCACCACCAACATCTCGCCTCCCGCGAAGCAAAAAAAGTTGTCGGTGGTAGCAAAAGAATAATTTGGTTGCAACAAAATACAATAACGAATGCAACAAATTTGTATAATGATTGTAGCATTTTTCATCATGGTTGCAGCTCGGCCATCTCAATTTGTAGCAAAAAAAAATACCGTTGCAACGAAACAGAATGATGGATGTAGCAAATTTGTATAATTGTTGTAGCATTTTTCCATCATAGTTGCAGCTCGGCCATGCCAACGCTTGTAGCAAAAATTTCATCAACGGTTGTAGCAAATTTTTCACACGGTTGTAGCAAAAATCGCTGGATGACCGCGGCTACAGCTCCGACGAACTTTGGTTGTAACTCTGACGGACGTGATTGTAGCTTTTCTTTATCAACGGTTATAGCTTTTTTTGTGAATGCTTGTAGCTTTTGTGATACATGGTTATAGCATTTGCGACGCCATCCCTGCAGGTCCTCGTGCGGCAACCTCACCTGCCGGTTGAAGCTTTTTTCATTCCGGTTGAAGCTTTTTCGCACATCGCTTGTAGTTTTTTCCATGCCGGTTAAAGCAAAAAAGGGTCGTCCGTTGTAGAACTGCAGCCGGCTGTAGAAGCCCGACATGGAAAGCTTGGAGTAGTTGCAGAGGTGTGCCGGTGCAGCAAAGGTTATGACAGGCTCACCGGTAATGCCGAAGCGCGTGAGGTTGGCGTCGAGAATGTCGTGGAGATGCGCCGGCAGATGTGAAGAAAAAAGGAAGAAGAAAGACAGGAAGAAGAAAGACAGCAAGGAGAGGATAATGGTGGGTCTATAGGGGCGAAAGCTCGGCCACAGGATCGCGCTTCATCGAACGCATCTGGTCCAACGGTTCGAACGCATCTGGTGCAACGGTTCGACCGGCACGCCGTGGCCAAACGTTTCCCTGGTTCATATGGGTTTTTGTGCCGGTGGCCACTTTTTACTCATGGTCAGGCCGCACTGTACTGACTGTGATTTTTTTGCATACGATCTTGGGTTGATATGATTTAAATACAAAACTGATCGTCTCGACGAGACAACATCATTCCATATAAAACACCTTTTCATCTGAGGTCGTCTTTGAGACGTAATAGCCGAACAGTACTGCGAACATCAAATCACGTACTTTAAACACAACTTCAGCTTCTGTTACAACTTTAATAGTTATACCAAGACAACAATAATTAATTTGGATTGGAGAAAATACTTATTACACTCTTCAAGAGGGGAATGCTGGGCCGATGCTCGCGACATCCACGTGGGTAGGAGGGGCTGGCGACAACACTCTTCCCTCCATAGAAGATTTTGTCGTGGTTCTCGTCCCTCTACCCTCCATGTCATCTTTCTTAGACTAGAGGTAAATATCTACCCTGACGCAAGCAGTCAATTCCCTTTCTCCTTTCTCCTTGCTCGCACGCGACATCCTCGTCTCCCTTGCTCTCGTCTCTTCTCCTACAGCCCGCGCGCGACGTCGGTCGGCGGCCGAGGAAGGCTGGTGGCAGCAACGAGTGCATAGAGCTGCGTCAGAAGGTAGTGGAGGGAGAGCAGCGACCGACGGTAGATCGGCATGTCACGAGAGCGGACATGGCCGCCGTCACAAGTAGAGCAAACCAAAGCCGGCACGGCGGTCCGGACCGGATTGGATCCGGACGCGGTGGTGGTCCACGACAGCATCACCGTCAACGATTGGAAAAAGCAGCGCGTGCCGTAGAGACAGCCGCCTCCATTCTGTTGATCCGATCTCGCTTAGCTGTCCGTCCGCCCGATGAAGAAGAGAGGACCCCGCGCCGGTGCCGCTCCTCGGTCACCGGAGATCGCTTGTCCGCTTCCTCGACCTCCTCGCTGCGGGGAAGTTGCTGGACGGCTCCTTCACCCTGTGCCTCCAGCATGTCGGCCCCCACTACGTTGCCTCCTGCGGTCTTGCCTCGAGGCGTTGCGCGAGCTGGAAGCTGTTGGCGCGGGGGCACCCCGCACCCGTCGACTACCTCCGCACCTACGTCCCCGACCTAGGGGACCACCGCACGCTCGACCAGCTCCGCTGGATGATATCCTTTGCCTCCTCATGTTGCTCAAGGTCGTGGCCGCAGGGCCGGGGTACGTCTCGGTGCCGCTCTCTCTCCTACCGTTGGCGCGCCTTCAGGTGCTCGAGCTCCGGGGTTGCGACCTCTCCACATCCGCCGCTGAAGAGGATCGTCTGCCACAACTCCACGGTGTGCTAAAACCTGAACTATCATGTTGTTTGAGAGTTGAATTGTGACCATAGTTACGTACTTCATTTCTAGGTAAGGTTACAACATACTGTGATTCTTCCAGTAGTTCATGATGATGAAGTCTGCGACCGTGATATACTAGCATTATATTTAAATCCCAATGGAGTGGGCAAAGAACCATTGGTGTACCAACATTTAAGCAAGCAAGTTTTACACATTTTCATTTTTAGCACATAGTTTTGAACATATTATTCTAACTACGCAACTTCACAGAGTCTATGCCAATGTAAGTCTTGCAATTCTCTGAACTATTTCTGAATTATGCAGCTACACTCGGTTACAGTGTCTTGCTTCAAATGAGATCTAAAATATTTGCCTTCGTAGCTGCATGGGTGTCAATTTTTGTTATCACTAATCCTTCCAAACTGAAGCTTAGAGAGATTCAAATGTTACATGCTCAAGGTCCAGGAGAGAACTACTCAACTCAATTTCTGTAAGAATCATACCAAAAAATATCCTCGCATTATCACGTATTACACAACTTTTACATTTGCATCAAGTAGCTAAATTGAACACTGAATTAACACACCATAGTTAATAAGATATAGAGCTGATGGGACTTATAACATATAGAGAAATTCAACCCTAGATCCCTTATTTGTTTTGTGAAATTAAATAGGTATTTCTAGTAGTATAAAATAAGGGGATGGGTTATATACACTAATATCGAGTATGGTAAAACACTAAGGGATCCTAAATTAAAAGAAGGACGAAATAGAGAAGCAGTACATAGCATGCTAATGCTATTGTAGAACATGCCCCTTAAAGAATATTTGTGTACCATACAATGGTTCAACCATACGATTAAGTGGTTCATGGGTCTATAAAGCTACCTAGCATATCATGATCTTATGAGCCCTTAGTGAATTTAAATTTGGTTAGTATTTGGTTTCTTCTACCAAATGATAGAAGCTTTCACGTACTTTTGGAGGGAATTGATGTTAATTATTGGCTTGCTGTGATTCTCTTCTACGATTCAGAATTTTAGTCCAGATCATAGGCTTGATATGATTCTCTTTTACGATTCAGAAATTTGATCGAGGAGGCTTTGGCTATGTCCACTGGTTATCATACATCATACTCATCTGATGATTTCATTTTATGGATGTCTAGACTTCACTATCCACGCGACATCGAAGTAAAATGTGGCTGCTGGATTCCGTAGCCGGGTAGTGGTCGCATCCGTTATGTGATGTAATTGAAGTACATTTTTTCCTTAGCATGTTATCCCTCGAGTTTAACCGTCCTCTTAGAGCGCACAATGGAATTACATTAAAGGTTAAGATGACCTCACCTACACAAAATGTTTCTTTTTTTATGTCTATTAATGTATATGTGCCTACTTACCCTAAAAATATTTAGTTAAAATGTTTCCCTACGAAGTTTCTATGCTATATAAGAAAGTTGGCCTGAAATATTTGAGGTCATATTCTGTTTTACAGCTTACTCCTATAGTTGCATAGCTGATTCAGTTGCATTAGTTCAGAACAAGTGCTTGTATCTACAACAAAGATAGCATATTCATCTATATTCGAAACTATAAATAAATGTCCTTAAGAATTATAAACAAGATAGGTGCGCACCGAACCGTCTAAGAGACGCGTCAAGGGCGCGTCCCTACCACTAGTTAGAATGATTGCACCATGCGGTCTGTTAGACCATCAGATACATTGTTGATTATAGGACTAGATGACAAAATCTTTGTTAGACCAAGCCGGGACAGTGCCCCAAATCGAACAGATCACAATTAAGGCTTAACATTAGCACTGAAGGAACAACATACAAATATAATTTTCATTAGCGATACTGCTATCGCAAGGGTTCATGATATTGTTATGATCCCCCGTATGGAAGACAATTGGTAATACGACTCGAAATCTCCTGGTGGGGAACCCATACACACGCAAAAGCTAAGCTAGAAGGAAGCTCGCAACTGAATCTATCTAATATAAGATTATAACATAATAAGAACTAGCAAACCCGACAGAGACTTCATGTTGACGATTTTATAGATGCCTCAAGTTCCTCCGTCCTTGATCTCTACCACCAGTCATCAGCTCCATCCCCAGCATCACCCGGATCGTAGCCATCATCAAACCCCCCGGCAATGTCGTCGTCGTAGTAGTCATCGTCGTCGAAGTGGTCATCACCACTCCCCGCCCCGACATCGTCATCCTGAACGTCCTCCTCCTCGTTGTCCATGGACAACCCCAGGTTCTCCTCCTCCTCGTAGTACTCATTCATTGTCTCGACGGCCTAGACGTACACATAACTTTTATATGGTGTTAAGCCGTGACATTGCTTGGAGAATAATGCATAATGGTGGTGGTCGGTGAGTTTGCCAGGTAATCGATCTTACCGTTTGAAAGGTGCTATGATCTGTGGGGATGAACGGGGACGAACAGTCGTTCTCGTCGTCGTCATAGTACATATTTGTGGAATGAACGGCCTAGAGACGATTGCATAGTGGCGTTAAAGCCGTGACATTAACAATAGAATGCATATATAATGGTGGTCGTGAAGTTCCCCGGCTTACCATCTTGAATGTGCTATGGCCGTCGGGAGTGAGTGGTCGGCAGGCTTCCTCAGACGAAGAGTCGTTCTCCTCCTCCTGGTCGTAGTGCTCGTTGGTGGCAGCCACTGCCTGGCAACGAATGTGTAGCCGCGTTAGGCACTGCTCAGACAAGATGCATAACGGTGGTCGTGATGTTCGCCGGCTTAATTACCGTCTGGAAGGTGCTATGGCCGGTGGTGAAGAATGTCGACGCGCCTCTCTGACCCCGGCCATCCGAACCACCTGCTCCCTTGCCCGAGCCCGCGCCCGCTGTGCCTCCTCCCGAGCGCTTACCTTTCCCGCCGCTGGTGGCCTGGCCCTTCCCGCCGCGGGTGGCCTGGCCCTTGGCGCCGGCGGTGGCCGCCTTGTTCACGCCTAGCTTCTTGTGGTAGGCCTTCCCCATGAGCGGAGCGTGGATGGATCTGCTTCCTTGGGAGTAGGCTTCGATCGCTTGGCTTTCTTGCTCTCGGTGCTGCAATTGCGGGGTGCGAGATTCGCGGTGGTGTGGTTACTTATTATTGCGGGGAGGTCGAGATATTTGCTACTGAGGCGTACCCACGATCGACGGGCCAATAGCTCCTGTGCGACGTCTTTCCTGTGAATTGGATGGAATGGAACGTTGTTCAATGAAATAGCTCTCGTGCGATAGTTTTGAACGAGTCAATAGCTCCTGTGCGACATGGCCCTTAAGCTGAAGTGATATCCTCATTAGCTGTTATGGGTTGGACCCACAACGTATCCACGTAAGCGCGGGACCCACCACTTGTCCAGTAAGCGCGGGACCTACCTCGTCGCGGCTAGAAGCGATTCCGCCCGTTGCCCGTCCGTCCGCCGCCGCCCATTGCTTTTCCTTTTCCCCATTCTTCTTCTTCCTCGTGTCTCCGGCGACCTAGTGCAGATGTCCACCTCCTCGGCCACGCAATCAAACTGGCGTCAGTATGGTCCAGTGATGCTCACAAGGTGCCCTAACTGCCCACGCCCAGAGCCTCTCAAACGGTTGGTGACTAAGACTGATGAGAATGGCAATCTTGGGCGGGAGTTTGTGAAATGCTTGAGCAAACCAATGGCAGGACGGGATGGCAAGGTTAGATCTCGGTTCTAAGCTCGCTCTTTCGCTGTTGTTTGCTTTGATTTCTCCATATTTTGTTTTTTGTCCTCGAATTTGAGATTTAGGGTTCATTTTGTGGTTTGCAGATCCTGAAGAAATGCACACATTTCGAGTGGATTGATGAATATGTTCACAGGATTAAATCTTAGGGCTACATTGATTCTAGCGTGGCCGCAACCTGGGAGCTCAATTTGGACAGGGTGCCGCAGATGGAGAATTGGGGGAGCTCGGACAGAGGGGCGGGCAGAGTTGTGCCGATGGCGAGGTAATTGGAGTCTGAACTGACCGATGAACTGAAGAAGATAAAGAAAAATCAAAGGGAGATGATCGATTTGCAGAAGAAAGCAAATATCATGGCAGTGTTTTTTATTGCTGTGTCATTGCTCTGTTTATGTTTTACTTGCTATTCATCGTCATTAGAGGGGGCATTTAGGTCTGTCCAGTGTAGACGATGTGATCTGTGCGCCATGACAAGTTCATGTTCTTAAATGAATTAGCAGTTTGGAACACAAATTATTCAGTTTTCATGTTGTGTTTCCTCTGTTTTTTGTTCTTCAGTTAACAGAGTACACACCCAAATTCAATTTGCAGTAAAAAAACAAAATTGGGCTGCCGAGTGCGAGACCAAAGAAAGTTCAGTTCGAGTACAAAACAATTATTCGTGGGCTGGCGAATAGATGTTGGGCCCAAAATAAAAACGACGGATTATAACCAGGCCTAAAGGTGTAATTTACAAAAGGTACTACTGATTACAATAGGAATAACCAGGCCCAAAATTATTTGACTGGTCATGTATGATTTTCAATAGGAAATAAAAACGACGGAATATATACAACAATCCAAGTTCATTTATCTTAACATCTAATCTGCTTTGTATTATTTACAAACGGGCCCATTTACAAACATGGCCTAAGCGGCCTGCAAGATACAACTGTAAAATGTACAGAGCAAGTACTACACGGGGAACTACACTTGAGGAACGTCTGTGATGCGTGGAACAGTGGCTGGAACAGGTTCTGCTGCTTCTTTTCTGGCCCTTACTGCTCGCTGTGCCCGTTATTTTCTGCAGAATCGCCTGTTCTAGCTGGAACGGGACCGGCTGGAACAGGTTCTGGCTGCCAAACCGGAGCCCCTTGTCGCTGCGGCTGCGCTCCATTGTCCCCCCCCTCCATTGCTGCCTTGCTGCTCCGGGCCCTGCTGCTCCTGGGTCAATCAAACGATAGATTAGTTCCTAGTGAATGGTGACAAGATAAACACAGAACCATGAATGGTGAGAAGAAAGGATGAGCCCGCCCCAATACCTGGTGCACTGCGTCACGGTCACTGATAAATATATAAACTTACAGTATAGCCCCAAATAAACACATAGATGTGCACGACATAGATAAGATATAAACGGGCACGATATAAACACGGGCATCACATAAACGTACGTAGGGCACAATAGTACGGGCGATTACAATAAACTTACAGATAACATAGTGTTCAACATTACAGATGCGATAGAAAGATTAAACTAAGATAAACCCGGCATGGAGGGGCGACGGGCGCGCGTCTTCACTCCTCGTCGTCGGCCGGCGGGAGGTTGTAGGGGAGGGTGTGCATGGCGTGCTCGTTGGGCCAGATGCTGTCGAGGTCGGTGAAGATGTTGTAGGTGGTGAAGCAGATGAACTCGCACCCGCCAAACCACACACGGCCGAGGAGGTGATAGGCGTCGTAGGGGTTGCGGAAGCGCACGATCATGCCCGTTCCTCCCATGCGAGACTCGTCGATGGTGAACATCTGCGGAATTCCCACAGGGAGGTGGCGATAGAGGGCGCGAAGGAAGAGCCCCGCGAACTCCCGTCCACCCCGCCAGCGCGACATGGCCCAGACCCGGAGCTCGTTCTCCACGATGACCCCAGCGGGGTACATCCTTTCCGGCCTGGTGCCGGGCGCTCGGAACGTCGGGCCGTGGAACTCCATGCCGGGGCTTGCGGTTGCTTGGATGTGAGGAGGGCAAGGAGGAAGATGAAGATGTGCACGGTGCAGGGGCAGAGGTGTTGGGGAACGTCGCATGGGAAACAAAAATTTTCCTACGCGCACGAAGACCTATCATGGTGATGTCCATCTACGAGAGGGGATGAGTGATCTACGTACCCTTGTAGATCGTACAGCAGAAGCGTTAGTGAACGCGGTTGATGTAGTGGAACGTCCTCACGTCCCTCGATCCGCCCCGCGAACAATCCCGCGATCAGTCCCACGATCTAGTACCGAACGGACGGCACCTCCGCGTTCAGCACACGTACAGCTCGACGATGATCTCGGCCTTCTTGATCCAGCAAGAGAGACGGAGAGGTAGAAGAGTTCTCCGGCAGCGTGACGGCGCTCCGGAGGTTGGTTATGACCTTGTCTCAGCAGGGCTCCGCCCGAGCTCCGCAGAAACGCGATCTAGAGGAAAAACCGTGGAGGTATGTGGTCGGGCTGCCATGGAAAAGTCGTCTCAAATCAGCCCTAAAACCTCCGTATATATAGGTGGGAGGGAGGGGAGGAGGCAGCCTCAAAACCCAAAGGTTTGGCCGAAATTGGAGGTGGAGGAGTCCTACTCCAATCCTACTTGGAGTAGGATTCCACCTTCCCACTTGGAAACTCTTTCCACCTTGTGTTTTTTCCTTCTCAAACCTTATGGGCCTTAGTGGGAACTTATTCCAGCCCACTAGGGGCTGGTTTATCTCTTCCCATAGCCCATGAGACCCCTTGGGGCGTGACACCCCTCCCGATGGTCCCCGGCACCCCTCCCGGCACTCCCGGTACACTACCGATGAGCCCGAAACTTTTCCGGTAATGCCCGGAAACTTTCCGGTAACCAAATGAGGTCATCCTATATATCAATCTTCGTCTCCGGACCATTCCGGAAACCCTCGTGACGTCCGTGATCCCATCCGGGACTCCGAACAACATTCGGTAACCAACCATATAACTCAAATACGCATAAAACATCGTCGAACCTTAAGTGTGCAGACCCTGCGGGTTCGAGAACTATGTAGACATGACCCGAGTGACTCCTCGGTCAATATCCAATAGCGGGACCTGGATGCCCATATTGGATCCTACATATTCTACGAAGATCTTATCGTTTGAACCTCAGTGCCAAGGATTCATATAATCCCGTATGTCATTCCCTTTGTCCTTCGGTATGTTACTTGCCCGAGATTCGATCGTCAGTATCCGCATACCTATTTCAATCTCGTTTACTGGCAAGTCTCTTTACTCGTTCCGTAATACAAGATCCCGCAACTTACACTAAGTCACATTGCTTGCAAGGCTTGTGTGTGATGTTGTATTACCGAGTGGGCCCCGAGATACCTCTCCGTCACACGGAGTGACAAATCCCAGTCTCGATCCATACTAACTCAACTAACACCTTAGGAGATACCTGTAGAGCATCTTTATAGTCACCCAGTTACGTTGCGACGTTTGATACACACAAAGCATTCCTCCGGTGTCAGTGAGTTATATGATCTCATGGTCATAGGAACAAATACTTGACACGCAGAAAACAGTAGCAACAAAATGACACGATCAACATGCTACGTCTATTAGTTTGGGTCTAGTCCATCACATGATTCTCCTAATGATGTGATCCCGTTATCAAGTGACAACACTTGCCTATGGCCAGGAAACCTTGACCATCTTTTGATCAACGAGCTAGTCAACTAGAGGCTTACTAAGGACAGTGTTTTGTCTATGTATCCACACAAGTATTGTGTTTCCAATCAATACAATTATAGCATGGATAATAAACGATTATCATGAACTAAGAAATATAATAATAACTAATTTATTATTGCCTCTAGGGCATATTTCCAACAGTCTCCCACTTGCACTAGAGTCAATAATCTAGTTCACATCACCATGTGATTCCAACGAATCCAACACCCATATAGTTATGGGGTCTGATCACATCTTGCTCGTGAGAGAGGTTTTAGTCAACGGTTCTGAAACTTTCAGATCCGTGCGTTCTTTACAAATCTTTATGTCATCTTATAGATGCTGCTACTACGTGCTATTCGGAAATGCTCCAAATATCTACTCTACTATACGAATCCGTTTCACTACTCATAGTTATTCGGATTAGTGTCAAAGCTTGCATTGACGTAACCCTTTACGACAAACTCTTTAACCACCTCCATAATCGAGAAAAATTCCTTAGCCCATTAGTTACTAAGGATAAATTTCGACCGCTGCTAGTGATTCAATCATGGATCACTCTCTGTACCTCTCAACATACTTTGAGTCAAGGCACACATCGGGTGCGGTACAGAGCATGGCATACTTTAGATTCTACGGCTAAGGCATAGAAGACGACCTTCGTCTATTCTCTTTATTCTGCCGTGGTCGGGTTTTGAGTCTTACGCAAATTCACACCTTACAACGCAACCAAGAACTCCTTCTTTGCTGATCTATTTTGAACTCCTTCAAAACTTGTCAAGGAATGCTTCTTGTTGAAACTTCCATTAAGCGCTTTCGATCTATCTCCATAGATATTTGATGCTCAACGTTCAAGTAGCTCAATCCAGGTATTCCTTTGAAAATTCCTTTCAAACAACCTTGTATGCTTTACAGAAATTCTACATTACTTCTGATCCACAATATGTCAACCACATATACTTATCAGAAATTCTATAGTGCTCCCACTCACTTCTTTGGAAATACAAGTTTCTCATAAACCTTGTACAAACCCAAAATCTTTGATCATCTCATCAAAGTGTATATTCCAACTCCGAGATGCTTGCACCAGTCCATTGAAGGATCACTGGAGCTTGCATACTTGCTAGTATCTTTAGGATCGACAAAACCTTCTGGTTGTATCACATACAATGTTTTCTCAAGGAAACCGTCGAGAAAACAATGTTTTGACATCCTACGTGCAATATTTCATAAATAATGCATCAACAACTAACATAATTATAACAGACCTTTAGCATCACTACGAGTGAGAAAGTCTCATCATAGTCAACTGTTTGATCTTGTCGAAAACATCTTTGCGACAAGTCGAGCTTTTTCTTAATAGTGACTTATCACCATCATCGTCTGTCTTCTTTTAAAGATCCATCTTTACTCAATAGTCTTATGACCATCAAGTAGTTCTTTCAAAGTCTACACTTTGTTTTCATACATGGATCCTCTCTCGGATTTCTTGGCTTCCAGCCATTTGTCAGAATCTGCTCCCACCATCGCTTTCTCCATAACTCGTAGGTTCACTGTTGCTCAACAACATGACCTCCAAGACAGGGTTACCGTACTACTCTGCAGTAGTACGCGACCTTGTCGACCTACGAGGTTTGTAGTAACTTGATTCGAAGCTCAATGATCATCATCATCAGCTTCCACTTCAATTGGTGTAGGCGCCACATGAACAACTTCCTGCGCCGTGCTACACACTGGTTGAAGTGATGGTTCAATAACCTCATCAAGTTCTACTACCCTCCCACTCAATTCTTTCGAGAGAAACCTTTCCTCGAGAAAGGATCCGTTTCTTGAAACAAACACTTTGCTTTCGGATCCGAGATATGAGATGTACCCAACTGTTTTGGATATCCTATGAAGATGCATTTATCCGCTTTGGGTTCGAGCTTATCAGACTGAAACTTTTTCACATAAGTGTCGAAGCCCCGAACTTTCAAGAAACGACAGTTTAGATTTCTCTAAACCTCAGTCTATACTGTGTCATCTCAACAGAAATACGCGGTGCCCTATTTAAAGTGAGTGCGGTTGTCTCTAATGCATAACCCATAAACGATAGTGGTAATTCGATAAGAGACATCATAGTATGCACCATACCAAATAGTGCGTGGCTATGACGTTCAGACACATCATCACACTATGATGTTCCAGGTGGCATGAACTGCGAAACAATTTCCACATTGTCTTAACTGCGTACCAAAACTCGTAACTCAGATATTCATTTCCATGATCATATCGTAGACAGTTTATCCTCTTGTTACGATGAACTTCACTCTGAAACGGAATTGAACTTTTCAACATTTCAGACTTGTGATTCATTAAGTAAATTCTCCTGTATCTACTCAAATCGTCAGTGAAGTAAGAACATAATGATATCCACTACGTGCCTCAGCACCCATTGGACTGCATACATCAAAATGTATCACTTCCAACAAGTTACTATCTTATTTCATCTCAATGAAAACAAGGCCTTGCTCATGTGGTATGATTTGCATGTCACTAGTGATTCGAAATCAGGTGAGTACAAAGATCCATCAGCATGGAGCCTCTTCATGCAATTTATACTAACATGACTCAAGCGGCAGTGCCACAAGTAAGTGGTACTATCATCATTAACTCGTATCTTTTGGCACCAATATCATGAACATGTGTAACACTACGATCGAGATTTAATAAACCATTGAAGGTGAATATTCAAGAAAATAGAGTAACCATTATTCTCCTTAAATGAATAATCGTATTGCAATAAACACGATCCAATCATGTTCATGCTTAACGCAAGCACCAAATAACAATTATTTAGGTTTAACACCAATCCCGATGGTAGAGGGAGCGTGCGACGTTTGATCATATCAACCTTGGAAACACTTCCAACACGTATCGTCACCTCGCCTTTAGCTAGTCTCCGTTTATGTCGTAGCTTTCATTTCGTGTTACTAATCACTTAGCAACCGAACCGGTATCCAATACCCTCATGCTACTAGGAGTACTAGTAAAGTACACATCAACATCATGTATATCAAATACACTTCTTTTGACTTTTGCCAGCCTTCTTATCTACCAAGTATCTAGAGTTGCTCCGCCTCAGTGACTGTTCCCCTCATTACAGAAGCACTTAGTCTCAGGTTCGGGTTTAATCTTGGATCTCTTCATTAGTGCAGCAACTGTTTTGCCGTTTCACGAAGTATCCCTTCTAGCCCTTGCCTTTCTTGAAACTTAGTGGTTTTACAAACCATCAACTATTGACGCTCCTTCTTGATTTCTACTTTCGCAGTGTCAAACATCGCGGATCGCTCAAGGATCATTGTATCTATCCTTGATATGTTATAGTTCATCACGAAGCTCTCACAGCTTGGTGGCAGTGACTTTGGAGAACCATCACTATCTCATCTGGAAGATTAACTCCCACTTGATTCAAGTGATTGTCGTACTCAGACAATCTGAGCACACGCTCAACGATTGAGCTTTTCTCCTTTACTTTGTGGACAAAGAATCTTGTTGGAGGTCTCGTACCTCTTAACAAGGGCACAAGCATGAAATCACAATTTCATCTCTTTAGAACATCACTTATGTTCCGTGACGTTTTACAACGTTTTCGGCGCCTTGCTTCTAAGCCATTAAGTATTTTGCACTGAACTATCGTGTAGTCATCAGCAACGTGTATGTCAGATGTTCATAGCATCCACAGACGACGCTCGAGGTGCAGCACACCGAGTGGTGCATTAAGGACATAAGCCTTCTGCGTAGCAACGAGGACAATCCTCGGTTTTACAGACTCAGTCTGCAAAGTTTGCTACTATCAATTTTCAACTAAATTTTCTCTAGGAACATATAAAAACAGTAGAGCTATAGCGCAAGCTACATCGTAATTTGC
This sequence comes from Hordeum vulgare subsp. vulgare, assembly GCF_904849725.1. Classification (NCBI taxonomy): domain Eukaryota; kingdom Viridiplantae; phylum Streptophyta; class Magnoliopsida; order Poales; family Poaceae; genus Hordeum; species Hordeum vulgare. The sequence goes on from NC_058518.1 coordinate 499,215,882, forward strand.
AAAGACCATTAGACTATGTTCATGACAATTAGTTCAATTAATCATATTACTTCAGAACTCCCACTCAAAAAGTACATCTCTCTAGTCATTTGAGTGGTACATGATCCAAATCCACTATCTCAAGTCCGATCATCACGTGAGTCGAGAATAGTTTCAGTGGTAAGCATCTCTATGCTAATCATATCAACTATACGATTCATGCTCGAGCTTTCGGTCTCATGTGTTCCGAGGCCATGTCTGCACATGCTAGGCTCGTCAAGCTTAACCCGAGTGTTCTGCGTGTGCAACTGTTTTGCACCCGTTGTATGTGAACGTTGAGTCTATCACACCCGATCATCACGTGGTGTCTCGAAACGACGAACTGTCGCAACGGTGCACAGTCGGGGAGAACACAATTTCGTCTTGAAATTTTAGTGAGAGATCACCTCATAATGCTACCGTCGTTCTAAGCAAAATAAGGTGCATAAAAGGATTAACATCACATGCAATTCATAAGTGACATGATATGGCCATCATCATGTGCTTCTTGATCTCCATCACCAAAGCACCGGCACAATCTTCTTGTCACCGGCGTCACACCATGATCTCCATCATCATGATCTCCATCAACGTGTCGCCATCGGGGTTGTCGTGCTACTCATGCTATTACTACTAAAGCAAAAATAGTAAACGCATCTGCAAGCACAAAGTTAGTATAAAGACAACCCTATGGCTCCCGCCGGTTGCCGTACCATCGACGTGCAAGTCGATATTATCTATTACAACATGATCATCTCATACATACAATATATCACATCACATCGTTGGCCATATCACATCACAAGCATACCCTGCAAAAACAAGTTAGACGTCCTCTAATTTTGTTGTTGCATGTTTTACGTGGTGACCATGGGTATCTAGTAGGATCGCATCTTACTTACGCAAACACCACAACGGAGATATATGAGTTGCTATTTAACCTCATCCAAGGACCTCCTCGGTAAAATCCGATTCAACTAAAGTTGGAGAAACTGACACCCGCCAGTCATCTTTGAGCAACGGAGTTACTCGTAGCGATGAAACCAGTCTCTCGTAAGCGTACGAGTAATGTCGGTCCGAGCCGCTTCGATCCAACAATACCGCGGAATCAAGAAAAGACTAAGGAGGGCAGCAAAAGCACATCACCGCCCACAAAAACTTTTGTGTTCTACTCGAGAAGACATCTACGCATGAACCTAGCTCATGATGCCACTGTTGGGGAACGTCGCATGGGAAACAAAAATTTTCCTACGCGCACGAAGACCATCATGGTGATGTCCATCTACGAGAGGGGATGAGTGATCTACGTACCCTTGTAGATCGTACAGCAGAAGCGTTAGTGAACGCGGTTGATGTAGTGGAACGTCCTCACGTCCCTCGATCCGCCCCGCGAACAATCCCGCGATCAGTCCCACGATCTAGTACCGAACGGACGGCACCTCCGCGTTCAGCACACGTACAGCTCGACGATGATCTCGGCCTTCTTGATCCAGCAAGAGAGACGGAGAGGTAGAAGAGTTCTCCGGCAGCGTGACGGCGCTCCGGAGGTTGGTTATGACCTTGTCTCAGCAGGGCTCCGCCCGAGCTCCGCAGAAACGCGATCTAGAGGAAAAACCGTGGAGGTATGTGGTCGGGCTGCCATGGAAAAGTCGTCTCAAATCAGCCCTAAAACCTCCGTATATATAGGTGGGAGGGAGGGGAGGAGGCAGCCTCAAAACCCAAAGGTTTGGCCGAAATTGGAGGTGGAGGAGTCCTACTCCAATCCTACTTGGAGTAGGATTCCACCTTCCCACTTGGAAACTCTTTCCACCTTGTGTTTTTTCCTTCTCAAACCTTATGGGCCTTAGTGGGAACTTATTCCAGCCCACTAGGGGCTGGTTTATCTCTTCCCATAGCCCATGAGACCCCTTGGGGCGTGACACCCCTCCCGATGGTCCCCGGCACCCCTCCCGGCACTCCCGGTACACTACCGATGAGCCCGAAACTTTTCCGGTAATGCCCGGAAACTTTCCGGTAACCAAATGAGGTCATCCTATATATCAATCTTCGTCTCCGGACCATTCCGGAAACCCTCGTGACGTCCGTGATCCCATCCGGGACTCCGAACAACATTCGGTAACCAACCATATAACTCAAATACGCATAAAACATCGTCGAACCTTAAGTGTGCAGACCCTGCGGGTTCGAGAACTATGTAGACATGACCCGAGTGACTCCTCGGTCAATATCCAATAGCGGGACCTGGATGCCCATATTGGATCCTACATATTCTACGAAGATCTTATCGTTTGAACCTCAGTGCCAAGGATTCATATAATCCCGTATGTCATTCCCTTTGTCCTTCGGTATGTTACTTGCCCGAGATTCGATCGTCAGTATCCGCATACCTATTTCAATCTCGTTTACTGGCAAGTCTCTTTACTCGTTCCGTAATACAAGATCCCGCAACTTACACTAAGTCACATTGCTTGCAAGGCTTGTGTGTGATGTTGTATTACCGAGTGGGCCCCGAGATACCTCTCCGTCACACGGAGTGACAAATCCCAGTCTCGATCCATACTAACTCAACTAACACCTTCGGAGATACCTGTAGAGCATCTTTATAGTCACCCAGTTACGTTGCACCGATTCATTTCCAAGCGTCGGATCTTCACCGAACTAACTAGATCCAACGGACAGGCCCTCACCTGGGACCTCGATCCAAACCCCCGCTCGCCAGCCAATCAGCACACGCGGATCACTGGGTCAGCAACGATCGACGGCTATAAACATGGCGGGGTTTCGGATGGGGTTTCCGGGGTTACGGGGTTTAGGGTTGCAGTGAGCTAGGGCTGAGCACAAAAAATTCAAAAAAAATCAAAAAAATTTGAAACTTTCTCCCACTGTCTACTGATGCAACTACGTTGCTATAAAAAAAATGATTCATGTTATATCCATGTTTAAATGAAAAAGATTCACACAATTCATGTTATTGATGGAATGATCTAGGGTAGAGCATAAGTAATTCAAAAAAAATTCAAAAAATACAAAACCAGCGCACATTGTGTACTTATTCAACTGAGTTGCTATAAAAAATGGAAACTTGTTATATGCAAAGTTTAAAACCAAAATTCACACGTTCACGATATCGACGAAATGAGTTAGGGTTGAACATAATTAATTCAAAAAAATCAAAAAAATATAAAACCAGCACACATTGTCATTTTACATCACATACTTAGCAAACAAAAATATAAACTTTGATTTTGAGTCGGTCAACGTTTTTGTGAAAAAGTTGACTGTTTTTCAAATGAGCACAAATAATTCAAAAAAAATCAAAAAAAAATCAAAACTTGTGCCCATAGTCCTATTATGTTGCATAGCAATCAAAAAAAAATATAAACATGGTATATATACAATTGCAGTAAAATGCCTTTAAGAAGATGGGATTTTGTTACAATGTACAATGTACTATGGAGGGGTTTAGGATGGGGTTTTCGGGGTTTTGGGTTGCAGTGGGCTAGGGTTGAGTACAAAAAATTCAAAAAAAATCAAAAAAATATGAAACTTTCTACCACCGTCTACTGATGCAACTACGTTGCTATAAAAAAATTGATTCATGTTATATCCATGTTTAAATGAAAAAGATTCACACAATTCATGTTATTGATGGAATGATCTAAGGTAGAGCATAAGTAATTCAAAAAAAATCAAAAAAATATAAAACCAGCACACATTGTCATTTTACATCACATACTTAGCAAACAAAAATATAATCTTTGATTTTGAGTCGGTCAACGTTTTCGTGAAAAAGTTGACTGTTTTTCAAATGAGCACAAATAATTCAAAAAAAATCAAAAAAATTCAAAACTTGTGCCCATAGTCCTATTATGTTGCATAGCAACCTAATATATATATGAACATGGTTTATATACATTTGCAGGAAAATGCCTTTAAGAAGATGACGTTTACCCTACCTTATGAGGTCGTTTGTCACACATTTTTCATGACCATGGCTCTAACTTAACAAAAGAGCTCAGAATGATGACATAACAACCATATTTGAGTTGTTGTGGTAGCATTGAAACATCATACCCGAGTCAAAAGTTCAACTTACTCCAAATTTGAATTTAAACCGAAATTTTTATTTTTCATCAAATTTCAAATTCAGTTTGAAAACAATAATAATCAAACAAGTTTGATGCAAACATGTGGGTACATAGTGCCCAACAAATTTTATTACATGCCATAAATTTCAAATGATCAACAGTTCTATCTCTTCCGACCACGCCGTGTACCCTTCTTCGCCTTGGCATTTCTTGTTTTTGGTTGTACTGCACACACAAGTTCACTTATCATCTTGGTTTTCTTCGCTGGACTCGATGCTATCGCCTCATGAAACTCGATATCAGCTTCGGTTTCGACAATTTCGACAGTGTGCACAGCTTGAGTTTCAGTTTCGACAGTGTGCACAACTTCAGTTTCGACAGTGTGCACAGCTTCAGTTTCAGTTTCGACAGTGTGCACAACTTCAGTTTCGACAGTGTGCGCAGCTTCAGTTTCGACACTTGCAGCACCAAACTGTTCCATCCACTGACTTGTTTGCCTTCTGCTGCCACTCACTCTTGCTCTTTTTGTTGGCCAACACTGTTCGACAACAATAGGCTGACTTGGAAGCTTCCTCCTGAAAACAACAAAGCATGTCACATATTTATAATTTAATCAAAATCAGAATATGAACAAACACAGATAAACAAGCACATACTTTCTCGGATTAGGAGGAGAGAAAATGCATAGTCTGGATCCCTCTCTGTGCCCAAGTATTTGGCACCTTTTGCATCTGTTTTTGTTACCCTTTTGAGCCCCTTTTGGCTTTGCATCTGTCTTCTCCTTCTTGCCCTTCTTACTACTCCCACCTTTTTTAAACCATGCTTTGAATCTACTCTGTTTAGGTCTGCCTGCCTTTCTTTTTGTTAGAGGAGGACATATGGAATATTCAAGCGGCACTTCTGGCCACTGTTCCTGATCTGTAAGAGGTGGAATTGGAGTTGCATATGCAGCTCTGAATTTTGCAACCGGATAATACTCATGCAGATATGGATGCATATTTATCTTTGGTTGGCCGGCTAAGAATAGAATGGCATGATCACATGGTTTACCAGTGGCCTGCCATTCGAGGCAACTGCAATCATGCAATTCAGTGTTAACAACATGCCTCCTTCCAGTCTTGTTATCTCTAACTTCAGCACCCCACAGTGATGATTTTTCAACAGACAAATGTGTAAGACCTCTGCTTCTGTTGACCACCTGTTGCACCACTGCTGGAAGTTTATCACCTTGCAGACAATCAGCAATCTTTTTTCTCAATTCCCACAGCCGCATGAGCATGATCCTGATTTGATCAACCATGTCATGCACAGGCAAATCTTTTAGCTGCTTCACCTTGTTGTTGAAACTTTCTGCCAAATTGTTGTTGATATGGTCACACTTGATGGCAGTGTTGAATCCTGACCTGTACCATAATAAAGAATGGTAGGTGTTCAACCATGTACCAAACTCCTCACATGTTGCCATTACCTTACTAAGATGATATGAATGTGTCTGTTTAGTGTAAGATCTTTCTGCTGGCCACATTCTCCCAAATTCATCTCCTCTGATTTTTTTGATCAAATTCATCCACAAATGGCCGAAGCACTCCCTTTGCTCAGCATGTGGGAACACATTTTTAACTGCATTTTCTAGACATTTGCATGCATCTATGTGTATTGCCAAAGGTGACACTGGCCCTAAGCATCTTTTCAACTGCATCATGAACCATGTCCATGAAGCCTCTGTCTCTGACTGAAACAAGCCAATAGCAACTGGAAACATCCAGTTATGTCCATCTAGAGCATTACATGCTGCCAACTGACCATTCCACTTGCCTGTCAAAAATGATGAGTCTATGCTCAAATATGGACGACATCCTGCTTTGAAGCCATCGATGCAAGGCTTTAAAGCCATAAAAATTTTGGAGAAATAAACCTTGCCATCCTCTGATACCTCAGTATCTATCTCGACAACACTGCCAGGTGACCTTTTCTCCACCTCTGCTTTGAAATTGAAAAGCAGCCTAAATGTGTTTGCCCAATCACCATACAAATTCTTCATTGCCCTTTGTTTAGCCTTCCACACTGTGGTATAATGCAGTTTAATGGGGTACAACTTTTCCAAGTCTACCTGGAGTCTTTTTGCAGTAGTGTTGGGTGTTTTGGCCAAAATTGGAGTTATCTTTTCTGCAACCCAAATCTGTGATGTCATGCTTGATTTTTTCTGTGAACTTGTGAGACAAGTATGTTTATTAGGGATTTGGTTAACCCTGACAGTACTTCCATCAGGCTGCAGTCTAGCAGATATGTACCACTTGCAAGCCCTCCTACCACTACCATCAAAACCTGTGCACTTAGCATAAAACTTCTTTCTATCAGTCCAAACTGTCTTGGCATCAAACTGATGTCTGACTGCATAAGTCTTGAAAGACAACCTGAACTCATCCATGTTTGGCCACAACTTCCCCACTCGAATGACAGGGTTTTCCTTGTCATACACATGCACTAGCTCTTCATCATGTGCATCATCTGCAGCATCTTCCATCAACTGTTCATCTACATCACTCAATTCTCTGTCATCATTATCACTTGTATTAGCTTCATCCCTCTCCTCCTCATCTCTGTCATCCACTGGAATGCCAAATAGTTTGGCCATCTCAGTATCAGCAATTGGTGCAATGACCAAATCAGTAGGCTCCTCCAACTCAACTGCATTCCAATCAACAACATTAACATTTCCCTCTTCTGCATGTGCATTAGCTCCATCGGCTATTACTGTTAGATCCGTCATAATGGGAACGATATGCCTCTGCGAAGCCCAATCATCATCTGCCTTCTGCATAGCCAAGTGTGACGGCACATAACCTACCTTCGAGTCAATATTCAGATCAACGAGCTCAGCAAAAAATTCAGCCCTGAGGCTTGCCCAGCCCTCTTGCCTATCGATTTCAACAACAATATCTTCACCATCTTCAATTCTGACAAACTCTCCTTTGAAATCATCATACCGCAATAGTGAAACCTCTTGCTCTGGACCCCAAAGCACAGTTTCCCCAATTTTCTCCACCAATTTCCTCATTGCCTTCTCTTCCATCGACTGTATCTCAATGGGATCAATTTCTGCACAATCAACCTCCCATTTCACAATTGTGTCTCTCTGGATGTTCTCAATGCTACCATCAACTAATTTTGCCATCGATGGAAAGAAATTGATTGCAAATTCAAATGTTTCAGGAGCAGCATTCCCTGCCCCTCTGTTATAGGCGGGCGGGCAGCGTCAGACAGAGCAAAGATTGCCTTCAATCGCACTCACAAAATGGGCGGGAAGGGAGGCGCATTACCTGTTCGAAGCTGAATCTGGCGGCTCCTTCTCGACCTGACCACGGGCTCCTCTCATCACGCCGCCCCCTCTCACCTTCTATCGATTTCACCAAGCAAAACAGAGAGCTCAGATCTACAAGGCGGAGGGGATTGGTACTAGAGTTCACTCACCACCATGGCCGCCGCCGCCGCCGAAAGGGGGCTACGCCGAGAAAGAGGGCTCCTCCGCCGTAGCCGCCGCCGGAGCTGAAGATGTCGGGCAGTCTCGGACAGCTCTAGTCGGGCAGTTTCACGAGATGCGGTGCTAATTAATTTGGGCCCAAATTAGGTAAGACATGACTTAACGCAAATTGGACTAGTTGACTAAGGTTTTATCGCATGTGTGGCCGTGAGCTATTTTCTTCCTGCAAACCGTCGCACGAGAGCTATTTCATCGAAGAACGTCCCATTCCATCCAATTCGCAGGAAAGACGTCGCACGGGAGCTACTGGCCCCACGATCGACATGTCCACGCTGCTGAGGATATTTTCAATCTTCTCCCTTGTTACGTACGTGCGTCCGTGCGTACGTGTGTGCTCTCATCGATCGAGGGACACGCTCACACGCGTAGCCCGGGCCCGGCTGCAGTTAACAATTACACTCTCCAAGAGCAAATCACAGGCCGAGCATTGGGCGTGTCCACGTAGAATTTTACTGTGCCTGCTTTACTGTGCGGAAGGAGGAGAAAACAAAACGTCCGCAGCCCCTCGCACCCAAGCGTCCTTCTTCTTCTTTCTTCCTCCAGCTAGGGTTGCCTCCGCCTCCTCCCATTCCAATCCTTCGCCATAGAAGGACCACAGAGGAGCAGAGCGGTTGACAGTAGATCGACGCATCACGGAAGCGGACACGGCCACACGGAGGCCGTCACGGGCAGACCAGAGCAAATACGAGGCGGCGGCCGGGCGCGATCTGGAGAACCAGTGGCGTTCCCTATCAAAATCTCGTAGAGCCGACGCGTCCACTTCTCTCCTCCTCATCTCCTTGCGCACAGGTATCTTATCGTTTACCCTCCTCCGCCGTTGCAACTCCATGTGTGTGCTCATTGATGATCCATGCGTATTCCATCAATCCAATCCTTCCGTCTGCAGGGGTGCTTTCGGGTTTCAGTAGAGACGATGAGAGGATTTGTGATGCGCACATTGCCACCCCTCTCTTTCTCTCGACCTCGATCTCGATTGATATGTTTTTTTAAACAATCAATTTAGTTGTACTGAGCGAAAAAGAAGAATGTTCAGGTTCCCCTTTGTATCCCGTGCACGTGTGCTGTAGTTCTTGCAAGAAAATTGTTCAGAATTCCTTGGCAATCTATCAGTTTAGCTTCAGGCAGCCCTTTGTATCATTCATACTTGTACTAGATTAGGATAATGCTTTCCGGAGGCACGTGTGCAGGTGTGCTGTAGTTGTAGCAAGTTGGACAAGCTACACCCCTAATGCCGGGTGTGTGTGGCTGAGGAAGGCTATTTCCAACGAGCTTCAGGATACATGCACACGGATGTATTTTTAGAATATCCATATTTAATAAGTACTCTAATTGACTTTTTGGGTTATCAATATGCAGAGTATAATTGTCTAACATATAGCCCGGATCATGTGCTAGCGACCAATGGAGCTAAGCAATGCATTAGACAAGTTGCTCTTGATGTTTTCTCACGTGGTGATGAGGTAAAGTTATCATCTTTGTATATCACAATTGTTTATGATAAATACTTTTCATACTATCTTCGATAATACCATGAAAATAGCAGCACCAAGTGGTTATCATTAGTCCTTTTGTTGTTCATGGTCCTTAAAACTTAGCAGACTGCTTCATTTTCTTTTAAACTGCAAATATTGTTTTGGTCTTCCATGCTTTGTCATTATTGTGTCTCCTTATTTTTCTTACGACCCTATCTCTCACCCAGACATTTAGATGAAATGCCCTTACTAATGTAATATTATATTATGTATGGACGAAGTCAGCATCACTAAATGTGCACTCTTGTAATTTTTGTTTTTCACACTTTTGGGATGCGTCTATCTTCAGATGCAGGGGCAAGGGGAAGTTTCACTTCTATTACTTCCAGTTTAGAAAATACCTTCTCAAGTTACAAGCCTAACAAATTGCTTGCCAGCGACGGCTTTGCAAAGTTTGAGATCGCCGAGGCCACCAGGGTGTGACAGCCCGATGCCGACGTTCCAGAAGCTTCCCCTTTTCTTTCCGTTTTCGTCGTGTGGGTATTTTCAGTTGCCGCATCATCATCGCATCATGCGCATCATCTGCATTGCATCGGCGTCTCCGTTGCCGTCCGTTTTTCAAAACTTGCATCCGCTAGTAGTTGCCGGTCCTCGTCGTTGTTCGTTCTGAGTCCGACTGCACCCGCACGCGCCCGCGGCACCGTCGAAACCCTGCTTTAAAAGCGCGTTTAAAACTTTCTCTGATCGAGGTGAAACTTGGCACGCGGTCGCGATTAGATGTAGCTAGGCCGCCTATCGAATTTTGTCGCGATCGGAGACCGTCTGGTACCCGAACGGTTGCCCGTAGCGGCACCGTATTCGGTCTATCGTCGGACGCGTGTCGGTGTTTTAAAATTCGTGTCGCGCCGCCCGTTCTCCCACTCGTCTCCCGATATCCCCTCTACACGGCCACGTACCCATACCCGCGTTCGGAATCGTCCGAATCCGACCCCGCGGTTGGATCCGGAACGCGATTCCGGTTAACCGAGCCCCCCCCCCCCCCGCTTGTCTATATATAGACCCCATGCCTTAATTAGAGAACCATTCCCTCCTCTACCTCGAAATCCGTGCAAACCTAACCCTAACCCACTCCCTCTCCCCGCAGCCTCTCTCTCCCCCAGCCGCCGTGGGCCTGCCGAGCCCAGATCGCGCCCGGGCAGGCCCATCCGCCGCCATCGCCTTGCCCGAGGAGCCGAGCTCCTGCCCCGATCCGGCGCGCCGCCGCCAACCGTCGCCTCCAGGCCCATTCGCCGCCGCCTGTTCTCCCCCGCCGGCTCACCTCCGCCTGCCGCCAGCACCGAGCCGCCGGCGCCCTGGATCCCGTCGCGGAGCAGCAGTTGCAGCGAGCCGTAGCGCCATGTCCGCATCGCCGGCCGTCCCGGAGCCTCCCGCGTCAGATCCGGCCGGTCATCCCCGGATCCAGCCGTCCTCGCTCCGTCCCGGTCCTCCCCTGTTGTGCCTCGCCGGAGGTCGCCGGGTTCGCCGTCTCCCGGCCGCCGCCACTCCTCCTGCGCGAGGAGGACGACGCCAGCGAGCGCCTGCGTGTCCCTCGCCCCGTGGGCCGGCCTGGCCAGGCGGCCCACCAGCGCAGCGCCTGGGCCCTGATCACCTTGGTCTGTCTCTGCCTCCTCGCGGCCCAGCAGCCGCCTCCCCTCTCCTGCGGCTCAGGTACCCGCCGGCCGAGCTCTTCCTCCCCACCGAGCAGGCCGAGAGGCCCCAAGGTGAGGCTATCCCCCGCCCATGCGCTGTTTTGCTATGTTACGCCCTTGGTTTCGGCCCGTTAGCTAATTAGGATTTTTTCGGAATTTAATAAAATTCCAGAAAAAGACTAGATTTTCAAACGCTTGTATCTTTTAATCCGTATGTCGGATCGCGATGATTTTTATATGCTTTTCGTGTAGTTTCTCGAGTAGAACCCGTTTATAAAACTTGCATAATTATTTGAGCTAGTTTAACGCGCCAAATGCCTAGTTTTACGTGCTGTCTCGATAGGTTTGTTGCCCGTAGTTATTTCCACGCGTGTTTGAATTACTCGAATGCCATGATAGAAATGCTCGTGTTTTAGGGATCATTTTTGCATGTATTTTAGAGGGGTCAATTGTATTTTTACGTGTAGGGATTTGCCGATAGTATACTTTTCCGTATATAGGTTATTTTCCCGCTTTAATGTGTGGCATTATTTTGTGTTGCAAACCCCACACATTTTATATGTTTCCGGGGTAGAAAAATCCCATGGAATTTTCTGCACAATTAGTTTTAGCTTTTGAGGAAGTTAGCTCGCGAGATATTTTTCCGTGATGCCCTTTTGTTTAATTCGTAGGATTTATTCCGTGCCTCGTTTAAATTAGTTGTCAACTAGGGAGTTGATCTTGGATGTTTTGTATAGCCTCTAGTATTTTTAGTTGCAATAGAAATGCATGTTTAGGTGTTGTTTGCTTGCTCTCAAGTTGCTAGAAATAGTGCTGTTTTAGACGTGCTGAAATATTTCTAAGTCTGGAATCTGTTATATTTTGTTGCTGTCTTGTCTTGCTTGCTTCTTATGATCTGTAGCTCTTTTGGGGTTGGTCCAATGGAGTTAGTTGTACCCCTTGTGTTTCTCTAGCATGATGTAAATTTTCATGCCATTTGGAGTCCTGTAGATATAGGTTTTGTTGTTGTCAATATAGCTTCAGATCGAAAACTGCACTTTCAGGAGGTGAAATTTTCACAAGTCTGAAGTAGTGTGTGAGATGCCATTTTGTGTCTTCTTTTCCTAGTGCTCCTTGCTGCCATGTTAGTTGTTGTTAGTAGTTTGTAGTAGTGCTTCTTTCCCTCTTCCGTGCCATGCCTTGCTTGAGCAAATCGGAGTTGTGTAGCCGTAGTTGTGGGGTGTAGAAGATGCTATGTGCCTGATTTGGGCAGATTGTAGCGTTTTCTTGTTTTGCTCGTAGTTTTCGAACTGTAGCTCCGTTTTGATCGTGTCCTACATGAAACTTTCTTAGAATCTCATGTAGTTTCATTTTCTCTTGTTGTTTGTATGTGTTGAAGTGCTCGTAGCCGCCGTTGCACACATTTTTGCATTCATGCCATCATATCTTGCGGTGCTTGTATCTTTTGATCCGTAGCTCCGTTGGAGATGTTCTTTATGTGTAGATTGCTTGTCTTGACGCGTAGAATCACGTGAACCTATTTGTTTTGCTGTTTAACAACTAATTAAATGCATTAGTTCAGATCTGTACAGAATTGTAAATTAACATGTGAGGTCGTCTCGGAGATGCTATATGTCATTTCCGACCTCATTTAAAATGCCTAGATAGGTAGTTTAATTTCCGCTTCACCTCTTGCATGTTTAACCACATTTAATATTACCGTGTATCCAATCGGGATTGAACTAAATAATTAACGTGGAGTTTCGTTAATATGCAACTCGTGCATATTGAACTTCACTTAATGTGTAGTGTTCGATTGTGTGATTTGTCATGCCGTGACTTGCATGTATTCAGTAGCTCATGCATCATTTGTGTTGTGTATCGTGTGGTGAATTCCGTGTGTTGATTTGTGTTTCCGGTTTGCTTCGTCTCGATAGAGTTCCGCAGCGTGTCGGATTGTGAGGACCCGTTCGACTACGTCGGTTCGTCTGCTTCACGGAGGCATTCTTCTTCCAAGCGGGATCTCAGGCAAGATGATCATTTCCCCAGATACCATTACTATTATTGCCATGCTAGTTTTACCGTTGCTATCGTTTACGTCTCGTTGCCTACCACCTGTTAAATATCAGCCTCTCTACAATGCCATGAAACCATCAACCTGTTCACCCTAGCAAACCACTGATTGGCTATGTTACTGCTTGCTTAACCCTGTTGATAGCGTTGCTAGTTGCAGGTGCAGTTGCTTCCATGCAAAGCATGGGTTCCTTGTTATATCACCATATTTAATGCTATTTAATTTAATGCACCTATATACTTGGTAAAAGGTGGAAGGCTCGGCCTTTCTAGCCTGGTGTTTTGTTCCACCTTTGCCCCCCTTAGTTTCGGCTACCGGTGTTATGTTCCATAAATGAGCGCTCCTAACACGATCGGGGTTGTTATGGGGACCCCCTTGATAATTCATTTTAGATTAAAGCTGGTCTGGCAAGGCCCAACTTTGGTACTACATTTGCCTAAACACCTGATAAAATTGCATAGGGACTTTCCGGACCCCGAGGATAATTTAATCAACCCCTGGGCCAGTGCTCCTCATGAGTGTTGGCCCCACCTGAGCGATGTCCGGTGCCCCTCTGGTCACCCGGAGGTTTAGCGATCTCGACGTCTAGCTCATCCGTCGTGTCCTGAGAACGAGGTACGCGACTCCTATCGGGATCGTCGACACGTCGGGCGGCCTTGCTGGATTAGTTTTACCTTTGACGGAATATCTTGTGCATCGGGATTCCGGTGATGCTTTGGGCAATCTCAGAGTTGAGGTTTTCCACTAGGGAATCCGACGAGATCGCGAGCTTCGTGATTGAGGATTTCTATGCGGCTTGTGGTAATTTGTGATGGACTAGTTGGAGCACCCCTGCAGGGTTAAATCTTTCGGAAAGCCGTGCCCGCGGTAATGTGGCAACGTGGAGACTTTGTTTAACACTGGTTCTAGATAACTTAAAGTTAACTTAATTAAAACATGCCAACTGTGTGCGTAACCGCGACTGTCTCTTTCGTGAGTTCCTTCTCCGATCGAGGACACGGTCGGGTTATGTCTGACGTAGGTAGGTGTTCAGGATCATTCATTTGATCATCAGTAGGCACGTCCGTTATCCGTAGATCATCCCCCTCTTTATTCTTGTACTCGTAAGTTTAGCCACCAAATATATGCTTAGCCGCTGCTGCAACCTCACCACTTAACCTTACCTCACCCGTTAAGCTTTGCTAGTCTTGATACCTTTGGAAATGAGATTGCTGAGTCCCCTGTGGCTCACAGATTACTACAACACCAGTTGCAGGTACAGGTAAAGGTTACGTGACGCGAGCGCGTTGATTGTTCATTTGGAGTTGCTTCTTCTTCTTCTTCTTCATCGATCTAGGATGGGTTCCAGGCCGGCAGCCTGGGATAGCAAGGATGGACGTCGTTCTTCTTTTCTCGTTTGTTTTCGTCCATAGTCGGACCCTGCTCTTACTCTTGATGAATATGTGGTGTACTGATGTGACTCTGATGTAGCTTGTGGCGAGTGTAAGCCAATTCTATATATCTCTTCTTTTCAGTACATGTACTTGTAACGATATCCATTCTTGCGACACGACGAGATGCGCTTCTATCCCTGACGAGGCCCTCGTGCCAAATTGAGGATAGGGTCGCATCTTGGACGTGATACAGGGGCTATGAAAACCTCATCTTCCAGCGTGCCTTCAGCCAGGTGAGGTCCCATCCTTTCTTCTTGAAAATGCATCTCATATACATTCTTGATTCCCTCCCACATCACTTGCTAAGCCAAGCAAGGTAGTAGTATACTAGAAGAAGAGTTTTTTGTGGATCTAGAAATGTTTCAACGGAGCTTCATGAGTCCATAGATAACAGAAAGCCACGAGCGGTCACGATCAACAAATGAACTGCAGAGCTTCATATTCAGTTATTTATTATTTGCTTGCAGTAAATGGAATTAAGGTTCTGATGTCTATATTTCGTACTTGCTCTGTCCCGTAATATAAGAGCATTTTTAACATTAAGTCTAGTGTCAAAAACGTTCTTATATTATGGGATGGAGGGAGTAGGTTTTATTGTATATACATGCACATAACTTCAACAGGTTGGATGCAGATGCAACAAATTCAGTTCTTCCTGCACTGTATAGATACATGTTTTTGTAGGTGATTACTCACCTTTTAGTCAACTTCCTTATAGTTTTAGCTCAGGCAAAACTTTCCATGTTGTCAATAAAAATCTATTTACTGCGTATATAGGAAAAAGGAGAAGGTCTGCAGGAAGAGTTTGACACAAGAAAGTTGTTTTTTCTCTGGCTAACACGAGCAAATAGTTGCAGTATTTAATTTGAGATGGTAAAATGTCATCTTTGATGTATGATATTTGATTTTTCTTTCATGTGCTTCTTTGTGATACACGAGTTTTATCCAGCCAGCACATCATTTAAACTACAAAGGAATGCAGGGGTTTATGCTATTTCAGTCACAATTCTGGTTTCTGCATATGAAAACATTTTTTTGGAGGATCTGAAGAATGAAGGTAGCAGAATGTAGACTAACTGAGTGTAGTGAAGAGTGGTTTCTACACTGATATGTGTACATTTCTGTACACTATTATATTCTGCAATTCATTCTAGCTACTTCCGCTATTCAGATTATTCTAACTAATAACCATATAACCATATCCTTCTCTCTATTGCCTTAGGCTCCTCCCTGCTTTACTCCTTTGACTTGGTGAGTGATTGAGTGATACATGCAGCTCTTTTGTTTTGGTTCTAATTGCGTGATGGTCATCTTACATCTTGGTATGTCCATAGGATACACTCATTCTGATACTTGATGTGTTGTACCGTGATCGCGACTATGCCAGGTTCTTTGTGTTCGAGACCATCGTCAGAGTACCGTATTTTGGTGAGGGTCTTGTCTTACTCACCGAATTTTGTCATATTCTTGTGCGCGTGCGTGGTTTCAAGTAATACTTTTCGGTTTTAAAAATTAGTTCCAAAAAATGAGCTCTTTTGTTTTGGTAAGGCCAAAGAAGAGGAGAGTCAGTACGTATAACCGTTTGACTTTGAGGTGGGGTCCCTTCTGTTTATGTACCCCAGAATTCTCATTTCTCATCGCATAGGCTTACTAACAAGGAATGAAAAATAACTATAAACCGTTTCAAAAGAAGATCCATTGTTGAAATGGTAATCTTTTGTCATATGAAGGACGACTTACCAACTTCATTGATGTTTTTACTAATGTACTGATGTTCACGTTATTTTTTTATAGATTTCTAAAGGGGTGTTAAAAACGCTAGACTAAAATTTACTAGTATGGCGAGGCGGCAACTTCCATGGCGAGTCTCGCTGTGGTGGGCGAGATGGGGCGTGGTTACTTTGGCCGGCATCGGTGAGTCTGTGGTGGTGGAGGTGTGCCACAGATCGAGGGTGGCGATGTGGGGCCGCCGCTCGGGGTGGGGTGCTGGTGGGAACAAGTTTGACCGAGGCGTGCTGGTGGTGACCCTGCTGGTAGGTAGAGTGCTCGTGGAGGCGGAGTCTCTCATTGATGGGTTCCTGGACGTCTGGGCAACAACTTCTGGAGGTGGATCTTCAAAGTGGAAGCCAGGGTGGCGACCCTGGCAAACCGTGCGGCAAGGTGGCGTGGTGGTGCGAGATCTGGGCAGCGTGCGGTTGTTGCTGTTGGGGAACGTCGCATGGGAAACAAAATTTTTCCTACGCGCACGAAGACCTATCATGGTGATGTTCATCTACGAGAGGGGATGAGCGATCTACGTACCCTTGTAGATCGTACAGCAGAAGCGATTAGAGATCGCGGTTGATGTAGTGGAACGTCCTCACGTCCCTCGATCCGCCCCGCGAACAATCCCGCGATCAGTCCCACGATCTAGTACCGAACGGACGGCACCTCCGCGTTCAGCACACGTACAGCTCGACGATGATCTCGGCCTTCTTGATCCAGCAAGAGAGACGGAGAGGTAGAAGAGTTCTCCGGCAGCGTGACGGCGCTCCGGAGGTTGGTGATGATCTTGTCTCGGCAGGGCTCCGCCCGAGCTCCGCAGAAACGTGATCTAGAGGAAAAACTATGGAGGTATGTGGTCGGGCAGCCGTGAGAAAGTCGTCCCAAATCAGCCCTAAAACCTCCGTATATATAGGTGGGAGGGAGGGGAGGAGGCAGCCTCAAAACCCAAAGGTTTGGCCGAAATTGGAGGTGGAGGAGTCCTACTCCAATCCTACTTGGAGTAGGATTCCACCTTCCCACTTGGAAACTCTTTCCACCTTGTGTTTTTTCCTTCTCAAACCTTATGGGCCTTAGTGGGAACTTATTCCAGCCCACTAGGGGCTGGTTTATCTCTTCCCATAGCCCATGAGACCCCTTGGGGCGTGACACCCCTCCCGATGGTCCCCGGCACCCCTCCCGACACTCCCGGTACACTACCGATGAGCCCGAAACTTTTCCGGTAATGCACGAAAACCTTCCGGTAACCAAATGAGGTCATCCTATATATCAATCTTCGTTTCCGGACCATTCCGGAAACCCTCGTGACGTCCGTGATCTCATCCGGGACTCCGAACAACATTCGGTAACCAACCATATAACTCAAATACGCATAAAACAACGTCGAACCTTAAGTGTGCAGACCCTACGGGTTCGAGAACTATGTAGACATGACCCGAGAGACTCCTCGGTCAATATCCAATAGCGGGACCTGGATGCCCATATTGGATCCTACATATTCTACGAAGATCTTATCGTTTGAACCTCAGTGCCAAGGATTCATATAATCCCGTATGTCATTCCCTTTGTCCTTCGGTATGTTACTTGCCCGAGATTCGATCGTCAGTATCCGTATACCTATTTCAACCTCGTTTACCAGCAAGTCTCTTTACTCGTTCCGTAATACAAGATCCCGCAACTTACATTAAGTTACATTGCTTGCAAGGCTTGTGTGTGATGTTGTATTACCGAGTGGGCCCCGAGATACCTCTCCGTCACACGGAGTGACAAATCCCAGTCTCGATCCATACTAACTCAACGAACACCTTCGGAGATACCTGTAGAGCATCTTTATAGTCACCCAGTTACGTTGCGACGTTTGATACACACAAAGCATTCCTCCGGTGTCCGTGAGTTATATGATCTCATGGTCATAGGAACAAATACTTGACACGCAGAAAACAGTAGCAACAAAATGACATGATCAACATGCTACGTCTATTAGTTTGGGTCTAGTCCATCACATGATTCTCCTAATGATGTGATCCCGTTATCAAGTGACAACACTTGCCTATGGCCAGGAAACCTTGACCATCTTTGATCAACGAGCTAGTCAACTAGAGGCTTACTAGGGACAGTGTTTTGTCTATATATCCACACAAGTATTGTGTTTCCAATCAATACAATTATAGCATGGATAATAAACGATTATCATGAACTAAGAAATATAATAATAACTAATTTATTATTGCCTCTAGGGCATATTTCCAACAGTCTCCCACTTGCACTAGAGTCAATAATCTAGTTCACATCACAATGTGATTCCAACGAATCCAACACCCATATAGTTATGGGGTCTGATCACGTCTTGCTCGTGAGAGAGGTTTTAGTCAACGGTTCTGAAACTTTCAGATCCGTGCGTTCTTTACAAATCTTTATGTCATCTTTATAGATGCTGCTACTACGTGCTATTCGGAAATGCTCCAAATATCCACTCTACTATATGAATCCGTTTCACTACTCATAGTTATTCAGATTAGTGTCAAAGCTTGCATCGACGTTACCCTTTACGACGAACTCTTTAACCACCTCCATAATCGAGAAAAATTCCTTAGTTCATTTGTTACTAAGGATAAATTTTGACCGCTGCTAGTGATTCAAACATGGATCACTCTCTGTACCTCTCAACATACTTTGAGTCAAGGCACACTTCAGGTGCGGTACACAGCATGGCATACTTTAGATTCTACGGCTAAGGCATAGAAGACGACCTTCATCTATTCTCTTTATTCTGCCGTGGTCGGGTTTTGAGTCTTACTCAAATTCACACCTCACAACGCAACCAAGAACTCCTTCTTTGCTGGTCTATTTTGAACTCTTTCAAAAACTTGTCAAGGCATGCATCTTGTTGAAACTTCTATTAAGCGCTTTCGATCTATCTCCATAGATCTTTGATGCTCAACCTTCAAGTAGCATAATCCAGGTACTCCTTTGAAAACTTCTTTCAAACAACCTTGTATGCTTTACAGAAATTCTACATTACTTCTGATCCACAATATGTCAACCACATATACCTATCAGAAATTCTATAGTGCTCCCACTCACTTCTTTGGAAATACAAGTTTCTCATAAACCTTGTACACACCCAAAATCTTTGATCATCTCATCAAAGTGCTTATTCCAACTCCGAGATGCTTGCACCAGTCCATTGAAGGATCACTGGAGCTTGCATACTTGCTAGTATCTTTAGGATCGACAAAACCTTCTGGTTGTATCACATACAATGTTTGCTCAAGGAAACCGTCGAGGAAACAATGTTTTGACATCCTACGTGCAATATTTCATAAATAATGCAGCAACTACTAACATAATTCTAACAGACCTTTAGCATCGCTACGAGTGAGAAAGACTCATCATAGTCAACTGTTTGATCTTGTCGAAAACATCTTTGCGACAAGTCGAGCTTTTCTTAATAGTGACTTATCACCATCATCGTCTGTCTTCTTTTAAAGATCCATTTTACCCAATAGTCCCATGACCATCAAGTAGTTCTACCAAAGTCTACACTTTGTTTTCACACATGGATCCTCTCTCGGATTTTATGGCTTCCAGCCATTTGTCGGAATCTGGGCCCACCATCGCTTTCTCCATAACTCGTAGGTTCACTGTTGCTCAACAACATGACCTCCAAGACAGGGTTACCGTACTACTCTGCAGCAGTACGCGACCTTGTCGACCTACGAGGTTTGTAGTAACTTGATTCGAAGCTTAATGATCACCATCATCAGCTTCCACTTCAATTGGTGTAGGCGCCACAGGAACAACTTCCTACGCCCTGCTACACACTGGTTGAAGTGATGGTTCAATAACCTCATCAAGTTCTACTACCCTCCCACTCAATTCTTTCGAGAGAAACCTTTTCTCGAGAAAGGATCCGTTTCTAGAAACAAACACTTTGCTTTCGGATCTGAGATAGGAGATGTACCCAACTGTTTTGGATATCCTGTGAAGATGCATTTATCCGCTTTGGGTTCGAGCTTATCAGACTGAAACTTTTTCACATAAGTTTCGGAGCCCCAAACTTTCAAGAAACGACAGTTTAGATTTCTCTAAACCTCAGTCTATACTGTGTCATCTCAACGGAAATACGCGGTGCCCCATTTAAAGTGAATGTGGTTGTCTCTAATGCATAACCCATAAACGATAGTGGTAATTCGATAAGAGACATCCCAGCATGCACCATACTAAATAGTGCGTGGCTATGACGTTCAGACACATCATCACACCATGATGTTCCAGGTGGCATGAACTGTGAAACAATTTCCACATTGTCTTAACTGTGTACCAAAAATTCGTAACTCAGATATTCATTTCTATGATCATATCGTAGACAGTTCATCCTCTTGTTACGACGAACTTCACTCTGAAACAGAATTGAACTTTTCAATATTTCAGACTTGTGATTCATTAAGTAAATACTCCTGTATCTACTCAAGTCGTCAGTGAAGTAAGAACATAATGATATCCACTGCGTGCCTCAACACTCACTGGACTGCATACATCAAAATGTATCACTTCCAACAAGTTACTATCTTGTTTCATCTCAATGAAAACAAGGCCTTGCTCATGTGGTATGATTTGCATGTCACTAGTGATTCGAAATCAGGTGAGTAAAGATCCATCAGCATGGAGCCTCTTCATGCAATTTATACTAACATGACTCAAGCGGCAGTGCCACAAGTAAGTGGTACTATCATCATTTAACTCGTATCTTTTGGCACCAATGTGTAACACTACAATCGAGATTCAATAAACCATTGAAGGTGATTATTCAAGCAAATAGAGTAACCATTATTCCTTTTGAATGAATAATCGTATTGCAATAAACACGATCCAATCATGTTCATGCTTAACGCAAGCACCAAATAACAATTATTTAGGTTCAACACCAATCCCGATGGTAAAGGGGGCGTGTGACGTTTGATCATATCAACCTTGGAAACACTTCCAACACGTATCGTCACCTCGCCTTTAGCTAGTCTCCGTTTATGCCGTAGCTTTCATTTCGCGTTACTAATCACTTAGCAACCGAACCAGTATCCAATACCCTCGTGCTACTAGGAGTACTAGTAAAGTACACATCAACATTATGTATATCAAATATACTTCTCTCGACTTTTGCCAGCCTTCTTATCTACCAAGTATCTAGAGTTGCTCCGCCTCAGTGACTGTTCCCCTTATTACAGAAGCACTTAGTCTCGGGTTTGGGTTTAATCTTGGGTCTCTTCATTAGTGCAGCAACTGTTTTGCCGTTTCACGAAGTATCCCTTCTAGCCCTCGCCTTTCTTGAAACTTAGTGGTTTTTCAAACCATCAACTATTGATGCTCCTTCTTGATTTCTACTTTCGCAGTGTCAAACGTCGCGAATCTCTCAAAGATCATTGTATCTATCCTTGATATGTTATAGTTCATCACGAAGCTCTCAAAGCTTGGTGGCAGTGACTTTTGGAGAACCATCACTATCTCATCTGGAAGATTAGCTCCCACTTGATTCAAGTGATTGTCGTACTCAGACAATCTGAGCACACGCTCAACGATTGAGCTTTTCTCCTTTACTTTGTGGTCAAAGAATTTTGTTGGAGGTCTCGTACCTCTTAACAAGGGCACAAGCATGAAATCACAATTTCATCTCTTTAGAACATCACTTATGTTCCGTGACGTTTAAAACGTTTTCGGTGCCTTGCTTCTAAGCCATTAAGTACTTTGCACTGAACTATCGTGTAGTCATCAGAAACGTGTATGTCGGATGTTCACAGCATCCACAGACGACGCTCGAGGTGCAGCACACCGAGTGGTGCATTAAGGACATAAGCCTTCTGCGCAGCAACGAGGACAATCCTCGGTTTTACAGACTCAGTCTGCAAAGTTTGCTACTATTAATTTTCAACTAAATTTTCTCTAGGAACATTAAAAAAACAGTAGAGCTATAGCGCAAGCTACATCGTAATTCGCAAAGACCATTAGACTATGTTCATGACAATTAGTTCAATTAATCATATTACTTAAGAACTCCCACTCAAAAAGTACATCTCTCTAGTCATTTGAGTGGTACATGATCCAAATCCACTATCTCAAGTCCGATCATCACGTGAGTCGAGAATAGTTTCAGTGGTAAGCATCCCTATGCTAATCATATCAACTATACGATTCATGCTCGACCTTTCGGTCTCATGTGTTCCGAGGCCATGTCTGCACATGCTAGGCTCGTCAAGCTTAACCCGAGTGTTCTGCGTGTGCAACTGTTTTGCACCCGTTGTATGTGAACGTTGAGTCTATCACACCCGATCATCACGTGGTGTCTCGAAACGAAGAACTGTCGCAACGGTGCACAGTCGGGGAGAACACAACTTCGTCTTGAAATTTTAGTGAGAGATCACCTCATAATGCTACCGTCGTTCTAAGCAAAATAAGGTGCATAAAAGGATTAACATCACATGCAATTCATAAGTGACATGATATGGCCATCATCACGTGCTTCTTGATCTCCATCACCAAAACACCGGCACGATCTTCTTGTCACCGGCGTCACACCATGATTTCCATCATCATGATCTCCATCAACGTGTCGCCATCGGGGTTGTCGTGCTACTCATGCTATTACTACTAAAGCTACGTCCTAGCAAAATAGTAAACGCATCTGCAAGCACAAACGTTAGTTATAAAGACAACCCTATGGCTCCTGCCGGTTGCCGTACCATCGACGTGCAAGTCGATATTTCTATTACAACATGATCATCTCATACATCCAATATATCACATCACATCGTTGGCCATATCACATCACAAGCATACCCTGCAAAAACAAGTTAGACGTCCTCTAATTTTGTTGTTGCAAGTTTTACGTGGTGACCGGGGATATCTAGTAGGATCGCATCTTACTTACGCAAACACCACAACGGAGATATATGAGTTGCTATTTAACCTCATCCAAGGACCTCCTTGGTCAAATCCGATTCAACTAAAGTTGGAGAAACCGTCACTTGCCAGTCATCTTTGAGCAAAGGGGGTTACTCGTAACGATGAAACCAGTCTCTCGTAAGCGTACGAGTAATGTCGGTCCAAGCCGCTTCAATCCAACAATACCGCGGAATCAAGAAAAGACTAAGGAGGGCAGCAAAACACACATCACCGCCCACAAAACCTTTTGTGTTCTACTCGAGAAGACATCTACGCATGAACCTAGCTCATGATGCCACTGTTGGGGAACGTCGCATGGGAAACAAAAATTTTCCTACGCGCACGAAGACCTATCATGGTGATGTTCATCTACGAGAGGGGATGAGCGATCTACGTACCCTTGTAGATCGTACAGCAGAAGCGATTAGAGATCGCGGTTGATGTAGTGGAACGTCCTCACGTCCCTCGATCCGCCCCGCGAACAATCCCGCGATCAGTCCCACGATCTAGTACCGAACGGACGGCACCTCCGCGTTCAGCACACGTACAGCTCGACGATGATCTCGGCCTTCTTGATCCAGCAAGAGAGAGGAGAGGTAGAAGAGTTCTCCGGCAGCGTGACGGCGCTCCGGAGGTTGGTGATGATCTTGTCTCAGCAGGGCTCCGCCCGAGCTCCGCAGAAACGTGATCTAGAGGAAAAACTATGGAGGTATGTGGTCGGGCAGCCGTGAGAAAGTCGTCCCAAATCAGCCCTAAAACCTCCGTATATATAGGTGGGAGGGAGGGGAGGAGGCAGCCTCAAAACCCAAAGGTTTGGCCGAAATTGGAGGTGGAGGAGTCCTACTCCAATCCTACTTGGAGTAGGATTCCACCTTCCCACTTGGAAACTCTTTCCACCTTGTGTTTTTTCCTTCTCAAACCTTATGGGCCTTAGTGGGAACTTATTCCAGCCCACTAGGGGCTGGTTTATCTCTTCCCATAGCCCATGAGACCCCTTGGGGCGTGACACCCCTCCCGATGGTCCCCGGCACCCCTCCCGGCACTCCCGGTACACTACCGATGAGCCCGAAACTTTTCCGGTAATGCACGAAAACCTTCCGGTAACCAAATGAGGTCATCCTATATATCAATCTTCGTTTCCGGACCATTCCGGAAACCCTCGTGACGTCCGTGATCTCATCCGGGACTCCGAACAACATTCGGTAACCAACCATATAACTCAAATACGCATAAAACAACGTCGAACCTTAAGTGTGCAGACCCTGCGGGTTCGAGAACTATGTAGACATGACCCGAGAGACTCCTCGGTCAATATCCAATAGCGGGACCTGGATGCCCATATTGGATCCTACATATTCTACGAAGATCTTATCGTTTGAACCTCAGTGCCAAGGATTCATATAATCCCGTATGTCATTCCCTTTGTCCTTCGGTATGTTACTTGCCCGAGATTCGATCGTCAGTATCCGTATACCTATTTCAACCTCGTTTACCGGCAAGTCTCTTTACTCGTTCCGTAATACAAGATCCCGCAACTTACATTAAGTTACATTGCTTGCAAGGCTTGTGTGTGATGTTGTATTACCGAGTGGGCCCCGAGATACCTCTCCGTCACACGGAGTGACAAATCCCAGTCTCGATCCATACTAACTCAACGAACACCTTCGGAGATACCTGTAGAGCATCTTTATAGTCACCCAGTTACGTTGCGACGTTTGATACACACAAAGCATTCCTCCGGTGTCCGTGAGTTATATGATCTCATGGTCATAGGAACAAATACTTGACACGCAGAAAACAGTAGCAACAAAATGACACGATCAACATGCTACGTCTATTAGTTTGGGTCTAGTCCATCACATGATTCTCCTAATGATGTGATCCCGTTATCAAGTGACAACACTTGCCTATGGCCAGGAAACCTTGACCATCTTTGATCAACGAGCTAGTCAACTAGAGGCTTACTAGGGACAGTGTTTTGTCTATATATCCACACAAGTATTGTGTTTCCAATCAATACAATTATAGCATGGATAATAAACGATTATCATGAACTAAGAAATATAATAATAACTAATTTATTATTGCCTCTAGGGCATATTTCCAACAGTTGCCGGTCGATCCGTAGCTTCACGACGGTGACATGCGACTTCTCTCTCCATTATGATGGCCCAAGGTGATAACTTTTCTCACCCCTTCCGAGTTTGCAATGCTCATTTCATGGCTTGATGATATTGAACTTTTTGCACTGGTGGAACCATGTCTATGCTTTTGGATCAAAATTGAGTATCTTAATGGCAACCGTGTGAACTTTCTTTGGCTATTTGTCTTACCCTCGTGAAGTTTAAATACTAACAATCTACAAATAGGATAGGGCCATGCTCTATTTGTTTGCAATGACCCTGAAAATTTTATGATTATGTTCAAGGTCTGATTGATGGACTACAATCTGGCTTGGATTCACATGATATTTTATCCATAATGTCAGGTAATTAAGCGATGACTATGAAGTTCAAATTGTTCAACTTTCCTTTAAAATACTCCATACGTTTCTCTTTTAATTCACATATAAGATTTGTTTGAAGTCAAACTACATAAAGATTGACCAAGACTATACAGTATTAAAAAATATCAACATATGTAATACTAAAGTTATATAGTATGAAGGCTGTTTTTGTGATATATCTAATGGTATTGATTTCGTACTGTAAATGCTGATATTTTTCTTATAAAGTTTGTCAAACTTTACATAGTTTGACTTTAGAAATTATATGCAGACTAGAAAGTAACAGAGGGAGTATCTTGAGACATATGCTTTTGTAAAAGATGGTGCCTTTGGGTCGATGAACACATGTTTAAGGATCTTTGGTGGTTGACTGGAGGAGCATGGGTGCTCGACGGCAACAGGGATGGGCCAAAGGAGACAACGTGGATTCGTTGTATGGGACGCCCTACAGGCTGTGTTGTTGCTTGTGTTTGACTCTGCATCATCCCTACCTTGAACCACTCCATTCTAGATACCCAATTCTATTTGTTTTGTATTTTGATATCTAATAGATCCGGGTTTAAGAAAAACGTACGTGGATTGTGTTCCCTACATTTTCTAATTTGTTTCAATTAAATATGCCTCTTAAGGTCTTTGCTATTCCTTTTTTAACAACTAGCGATCATTGCTTTGCACACACACGTTAATAATACATAATCAATATTATTACGCACAATACCGCATAGGAGGCGCGCCTAGGACGCGCCCCTGCCACCAGTGGTTCTTCACATTAGGCAGAGACGCAGAAAGACAGAGACAGAGAGGTCACTGTACATGTGATATGACTTGGGACTGAACACCGACCAGGACGTGTCGTAGCAGTGGCCACGCAGGTGTGTGCAAACGCGTGTCACGTAGGACTGCACTGGCCATGCAGGTGTATGCATAACGCGTGTCACGTAGGACTGGCCATGCAGGTGTATGCAAGACTGGACGTCTACTGGAGGCGCTTAATTACTGCGTCGTATCGGACTAGCAAGCAAAGAGGTGCCTGTTTCGCTACATAGCCTCTTTTGCCATTTATCGAGCCGGGTCATCCTTATCTTAATACTCCGGTTTAAAACACACGGTTAAATTTTATATGCATTTTTTTAAATAGATACAAGATTTATGACGTATTGCATTTACTTCTAGTAGATAACTGATAATTTGTTTTACTATTTTTATATGCATGTGTTGTACGAATGCTATTTTGCAATCCATCTTCCAACCAATCAATAACCATTTAGGTTTACAGAATTTTCAAACACGCTTTGTGTACTGTGATGGAAAGACTAATAGTTCCGGCATTTTTCACGTGGGCCTTAAAATGTCCGCAACCAGAAGCGAGCTGCCCGGACGCTCATCGAACGAGGTAGCTTTGTCCGAACTTCACAGAACGGGACACACACCGAGGAAGAGGGGGTGGTATCAGGGCATCTCCAATAGTAAGCTCAAACCAGGGGGCTTTCGGGGCATCTCCAACGGTAATGTGTAAATTTCTTTCGCTTTCATCCCTAAACAGGAAACAGTCTGCGGACACAGATTCGAAAAACCGTCATCCAACACTATTTGCATACATTTCAATCTGTATTTAAAAAACCGGACGGAATTCATGCAAATAAACCAATATCATCAAAGTTTGGATAGAAAATAGCATAAATTATCCATACATAGCAGGCAAATTAAGTCTATTACAACAATGTCTTAAATTTGACTAGATTACCGGATGCCCAACAAGGTTTTCGTCAACGGATTGTACTCTCCCTTCAGCTTCATCTAATGCACGTAAATAATCGTCTGTGTGTATTGTGGTACATCACGACAACGTGTGCGGGCTACTTAATGTGTTGACCGAGATTGAATGAACGAATCAATCATCGAGTTAAGCAAGAGGGAAAAAAACTTATGACCCCATCCTTTGTCACATGCAATGTCCAACTTGCCTCCAGCTAACGAACCACATTATAAAACTAGATGACATTGGTGTGGATAGTGTACCAGCGATACGATAACAACCTCACATTACATGCTTGAATGATGTAAATATCATAAGACGCAATGTGCTTTCGTCCTTGTTGATGAAACAATTCCCGCACTTGTTGACAAAAAGGTCTCCCTTCTACTCGTGTCTATGAAATCCGTGGACTCGGCCAACTACGTATCACACAACAACTTATCCTCGAATAGCTCACCATCCTTCGTACTCTAAAAAAAGTGACAGAGCCTTCGAAAATAAGCTCAATGGCATTTTACCAAACACCCGCCGAGCATGGTGTCCGCCATGGATGTCGTGTACATGAGGGAGGAGCCTACTTAGGTACAAAATATTGCAATTTTCGTAAATATTTTGAAACTAACATTAAAAAGATATATAGGTCTGTATTGTTGTATCCTTTCTGCCTCCAAAATTTTATGTAACAAAATGATCTCCTCAAAGTTGAGATGAAGCAACCCTAGTTGCCCGGAATGCAAGCATCCGAACAATTCTAGAAGATCCATATTAAGGACTTCCCAGAAATGTTGGTAAAACTCTGCAGGACAACCATCTGGGCCAGGTGCCTTATTATGTTTCATTTGGAAGACCGCCTTTCTAATTTCCTCTTTAGTGAAGGGAGCATTTAGTAAGGAGTTTTCCTCAACGGAAACCTGGGGGATATCATCTGATCGTGACTCATCCATGGTAATATTCCCATTTTCCGAAGCCCCAAACAGGCTTTTATAGTACTTTGTGATATATGACTTGAGTTGTTCTTAGTCCTCGATCCGGCTTTCCTCCTGACTAAGGGAATGAATACGTTTTTTTCCTATATTTGCCATTGACATGCCATTTTAATGTTGGGCATGGTCATTTTATTTGAAAGACCAAGGCATTTTTTATTGCTAAGTACATGACACTTCCATTATTTATATAGCATGGCAATTTTCAGCATACCATGGTAATTTATTCTTGCATTGCATTTTAGTTACAAACATCACGGGGCACCTTTTTGCGTGTATAAGATTTATTAAATTTCAGACATAGGCAAATGTGCGAATAAAGATACCCCACTATCTTGGTTGTTTTCGTATTCCTAAGGCTTGTTTAATTATAGTTTCAAGGAATTTTTTGTCGAACATAACGGCATTTTATACTAAACTGTTTTATACTAAACTGGGATTTATTTTGACCCAACACTACTAGAATCACCTTTTTTTTTTGCTGAGTTCTAAATAAACTCAACATAGGGCATAATGAACTCGACGAACATGTATTTTCTCGTACAAACGGAGGGTTTCGTTTTAGGAGAGGTTTTCCAGCGAACGAAAACGTTCCCTAGGGTTGTTGCACCCGTGGCGAATTAATTAATCGTTGGACAGTACTGAGCGTCGGCGCGTCGGCGCGAACGCTCGCGTCGGTCGCAGCGCGGCCGCCAGATCTGCGGGATGCACCGTTAGATCTATCAATGCACCAATTTTTTCTTGATTCAACAAATTTCGTTTATGATGCAGCAATTTTCCCCAACGGTTGTAATAAAAATATAGTTGTAGCAAAAAAATCTACGTGATTGTAGCAAAAAAACGAAGTTGATGATGCGTGGTAGCAAAACAAAAAAAGGGTTGTAGCAAAACAATCCGATGAACTCGGCTTGCAACTCTGACGAACATGTATGCAAATTTTTTAGTGAACGGTTGCAGCAAAAAATGATGTCGGTTATAGCAAAAGTTAACACTGTTGTAGCAAAAAAATCCAACGAAGTCGAGTTGCAACCAAACGTGCATGTAGCTTTTTTAATGAACAAATTGTAACAAAAATAGAACACGCTTGTAGCAAATTTTACCACGGTTGTAGCAAATCCGGACAAAAATTGTAGCATACACTCGCAAGCCAGCGCGCGAGTCACGCGCGATCGGTCGAAGCGTTTGGCCGGCACGTCGTGGCGAAACGTTTTCCTTAATCGATGGTCGGTAGGGTTGGGCGTTCGGTTTATATGGTTAATACGGTTCGGTTTATTCGGTTCTATGTAATTTTGGTTTTGGAGAAATAGAAACCGAAATAATCATCCAAAATTTAGAAACCGAACTATATTAAACGTAATATATCGGTTCGGTTTGTTTGGTTAACCGGAAACCAAAATTCATGCACTTGTCAGTATAAGTGTAATGACTCGAGATCACTGATTTGGATTGTATAATATACAAAAAGATAATTACAAGTTCTAGAAACCTTAATATCATTCTATGATTCATTCGGTCAAGCAAACTAGTAATCATAATTAAATAGAAAAAGCACATGGAATATGAAATATATTATGTATCGAGAAATGTGTGATGCCTCTGTACTGTTGCACATGCGAAAACAAGGTATTACATGGGGTATCCCACATATCGGTTTGTTCGGTCTATTCGGTTTCTAGGCACCAAAAGTCAAACAAAAACAAAACGTCGAACAACCTTAAATTTTTCCACCAAACCAAAAAACAAACCACCAAATAAACCTCCCCTGACATTCGATCGCCAGATATTGGAGCTCTGCTACCACGTGGCAAATTTGTGCCATCCAATGGATATTCGACGACTCACGAGTCGCTCCGGCGACGGCTCTGGGGGCTAACCTAGCGCCGCATGACTCATCGCGTTCCAGATCCGTTCTACCCTCGTCGTTGCCGGGGTGCACCGCCGGACTAAGGCCGACTAGCATCAGCTACGACGGGGATTTCTTTCTCTCCACGCTCGGTGGCGACCTGCGCGGGTGGCGACGCCGAGCAGTGGCAGCGAGCTGGCGTTGGGCGCGTCGGTGTAGAGGCGGGCGCCGGCGGTGGTTTGCCGCGGCGGAGCGCTGGCACGGAGGTCTTCGCGGCATGGCCTCCCTTGGCGTCGACGGCGCTGGTTCAGCCGGATCTGCATCGACTGGATCCAGTAGTTCGTGGCTGCAGGTGGCGGCTTCCTCGGACCGTCGACGCCGTCAAAGCAGCCAAGACTATGGTGGTTGGCTGCTCGGCAGTTCGGCGACGGAAGGTTTGGCCGATGGCGGCTGAGGCATCCGGCCTGGATCTTGGGGCAGTGGCCCTAGAAGGTGGTGGCTGGTGAAGCTTAGGCGACCCGCGGTGGCATGGCGTGGTGATGTCCGTTGCCTAGGCAGAACTTCGCCTGCGATCTAGTGCTTTGGCTCCAGATTAGATTAGATCAATGACGGTGACGAGCACGTCCGTGATCCTTCTCGGTGGCTATCGCGGTTTGGCGTGGTGGGGTGGCGGCCTGTCACGCCCAAGATGCGACCCTATCCTTAATTTGGCACGAAGGCCTCGTCAAGGATAGAAGCGCATCTCGTCGTGTCGCAAGAATGGATATCGTTACAAGTACATGTACTGAAAAGAAGAGATATATATACATAATTGGCTTACACTCGCCACAAGCTACATCAGAGTCACATCAGTATATTACATAATCATCAAGAGTAAGAGCAGGGTCCGACTACGGATGAAAACAAACGACAAAAGAAGAACGACGTCCATCCTTGCTATCCCAGGCTGTCGGCCTGGAGCCCATCCTAGATCGATGAAGAAGAAGAAGAAGAAGAAGAAGAAGCAACTCCAAATGAACAATCAACGCGCTCGCGTCACGTAACCTTTACCTGTACCTGCAACGCACAGATCAAAGATGCAAGGCATGGCATGGTAATTCACCTCACGCAAACTCTACACATTAAATGAAGCTCGATATGCAACGGGTTGCATATCGACGAAACTCCACGTTTAATTATTTAATTCACTCCCGTTAATTTACATGGCAATATTAAATTGTTGTTAACATGGCAAGGGTGAAACGATGATTCTACCTGTCATACTAGTCGGTTAACTCGCGAAACATAGAACGGAGCTATGTTACAAGAGACACGCAACACAAGATAATTATGCCACGAATGCGTCATGCATGCGAGTTCAAACATCAGGGGCAAGAAGAGAAAGAAACAGGTGTCACCATGGCGAGCGAGAGGGAACCATGGCGGCAAGACGGAAACAATGCCACGGCAACGTTCCTATCCCGATAACTCGACGAGCAATCGTGCCAACGTACTGGGAACGCGTGCGGGAACGATAAATAAAGATGGGGTGATCCCGATACCGGGTTCCCATGTGTCGAGGCACGACGAAAGAAGACAACGTGCAACGGGCAACATACGGTGCAACATACATATATTCATACATCACTCGTACACGATACACGACAACGTATCAACGTTATACCTTCGGAGCGTGCACAACGGAGCGGTTCGGTTCGGTGAAGGGGAACAACGGTCGTCGTGGACGTCGCGGTAGTAGTCGTACACAGTCTCGTCGACGGTAGTCGTTCTCTTGCGTCGGTAGATGATCTTCGGCATCGGTAGTCGAACACGGGTCTTCGGCGACATCGAGGAAGTCAAACTCGTTTCCGGGGTCGTCGAGGACGTCGTGGTACTCGCGGCGAACTTGTCGGTTCCATGAAGGAGGGGGGTTGGTGCACGCGGCGACAGCACAAACAAGCAACTAACTAGCAGTCTAACAGCAACATCGGCCACGGCAAGCACTAGCAGCAGCTAGCAACTAGCGGCAGCAACAGCACATGCAGGCAAGACGCTAGCTACTGCAGCAACAGGGACAAACATCGGCAAGCAAGTAGCAAGACACGCAGCGGCAACAGCAGTCTGCAACGGCTACCAAGCAGCAGCTAGCACAGCAAACGCGACAACAAAAGGAACCAGCAACCAGCAGCTAACAACCTGCAACTATCTAGCAACAGCAAAACGCACCGCAGCGGGCAACAGCGGCACGACACGACATGCAAGCAAGCACAGGTAGCTGTTGGAAATATGCCCTAGAGGCAATAATAAAACGGTTATTATCATATTTCCTTGTTCATGATAATCGTCCATCGTTCATGCTATAATTGTATTAACAGGAAACAGTAATACATGTGTGAATGAATAGATCACAATGTGTCCCTAGCAAGCCTCTAGTTGGCTAGCTCGTTAGTCAATAGATGATCATGGTTTCCTGATCATGGGCATTAGATGTCATTGATAACGGGATCACATCATTGGGAGAATGATGTGATGGACAAGACCCAATCCTAAGCCTAGCACTAGATCGTATTGTTCGTATGCTAATGCTTTTCTAATGTCAAGTATCTTTTCCTTCGACCGTGAGATTGTGCAACTCCCGGATACCGTAGGAGTGCTTTGGGTGTATCAAACGTCACAACGTAACTGGGTGACTATAAGGTGCACTACGGGTACCTCCGAAAGTGTCTGTTGGGTTGGCACGAATCGAGATCGGGATTTGTCACTCCATGTGACGGAGAGGTATCTCTGGGCCCACTCGGTAGAACATCATCATGAGCTCAATGTGACTAAGGATTTAGTCGCACGATGACGTGCTACAGAATGAGTAATGAGACTTACCGGTAACGAGATTGAACAAGGTATAGGTATACCGACGATCGAATCTCGGGCAAGTTCTATACCGACAGACAAAGGGAATCGTATACGAGATTGATTGAATCCTTGACATCGTGGTTCATCTGATGAGATCATCGTGGAGCTAGTGGGAGCCACCATGGGTATCCAGACCCCACTGATGGTTATTGGCCAGAGAGGTGTCTCGGTCATGTCTGCCTGTCTCCCGAACCCGTAGGGTCTACACACTTAAGGTTCGATGACGCTAGGGTTATAGGGAATTGTTATACGAGGTTACCGAAAGTTGTTCGGAGTCCCGGATGAGATCCCAGACGTTACGAGGAGCTCCGGAATGGTCCGGAGGTAAAGATTGATATATAGGACGGATGGTTTCGGACACCGGAAGTGTTTCGGGCATCACCGGTAACGTACCGGGACCATCGGGACCACCGGAGGTGGTCCCGGGGGACCACCGAAGGGGGGCAACGACCCCGGAAGGTAAGGTGGGCCAAGTGGGGGTGGGAACCAGCCCCTAAGTGGGCTGGTGCGCCTCCCCACTCAGCCCATGGCGCAAGGGAAAGAAAAAGGGGGGGCAAACCCTAGGCCAGGTGGGCCTAAGGCCCACCAGTGGGTGCGCCACCCCCTCCTCCCCTTCTGGCCGCCGCACCACCCATCTGGGAGGGCTGCCGCACCCCCTAGGGTGGGAACCCTAGGGGTGGCACCCCCTCTCCCCTTCCCTTATATATAGTGGGCACTTTTGGCCTTTGGAGGACACTGTTTTCTCTCTCTCTCTCTCGGCGCAGCCCTGCTCCTCTCCCTCCTCCTCTGTGTCGGCGCTTGGCGAAGCCCTGCCGGGAGACCTCGTCTCTCCACCGACACCACGTCGTCGTGTTGCTGGACTTCTTCCCCAACCTCTCCCTCCTCCTTGCTGGATCAAGGTGCGGGAGACGTCACCGGGCTGCACGTGTGTTGAACGCGGAGGTGCCGTTGTTCGGCACTAGATCGGAATCGCCGCGAGTACGACTCCATCAACCGCGTCCTAGCAACGCTTCCGCTTAGCAATATTCAAAGGTATGAAGATGCTCTTACCCCTCTCTCGTTGCTGGTCTCTCCATAGGAAGATCTGAACATGCGTAGGAAAATTTTGAATTTATGCTACGTTACCCAACAGTGGCATCCGAGCCAGGTTTTCTATGCGTAGATTCTATGCACGAGTAGAACACAAAAGTTGTGGGCGATGGTTTGTCAATTTGCTTGCCGTTACTAGTCTTATTCTTTTCCGGCGGTATTGTGGGATGAAGCGGCCCGGACCGACCTTACACGTACGCTTACGTGAGACTGGTTGCACCGACAGACATGCATATCGTGCATAAAGGTGGCTAGAGGGTGTCTGTCTCTCCTACTCTAGTCGGATTGGATTTGATGAAAAGGGTCCTTATGAAGAGTAAATAGCTTTGGCATATCATCGTTGTGGCTGTCACGTAGGTAAGAAGGCGTTCTTGCTAGAAACCCAAATCAGCCACGTAAAACTTGCAACAACAATTAGAGGACGTCTAACTTGTTTTTGCAGGGTTTGACATGTGATGTGATATGGCCAAAGTTGTGATGTTGCATGTATGATGTATGAGATGATCATGTTATTGTAATAGGTTTCACGACTTGCATGTCGATGAGTATGACAACCGGCGGGAGCCATAGGAGTTTTCTTAATTTATTGTATGAGATGCAACGCCATGTGCTTACTACTTTTACTTCATTGCTAACGGTTAGCCATAGTAGTAGTGATAGTAGTAGTTGGCGTGACGGCTTCACGGAGACATGATGATGGAGATCATGGTGTCACGCCGGTGACGATGATGATCATGCGATGCCTGAAGATGGAGATCGAAAGAGCAAAGATGATAATGGCCATATCATGTCACTATATGATTGCATTGTGATGTTTATCATGTTTTACATCTTATTGCTTAAAACGTCGGTAGCATAATAAGATGATCCCTCTTAAAATTTCGAGAACGTATTCCCCTAAGTGTGCACCGTTGCGAAGGTTCGTTGTCTCGAAGCACCACGTGATGATCGGGTGTGATAGATTCTAACGTTCGCATACAACGGGTGTAAGCCAGATTTACACACGCGAAACACCTAGGTTGACTCGACGAGCTTAGCATGTACAGACATGACCTCGAATACAAGAGACCGAAAGGTCGAACATGAGTCGTATGGTTGAATACGATCAGCATGAAGTTGCTCACCTTGGTGACTAGTCCGTCTCACGTGATGATCGGACACGGGTTAGTCAACATGGATCATGTATCACTTAGATGACTAGAGGAATGTCGATTTAAGTGGGATTTCATACTTAATTTGATTAAATGAACTTAATTGTCATGAACTTAGTCTAAAAGTTGTCTTTACAAATATTGTAGATGTCCAACGTCAACCTCAACTTCAACGCATTCCTAGAGAAAAACAAACTGAAAGATGATGGTAGCAACTATGCGGACTCGGTTCGCAACCTGAAGCTCATCCTTGAAGCAGTTAAAAAGGCTTATGTCCTTAATGCGCCGCTAGGCGACCCTCCCGCTCCCGCAGCAGCCCAGGACATTCTAAACGTCTCGCAAGCGCGGAGTGATGACTACTCTCTGGTCAGGTGTGGCATGTTATACAGTTTAGAAACGGGGCTCCAAAGACGTTTTGAGCAACACGGGGCATATGAGATGTTCCAAGAGCTGAAGCTAGTTTTTCAAGCTCATGCCCGTGTCGAGAGATATGAAGTCTCCGACAAGTTCTTCAGCTGTAAGATGGAGGAGAACAGTTCTGTCAGTGAGCACATACTCAAAATGTCTGGGTTACACGGTCGTCTGACTTCACTTGGAGTCGAACTTCCGGATGATGCTATCATTGACAGAATCCTCCAGTCTCTCCCACCAAGCTACAAAGGCTTTGTGCTACAACATGCAAGGGATGGAGAAAACCATTCCCGAGTTGTACTCGATGCTCAAGTCTGCAGAAGTAGAAATCAAGAAGGAGCATCAAGTGTTGATGGTCAACAAGACCACTAGTTTCAAGAAAGGCAGGGGTAAGAAGAACTTCAAGAAAGACGGCAAAGCTGTTGCCGTGCCCGGTAAGCCAGATACCGGGAAGAAGAAAAAGAACGGACCCAAGCCTGAGACTGAGTGCTTCTATTGCAAGGGAAAGGGTCACTGGAAACGGAACTGCCCCAAATACTTAGCGGACAAGAAGGCCGGCAACGTTAAAGGTATATGTGATATACATGTTATTGATGTGTACCTTACCAGCGCTCGTAGTAGCTCCTGGGTATTTGATACCGGTGTTGTTGCTCACATTTGCAACTCAAAGCAGGAACTGCGGAATAAGCGGAGACTGGCCAAGGACGAGATGACGATGTGCGTCGGGAATGGTTCAAAGGTCGATGTGATCGTTGTCGGCACGCTACCTCTACATCTACCGTCGGGATTAGTTTTAAACCTTAATAATTGTTATTTAGTACCAGCTTTAAGCATGAACATTGTATCAGGGTCTTGCTCAATGCGAGACGGCTACTCATTTAAGTCAGAGAATAATGGTTGTTCTATTTATATGAGCGATATGTTTTATGGTCATGCTCCGCTGATGAATGGTTTATTCTTGATGAATATCGATCGTGATGTTACACATATTCATAGTGTGAGTACCAAAAGATGCAAAGTTGATAATGATAGTCTCACATACTTGTGGCACTGCCGCCTTGGTCATATCGGCATTAAGCGCATGAAGAAGCTCCATACTGATGGACTGCTAGAGTCTCTTGACTTTGAATCATTTGACACATGCGAACCGTGCCTCATGGGCAAGATGACTAAGACTCCATTCTCAGGAATAATGGAGAGAGCAACCGACTTATTGGAAATAATACATACTGATGTGTGTGGTCCAATGAACGTCGAAGCTCGCGGTGGTTATCGTTATGTTCTCACTCTCATCGACGATTTGAGTAGGTATGGGTATATCTACTTGATGAAGCACAAATCTGAGACATTTGAAAAGTTCAAGGAATTTCAGAGTGAGGTTGAGAATCAACGTGACAGAAAAATTAAATGTCTACGATCTGATCGTGGAGGAGAATATTTGAGTCATGAGTTTGGCACACACCTAAGAAAGTGTGGAATCGTTTCACAACTGACGCCGCCTGGCACACCGCAGCGCAACGAAGTGTCTGAACGTCGTAATCGCACTTTAAGAGATATGGTGCGATCTATGATGTCTCTCACCGACTTACCGCTATCATTTTGGGGATACGCATTAGAAACTGCAGCATTCACTTTAAATAGGGCACCGTCTAAATCCGTTGAGACGACATCGTATGAACTATGGTTTGGCAAGAAACCTAAGTTGTCGTTTCTTAAAGTTTGGGGCTGCGATGCTTATGTGAAGAAACTTCAACCAGAAAAGCTCGAACCCAAAGCGGAGAAATGCGTATTCATAGGATACCCTAAGGAAACTATTGGGTATACCTTCTATCTTAGATCCGAAGGTAAAACCTTTGTTGCCAAGAACGGATCCTTTCTAGAGAAAGAGTTTCTCTCGAAAGAAGTAAGTGGAAGGAAGGTAGAACTTGATGAGGTAATTACACCCCCTCTCGAACAGGAAAGTACCGCAGCGCAGGAAGTTGTTCCTGTGGCGCCTACACCGACTGAAGAGGAAGTTAATGATGATGATCATGAAGCTTCGGATCAAGTTACTACTGAACCGCGAAGGTCCACAAGGGTACGCTCCGCACCAGAGTGGTACGGCAACCCTGTGATGGAAATCATGTTGTTAGACAACGGTGAACCTTCGAACTATGAAGAAGCGATGGCGGGCCCGGATTCCAACAAATGGCTTGAGGCCATGAAATCCGAGATAGGATCCATGTATGAGAACAAAGTATGGACTTTGGTGGACTTTCCCGATGACCGGCGAGCCATAGAAAATAAATGGATCTTCAAGAAGAAGACTGATGCAAACGGTAATGTAACCGTTTACAAAGCTCGACTTGTCGCAAAGGGTTTTCGACAAATTCAAGGAGTTGACTACGAAGAGACTTTCTCTCCCGTAGCGAAGCTGAAATCAGTCCGAATCATGTTAGCAATTGCCGCCTTTTATGATTATGAAATTTGGCAAATCGACGTCAAAACAGCGTTCCTTAACGGGAACCTTAAGGAAGAGTTGTATATGATGCAACCAGAAGGTTTTGTCGACCCTAAGGGTGCTAACAAAGTGTGCAAGCTCCAGCACTCCATCTATGGGCTGGTGCAAGCATCTCGGAGTTGGAACATTCTGTTTAATGAGGTGATTAAAGCGTTTGGGTTCATACAGGTTTACGGAGAAGCCTGTCTGTACAAGAAAGTGAGTGGGAGCTCTGTAGCTTTCCTCGTACTATATGTGGATGACATATTATTGATGGGGAATGATATAGAGATGTTGGAGAGCATAAAGGCCTATTTGAACAAGAGTTTTTCAATGAAGGACCTTGGAGAAGCTGCATACATATTAGGCATCAAGATCTATAGAGATAGATCGACACGCCTCATAGGTCTTTCGCAAAGTACATACCTTGACAAGATATTGAAGAAGTTCAATATGGAAAACTCAAAGAAAGGGTTCTTGCCAGTTTTGCAAGGTATGAGATTGAGTAAGACTCGGTCACCGACCACGGCAGCAGATAGAGAGAAGATGAGTTCTGTCCCCTACGCTTCAGCCGTGGGCTCTCTAATGTATGCCATGTTGTGTACCAGACCTGATATAAACCTTGCCATAAGCTTGGTAGGGAGGTACCAAAGTAATCCCGGTGCGGAACACTGGACAGCGGTCAAGAATATCCTTAAGTACCTGAAAAGGACTAAGGAAATGTTTCTCATTTATGGAGGTGACGAAGAGCTCGTCGTAAAGGGTTACGTCGGCGCTAGCTTCAACACAGATCCGGATGACTCTAAGTCACAGATCAGATACGTATATGTGTTGAATGGTGGGGCAGTGAGCAGGTGCGGCAGCAAGCAAGAAGTCGTGGCAGCATCTACATGTGAAGCGGAGTACATAGCTGCTTCAGAAGCGGCTCATGAAGGAATTTGGATGAAGGAGCTCATCACCGACCTTGGAGTGGTTCCAAGCGCGTCGGGTCCTATGACACTCTTCTGTGATAACACTGGAGCCATTGCCATAGCCAAGGAGCCCAGGTTTCACCGGAAGACGAAGCACATCAAGCGCCGCTACAACTCCATCCAGGACCATGTCCAGAGTGGAGTGATAGATATTTGTAAAGTACACACGGATCTGAATATTGCAGACCTGTTGACTAAACCTCTTCCACGAGCAAAACATGATCAACACCATAATGCTATGGGTGTTCGATACATCACAATGTAACTAGATTATTGACTCTAGTGCAAGTGGAAGACTGTTGGAAATATGCCATAGGGGCAATAATAAAACGGTTATTATCATATTTCCTTGTTCATGATAATCGTCTATCGTTCATGCTATAATTGTATTTACAGGAAACAGTAATACATGTGTGAATGAATAGATCACAATGTGTCCCTAGCAAGCCTCTAGTTGGCTAGCTCGTTAGTCAATAGATGATCATGGTTTCCTGATCATGGGCATTAGATGTCATTGATAACGGGATCACATCATTGGGAGAATGATGTGATGGACAAGACCCAATCCTAAGCCTAGCACTAGATCGTATTGTTCGTATGCTAATGCTTTTCTAATGTCAAGTATCTTTTCCTTCGACCGTGAGATTGTGCAACTCCCGGATACCGTAGGAGTGCTTTGGGTGTATCAAACGTCACAACGTAACTGGCTGACTATAGAGGTGCACTACGGGTACCTCCGAAAGTGTCTGTTGGGTTGGCACGAATCGAGATCGGGATTTGTCACTCCATGTGACGGAGAGGTATCTCTGGGCCCACTCGGTAGAACATCATCATGAGCTCAATGTGACTAAGGAGTTAGTCGCACGATGATGTGCTACGGAACGAGTAAAGAGACTTACCGGTAACGAGATTGAACAAGGTATAGGTATACCGACGATCGAATCTCGGGCAAGTTCTATACCGACAGACAAAGGGAATCGTATACGGGATTGATTGAATCCTTGACATCGTGGTTCATCCGATGATATCATCGTGGAGCTAGTGGGAGCCACCATGGGTATCCAGACCCCGCTGATGGTTATTGGCCAGAGAGGTGTCTCGGTCATGTCTGCCTGTCTCCCGAACCCGTAGGGTCTACACACTTAAGGTTCGATGACGCTAGGGTTATAGGGAATTGTTATACGAGGTTACCGAAAGTTGTTCAGAGTCCCGGATGAGATCCCGGACGTTACGAGGAGCTCTGGAATGGTCCGTAGGTAAAGATTGATATATAGGACGGATGGTTTCGGACACCGGAAGTGTTTCGGGCATCACCGGTAACGTACCGGGACCATCGAAGGGGGGGCAACGACCCCGGGAGGTAAGGTGGGCCAAGTGGGGGTGGGAACCAGCCCCTAAGTGGGCTGGTGCGCCTCCCCACTCAGCCCATGGCGCAAGGGAAAGAAAAAGGGGGGGCAAACCCTAGGCCAGGTGGGCCTAAGGCCCACCAGTGGGTGCGCCACCCCCTCCTCCCCTTCTGGCCGCCGCACCACCCATCTGGGAGGGCTGCCCCACCCCCTAGGGTGGGAACCCTAGGGGTGGCACCCCCTCTCCCCTTCCCTTATATATAGTGGGCAGTTTTGGCCTTTGAAGGACACTGTTTTCTCTCTCTCTCTCAGCGCAGCCCTGCTCCTCTCCCTCCTCCTCTCTGCCGGCGCTTGGCGAAGCCCTGCCGGGAGACCTCGTCTCTCCACCGACACCACGCCATCGTGTTGCTGGACTTCTTCCCCAACCCCTCCCTCCTCCTTGCTGGATCAAGGTGCGGGAAACGTCACCGGGCTGCACGTGTGTTGAACGCGGAGGTGCCGTTGTTCGGCACTAGATCGGAATCGCCGAGAGTACGACTCCATCAACCGCGTTCTAGCAACGCTTCCGCTTAGCGATCTTTAAAGGTATGAAGATGCTCTTACCCCTCTCTCGTTGTTGGTCTCTCCATAGGAAGATCTGAACATGCGTAGGAAAATTTTGAATTTATGCTACGTTACCCAACAGCAGCAGCAAACCGGCACAACGACAGCAGGCAGGGACGGCAACGCCAGCAGGCAACAGCATTAGGCAGCAGCAAGACGCACAGCAAGCAGCTACATCAGCGGCACGGCGGCGCGGGCACTAGCCCCAGGGCGAGCAACGAGGAGGAGGTAGGGCCTGGAGGGCTGCTGGAGGCGGCGCGCATGGCTCCGGCAGGGCGAGGCCAAGACGGCGCAGCCGGCAGGAGGCTGAGGGCGACGAGCTGCGGCGGGGCAAGCTGCGAGGAGGGGGAGGTCGGGGCCCTGGAGGGCTTGGCGGAGGCGCGGAGAACGGCCGTCGGGCCCGGGACGAGGCACGGGGCCAAGGTGGCAGGCAGCTCGAGGCCATGGCGGCGCGCGAGGGGAGCTACTGGCGCGGGGCTGCTCGGCCCGGGCACCTCGGGCAGGGCATGGGCGCGCGGGGGAGAGGAGGCGCGCGAGGAAGAGGAGGCCAGGGCGAGGGCATGGCGGCGAACAGGCGCAGGGGCCACGAGGGGGCGCGGCGAGGAGGGGCCGACGGCAGGGGCTCGGGGCTAGGCAGAGGAGGGGGAAGCTCCATGAGAGAAGAGGGAATCGGGGCCATGGAATCGAGAGGAGGAGGCGCACGGGAGGACGAGGGGATCGGCAGGATCGCTAGGGTTGGGGGAAGCTGCTGGGCCTGGGCCGGCTCAGCTGGGCTCCCTCCCCCTATGTTTTTTTTAAAAAAACCTTTTTTAAATCAGACAAGTTTTAACTAAAGAAAAGGCTTTTAACAAAGAAAAGGAAAAATAACAATAAATAATAAAATAAAGAAAATGCCTTTGCTCCTTTAAAAATAAACCCCAACTCTAAAAATAGATTGGGCTTTTAAAACAAATAAAAATAAAACCCTTTTGAAGAATAAAATAAAACCTCCTTTATTTAACGAATAAAATAAAAGCCCTTTTA
The DNA here is from genome assembly GCF_904849725.1 of Hordeum vulgare subsp. vulgare. Lineage (NCBI taxonomy): Eukaryota > Viridiplantae > Streptophyta > Magnoliopsida > Poales > Poaceae > Hordeum > Hordeum vulgare. The sequence goes on from NC_058518.1 coordinate 499,257,922, forward strand.
AAGAGAAAAGGAAATGAGAGGGGTTTAAAATAAAACACAAGGAGAAAATAAAAATAAAAACCCAAGGGTTGCCCCCACATTTAATAAAAGGACTTCTATTAAAAGGAAGATGAACCTTTTTAAATTGGGGTTAAAACGAAGACTTAGCAAAACCACAAAAACAAATTAGGAGGGGAGAGGAGGGTTTTAGGTCCGCGGTGCAACAGGGTTTTGAGAAGAATCCTAGGCACCCAATCACGCAACAAACACAAAGGCACACTCACCAAGCACTCACACTCACAATCACCAAGGTGCAACTAGACACCAAGACAAGCACGCAAGAGAAATGATGACATGCATGATGCGATGATGCAATCTACATGATGATGCAACAAATAAAACTAAGCACACGACGGAAACGGAAATAAAGGGGAATCTTCTAGGCGTCGGCATAGGGCTGTCACACGGCCCTCCCCCGAACTCCAGTGGTGGCACACGCAGGCAGTGGCTGGTGTGCCAATTCTCCCACGGTGGCAGTGCCGCTACGGGTTGTCGTCGGATCTGGGAGGCTATATCTAGGGCTTTGAAGGTGGTCGGTCAGATGCACAAGATGTCGGATAGATGCTCGTGGGACAAGATCCTGGTGAGAACCTTGTCTACGACCGATGGTCGGAGCCGGTGATGGTAATGCCCATGGCGGTTTCCTTCTTGGACGCATCATCAAGGTGAAGTTCCCGCCTCCTTCCGCTACCTCCGGGGAAACCCCTTGATCAGTCGATCAGATGATGGAGGCACTTAGGTGTCGTTTGACCCTTGGGGGCGTCATTCTTGGAGGTGTGCATTGGTTCGAGGGACCAGTGGATAGTTTAGCGGTGGAGCGGTGTTTCATGTCACACATCGATGACATGATGTATCGGCGGCATGGAGCGGCAGGTTCTCGGCGATGGATCTGTGATGATGGCGCGCGTAGGGAGGTGGTATTGGTGGGCGCCGTGGTGGCGTCGATAACGGGCCTCGCAAGGTCGATACATCAGTACCTGCTCTAAAGATGGATCGGTGGATGACGACGACAGCTTCTAAGTAAGCCAGACCGGTGCATGCCCCAGACCCGCTTGGTTGGGGCCTTCGGCTTTAGATGTTAGGATATGGTGCGAGGTTTGTTTGGTATTCGGCTCGGACTTTCGACATCCCTTTATCAGGTGGATAGGAGTAGCGACATATGTTGTCAAGATGATGGCCTCAGACTTACTGATGTATTACTTTATAAGGTCTTTGTGAATAATTAATAAAATGGCTGCATGCATCACCCAGATGCAGAGGCCGGGGCCATCCTTTTCGTAAAAAAATTGACGTTTGTTGTTGTTTTTTTCTAGCTTTTTCATCATAGCAAGGAGGGGTCCAGTTCAATTCATGGGTATGCAGTTGAATACCCATTATTTTTGTCAAGAAACTAGGTATATGTAGTGTATATATGGGTATGTATAAAAAAAATACGAAAATGCTGAGCATTCAGCCCAAAAATAGAGGCTTGGCCACCTCGCTATTCTCCCTCACGACCGCAAGAAGGCCCATAGGCCCAAATCAATTCACTCTGCAGCGTATGCACGCAATCATCATTACCTTTGTCAAAAGAAAAACGCATCGATCGAGACAAACCGACGCCTTCATTGTGAAATCCTTTCCGAATGTTAAAAGCTCACGATTCTTAATTGACCTAAATTCATTTATTTTTATCTAAAAAATAAATTCACTGATTTATCACTGCAGCGTGCACGTGTCGTCTAATTTTCTTCTTCTCCTTGTGTCAAGCAGGTTGTAGTCTTGTAGACTACGTGAGTTACATCAAAGTAAGTTAGTTTGACTAGTTGTCTTCCTATTTTAATAACAGTGGAATTAGATTTATTTTTGCTGTCAGTTATGAATTGTTTGGACATGAAAATTTGCAATTTTCCATTTGAATTTGTAATGCGAGAATATTTATAAGTTGTGAATTTGTTCCTGTGAGCACTATTTACATAAATTAGTACTCTGAAACTTGAGCATTTTTTATTCTCTTTCTAAAGCATGGGGAAGAAGAATACTGGTAGATCAATGTTAAAAACTTAGGAGTTTTTATATGTTGAACAATTTTGAATACACAGTCTTCAAATCCTGGGCCCGCCCCTGATCATAGGAGGAGCATCTATTTTGATCTTCCCAGGCCCTTCCCGCTCACTGTAGTACCACGCACACACAGTTGATCTGCTTCCTTGGAGCTTCGCTTTGTTCTCCATCAACAATGGTGGTGCGATTTCTGCGGTGATGAGAAGGCACTTTGTGTGCGAAGATAGTTGCTTCTGGTCAGGTGAGGCGTACTGGATGCAAGTCAGTTGATCTTTGGGGTGATGCGCATGCAGGCACTTGCTACGGTATGGGAAGATATTAGGCTCCGGTCAGGTGAGGCGTGCTTTTTTTCTTTTTGATCAAAGTCAGGTGAGGCGTGCTGGAGACGGTAGACTTGACTCAATCCCGCGCGCCCATGTTGTATGCATCCATGCACGTACGTGGGATTCAGTCCTCGTACCGTCGTACGTGCCGACGTGCGTCTCAAGTCCGACCATAAAGCTTGAAATTTCTAGTGATGGCGTCACCGTGGCTGGAAACGAGCCGTGAAATGTTGACCCGTGACCAGGCCATGCATGCAGTCCAATCTGAGACGCCCACCACGTACGTACGCCGAGGTTGCCATCTTATAAATTTCAGTTGAGATCGGCCTGCATTGATCGACTCACAACTTGCATTGCAAACACACGAAACAAAACCAAACAAAGTTCCTTAGCTCACACTACATCTAGTGTGAGAGAGATAGAGAGAGCGCAAATGGAGGACGCGTACATCACGGCCTGCCTCGCCGTAGCTCTCGTGTCGCTGCTCATCGTGATCGCGGGCAGGCGGCGCTGGGGGCCGCGTGGCGAAGGCCTGCGCCTGCCGCCCGGGCCTTGGCAGCTGCCGGTGATCGGCAGCCTGCACCACCTCGTCCTCGCTGGGAAGCTCCCTCACCGCGCGCTGCGCGAGCTGGCGCGGCGCCACGGGCCGGCCATGCTGCTCCGGCTCGGTGAGGTCAACGCCGTCGTGGTGTCCTCCCGGGAGGGGGCGCGCGAGGTGCTCAAGAACCACGACACCATGTTCGCGACGCGGCCCCTGAGCACCACCATGCGCGTGCTCTCCTACGGCGGCCAGGACATCGTCTTCGCGCCCTACGGCGAGTACTGGCGCCAGCTCCGCAAGATCGCCGTGTCCGAGCTCTTCACCGCGCGCCGCGTCCAGTCGTTCCGCCCCATCCGCGAGGAGGAGGTCGCCACCGCGCTCCGCACCGTCGGCGAGGCCGCCGCCGCCGCGCGCCCCGTGGAGATGCGCGCGGTGCTGTCCGCGCTCGTCACGGACAGCACGGTGCGGGCCGTGATAGGCGACCGGTGCAGGGAGCGCGACGCGTTCCTCCGGGAGCTCGACCGCATCCTGGAGCTCGCGTCTGGGTTCAACGCGGCCGACATGTGGCCGTCCTCGCGGCTCGCCGCCTGGCTGAGTGGAGCCGAGGAGTGCCGCCACACCCTGTACAGCATCCTCGACGGCATCGTTCAGGAGCACCTGGAGAGGATGCACGGCGGCGGAGGCCACGCCGAGGACCTGCTCGACGCGCTGCTCAAGATCCAGAAGGAGGGTGGGCTCAAGTTTCCCATCCACATGGACGCCGTCAAAGCCATCATCCTCGTAAGCATTCGATCTCCTCTCATAGCATTTTAGCGTCATATTTTGAACGAACAATCTCATGTTTTGTGTACGAACAGGACGTGTTCGCCGCCGGCAGTGAAACAACAACTACGACGCTAGAATGGGCGATATCAGAGCTGATCAACAACCCGAAGGCCATGCAGAAGGCGACGACCGAGGTGCGGCAAGCCTTCCATGGCCATGGCGCCGTGTCCGAGGACGCCCTAAGCGAGCTCCCATACCTACGCATCGTCATCCGGGAGACGCTGCGGCTGCACGCGCCGCTGCCGTTGCTATTCCGCGAGTGCCAGGAACCCTGCCAGGTGCAGGGATACGACGTGCCGCGGGGCACCCAGGTGCTGGTCAACGGTTGGGCGCTATGCCGCGACGAGCGCTACTGGCCCGACGCGCCCGAGGAGTTCCGGCCGGAGCGGTTCGAGGGAGAAGAAGCGGCGAAGGCCGACTTCGGAGGCGGCGACTTGGCGTTTGTGCCCTTCGGCGCCGGCCGCAGGATGTGCCCCGGCATGGCGTTTGGCCTCGCCGGCGTCGAGCTCCCGCTTGCGAGCCTGCTCTTCCACTTCGACTGGGAGCTGCCAGGGCCAGGCTCGGCGAAGCTCGACATGACGGAGACGTTCGGGCTCACGGCGCGGCGGACAGACCAGCTCCTCTTGCGCCCTGTCCTTCGGGTCCCTATTACCGGAGTCTAGTCATGAATATAAATAAACTACTAGTAAAACACATGGATGTTATACTGTAAGACTATAATTATACCCACGTAGTAAATAAATTGCCTACCGTTGCATAGCATCATTGGTATTATTATGCAATAACTAGCGTAGTGGGGCTAGATCAATATGTGGTTCCTGAATACATTGTTAACCTACCTATTTGAAATAATATTACTAGTTTTTTAAGCTTATTTAATACTTCCTTTGTTTCTAAATGTAAGAGCAGGATAGCTTGGCAAGAACACAACCAAAAGGGATATGATCTGAATTTTCGATAGAGTTACAAATAGTGCAGTGATCCGGCCCGGTCCATTCTCTTCCGAATCTGGTCAGTCGAAGGCAAGCGTCCTCAAATGACCTCCATATATAGGAAGATTTTAACCTTGGGCGGCACCCTAGCCTACCAAACAGCGTGACGAATACACTCAAAAGACCAGAAACACCTCCACCAGCCTCGAGCTACCACGAGGCTGAAATCCGCACCATCAAAGAAAAAGCCGGAAATTTGTGGAGCTTTGAGCATCTATAGCCGTGGATATCAAATTTGGTCTCCCAAACGCCCACGGATGGGATCGGGTGCCCGTAGGCAGTAACCGAACACACCTCATACTTTCTCCAATACATTCGAATACCTCATATTTCATCCCACAAATTCATACAAAATATGCAAAAAAAAATCCTATATATGTACTACACAAAACAAACTACCCTAACTTCTCTTCGTCGTAGAAAATGTCCACCATCTTTGTGGCAGGCATCCGGGTAGATTGACGCGAAGAAGGGTTCAGCTTTGAGCATCTATAGCCGTGGATATCAAATTTGGTCTCCCAAACGCCCACGGATGGGATCGGGTGCCCGTAGGCAGTAACCGAACACACCTCATACTTTCTCCAATACATTCGAATACCTCATATTTCATCCCACAAATTCATACAAAATATGCAAAAAAAAATCCTATATATGTACTACACAAAACAAACTACCCTAACTTCTCTTCGTCGTAGAAAATGTCCACCATCTTTGTGGCAGGCATCCGGGTAGATTGACGCGAAGAAGGGTTCAGCTTTGAGCATCTATAGCCGTGGATATCAAATTTGGTCTCCCAAACGCCCACGGATGGGATCGGGTGCCCGTAGGCAGTAACCGAACACACCTCATACTTTCTCCAATACATTCGAATACCTCATATTTCATCCCACAAATTCATACAAAATATGCAAAAAAAAATCCTATATATGTACTACACAAAACAAACTACCCTAACTTCTCTTCGTCGTAGAAAATGTCCACCATCTTTGTGGCAGGCATCCGGGTAGATTGACGCGAAGAAGGGTTCAGCTTTGAGCATCTATAGCCGTGGATATCAAATTTGGTCTCCCAAACGCCCACGGATGGGATCGGGTGCCCGTAGGCAGTAACCGAACACACCTCATACTTTCTCCAATACATTCGAATACCTCATATTTCATCCCACAAATTCATACAAAATATGCAAAAAAAAATCCTATATATGTACTACACAAAACAAACTACCCTAACTTCTCTTCGTCGTAGAAAATGTCCACCATCTTTGTGGCAGGCATCCGGGTAGATTGACGCGAAGAAGGGTTCAGCTTTGAGCATCTATAGCCGTGGATATCAAATTTGGTCTCCCAAACGCCCACGGATGGGATCGGGTGCCCGTAGGCAGTAACCGAACACACCTCATACTTTCTCCAATACATTCGAATACCTCATATTTCATCCCACAAATTCATACAAAATATGCAAAAAAAAATCCTATATATGTACTACACAAAACAAACTACCCTAACTTCTCTTCGTCGTAGAAAATGTCCACCATCTTTGTGGCAGGCATCCGGGTAGATTGACGCGAAGAAGGGTTCAGCTTTGAGCATCTATAGCCGTGGATATCAAATTTGGTCTCCCAAACGCCCACGGATGGGATCGGGTGCCCGTAGGCAGTAACCGAACACACCTCATACTTTCTCCAATACATTCGAATACCTCATATTTCATCCCACAAATTCATACAAAATATGCAAAAAAAATCCTATATATGTACTACACAAAACAAACTACCCTAACTTCTCTTCGTCGTAGAAAATGTCCACCATCTTTGTGGCAGGCATCCGGGTAGATTGACGCGAAGAAGGGTTCAGCTTTGAGCATCTATAGCCGTGGATATCAAATTTGGTCTCCCAAACGCCCACGGATGGGATCGGGTGCCCGTAGGCAGTAACCGAACACACCTCATACTTTCTCCAATACATTCGAATACCTCATATTTCATCCCACAAATTCATACAAAATATGCAAAAAAAAATCCTATATATGTACTACACAAAACAAACTACCCTAACTTCTCTTCGTCGTAGAAAATGTCCACCATCTTTGTGGCAGGCATCCGGGTAGATTGACGCGAAGAAGGGTTCCGACTCCTCCTCTTCATCCATATTGGTGAGCATCTCATCGACGTTCATTTCCTGCTCCTCCTGGAGGATACGGGGATTGGTCTCGGTCTCCGCCTCTGACTGAAATGAATCGAGGATTGTCTATTACACCTCCTGCAGATCGGTATCGCCCGCGACCGCCATGTCCTTCACCTGCACCACCTCCTTCTCTTGCGTCGCGTCCTCCTCCAAGCCATCCTTAGGATCCACCATGTTGGAAGGTAGCCCCGCGGCAATGAAGCTTCGAGCCTTGTCTGGATTTGCTCAAGGAGATCAAGCGGGCGCTCAGCGTTAGATAAGAATAGGTCCTGACCAGACGGCATGGTGGCATGGCTGCTTGATTGTGGTGGCTGTCGACGAGTGAAATCTGAAGGTGGAAGGCGATGTGAAAGTGGCGATGATAGGCGGGAGTGGACCGATAGGATTTCGCCTTAGATAGTCTGGATATGGGCCTGCGAGATGAACTGGAGCGCCGACACGCGGCGCCATCAGTCCGCGCGAGAAGACGAAGGTATGACCGTTAGATTCCAGATTGCTTTTATGAAAATCCACACGTTAGTCTCGCGTGACGGGCATGTCCGATGATGCCCCTGCCTTGTCTTATCCATCTAAGATTTAGATTGAATATGAGGACGGGCATTTGAATATGGTTTGAAAAATCCTCTGAATCATATTTTCTGATCACATGGATCGTTCAGCTTTGAGAGAATTTAAGAAAGCACGAGTGTGTAAATGCTCTTAGAAACACTGGGATGCTAGAATTCAGCCACTGCTTGGTCACAGTAGCTCTGAGAGCATGACAGGTGCGATGATAAAGCTTACAAGTACATACGTGCCACTAGGGATGCATGTAAGCGGCATTGCCTCTAATCATATAAGAACAAATATAATAAGGTACAATCAGCAGGTTGTAATAATTAAATTATGGGAGCTGCTACGCGTCAGCCGACGGATTCTTTAAAAAGATCTGCCACCTCCTAAGTCGTCGGATCTCACGAATCGAATGACCGAACGTCATCATGTACTACTGCAACATAGGTTGTGTTGCGGAAACATGGGTCATGTTGCAGAATTTTTTACGACATAGATCAAGTTGCAGATTTTTATTATTACAACAAAGGTCTTGCTACAATTTTTTCTTGCAACAACAATCTTGTCAAAGAAATTTCTGTAACAAAAGTCTTGTTACAGAAACTTTACAAAAGTCAGAAAATTTGCAGAAACATTTTACAACAAAGGTCTTGCCGTAGGATGATTCTGCAACTAAGATCTTGTTGCAGAAATTTGTATCCTTTTCATAATCGATGTCCGTGCGAGCCGTGGCCCTGTTTCTGGATAAGATGAAGATATTTCTAAGAAAGAAAAAATGAACACGTGGTAAACGATGGAGGCGGTTGACGCGTAGGAGCGATCCGCCAGTAGATAGTAATCATTTCCCTTAAATTATTGTATTTTTATTGAATTGAATGATAGAGAAGAGTAGAGAGAAGGGAAGCGGGTTGTAGATTAATAATCGGCTGTAGCACGGACTTCAAGAAACATGTGAGGATATAAGGTGGGTCATGTATTAAAAAATAATACTTTTTACCAACTTGTTACTATATATATTGACTTCTAGGTCGACTATATGTGACATGGTAACTTTTTATAGCCCGCAGTTGGCTATACTATTAACCATGCTCTAAGGACATGTGCAATATACAGTCGGCTACAGTCTGTCTCAACCGTCCACATTTCTGACATAAAAAAATGTTGCTGCAAATAATTTTATTCTCAATTTCAGTTGAGATTAAATTGAGATCGGTCAGACAAAGCATACCTTACGTGAACCCTCGAACACACGAACACACGATGCAAAACTCCTTACGTGACACTATATAGAATGATGCATGGAGTGAGCTGGTCGAAGTGATTGAATGGAGGGGTAATTTGGAAAAGTACAAAGATCTCGAAATGTGCGGAAAATTTGCCTATCAAACCTGAAAAGGGGATCTCCAGCTAACACCCTGCACCCCGCGTGCGGCTCGCACACGTGCAGGAACTGCCGTCGCCGACGGCTGATCTCCCTCCTCCGACCCAGCTAGGGCCGGGCTGGCAAACTCCGAGGTCCTGTGCGAAGCTAAAAAATATGGTCCCATATCACTAGCAGAAATAATGATCTAACCAGCAATTATGATGTATATGATATAATGTCTTAACAGAGTAATGTTTCTTCATGATGACTCAAATATTATTGAAACAGAAGATGCAAATCATGAATAAAATAAAATTGAAATGATGCAACAACAGATATCAGTTGGAGTTTCTTTTTGTGAGGGGATATAAATTGGAGATTATATGTGAATGATATGCTATTATACGAACCGTTTAACTCACTTAGTCGCTCTGTAGAAATTAGAAATAGAAATCAAAGGAAATCAGAAAGAAGGACTTGTTAGCGGCAAGTTAGCTATTTTGACGAGAGAACCAAACAACTGTCACCGCCCCGCCCGTCAACGACGTTCTGGAGTTTGGAATTGCGGGCAATCGATCCGACGATCCCGTACGTTTCCGGTGATCCGATCAAGCAGCGGCCCGAGAACTGTAGCAGAGGATGATCGATCCAACGATGGACGATCCTGTCTCATCATGTACGTGAGATATTTTGCCTATTCACGATCCGCCGACGGATCTGACGATTGCATTACCTTTTTTTAGGGCTAATCATCATGTTTCCTAATTCCTATCGAGCAGCGTTACATCGGCCGATCGATCCAACGTTAGAGCAAACGCGCTGGCGGCCCAGTTCCTTGCCCGGCCCAGCGTCCTGCAACAGTTAACATGTTAACAAAAGGCCCGTGCGTTGCAACGGGAGAAAAAAATATCAAACACTTTTAATCTTTTTATAATTATTTTGATTCATTAAAATAATAAGCTAAGTAACTAATGTAGTCAGTCATATCTTATTTTGTTAAAAAATCAACCCGTTCATTGTTAATTTCACCATGATGAGAAATTGAGTGGGACAAGCAAAACAAAACAAAGAGGCTACGTGAATTGATCAATGTACTGTTATCTTATTTCACTCATGGGGTAAAGAATGTGGGATCAGATGACAAACTGAAGGTGGTGTTCCATTCTCTGTCTCTACAACAATACAATCTTACATTCAATACATTCATTCATCAGCAAACAAATCCCCACAAAACAAAATTTCTTGCCGGTGCTTGGCACACGGTTGGAGGCATAGGGAGGGGATCACACCAGATGATGAGTTCCTGCCGGAGGAGGGGATACGATGAGGGGAGCAAGGGTTAGGCACCTCTATCTGGCCATAAGGAGTCGCTGTTGTCGCGCCATAACCTCGGACTTTCCCGTGTGAGCCATGGAGGCCCGCCTCCACCTGCAAGTACTTCGCTCCGCCGCGCCTTATCCGCGCGCTGCCGCCGTTCTGCATCGAGCAGACGCATCATCCCCAGTCACTGTAGCTGTCGCATTGATTTGATCCAGAAGCTGTGCTCGAGCGCCGAAACGGGGGCAGCAAGCGGGCAGAGGTACGGCCGCGGCGGCGGGTGGGTTGAGATCGACAACAGTGGTGGTTGAGGTCGGCCGCGGCGGTGAGTGGTGTGGCAGCGGCCTGGGCATAGGCCAGGGTGGACCAGGGTTGACGCGATGCGCTCGAGCGCCGCAACGGGGGCAGTGAGCGGGGAGAGGTACAGACGCACAGGCGGGTGGGTTGAGATCGGCAGCGGTGGCGGTTGAGGTCGCCCGCGGCGGCGAGTGGTGTGGCGGTGGCCTGGGCACAAGCCAGGATGGCCCAAGGTCGACGAGAGGAGGCGATGCGTACGGGTATAATTTTTGCAGCGAATCATTTTTTTCTTTTGCGTTGCAAATAAATGATGGAGCGTAGGTTGAATAACAAAAATTATAGGTTTTTTTTTTATAAAAATGCCGCGGTGGGTTTTCCGACGGAAGCGCTAGCCTCTTTATTATTAGGTATAGAAAAATCAGGTCCTCAAAATTCATGGGCCCTGTGCGGGGTTACACGTTTGTACAGCTACGGGCCCGGCCCCTGGGCCCAACCAAGCGCAGATCCGGGACCCTCCCAGCGTCCTCTCTTCATCCATCCCGAAGCCCGGCACCGTCTTCACCAGCTCTCTCCCCGCGGAGGAGTTCGAGTCGGGTCCTCCCCTCTTCCTGTCCCGCTCCCGTGCGGCCGCGCCGGGCCACACCGGGGTGCCCCTGCGAGCTCGAGCAGGTCCCCCGCGCCTCCCGCTCCGCTCGCCGCCGCCGGAGGCGTCGCCGGGCAAAGCCCTGGCGGTGCGGCAGCGATGGGACCCCGCGGTCGCCGTTCTCGAGAGCGGGGGCGGCGCTGCTCCGCTGCTCCAGGCGGTGATGCTGCGGGGCCTGACGTGGCTGCATGATGTGGTGGAGGAAGCCGAGGCGGCGGCCCGGGGTGTTGATTGCAGTGGCTGGGGAGTGCGACAGATTCGGCGAGACTGAGGTCCCGTGTAGCTGGGGGCTGCTGCAGTGCTGCATGGAGGAGGTGCTTGGTGGCTCTCCGGTGCCGCTGGCGCAGTGGCTTCGTGAGAGGCGTGTGGGCTAGCGGAGGTGTTGTGTGTGGGGTTGTGGTGTTGGGAGGTGCTCCGGGCAAGAGCTTGCCGGCCGACTGTGTCGCCGTCTCACCTTTTTGGAGGCATCATTGAGGAGTTCTCTCCCTACACACCCTCGGATCCAGTTCTTCGGGTGAAAACCTTAGGCCCGATTGGGCCAGACGACGGCGTCGGCATCGTCGCTTCCTCCTTGGGGGCGTCATCTTGAAGAGCTTTGGATCTCGTTTGCACTCTCCGGGGGCTAGACGCTCGCGACATTGCGGTCGGCTGGGGCTCGTCCGGCAATGTGGATGATCTGCGCGGCTTCTTGTGTGGCAACGATGGCCCCTTCAAGCGGAGAAGGATTTGTTGTTGGGTTCTGGTAGTCGGTCTCGTCCGGCGTGTTCGAGGGATCATCGTGCCTCTCTTGTCTTCTGAAGTCGGAGATGTTTGAGGTGGATCCTTGCGGCGACGATGACGTGAAGACAAGTGGTCGGTTCTGGCGCTGGCTCGGCGCAGGTTCAGTGCTTTTCTTCCTTCAATGCTCTTCGGCTGAATCGAATCTGCCTGGTCGCCGGCACGTGTTATGGACTGTTTGGCGTTGTCCAACGCAGGCCTCTACGTTTGTGTGCGGTGGAGGCTACATCGGTGGTCGTCGATGGTGAAGTTGGAGTCGCCCTCGCGGAAGCATGATGACGATGACGTCGGATTACAACCTCGACGGAGCTTTCCCCCTAGACGGCGTGTGTGCGTTCTTGTGTAGGTTGCCTGCAGGTCGCCCTGTGTGACCTGTTGTGACGGGCGCATTGTGACGGTTTTAGCCCGCTTTTTCGATTATTAACCGGACAACTCTCTTCGATCTTTTTTAATGAAAACGGTACCTAAGGAACCGCGTTTCAAAAAAAATCGGTATAAAGGGAGTACCTGAGTAGCTGGCATTATGAATAAACTTTCAAGTAAGATCATAAAATACTACTGAATATTCAAAGCAAGAGCAATCAAACAGCAAATCTAAAGACACTTTATATACAAAAAATTATATTTTGTTTTTGCAGTGACTTCTTTAACTGTATATAAAGGATGACAGTCAATTCAAATGTTTAAAACGGTTGTAGAAAATTCGATTGGATTGCATTTTTATGACCGGTTAACTTGTCCGGACGTTTGATACACGTATGGATCTAACCATAGATGCTCTTTGAAACTCTGGAAGCGAGGGCGGAGACAGAGGGATGAGCAGGGGCTGGCCTTTCCCAACGATCGACGAAACTTGAAGTATCTATGGTTGTTCCACTGATATGTGCAAGTATGTATATATTTGATTCTTTATCATTGGCTATATCCAAATCCTGCTCCGCCACTGTCTCGGAGGATAGAATTCAGCCACCGCTTGATGCTCTCGACTCTCGAGAGAACGATATATAAAACTTTGAGATTTCTAGGGCATGCACCTCCAGTTTACGGGTCACACACGTGCCGCTAGGAATACAAGCGGCGCCACCGCCAGATATGGGCATGTGTAATGTTCAGTCGCCTACAGTCTGCTGCATGCGTCCACGTAGTACATTATGACATATATAAAAACAAGCTGCTAGAAATAATTTTGTTCTCAATTTCAGTTGAGATCGGAGGAAGCATTCCTTGCGTGAATACTCATACACACCAACACACGAAGCGAAATTCCCTACGTGACACTACATATAATGATGCATGGAGCGAAGCATTGGCCAGGCCCCAGAGCGCAAATGGAGGACGCCTACGTCGTCGTCTACCTCGGCATAGCTCTCTTGCCGCTGCTCATCGTACTCGCATGCCGCAGGAGCTGGGGAGTGCGGGGTGATGGTGGCCGCGGCCTGCTCCTTCCGCCGGGGCCGTGGCAGCTGCCGGTGATCGGGAGCCTGCACCACCTCGTCCTGGCCGGGCAGCTCCCTCACCGCGCGATGCGCGACCTGGCGCGGCGCCACGGGCCGGCCATGCTGCTCCGGCTCGGCGAGGTGCCCACGGTGGTGGTGTCCTCCCGGGAGGGGGCGCGCGAGGTGATGAAGACCCACGACAAGTCCTTCGCGATGAGGCCCGTGAGCGCCACCATGCGCGTGCTCACCAACGGCGGCCGGGACATCGTGTTCGCGCCCTACGGGGACTACTGGCGCCAGCTCCGGAAGATCGCCGTCGTGGAGCTCTTCACCGCGCGCCGCGTCCGCTCCTTCCGCGCCGTCCGCGAGGAGGAGGTCGCCGCAGCCCTCCGCGGCGTCGGCGAGGCCGCGGCGGCCGCGCGCCCCGTGGAGATGCGCGGGCTGCTGGCCGCGCTCGTGGCGGACAGCACGGTGCGCGCCGTGATTGGCGACCGGTGCAGGGAGCGGGACGCGCTCCTCCGGGAGCTCGACCGCTCCATGCAGCTCGCGGCGGGGTTCAATCCGGCCGACCTGTGGCCTTCGTGGCGGCTCGCCGCGCGGCTCAGTGGCGCCAAGGAGTGCCACGATACCGTGCACGGCATCCTCGACGGCATCGTCAAGGAGCACCTGGAGAGGACGGACGGCGGCGAGGACCTTCTTGACGTGCTGCTGAGGATCCAGAAGGAAGGTGGCCTCCAGTTTCCGCTCGACATGGACGCCATCAAATCCGTCATCATGGTAAAGTTCTCTTCTCTGGACGAACTACCTATTTCAAAGTGGTTGAAGAGCGGTTATTTTTGTTCCAAATATGGATATGGGTCGTACAAGAAATTAATCATGCACTCTGTTTTATGTAGTCTTGGACATATATTTTTTAGGATGCATAGAACTCATCTACTCCCTCCGCTCCTAAATATAAGTCTTTGTAAAGATTTCACTAGTGGACTACATACGTATGTATATAGACATACTTTAAAGTATAGATTCAATCATTTTGCTCCGTATGTAGACCCTTAGTGAAATCGCTTAAAAAACTTATATTTAGGAACGGAGGGAGTAGATGATATATAATTTGATTTCATTTACATAAAAAACAAATATAGATACAAAGTATTAATATACTCTACGTCAGCGCGCACACACGCATCTTATAATCACATTTAACGGTTATAAAAGATGAATGTGACATAACTAAACCTTAGCTAAATGAGTTATAGCAAAATCATATATTTTTTCGTACGGATGGTTGACTAAAAAATGTCATGTTTTACGGACAGGACATATTAGGTGCGGGGAGTGAAACAGCAGCTACGACGCTGGAATGGGCCATGGCAGAGCTGGTCAAGAACCCGAGGGCCATGCACAAGGCGACGGCCGAGGTACGGCGAGCCTTCCATGCCGGCGGCACCGTGGCCGAGCAAGACCTAACAGAGCTCGCATACCTACGCCTGGTCATTTGGGAGACATTGCGGCTGCACCCACCCATACCGCTGCTGTTCCGCGAGTGCCAGAAATCATGCCAGGTGCTGGGGTACGACGTGCCGCGTGGCACGCAGGTGCTGGTCAATGCCTGGGCGCTGGGGCGAGATGAGCGCTACTGGCACCACGCGCCCGAGGAGTTCTGGCCGGAGCGTTTCGAGGGAGAAGCGGCGGTGGACTTGGGGGCCGTCGACTTCGTGTTCCTGCCGTTCGGCGCCGGCCGCAGGATGTGCCCTGGGATGGCGTTCGGCGTCGCCAACGTAGAGCTCCCGCTCGCGAGCTTGCTCTTCCACTTTGATTGGGAGTGGGCATGCTCGGCGAAGGTCGACATGACCGAGGCATTCGGCCTCACCGCGAGGCGGAAGGACCAGCTCCTGTTGCTCCCTGTCCTTCGGGTACCACTTCCTCGTGCCTGTCTAGTCTAGTCTAGTCGATATTAACTGTAAGAGTTGGATATATAATGTGAAAATTATAGTTATTCCCACGGTCAGAAATAAACAGCAAAATGTTCTTCTTGCATAACATAGTTATTACCGTATTATGCAATATAACTCACACTACAATAAACCAATGCTCCCAGTCTTCATTACTACAGTATTAAAAAAGAAAACAGAAATTTTCCTAAATCCTACCGAACAAGTGTACACATGACAATTAGAACCAACAAACGATTGATCTGACCGGGCTGGATGAAGGGCTGGTATGTAGAATGTGTCCGTATGTTAAGCATTATTGCACCAACAAATCCCTAATACCGCCCGGCAATCCTTGGTCCACGCCCCACGCACGTACGTTGCATCTTCCCAACTATGCGGCCCTCAGATCCCGTCTCGGGTGTCATCGCCTCACGGTGCCGGCATAGGCTTCCCATCCCGTTTGCCGCTAGATGTGGTCATGCCAACGACGAGGGTAGGACGCGGGAGGACTTCCCTCACCGCCCTGCCCTGCTGTCCCTTCGGTCCTCATCACCCTCACGCTTCTCACGCATCGGCGTCTCCCCGCCGCCTCCACGCCTTCCGTAGCAGGCCAGGGCCGGAGCAGGGAGTGACGCGTGCTGACGACGTCGACGCGCCCCTGATTGTCACACCAGGCATGATGGCCCGACCGAGCTGTTAATGGCTCGTGAAGCTCTCGTTGCCGCGCTGTAGTGGGTGCGCCGCCGTCTCCGCAACCCATCGCACGAGCCACACCTCCATTCGTCGGAGCCGTCGCGGGCAGAGTCGAGCCAGACCCGCCCAGACCCAGATGGGGCTCCAAAGGGCCCAGATCTGGGCCGGGAGGGCACCGCCTCCTCACCATCCGGAGCAACGCCGCCGTCAGAACTGCCGCTGCCCGCGATAGGAAGACCATCTGCAACCGTCGAGAGCTCGAAGTCGAACCCCAGCAGTCGCCCTCGCCGCCCGCAGCCGTGCCGCCTGGAGCCAGATCAGGCTGCCGGCCGACGGGATACGCACCAGGCGCGCGCCCGACCAGATCTAGGACGAGCCACGGCCGAGCGCCGTCCCCACAGGTCGAAGCCCCTGCCAAGGCCAGCTCTCCACGCATGGGACAGGGCACCGCAGAGCCGCCGCCGAGCCAGCCCACGCACCGCCGCGCCCTGGACCAGCGCCGTGCCACCGCCGAAGGTCGTCGGCCCGCGCCGAGTCCCGCGCGAGGAGAAGAGGAGGCCCCGACGCCGCCAGCACCTACCGGGCTTCGCCCGGCAGCGAGGGGAGGAGAGAGGGAGGCGGGGGCCCGAGGCGCCGGCGGGTAGGATTGCCCCCTCGGTCGCCTGCGGGAGCGACGCGAGGGGGGGAGAGGGGTTTTTTCGTCTCACTTGTTCTGTCTAGTGTGCAGTTTTCATCTGGTATGTTAGTTTCTATACATTTAGCACCTTGTGTATCGATGGTAATCAGTAGGATGTATGCATTTTTGACACCATTATACCGTTTCAATTAGTCCGATTGCCCTATTCTGTATTTTCAAACAGGTTAACCACATAAAATGCCTGGCATCGCTCCCATCTTTCTAACAGACCATTGTTTTCATCAATTAGGGAATAGAGCTGACCAACCCACAGGCCCACGGTAACCGTCTTCGAAGTGGAACCCAGAGCACCTACTTTCTCCGAGACGGGCATATTTTCTCGTATCAGTAGGCCCTGAGGTTAGAATCCGAAAATGAAAGGACCTGATGATGAGATCAGAAGAGAGGATTGTTTCTTGGTCCCAGCGATTTCATCCCATTCTGCAGACAAACTCTTGGTGTGCACTTGCACACAACCTTCTCAGTTGTATCACGTGGTTTGTAAAGTACAGCTAGCGCACTACAACACCACAATGTATGAAGTCAGGCAGTACGTACACAACATTTACCAATGCTTCGAGTGTGGATAGTTTTTCGGTTTTGCTATTCTACAGTCGAGTGTTTTTCAATTCGCTGTCATTCAATTTTCTGTTCATCCGATCTGGTGCTAAGATTCGCGCTGAGAACTCTGGTTTTTAGGCGTTGTGTATGCATATGTATTTTTCGACTCCAATAATTGTACTTCTTTAGCATTTACATTGTACTTCTTGGTGATTTACACTGTGCTTTTTGGTATTTACAGTGTAAATTCATCGGTTTTTACAGTGTAAGTTCATCAGTTTTTACAAGTGTAATTCTAGGAGATTTGGGGTGTAATTTGTGGGTGTTTTACGCTGTAACTTCATCAGTAGATACACTGTAATTTTATAAGTTCCACTGGTTTGACTTAAGTTGTTCTATTATTGGTTAGAAAACTTGAGTGATGTCCAATTTATTTTCAGTCAAATGTCAAATAGACACTCCCTGGTTTTTCTAGAAAACCTGCTGGAATTACCTTGTCTGAAACTGCTGCAATCCAAACGTCCGGCATTACGTGGTACGCATTACGGTTATTCTTCTTGTTCATGATGATGATGATGGTTTTATCTACATTTTTGAGTAGATAAAACCATGCATGCAGACTGCATAGTGCTCATAAGTTGTTGTATTTGGTAACGTAGAGATCACGAAACCTCTTAGTTGTGTCGTAAATAAGATACGACAAAATGTTACTGCATCGCCATACACACTACTCCATGAGCTTCGCTTGGTGAAGACATGACGATGACGAGAGCGACGCGGACCCCCAACGAGCGAGGCGGGCGGCGGAGGAGGAGTGCGCGAGGGCACCTTCTCTTCTCACTCTTCAATAGCATGTGAAAGAGAGACCCTTATAAAGGGATCCAAACTCTCCTCCACTAGCGGGGTGGGACTAAACTCCCACCACCTTGTCACGCCACCACCTACATGGGTCCTTGAAGATTTTTCTGAAATTCTCTAATGGACGTAAAGCCCACTACCAATTTCAACAAGGATAACTATGGCATAACTACAGTTTTTACAATATACATCCAATTCTTACAGATTACGTATGCATCAGTTAGACTCCGGGAACAGGCACCCGGAGAACAGGGCGCAACAGGAGCTTGTCCTTCCGCCGCGCGGTGAGACCGAATGCCTCAGTCATGTCGAGCTCCGCCGACTCCAGCCCCGACAATCCCCAATCAAAGTGAAAGAGGAGGCTCGCGAGCGCGAGCTCGACATTGGCGAGGCCGAACGCCATCCCAGGGCACATCCTCCGGCCAGCGCCAAACGGCAAGAACGCAAAGTCGCCGCCCCCGAAGTCCGACGCCGCGTCCCCATCGAACCGCTCCGGCCGGAACTCCTCCGGCGCGTCGGGCCAGTAGAGCTTGTCGCGGCCCAGTGCCCATGCGTTCACTATCACCTGCGTGCCGCGCGGCACATCGTATCCCAGCACCTGGCATGGCTCCTGGCACTCGCGCGGGAGCAACAGCGGCAGGGGCGTGTGCAGCCGCAGCGTCTCCCGGATGACCAGGTGCAGGTAGGCGAGCTCGCCTAGAGCATGCTCGGCCACGGCGCCGCGGCCATGGAAGGCTTGCCGGACCTCCGCCGTCGCCTTTTGCATGACCCTGGGGTTCTTGATCAGCTCCGCCATGGCCCACTCCAGCGTCGTGGCCGATGTCTCGCTGCCGGCGCCGAATACGTCCTGTACGGAAAACATGAGGTTTTTCAAGGGGCTGTATCCAGGCTTGTGTTCCATATTCCTTGGATTCTGATAAAACTATGCCGATTCCTTTGCCAAAATGAACAAAAGCATAGGCCAATTTTCAAGGCAATTTCCAATGGTTAAAAAATACAGCAGAACACAGTGAACATTTTGATACAACCGTACACGTTTCAACCACTTTGGAATAAATTGTTCGTCAAGAAAAAGGAAACAACGTCACATAAGCACGACAAAGTCAATCATGGAAGCCGAATAAGGCTGTGTCTAAGTCATGCCATGAGAATCAAATCAATTGGTCCACATGGGTTCGATGTCACTAGGCCTGGTGTCACATCCCAGTTCTTTCCCGTCTCTCTCCAAACAAATCCACCATTTTATTCTACTTTTCCATATTTAAAGCATTTGTATTTTTTAAAGTAATATTCAGTTTTTACAACTTTTTGTATGTATGATGAACTCCTCGCGCAAAGTCCTCTAGAACAAGACTAATTTTGGATATATTCTGACTAGTTTGATTTTATTTTTCTCCATCAGCTTTTTAGAATGAGCGAAGTCTATTTTTTGAAACGAGTGGAAATAGTTTTAGAATCTAGCAAAATTAGTTCTTGGAATGAGGGAAGCAATCTTTTTCAAATGATTAAGATTTATTTTTTGAATCATGTGAAATCAGTTTTTAAAAAACGACTGAGATTAGTGTTTTGAAATGAGTAAAATAAGTGTCCTAAATGAGTGAGATATGTTTTTTTTCAAACGAATGAAATTATTATTTTGAATAGACTGCAATCTGTGTGTTCAAGAAACAAGTTTCATTTATTTAGAAAAGATATTCAAAAAAGCTAGGCTCCCGTTAGGGTTCTCCCCGCCGCCACCAGCCGCCCCGTCCTCCGCCGCCGGCCGCCCTCGTTGGGTGCTTCGCCCCCCTCCTTCCCCCGTCCTCCCTCCCCCATCTCCAGTTCCCGCCTTCCCCCAACCTCCCGACCTGCTTCCTCCGCCACAGTAGGAGCATCGGACCCCATCTCCGCCCCCCTCCCGCTTCGTCGCTGCCGGAGGGGACGTCGGCGAAGCCGCGCACACCCCGGGGATGGCGGCGGCGGGGCCCCTCGCGTCGGCCCTCGGGCAATGGCGGCGGCGCGCCGCGTCGGCGGTTGCGTGATCCGGTGTGATCTCGCCAATCGGAGGGCGGATCCGGGGCTCCATGGCCGGATCTGGCGAGGCACTCGGCCCTGGTGGTAGGGAGCGGCAGCAGGGCGAGGCTGCGCTGGTCGGCTGGGCACGAGCACTGTCCAGGGCGCGCGGTGCAGTGGCCTTGGCTGGTGCGTGGCGGTCATGCTCAGCGGTCGGTGGCGGTGGATATCCAGCGCAGCTCCGGAAGAAATCCTTGCTCCGGTCTTCATCGGAGCCGTGACGGCGACGCCCGCGGGTGCCGCTATCTTTCTTGGAAGCGTCGTTATGGAGGTGTGATGTTCCCCTTCGTCGGCCGCTGCCCGCACCGTCACCTGCGCCCCCCAGGTCCTGATCTGTGGGCCTCTCTCCTGCGGATTCTTGGCGTTGCCGGCGTGGTTGCGGGGGCCCTACCTGCGGGTGAAGCCGGTGGAGGAGATTCGGATTGGGGGAAACCCCTTGGTTGGCCCAGGCCGGCCGCGCCGACGACGACGCTAAGGGCGCCGTTATTCTTTTTGGAGACGTTGGTATTCATCTGCTCCTCTGCTCCCCTTCCTTGCCTCTCGGGTGAAAACCCTAACTCCGGTGGGCGGCGGCGGCGTCCTTGATGTCGTGACCTTCCTGAAGGCTTCGCCTTGAGGGCTGAGTGATGGTGGGCACTGTGTGGATCCTGAACGGCTGCTGGTGGTGGGCACTGCTTCGGGGGAAATCCTAGGATCTGGTCTTCCAGATCGGACGATGGCGGTACTGCGGTGTCGTTTCTCTCTTGAGAGCATCGTTTGTGGAGCAACGCTGGCAGACTGAGGCAGGAGGTGGAGCGGCTTCGTCTTGCACGGAATTTCGGTAAAGCTGTCAAGTCATGCCTGGCCGACAGATGCTACGCAGAGTCATGCCTAGTTGGCAGGTGCTACGCACGACAGATGTGCCGGAGTCTTCGCATCTGGACGGATGAGCGCAAGACGGTAGCGTCGTTGGGCGCCATTGTGGCGTCGACGGATGATTGGACTGGCAAGGATGATGCGGATCTCTTTCCTGAAGATGGGTCAGTGGTTCGAAGATGATGACGGCTGGTAAAACGTGTGCGTGAGGTGTGCGTTTTAGGTGTGCTGCACCGGGTATTGTTCCCGATACGTTATCTGGATGGATTGGAAACAACACCGGTCTTAGATATGTGGAGTAAGAGCACTCCACATTATCAAGTTTGTAGGTGTGAGTGGTGGCTTTGGGTGGATTGATGTATACTTTTGTTAGACCTTTGTGAAATAATTAATAAGATGGCTGCATGCATCGATTGATGCAGAGGCCGGCGGTTTAACCTCCTTTTCTAAAAAAAAATCAAATGTTTTTCATTGGTAACTATGTTAGTGCCGAGTATGGCAACTTTAGTTGACGATCATGGCAAATTTGTCTCAATTTATTTCTTTTGCCAGAAAATTATCGTGCTTCCAACTTAAATCTGTTATGTCATGATAAATTACCGTGAAACATGTCAGATTTTCCATGACTAAAACCTGACATCGGATTTTTAGCGTTTCTGCAAAGAAAAATGCTCATTTAAAAAACAGACTTAAAGAAAAAAAACATACTGGTACTATCCAAAACATTTCCAAGATTGGTCTTTGTTCTATAGGTCTTTGTGCTAGAGTTCAAATATACAAAATATTATGAAATTTAATATTAGTTCAAAAGATATAAATGATTTAAGTTAACAAATGGGTAATTAAAGGATAGATTTGTTTGAGAAAGAAGAGGGTACACGCAGCCTGTTAATTTGCCGAGGATCCCAAATTTGTCATGCATGCAGGATAGTTGCACGGAATATTTAGACAAAATCACTAGTAGAAGAGAATACTTACGAAGATGACAGATTTGATGACGTCCATGTCGAGCGGAAACTGGAGCGCACCCTCCTTCTGGATCCTCAGCAGCACGTAGAGCATGTCCTCGTCATGGCCTCCGCCGCCTTCCATCCTCTCCAGGTGCTCCCGGACGACGCCGTCGAGGATGCCGTACACGGTGTCGCGGCACTCCCCGGCGCGGCGCACAGCGCTGCTGAGCCGCGCGGCGAGCCACGACGAAGGCCACAGGTCGGCCGGGTTGAACCCGGCCGCGAGCTGCATGGAGCGGTCCAGCGCCCGGAGGAACGCGTCGCGCTCCCGGCACCGGTCGCCCAGCACGGCGCGCACCGTGCTGTCCGCCACCAGGGCGGCCAGCACCGCGCGCATCTCGACGGGCCGCGCGGCCCCCGCGGCCCCGGCGACGCCGCGGAGCGCGGCGGCGACCTCCTCCTCGCGGATGGCGCGGAAGGAGAGCACGCGGCGCGCGGTGAGGAGCTCCGCGACGGCGATCTTCCGGAGCTGGCGCCAGTAGTCCCCGTAGGGCGCGAAGATGATGTCCCGGCCGCCGTTGGTGAGCACGCGCATGGTGGCGCTCAGGGGCCGCGTCGCGAACGCCGTGTCGTGGGTCTTCATCACCTCGCGCGCGCCCTCTCGGGACGACACCACCAGCGTGGGCACCTCGCCGAGCCGGAGCAGCATGGCCGGCCCGTGGCGCCGCGCCAGGTCGCGCATCGCGCGGTGTGGGAGCTGCCCGGCGAGGAATAGGTGGTGCAGGCTCCCGATCACCGGCAGCTGCCAGGGCCCCGGTGGCAGGCGCAGGCCGTCGCCGCCATCACCGCGCGCGCCCCTGCGCCTGCGGCCAGCGAGCACGAGGAGCAGTGACACGAGAGCTAGGCCGAGGTAGACGACGACGTAGGCGTCCTCCATTCGTGATCCGGGGGTCCGAGCACGGCGAGGAGCCAGCGTTGAGTCACGTACCGAATTTCGCTTCTTGAGTTCCACACGAAGCGGTTGACAGTGATGTGGATAACGAAGTGGTGTTGTAGCTTGCGACAGATAAATCCTGTCTCACCTCATTTGTGGAAATTTGTGCACATAAGGACGGAAAAAATTGAGTACGTATAAAATTGTGTACTCCCTACGTTAGAGTTTAGAAAACGATTAACTTTACATTTCCACAATAAACAAAGATTAAATCGCATTGCATTTAATCTTAACAGATAATTACTTTATTGTATTATTTTTATATACATGTATAGTGTAAATGTTATTTTTTAGTCCATCTCACAACCAATCAATAATCATCTATGCTTCATAGAATTTTCAAGCATGTCTTCTAAACCGTGACTGAGGGAGTACTTCACAAACAACGCGTATTTGATTCAAAGATTTTTTGTAAGAACTTTGGTGGGTTATAATCTTTGTATTTTTTTTATATCTAGTTATTTGATTCCGGGGATTAAATCCTATGGGAATTCTCTCGAGAAATCCATTGCACTAGATTTCATACAGGAAATTTTTCATCCACAAACACCTCTTACAAACAATCCTTTGTTTTTTCCTGCGGTGGAATCAAACAAGCGTAAACAGAATCTTTTAGGACTTGAGTGGACATGCTACTGCAATTTCCTCTATTCCCACTTTTTTGCATGATAAGGTTAGGATCCCGGTATTGCTCACACGTATGGACGTTAAGGGAGTCTTACCGCATGTCCCGTATGGTATGTAAGAGAAACTGCTCGCACGTCTATGTGCGGGCAAAACAGGTGACGCCTGCACGTTCGGCCTCCTGCCTCACGGCCCGCACGTCCGACCTCCCACCTCGCGGCCTCGCACGCCGGGCGTCCCACCTCACGGCCATGCGCTCCATGTGTCCCACAAAGCTAGAGTGGGTCCCTCACGTGGCAGCCACCACACGCCCCCACCCCAAACCTCGCTTAACCCCCCCTACCATCTCCCGCCTCCTGATCGACAATCTTCCCTTGCCTCCCTTCTTGTGGTTCAAAAATTGCTATGGCAATCAGAGTAAAACCCTAGCGTCGCCTGGACGAAAAACATGGCAACGAATCCCATATGGATCCAAAACCTCATGGATACGACCATTCTCCTCTTCCCTCCCCTTACAATTTTTTCACCAAGAGATTGGAGGGAGAAAAGTCGGACTTGCCATGTTTGTAGAGTTAAAATGGCATACGTTTTGCCATCTCTAATCAATCACATTTACCAATACTATCCAACAGCAGTTGCCATCTCTAGTCAAATGCAGTTTCCATGTTGTTCAACCGCACTTGCCATGTCTATTCAACTGCAGTTGCCATGGTTGCTCAATTGCAGTTGCCATGTCTGGACAACTACAGTTGCCATGGTTGCTCAGCTGCAGTCGCCATGTCTGGACAACTGCAGTTGCCATCTCAGGTCAAATGCAGTTGTCATTTATGGCCAACTGCAGTTGTTGCCATGTATGGTCAACTACGGCTACCTTGACTTATCAACTGCAGTTGCCATGCCTGGTCAACTAAGTTGCCATGATTTAAGAAGTGTAGGAGTTACCACATACTAACACTAGTGGGAGTTGCCATATGCTTCTAAGCACACTAGGCAATTGCCCCTGAAACACTGCAAAAAAGACATGACAAATAATATATTCGGGTAAGAGAGATTGCTCTCTGCACTCTCGAATGCGAATGGGTGTGGGAGAGGGATGGGAAGAGGAGACGTGTGGCGATCGTGTGGGCGTGCGGGGCCGATGATAGTTCCACCGCACGTCTGGTTGGCCGCCGCGAGCTCTCCGTGCGTGAAACGAACGCTTGGGCTAACTACTAAAGGCCCACACACCAGCCGCTTCCAACGTGGCACACAAAACCGTCACAATGTGTCAAGATCGTGCAGAATTGAATGGACGAACTTCCACGCGTGTGGGCGAGTTGCAAAACTGCCACACATGTGGGCGGTATCATTTAGGTTAGATTAAATCGGTATTGCCATGACAGTTATTGAATAGATAGAAGGCTTTTCCAGCACCCCCCCCCCCCCCATTAGGCCATGTTAGGGCTCTTCTTAGTGCTTGTCTCTTAGCACGTTGCCATAGTCAAATGTTGATGTCACACTGTATTTTAAGGAGGGAGGGATGGACAGAGGGAGAGAGGGAGAGGGAGGGGAGGGGGAGGGAGGAAGGGAGAGAGAGATGGAGAGAGGGGGAGAAGGAGGGAGAGAGTGAGAGAGGGAGAGAGAGGGAGAGGGGGGAGAAGGAGGAAGAGGGGGAGAGGGGGAGAGGGAGAGAGAGGGGGAGAGAAGGAGGGAGAGAGGGAGAGAGAGAGAGAGCAATTGTGTGTTAATGAAGATACGTCTTTTAGTTCATTTCTCTATGAAGTATTATTATTAATGTAACCCTATAATGGCTTATTTCCCTATACTTCCCCATTCTCTTTTTTGGGCAACTAGGACACAATATATGAGTAGAGTTACTAAGCTCACATGATTTATTCGCTTGTGGTTGAACGAGGCGTTGGGTGACGTATGTCGCCCCATCTGTAACTCGGTGGATCCTACGTCATTAGTCGGTTTGCCGATACATGTGTGACACGTCTTTTCGCTGCCTTCGCTGAGGTCTAACTAACATGTTAGTGCTCACTCAGTGTCGGTTTTCACCACACTCCCGATCTATATTTTCCTTTCCCCATCACCCCCGCCACGTTAGGGTTTCAACGTCCGCCTTCCTAGCTTCAGTCGTCCCGGCCCTCCCAGCGCGCATCCTCCCCCCCCCCCCCCCAACAGCCTACCAGATCAGCGAGCGACCCAAATATTGCTCGTTGTCCACCCGTCCTATGATCCTTCCCTGTATGGCGTCGGCCAATCACTATGTCTCCTTGTATAGTTGCCATAGACCGTAAAGAAGCGGCTGAATCTTAGCAGATGATCTACCAATTCTTGCATGAGTCGACTTGGATGAATTGTAGATCTTGCATTGATTAAAGTGCTTTTTCCCAAGAAAGACCATGCATTTATTTAGACTAGCTCAAAATTGGATTATTTTAATTTGACAACTACATCCCCCTGTTGCGAGAGGCACTTTGGTTTGCTATGATAGAGGTATAAATAATATTCATCAAGTCGACAAAACCATATTTCACCGATACGCCTCTTATTCTTCACGGTTTTTCAAAATTGTTTTCCTTTTTCAAAAAAAAATTCTCAAGATTTAAAAAATTGTTCGCGCTTCCAAATTTATTCACAATTTTTCAAAAGTTGTTCTAAAATTCAAAAAATTGTTGTGCTTTCAAATTATTCGGGATTTTTCAAAATTATTCTCCTTTTCAATAATTTGTTCTTAATATTCAAAAAATATTCGTGTTTAAAAAAAATGTCCGCGCTTTCAAATTTATTCACGATTTTTCAAAATTATTCTGCAAATTCGAAAAATGTTTTTTTGCTTTAAATAAAAAAGGAAAGAAAAAACGAACCAAAAAATAAACAAAAAAGGAAAAAAATTAACAGGAAAAGAAAATCTGGGTCGCAATGAGTGACAGGTAGGAGCTCCCGTCCCCCACCCCCTCCTTCGGGGGTGGGCTCCTGCGTACCTCAGTCTCCAATCGATACTCTGCACATCACTCGTTACGTTAGACCCGTAACTAAAATTACATAGGTGTAGCGTTACTTCTTACATTATATACGGTGTTCAAACAATGGAGACACGTTGTGGATTAATTGTCTCTTGACATGTCAAGAACGAATTGCATTTGGGCTCGACGGGTGCGTCTCTGTCTCTCACGCATATGCACGCAAGCAAGCGCACAAATATATCTCCAACAGCACAAGTTAACGTCCGAAATGCGGCAAAGCTTTCCAGGCCCGCGGCGAAGCACCGTGACCTGCTGCGCGCTCTTCTCCGGGTGCCTGCTGCCGGAGTCTATATTGCTGTAAAAATTGGAAGCATACTACTGTAAACCGCAAGAACACCCACACTAGAAATAAGTAAACTGCATACCCTTCTGCTGTTGCATAGCAACACAACATTATTATGTAACTGGTACAACAAAAACAATGCTTGTAAGCAAAGAAGCAGCGGTATGGTACGGTACAGACACCACCGCGACCTGCGCAGATATCTATCTCGCCTGCGAGACCGCGTGCGATAACTGAGATGGAACTCAACACAAAGACCGGCTACAAATAACTTAGGACACCTCATGCCCACATCAACTCTGATCTGATGCACCTCCTTCCTTGCTGGGGTGCCCAAACCCTATCTTCCATGGATATCACATTTGGGGACTTGGTCTGGGGGCACCAACCTTTCGGAGTCTGCACCAGGGCAGCGGTAACATCGGCTTGCCTCTGAGTTATTGGTCTCTGAATAGGGTGGAGAGCAGCAGGTCTTGCACGAATGCCGCTCTCACGCTGGCTTGCTCCCTTTCTTCCCTTGTGAGGGACAAGTCAATACTGCCAAAAGAAAATGACGCGGGTGACTCAATTATAAGGTTTCCCTCAAGATTTATAGGAAGTGGTTGCCCAGACATTCCACTCATTACTTCATTCATTAGTACTCCCTCCGTCCCAAAATAACTGTCTTAAGCTTAGTATAATTTTGTATTAGAGCTAGTACAAAGTCAAGACAGTTATTTTGGGACGGAGGGAGTAAGAAAATACAAGGTTTGTAGCTAAATGATCTCTCTCAAGTCAAACCAACGCTACTTGACGTTCTTACTTAGTGCAAGTCTGTCATCACTTATCATCGACAGTAAGCATTCGTTTATCTAGAACTAATGAGTTCAGTTTTCATGGTCAACACAGATTTTTTTTCCCTTCATCTGACTAAATTATGTAAAAGATGTTCTGCAACAAGTCAGATTTTCATGGTTAAAACAAATTTCTCATGATCTGAATAGATTAAGTAAAAGATGTACTGAAAATAAACATCGCCATGGTGCATTAGAGAACAGTTGGCATAAAGGCAGTTCCTCTGTCGACAGGTCACTAGATATATAAATAGGAGAGTAACAGGAAGAAGATGGTCAGTACGAAGTCTATAATATCCACAGTATCAACAGATATTTACCTTGACCGCCACGGCCGAGCAGCTGCCTCTTTTAGCACTGGTACATCACTCTGAGCAGGAGTAGACAATTTTGATGTTTCCTCAGCATCTAATGTTGGGAAGCTAAGGCCAAATGATGACAGAAGGGGATCAGCTGAAATATTTGCCGCATTATTGTTGCTCGACCTATGCCCACCACCTCCCAGAAGCACCTGCAAATGGGCTTCACGTAGATCCCGGCTCAGCAGAGAGAGCGACTGGCTGCCTGGAACAGCAAATCTGCGCAACCTGCGGCGATTCTGCACATGGTCCAAAGTTAAAGAAACTCATATGAAAAGAGGGGAGGAGGGGATGAAGGAGGGGATTTACCTTGAACAAGTACCCATGTTGCATGGTGATATGATTAAGCATATCTTTAGAAACCTTTTCGGAACAGATAGGGCAAGGCTGAAATGAGGAGAGGTAAACCATATAAGAATACATAGAAGCGAAAACATCAAGTTACAAAATTCCATATTATCTACTGTAGACACGCACAAATAGATAACAACAACAGGTCAATCAAAAAGAATTCCAAGCAACAGGTGAAACTAGTTGATGTCAAAAACAATGCTTAGTATATTTACTGGTTTTACCAACAGGATAAGTTGCACTCTCTTCTATTTACTGATTTTACCTCACATATTCGTTCTTCTGCATTGTTCCTAATAGATAGAAATGGTCTATACGATGTGCATTGGCGGAGAGCTTTCGGCATGAAAAGTGACTGCACTGGGCAAGAATGAAGAAGATCATGGTTCAATTTCCATTACTCTATGTTCCGTGATAGCCACTCCAGTTTCGACTAAAAGGAGATGTTGACATATAAAATTGAGCATCTTCCGTGAAACTGATAACTGCTATTTGCATTCAAACTAAATTGTTGCTCCTCATAATTCCTACTCCGAGTCATGGTTTATCAGCACATATTGCTAGTTTTATCAAGCAATCATGGCATGAGTTTATGGCAGCAAACAAATGCCAAAAGCTACACTTTTTTTCTGTCTCCAGATTTTATGATAAACCTTTTCTACTCCAAGAACACTGATCAAGGCCAAAAATCCCATGCTTTGCACACCTAAAATCATTTGCCAGGTCAGAAGCATTATGCAAACCAATATTTTAGCATACCAAGCCATATTTCTACATCGAATTCCCAAGGGACAAGATAAAGAAAAGAAGAGGACTCGTTCTGTCGTCCAGGTCTCTGAACAAGAGAGCTCATTCTTGTTCCACGCCAATAGAAGGTATACTACAGAAATTTTGCTAAGTTCCAAAATTCCATATCTACTTTAGACGCGCAGACAGCAATAACCAACAGGTCAATCTCTTCTCTTTCGAAGGAATAGGTGAAATTAATTGAGCAAAAGAAGAACACTTGATCTATATGCAGTACACTTAAAGCTGCATAGAACCAAATCCTCTTTCACTTGACTCTAACAAAACAGGGGATAAGTTGAGTTCTCCTCAATTTATTGATGTTCCCAATATATGATTTTCTTCCTGAGTAAAAACCTCCCTCTTCATTGTAACAATAATAATATGATTGCTCTTCTTTGTTGTTCCTAACAGATAGAATGGTGTACACAACACAAAATGCATTGATGGAGAGTTGCCAACATGATGAGTGAATACACCGGGCAGAGAAGAGATCATGCTTCGGTTCCCATCACTCTCCACGATAACTACTCTAGTTTTGACTAAAATGAGATGTTGACATGTGTAATTGAGCATCTTTCAAGAAACTGACAACGGCCCCTTGCATTCAAATTAAAGAATTTCTCCTCATAATTACTGCTCCTAGTCAAGAGTTTATCAGGCCAGTGTTTTCTTCTTGTCAAGAAATGATCTCATGAGTTACAGCAGTAGCAAATGCCAAAAGCTCCACCTTTTTTATCTCCGGATTCATGATCAGCCGTTTCTACTGAACACGGCCAAAATTCCCTCCCCTTCTGCACATCTAAAATCATTTGCCAGACCAGAGCATTATGACCATGATATTGCAGCCAAGCAAGCCATATTTGTACTTCGAATCCCCAAGGTGACAAGAGTGAAACAAAAGGAGGACTCGTTCGGTCGTCCAGGTCAACGCCCTTCAGAAAAAGAGCTCTTCTCATTCTCCAGGCCACTCAAAGCAGTACGAACTCCACCTTCTCTGAATCTCTAATAATCCAAGCAACGAGGTACAAACCGATAAACAACAGGCCAATCTAAAAAAAATCCCAAGGAGCGGGTGAAACTAATTGAGGTAAAACACAATACTTGGTGTCCAACTTTAGACAGGCAGAAACCAATAAACAACATGCCAAACTAAAATCTTCTCCGAGCAACAGGCGAAACTAGTTGATGTCAAAAACAATACTTGGTCTATTTACTGATTTTACCAACAGGGTAAGTTGTGTTTTCTTCAACTTATTGATTGTATCTCACATATGACTGCTCTTCTGCATTGTTTTGTTCCTAATAGATAGAATCATAGAATGGTCTATATGGCGTGCATTGATGCAGAGTTGCTGACATGAAAAGTGACTGCACTGGGCAGGGAAGAAGATTATGGTTTGGTTCCCATCACTCTATGTTCCGTGATAGCCGCTCCAGTTTTGACTAAAAAGAGATGCTGACAATCTTTCACTGTTCCTTGTGTCCAAACTAAATCATTGCTCCTCATAATTCCTACTCATAGTCACGGTTTATCAGCCTATATTGTTGTTCTGTCAAGAATCTTGGCATGAGCTTTACGGGAACAAACAAATGCCAAAAAGCTACACTTGTTTTTGCTTCCTCCAGGTTCCACGATCAAACTTTTCTACTCCAAGAACACTGACCAAGGCCAAAAAATCCTGCCCTTGTGCGCATCTAGAACCATTTGCCAGGCCAGAGCAGTATGCAAACCATGATATGATATTCTAGCAAAGCAAACCATACTTTCTTCTTCCGATTCGCAAGAGACAAGGTATAAGGCGAAGGGGGGGGAGGAAGAGGAGGACTTGTTGGGTCGTGCAGGTCAACGCCCCTCTGAACAAGGGGGGCTCGTTCTTGGTCCCATGGATCTTGTGTCTCTGAATAACAATCCAAGGAAGAGGAGGGGGAGGAGGAGGAGGTTAATGGGGTACTGACCGCGGCGTGGGGCTCGAAGGGGTGCTCCTCCTCGAGGTGGGCGATCAGGGAGGCGACGTCGTGGTCCTCGTAGCAGTAGGGGCAGGCCAAGTCGGGCCTGCCGGCGTTCTCGTCGCCGTCCATGTCCAGCTCGTCCATCCCCGCCCGATCTGCGCCCACGCAAGAACCGGCAAATCAATCAGCCAGCCAACCAATCAATCAACCACGGAACCCGGCGCAGAGCGAATCGATCCAATCGATGGATCCCGGGAGGGGGGGAGGGTACCGGCGTGGCCGAGCTGCGCTGCGTAGAACCGCTTGGCGGCGGCCAGGCGCGAGATCCAGTGCTCCGAGTCCATGCCGGCGTAGATAGATAGATGGGTAGGTAGAATATAGGGCCGGCTCTCGCACGCGCCGCTCCTCTCCCGACCCCGCGCGCGGATCAGCTGGTGGGAGACAGGGGAGGGAGGAGGATGCGAGGCGAGGCGAGGAGGGAGCTTCTCTCGGTCGCTGTCCGCCTTATCGCTGGTTGGGGAACGAGATGTGTAGGGGACGGACGGACGGACGGACGGACAGACGGGGGACGGGAGGGGAGGGGAGGGGAGGAGTGAGGGATGGAGGCACGGCGCCGCTTTTATTATTCGCCACCGGGGCCGGACCGGGTCGCCGTCCCCCACCGCGTCATCGGATCGGATCGGATCGGCGGCGGCGGCGTCGTCGTCGTTTACCTTACCGCCCGCGCAGCGCCGTTAAAAAATTGCTTTTGGCGCGCGAGTTGGCATGCAACTCAGCGGCGACGCCCGCGGTCGGTCCACCGTTTGCGCGGTGGTGGGCCACCCACGGAAGGAGCTCCGGTCGGGTCTGTCTCGTGCCATCGGCCGCGCAGGCACAGAGCCGTAGCACGCGTGGCAGTGACGCCGCATGCCTGCAGACCAACGGTCGAGGGGGGCCGCGGGAGGTCGGCGCGTGGCGGCGATCTGCGGCTCGTCGGCAGGGAAGGGGCGGTGCGAAATACATTTTGGTTTGGTTGTACTCTTCCGCCTAGTTTACGAATCCGGCACATATTTTTTTGAACCGGGTTCCTCGCCTTTCCATTACTTTTATAATGAAAATACAATGTTTTTTCGGGCCAGAACCAAAAAGAAGGAAAAGAAAAAAAAGCGAGCTCGTAACAATACCATGAAACCCACCGTCTACGTCTGTCATCAGGAACGATAGACTGTGGGGCGAAAACCTGGTATCATCATTCATCACGCAAAACAAAATCTAGCCTACCATCATACCAGTATCACAGGAGTATCTCCAACCATCAAACTACAAACCAGGCTCAAAGAGCACAAACAACTAAGATACCAAACTACAACCACAGATAATAGAAACTTTCTTGCTGATAATTAACCTGCAGACATCCAGCAAATGCCACCAGCTCACCCCAAAAACCAGCTTCATCAGTATTACCATTTCTCCCAGCCTCCGTCTTCATCATCTTGCTTAGTAGATTCTGACAGTGGCGGCCCGCACAGCAACAACATCTACGAAGCATTCTCTTTCAGCATGTCAGCGCCTTTTTTGACCACCTCCCTCGTCACAGGTTTTTGCAAGCCTGACCAATATTTAAGAAATGCACATGTTGTAAAGACAATCTTAAAGGGAGTATTGATCCATTTCTTCTCAAATGTGGCACGGTTCCGAGCCAACCATATAGCCCAGCAAATTGCGGCTAAGCCAACAGTATAAACATCACAAAAACCAGGTAAAAAGCGTATAACCATGCATAAACCTGTCATATAGACTTTGGAACATAACTAGTTCCAAACATAGCTCCTACAGTCCTCCAAACTACCCTGGCAACCAGACACCCAAAAAATAGATGCTGAGCCGATTAAGGTTGCTCATAGAATGAACACCTAGGGTTCCCCTGCCATTAGCGTTTCTTCATATTATCTCTCGTAAGGATAGAATCTTGGAAAAGTTGCCATAAGAAAATTTGAATTTTCAAAGGAATCTTAGCCCCCCAAATCCATTTATAACTAGCTCCCGCAATGTTTTTTTTCCAACCACCTGTACATAGATTTAGTAGAGTATTCTCTGGAGTTATCTAATTTCCAGTATATCTCATCATTTTTAACTTTGTCAGTCTTGCCCAGCACATATTTTCTCATATCATTCCACTTCTGCAGCATTTCACTTGACAATCTTCTTCTAAAGGCAGAAAGGTGGTTCAAGCTTTCCATCTTATCTACAGTACATTCCTTATTTATACAAATTTCAAAAAGCTCAAGATATTTATCTTTTAAAAGGAAGTTATCCCCCAGGTCATCTGACCAAAGGCCAGCAATATTTCCTCTATTCAACTGGACTCCTCTACCAGCCATATAATGCTCTTTGACTTTTAATATAGCTTTCCAACAAAGGAAATCATTAGCTTTCTGTTTGACCTTAGCCACTGAGGTTTTCTTAAGATATTTAGCTTTAACAATATCTTGCCATAGTCCTCCTTTTTTTCAAGTTTCCACCACCATTTTGCCAGCAAGCTAATATTTTGCTTTCTCAGATCCTTAACCCCCAGCCTCCCTTTCATCTTGGATCTACAAATGCGGGACCATTTCACCATATGATAACCTTTCCTCCCATTACGATGCCAAAAGAATTTCCTCCTAGGCTTATCCCATCTCTCCAAAGTAGTTATCTTAATCAAGGCCATAGACATATAATAGGATGGAATATGTGACAGCACATCATTGACCTTAATAAGTCTGCCTCCGCTAGACAAAGTTTCACTAATCCAGGTTTCCCCATGGCTAGTAAATTTGTCATCAGCAAACAACCAATCATTGCCTTTAAGGCCAGCATAGCTGGCAGGCATGCCCAAGTATTTAATGGGAAACGATCCAATCTCACAGTTAAACATTTCAGCATAATTTCTCATTGTTTCATCATCAGCACCAACTGAGAAAATTTCACTTTTCAGAAAATTTTCAGCCCTGACATAATCTCAAACAGATATAGCAGCAACTTGATATTAAGCGCATTACTAGGATTATCCTCAAAGCACAAGATGGTATCATCAGCATACTAAAGAATAGCTACCCCACGTTCCACTAAATCTGTTGTTAATCCAGTAAACAGATTGTTTTCCTGCGCCTTAAGTACCATTTTTGTTAGGCAATCAGCTGCCAAATTAAATAGGAAGGGAGAAAGGGGATCACCCTGTCTCACCCCTTTGGCACTTTGGAAATAATCCCCCACCTCATCATTCAACTTCACACTAATAGTACCTCCCACCAAAATTCTCCTAACCCAATCTATCCATTGGGTGTTGAATTTCCTTTTACTATGACATTCCAACAAGAAATCACAATTTACTTTATCATAGGCTTTTTCGAAATCAAGTTTGAGCACAATCCCAGGTTTCTTACGAGCATAGGAATGGTGTAGAATTTCATGTAATGACATAATCCCATCCATGATATCCCTATTTTTAATGAAAGCATTCAGGTGCCTACTAAAAAGAGTATCAACAAAAGGCTCCAATCTAATAGTAAGCACTTTAGTCATCAACTTGTACACACAACGCAGTAAACATATAGGTCTGAATTGTTGCATCTTATTAGCCCCAACCACTTTGGGAAGTAAGGTTATAATACCATAGTTAAGCCTCTCTACATCAAGTTTATTCTCATAAAACCATTCAAAGAGCAACATCACATCTTTCTTCACAATGTCCCAGCAACATTAAAAGAATTGAATTGGAATGTTGTCAGGACCAGGAGCTTTATTATGTTTCATAGTGAACAAAGCATTCTTGATCTCCGTGTCCGAAAAGGGTCTTCGAAGAATAAAATTATCAACATCACTCAACTTCTCTTTCTATCCCCACATATTACTGTCAATCCCACATAAGTTTCCAGGAGCAGGACCAAAAAGTTCTTTGTAAAAGTCAGTCGTATGTTTAAGCAGATTCTTATTCCCTTCAATTACCGTATCTCCACAATTGAGCGAAAGAATTGTATTCCTCTTCCTCCTACCATTCACAGTCCTGCGTAAGTATTCAGTATTGTTGTCCCCTTTCAACAACCAATTTTCATGGAATTTTTGTAGCCAGGCTACCTCTTCTTGTAATAAGAGGTTATTCAGCTCAACTAGCATGTCAACTTTTTTGCAATAAAGTTCAGGGCTCAAGGTATCTGGTTCTTGCAAGTTCTCAAGATATTCTAGTTCTTCTCTCAGCCATTTTCTCCTTTTTCTGGCTTTACCAAAGTTATTCGAACCCCAACCTTTAAAATATTTTTTAAATCTCTTCAGCTTAATGTTCATAATGTCAATAGGATTATCAGATTGCATCGGTTTCATCCAAATTTTGGCCACCACAGGAAGAAAATTAGGTTTATTAATCCAGTTTAGATCAAACTTAAATTCTCTTTTACCAGAAAAGATAGCCACATTATGATCATTATTAAGGATCAGGGGCAATGATCTGAAATCTCTCTAACAACTTTCCTGACAAAAGTGAAAGGGAATAAACTTTCCCAAGATTTCGACATGAGCACTCTATCCAATTTTTCCAAGGTTGCTCCCGCTGATTATTATACCAAGTATAAATGCCACCGCTCATATCCACCTCACGCAAGGAAAGGGAATTGATAATGGAATTGAAAAGGTTCGAAGAATAAACCAACTTAACTTTCTTATTCTTCTCATTAGTGAATCTAAAAATATTAAAATCTCCTCCTACAATATAAGGGCAGGCTATATTTCCACACATTGCAGCAAGCTCTGTGAGAAATTCAGTCTTAAATTCTTCGTGTGTTGATCCATAAACCACCAAAATACAGCAATTCAGTTTCAAACTTTTACTCCACAACTCAAGTTTCATAAGATACTTGCCCGCAGTACAATTCACCAAATCAAAGGTAGTATTCCTATATCCACATAAGATACCTCCCGATTTCCCTTCCGAAGGAATCCACTTCCAACAGAAAGCATCCCCAGGATCAAATTTCCTCAAGAACTTAGAGGAAAAGTCCTTCTTAATTGTTTCCTGAATCCCAACAAACTCAAGTTTATAATCTCTGATCAAATCAGACAGATATGTCACCCTGCCTCTCTTCCCAATCCCCCTACAATTCCAAAAAAGGCTAATCATTTTTTCTTATCTTTTGGATATTGAGATTTGTTGCCACGTTTACCAGGAGCCATGGTCTTACCTGCAACTCCACTCAACTTTTGATTTTGGCTTCTAGTCACAGGTTTAGATATTATGATATTCACTTTCCTTTTTTCTTTCTTCTTGGATCTAACAATAGTAAAATCATTCTCATCCAAGTCCCCCTCCCCCACCCAGGTTGTGTTTAAGGGAGATGATTCTCCAGCAGCATTGGTGATAAACAACATCTTGTCTTGCTGCTCATCACTTTTATCAACCTTTTTAGCAATATTAGCTCTAGATATCTCAAGTTCTCTAATTATATCTATAGAGGCAAAGTTATCATCAGGAATGTTAACACCCATTTGAGCAGCAGTAGAAACAATCTCTAGATTTGATAAAACTTCAAAATAGTTACGAGGAGACATTTCCTTACCTTGCAGATTTCTTTTCTTAGTCATCTTCTCAGCACTGATGCCCATATGCTCCACATTGGCCCCCGTAGTCCTTTTGCTAAACCTTGCTTGCATTTCCTCCACAGCAGGTGGTGTAGGAATCACCTCAACATTCTCATCAGAGTTACCAGGAGATTGCACCAAGTAAGACTGCACTTTTTGCTGGCAAGATAAGTCACTAGGATCCATCTCAGTCACCACAGGTTCCCCCACACATGCCTCCAAGTAAGATGAGAATATTTTGCCAGAAACAGAACTAGGGACAATTTGCATCGAATTCATCACAATTCTATCATAGGAAACCTTATCAGTGTCTATATTTTTCTCTCCCCCTTCAGTTTGATTTTTTTCTGCTTCCTCGGCCATGGTATCAATGAGCACCTCATTACCCATTTCCTCACTCTCATCCTCAGATTGAATCTCATCACTATCATTTTGAGTTTTTTCTTCCTCCACCACTTCCTCTAATGGAGTCATATTAATATTCTTCCCAAATCCTCCCCCAGCCATCCCTGAAGGAGCCGAAGACTCCCCCATAGTAGATGAGGAGGCAATATGTCCTTCTGCACGCTTATAATTACTGAACCTAGCTCTTTTAGGTGAATTGCCCCCATCAGTTTCTTGCTGCACAACAACTTTTTCCTGAGGTGGATTTTTTATAAGAATCTTATCAACAGAGAAAAAGAAATCATAAAAGGGTCCTCCGAGCACCCCCTCTGCAGAAGCAGAGATATCCTCTGCATCTCTGCATCCCAGCTTGATTCTCACAGACTCAGACCTATTAATAGTTGCCTTGTCAATCTCTAGTGTAACCCCAACTAGAGACCCCACATATGCAATATTTTTTCTCATGTCTTTTATCTAGAGGTATGTTACTAACATTAACCCAAGCCACATTAAGAACACCCTTGGCACCCACAGATTCGGACCACTTTCTCAAGTTAATCACAACACCACAACTTTTCACATTCATGCCCTCAGCAAAGCAAGCTTTGTCCACATCTCTGGTAGAAGGAAACCTCGTCACAAATGTGTTAGGCCCAATAGATCTAGCCGAGCATCTCCAGTTAGTATTAATGTATGCATTAAAAAACTCCTCTAACAGTCTCCCAGGCGCATGTCCCTCTACTACTGATATCACAATGAATCTGTTCCTATCAGTATTCTGACTAGGGGTGCTATGATCATGAACATAGAAGAAACCTTTTCCCACAGCCTGAAATCCACACATTGGGGCCACGCAATCCCAAGGAAGCACAGCATTGCACATTGGAACCAGGTGGCCATGGTTCCCAAATCTACCGCATATAGCACGAGGACAACAAACTGGCAAATGCCCAAGTTCCTTGCAAGTGATGCATGTTGGGGAACGTCGCATGGGAAACAAAAAATTTCCTACGCGCACGAAGACCTATCATGGTGATGTCCATCTACGAGAGGGGATTTCCGATCTACGTACCCTTGTAGATCGCATAGCAGAAGCGTTAGTGAACGCGGTTGATGTAGTGGAACGTCCTCACGTCCCTCGATCCGCCCCGCGAACCGTCCCGCGATCCGTCCCACGATCTAGTGCCGAACGGACGGCACCTCCGCGTTCAGCACATGTACAGCTCGACGATGATCTCGGCCTTCTTGATCCAGCAAGAGAGACGGAGAGGTAGATGAGTTATCCGGCAGCGTGACGGCGCTCCGGAGGTTGGTGATGATCTAATCTTGGCAGGGCTCCGCCCGAGCTCCGCAGAAACGCGATCTAGAGGTAAAACCGTGGAGGTATGTGGTCGGGCTGCCTTGAAAAAGTTGTCTCAAATCAGCCCTAATTGCTCCATATATATATAGGAGGAGGGAGGGGAGGCTTGCCTTGAGGCTCAAGGAGCCCCAAGGGCTGCGCCACCAAGGGGAGGAGGAGTCCTCCTCCAATCCTAGTCCAACTAGGATTGGAAGGTGGAGTCCTTCTCTCTTTTCCCACCTTTCCTTTTTTTTCTTTCTCTTCTTTTGGTTTTTTCTTTCTCTTGCGCAAGACAGCCTTGGGCTGACCCCACCTACTTGGTGCGCCACCCCCAAGGTCCTTGGGCCCTCCCGGGTGGGTGGTCCCCCCTCCCGGTGAATATCCGGAACCCATTCGTCATTCCCGGTACATTACCGGTAATGCCCGAAAACCTTCCGGTAACCAAATGAAGTCATCCTATATATCAATCTTCGTTTCCGGACCATTCCAGAAATCCTCGTGACGTCCGTGATCTCATCCGAGACTCTGAACAACATTCGGTAACCAACCATATAACTCAAATACGCATAAAACAACGTCGAACCTTAAGTGTGCAGACCCTGCGGGTTAGAGAACTATGTAGACATGACCCGAGTGACTCCTCGGTCAATATCCAATAGCGGGACCTGGATGCCCATATTGGATCCTACATATTCTACGAAGATCTTATCATTTGAACCTCAGTGCCAAGGATTCATATAATCCCGTATGTCATTCCCTTTGTCCTTCGGTATGTTACTTGCCCGAGATTCGATCGTTAGGATCCGCATACCTATTTCAATCTCGTTTACCGGCAAGTCTCTTTACTCGTTCCGTAATACAAGATCCCGCAACTTACACTAAGTCACATTGCTTGCAAGGCTTGTGTGTGATGTTGTATTACCGAGTGGGCCCCGAGATACCTCTCCGTCACACGGAGTGACAAATCACAGTCTCGATCCATACTAACTCAACGAACACCCTCGGAGATACCTGTAGAGGATCTTTATAGTCACCCAGTTATGTTGCGACGTTTGATACACACAAAGCATTCCTCCGGTGTCAGTGAGTTATATGATCTCATGGTCATAGGAACAAATACTTGACACGCAGAAAACAGTAGCAACAAAATGACACGATCAACATGCTACGTCTATTAGTTTGGGTCTAGTCCATCACATGATTCTCTTAATGATGTGATCCCGTTATCAAGTGACAACACTTGCCTATGGTCAGGAAACCTTGACCATCTTTGATCAACGAGCTAGTCAACTAGAGGCTTACTAGGGACAGTGTTTTGTCTATGTATCCACACATGCACTGTGTTTCCAATCAATACAATTATAGCATGGATAATAAACGATTATCATGAACAAAGAAATATAATAATAACTAATTTATTATTACCTCTAGGGCATATTTCCAACAGTCTCCCACTTGCACTAGAGTCAATAATCTAGTTCACATCACCATGTGATTCCAACGAATCCAACACCCATATAGTTATGGGGTCTGATCACGTCTTGCTCGTGAGAGAGGTTTTAGTCAACGGTTCTGAAACTTTCAGATTCGTGTGTTCTTTACAAATCTTTATTTCATCTTATAGATGCAGCTACTATGTGCTATTCGGAAATACTCCAAATATCTACTCTACTATACGAATCCGTTTCACTACTCATAGTTATTCGGATTAGTGTCAAAGCATGCATTGACGTAACCCTTTACGACGAACTCTTTAACCACCTCCATAATCGAGAAAAAATACTTAGTCCATCAGTTACTAAGGATAACTTTGACCGCTGATCAGTGATTCAATCCTGGATCACTCTGTGTACCTCTTAACAGACTAGCTGCAAGGCACACATCAGGTGCGGTACTCAGCATGGCATACTTCAGATTCTACGGCCAAGGCATAGAAGACGACCTTCGTCTATTATCTTTATTCTACCGGGGTCGGGTGTTGAGTCTTACTCAAATTCACACCTTACAACGCAACCAAGAACTCCTTCTTTGCTGATCTATTTTGAACTCCTTCAAAAACTTGTCAAGGCATGCATCTTGTTGAAACTTCTATCAAGCGCTTTCGATCTATCTCCATAGATCTTTGATGCTCAACGTTCAAGTAGCGCAATCCAGGTATTCCTTTGAAAACTCCTTTCAAACAACCTTGTATGCTTTACAGAAATTCTACATTACTTCTGATCCACAATATGTCAACCACATATACTTATCAGAAATTCTATAGTGCTCCCACTCACTTCTTTGGAAATACAAGTTTCTCATAAACCTTGTACAAACCCAAAATCTTTGATCATCTCATCAAAGTGTATATCCAACTCTGAGATGCTTGCACCAGTCCATTGAAGGATCGCTGGAGCTTGCATACTTGCTAGTATCTTTAGGATCGACAAAACCTTCTGGTTGTATCACATACAATGTTTGCTCAAGGAAACCGTCGAGGAAACAATGTTTTGACATCCTATGTGCAATATTTCATAAATAATGCATCAACTACTAACATAATTCTAACAGACTTTTAGCATCGCTACGAGTGAGAACGTCTCATCATAGTCAACTGTTTGATCTTGTCGGAAACATCTTTGCGACAAGTCGAGCTTTTCTTAATAGTGACTTATCACCATCATCGTTTGTCTTCCTTTTAAAGATCCATCTTTACTCAACAGTCCTATGACCATCAAGTAGTTCTTCCAAAGTCTACACTTTGTTTTCATACATGGATCCTCTCTCGGATTTCATGGCTTCCAGCCATTTGTCGGAATCCGGGCCCACCATTGCTTTCTCCATAACTCGTAGGTTCAGTGTTGCTCAACAATATGACCTCCAAGACAGGGTTACCGTACCACTCTGCAGTAGTAGGCGACCTTGTCAACCTACGAGGCTTGTAGTTACTTGATCCGATGCTCGATGATCACCATCATCAGCTTTCACTTCAATTGGTGTAGGTGCCACAGGAACAACTTCCTGCACCCTGCTACACACTGGTTGAAGTGATGGTTCAATAACCTCATCAAGTTCTACCACCCTTCCACTCAATTCTTTCGAGAGAAACCTTTCCTCGAGAAAGGATCCGTTTCTAGAAACAAACACTTTGCTTTCGGATCTGAGATAGGAGATGTACCCAACTGTATTGGATATCCTATGAAGATGCATTTATCCGCTTTGGGTTTGAGCTTATTCGACTCAAACTTTTTCACACAAGTGTCGAAGCCCCAAACTTTTAAGAAACGACAGTTTAGATTTCTCTAAACCTCAGTCTATACTGTGTCATCTCAACGGAAATACGTGGTGCCCTATTTAAAGTGAATGCGGTTGTCTCTAATGCATAACCCATAAATGATAGTGGTAATTCGATAAGAGACATCATAGCATGCACCATACCAAATAGTGTGTGGCTATGACGTTCAGACACATCATCACACTATGATGTTCCAGGTGGCATGAACTGCAAAACAATTTCCACATTGTCTTAACTGCGTACCAAAACTCGTAACTCAGATATTCATTTCTATGATCATATCGTAGACAGTTTATCCTCTTGTTACGACGAACTTCATTCCTGAAACAGAATTGAACCTTTCAATATTTCAGACTTGTGATTCGTTAAGTAAATACTCTTGTATTTGCTCAAATCGTCATTGAAGTAAGAACATAATGATATCCACTGCGTGCCTCAGCACCCATCGGACTGCATACATCAAAATGTATCACTTCCAACAAGTTACTATCTTGTCTCATCTCAATGAAAACAAGGCCTTGCTCATGTGGTATGATTTGCATGTCACTAGTGATTCAAAATCAAGTGAGTATAAAGATCCATCAACATGGAGCCTCTTCATGCAATTTATACCAACATGACTCAAGCGGCAGTGCCACAAGTAAGTGGTACTATCATCATTACCTCATATCTTTTGGCACCAATATTATGAACATGTGTAACACTACATCGAGATTCAATAAACCATTGAAGGTGATTTATTCAAGCAAATAGAGTAACCATTATTCTCTTTAAATGAATAATCGTATTGCAATAAACACGATCCAATCATGTTCATGCTTAACGCAAGTACCAAATAACAATTATTTAGGTTTAACACCAATCCCGATGGTAGATGGAGTGTGCGACGTTTGATCATATCAACCTTGGAAACACTTCCAACACGTATCGTCACCTCGCCTTTAGCTAGTCTCCGTTTATGCCGTAGCTTTCATTTCGTGTTACTAATCACTTAGCAACCGAACCGGTATCCA
This sequence comes from Hordeum vulgare subsp. vulgare, assembly GCF_904849725.1. Classification (NCBI taxonomy): domain Eukaryota; kingdom Viridiplantae; phylum Streptophyta; class Magnoliopsida; order Poales; family Poaceae; genus Hordeum; species Hordeum vulgare. The sequence goes on from NC_058518.1 coordinate 499,300,625, forward strand.
ATACCCTCGTGCTACTAGGAGTACTAGTAAAGTACACATCAACATCATGTATATCAAATATACTTCTTTCGACTTTTGCCAGCCTTCTTATCTACCAAGTATCTAGAGTTGCTCCGCCTCAGTGACTGTTCCCCTCATTACAGAAGCACTCAGTCTCGGGTTTGGGTTTAATCTTGGGTCTCTTCATTAGTGCAGTAACTGTTTTGCCGTTTCACGAAGTATCCCTTCTAGCCCTTGCCTTTCTTGAAACTTAGTGGTTTTACTAGCCATCAACTATTGATGCTCCTTCTTGATTTCTACTTTCGCAGTGTCAAACATCGCGAATCGCTCAAGGATCATTGTATCTATCCTTGATATGTTTATAGTTCATCACGAAGCTCTGACAGCTTGGTGGCAGTGACTTTGGAGAACCATCACTATCTCATCCGGAAGATTAACTCCCACTTGATTCAAGCGTTTGTCGTACTCAGACAATCTGAGCACACGCTCAACGATTGAGCTTTTCTCCTTTACTTTGTGGACAAAGAATCTTGTCGGAGGTCTCGTACCTCTTAACAAGGGCACAAGCATGAAATCACAATTTCATCTCTTTAGAACATCATTTATGTTCCATGACGTTTCAAAACGTCTTCGGCGCCTTGCTTCTAAGCCATTAAGTATTTTGCACTGAACTATCGTGTAGTCATCAGAAACGTGTATGTCGGATGTTCACAGCATCCACAGACGACGCTCGAGGTGCAGCACACCGAGTGGTGCATTAAGGACATAAGCCTTCTGCGCAGCAACGAGGACAATCCTCTGCAAAGTTTGCTACTATCAACTTTCAACTAAATTTTCTCTAGGAACATATAAAAACAGTAGAGCTATAGCGCAAGCTACATCGTAATTCGCAAAGACCATTAGACTATGTTCATGACAATTAGTTCAATTAATTATATTACTTAAGAACTCCCACTCAAAAAGTACATCTCTCTAGTCATTTGAGTGGTACATGATCCAAATCCACTATCTCAAGTCCGATCATCACGTGAGTCGAGAATACTTTCAGTGGTAAGCATCTCTATGCTAATCATATCAATTATACGATTCATGCTCGACCTTTCGGTCTCATGTGTTCCGAGGCCATGTCTGCACATGCTAGGCTCGTCAAGCTTAACCTGAGTGTTCCGCATGTGCAACTGTTTTGCACCCGTTGTATGTGAACGTTGAGTCTATCACACCCGATCATCACGTGGTGTCTCGAAACGAAGAACTGTCGCAACGGTGCACAGTCGGGGAGAACACAATTTTGTCTTGAAATTTTAGTGCGAGATCACCTCATAATGCTACCGTCGTTCTAAGCAAGATAAGATGCATAAAGGATTAACATCACATGCAATTCATAAGTGACATGATATGGCCATCATCATGTGCTTCTTGATCTCCATCACCAAAGCACCGGCACGATCTTCTTGTCACCGGCGTCACACCATGATCTCCATCATCATGATCTCCATCAACGTGTCGCCATCGGGGTTGTCGTGCTACTCATGCTATTACTACTAAAGCTACGTCCTAGCAATATAGTAAACGCATCTGCAAGCACAAATGTTAGTTTAAAGACAACCCTATGGCTCCTGCCGGTTGCCGTACCATCGACGTGCAAGTCGATATTATCTATTACAACATGATCATCTCATACATCCAATATATCACATCACATCGTTGGCCATATCACATCACAAGCATACCATGCAAAAACAAGTTAGACGTCCTCTAATTTTGTTGTTGCATGTTTTACGTGGTGACCATGGGTATCTAGTAGGATCGCATCTTACTTACGCAAACACCACAACGGAGATATATGAATTGCTATTTAACCTTATACAAGGACCTCCTCGGTCAAATCTGATTCAACTAAAGTTGGAGAAACCGACACTTGCCAGTCATCTTTGAGCCAAGGGGGTTACTCGTAGCGATGAAACCAGTCTCTCGTAAGCGTACGAGTAATGTCGGTCCAAGCCGCTTCAATCCAACAATACCGCGGAATCAAGAAAAGACTAAGGAGGGCAGCAAAACGCACATCACCGCCCACAAAAACTTGTCTGTTCTACTCGAGAAGACATCTACGCATGAACCTAGCTCATGATGCCACTGTTGGGGAACGTCGCATGGGAAACAAAAAATTTCCTACGCGCACGAAGACCTATCATGGTGATGTCCATCTACGAGAGGGGATTTCCGATCTACGTACCCTTGTAGATCGCACAAAAGAAGCGTTAGTGAACGCGGTTGATGTAGTGGAACGTCCTCACGTCCCTCGATCCGCCCCGCGAACCGTCCCACGAACCGTCCCGCGATCTAGTGCCGAACGGACGGCACCTCCGCGTTCAGCACACGTACAACTCGACGATGATCTCGGCCTTCTTGATCCAGCAAGAGAGACGGAGAGGTAGATGAGTTCTCCGGCAGCGTGACGGCGCTCCGGAGGTTGGTGATGATCTAATCTCGGCAGGGCTCCGCTCGAGCTCCGCAGAAACGCGATCTAGAGGTAAAACCGTGGAGGTATGTGGTCGGGCTGCCTTGAAAAAGTTGTCTCAAATCAGCCCTAATTGCTCCATATATATAGGAGGAGGGAGGGGAGGCTTGCCTTGAGGCTCAAGGAGCCCCAAGGGCTGCGCCACCAAGGGGAGGAGGAGTCCTCCTCCAATCCTAGTCCAACTAGGATTGGAAGGTGGAGTCCTTCTCTCTTTTCCCACCTTTCCTTTTTTTTCTTTCTCTTCTTTTGGTTTTTTCTTTCTCTTGTGCAAGACAGCCTTGGGCTGACCCCACCTACTTGGTGCGCCACCCCCAAGGTCCTTGGGCCCTCCCGGGTGGGTGGTCCCCCCTCCCAGTGAAGATCCGGAACCCATTCGTCATTCCCGGTACATTACCGGTAACGCGCGAAAACCTTCCGGTAACCAAATGAAGTCATCCTATATATCAATCTTCGTTTCCGGACAATTCCGGAAACCCTCGTGACGTCCGTGATCTCATCTGGGACTCCGAACAACATTCCATAACCAACCATATAACTCAAATACGCATAAAACAACTTCGAACCTTAAGTGTGCAGACCCTGCGGGTTCGAGAACTATGTAGACATGACCCGAGTGACTCCTCGGTCAATATCCAATAGCGGGACCGGGATGCCCATATTGGATCCTACATATTCTACGAAGATCTTATCGTTTGAACCTCAGTGCCAAGGATTCATATAATCCCGTATGTCATTCCCTTTGTCCTTCGGTATGTTACTTGCCCGAGATTCGACCGTCGGTATCCGCATACCTATTTCAATCTCGTTTACCGGCAAGTCTCTTTACTCGTTCCGTAATACAAGATCCCGCAACTTACACTAAGTCACATTGCTTGCAAGGCTTGTGTGTGATGTTGTATTACCGAGTGGGCCTCGAGATACCTCTCCGTCACACGGAGTGACAAATCCCAGTCTCGATCCATACTAACTCAACGAACACCCTCGGAGATACCTGTAGAGGATCTTTATAGTCACCCAATTACGTTGCGACGTTTGATACACACAAAGCATTCCTCCGGTGTCAGTGAGTTATATGATCTCATGGTCATAGGAACAAATACTTGACACGCAGAAAACAGTAGCAACAAAATGACACGATCAACATGCTACGTCTATTAGTCTGGGTCTAGTCCATCACATGATTCTCCTAATGATGTGATCCCGTTATCAAGTGACAACACTTGCCTATGGTCAGGAAACCTTGACCATCTTTGATCAACGAGCTAGTCAACTAGAGGCTTACTAGGGACAGTGTTTTGTCTATGTATCCACACATGCACTGTGTTTCCAATCAATATAATTATAGCATGGATAATAAATGATTATCATGAACAAAGAAATATAATAATAACTAATTATTATTGTCTCTAGGGCATACTTCCAACAATGCAAACTTCAGCGCCTCCCACTAGTGGGGAAACGTTCCTCTTGCTGGGAGTAGGATGACGACGATCTGGCGCTTGATGAAGAGGTTGTTGCTGACACGGATCTTGTTGACGCCCTCTCGCAGCACCTCCGACGACTGTTTGGTTGCTGTTGTTGCCCCATTTCTCCGGTCCACGGCCTCCACCTTGCGTCCCCATGGTGGCCGCATCCCATCTCGCCTTGTCGGACCCCCCTTGTCGCAGATCTGCGTTGGAGGAGACTTGTCCGCCGTCGTCGACGTCGCGAGTCCACACCATGTTGCGGCCGCCTCTGCCTCTGCCACAGTCACGTCCTCCACCGCGACCGAAACGGCCACCACCACCGTCGTGCCCGAAATGCCCCTTAGCACCACCGTCCCCGCGGAATCCGCGGTTGCCCATCTCCCGCCCCGCCATGGACAAAGTCCGCGGTGGCGAGGCCACAACCTCCGCGAAGGATCTATTATCCCCTCCTGCCTTCCCCTCCCACCAACCAAAGGAAGAAGAAACCCTAGGTGGCGAAACCCTAGCTCTCTCCCAGAAGTGGCAAAAGAGATCGACGAGATCTGGAATGGGAGAGGCAGTGGGTGCGGGCGAGGATAACCCCTAAACCCTAGATGTGTCCCCTGTAGTGCGCGGGCTTTCGTGGACCGGGGCCGAGGCACCCCCTACCCAGCATGCGACCCGGACCTAGGCCCGAGAATGCCTGGCTCGGTCGTACCTTGCGGTACACGACAACGTAGTGGCACGTGAACGTTCCCCACGGTCACCTCCTCCTGCGCGCCGGCTTGAGTCGCCGGCGGTGAGGGCCTGCGCCGGGGAGTCACGTGTGGCGAGGGAGAGGAGAGGGACGTGATGAAAGCCATCTTTTCTCGTGACAGCAAATCCGGCACATATATCTCACCCTGGGCGTTTGGGTACCCGAACCCGCTACCCGAACCCGAACGGAACCGAATTACCCGAATTGTCGGGTAATTCGGGTATCGGGTAAGGGTTCGGTTCTCATTTCTTGACTATTCGGTTTTCGGGTTAGCTTTCGGGTTCTAGTGTGGAAAACCCGAAATACCCATACTACCCAAATTATTCATACTGTCCAAAATTTTCATGCTATTATTACACTAACTTGTTACCCATACTAACTAAAATACTCATATTACCAAAAATACCCATACTATCCGAGTTATTCATATCAAAAGTTGATGCATGCTCAGAATATTTTGGGTACCCGAATTACCCGAACCAAAATTTTAGGTAATTTGTATTCGGGTATTTTTTTGACAGAAATAATTTTGGTTTCCATTTTCGAATACCCGAATTACCCATAAACCGAACTACCCCAAAATAACCAAAATACCCGAATGCCCAGGCCAACATATATCTAGGTCATAATTTGATCAATTTAATGAGAATTATATATTACAAAAAATAAATCATTAGAAACTTTAGATGTTTTATTTTCTAATGATATATTTTTTATGTTAAACAATATATTTTATATAAGTCAAATTAACGATCTAGATACACGTGCATGTCTTCTAAACTCTGACGGAGGGAGTGAATAATTTTTTTAATAATTAATTAATTAAAAGTTAAAATAGTTTTAAAGTTTTTTTAGATTAAACTTGACTTTGTTTTGCATTAGTATGTAAATTTTCACCTAAAAAGGTTAACATTGGCTTTTGGGAAAAAGGAGAAAATTTATTTGCTATTATAGATCACTATTCATACTATTTTAACCTAAATTTTATCTTTTTTAAAAAAGTTTAAGTATAATTTTTTTTGGAATTTTTCTTACAAGTAAATTGAAAGGTTAAGTTTATTTTAAAAATATTTTCATATTCTTTTGACTTTTTATTGAATTTCTATTTATTTATTTATTTTCCTTATAGGGTGTATATACACCTAGGTTCTAAAAGTTTCCCTCCGGAAGGTGGTGTGTTATTTTTACTATATGCTCTACAGGATGCATATTGAGGGCACAAAAAGTCTGGAGTTGAAATAGTATTAAAAAATGAAATGGCTTTGTAAGACATGAATATTCATGCAGAACCTTGATACTTCAAAAGAGATAGTTCAGTTTGTACACAAACTGCATCCTGTTTTTCCCGTAACCCTTCCAACTTTTTACATGAAAGAGATACATAATGTTTCTTCGCGTTTCAAATGCCATAACACACACACATATATATATGTAGCCGGAAACTCACTAAGAAGAAAGTGATGATAATGAAAATCGGTCACATCCGAGATTGGGATGTTGGGGTATAAAACTTGGGGTATAAAACTTTTTCTTCACGTGTGTTCCTTTGCGCCGTAACCATGGACAATCTTCATCATTTAACAGGATGTTTGGGTCAGTCTTCACTGTGAAGTGAGAAATTTTGTGAAACTTTTCATAATCTGCTGACATGTTTGTCTTGTCCTCCACTCCCACGATGTTTCTTTTCTCTGAAAGAACTATGTTGCGCTTTGCCTCATCGTATGATGTATTCGCTTCCTTACATTTTCTTTTTCTCGGCTTGGTAGACATGTCCTTCACATGGAAAACCTGTTCCACACCATTGGCTAGGACGAATGGTTCATCTGTGTACCCAAGATTGTTGAGATCCACTGTTGTCATTCCGTACCACGGGTCTTCCTTTACCCCGCCTCCTTTCAGATTGACCCATTTGCATCGAAACAAAGGGACCTTAAAATTGTTTCCATAGTCAAGTTCCCATATCTCCTCTATGTAACCATAATATGTGTCCTTTTCGCTTATTGTTGGTGTTTGCCGCATCAAAGCGGACATCACTATTTTGATTGGTGCTCTTTTTATCTTGGGCGATCGTGTAAAATGTATTCCTATTTATCTAGTACCCTTTGAAAGGCGATATAGTCGAAGATGGTAACTTGGCCAGCAAGTACAGGTCATCTCCAACTTCAGTGTCATGCATGAGACGTGTTTGCAACCAACCGCCAAATGAAGACATGTGTGTACGTTTGATCCAGGGATCAGACTGCTCCGGATTCTTGGAGCGTACAATATCCATATGTTCCTCGATATACGGAGCCATCAAGGTGGAATTTTGTAGAACTGTGTAGTGTGCTTCCTCCCAAGAATGTTCGTCCTTACATATTAGTCAATCCTTTCCTAGTGTGCCTTTTCCACCCAGTGTGCCCTCATGCCTCGATTCAGGAAGACCAATCGACTTAATATCAGGAATAAAGTCAACACAAAAACTCAATGACCTCCTCTGTTTCATGGCCCTTGGAGATGCTTCCTTCTGGCCTAGCACAGTTGTGAACATATTTCTTTAAGACTCCCATGAACCTCTCGAAGGGGAACATATTGTGTAGAAATACAGGGTCCAGAATGGCAATCTCTTCGACTAGGTGAACTAGGATGTGCATCATGATATTGAAGAAGGATGGTGGGAAACACCAACTCGGAACGGACAAAACATTGCACCAAATCATTTTGTAACCTTGTTAGGATTTCTGGACGATTACCTTCTGAGAGATTGCATTGAGGAATGCACATAGCTTCACAACGGATGATTGGACGTTTTCCGGTAGGACCCCCCTCAATGCAACCGAAAGCAATTGCGTCATAATCACATGGCAGTCATGAGACTTCAGGTTCTGAATTTTTTATCTGTCATATTTATTATTCCCTTTATATTCGACGAGTAGCCAGACGGGACCTTCATACTGAGTAGGCATTCAAAGAAGATTTCCTTCTCTTATTTGGTAAGAGCGTAGCTTGCAGGACCTTCATACTACTTTGACTGCATGCCGTCTTTTTCATGCATACGTTGTTGGTCCTCCCGTGCCTCCGGTGTATCTTTTGTCTTCCCATACACGCCCAAGAAGCCTAGCAGGTTCATGCAAAGATTCTTTGTCACGTGCATCATGTCTATTGTAGAGCGGACCCCTAGGACTTTTCAATAAGGTAGGTCCCAAAATATAGATTTCTTCTTCCACATGGGTGAGTGTCCGTCAACGCCATTCGGAACCGATTGTCCGCCAGGACACTTTCCAAAAATTACTTTTAAATCCTTGATCATATAAAGTATATGATCACCAGTACGGTGGACATGCTTCTTTCGGTAATCAGCTTCACCTTTGAAATGATTGCCTTCTTTTCTTAAGAGATGCTTGATTGGAAGAAATTGACGATGTCCTAGACACACATTCTTCTTACATTTATCCAAGTATATACTTTCAGTATGATCTAGACAGTGCATGCATGCGTGGTATCCCTTGTTTGTCTGTCCTGAAAGGTTACTAAGAGCAGGCCAATCATTGATGGTTAAAAACAACAACGCTCATAGGTCAAATACCTTCTGTTTGTGCTCGTCCCACACACGTACACCTTTGATAGCCCACACCTGTAAAAGTTCTTCAACTAATGGCCTCAGGTACACATCAATGTCGTTGTCGGGTTGCTTGGGGCCTTCGATGAGCACTGGCATCATAATGAACTTCCGCTTCATGCACAATCAAGGAGGAAGGTTATAGATACATAGAGTCACGGGCCAGGTGTTATGATTGCTGCTTTGCTCACCAAAAGGATTAATGCCATCTCCACTTAAACCAAACCAACAGTTCCTTGGGTCATCTGCAAAGTCCGGCCACTCTCTCTTGATTTCCCTCCACTACGACCCATCTGCGGGTACTCTCAACTTCCCGTCTTTCTTACGCTCGTCTTTGTGCCATCGCATCAACTTGGCATGCTCTTTGTTTTGGAGCAAATGTTTCAACTGTGGTATTATAGGAGCATACCACATCACCTTGGTAGGAATCCTCTTCCTGGGGCGCTGGACCTCAACATCGTCACCAAGGTCATCGCGCACGATCTTATAGCATTCGGCACCGCATACCGGGCATGCATTCAAATTCTCGTAATCCTCACCGCGGTACATGATGCAATCATTAGGGCATGCATGTATCTTCTGCACCTCTAATCCTAGCTGAGAGATAGTCTTCTTTGCTTTGTACATATTGTCGGGAAATTCATTGTCCTTTGGAATCGTCTTCTTTAACAATTTTAGCAACTTTTCAAAACCCTTGTCAGATACATCATTCTCCACCTTCCATTGCAGCAATTCCAGTGTGGTACCCAGCTTCTTCTTGTCATCTTCGCAATTTGGGTACAACAATTTCTTGTGATCCTCTAACATGCGCTGCAACTTCAACTTCTCCTGTTCACTTGCGCAGTTTCTCTTTGCATCAGCAATGGCCCAACCAAGATCATCAGTGGGCTCATCTAGTGCCTCTACTTCAGCTTCTTCCCCCATTGTAGTACCATCGTATTCAGGGCACGAAGGATAGCCGTCATCATCCTCTTATTCTTCATTCTCTTCCATTAGAACCCCTCTTTCTCCGTGCTTGGTCCAACAGTTATAGCCGGACATGAAATCGGCCGTAAACAGGTGGACGTGAATGACTTTTGACTTAGAGTAAGTTTTATCATTCTTACAGATAGCAGATGGAAAACACATAAAACCATCCCGCTTGTTTGCCTCAGCCGTACGCAGAAAACTCTGCAAGCCATTAATGAACTGGGGAGAGCGCCGGTCTTCGTACATCCATTGCCGGTTCATCTTCATTACACAAGACCGAAAAGACCAAATTAATACAAGTTCATACACACTTATTCTCATAAAATAGCATACAAGAGTTTCTAGCTAAAGCATTTAAATGCAACAACAAATGCGATCAAGATTGCAACTAAGGTAACAATTGATCCAACAACATAGTGAAACCAAGCCTCTTTGTTAAGGGCTATACGTCGCAAAGTTGTGCGCAATTTGGACTACCTAGGTACGGATATGAGTTCTAAGTCTTTTCTTGCTTTTCCTTCAAATTCAATTCATTCAAAGCTTTCTAGTGTAAGCTTTAATCTGGGTAGTTCTAAAAGTCAAGTAGATGTATCAACTAACGTCTTGAAGCATATGGAATTCGACCATCTTACGGTTATTCCTAAAGCTTTGACTAAGTTGACTGCCACCTACGTGGATGAAGAAGAAGCGATTGCCACATCAGATGGTCAGCTTTTTTCTCATCTAATTGGTGAAGTGTTGGAGGGAGGTTTGGATGACGATGGTTTGAGCTCATTGTATGAGTTAAAAGCATCCGATCGGAAAAGAAAATCTACCTCCAACAAGGCATCCGGGAAACGAGCAAAGGCATCCAAAGCATCCATGGTTTCTCAATGAATGGCATGTTCGCAAATAGCAGAGGTCTTGGTGACTTGGCTAAACATCTGCACTTTGTTGGATGCGTTAGGGACCATAATATGGATTTCTTGGCTATTTCCGAGACAGGGAGACATGACTTCTCTCAATCTCTATTGATCCATCTTTCAGGCGGTATAGATTTTGAGTGGTACTCCCCCCTCCCCCGGTTGCTCCGGTGGCATTTTACTGGGTATCACGATAGAGACAATGGAAGTTTTGGAGGTGACGGATGGTGATTTTCATATAAAAATGCACATCCACAATAAAGCCGACAACTTCATTTGGAGTCTTGTTACGGTGTATGGGCCGACCCAGGAGGTGGCTAAGACGACTTTTCTCTGTGAAATGGTAAACTTGGCAAGAGATAATCCTCATCCCATGATTATTGGAGGGGATTTAAATCTGCTTAGGTTTCCATCTGAGAAAAGTACAGGGCGGTTTGATAGTTGTTGGCCTCTTTTGTTTAGTGTAGTGATTGACAGCTTGAACCTAAGAGAAATTACAATGGTCGGGAGACAGTTCACTTGGGCTAATTCTCTCCCGGAACCCACATTCGAAAAACTAGACCGAGTATTGATGGATACTGATTGGGAATCTAAGTTCCCACTGGTGTCAGTACGGGCTCTTGAACGTATTGAGGGGCTATCAGACCATGATCCCATCCTATTGACCACCGACATGCCTAGACCACAATGTAAACCACGGTTCAAGTTTGAACTAGGCTGGTTACATCATGAGGGGTTCCATGAGATGGTTAAAGGAATTTGGGAAAGACCGGTGACTCATGACACGCCAATTCAGAGGTGGAACAATAAGTTTCGTGCTTTACGCGCACACCTCGTTGGTTGGGCCCGCCATACTACTGGTTTACTTAAAAATGAAAAGGAACGGCTATCCTTGATCATTGATGCTCTAGAGGCATTAGCAGAAGTTCGTTTGCTATCTACGCAAGAGATTGACTTAAAGAGCCAATCGAATGCACAAATAGCAAAACTTCTGCGTGAGGAGGAGTTAAAATGGTATCAAAGATCCAAAGCCCAATTCATCCTAGAAGGAGACTCGAATACCCGCTATTTTCATAGTATTGCCAATGGCAGACATAGGAAAAAGCGTATTCATTCTCTTGAACAGGAAGAGGGAATGATCGAGGGCCATGAACAACTAAAGTCGTACATTACAAATTATTATAAAGGTCTGTTCGGGGCCCGAGGAAGGCAATTTCACACTAGATGAGTCTCGAACAGACGATATACCCCAGGTTTCAAATGAGGAAAATAGCTTACTTACTAATCTCTACTTGGAGGAAGAGGTGAGAAAGGAGGTTTCCCAAATGAAACATAATAAAGCTCCTGGACATGACGGCTTCCCAGCTGACTTTTATGAGAATTACTCGGATATCATCGAGTCTGATAAACTACAAATGTTTGCATGTCTTCATGATGGACAACTAGAGTTGTTTCGTCTAAATTTTGGTGAGATAATTTTACTGCCTAAGGTTAACGAGGCTGAAAGGATTCAACAATACAGACCTATATGCCTCCTTAATGTTAGCTTTAAAATATTTACCAAAGTTGCTACAATTCAATTGAACAGTGTGGCAGATCATGTGGTTCGTCCGTCTCAGACGGCTTTTATGCAAGGTCGGAATATCCTGGATGGGGTGGCGATCTTACATGAAACAGTACACGAACTACATAGGAGAAAGTTGAATGGAGTAATTCTTAAAATCGATTTTGAGAAAGCCTATGATAAAGTCAATTGGTCTTTTCTTCATCAGACACTCAGAATGAAAGGTTTTTCTTTTGAGTGGAGAGCATTAATAGATAGCTTTGTTTTGGGAGGAAGTGTAGCCATCGAAGTCAATGACGACAAATTCTTCCAAACGAAGAAAGGTCTTAGACAAGGTGACCCGATATCGCCGATGCTATTCAATATAGTGGTTGATATGTTGGCCATCTTGATCGAACGCACAAAATCTGTGGGCCAAATTGAAGGAGTGATTCCACATCTAGTCGATGGTGGTTTATCGATTCTTCAATATGCTGACAACACAATTCTTTTTATGGAACATGACATCGAAAAAGCTCGTAACTTAAAACTGATTTTGTCAGCATTCGAGCAATTATCGGGTCTTAAGATTAATTTCCATAAAAGTGAATTGTTCTATTTCAGCGAGGCTCAAGAAAACACAGACTTGTCTGCTGAACTATTCGGCTGTGAACAAGGTCAATTTCCTATCAACTATTTGGGTATCTCGATTCATTATCGGAGACTTACAAAGGCTGAGTGGAAAAATGTGGAGGAAAGACTACAATTAAGGTTAAATAGCTGGAAAGGCAAGCTCCTGTCCCTTGGGGGAAGACTGGTCCTCATAAATTCGGTACTAACAAACATGGTATTGTATATGATTTCATTCTTACAATTACCTAAAGGAGCCTTAAAACGATTGGATCATTTCCGATCTAGATTCTTCTGGCAAGGGGATGGTGAGAAGAAAAAATATCGGCTGACTAAGTGGAGTGTGGTTTGCTGTCCTAAAGACCAAGGTGGGCTCGGTGTTCATGACCTTGAGGTTAAGAACAGAGCTTTACTAGGTAAATGGCTATTCAAGCTTCTTTTTGAAGATGGAGTGTACCAAACCCTCCTTAGGAAACAATATGTGGGAAATCAAGCCGTATCTCAGGTTCTGTGGAAGCCTGGTGATTCGCACTTCTGGGCAGGCCTGATGGCTACGAAGAAGTTCTTTTTTCCACAAGGATATTTCTCAATTAGGGATGGGTCAGAAATTCGCTTTTGGGAGGATAAATGGCTAGGCCCCTCCACTCTGAGAGAGCAATACTCGGCTCTATATGCGATTGTACGAAACAAGAGTGACACGGTTACTAAGGTGTTGGGTACCTCCCCACCAAATGCCGCTTTCAGGCAAAACTTATTTGGAACAAGACTGGCATCTTGGAATGCCTTGCTCAGTCGATTAGATCCCAGACATCTGTCGAAAGGTCCAGATAATTTTCGACGGAATCTCACGAAGAATGGTAAATTCTCGGTGGACTCATGTGTAGAGCATTAATCGTACCCGAAGTCCCAGTTGATATTAAGGACAACAATAAAATTTGGAAGATGAAGATCCTGCTAAAAACTAAGGTGTTTGTGTGGTATCTTCGTCGAGGCGTAATACTTACAAAAGATAATCTTGCCAAATGCAATTGGCATGGAAGTAAAAAGTGTGTCTTCTGTCAACACGACGAGACTATTATACACTTATTCTTTCAGTGCCAGCTCGCTAGGTCTATATGGTCAGCCATCCAGATATGTTCTACCTTACATCCCTCGACGTCCGTTGCAAACATTTTTGGCAACCGGTTAAACAGGGTTGATCCTAGGTTTAAACTATTCTGCACGGTAGGAGCGATTGGCGTAGTTTGATCGCTTTGGTTATGTAGAAATGACAAGATTTTTAACACTAAAGGTGCTTCTTTTATGCAGGTTATCCATCGGTGCACAGCAACTCTTCGTATTTGGTCGGCCCCGCAGCGTGTGCAGCACCGATACTTGTTTTTGAGGTGGCATTACGTTTGGAGGCAACGGCCAGGGAGTTATTTTCCCGCCATGGATGGCAGCATAGTCTCCGGATTGATCTACCATCCTCTTAGGCGGCTCTACAATTTCTCATCATGATATGTAATCCGCCTTGTTTTATTTTCAGTTTGGATTCTATTAAACTCCAGAACTTGTGGGTGTGTGCATCCTTGTTATGCAGAGGTCTGAGTGTAATGCTTAAAACTCTTAAGTAATAAAAGCCCTTTATCGAAAGAAAAAAAAAACAGATGACTTTGATAGCATGGTGTTACTCTGACGTGTTGATTGATAGGGTCATTACTCAAAAGCTATGGAGACGTGACCGAGTAGGAGGACACAGACTGGGTGGGCTATGTGCGGTGATCAGGGGACGTACGCCGGCGCGTGGCCACGAGCTGACGCCGGCCCCGGACTGCCTTCTTCTGTGAGCGATCGACGTCGTCGGCTCGGTTCTGCCTTCTTCTCAGGCAAACACTCAATGGATCATACAAAATTTTACACGTCCGGCGCACCAGATTTTACACGTCTTTGTCCTCCCGGCGGATAACTATTTCGAATGCAAGACGATGCCCTTAAAAATATTGGCTTCTCCTCTTATGAAAAATACACTGCTGTCATTTGGTTGTTTGCATATGAAGTCCCCAGCGATCTCATTGATGAGTGTGTTTGGATGAGTGAGTCCACCTGCTTTGAGTCCATGTATAGATTTTGCAAGGCTGTCATAGCTGTGTTTGGGCCGGAGTATTTGAGAGAGCCAACAACCGCCGATACAACACGATTGTTGTCGATGAATGCCAGTAGGGGGTTCTCGGGGATGTTTGGTAGCATAGATTGTATGCACTCGAAGTGGAAGAACTACCTTTCCACTTGACAAGGGCAGTATAAAAGGCATGTCTGAATTTGCACTGTCATACTTGAGGCCGCGCTTTCCAAGATCTATGGATTTGACACGCTTTCTTCGGCATATGACCGGATCTCACATCGATATCAATATGCTCCAGTGCTCTCCGGTGTTTGCTAGGATGGCAAAAGGCAATTGCCCGGAGGTCAATGCTGAGATCAGCCACCAATACACCAAAGGATACTATCTAGCTCACGGTATCTATCCACAATGCTCTACTCTTCTGAAGACAATCTTCAATCATGTAGGAGAGAAGAGAAAGAGATCTGCCTAAAAGCAAGAGAGTGTTAGAAAAGATGTAGAGCGTTCCTTTGGTGTTCTTCGATCTCGATGGGGCATCGTTCGATATCGTGCTAGAACATGGAGCACGGAAAAATTGTGAAAGATGATGACAACTTGTGTGATCATGCATAACATGATTGTAGAGGATGAACACTCAGAAAGTCTTTGTGATCAAAGATTTAAGTTTCAGGATGACAATGTTGTGCCTGAGCATGGAGGAGAGTCAACGTTTGCACAACTCATCGAATTTGATCATAAGATGCGTCATTGAATTACTCACATACAACTGCAAAATGATTTGATTGAGCATACGTGAATTCATGTCGGCAATCACTAGATGTATCAACAACCTTTTCTTTGAAATGTATCGACTATGAGATATTTTTGTAATTCTTGAACTATGCAATGTTTTGTATTGAACATTTATTAATCTAAAACATTTATAATATTTATCAGAACGATAAAAAAAATAACCGCAAGCCTGTCGCGCGGATAAAAAATGGGTAGGCAAGTTGGATGCACGGCCGATCCATTTATAAAAAAGGTCGGACGAGCCAACCCAAACAGACAAAACACGGACAAAACGCGTGTTTATTTGGGTCGCAAGGTTGAAGTTGCTCTTAAACTTTACAAAATTAAACAAAGTTTGTACTAAAAATATGAACATCTACAATATAAAATATAATATGGAACTATATTTCATAAAAAATCTAATGATATTGATCTGGTATTTTTTTTAAACAAAACAAAAGATTGCCATTTCATTGATTAAGAAGAAAGAGTTTCGAACAAAGCCGCCTAGCGGCAAAGCAAATAAGAGGTTTACTCTCGTGGCATTACAATACTAATGTGTGTCACTCCGGCTACCGTTCAAAGAGACACCTCCGCTTTGATGTTATTGATTAGAATCATGGAAGGGATGGCTGTATTTCTGAGGACCCTTGCATTATGCTCCGTCTAGATTTTTCATAAAATAAGCATCATTAGGGAGGCAAGAGCCCGAGAAGATTCACCTTCATGAAATGAGCATCATTAGGGAGGCAAGAGCCCGAGGAGAGCCAGGCGAATCTCAAGGTTGTCGCTCCATCATGCTTTTTTCGAAGCTATTATCTATTAACCTGTCATGGAGATGTGATGCATGTCCAACCACGTGAGAATATAACTCCAAATGCGAATGATGTAGCGGCATTGAAAAAGGAGATGGGTGGCCGACTCTTGACATTGCTTAAAGAGAGGGCCCATGTCACAGTTAAGCCAGCCGCGACGTAGCACGCGATCCAAAGTACAAGTCCTGTGTCAAAAGACTAGCCATGCAAAGAACTTGCACCATGGGAGGCCCAAACTTTCTAGACTGGGTGAACGAGATCGAACAAAGTTAGTCCTCTTGCACCATGGGAGGCCCAAACTTTCCACACTGGGTGAACGAGATCGAACAAAGTTAGTCCTCTTGCACCATGGGAGGCCCAAACTTTCCACACTGGGTGAACGAGATCGAACAAAGTTAGTCCTCTTGCACCATGGGAGGCCCAAACTTTCCACACTGGATGAACGAGATCGAACAAAGTTAGTCCCTCAAACTGCACCTGATAGGCAGAGGAGTACACCCCATCCTTAAAGTACACCCCATCCTTAATGAACTTCCAAATGATGGAATCTTCTGTGTCCTCGAACAAGGTGATCAAACTAGAGATACTTTCATTTAAGACAAGATTTATATTTATATATGGACTAAAAAGAAATAAAGGGAGTGCAATTTTATGCAACACTAATCCAAACAGACGCCAGGAACAACAAAAAATAGCTCTTCATACCATCCTCATGTCGAGCCGCAATTCCTTGAAATTTGTGCTGGGTGGTGGGCACCGGCAACTAGGATGGATCTGCACGACCCGCAGATCACAAAGCCAAACTGTGGCTGCCAAATTTTGCCAGTGTGGTTGGAAACCAAACATTGCATAAGTACTCTTGACAATGAAATCATTTTATTACCTCTGCTTCATCCCTAATCCAAACAGACGCCAGGAACAACAAAAAATAGCTCTTCATACCATCTTCGAATCTACAAAAGCTTACAAGAAATGCACTTCCAAGATACTTCCTATCTATGCACTTCAAGTTCACATCGTATACACTTTCTCTTCTAATCCATAGGGCCAACTCCGATCATCGCCGATGCTCCAAAACCAGGCAGCATCTCAGATCCCCTGTTCAGATCAACACACACACAAGACAAGGCTCCCTGCGCCCGCTCTACTGCCCCAGGAGCCTCTTGACGCCGGACTTCTGGTCGGCGGTGAGCCTGGCAGGGAACTTGATGTCGAACTTGACCCGCAGGTTGCCCTTCCTGGACGGGTCCTTGGGGAACGGCATGCCCTCGCCGCGTAAAACCTCCTCGTACCCCGGGTGGATCACTGAGCTGATCGGCACCGTCAGGCTGCGCCCGTCCAGCGTCGTCAGGTGTACCGTGTAGCCCGTCAGGGCTTCGGCGAGCGGTATCTTCTGCATCACCACCAGGTCGTTGCCGTCTCGGGTGTACACCGGGTGCGGCTTCTCGTCAATGATGAAGACGAGGTCCGCCGCGATCGTGTTGGGCTGCTCGTTGCCCTTCTCCGGGAAAGTGATCTTCGTGCCCTTCTTCCACCCCGGCTTCACATCGATCGTCAGGATCTCCTCAACTGGGATCGTCTTCCTGCACAAAGTCATAGAAGGGTAGGGTTTAGTATCTATTTTAGCAGACAAAAATTAAGTTTCTTCTTCCTCTGAAACCATGCACCCAAAACTGACACTAAATGATTCAGAATGACTGAACATGCTAAAATCTAAATGAAGCTAGCACAAGAATTCCTAAGAACTGTCCATGTCAACAACATACTATGACTGAACTGTTAGATGAAACAAAGAAGGACACTGCTCTGCAAAAATTATAGTATGAATATATCAGAAACAGTGGCCGTGCAGGAACCATTTTTGGAAGACAAAAGATTGGCTGCAAGGGCTTCACTGCAATGTCTACTAAAGCAAATTTCTCAAGTTTAACATATATACATCGTTGCCAAATCTTGTTTAGATATAACAAAAGCATTTGCAGCCATTGTTCTTTCAGAACACTGCACCCCACAATGAGACTGAATGCTAAATAATTCAGAATAGCTGTACATGCTAAAAATCTAAACTGGCTCAAGAATTCCTAAGAACTGCCCATTTACGGAGCACTTGGGAGAACTTTCAGATGGAACCAAAAAGAGCATTGCGCTGCTAAAAAAAATAGTTTTACTAAACCAGGAACAATGACTGTGAACCAAGCAGATCTCGGGCATCATCTCATTTTCTGAAGACAAAAGATTAGCTGCAAGGGCTTGGTTGAATGCCTACTAAATAGCCCTACATCACCGTGAATCTTGTTTAGCAAAACCAAAAACATTTGCGGCTATAGTTCTTTCAGAACACATGTACTCCACGATGAGTCTGAAAGTTAAATAATTCACAATGACTGAACATGCTAAAAATCTAAAGTGGCTCAAGAATTTCCTAAGAAGTAATCACTGACCATTTAAAAAGCAAATGTGCAAACTTCTAGGAAACCAACAAGGAAATTCTACTGCCTAAAAAGATTAGTTTTAATAAACTGGGAACAGTGGTTGTGAACCAAGCAAGTCTCAGGCATCATATTCTGAAGACAAAAAACTGGGTGCAAGTGCTTCGTTGCAACAGTCTACTAAAACAAATTAAACAGACCCAAGTGGTCAACTGCCCATTTATTTATCAGGTTTATTAACCTTCTCCAGCACATGTATACATCATACTGACACTAAATAATTCTAAATGGCTTATAGCACACTAAAATCTAAAAGTTGGCTTTAAGAATTCCTAAGAGCAACTGTCTAAATCAACACTACAGCTGAAATGTTAGAAGGAACCTAATAAAAAGGGCATTGCAATTCCCAGGTTTAATTGCAATTCTCAGGCCTAATCTGGGCCAACAAAGGCAATCTACAGTCTTAATCTAGGAATCTTAATCAGAAATAACAAATGACCATATGCATAAATCAGAGGGAGGGGAGGAGAGTACAGCACTCACCCGCTGGCATCGGCGATTTCCCTGGAGATCTTCATCTTCTTGGTGGTGCCCTTGTACAGCTCCTCGAGGGAGCAGGGCAGCTTCCTCTCGATGGGCGCCACCTTGACCGGCCTGCCGCCGCCGCCGAACATCCCGGAGTACCCGTCGCCGCCGCCGTGGCCACCGAACGTCTGGGTGAAGGCATGGTCGCCGCCGCCGCCGAACATGGACGGAGAGAACCTGATGCCGCCGGACGGCATGCCGTGGCCTCCGCCCATGCCCCCCATGCCACCCATGCCGCCGCCCATGCCGCCGAAGGGGCTGGAGGAGCCGAAGAACTCGGCGAAGATGTCCTCTGCGTTGCGCGGGTTGAAGCGGAACGCCGTGGGCCCGTCGGAGCCGGTGGAGAAGAAGGTGGCGCCCCCGGGCCCGCCCGCGCCGCCGGCCCCCGGCGGCGGCACCTGGCCCTTGAGCCCCTCCTCGCCGTACTGGTCGTAGACCGCGCGCTTCTGCGAGTCGCTCAGCACCTGCGCGTTCTCGTCGGGAACACCCATCGTGAGCATTCATCGCTGCGGCGAGATCGACGGACGGACGGACGGAAGGAATCGAATCTAGAAGAAGGAAGGAAGGAAGTCGGGTGATTTATTAGGTACCTCGTATGCCTCGGAGATCTGCTTGAACTTGCTCTCGGCCTCCTTCTTGTTGGTGGGGTTCTTGTCGGGGTGCCACTTCATGGCGAGCTTGCGGTAGGCCTTCTTGAGGTCGTCGTCGCTGGCCGCCTTGTCCACCCCCAGGATCTTGTAGTAGTCCAGCCCCATGGATGGCTTCTCTTCTCCTCTCGTCGTCAATGGATCGAGGTCGCTCGCGTGGGAATCTGCTCTGCGTCTGGAGGCCGGAGGAGGGGGAGAAAAGGGGGAGGGGAGAAGCGTCTGGAGAGGGAAGGGTGTAGGTGGGATTGGAAAGAGGGGATGGGTGTGGAAGGTTCGAGAAGCTGCGCGAGGGCGCGCGGGCTCTCCCGGCCCGATCGCCCGCCACGGAAGACGGGACTCTCACGTGCGCTGAGCTCGCCATGGCCCACGATCCATCGTTTCGCAAGCAGCTGGGCCGTTAATTAGGACTTTGTTTCTCCGTACTCGGGCCATTTTGGGCAGGAGGTACACGGCGACGAGGCCATTTCTTTTTTGGCAAAATCTAACTCACTGCCTCCGCATCTTGTCGTTACCATATGACGGCTTGTGCAGTGATTTTTGTGTGCTCTCTTTGTCATGCATGAGATCGGAATTCAAAAAACTTTTATCTCTTAAACCATTAATTCGATTGATGATCTGTTATCGTTGTTGACTTTGTTTCGTCGAAATCTTTAAAACTGGATCTCATGTCGACATGTTTCGATAACTTTTTTTGCTCGTACTTACCATATTTATTACACTTACTTGTCATATTAGTAAGTACTTACTTATTTGATAAAAAATAACTTAATCGCCATATTTCTTGAAAATTGCGTATAAATATGACATCTCGACATAATCAAGCTGGCAAGCACAAACAACTTTTTTAGGCGATAACACGCAAAAATAGGACAACTCAACATATTTAAAATCAATGATCACAAAAAAAAAAATTGGTCATCGTTTGTAAATAAGACAACTCGATATAGTTAAACTAACAAGCACATAAAATAATTTTCTGACAAAGTTATATGTAAATATGACAAGTTGGCATATTTAAATTAACAAATACGACCTATTACATGCTTTTTATATCATGTATAATAAAAACTGTTGCAAAGCTTTATACGAAACAACATTAAAAAGTGACAATCAAGTTATTTTTCTCACGCAAGTAAGTGTGGTTAATAATATAGCAAGTGGGTCAAAAAATGTTGGGCAGGAGGTACACGGCGACGAGGTCATTTCTTTTTTGGCAAAATCTAACTCACTGCCTCCGCATCTTGTCGTTACCGGCTTGTGCAGTGATTTTTGTGTGCTCTCTTTGTCATGCATGAGATCGGAATTCAAAAAACTTTTATCTCTTAAACCATTAATTCGATCGATTGAAAAGGATCGAGATGGACCTAGAGGGGGGGTGAATAGGTACAAATCCAAATTTTAATAATTACTTAGCAATTTTAGGCTAAAGTGCGGAATTTTAGACAAGAGTGAGTGAGAGGAAAGGTGTTCTTGGATGTATTCTAGCTGTGTTGAACACCCTTTCACGAGGTGGGAGAAGAGTATATATAGTGTGGAGTGAAATCCAGCCGTTGGAGGTGCATTAAGTCACACACGGTCCGGACGTCCGACACTTGCCGGAAGTCCGGGCGCCCGCGAGGGGCCGGACGTCCGACAGTGGTCGGTCGTCCGAGGCCTGTAGGCACGACTGGAACTCTTTTGGATTTATCAGCGACCGGACGTCCCACAGGGGTCGGTCATCCGAGGCCTGTAGATACGACAGGACCTATTTGAATTTATCAGCGTCCGGACGTCCGGAGTGGACCGGAAATCCGTGTTATGCAGTTCAATTTCTACTGGTGGTGGCTTCCGGATTTCTGATGGGGGTCGGGCGTCCGGCGCTCGGACGTCCGGAGGGAGCCGGATTTCCGAGATATAGAACACAAATTCTACTGGTGTAGACTTCCGGATTTCCGGAGCTTGCCGGACGTCCGGAGGGAGCCGGATTTCCGAGTTATATGCTTCACAAACTACTGGTGACGGGCTACGGATTTCCGAAGCCAGCCGAACGTCCGGCCCTCGGACGTCCGGAGGGAGCCGGATGTCCGAGGCAATGGACATGTTTTGAATTGAAGACAGGGAGGAGAGTATGTGGTGTTTGGTATGAAAGTAAAGATGTGGTGTGAGCAAGTTCATCGCAAAACCTGTGATCCCCTCTTAATAGTGCGGGATCCCTATACTCAATATCAGTAAACTCAAAAGACTACTCTACAGCATCTCATCTTAATCCCGAGCCTTCTCGAAATATAAATCACCAATCTTTTCAGGCAGCCTTTGGCACATAAATCTCAATCTACTAAAGTACTTGTCGTCGTGAGATACACTCAACAAATATGATTAGTTTCCTATGTATGTGTTGTCATTAACGCCAAAAGACGATTAGGGGCATAGCATGCACTTTAAATCTCCCCCTTTTTGATAGTTGATGACAACATATACATAGGTCTCAAAAAGATTTAACATACATTATAGTCTAGGAGATATTTAGTACGGAGCTCCCCCTTAAGATATGCATGATAAAGAAATCGAAGCTCCAATGGGTCAACATGTAAAGATAATAAATCATCATAGAAATAAGGAAGCAAGACATAATAGTCTATGATGATATCATAGCAAGTCACAACCATTCATAGGTAGCCATACATGAGTATTATCCATTACATTAAATCTCCAAAGACTAAAAATGACGATAATAAAAGCTTAACTACGATACATTACTCTCCCTTTGGCACCAAGTACCAAAAAGGGAGCCATCAACAGCACCAAACAAACTCAGAGCTCATCACCATCATCATCAGCATC
This sequence comes from Hordeum vulgare subsp. vulgare, assembly GCF_904849725.1. NCBI lineage: Eukaryota > Viridiplantae > Streptophyta > Magnoliopsida > Poales > Poaceae > Hordeum > Hordeum vulgare. The sequence goes on from NC_058518.1 coordinate 499,323,158, forward strand.
ATCAGCCAAACCACTGCCCCCAGCCTCGTCAAGGAAATCAGACCACTCAGGACCAGAAGGGAAGCCAAAATCAGTGGGAGGAGCAGCAGGAGGGGCCTCATCATCACTCACATCAAGAGCGCCCGAGGCTCTCAGACGAGCCTTGAGGGCATTCTTGGAGGAGACTAAGTGGGAAACCACATCATGGGTTTGACCACACTGGAAAGAGATGGCCTTCATTAGCGCAGAATGTGCCTTGCCAAGAAATTTGGCAATGCGACCGAGAGGAGCGGAGCTAGATGAGAGGGTGGCGGCCCGTGCAGCAGTGCGGCGAGTGGATGTGGAGGATGAGGGGGCTTTCTTGGGAGCAAAGTCATCCGCCATGTGAGCGGGAATGACCCACTTGCGATGGGTGTGAGTGACAGTCACAGAGAAATCAGCAACATGGTTAATAAGTGCCTGGATGAAAGAAGCGTGAGGAAAGGCTCGCTTGTACTGAAAGCTGGCAAGCCGAATCTCATGCCATAGAAAATGGGGCACATTGATTTTGCCCTTGGGGTGCTCGAACAAGTGATACATGATGTCGATACAATAGCCACTGCAAGAACCCTTATCACCCATCTTGGGATAGATGGTGCGGATGAGACACTGAAAAATAATGAAGTAAGGTGAGCGCCAGATGGATACCTGGTTAAGGTCCTTCATGCGCTCATCCGCATCAAGCTCACATAGTGGCTTGAGAAGATGTCCACACACGTCAATAGACTTAGGCGCATGGTTAGGGTCATCCCTATGTATTTTGAAATCGGAATTGGGGAAACCCAGTGCGGTAGCAAATGTAGCATAAGAAGCTTCGAAGCGAACGTTAGAGGTGATCCAGCTGACAGTGTTGTCGGAGCCAAAATGGCATGTGGCATAGAACTGGTGAATGGCAGCAGCATTAAAGTCACAATGAAAGGCAAACGGGGCGGCAAGCCCCGATGCCTCAATAAGCTCAATGGCACCCGGATTTTTCGCCGGGTGCATGCGAATATGCTCAACATCAATAAAGTGATGAATAGATAACCCCTTAGGAATTATGACTGTGGTAAAGATGTCTGCCTGGACGTTTGTGCGGAAACGTGAGTCCGTAGAGTCACGTGCGACCTCGTATTGATCTATGTCGCGACGGAAAGTGAGATATGAAGCTGCGCCAAGTGTGGTGAAATTTGTGATAGCACGACCTAACGTGGCAGGAGGTTCTAGTGAAATGCGGCGAGCTTCACCTGCGGGCTGGGAAGGAGGAGGTTGTGGCATGTAGGACGCCCTGCGAGTCCCGGGCTTTGGCTTGGACCTTCGAGTGACGTGCTCAGGAAGGTCCTCGGTGGCAAGCTCCTCCTCAAAGTCGGGGTCAGCACCATTAGACGACGAGGGAGACGGCGAACGCCGAGCAGTCCGTTTGAAGGGACGAATTGGCTCATCCGAGTCCGACCCCGTGTTCATAGGGGTGCGAGAGGATGAGCCGGCCACGGTCTTCCGAGCGGTGTGCTTGGTCTTGCCCATGGAGCTCAAACACCTACGCGGATGAAAAGTCCCCAAATGAGGAACGAACAGGGAGATACATGGGAGAGAAAAGCAAATCCAACGCGAAAGGAGACGGAGGAACGACCTGAGGATGGACCCCGCGAAGAATACGGAGGAAGGAGTGGGGGATCCGCGGAGGAGATCGGCCCGATCTCGAGGTTGTCGGCGTCCGGAGGTTATTTTGGCGTCGGACGACCGACATTGGTCGGACGACCGGAGGATTTTGCCGGCGGACGTCAGAGATTAGTCGGACGTCCGAGAAGGAAGTGGAGACAGAGGCTGATTCTGTTTTTGTTTTGTTTTGATGATGATGACTTACATGGTATCGCACACAAAAAGAAAATATGAACATGGTTTTCCTACAAGCATTACATGCATGAATTGATCTATGTGTACTTTGTCAGCTTAAAAGTATAGAATTACGACTCACTCCCCCTAAATACATGCGCACATCAAGACACAACCATAATGTGAGTGTGTGTATGTGTGCAAGATTTCAAGATATGTTGTCAAGCTCCAAGATACCAAGTTCACCCCTAAGTTGACAGAACCTAGCTACGCTAAGTGGCTTGGTGAAAATGTCGGCTAACTGCATGTCGGTACCCACATGGGTAATATCAATGTCACCCTTTTGCACACGGTCTCTCAAGAAATGATACCTAATATCAATATGTTTTGTGCGAGGGTGATCAATGGGGTTCACGGAGATCTTTATGGCACTTCCATTATCACAGAGAAGAGGAACGTGTCGATACGTGATACCATAATCCTTTAGTGTTTGCCTCATCCATAGCAGTTGGGTAGCACAGCTTGCGGCTGCAATATATTCGGCCTCGGCCGTGGAGAGAGAAACACAGTTCTGCTTCTTCGAGGACCAACTTACCAACGAGCGTCCAAGAAACTGACATGCACCGGAAGTGGATTTCCGTCCCACTTTATCACCGGCCCAATCCGCATCGGAATACCCAATAAGATCAAACTTTGCATCCTTAGGGTACCATAAGCCTAACTTTGGGGTGTGAACAAGGTATCTAAGAATATGCTTAACCGCCGTGTGATGGCTTTCCATAGGGGAAGCTTGAAATCTAGCACATATTCCTACACTTAACATGATGTCCGGTCTAGATGCGCAAAGATAAAGAAGCGAACCAATCATGGAGCGGTAAGTAGATGTGTCAAAAGGAATACCGTTTGAGTCTTCATTTAGAACTACATCGGTGGCCATAGGTGTCTTCATTGGTTTAGCATTTGTCATATCAAATTTCTCAAGAATGTCCTTGAGGTACTTAGTTTGAGACAAGAAAATCCCTTCTTGAAATTGTTGTATTTGAAAACCAAGAAAGAACTTCAAGTCCGTGTTGAGTGACATCTCAAAGGTCTTGGTCATGGAGGCCGCAAACTTCTTGCACAAATGGATGTTAGGAGAACCAAAAATGATGTCATCTACATAGATTTGGCATAAGATCAAATCACCATTTTCCCTCTTCGTAAAAAGAGTGGGATCGATCACCCCCACCATAAAGCCATCATCGAGTAGGAACTTCTTAAGATGATCGTACCAAGCACGGGGTGCTTGTTTAAGACCATAGAGTGCCTTGTGAAGTTTATATACATGGTCTTTGTGATGAGGGTCAACAAACCCAGGTGGTTGTTATACGTATACCTCTTCTTGTAGAGGACCGTTAAGAAAAGCACTTTTCACATCCATTTGATGCAAAGTAAAACCATTGAAAGCAGCATAGGCCAACAAAATGCGAATGGACTCAAGACGAGCAACAGGGGCGGAAGTTTCACCAAAGTCCAAACCTTCAACTTGGGAGTACCCCTGTGCTACTAACCTTGCCTTGTTGCGTAGGACAGTCCCATTCTCATCTTCCTTGTTCTTGAAAATCCATTTAGTTCCAATGACATTATGTTCCTCAGTTGGTCATTCTACCAACGACCATACTTCGTTGCGTGTAAAACTTTTTAGCTCCTCTTGCATAGCAAGTAGCCAGTCATTGTCACATAATGCATCCTGAACCCTGTGTGGCACGGTACTAGAGACAAACGAAAAGTGAGCACAAAAGTTTGTTAATTGTTTACGAGTCACTCTACCTTCCGACACGCCTGTGAGGATTTGATCAATATCAACACGACCGGCCACACGTGGCATGATGGAGGTCAAGGTTTCACGAGGTTCAACCTCGTTTCCATCATCAACGTCCTCAACATATGGATCTTTTATGTGCGGAGGTAGATATTCCTCTTCCCGTTGCACCTGTTGAGGTTCATCATCAAACATACCCATACTTTGGTCTACCTTGTGAAGATCAACTTGTTCTTGAGTGTCATCACGGTGAGAGACATGTTCTCCCACTTGATCCTCAACAACTGGCATGATGTGTATGCTAATATCTTGTGGAGGTACGGGCAGTGAACTGTCTTGAGGATGCGAGATACTCTCATCATCTTCATCATCATCATGGGGTCTTTGTTCCATAGGCAGAAGTGCACCTACACCCATGTTTAAGATATCTTGTGGAGAGTCTTCTTCACCTGCATCATTTAGATCAACTTGCTCCCCATGGGAGCGGTTAAATTCATCAAACGTCACGTCACAGGTTTCTATAACACATCCAGTGGATTTGTTGTAGACTCTGTAGGCGTGAGAGTTTGACCCATAGCCAACAAAAATCCCTTCAGTTGTTTTGGATTGAAATTTCCCCAACCGTTCCCGTTTGTTGAGGATGAAGCATTTGCATCCAAACACACGAAAGTACTTAACATTGGGCTTGTTCCCAGTTAGGAGCTCATATGGAGTTTTCTCCAATATTGATCAGAGGAAGAGCCGGTTTGATGCATGACATGTTGTGTTGATGGCCTCAGCCCAAAAACTATGTGGTGACTTGTATTCATCTAACATGGACCTTGCCATTTCCACAAGTGTCCGGTTCTTCCTCTCTGCCACACCATTTTGTTGAGGGGTGTAAGGTGCGGAGTACTGATGTTCAATCCCCTCATCACTAAGAAATTCTTCTAGGGTGTAGTTCTTGAACTCAGAGCCATTATCACTTCTTACTGCCTTGATGTCCTTGTCAAACTTTCGCTGGGCTTGTTTGGCAAAGTCAATGAAAGTGATCTTCGTCTCGTCCTTGGACTTGAGAAAGAACACCCATGTATATCTTGAGTAATCATCAACAATGACTAGGCCATACTTTTTCCCTCCAAGACTTGCCCATGAAGGAGGCCCAAACAGATCCACATGAAGGAGCTCTAACGACCTCGAAGTGGATACAATGTTCTTGGGTGGATGTCTTGATTGATGTTGTTTCCCAGCTATGCATGCACTGCACACACGATCTTTCTTAAAAGATACATTTGTTAGTCCAAGGATGTGATTGCCGTTTAAGAGATTTTGAAGATTTTTCATGCCAACATGGGCGAGCCGGCGATGCCATAGCCATCCCATGTCGACCTTGGCCATTAGACAAGTTGTATGGAAAGTGCTCTCTTTCGAGAAATCAACCGTGTAAAGGTTGCCATCCAACTCTCCAACAAAGGCCACTTCGAGAGTGTCTCTCTTAAAGACTTTCACATCCGTTAGTCCAAATAATGTTTCATAACCGACGGAAGCCAATTGGCGAACTGAAAGTAAATGTTATTGAAGGGATTGGACAAGCATGACATTTGCAATAGACATGTCATTAGTGATTGCCACCTTGCCCAACCCAATTACCTGCCCTTTCGACCCTCCACCAAATACAATGCTCATGTATGGTCGAATGGCTTGCATGAAGTCATAGAGCAAGTTACTATCTCCGGTCATATGATTGGTGCATCCACTGTCGATCACCCATTTGGCTCCACCGAAGAAAACTGTTGGAAATATGCCCTAGAGGCAATAATAAATTAGTTATTATTATATTTCTTAGTTCATGATAATCGTTTATTATCCATGCTATAATTGTATTGATTGGAAACACAATACTTGTGTGGATACATAGACAAAACACTGTCCCTAGTAAGCCTCTAGTTGACTAGCTCGTTGATCAAAGATGGTCAAGGTTTCCTGGCCATAGGCAAGTGTTGTCACTTGATAACAGGATCACATCATTAGGAGAATCATGTGATGGACTAGACCCAAACTAATAGACGTAGCATGTTGATCGTGTCATTTTGTTGCTACTGTTTTCTGCGTGTCAAGTATTTGTTCCTATGACCATGAGATCATATAACTCACGGACACCGGAGGAATGCTTTGTGTGTATCAAACGTCACAACGTAACTGGGTGACTATAAAGATGCTCTACAGGTATCTCCGAAGGTGTTCGTTGAGTTAGTATAGATCGAGACTGGGATTTGTCACTCCGTGTGACGGAGAGGTATCTCGGGGCCCACTCGGTAATACAACATCACACACAAGCCTTGCAAGCAATGTAACTTAATTTAAGTTGCGGGATCTTGTATTACGGAACGAGTAAAGAGACTTGCCGGTAAACGAGATTGAAATAGGTATGCGGATACTAACGATCGAATCTCGGGCAAGTAACATACCGAAGGACAAAGGGAATGACATACGGGATTATATGAATCCTTGGCACTGAGGTTCAAACGATAAGATCTTCGTAGAATATGTAGGATCCAATATGGGCATCCAGGTCCCGCTATTGGATATTGACCGAGGAGTCTCTCGGGTCATGTCTACATAGTTCTCGAACCCGCAGGGTCTGCACACTTAAGGTTCGACGTTGTTTTATGCGTATTTGAGTTATATGGTTGGTTACCGAATGTTGTTCGGAGTCCCGGATGAGATCACGGACGTCACGAGGGTTTCCGGAATGGTTCGGAAACGAAGATTGATATATAGGATGACCTCATTTGGTTACCGGAAGGTTTTCGTGCATTACCGGAAAAGTTTCGGGCTTATCGGTAGTGTACCGGGAGTGCCGGGAGGGGTGCCGGGGACCATCGGGAGGGGTGTCACGCCCCAAGGGGTCTCATGGGCTATGGGAAGAGATAAACCAGCCCCTAGTGGGCTGGAATAAGTTCCCACTAAGGCCCATAAGGTTTGAGAAGGAAAAAACACAAGGTGGAAAGAGTTTCCAAGTGGGAAGGTGGAATCCTACTCCAAGTAGGATTGGAGTAGGACTCCTCCACCTCCAATTTCGGCCAAACCTTTAGGTTTTGAGGCTGCCTCCTCCCCTCCCTCCCACCTATATATACGGAGGTTTTAGGGCTGATTTGAGACGACTTCTCACGGCTGCCCGACCACATACCTCCATAGTTTTTCCTCTAGATCGCGTTTCTGCGGAGCTCGGGCGGAGCCCTGCTGAGACAAGATCATCACCAACCTCCGGAGCGCCGTCACGCTGCCGGAGAACTCTTCTAACTCTCCGTCTCTCTTGCTGGATCAAGAAGGCCGAGATCATCGTCGAGCTGTACGTGTGCTGAACGCGGAGGTGCCGTCCGTTCGGTACTAGATCGTGGGACTGATCGCGGGATTGTTCGCGGGGCGGATCGAGGGACGTGAGGACGTTCCACTACATCAACCGCGTTCTCTAACGCTTCTGCTGTGCGATCTACAAGGGTACGTAGATCACTCATCCCCTCTCGTAGATGGACATCACCATGATAGGTCTTCGTGCGCGTAGGAAAATTTTTGTTTCCCATGCGACGTTCCCCAACAGTGGCATCATGAGCTAGGTTCATGCGTAGATGTCTTCTCGAGTAGAACACAAAAGGTTTTGTGGGCGGTGATGTGCGTTTTGCTGCCCTCCTTAGTCTTTTCTTGATTCCGCGGTATTGTTGGATTGAAGCGGCTTGGACCGACATTACTCGTACGCTTACGAGAGACTGGTTTCATCGTTACGAGTAACCCCCTTTGCTCAAAGATGACTGGCAAGTGACGGTTTCTCCAACTTTAGTTGAATCGGATTTGACCGAGGAGGTCCTTGGATGAGGTTAAATAGCAATTCATATATCTCCGTTGTGGTGTTTGCGTAAGTAAGATGCGATCCTACTAGATACCCTTGGTCACCACGTAAAACATGCAACAACAAAATTAGAGGACGTCTAACTTGTTTTTGCAGGGTATGATTGTGATGTGATATGGCCAATGATGTGATGTGATATATTGGATGTATGAGATGATCATGTTGTAATAGAAATATCGACTTGCACGTCGATGGTACGGCAACCGGCAGGAGCCATAGGGTTGTCTTTATACTAACATATGTGCTTGCAGATGCGTTTACTACTTTGCTAGGATGTAGCTTTAGTAGTAATAGCATAAGTAGCACGACAACCCCGATGGCAACACGTTGATGGATGATCATGGTGTGGCGCCGGTGACAAGAAGATCGTGCCGGTGCTTTGGTGATGGAGATCAAGAAGACGTGATGATGGCCATATCATGTCACTTATGAATTGCATGTGATGTTAATCCTTTTATGCACCTTATTTTGCTTAGAACGACGGTAGCATTATGAGGTGATCTCTCACTAAAATTTCAAGACGAAATTGTGTTCTCCCCGACTGTGCACCGTTGCGACAGTTCTTCGTTTCGAGACACCACGTGATGATCGGGTGTGATAGACTCAACGTTCACATACAACGGGTGCAAAACAGTTGCACACGCGGAACACTCGGGTTAAGCTTGACGAGCCTAGCATGTGCAGACATGGCCTCGGAACACATGAGACCGAAAGGTCGAGCATGAATCGTATAGTTGATATGATTAGCATAGGGATGCTTACCACTGAAACTATTCTCGACTCACGTGATGATCGGACTTGAGATAGCGAATTTGGATCATGTACCACTCAAATGACTAGAGAGATGTACTTTTTGAGTGGGAGTTCTTAAGTAATATGATTAATTGAACTAATTGTCATGAACATAGTCTAATGGTCTTTGCGAATTACGATGTAGCTTGCGCTATAGCTCTACTGTTTTTATATGATCCTAGAGAAAATTTAGTTGAAAATTGATAGTAGCAACCTTTGCAGACTGAGTCTGTAAAACCGAGGATTGTCCTCGTTGCTGCACAGAAGGCTTATGTCCTTAATGCACCACTCGGTGTGCTGCACCTCGAGCGTCGTCTGTGGATGCTGTGAACATCCGACATACACGTTTCTGATGACTACACGATAGTTCAGTACAAAATACTTAATGGCTTAGAAGCAAGGCGCCGAAAACGTTGTAAAAACGTCACGGAACATAAGTGATGTTCCAAAGAGATGAAATTGTGATTTCATGCTTGTGCCCTTGTTAAGAGGTATGAGACCTCCAACAAGATTCTTTGTCCACAAAGTAAAGGAGAAAAGCTCAATCGTTGAGCGTGTGCTCAGATTGTCTGAGTACAACAATCACTTGAATCAAGTGGGAGTTAATCTTCCAGATGAGAAAGTGATGGTTCTCCAAAGTCACTGCCACCAAGCTGTGAGAGCTTCGTGATGAACTATAACATATCAAGGATAGATACAATGATCCTTGAGAGATTCGTGATGTTCTGACACTTCGAAAGTAGAAATCAAAAAGGAGCATCAATAGTTGATGGTTAGTAAAACCACTAAGTTTCAAGAAAGGCGAGGGCTAGAAGGGATACTTCGTGAAACGGCAAAACAGTTGCTGCGCTAATGAAGAGACCCAAGACTAAACCCAAACCCGAGACTAAGTGCTTCTGTAATGAGGGGAACAGTCACTGAGGCGGAGCAACTCTAGATACTTGGTAGATAAGAAGGCTGGCAAAAGTCGAGAGAAATATATTTGATATACATAATGTTGATGTGTACTTTACTAGTACTCCTAGTAGCATGAGGGTATTGGATACCGGTTCGGTTGCTAAGTGATTAGTAACACGAAATGAAAGCTACGGCATAAACGGAGACTAGCTAAAGGCGAGGTGACGATACGTGTTGGAAGTGTTTCCAAGGTTGATATGATCAAACGTCGCACGCTCCCTCTACCATCGGGATTGGTGTTAAACCTAAATAATTGTTATTTGGTGCTTGCGTTAAGCATGAACATGATTGGATCGTGTTTATTGCAATACGATTATTCATTTAAAGAGAATAATGGTTACTCTATTTTTTTGAATAATCACCTTCAATGGTTTATTGAATCTCGATCGTAGTGTTACACATGTTCATGATATTGGTTCCAAAAGATACGAGTTGATGATGATAGTACCACTTACTTGTGGCACTGCCGCTTGAGTCATGTTAGTATAAATTGCATGAAGAGGCTCCATGCTGATGGATCTTTGTACTCACCTGATTTCGAATCACTAGTGACATGCGAATCATACCACATGAGCAAGGCCTTGTTTTCATTGAGATGAAATAAGATAGTAACTTGTTGGAAGTGATACATTTTGATGTATGCAGTCCAATGGGTGCTGAGGCACGCAGTGGATATCATTATGTTCTTACTTCACTGACGATTTGAGTAGATACAGGAGTATTTACTTAATGAATCACAAGTCTAAAATGTTGAAAAGTTCAATTCCGTTTCAGAGTGAAGTTCGTCGTAACACGAGGATAAACTGTCTACGATATGATCATGGAAATGAATATCTGAGTTACGAGTTTTGGTACACAGTTGAGACAATGTGGAAATTGTTTCGCAGTTCATGCCACCTGGAACATCATAGTGTGATGATGTGTCTGAACGTCGTAGCCACGCACTATTTGGTATGGTGCATACTATGATGTCTCTTATCGAATTACCACTATCGTTTATGGGTTATGCATTAGAGACAACCGCACTCACTTTAAATAGGGCACCGCGTATTTCCGTTGAGATGACACAGTATAGACTGAGGTTTAGAGAAATCTAAACTGTCGTTTCTTGAAAGTTTGGGGTTTCGACACTTATGTGAAAAAGTTTCAGTCTGATAAGCTCGAACCCAAAGCGAATAAATGCATCTTCATAGGATATCCAAAACAGTTGGGTACATCTCCTATCTCAGATCCGAAAGCAAAGTGTTTGTTTCTAGAAACGGATCCTTTCTCGAGGAAAGGTTTCTCTCGAAAGAATTGAGTGGGAGGGTAGTAGAACTTGATGAGGTTATTGAACCATCACTTCAACCAGCGTGTAGCAGGGCGCAGGAAGTTGTTCATGTGGCGCCTACACCAATTGAAGTGGAAGCTGATGATGATGATGATCATTGAGCTTCGAATCAAGTTGCTACAAACCTCGTAGGTCGACAAGGTCGCGTACTGCTGCAGAGTAGTACGGTAACCCTGTCTTGGAGGTCATGTTGTTGAGCAACAGTGAACCTACGAGTTATGGAGAAAGCGATGGTGGGCCCAGATTCCGACAAATGGCTGGAAGCCATGAAATCCGAGAGAGGATCCATGTGTGAAAACAAAGTGTAGACTTTGGAAGAACTACTTGATGGTCATAGGACTATTGAGTAAAAAAAATGGATCTTTAAAAGAACACAGACGATGATGGTGATAAGTCACTATTAAGAAAAGCTCGACTTGTCGCAAAGATGTTTTCGATAAGATCAAACAGTTGACTATGATGAGACTTTCTCACTCGTAGCGATGCTAAAAGTCTGTTAGAATTATGTTAGTTGTTGATGCATTATTTATGAAATATTGCACGTAGGATGTCAAAACATTGTTTTCTCGACGGTTTCCTTGAGCAAACATTGTATGTGATACAACCAGAAGGTTTTGTCGATCCTAAAGATACTAGCAAGTATGCAAGCTCCAGTGATCCTTCAATGGACTGGTGCAAGCATCTCGGAGTTGGAATATACACTTTGATGAGATGATCAAAGATTTTGGGTTTGTACAAGGTTTATGAGAAACTTGTATTTCCAAAGAAGTGAGTGGGAGCACTATAGAATTTCTGATAAGTATATGTGGTTGACATATTGTGGATCAGAAGTAATGTAGAATTTCTGTAAAACGTACAAGGTTGTTTGAAAGGAGTTTTCAAAGGAATACCTGGATTGAGCTACTTGAACGTTGAGCATCAAAGATCTATGGAGATAGATCGAAAAGCGCTTAATGGAAGTTTCAACAAGATGCATGCCTTGACAAGTTTTTGAAGGAGTTCAAAATAGATGAGCAAAGAAGGAGTTCTTGGTTGCGTTGTGAGGTGTGAATTTGAGTAAGACTCAAAACTCGACCCCGGTAGAATAAAGAGAATAGACGAAGGTCGTCTTCTATGCCTTAGCCGTAGAATCTAAAGTATGCCATGCTGTGTACCGCACCTGATGTGTGCCTTGACTCAAAGTATGTTGAGAGGTACAGAGAGTGCTCCATGATTGAATCACTAGCAGCGGTCAAAATTTATCCTTAGTAACTAATGGACTAAGGAATTTTTCTCGATTATGGAGGTGGTTAAAGAGTTCGTCGTAAAGGGTTACGTCGATGCAAGCTTTGACACTAATCCGAATAACTATGAGTAGTGAAACGGATTCGTATAGTAGAGTAGATATTCTGAGTATTTCCGAATAGCACATAGTAGCAGCATCTATAAGATGACATAAAGATTTGTAAAGAACACACGGATCTGAAAGTTTCAGAACCGTTGACTAAAACCTCTCTCACGAGCAAGACGTGATCAGACCCCAGAACTATATGGGTGTTGGATTCGTTGAAATCACATGGTGATGTGAACTAGATTATTGACTCTAGTGCAAGTGGGAGACTGTTGGAAATATGCCCTAGAGGCAATAATAAATTAGTTATTATTATATTTCTTAGTTCATGATAATCGTTTATTATCCATGCTATAATTGTATTGATTGGAAACACAATACTTGTGTGGATACATAGACAAAACACTGTCCCTAGTAAGCCTCTAGTTGACTAGCTCGTTGATCAAAGATGGTCAAGGTTTCCTGGCCATAGGCAAGTGTTGTCACTTGATAACAGGATCACATCATTAGGAGAATCATGTGATGGACTAGACCCAAACTAATAGACGTAGCATGTTGATCGTGTCATTTTGTTGCTACTGTTTTCTGCGTGTCAAGTATTTGTTCCTATGACCATGAGATCATATAACTCACGGACACCGGAGGAATGCTTTGTGTGTATCAAACGTCACAACGTAACTGGGTGACTATAAAGATGCTCTACAGGTATCTCCGAAGGTGTTCGTTGAGTTAGTATAGATCGAGACTGGGATTTGTCACTCCGTGTGACGGAGAGGTATCTCGGGGCCCACTCGGTAATACAACATCACACACAAGCCTTGCAAGCAATGTAACTTAATTTAAGTTGCGGGATCTTGTATTACGGAACGAGTAAAGAGACTTGCCGGTAAACGAGATTGAAATAGGTATGCGGATACTAACGATCGAATCTCGGGCAAGTAACATACCGAAGGACAAAGGGAATGACATACGGGATTATATGAATCCTTGGCACTGAGGTTCAAACGATAAGATCTTCGTAGAATATGTAGGATCCAATATGGGCATCCAGGTCCCGCTATTGGATATTGACCGAGGAGTCTCTCGGGTCATGTCTACATAGTTCTCGAACCCGCAGGGTCTGCACACTTAAGGTTCGACGTTGTTTTATGCGTATTTGAGTTATATGGTTGGTTACCGAATGTTGTTCGGAGTCCCGGATGAGATCACGGACGTCACGAGGGTTTCCGGAATGGTCCGGAAACGAAGATTGATATATAGGATGACCTCATTTGGTTACCGGAAGGTTTTCGTGCATTACCGGAAAAGTTTCGGGCTTATCGGTAGTGTACCGGGAGTGCCGGGAGGGGTGCCGGGGACCATCGGGAGGGGTGTCACGCCCCAAGGGGTCTCATGGGCTATGGGAAGAGATAAACCAGCCCCTAGTGGGCTGGAATAAGTTCCCACTAAGGCCCATAAGGTTTGAGAAGGAAAAAACACAAGGTGGAAAGAGTTTCCAAGTGGGAAGGTGGAATCCTACTCCAAGTAGGATTGGAGTAGGACTCCTCCACCTCCAATTTCGGCCAAACCTTTAGGTTTTGAGGCTGCCTCCTCCCCTCCCTCCCACCTATATATACGGAGGTTTTAGGGCTAATTTGAGACGACTTCTCACGGCTGCCCGACCACATACCTCCATAGTTTTTCCTCTAGATCGCGTTTCTGCGGAGCTCGGGCGGAGCCCTGCTGAGACAAGATCATCACCAACCTCCGGAGCGCCGTCATGCTGCCGGAGAACTCTTCTACCTCTCCGTCTCTCTTGCTGGATCAAGAAGGCCGAGATCATCGTCGAGCTGTACGTGTGCTGAACGCGGAGGTGCCGTCCGTTCGGTACTAGATCGTGGGACTGATCGCGGGATTGTTCGCGGGGCGGATCGAGGGACGTGAGGACGTTCCACTACATCAACCGCGTTCTCTAACGCTTCTGCTGTGCGATCTACAAGGGTACGTAGATCACTCATCCCCTCTCGTAGATGGACATCACCATGATAGGTCTTCGTGCGCGTAGGAAAATTTTTGTTTCCCATGCGACGTTCCCCAACAAAAACAACCTGTAACGAATTAAGACTTGGGTTGAGGTACCCATTTTGTCATGGGGCCTTTCACATTAGTTACAAGAGTCTTAGGGACCCAAATAGCATAGAATCGAAATGCATTACGGGGACCAACGAATTTGGCATAGACCTCTCCTTCCTTTGATTTGCGTAGTACATAGGATGGAGGCATGAATTCGGTTATCTTGTTGTGAGTAGACGAACCCCTAGTGGCCGATCCACTCACAACCTTACCTTTCTCCGTGTGTCCCTCTCGTACAAATATTTCCTTAAGAGGAGTGGTACGCTTGAGAGGAGATGCACTTTTCTTGGCAGTGCTTGGGTTGAACCCAAGCCCTTCCTTGGCGAAACCTCCATTGTGTCGACTTAAGATCTCATTGAGAGTCTTTTGTCCTTGTGCACATGTCATGAGACCTCTGTCTAGCTGTGCCTTTAACGAACAGTTTTCCTCAAGGATAGATGTCAGTTCACTACTAGGGTTAGTAGTGCAGGTGTCAACATTGATAATAGGTGAGGAGTAGGCCTTAGCTAGAGTATCAAGATAAGTGACCTTAAGTGCCTCAAAGCTCTTTGTAAGAACAGTGAGTTTCTCTTCCTTGTCTTTGAGAGACAAGGATAGACGCTCACAGTCCTTAGAAAGAGAAGCATGAGAGTTCACAAGTCGGTCTTTATCATTTAGTAATTCTCTGCACACATTTTCAGCCTTTTTCAAGGAGGCAAGATCATTAGCATGTTTATCAAGGTTTTCACCTACTTTTGAACATAGTGCATCATTTTGTGCTTCCTCATACAGGACTTTCTGCTCAAGGAGTTCGTTTCTCTCCTTCTCCTCGGTGACGAGGGTTTCGAGTTCCTTGATGGTATTGGTGTGCTTACTCACCATTTCCATAAGTATGCGAAACATAGTGAGCTTCTTTCCTTTAAGAGAGCACATAAATTTGTTTATTTTAGCAAACATGGGATGATCTAGATCATTATCCTCATAGTGATCTTCCGCATCAAGATACTCATTAGAAGGAGATGAAACTAGACTGAAGGAGTTTAACCGTGGGGTTACCTTAACCTTATCATAGGAGCTTTGGTCTTCCCCATCTTCCATGGCAGTCTTTGCCATCAAACACTTGTGAGCGTTGCCCTTGTAGTCCTTCATATAGTTGTAGTGAACAACATCACCACTTATGTTGACTAGCCTCAAGGTGCTCTATGTATCTTGAGCTACTCCCGCAACTCCACCAACATCTTCTGGATTTGATTCTTCTTGTGCAACCATTGCTCTTCCATCTGTCCTCTTGAACTTGGAGTTCATAGGGTTTGGCAGCTTCTTCTTTACAAAGGTCTTTGGAAACCTTGGTTTGTCTTCTCTCTTCTCATAAGGGAAGTCATTGGAGAAGTGGTTGGTTTCCTCACAGTTATAGCATTTCCTTACCTTCTTCTTTGGGAATCTTCCCTTGAACTTCCCTGCACTGAACTTCTTTACAAATAGAGCAATGTCCTCAAAAGATGGGCTTTCATCATAGTCAACATCATCACCATCTTCGCAGTCATCATCACCCTCTTCTTCTTCACTTTCTTCTTCGGCACACTCATGCTTGGCTTTCAAAGCAAGATTGATCTTTGATGTTGAAGTGCCATGCATGGCTAGGTGCTTTGTTGCATTTGCCTTTGACTCTTCAAATAATTGGAAGGTGGATATGATGTCATCCGGAGTCATTCCTTTGAAACCATGATGCTGCCTTATGTCCCATACCATTTGATGGTGATACGGAGCAAGAGCGTGAAGTAACTTGTCCACAAGAAATCTCTTGGTCAGATTGAAACCATCTTGCGTCTTGTCACAGTCACATGACTCAATGTCTGCGGCGAGAGTCATGAGTCGTTCTAGTAGTTGCTTGGGAGATTCACCCTTTTCCATACAGAAATTCTGTAATTGCCCCTTGGCAATTTCATATTGAGCAAGCCGAAGAGTGGAGGTACCGGTCTTGGTCCTTATGATGTTGTCCCACAATTCCTTGGCACTTGTGATGTGAATGTAAGGTCTTCGTTGCTTGTCATTCATTCCTTTTCTTATGCACATGATCGCAGTGTCATTGAGATGCTTGTCATAAGTTTCTCTCGGCGTGAGACATCTTGGATCAACAAGATTGTACCCATGCTCGAGAATGTCCAGCATCCCATCATTGGCGTATCTAAGATGATCCTGCATACCAACTCTCCACAAAGCAAAATCGGAATTGTCATCAAGCAAGGGAGGTTTTCCTCCAGGATTGTACTTAGGTTTCTCAATTTGAGATCTAGCATAAAGCCATGGAACACTGGTTTGGTTCCTCTCCGGAGGAGGTTGTCCAAATGAAGTACCGTGAACGTGGGGCCCTGAGGCCCTCGGGGACGTGGTTGTCCCCGTGGTTAGTGATGCTAGTCTCATTTGGATCATGGTCTCAAGAGAAGCATCATGCTCCTATTTTTTCTTGGCAAGGGCCCGTTCCAGGTCCTCAGAGGTGAAAGACTTGGCTTTCGAGGAAGTCCCGTCCCTCTGCACTGGAGGTACCATAGCTGGATTCACGTCCATCTCGCTCTAGGGCGGTTAAGCCACACAAATAGAGCACGTGGCTCTGATACCAATTGAAAAGGATCGAGATGGACCTAGAGGGGGGGGGGTGAATAGGTACAAATCCAAATTTTAATAATTACTTAGCAATTTTAGGCTAAAGTGCGGAATATGAGTGTAAGCCTAATAATTGCTATGACAAAGAGTAAGCTATTTGGAGTGAAGTAAGACAAGCGGTAAACAATAATCAAATACACGTATGTAATAAGGATTAACACAAGTAGAGAGTTAGGGTTATGAATAACCGAAACTCCGAGAGAGACAAGGATGTATCGCGATGTTCACTTCCTTGGAGGGAAGCTACGTCACCGTTAGAGGGGCGGATGTTACGACGAAGGCACACCAACGCCACGAAGGCTCACCCTATTCTCCCTTTGAGATAACTCCACGGAGGCGTTTCTCAACCACTAGTGGTAAGCCTTGAGGTGGCCTCCAAACCTTCACAAACTTTCCGGGGGATATCACAATGGTTTGATTCCTCTCCGAAGAATCCTACCGCCTAGGAGTCTCCAACCTCCAAGAGTAACAAGATCACGGGGATTGCTCAAAACTTGCTCAAATCACAAATCATTTTGGTGGGAAGGAGGAGAGGGAGACGATCTATCTTTTGATTGGAACAACACTCAAAGGGACTCACAAATGCTCTTGGGATCTAGGATTTGGTGTAGACAAGAGTGAGTGAGAGGAAAGGTGTTCTTGGATGTATTCTAGCTGTGTTGAACACCCTTTCACGAGGTGGGAGAAGAGTATATTGTTGGAAATATGCCCTAGAGGCAATAATAAATTAGTTATTATTATATTTCTTAGTTCATGATAATCGTTTATTATCCATGCTATAATTGTATTGATAGGAAACACAATACTTGTGTGGATACATAGACAAAACACTGTCCCTAGTAAGCCTCTAGTTGACTAGCTCGTTGATCGAAGATGGTCAAGGTTTCCTAGCCATAGGCAAGTGTTGTCACTTGATAACGGGATCACATCATTAGGAGAATCATGTGATGGACTAGACCCAAACTAATAGACATAGCATGTTGATCGTGTCATTTTGTTGCTACTGTTTTCTGCGTGTCAAGTATTTGTTCCTATGACCATGAGATCATATAACTCACTAACACCGGAGGAATGCTTTGTGTGTATCAAACGTCGCAATGTAACTGGGTGACTATAAAGATGCTCTACAGGTATCTCCGAAGGTGTTCGTTGAGTTAGTATGGATCAAGACTAGGATTTGTCACTCCGTGTGACGGAGAGGTATCTCGGGGCCCACTCGGTAATACAACATCACACACAAGCCTTGCAAGCAATGTGACTTAGTGTAAGTTGCGGGATCTTGTATTACGGAACGAGTAAAGAGACTTGCCGGTAAACGAGATTGAAATAGGTATGCGGATACTGACGATCGAATCTCGGGCAAGTAACATACCGAAGGACAAAGGGAATGACATACGGGATTATATGAATCCTTGGCACTGAGGTTCAAACGATAAGATCTTTGTAGAATATGTAGGATCCAATATGGGCATCCAGGTCCCGCTATTGGATATTGACCGAGGAGTCTCTCGGGTCATGTCTACATAGTTCTCGAACCCGCAGGGTCTGCACACTTAAGGTTCGACGTTGTTTTATGCGTATTTGAGTTATATGGTTGGTTACCGAATGTTGTTCGGAGTCCCGGATGAGATCACGGACGTCACGAGGGTCTCCGGAATGGTTTGAAAACGAAGATTGATATATAGGATGACCTCATTTGATTACCGGAAGGTTTTCGGAGTTACCGGGAATGTACCGGGAATGACGAATGGGTTCCGGGAGTTCACCGGGGGGGGCAACCCACCCCGGGGAAGCCCATAGGCCTTGGGGGTGGCGCACCAGCCCTTAGTGGGCTGGTGGGACAGCCCAAAAGATCCCTATGCGCATTGGAAAAAAATCAAAGAGAAAGGGAAAAAAAAGAAGGAGGTGGGAAAGGGAAGAAGGACTCCACCTTCCAAACCAAGTAGATTTTGGTTTGGGAGGGGGAGACCTTCCCCCTTGGCTCGGCCGACCCCCTTGGGAGTCCTTGGACCCCAAGGCAAGTCTCCCCCCTCCTCCTCCTATATATAGTGGGGTTTTAGGGCTGATTTGAGACAACTTTGTCACGGCAGCCCGACCACATATCTCCACGGTTTTACCTCTAGATCACGTTTCTGCGAAGCTCGGGCGGAGCCCTGCTGAGACGAGATCATCACCAACCTCCGAAGCGCCGTCACGCTGCTGTAGAACTCTTCTACCTCTCCGTCTCTCTTGCTGGATCAAGAAGGCCGAGATCATCGTCGAGCTGTACGTGTGCTGAACGCGGAGGTGCCGTCCGTTCGGCACTAGATCGTGGGACTGATCGCGGGACGGTTCGCGGGGCGGATCGAGGGACGTGAGGACGTTCCACTACATCAACCGCGTTCACTAACGCTTCTGCTGTACGGTCTACAAGGATACGTAGATCACACATCCCCTCTCGTAGATGGACATCACCATGATAGGTCTTCCTGCGCGTAGAAATTTTTTTGTTTCCCATGCGACGTTCCCCATGAGTGGCATCATGAGCTAGGTTCATGCGTAGATGTATTCTCGAGTAGAACAAAAAAGTTTTTGTGGGCGGTGATGTGCGTTTTTCTACCCTCCTTAGTCTTTTCTTGATTCCGCGGTATTGTTGGATCGAAGCGGCTCGGACCGACATTACTCGTACGCTTACGAGAGACTGGTTTCATCGCTACGAATAACTCCGTTGCTCAAAGATGAGTGGCGGGTGTCAGTTTCTCCAACTTTAGTTGAATCGGATTTGACCGAGGAGGTCCTTGGATGAGGTTAAATAGCAACTCATATATCTCCGTTGTGGTGTTTGCGTAAGTAAGATGCGATCCTACTAGATACCCATGGTCACCACGTAAAACATGCAAACAACAAAATTAGAGGACGTCTAACTTGTTTTTGCAGGGTATGCTTGTGATGTGATATGGCCAACGATGTGATCTGATATATTGGATGTATGAGATGATCATGTTGTAATAGATAATATCGACTTGCACGTCGATGGTACGGCAACCGGTAGGAGCCATAGGGTTGTCTTTATACTAACGTTTGTGCTTGCAGATTCGTTTACTATTCTGCTAGGATGTAGCTTTAGTAGTAATAGCATGAGTAGCACGACAACCCCGATGGCGACACGTTGATGGAGATCATGGTGTGACGCCGGTGACAAGAAGATCGTGCCGGTGCTTTGGTGATGGAGATCAAGAAGCACAAGATGATGGCCATATCATGTCACTTATGAATTGCATGTGATGTTAATCCTTTTATGCACCTTATTTTGCGTAGAACGACGGTAGCATTATGAGGTGATCTCTCACTAAAATTTCAAGACGAAATTGTGTTCTCCCTGACTGTGCACCGTTGCGGCAGTTCTTCGTGTCGAGACACCACGTGATGATCGGGTGTGATAGACTCAACGTTTACATACAACGGGTGCAAAACAGTTGCACACGCAGAACACTCGGGTTAAGCTTGACGAGCGTAGCATGTGCAGACATGGCCTCGGAACACATGAGACCAAAAGGTCGAGCATGAATCGTATAGTTGATATGATTAGCATAGAGATGCTTACCACTGAAACTATTCTCGACTCACGTGATGATCGGACTTGAGATAGTGGATATGGGTCATGTACCACTCAAATGACTAGAGAGATGTACTTTTTGAGTGGGAGTTCTTAAGTAATATGATTAATTGAACTAATTGTCATGAACATAGTCTAATGTTCTTTGCGAATTACGATGTAGCTTGCGCTATAGCTCTACTATTTTTATATGTTCCTAGAGAAAATTTAGTTGAAAATTGATAGTAGCAAACTTTGCAGACTGAGTCTGTAAAACCGAGGATTGTCCTCGTTGCTGCGCAGAAGGCTTATGTCCTTAATGCACCACTCGGTGTGCTGCACCTCGAGCGTCGTGTGTGGATGTTGTGAACATCCGACATACACGTTTCTGATGACTACACGATAGTTCAGTGCAAAATACTTAATGGCTTAGAAGCAAGGCACCGAAAACGTTTTGAAACGTCACGGAACATAAGTGATGTTCTAAAAGAGATGAAATTGTGATTTCATGCTTGTGCCCTTGTTAAGAGGTACGAGACCTCCGACAAGATTCTTTGTCCACAAAGTAAAGGAGAAAAGCTCAATCGTTGAGCGTGTGCTCAGATTGTGTGAGTATGACAATCACTTGAATCAAGTGGGAGTTAATCTTCCAGATAAGATAGTGATGGTTCTCCAAAGTCACTGCCACCAAGCTGTGAGAGCTTCGTGATGAACTATAACATATCAAGGATAGATACAATGATCCTTGAGCGATTCGCGATGTTTGACACTGCGAAAGTAGAAATCAAGAAGGAGCATCAATAGTTGATGGTTTGAAAAACCACTAAGTTTCAAGAAAGGCAAGGGCTAGAAGGGATACTTCGTGAAACGGCAAAACAGTTGCTGCACTAATGAAGAGACCCAAGATTAAACCCAAACCCGAGACTAAGTGCTTTTGTAATGAGGGGAACAGTCACTGAGGCGGAGCAACTATAGATCCTTGGTAGATAAGAAGGCTGGCAAAAGTTGAAAGAAGTATATTTGATATACATGATGTTGATGTGTACTTTACTAGTACTCCTAGTAGCATGAGGGTATTGGATACCGGTTCGGTTGCTAAGTGATTAGTAACACGAAATGAAAGCTATGGCATAAACGGAGACTAGCTAAAGGCGAGGTGACGATACGTGTTGGAAGTGTTTTCCAAGGTTGATATGATCAAACGTCGCACGCTCCCTCTACCATCGGGATTGGTGTTAAACCTAAATAATTGTTATTTGGTGCTTGCGTTAAGCATGAACATGATTGGATTGTGTTTATTGCAATACGATTATTCATTTAAAGAGAATAATGGTTACTCTATTTTCTTGAATAATCACCTTCAATGGTTTATTGAATCTCGATCGTGGTGTTACACATGTTCATGATATTGGTGCCAAAAGATACGAGGTAATGATGATAGTACCACTTACTTGTGGCACTGCCGCTTGAGTCATGTTGGTATAAATTGCATGAAGAGGCTCCATGCTGATGGATCTTTATACTCACTTGATTTTGAATCACTAGTGACATGCAAATCATACCACATGAGCAAGACCTTGTTTTCATTGAGATGAAATAAGATAGTAACTTGTTGGAAGTGATACATTTTGATGTATGCAGTCCAATGGGTGCTGAGGCACGCAGTGGATATCATTATGTTCTTACTTCAATGACGATTTGAGTAGATACTAGAGTATTTGCTTAATGAATCACAAGTCTGAAATATTGAAAAGTTCAATTCTGTTTCTGAGTGAAGTTCGTCGTAACAAGAGGATAAACTGTCTACGATATGATCATAGAAATGAATATCTGAGTTACGAGTTTTGGTACGCAGTTAAGACAATGTGGAAATTGTTTCGCAGTTCATGCCACCTAGAACATCATAGTATGATGATGTGTCTGAATGTCATAGCCACACACTATTTGGTGTGGTGCATACTATGATGTCTCTTATCGAATTACCTCTATCGTTTATGGGTCATGCATTAAGGACAACCGCATTCACTTTAAATAGGGCACCGCTTATTTCCGTTGAAATGACACAGTACAAACTGAGGTTTAGAGAAATCTAAACTGTTGTTTCTTGAAAGTTTGGGGCTTCGACACTTATGTGAAAGAGTTTCAGTTTGATAAGCTCGAACCCAAAGCGGATAAATGCATCTTCATAGGATATCCAAAACAGTTGGGTACATCTCCTATCTCAGATCCGAAAGCAAAGTGTTTGTTTCTAGAAACGGATCCTTTCTCGAGGAAAGGTTTCTCTCGAAAGAATTGAGTGGGAGGGTAGTAGAACTTGATGAGGTTATTGAACCATCACTTCAACCAGTGTGTAGCAGGGCGCAGGAAGTTGTTCCTGTGGCACCTATACCAATTGAAGTGGAAGCTGATGATGGTGATCATCAAGCATCAGATCAAGTTACTACAAGCCTCGTAGGTTGACAAGGTCGCGTACTACTACAGAGTGGTATGATTACCCTGTCTTGGAGGTCATGTTGTTGAGCAACATGAACCTACGAGTTATGGAGAAAGCGATGGTGGGCCCAGATTCTGACAAATGGCTGGAAGCCATGAAATCCGAGAGAGGATCCATGTATGAAAACAAAGTGTAGACTTTGAAAGAACTACTTGATGGTCATAGGACTATTGAGTAAAAATGGATCTTTAAAAGAAGACAGGCGATGATGGTGATAAGTCACTATTAAGAAAAGCTCGACTTGTCGCAAAGATGTTTTTGACAAGATCAAACAGTTGACTATGATGAGACTTTCTCACTCGTAGCGATGCTAAAGGTCTGTTAGAATTATGTTAGTTGTTGATGCATTATTTATGAAATATTGCACGTAGGATGTCAAAACATTGTTTTCTCGACGGTTTCCTTGAGCAAACATTGTATGTGATACAACCAGAAGGTTTTGTCGATCCTAAAGATACTAGCAAGTATGCAAGCTCCAGTGATCCTTCAATGGACTGGTGCAAGCATCTCGGAGTTGGAATATACACTTTGATGAGATGATCAAAGATTTTGGGTTTGTACAAGGTTTATGAGAAACTTGTATTTCCAAAGAAGTGAGTGGGAGCACTATAGAATTTCTGATAAGTATATGTGGTAGACATATTGTTGATCAGAAGTAATGTAGAATTTCTGTAAAGCATATAAGGTTGTTTGAAAGGAGTTTTCAAACGAATACCTGGATTGCGCTACTTGAACGTTGAGCATCAAAGATCTATGGAGATAGATCAAAAGCGCTTAATGAAAGTTTCAATAAGATGCATGCCTTGACAAGTTTTTGAAGGAGTTCAAAATAGATCAGCAAGGAAGGAGTTCTTGGTTGCATTGTAAGGTGTAAATTTGAGTAATACTCAAAACCCGACCACGGCAGAATAAAGAGAATAGACGAAGGTCGTCTTCTATGCCTTAGCCGTAGAATCTGAAGTATGCCATGCTGTATACCGCACCTGATGTGTGCCTTGACTCAAGGTCTGTTGAGAGGTACAGAGAGTGATCCATGATTGAATCACTAGCAGCGGTCAAAAATTATCCTTAGTAACTAATGGACTAAGGAATTTTTCTCGATTATGGAGGTGGTTAAAGAGTTCGTCGTAAAGGGTTACGTCGATGCAAGCATTGACACTAATCCGAATAACTATGAGTAGTGAAACGGATTCGTATAGTAGAGTAGATATTTGGAGCATTTCCGAATAGCACGTAGTAGCAGCATCTATAAGATGACATAAAGATTTGTAAAGAACGCACATATCTGAAAGTTTCAGAACCGTTGACTAAAACCTCTCTCACGAGTAAGACGTGATCAGACCCCATAACTATATGGGTGTTGGATTAGTTGGAATCACATGGTGATGTGAACTAGATTATTGACTCTAGTGCAAGTGGGAGACTGTTGGAAATATGCCCTAGAGGCAATAATAAATTAGTTATTATTATATTTCTAAGTTCATGATAATCGTTTATTATCCATGCTATAATTGTATTGATAGGAAACACAATACTTGTGTGGATACATAGACAAAACACTGTCCCTAGTAAGCCTCTAGTTGACTAGCTCGTTGATCAAAGATGGTCAAGGTTTCCTGGCCATAGGCAAGTGTTGTCACTTGATAACGGGATCACATCATTAGGAGAATCATGTGATGGACTAGACCCAAACTAATAGACATAGCATGTTGATCGTGTCATTTTGTTGCTACTGTTTTCTGCGTGTCAAGTATTTGTTCCTATGACCATGAGATCATATAACTCACTAACACCGGAGGAATGCTTTGTGTGTATCAAACGTCGCAACGTAACTGGGTGACTATAAAGATGCTCTACAGGTATCTCCGAAGGTGTTTGTTGAGTTAGTATGGATCAAGACTGGGATTTGTCACTCCGTGTGACGGAGAGGTATCTCGGGGCCCACTCGGTAATACAACATCACACACAAGCCTTGCAAGCAATGTGACTTAGTGTAAGTTGCGGGATCTTGTATTACGGAACGAGTAAAGAGACTTGCCGGTAAACGAGATTGAAATAGGTATGCGGATACTGACGATCGAATCTCGGGCAAGTAACATACCGAAGGACAAAAGGGAATGACATACGGGATTATATGAATCCTTGGCACTGAGGTTCAAACGATAAGATCTTCGTAGAATATGTAGGATCCAATATGGGCATCCAGGTCCCGCTATTGGATATTGACCGAGGAGTCTCTCGGGTCATGTCTACATAGTTCTCGAACCCGCAGGGTCTGCACACTTAAGGTTCGACGTTGTTTTATGCGTATTTGAGTTATATGGTTGGTTACCGAATGTTGTTCGGAGTCCCGGATGAGATCACGGACGTCACGAGGGTCTCCGGAATGGTCCGGAAACGAAGATTGATATATAGGATGACCTCATTTGATTACCGGAAGGTTTTCGGAGTTACCGGGAATGTACCGGGAATGACGAATGGGTTCCGAGAGTTCACCAGGAGGGGCAACCCACCCCGGGGAAGCCCATAGGCCTTGGGGGTGGCGCACTAGCCCTTAGTGGGCTGGTGGGACAGCCCAAAAGAGCCCTATGCGCATTGGAAAAAAATCAAAGAGAAAAGGAAAAAGAGAAGGAGGTGGGAAAGGGAAGAAGGACTCCACCTTCCAAACCAAGTAGATTTCGGTTTGGGAGGGGGAGACCTTCCCCCTTGGCTCGGCCGACCCCCTTGGGAGTCCTTGGACCCCAAGGCAAGTCTCCCCCCCTCCTCCTATATATAGTGGGTTTTTAGGGCTGATTTGAGACAACTTTGCCACGGCAGCCCGACCACATATCTTCACGGTTTTACCTCTAGATCGCGTTTCTGCGAAGCTCGGGCGGAGCCCTGCTTAGACGAGATCATCACCAACCTCCGGAGCGTCGTCACGCTGCTGGAGAACTCTTCCACCTCTCCGTCTCTCTTGCTGGATCAAGAAGGCCGAGATCATCGTCGAGATGTACGTGTGCTGAATGCGGAGGTGCCGTCCGTTCGGCACTAGATCGTGGGACTGATCGCGGGACGGTTCGCGGGGCGGATCGAGGGACGTGAGGATGTTCCACTACATCAACCGCGTTCACTAACGCTTCTGCTGTACGGTCTACAAGGGTACGTAGATCACACATTCCCTCTCGTAGATGGACATCACCATGATAGGTCTTCGTGCACGTAGGAAATTTTTTGTTTCCCATGCTACGTTCCCCATCATATATATAGCGTGGAGTGAAATCCAGCCGTTGGAGGTGCATTAAGTCACACAGGGTCCGGACGTCCGACACTTGCCGGAAGTCCGGGCGCCCGCGAGGGGCCGGACGTCCGACAGTGGTCGGTCGTCCGAGGCCTGTAGGCACGACTGGAACTCTTTTGGATTTATCAGCGACCGGACGTCCGACAGGGGTCGGTCGTCCGAGGCCTGTAGATACGACAGGACCTATTTGAATTTATCAGCGTCCGGACGTCCGGAGTGGACCGGAAATCCGTGTTATGCAGTTCAATTTCTACTGGTGGTGGCTTCCGGATTTCCGATGGGGGTCGGGCGTCCGGCGCTCGGACGTCCGGAGGGAGCCAGATTTCCGAGATATAAAACACAAATTCTACTGGTGTAGACTTCCGGATTTCCGGAGCTTGGCCGGACGTCCGGCCCTCGGACGTCCGGAGGGAGCCGGATTTCCGAGTTATATGCTTCACAAACTACTGGTGACGGGCTGCGGATTTCCGAAGCCAGCCGAACGTCCGGCCCTCGGACGTCCGGAGGGAGCCGGATGTCCGAGGCAATGGACATGTTTTGAATTGAAGACAGGGAGGAGAGTATGTGGTGTTTGGTATGAAAGTAAAGATGTGGTATGAGCAAGTTCATTGCAAAACCTGTGATCCCCTCTTAATAGTGCGGGATCCCTATACTCAATATCAGTAAACTCAAAAGACTACTCTACAGCATCTCTTCTTAATCCCGAGCCTTCTCGAAATATAAATCACCAATCTTTTCAGGCAGCCTTTGGCACATAAATCTCAATCTACTAAAGTACTTGCCGTCCTGAGATACACTCAACAAATAGGATTAGTTTCCTATATATGTGTTGTCATTAACACCAAAAGACGATTAGGGGCATAGCATGCACTTTCATCGATGATCTGTTTTCGTCGTTGACTTTGTTTCGTCGAAATCTTTAAAACTGGATCTCATGTCGACATGTTTCGACAACTTTTTTTTTGCTCGTACTTACCATATTTATTACACTTACTTGTCATATTAGTAAGTACTTACTTATCTGATAAAAATAACTTAATCGCCATATTTTTTAAAAATTGTGTATAAATATGACATCTCGACATAATCAAGCTGGCAAGCACAAACAACTTTTTAGGCGATAACACGCAAAAATAGGACAACTCAACATATTTAAAACCAATGATCACAAAAATCTTTTTTGATCATCGTTTGTAAATAAGACAACTCGATATAGTTAAACTAACAAGCACATAAAATAATTTTCTCACAAAGTTATATGTAAATATGACGAGTTGACATATTTAAATTGACAAATACAACCTATTACATGCTTTTTATACCATGTATAATAAAAACTGTTGCAAAGCTTTATAGGAAACAACATTAAAAAGTGGCAATCAAGTTATTTTTCTCAGGCAAGTAAGTGTGGTTAATAATATAGCAAGTGGGTCAAAAAATGTGTCAAGTATGAACGGAAAAAAAAGTTGACCGAACATGTCGATATGAGATCTAGTTTCGAATAACTCGTCGCGAGAAAGTCAATGGTGAAAGCGAATCATCGATTGAATTAACGATTTTGTAGATAAAACTTTTAAAAATTTAAACATCAAAGGAAATCTTGCGTGTGGCGTTGTATGCTTTTTAGTCACCGAATAGCTCATCCATATGGACGCGCATCGGGCCCAATCGACCATTTAAGCAGTTGCTGCATGGGAGAGCACATGTGCGACGCCGCTCCCTAGTCAATCCCTTCTTTTTGTTTTAAAATAAAGTTGTTCTTTCCAGGATCGTCTCAAAAAAGTTGTTTTTTTCATGATGGACTCAAAAAAAAGTTGTTGTTTTCCAGGATCCTCGTTTTTTTCCAAGACTAAAGTTTATTTTAAAACTAGTTATAGAAAAGAGTCTATTTTAAAATTTAAACTCGTAGAGTTTGTCGGGATCAAACCCCGACGTCTAAATCCCTGTAATCAGTACTCCGTCATATGTAATACCTATCAATTTTAACCCCGTATCTTGGAAAAAGATTAACCCTGGATCCGTCTCGAGCACCGCAAAAAGACCGATCCTGCTCGGGAATCAGGATCAGTCCGGTCTAACGTTTACACCCCCCACATGCCATATTCATCCTCCACCCTCAAGCCCCCTCCATCTTTTGAAATCATCGATGGTCCAAACTCCGCATCATGACCTCCTCCTCGAAGAACACTAGAGGTTGAGGTGCCACCTTGTGGCGTCTCTTAAGACGGGATTGTGCGCGCTAATCAAGCTGACGTAATTGTTAACGTGTTAGGCTTAGTTTAATGAGAAGACAAACGCATATGCATGACAATTGCATGTCGGTGGTAAAAAAATATGAGTGTAAGGCACAACAATATAACCGCACCAGAATTTGTGTCCATTCATAAAGCAGAGCCAACCTAGTAGTTTCGTAGATACTAATAAGCTTATACTCCATGTGTCCCAAAATTCTTAGATTTCTCTAGATATGAATGTATCTAGTTACATTTTAGTATTTTGATACATCCATTTTTAAACAAACCTAAGACAAGAATTTTGAAACGAAGAGAGTATTAACATAGAAGGGTCGGTCTTACCAGGTGGATCATTTTTATCAGAGCAACCGTCATGACGGCTGCCAAAGGAGCAACTGCACGTGGGGAAAACGGGGATTCTCCTAATTAATTGCATGGATTAATTAGTCTTTCTTAAAACAACTGGATTAATTGTCTTGACGTGGGGACGTTCTTCCAATTGATTTTACTGACTTCAGAGATAACCTACAATATTTGGCTCGATTACTATTGGTGGTCTTATATAGATGCAAAATGTATTTTCTATGATTACCTTATATAAGGGAATTGAGGGAGTATATCAACATTAGGGTTGTAAGCAACGATATGATCTAGCTGCTTCCAATTATCAGTATATCCGGATAGTCTTTTTGATATAAATATTATATTGTATTTCACCAAAAATCGACCAACTTCTGTAACTATAATATGTAAGCACGTTCCAACTAATTTCATGCTAAGCATGTAAAGTAGTCTCGTGTACAAATAAGCCAATTATTCAATATTAGATGGTTTCATTGATGCTATTATACTCAAGTAAATTTTTTGAGTTGGGAGGGGAGCTTTGCCCCCCACCCCCACCCCCGCGGCACCCTTAGGCTGGTCATAGTGGGGAGTATCATATAGTAATATCATGCATATGATACTATTGTATGTTACTACCTTTATAGTGCATAGTATCATAAAATAGTATCATAGATGACCTTATTTATTGACATGCATGACACATAGTAGCATAGCATTTAACATGTTATGGTATCTACCTATGTTACTCTAACCCTCCCTTTCTTCTTTAATTGTCTGCTACATCACCATGTTTGTTAGTCCCAAGTATATGATACTACCTTAGTTACTCCAACTATGGCCAGCCTTAGAACCATCTAGGACCCACCCATTTATATATACCTGGGATGGTTGCATGTGTGTGCATGACTTAAATACATTACTTAGTGAGACTTTGAGCTGGACACTTTACATGTTGAGAGAATTTGCATAACTTCTTAAGAATGGAAGATTCCATAATAAGGTATTGTGGATATTAACAGTTCTAAATAATTTTAGTATAGTTGTAGGACACATAATTTCACTAGATTCCAAAGAAAAGTTACCATGAATGGTCCATGTTGGAAAAAGCACACTATTAGGAAAAAACCTTATACACAGAATCTTAGCAGCAACGCGGGACAGGAAGGAGCTCTATTGCTACTTAGCAGCAACGCGTTCTAAATACAAGCGCTACTGCTATAAACTTAGCAGCAGCGCGGCTCGGTAGAACCCCGTTGCTACTAAAATTGACCAACAGTTCCCGCCACGCTAGGTTTAGCAGTAGCGCTCTTAATAAAACCGCGATGTTGCTAACGTGATAGTAGTAGCGCTTTTAATAAAACCGCGTTGCTGCTAACGTGATACTAGTAGCGCTTTTTTCATGTCGCTACTGCTAATTCTGAAACTGGCCACATGACGGGTACAAACACAAACGAGATCTTCGGATCTTCGGATGAACAAACGAGATCAAACACTGAGAACGAGGGACTTGAACGGTGGTTTACGACCGCACGCCCTAGCTCGCACGAAAGGCTTATGGTGGTGCGATGGAAAACTCACGCAAAGGAGACAGACATCACATTGGCACGATCCACTTCAGGGCGACGAAGGGTGGAGGGGCGGCGGTCGACTGAGATCACACCGGGGGCGTTGGAACACTAGATCGCCTCGTGGTTCGACCGCCAGACAGGGGTCAGAGTGCGTGACAGACGCTTTTGTGCTAGTTCTACAAATGAATTGTAAGAGGTTTTGTATATATATGCATTTTTTCAGGGCCGGCTCTATATTTTTCGGGGCCCTTGGGCAAAGTTAAAAAATGGCCCCCTATAGATAATATATGTACACATTTATAGATATATAAGCGTAAAATATTAAAGTTTACATCCGAGCACACATTGTTATTTAGTGACGACTATAAATAAAAGAGTAGCAAAATTTAAGAAATAATATTCGCTGCTAGTTTAGTTACCTCAAATAAGAACAAAGTTCATATGAGTTCATGGACAATAATACTTGAGTGCTTCAAAAAAAATCTTCTTCGGGCATTTCTAGATGCAAAATCGTTGATGAGAGTATCAAGATCAATTTTGTCCAAGACATCCTTCTCAATACAACACATAGCCAAGCCATTCAATCTGTCTTGTGACATAGTTGACCTCAATTTTTTTTTCAGCAGTTTTAATTTAGAGAAACTTCTTTCAGCTGAGGCTACGGTCACTGGTAGAGTTAAGAGGATCCGATAGGCAACTGACACATTTGGATAGCGGTCTACAGCTGTAAAAAATTGAAGAATCTCTGGTGCTGACCTCAAATCATCCGACAATGTTACTTGCAACACTTTTAACTTGGAGAAAAAATCATCAAGATCAACATCATGTGACTTTTTATGAGTAAAAGTTTCTGCTAGCGCAGGATTTTCGTAGATTACTATCGTCCAAGGACTTCAGATTGTTTGAGTTGAACAAGAAACCAAACACCTTTTCAAATGCCTTCAGCTGCTCAAATCGACTAGTCAATGAAGCAATTGCAGTGTCAACAATGACAAGAAAGTAAGTAACTCTGAAAGATTCAATAGCTGACAGTTGTGGATCTTCATCTACATCATTGATTTTATCAAAATGCCTCTTCCTTTTACTTTGACGTTTTGTACGAAATTTTGACTCTATGTCCATATTTTCTGCATTGACTTTGGCACTCTCAATACTAGAATACAAGCCTTCATCTATGTACTTCTCAAAATATGAAATCACTCCTTCAATGTGTTTGAGAGTAGCATCGATACACACAATTTTTTTCTGTAACTTTTTGCTCACCATATTGACAGAAAATAGAATATCATGCCAAATAACCATACCAACTAAAGTCTCAAATTTCCCAAGTGCACTGAACAAAGATTGAGCATCACTTACTGCAACTAGATCATTTGTGGAAGACTTCTCTAGTTCCTTCAAAGCTGATCTTACTTGTGCAGTTTGATACCTTATAGGTTGCACACTCTTTATTCTACTCTCCCAACGAGTATTAGATAAAGGTTTGAGAGTCAGATTTGGAACATTATCAAGCAAAATCTTCCACCTTTTAGTAGAACGTGCAAACAGTACGTATATACGTTGTATAATACCAAAAAATGAAATAGCTTGTTCGCAAGATTTCGCCCTATCGCGAAGAGTGATATTCAAATCATGACATGCACATGGCATATATAATGCTTTGGGATTAACCTTAAGCAACCGAGACTGAACACCTTGATTTCCCCCTTCATGTTGGAGCCATCGTCATAACCTTGCCCTCTCACATCAGCAACATTTAAATCAAGAGAATACAATGCATCTATCAATACATTAAAAAGACCCAACCCTGATGTGTCATCAACCTGTAAGAACTCTAGGAAAAATTCCTCCACTCTCGGAATGTTACTTGACATATTGACACAACGCACAATTAGTGTCATTTTCTCTTCATGGCTCACATCCGGGGTACAGTCCAATATAATAGAGAAATACTTGGCATCCTTTATGATGCGTAAGATAACCTTTTTCACGGCGTCATCAAGGAGAGAAATCAACTCATTCTGAATAGTGTGGCCAAGATAATGATGATGTATTTCTTTATTTTGAATGCGCCTAATATGTTCTTGCATCACATGATCGAATTCAGCAATCATTTCAACTGTGCCCAGAAAATTACCATTATTATCTTCATACAACTTCTCATTTGTTCCTCGAAATGCCAAATTACGTTTTGCAAGAAACTTCACTGCATAAATTATTCTTAGCAAAACCTGTCTCCACCGCTCTTTTTTCCTTTGCAATCTCCCGCTGCATGTCATCATCAAGTGTTTGATTTTTTGCTTAACCTCAACCTTACATCATTCCATGTGTTCATGTTTGTAAAATGCTCTATACTGCTCTCATGTTCTTGGAGTCTTCCACTGAGACGCTTCCAGTCCCTTAATCCATCAGACGCTAGCAAAGACCTGCTCTAGTTTGATTTGAACAACTTGCAGGCAAAACAAAAAACTTTGTTCAACTCTTTAGAGTAAACCAACCACTTTCTATCCATAACCTCTTTATCAGCTAATTTTCTAGAATAGTAAGCATATGAAAAACGTCTACCTTCAAAATCAGGGAACTACATGCCCAATTCTCTCACCGGCCCCTTTTTAATTAAAATATCCCTTTTGCGATTGTCAAGATCATCCCATGTCCTAGGATCATATATAGATAAAAGAGAATCATCTTGTTCATCACCATTCCGAGCATTAGGCGAAGGCTGCAGATTTTCCTCTCCTGTATTATCCTGATTCTCATTAACATCAATATCGATATATGCATTTAAATACAACAATTTGTTGTTAGTTAGTTACTTACTTCTACAAAAAAATCGACGCTATTTAATTACTTACTATCATCCAAGGAATGTTCGTTGACTTCAGAATCGTCATTCGAATTAAGATCATCATCTTTTCCGGGTTCAGATTCTTGCCTTTGATTATGAACATTAGTTACCACCGGAAAATACCTTTTTAGAGCACCTTTGTCTGATTCAATGAGTTGATTCTCTCGCTTTTTTTGTTTCCTTTTCTCAGAACCAGACTTGTGTTTCAGCGGCATTGGAACACCTAAGGTTGCAATTTTCAAAGAACTTAACTGAATAACTGATCAAAAGAATTAGGGATCGGCTGTTGCTGCTGTGCTGCATAGGGATCGGATGCTAGTCTGCTATAGGATGCAGCATGGTGGGGATGCCTGCATAGAGATCGGCTGCTAGTCTGCTACAGGATGCAGCATGGTGGGGATGCGAAGCATCCAAGCATTAATACTAGTGCAGGGTGCGCACTGAAGCATTAGTACTAGCGTAGAGTGCGCAGGACGAATAGGGTTCAGGCAAGGCACTGATTCACTGAATAATACCTCAAATGCTGGGCGAATCACGCGCGACGCAGTGATCTGCCGATCTGATGCAACTGCGGTCTTTGGGTTTCCCGTTTCAAGGATGGCGGGGGCTCGGGGCGAAGCCGCGATTCCACGAAGGCAGGAGGCCGAGGCGGCGAGAGCAACAACCAGAAGACCGAGGCGTGGATCGGGGAGAAACACGTATAGACATGTAATGATGGCCCCCCAAAACATGGGCCCTTGCGCCCATGTTCGCCTACGGCCAGAGCCGGCCCTGCATTTTCTTTTGTAAGGAAAGTGGCCGGGCTGAGTTGACTTGACCGACCGGCGGCCTGCGTGACTGACCCCCGGGCGCGCGGACCCATCCCTCCCCACAGAAGATCCGGCCGCAGTTCTACGTCGCGAGGAACAGCCTATGAACACGCCCCGTCCAAATCCTCCCAGCCCGGGATACGAATTTTCCTTCCTTCCTTCCGCCAGACGCAGACGCAGACGCGCACCACCGATCGATCGATCGCTCGATCGCGAGCGAATCCGCGCGTCATTATATCCCATTAACAACAGCAGCGGCAAGCAAGCAACAAGGAGCAAATACTAATAAACAGCGGAGAGGGGAAAGGAGGAGAGGGGTTTTTATTACTGGTCGTAGCATGGAACAGCAGCATCATCATCCAGAGACCCGAATCCATCCCGTGGCCTCCCGTCTTTCCTCCGCTCCCCTCCCCAAATCCCAACCCCAACCCCAGTCGCCGCCTCCTCCTCCTCCCCTTCCTCGTGCTCGCGGTCGCGGGGTTCCCGGCGCGGGCCGTCGTCGGGCGGGTCCCGGTTCGACCCTTCGGCCGTGGGATTCGAGGGGGCGTGTGGGCGGTTGCTGTTAGGTTTCGGCGGATCTAGGGTTCGATTCGATTCGAGTCGATCCATCGGCGGGGATGGACTCCTCCGGCGACGGAGGGGACGAGGGGCCCGGGGCCGCGCCGGGGAGCCCCGCGCCGGCCTCCTCGTCGGCGCCCTCCGCGGGGCCCGGCGGCGCGTCTGGATCCAGCGGGAAGCCCACGGCGAGGCGCGTCATGAAGACGCCCTACCAGTTGGAGGTCCTCGAGCAGACCTACACAGGTTCGCCCACGCTTCCCGACCGCTCTGAATTGCTTGTTCCGGAGGGTCTTCCGTCCAAATCTGTTTGAATGAGTGTTCCCTAAGGACGGATTTATTCAGCGCCGTTTCTGATGATGGTGCAGAGGACCCGTACCCCAACGAGGCCAAGCGGGTGGAGCTGTCTGCCAAGCTGGGGCTGACGGACAGGCAGCTGCAGATGTGGTTCTGCCACCGGAGGCTCAAGGACCGCAGGCCGCCCGCCAAGCGGCAGCAGCAGCAGCAGCTGGACGAAGAGGTTGCCGTGCCCGTCATGGCGCCCCCGCCTGTGCTGCACCACTCGCTGCCACACCCACACACCGAGCAGCTGCTGCCCTGCAGCAGCTCCCGCAGAGGGCCTGGCCGCTCGTCGGCCGTGCCTAGGATTTCTGCCCCGGAGATCGACAGGAGGTACTACGAGTCGCACCAGATTATGCTGCCTCCGCAGGCACCAGTGCAGCTCACACGAGCCGCACACCGGGCGATCGAGACCGTGCAACAGCTGATAGGAGAGCCGCTGAGGGAGGACGGGCCAGTTCTTGGTGATCACTTTGATCCGCTCCCACCCGACGCATTTGGAGCGCCTATGCCTGTTGGTATGAGTGTTATGCCCAAGTACTCCTGTTTTGTATTTCCTTTATCACCACCTAGTATGTATGTTTGCATGCTTAACAACATAAATGAGTACAAAGCAGCGGATATAAACTTGAATTATTTTTGTGTTTGCACAAGTGCTAGATACTGTATCGTTTTGTAGTTTTGGTGTCCATGCCAATTATCTGCGTGACACTTTCAATATTCTAAAGGCTTTGTTGTTGTATACTTTCAATATTCTGACTTGATCTCTGCTCTTATCATGTTGTGGAGTAGTTCCAGAGCAGCGGAAGCAGCCTTATCGATCGCATGAGACCAGTGTATTTTCTGCACACGATCCCAAGCCCATGAAGGTATCCTTCTGTGCATTTGCAGACACATGTTTAATGTGGGCAGTCACTGAGCTGCACCCCTGTTACCGAGTAGATGGTCTGAGTAGAAGGTTAACTAGTCTGTCCCAGCTTGCATTCATAATAACCTGTTTGATGAGAAGGTTTGTTCATTTATATCCCAGTTTGCCTGCAAGGAGCGAACTGTCTTTCATGCAGAGCCACCTCTGAATACTTCAAATGTTTGTTGAGGCACTACTTGCATATTTCCATTTGATGCACCTTAGTTAGTTATGAAGTTATTGGATCCTACGCAGCGCTGCGTATAACATGGCGAAATTGTTATGGCTAATCTTGAAAGCTGGCTGCATGTAGTATCCGAGTGAATTTGTCCCAACTGGCTTTGTTGCCAAGTTTGGGATTAACAGGCTAGGCCTAATGATATATGTTATGATGTATATTCTTTATGGTTTCCTGGCCTTGTTGACTCGATCGGCTGCCCAAGGACAAAATTAACCAATCATGCGAGCAGCCTAACCAAGGAAATTATATGGTTTAGAGACAACTGCTAATTATTTGCGCACAGCTTACCCTTATGACGTCTTTGTAAAATGGCCGCAATGAATTTATAATGTATGTAAACTAGCAAGTTGTCGTACTGGAACTTTATTGATGGACCTATGAAATCAGTTTCAGATTTGATGTCATGTATGCTCATGTATTATTAATCTTTGCTCTTGATAATATTGCATACAGACCCTGTTCGTGTACCACTGCCTGAAGTTACTTTACTATTGTCATGTGTAAATGTAGTTGTTAGCGCAGTGGTGAAGTACTCCCTACTTGTGCCAAGAGAGGTCCTGGGTTGGGTGTGGCCTCTCTGCATTGCATTGTGCAAGGCTTGCCTCGTCTAAACCTTCCCCAGACACCACCTGGTGCAGGAGCTTCTAGCTCTAGGTCTGCCCTTTCAGTGACGTAGATTGCTCATTTGACTCAAGTACAGGGCATGGCCTTTTGCAGTAACTGTACATTGCCACCCTTGGCTGGCTCCATTAAACGATTTTTTTTAGTTTATCCCTTGTATATATATTTGTTGCATTATAAAGGGAGTAATGCAAAGAGAGACGTATCTTCTGCCCTGTTTATGGACCAATACGTGGATGGTTGGTTCTTCTTGTTGGTTCCTCTCTCATGATTGATTGCATCACACTTGTACTTTTGTACTTCATATACTCAATTTTACAGTAGTTGTGTCCTCCTGTTCTGTTTTTCTGCTTGCCTTATTTTTAGTTTGACAGTATTTTTTATTCTGATTTTTCCTTGCAGGCATCAGCATTCTTGCCAAGCATAGACCCTTCTGTTCCAAGTACAGTTACCGGGAAGAGGAAGTACATGGCTGGAAATTCTTCTCATCTTGCACGGGCAGTACATGAGTACCAGTTTCTTCCAGAGCACTCTAGCGATATATATGAGAGGACAAGCCAGTCGTGCTTTTATGATGCTCCAACAGAAGCTTCAAATTCGAGGATATCTTCCCTGTCTACAGGATCCCGCTTACTCCATGGTGCTGATAAAGCATCTACCTATGCATTTGATGGTCAAGTATCTGGTTCTAGCCATTTAAATCAACATGGAAAACCATTGATCTCCCTGTCAGGGTCCACAGATTATGAGATGGCTTCATCAAATATTGACGCTAGTCCTGCTCCAATCGAAGGCCAGTTTGGCGTTACTCAGGTTGTTGGATTTCATAATCCCCTTCCATCCTCTGAAGGAGTGGATTATCACGATGAAGATGCGTATCAACTGGATAAAAAGCGGAAAGTATGCCTTTTACTTCATGGATGCCCTTTTTTTTTCTGTACACATCACGTGAGTTTATATATGATCTTTATTCTCATATTTACTCCAGCATAATGAAGAATCGAAGATTGCGAAGGAAGTTGATGCGCAAGAAAAACGGATACGAAAGGAACTCGAGAAGCAAGATGTGTTGAAGAAAAAGGTATTTCTTGTTCATGTTATAGAAGATCAATTATGTCATTCATGGCAAGACACGTAACGTTTTAATATATTTGCAGAGAGA
Source organism: Hordeum vulgare subsp. vulgare (assembly GCF_904849725.1). NCBI lineage: Eukaryota > Viridiplantae > Streptophyta > Magnoliopsida > Poales > Poaceae > Hordeum > Hordeum vulgare. The sequence continues at coordinate 499,360,813 of NC_058518.1, forward strand.
AGAACAAATGCGGAAGGAAGTGGAGAGGTATGATCGTGAAAGGAAAAAAGAAGAGGAGAGGTTTATGCGCGAAAAACAGAGGGAAGAAGAGAGACTCCAAAAGGAACAGTGGCGTGAACAGAAGCGCATGGAGAAGTTTTTGGTGAAACAATCCTTGAGAGTTAGTTCACTGGATCTTAAACTATAAATGCATCAGGCATAGATATTAGACACTTGTACTGTTCAGTTTATAACCTGTTTTTTGCACAGGCCGAAAAACTAAAACAGAAAGAGGAGCTTCGAAAGGAGAAAGAAGCTGCAAGACAAAAGGCTGCTAATGAAAGGGCTACAGCACGTAGAATTGCACGGGAGTACATGGAACTCATGGAAGATGAACGGTTAGAACTAATGGAACTGGTTTCACGAAGCAAAGGGTTGCCCTCAATGCTTTCTCTTGATAGCGACACATTGCAGCAACTTGATTCATTTAGAGGTGTGCACTATATTCCTGGATCTATGCTTATGGACTGTACACTGCCTTTGGTTCCTTTGTTTTTGTTTCAGAAAAAGAAAAGCAAAAGCTTATGTCGATTTAATACTAAGCAGTTTCTTTCTCAACTGGGTACCTAAACTTACATATTGTATGTCCAAAGACAAGGTCTATGTTAAAAGGATTATCAACTTGAGATTTATGATCTACCTGTTCCTAGTACATTTTCAGCTGGAAGTTCTGCTGCTACTTGGGTTATCCAATATTATATAAGAATGGATAGCTTTCTAAAAATATTTTTACTACTTTAATTTAACAGGTTTAATTGTTTTAAACATTTGAGCCTTGCCTGCTGCTCCCGTCTTTTTAATAAGCAAGCTACTAAAGAAATATATTTCACCAATGCTCAATATTGTAAGGGCCAAGTGAGTCTACCCTTCCTACATAAAAATCATTATCAGTGTGAAAACAGCTACTCCCTCTAGTATCATAATGAGCTGTCGCTTTGGACAGTGGCACAGTATGCAAATCCTACAAATTTACATGCTATGGAAGTAATTTTCAAAAGCACCCAGTCTAAATATGTTCAACGATACTGCTAGTCAATGTTTTGAAAGTTACCTTGGCTATGTTCAAAGCACAACGTCTAGGGAACACGAGGGAGTAGATCAAGTGATGTCATGATTATTTACTGCTTAGTTGGTGCTATATCATACGAACACTTTCTTTGGTTGAGTTAAATATCACAAAAAAGGAGGAATTTTTTTTGCTTGCTAGTTTGCCTCTGTTTAAGGTTGAAGTGTATCAGCATAATGCAATATCTGAATTGTGGTTTATCCTTGTACAGGAATGCTGACACAGTTTCCTACTGAAGCTGTGAGATTGAAGGTGCCATTTTCAATAAAACCGTGGACAAGTTCTGAGAGTAACATTGGAAACCTTTTGATGGTACTTCCTGATCTGATTCTTCAATGTTTTTTCTCTTCTCCCCTAAATCCTCTCACCAGCCATCCACCCACAAACATACACCCAAAGATTTGTAAACAAAAGCTTGAAAATTGTACTTTAAAAGGTCTTGCTGCCCTGTGTAAACGAATGGCGCAATTGTGAAGCTGAAGTGTAAAGAATACAACTTATGTCATTGTATTTGTTCCTCTAGAAAGTTTATTCTGCTACTACTTCATATGCTTCTTTTGCAATTATGTATGAGACAAGTCTTCTACTCCTACATATGTTTGCTTGCTATGTTAATCTGAAGGTTTTGTGAAACGACAAACAAGACCTCTTCTTTTCAAAGTATATGCTAGAGTGTATTCTTTTTAACTAAAGCTGCTTTCTATGAAATTCAGGTGTGGAAGTTCTTTTTTACCTTCGCGGATGTTCTTGAGCTTCCATCATTCACACTCGATGAGTTTGTGCAATCACTTCATGATTATGTAAGTTATTTGCCTGATCTATGATGTTAAAACAGAAACTTTGTGCTGTTGACTCTAATCAATGCTGAGAGATGCGGACCTGCTGTACAATGCTGGTTATATTTGAATAATACCCTAGACTTCTCCATTCGTTTGTTCCTTAGAATGCTGTTATTGGTAGTTGACAACGTGATAGCCGCTAATCTGTACTTTAGGTTGTGTCCATGGTAGTCTCTACTTCCTTGGCTTTCATATCCTATTCATTCATACTGAAGTATGCTAAAGAGTAAGACTGAACTGGCATTTGACTGTTGGATCACGATGAAGTTCCAGAGATTTTATTCTGTGCCTTTTATGAAATTTAACAGCCGTATAGTATAGCATAGCTGAATGTAAGCATTTGCTGGTATTCATTTGGCAGGATTCAAGGTTGTTGGGGGAATTGCATGTCGCTGTGCTAAAATCCATCATAAAAGATATTGAGGATGTTGCCCGGACTTCTTCAGTTGTTTCGGGAGTGAATCAGAGCAGTTCTGCTAATCCTGGAGGTGGACATCCACAAATTGTTGAAGGGGTGTGTGTGCATATCTCCTCCTTTTCTATAACATAGATTTTGTTCTGTGCAGAAACAATTTTAGCTATAATTTTACATATCTGATTTCTTGCTGTTAGGCATATGCTTGGGGGTTCAACATACTTATCTGGCAGCGCCACTTGACTTATCTTACGTGGCCTGAAATATTGCGCCAATTTGGTCTATCTGCTGGTTTTGGGCCTCAGCTGAAGAAAAGGAATACTGAAGATGCATACCATGACGATAATGAGGTATTCACCTTTGAAAGTTCCCATTATACATACTATAATTTTAGCTTGACATCTACTCCCTCCGTCCCAAAATAAGTGTCTTAAGCTTAGTACAACTTTGTACTAGACCTAGTGTAAAGTTGAGACAGTTATTTTGGGACGGAGGGAGTATATTATAGGACAAAGCCATTATGGCTCCAGTGAGAAAAAAGTTATATGACCCCAGTGCCAAAAAGAGTCTATGACCCCAAGAAATATGGGGTTGTGTCTACTCCACCATGTGAACTATAAAACCGTCTTACTAAACCCCTGGTACTTATGAAAACTGTCTACATAACCTCGAGTGGTTGTTGTTAAGTGGGTGGGAGTAAACAAACCTGAGCTCATATATACTATTATAATCATCAAACCAAGTGTCTGCTCATGATAATTGAAACTTAGTACTCTCTCCGATCCATATTACTTGTTGCTAATTTAGTACCCCCTCTGTCCCAAAATAAGTGTCTCTGCTTTAGTGCAAAATTTGTACTAACTTAGTAGTACTAAATTTGCGTCACTTATTTTGGGACGGACGGAGTACAGCTTTAGTGTACAAAATTGTACTAAATCAACGGCAAGTAATATGGGTTGGAGGAGTACATATTTGCAGCTCTTTAGCTTTTGTGAACCTACACTTTGTGCTATTTTGTTCTTCATGGCTAGAAAATAATGCATATACTTGAGAACTTGGACCATATTAATGCAAAATTTGTTGACAGGGCCGTAATTGTGAGGATGTTATTTCCACTTTGCGAAATGGTTCAGCAGCTGTGAAGTCTGCTGCTTTGATGAAAGAAAGGGGCTACACCAACCGTCGGAGGTCTAGGCACCGTCTGACACCTGGAACGGTAAAATTTGCTGCTTTCCATGTATTATCACTTGAAGGAGACGAAGGTCTCTCGATACTGGAAGTTGCAGAAAAAATCCAGGTACATTCACATCACAGTTTTTCTTCTGAACTAACCCTGACCTGATATTGTTTTCTTATCTGACCTTCTTGATTTGATTATTAAATCCCTTCAGAGATCTGGACTTAGGGACCTTACAACAAGCAAGACACCTGAGGCATCTATATCTGCTGCATTGTCAAGGGATACCAAGCTTTTTGAAAGAACTGCGCCCTCGACATATTGTGTTAAAACTCCTTATAGAAAAGACCCAGCTGATTCTGAGGCTGTGTTCTCAGCAGCACGGGAAAAAATAAGGGTGTTTCAGAATGCACTTTCAGCGTGTGAAGAAGTGGAAAAGGATGTGGAGGATGTCGAAAGGGGGGATGATGATTCGGAATGTGATGATGCTGATGATGATCCTGATGGCGATGAAGTGAATATAGAGGAAAAAGATGCCAATGCTTCAGCAGTTCGAGCAAAAGATGCTGGCTTGCCAAATGCAGCTGGTGACATAAAAGATGAAGTAAAAAGTGTGGTTAACCTGTCTATGCCATCAAGCCCTCACAGTAAATCTCCAAGTGGCTTGCAGTGTACGGTAGATAAGTCAACTGCAGCTAGTACGTCAAGTGATCCACCCATTGGAGCTTCACAAGACGCAGAGATTGATGAAAGTAACCAAGGTGAATCCTGGGTTCAGGGGCTAGCTGAAGGTGACTACTGTGATCTTAGTGTCGAGGAACGCCTCAATGCATTGGTTGCACTGATTGGTGTTGCCACTGAAGGAAATTCTATGCGTGCAATTCTGGAGGTATTTATCTTGCCTAATCTCCATATCTCGATGTTTTTTCATTGAATGGCATCTGAGCAAGTGACTTGGCACTTTTGCAGGAACGTCTTGAGGCAGCAAATGCTTTAAAAAAGCAAATGTGGGTAGAGTCACAACTTGATAGGAGGCGTTCAAGGGAAGAGTTTACAGGCAGAATGCAACATGATCCCTGCATGGATTTGAAGGCTGATGCTGATGAAGGAAATAATGTTGGTGAATGTACTCCCACTCTAGTACAAATCAAAGAGAACGGTGGAAAGGCCAGCTCAGTAAACAATGATTTGCTCGTTGATCAACAAAGTCAGCTTAATGCTGGTAATATGGTTCATGAGGGGAATGGCGTAAGCAGGGAATCAAATGCTAATCCAGAGAGCTTGTCTGTTCAGCAATACGCTCCAACTGAGAAAACACGATCTCAGTTGAAATCATTAATAGGTCACAAGGCAGAACAGCTTTATGTCTACAGATCATTACCCCTTGGACAAGATCGGAGACGGAATCGGTATTGGCAGTTTTCTACTTCTGTATCACCCAATGACCCTGGGTCTGGAAGAATATTTTTTGAATCTAGAGATGGATACTGGAGGCTCATTGACTCAGCTGAGGTGGTTATTTTATTCTTAACACTTAAAATGCAGTTCTGTAGCCTAGTGTTGTCAGTAGAAGCTGACACATGACGCAATTCAGCTGTTTAATTTGTCATTTCTGTGTGTTGGTCAATCCTACACTTCGTTACTTGTGCAATTTACTTTATGGGATCATGTTAAGCACAAACAAGCAACATTTAAATAGGAGGAAGAGAATTGTTACCTCAAGTATAATAGATTTGTGCGTCTATATCATTGGAGGGTGGGGCTGTCTGGTTGGGTGGCTGGGGAGTAGGGGGGGGGGGGATTGGTAACAGCAAAGTGAAAGGTGCCTACTTGAAACCTACATTTTGTTGGATGCCATAAACCATCTATACTCGATCAAATGGCTTAGATATTAATTTTGTTCTCCCATTCTAATACTTCTCAAGATTGGTGTGAATGTTTGGCCAGTGTTGTTCTACTGTACTACTCAGATGCACTGAGTTTTGCTGGTGCTGGTTAGAAATTGAGTTTTCTATGACCAGCTTGAATGAAAATTTCTAACTAATTTCATGGTTGATTACTTGCTAACCTCTTCTTGAAGGTCACTGTCCTTGCTGTTTGGTCTGGTCTTGGAGCATCTGCTGCCAATCAGCTCTGAACTGCTAACAGCAACTGATCTATTGAAAAAGTTGATATTTATTAGAGTAATTGTCATTGTAATTATCATTCCTTTTTACCCATCATATAGCAAGTAGACATAAATTGTTTACTATCTGATTATGTATTGCGTCACTCTTCGAGAGATTGCTGTTTTTTTTCTTTAAATAAGCAACTGCATTATCTCGTTTGCAATGTATCTGCAGAATTATACTCATCATTTTAACATGATGCCGTACTGTAAAATGCAGGCATTTGATGCTTTAGTAGCTTCCCTTGACACTCGTGGCATCCGGGAGTCACATTTGCATTCAATGTTGCGAAGCATCGAGCCAACCTTTAAGGATGCTATAGGGAGGAAAAATGATGCTACTATAGAACACCCAGCTGGAAGGAATTTGAGAAATGGAAGTAGTGAAATAATTAGCCCAAATCATAGTAACGAATTTGGAAGTCCATGCAGCACCCTTTCAGGTGTCGTTTCTGATACTGCAGTGGCATACTCGGATTCTTTCAAGATAGAGCTTGGGCGTAATGATCTGGAGAAGGTTGGTATTTCCAAGAGGGCATGTATGTTTCTGAAGTGGATGTGGGAGTGCAACAATCATCAATCCACATGTGCCATGAAATATGGAAAGAAACGGTGTTCTGAGTTGATACAGTGTTGTGATTATTGCTACCAGATTTATTTAACTGAAGAAATGCACTGTTCGTCTTGCCACAAGACATTCAAATCCATTCAGAGTCTCTCGGAACATACAACACAATGTGAGGAGAAAAGGAGAACAGATCCTAATTGGAAGATACAAATATCGGATGATTCTGTTCCCATAAGATTGAGATTGCTGAAGGTGCTGCTAGCTACCATTGAGGTCAGTAACATGTTTTTAGTCATTGGCCTGCTGTTCCTATTGTGCTTATTTCAAGTAGTTCTGTCGCTTAAGTTGTTAGCATTTTGTATCTCAGGCCTCAGTTCCAGCAGAAGCTCTCCAACCATTTTGGACCAATGGATATCGGAAATCATGGGGTGTAAAGTTGTTTTCTACAACATCTAACGAAGAAGCCTTTCAGGTTCCCCATCTTTTTTTTTTCTATTACTCTGTGCACCAAGCAGTTTTTGTTTGGTAGACTTGGTTTCCTTTAGTTTTAGCAGTAGTAGTACTTAATGAACCAAGTAGTTTCTTTCGTTTGGTTGACAGGGGCCTCACATGGGTTCCACTTGTCAATAGAGAACATGGCTGGAATTTTTTTCACTTGATGAGCTATACATGCGGTGCTTTATTTCTTGTGATGTAGAGGTGACAGTCATCTAAGGGTGTGTTTGGTTCGTGTCATGGGGTGGAATGGAACGGGTCCGACCCGTTCCTCATCCTCGTTCTAGTGTTTGGTTGGGAGGAGAGCCGGAATGTCTTGATTCCTGGGAAGGGAATATTCCCCTGATATGCGGAACCAACACATTCCTCCAAATCGGAGGTACCATGCGGAACTGCTTCTTCTTTCGTCTCCGTGATAGTCGCGACTGCTCCCTCTCTTCCCGACGTCGCAGCTTCCCTCTCCCCGTTCTCTCTCTCTCTCCCTCCCTCTCGTCTCGTCTCTCTCTCACCGACTACCGGCGGCGGGGGTGTTGGGCGGACTAGCGGCGGGGGTGTTGGGCTAGCAGCTATCGGCGGCGGGGGTGTTGGGCAGACTGGCGACCGACTAGCTACAAAGGGCATGTGCGGCGTCGGTCTAGCAGAGGGCGGAGAACTTTTCGGCGGTGGATGGGATCGATCCTGGGGTTGTGTCGGCAACAGCCAGCAGCTTGAGGCAGCAGCGGCTAGGAGCGACATCATGTTCCAGCACAGATGGGATCTTGAGCGTAGCAGCAAAAACAGGTCAGCGGCAAGCAGAGCAGGGCAACAACGACTGAGATCGGGCAGTGCAGGCAGGTGTTTGGTGACGATTTCGTGGGTAGTTTAGTTGGATTTGGCTGCCACACCTCTCCCAGCCAGATCAGGATGTATGAAACGCTCTCATAGTTCTGTACTTGGCTCCTCATGTGCATAACTTGAAAATAGAAGTGTTGAATTACCAATGAAACACGACTAAAATTGTGAAAATGCGATTAGTTAATGTGAAAATTTATATATGTGCTAGAGAAAACATTGCCATTTTTATCTAGCATCAGATACATCCCATTCTATCTCTTCAACCAAACAGCAAGATGAAACCATTCCATTCCATCTCATGACTCTACCAAACAAGGAAATGGTACCGTTCCATTCCGGTGGAATGGAACCATGACATTCCATTCCATTTGGTTCCTCAACCAAACACACCCTAAGTCCCTCTAATAGTCAGATCGATACTGCTTTTTAAACCATAAGGAACCTATCACCACCAACTTGCTTCAGTCTGCCAGACCCAATGTTCTAGCAGTTGCTACTTCACCATGTTTTGATAGCCAGGGTAACTCAATAGAACTTTTTTACATGTGTATATTTGCTCATCTGAAATATTGTCGTCGTCATGTTTTTTGCAGCTGTTAACTGTGCTGGAAGGTGCACTAAAAAGGGATTACTTGTCATCTAACTTTGAAACAACTGCCGAATTGCTTAATTCAGACACCCAAGATTTTGCTGACCGGAGTTCTATTGCATGTTCTGGATCTGCTGCTGTACTTCCATGGGTACCCAGCACTGCTGCTGCTGTTACCTTACGGTTGTTAGACCTTGATTCTTCCCTGTCGTACACACCTGATCAAAAGGCAGGATTAAATAAAGAGCGAGAAGCGGGTGATTTCATTGTGAGTGTCTTGCCTTATGATTATTGCATCATATTTTCATGGTATTTGCATGATTTGCTGGTAACAGGTGTCATCTTTGCTGCCTTAATTTATGCAAAGTGTTGATGATTTGTTTGGATACCTTACATCTCTTTTCTCATCATACCTTTGTTTCTTCTATGCAGAAGGGTCCATCAAGATACACTGCTGTTAAGAACAGACAAGAAATGGAACATGTGGGAGCTCCTGGTTTTGATCATCATGATGGAGTGCAGCTGATTCCCAGCAATGGCCTTAGAGGCCGTGGACGAGGAGGTCGAGGACGTGGCAGGGGAGGTAGATCCCTCAGTCGTGGTGGCAGGGTCCCAAGAGGTGTTGGCAGCTCTCCCAAGATTGAGTTCAGAGATGACAACAATGTGTCTTATAAGGAAGCCACAGATAAGCAGGCTGGGCGAGGGCGAGGGCGTGGTCGCGGCCGAGGGCGCGGGCGTGGGCGAGGGCGTGGACGTGGAAGTGTCAGTGGCAGCGGCAGTGTCCGAGGTCGTGGAAGAGGACGAGGACGAGGACTTCGAACTGTTAGACCTAGGCAGCCAGTTGAGCTTGGAGCCAGATCAATTCCAAAGGCAAACTTGTTGGGAACCTTTGGCATGTTAAGTAATGCAAAGCCTACAGCCGTGCATTCTCCACAGAGCTCTGGTGCTGAAGAGTGGGGCTTGGATAGACGGGTGTATGCCGAGGATGATGAGAACAGCTCAGTTTCTCAATCAGATGAATCAGAAGGGGACGAAGAAAATGGTGAGCCCATGAACGAGGACTATGATGAGCAGCTTCCAGATTATTCAAGGCACAATTCTGGATCCAGCCCCCTTCAGATGATGGATTCTGAGTCTGAAGATAATGATGAATATGATGAGGAGGGCGAGGATGATGGGGCTGACTATGATGCAGAGCAACCTATGGACGAAGACAACGATGATGCTGAGATGAGTGGGGATGACGAACTCGGTGATGATGATGATGATGACGGCGACGATGATGATGGTGGTGGTAGTCAGGGCGGAGCGGGGAACGCCGACGATGATGATGCAACATCCTATTCTTCTGAGTACAGTGAATAAGAGATGTCAGGAAGAAACCTGGTCAGGCTGGAGTGATGATGACTGATCTACAGTTTTGCCTTAAGTCTAGGCCCAAATTCTGAACGAAGGAAGTATCGAAGAGGATGAAATAGGTTTATATTTGATTGTTGGGGCGCAAATTTGTTTGCTCCCGCTGGACTTGAGCTTTGTACATATTTCTGTTAGTTGTTTACAGATTAGATGTTCCCAGTGTATACAAGATTACCGTCGGTTACAGAAGCTACACTTTCTGCTTCATTCCTGTTACCGTTCATCTCGTTGCATAGGGAGCAACTGTGCACTTTATAAGCACAGGAACCAACCAAATGTTATGGCAATAGATTGTCCCTTGCATTTCTGACGCTAATCAGCAAAAGCGATAAAAGGAATTTCCATATCTTAGAACATCTGAATATATAACGTGCACGGATTTAGGAACATGCATGATCTTCGCATCCACCACACACAAACATATCAAGTGTTTGTGGCACAAGCTGGATTTGGAATTCACTCATGGTAAGCCCGGCTGAGCTCATGCAAGCATATACTCACGCGCCCCAGATGTACCAGGTAGTGGAGTACTTAACCTTGAAGTTATCTCTGTCTGTCATTGACGATTGATCGATGTCTTACATGGTAGAAAATGCTTGCTCACGCGAATCAATCTGTGGTTGGATGGTTAGAGGGACAATGGTATCCCCAGCCCATCAAGTCCCGGTGCTCGCATTATTTCTGAATTTATTTTAAGATTTTCGGTATAGTGGGTGGATCGACGATAAGGTGTTTATGATGATTTTATAAATCTTAAGACAATATATCGACTCAGTTTTTTAAGGTGCTCACAGGGCAAGAAGAGAGAGAGAGAGGGAGCGGCACAACGTCAAATTGGGCTTTTCTTTCTGCACAACCCATTAACATGTACATCTTTTTATATAATCTTCAATTATTTTTTTTTTATTAATTTTAGAAATAAGTTTAATGATGCAAAAATATTTCAGTTATATTTGATACAACTCGTTAACGTTGGTTGAAATAAATATTCAAGTTTTTCTTGAAAATAAATGTTCATGTGCTTCCAAAAAGGTGTTGCTAATATGAAAATTAATATTCATACATTTCTGAAAGATGTTCATAGTATGAAAAGTATTCACATGTTTCAAAACAAATGTTCACGTTTTTCTTGAAAAGTAATGTTCATGTGCTTCCAAATAAGGTGTTGCTAATGTGAAAATTAAAATTCATATATTTCTGAAAGATGCTCATAGCATGAAAAATATTTACATGTTTCAAAGAGTAAATGTTTATGCATTTTAGGAAAACATATTCATACATTTATGAAAATAAAGAAAAACTAAAAACTAAAAAATAAAGTAGCAAGTAGGCAAAATCAGATAATTAGAGAAACATAAGATAAAATAAATATATGTCCATATGTTTGAACATAGAGTGGAAGACACAAGATGTTGGTTCGAGGCCATCGAGTAATCTGCCACCGGTCCCTCGAAGGATGATTTTTTTTTTTTGGCTCCGGACTCGTTGGTATATCAGTGGCTAAAGGTTGAACCTTTGCACACAACAGTGCCTCTGAGTAGATCTATACAGTGCCTCTGAGATGTGTACGTAATTGTGACATTTTTGGGCCTGCCTATTTTCTATCCATTCATGGATGAGTGTGCTTCGTCTTCACTTTGCACTCTTGCACCTTCACTCTTTGCGAGCTCTATATACTTCTCATTTACACGTGTATGTTGGTTTCTTCGCCATATCCTTATTTTGTCACAGTGTTTCACAAAGTCCATGCTGCCGGGCTGAAGCCTCCTTTTCAATCAGTGGATTTCATTTCAATAGAAGGGTCTATTTTTGTAATTATTCTACAAGGGTCTTCGATAGCAATGCAAGTATGCCGTTATGACGGAGAGTAAACGACGCGGCAAGGCGTGTGTTCCCTTCTACTATAAGATGTCTATTTTTCTTCTGAATCAGGTGTATATAAACACATTTTAGTGTGTTTGTTTACTCATTTTAGATAGTTCATACTAAAATATCTAAAATGTCTTATAATTTGAAACAGAGGTGATATTTGACTACAAGTCATGAAAACACTTGAGTGTGACTAGTGAGCGACACTGCTGCTTCGTGGTAGGAGGCGCCAGAGAGCTCATCTCGGTTCAACTATGATCGACACATCACAAGATGAGGTTGCTGGCACGGCCGACCCTGAGTATGTGCGGCCGCACAGGGCCCTTCGTTGCTTAAGGCCCGATGCATATGAATACGCATATTAACTAGCATAGAAAATAATATAGTTAAATAAATTATTTCAAATGCTATGAGCATGAGCCTTTGAAGTAACGGTACATACACATAACTAAAAAGAACCAACCTCACGAACCTGTATATATTTGTCTGTACATAAAGGGTCTAATTTATGGTTCTACACCGGGGCCCTAAACCGTGAGGACCGGCCCTGGTTGCTGGCTGGCTCACAACTTTTCTGACGACTCGATGACATGGATTCCTTTATGATTTTTTTTTTCCTCAGGGCGATTCCAACAGAACATCAAATCACCGTCAAATGTTTGGACGGTCCGGACACTTTTGGCTATCCAACACAAGTTATCAAATTTATTTGGACCAGTTCGGACATCCCGAACCGTTTAAATTGTCAACAAACCGAGGAAGGTTTGAGGATATTCAAACGTTCGTCTGACCCATTTGTTAGTTGGACCACATTTCCCCCTAGTGCATGTCATAGCCTGCTGTCCAGATTTGATGACTATGATTGAATGACCGATACCCGTCCACTATCCGCTAAGACGTCCAAATATGTCCACAAACATTTGATGGTGTCCATTCAGTGACTCCCGTTCGAATTTCCCCGTATCTTTGTACCCATCACACACCCAAAATGTGGGTTGGTGGATGGTAATTTATGCGTGTTTTTAGTGAAAAGCATCATCAACTTCACTAATTACAAATAATGGTTACATTGTCTATAAAAAAATACAATATTTTTCATAGGCTCTTCAATCCAATCCTTAGTCATGGAGCATTTTGCTAGTCTAGCAAGTTCATGAGCTACTTTGTTGATCTGGCATAAGGAGTAATAATTCAAGGACTACCTCCCATGCACGATCAATAACACAACCTTTTTTAACCGCTCCATACAGCCTCAAAAATTTTGACACTTCTTTTGCCTTCTTGGCACAGAAACAACACGTGTTTGGTATCCTCTGGCCCACTCGAACATGCTTGGCAAATGTGGGAAATTTGTATGTGTCCATTGACCAGAGTAACACGGCAAGGTAGGGTCCCATGAAGCGTATGACAGATAACTTATTTACCTTCGCTGGACAAGCTAATTTCTAAATCTTACCCCAAATAGGATTGACCTTGCTTCTACCCATGTAATTTGTGTATTCCAACTTCCTCCCGTGTTGTTTATTCCATTCCTCCAAATAAGTTGATCGTACAATGGACAAACCATTTTTAGTATGGCTTGAAGCAATGAAATCCGACATATTATGCATAGAGAGGGGGAACGTCGGGACTCTTCGACCATCAATTGGCTATAGTGTTTGTCTCACTAAATCTTCATTCCAAAAATTCGTGACTGGATCTATAAGGTCAGAAACTTTCATCAGAATATTCCCTCGTTTAGGAGAAATAATTCTTCAATTGGCATAATTCAGAGCCATGCATCTCTCTCTATAAATCAATATTTTGTCCAATGCCAACTCTCCATATATAACTATTTTTTGAGATAGTCTACTCCCGCCATAATGCTTTGCCAAGTAAAGGAGGAACCCTTTTTAAACTCGCGTTCGTCAAATTGCCCTCCCGGAGACTTGGCTCTTCGACCATCAATAATTCAATATATATATATATATATATATATATATATATATATATATATATATATATATATATATATGTATATATATATGTATGTATATATATATATATCAGAAGCCCATTCATCCTTGGACTTTTGGATCACACATCTTCCACCACAGCATCCAGTGTATCCTTTTCTGACTGTCCTCGTCATCCCACCAGAATTACGACATCGTGTCAATGATTCCTTTGCATTTTTTTTATGAATTTTAAAGAAGGACATGTCATAAGTTGGGATAGCTTGAACAACAGATTTACGCAAAAATTCCTTTCCTCCACCAGATAATAAATTTTCTTTCCATCCACCAATTTTCATGATAATCCGATCAATCAGGAACTGAAAACAACCTCTTTTGTCCATTCCCATTTGGGCAAGTAAACCCAAATATATTTGTCAGTAAGCGCCTCGGTCATAATATTGAAAGAAGTACAAACTTGCACCTTGCGTTTTACTTTTGTATTGGGGCTAAAAAATACGGGTGTGTTGTTGGTTATATTTTCTTGACAAACATCCTGTCGTTTAGCCCTTGCAGGTTGGATAGTGATAGAGTAGGTAGCTTTTTCTTCTTCGATAAAGGGCGACTTTATTATCTCAAAACATAGCATCAAGCGGATATAAAGCATTATGAGTAACATCCGGCCTCTGCATAGCTAGCATGCACACAACCAAATTTGAAGTTCTAATAAAAATTCATGAAATAAAAATCGACAAATCGATAACAGTAGAGTCCTATAGACCGACAGTATGCCTATGTCAAAGGAGATGGTGGATCGATCCGAAGGTTATGCTGCCACCCATGTTGAAAAAAACCCTCCATAGCCACCTGCTCCAATCGCATACACACTGCCGTGAACATCGGTTGGTATTCCAGTCATTGTAGCATAGACCACATACGAAGCGAGTGCGTACATCAGAAAATAACCTGCTGAGAAAAAGCATTTTTTTGTCATTAAAAACCAAATCATTTCTACATAGCCAAAGTGATCAAATTAAGGCATACGTTCCCACCCTTATTAGCGTTTTAAAAGTATTTGGAATACCATACAACAAATGACCAAAATTATTGGCAACACTTGTGGACGGATGCAAATTTGACGCTATTTGGATGACTGTCCCACGATAGAATGTGCAAACTTGCATAGGAAAAAAAGGTGTTTAATTGTCTTGTCGTGAGTACAAAAAAAACACTTCTTACTTTCTTGCCAGTTGCGTCGTGCGAGGTTGTATTTTGTTAACACAACTCCCCTACGAAGATACCAGATAACTTTTTTTTTTACTTTTAGTAAAATCATGGACTTCCATTTTTTCCTGTTATTACTCACCGGTACTTCAAAATGTGTGAGCGCATGATACATAGAGTCCGCGGTGAAAGATCCTGATGTAGTAAGGTTCCAGCAAAACACATCCCGGCCTTGTGTCAGGTTAATAGAATGCAGCCGGGATAAAAGATTGTGCCATGACACAAGTCGGGGGCTAATCAAATCCCGCCTGAACGAAATATTCGGCGGGGATGAACTAAGCATCTGCGCAATAGTAGTACTCTTATCACGAGCAATGTTGTATAAGGCTGGATATTGTTCTTGAAGACTGGCATTGCCTAGCGAGATGTCTTCCCAAAAATGAATCTCAGACCCGTCCATTATCCCGAAAGACCCAAAGCGAAAGAGATGTTTCTTCGTCGCCATTAGGCCAGCTCAAAAGTGCGAGTCGTTAGGTTTCCAAAATGCCCGGGACAACATCTTTTGGCTTAGATACTTGTTGTGCAACATGGTTTGCCAAACACCATCCTCACTAAGAAGTTTGAATAACCATTTACTGACTAGGGCCTCATTCTTGACCTGCAGGTCATGAATTCCAAGGTCACCTTGGTCTTTCGGTCTATAAACCACGCTCCATTTAGCCAGCCTGTATTTTTTCTTTTCACTGTCTCCTTGCCAAAAAATTGGGATCTAAAATAGTCCAGTCTTTGTAGGACACCTTTTGGAAGTTGGAAGAAAGAAAGCATATAGAGAACCATATTTGTTAGGATAGAGTTAATCAAAACCAACCGTCCTCCAACTGATAACAGTTTGCCTTTCCAACTGCTCAACTGTTTCTCTAGATGCTCCTCTACATGCTTCCACTCCGCGATGGTGAGGCGCCGATAATGAATCGATATTCCCAAATATTTAATTGGGAATTGGCCTTGTGCACAACTAAATATGTCAGCATAATCGGCCGCCGCCTGAATGCCTTCTCCAAAGCAGAACAATTCAGTTTTATGGAAGTTTATTTTGAGACCCGACATTTTCTCAAACGCTGAAAGCAAGAGTTTCAGGTTCCGAGCCTTGGCTAGATCATGTTCCATAAAAAGAATTGTGTCATCAGCATATTGCAAAATAGAGAGGCCAGCGTTCACAAGGTGTGGCACTACTTCTGCAATCTGACCGTCCAACTTGGCGCACTCGATTAGAATAGTTAGCATGTTAGCAACAATGTTAAATAACAATCGGGATATGAAGTCACCTTGTCGCAGGCCTTTTTTTGTCTCGAAGTAATGACCTACATCATCATCGACTTTAATAGCCACACTACCTTCAGTTTCAATTTTTTTGATCCACTAGTGCCATTTATCGAAGAAACCTTTCATTTTAGGGCCTGTTGGAGGAAAGACCATTTGACCTTGTCATAGGTTTTTTCAAAGTCAATTTTGAATATCACTCCACTCATGTTTTTCCGGTGCATATCGTAGACGGTCTCATGCAGGATTACTACACCATCTGGTATATTTCGTCCTTGCATGAATGCCATTTGAGATGGCGCACAACATGGTCACCTACCAAATTTAATCTATTTGTAGCCACTTTGGTGAAATCTTGAAGCTAACATTAAGGAGGCATATGGGTTTGAACTGCTGGATCCGTTCGGCCTCCTTAATCTTCGGCAACAAGACAATCTCACCAAAATTCAGCCTGAATAGCTCAAGTCGATTAGCATGAAGACAATTGAACAACTCCGAAAGGTCGGTCTTGATGATATCCGAGAAATTCTGATAGAATTCCGCGGGAAAACCATCAGGGCCTGGAGCTTTATTGTGTTCCATTTGGAACACAACCGCCCTCAACTCCTCTTCTGAGAAAGGTGCCATGACGATATCATTCTCTTCTATCGTGACTTGTGGAATATCATCTGTTCGGGTCTCGTCAATGGTAACATTCCCTTCATCCGACGCCCCAAACAGAGATTTGTAGTATTTGGTGATATACGTTTTGAGCTCCTCCTGGCCTTCGATCCGCCCCTCATCCTGTTGGAGACTATGAATACATTTCTTCCTATGGCGACCATTGGCGACCAATTAAAAGTATCTTGTATTACTATCTCCCATGAGGATGAAGTTAGCTTTAGACCTGTGGTAGTATTTGATCTCCTCTTCTCGTAAAAGACGGGCAACCTTCTCATTAGATTGGTTTTTCAATTCAATATCTTGATGAGATAAGGTGCGGGTCCCTGCAATTATGTCTGGGTCATCAATGATGGTACAAAGGCGCTGCTTTTCCTTTTTTATAGCCCGTTGGTGTGGTTTGCCCATCCAGAGAGATGCTGCCTCATGGTCCTTATTTTAAAATTTCATCTCTGAATTGGTGTATGACCAATGGAAGGCCTTTGCCAAACATTTTTGATTATGTCTACAAAACCCTTCTACTGCAGCCAACTCAATTCAAATTTGAATGGGCGACGGGCAGAATGGTTCGTAGAATTACAATCAAGAATGATTGACGCATGGTTCGATATTGCCAGGGCCGGCCCTGGGGGGTTCCGCGGGGGCGGCCGCACGGGGCCCAATTTTTTTTGGGGCCCCCTGCGTATATACGTATACTAAGTATTATAATTAATATAGAAAAATTGAAAAAATAAATAGAAACCAGGCCTATTTGCATGGGCCAAGAGACAAATGGGCTAGAGCAGGGGATCTCTTATCACGACAGGAGATCGTATGGATGGATTGATCCTTTGATCGTGCGTGCTTCTGGTCCGCTGCACGCACGAAGCCACGAGCGCTCTGGCTCTCTCCAGGAGCTGCTCCTCGCCACACGCACGACGGACGCACGCGCTACTACGAAGTCTCCCTACACGCCGCGGTTGACGGCTCTCTCATCTACTGATCTACGAGTATCGCGTCGCGCGGAGCCGCTCCTCGCCGGCAGCTTCCCCCGTGGCGTCCGTCGCCGTCTGTCCCAAGCCTGTTCAGTCCGTGGTGCGTTCCTTCTGCTGATGGATCTGGTCATCTGGATGGTAATTGATTACTTCTAGTGATTCCTTTTTAATTTTTAGGTAGTTTATGCCCTATTTTTGATTCATATTTATTTATTTTCAGAATTATTATGAAGCCTAAATCAGGTGCTGCTAAAAGAAAAAAGAGGAAAGGAGATCAAAAATTGATAGATTCACAAAGAGGATCTCTTCCTAAGTTTTTTAAGAGTAACCCGTCCACTTCAAAAAATCCAGATGAGTTGGCGTTAGTTCTTGTGGGAGAACCAAGTAATGTGAATCTAGAAGATGGTATCCATACAGAAGACAATGTTGACATCGACGCGAACGATAACAATGTGAGCGATCATGACCATAATTCATCTTCCATGAAATCTGCTACTGTTGATGAAGAACCAGTTCATGTGGATATTTATGATCCAGCAAATTGGGCTAGTCTTGATAACAAAGCAAGGGATACAATAGTTGAGAAGGGGCCTATTAGAGAAGATGATATTACTTTTCCTTTAAATGGCAAGAGAAGACATTTTTCATATGCCCATTACTCTAGAACAATGAGCAACGGAGAGGTACGTGATCGAAAATGGTTAGTTTATTCAAAACAGGCTGACAAAGTGTTTTTTTGCTATTTATTTCGCTAATCTATACTATTTATTTATACTAAGGGGCCTTAAATTTTAGTTTCGCCCTGGGCCCCCGAAATCTCAGGACCGGCCCTGGATATTGCCTTGATTCGCTCTAGGACTCGCACGGTTACCATAGGAAATTTTAGCTCCCATTCATATCCATGAGTACCCTATCGAGCTTTTCATACGCCGGCATCGAACGATTATTATCCCAAGTGAACTGCCGCCCAGACATACAAGCCCCCTGAAGATTTAAACTACCAATCACAACATTGAATAGGAAAGGCCAATGGGTGTCGAAGCGGTCATTATTTTTCTCTTCCTGGTGCCTAAGTATATTAAAATCCCCTCCAATAAGCATTGGGTACGGGTTATCCTTAGCCAAGTTGACTAGCTCACGAAGGAAAGCAGATTTATGCTCATCTTGGGCAGCCCCATAGCGACCAGGATCCATGTAAAATTATCAGCCATGTTTCGTAGGTGGAATTTGATATGAAATTCATCGATCAGAAAGGCCAACAAATCCATGGTTGTGGTCTGTATCCTAAGAAGGATTCCTCCAGACCTCCCACAAGATGGTAGACTATGCCACATGTAGTCGAAACCACCCGATAGGTGATCCAAGACATGCGGGCGTAAGTCACATTTACCAGCCTTGGAGATTGCCACAAAATCCAATTCGTGTTCTCACACACAATCACTAACGTGTTTATGTTTAGCCAAGTCTGAGAGACCTCTCTATTTCAAAAGATGCCTCTCATATGGAAACTTGGAATGGAGTGGAGCATCTCGCCTTCTTGGCAATTTTCGTTTATTTTAGAGGAGTGTGATTTAGATTTCCATGAAGACGCTGTGAAGTCACAAAACATGGACCCATGTCTTGCATCATCAAAACCAACCTCAGTAACCTCGCTAACCAAGTAGGAGATAAGCGGACCATCATATTTGGCATCCACTTCATCATCCTCCTCGGTTTCAAGGTTAGGTAGGGTGTTATTACACTTTGGAGAAAACTTTAAACGGTCAATATCCATGTGTTTAAGCGCCCCGATCGACATGTTAATTTCATCATCATTTTCCCCATCGATACACCAACATTCTTTAAGCTAGAGGAAATGTGAGCATCTAAAAAGGAAAGAAAAGATTGCACGGAAGAGGTACCTGGCATAGGGTCCAAATTCCTCGAGGCTTGGCGGCGCATTGCCTTCGTTAATGAATGCTCATCAGTCGTAGAGGAACCATCAACGAACATGGAATGGCGATTACTACGTCGAAGGGGCGAAGCCGGCCCTCCAGCCATAGTACCCGTCGCTGCCTTTGGTTGAGCCGCAAGTGAAGAGTAGGTAGCTAGGTTTAGTGTTTAGAGGAGACACGCCCGCAAAAAGGGCTAGACTCGACTCCATCGCAAAAAAGCGCTCAACTCGAATCGTGCGAGTTGTAGGTACGTATGGAACATTGTGTTCTAGTATTAGCATGGACCCTGGACAACTCGCAAATTTATCAGCACTTCATAACATAATTCAAATTTTAGTACCTGGACATGGCATTCATCCTTGGCGTCGATCGCCGCTGTGTGCCAGCTTCTCCAACGAGAGATCGAAGGGCGTGGATTGGCATCATGGCACTGCGCAGTCGGACCTCATCGGCACTGACGACCACCGCTTCCTACAATTCGTTTCTTGTTGCAACGCGGGGTCCGACGAGGCCATCGGTCGGCAGGAGCCGCCACGCCAGTTTGTGTTTGGCAACAATTAACATGTCTTCTTCTCGGTCGGCTAGAGTACTGGCCTTGCATTGTTGTTCAAGGCACTCGATACACCCATCTCCTTATGAGGATGTCCATGCAGTACGCCCACACCGGTTTGAAAGCTCAAGACTCCTAAGCATATCACCATCAATATATCATCATCAGTTTAGAGCATACTAAATGTACTAATCAGTCACTATGCTCCATGCCTTCTCTTTCCGAGAACACCTCGAAAGGTGCAGGGGATTCCTCCATTTCATTAAGAAGAAGAGCGTTGGTCCAGTTTATAAGAAAAATCGAACCCAAAAACTTAGCATTCTCGACTAATTAGAAAAAAAAACGAATGAAAACCCAAAAAAGAAAAGAAAACGAAAAAAAGAGGCACTAGAACTAGGGGATAAGGGCAAGACAAAAACATCATCAAGGGACATCATCGGAGCGAGACACCAGAACACCTAGGCTTGAAACAGTAAGACGAGACTCAAGTGCAACCTAACTGACTGCCACTCGCCGAAGGGAAACCATCCATATCGAATGACTCTTCAGTCTCTGCCTCAAAGAATCACGTGCTAACATTATATTGTGGAAAGCATCCCGAGAGGTTCAACTTTGACTTTCCTGCAATCCACGCCAAAGAGCTCAAAGCCTCGATCACTTACAATGAGAGTGCTTTTTTGTACATGTCCAGATATGCTTGCATCTTTTGCTCTGGATCCTCTTCTTTGCTGACCTCTCGAAGCTCACCAAAAAACTTCAACAATACTACTCTGCGCGA
Source organism: Hordeum vulgare subsp. vulgare (assembly GCF_904849725.1). Taxonomy (NCBI): domain Eukaryota; kingdom Viridiplantae; phylum Streptophyta; class Magnoliopsida; order Poales; family Poaceae; genus Hordeum; species Hordeum vulgare. The sequence continues at coordinate 499,381,661 of NC_058518.1, forward strand.
TTGGATGTTGGGACGTTGCATGCCTTGTTCTTCTTCTCCAGACGCTCGCTCCGCCGCCCGTCATTTTTATCCCCATTCGAAGGCACGGGTCCCAAGGAGAAGTTGTGGGAGTGGACAAGTAAACTTGCTGAGAAAATCCTCCAGAGATTAGTTTGCACCGCCATCTCAACAACATTGCACGCATCCATCACAGGCTCAGTCAGAATGCTTGCCGCGTTCATACCAAGCGGCTCCTCTGAGCTCGGCCTCAGGCATACAAGAAAATGCACCATAGAAGACGAGGAGGGGCCTCTAGGGCGTGGCGACCAGAGTGTACCCTCGAGCACATAGGATCAGCAGGTTCCTCGCTCCCAACCGACAAGGCAGCATGGATCAACCACATATCATCACCTCAAACAGAGCTTTGAGTCGGATGTGCGAGAAATTGCACATTAGTAGTCGAGGAGCAGCCTCCGGAGCGAGGCATCAAGATCATATCCTCCAAGTACATTGGGTCGTCGAAGACTTCGCTAGCCACCGTAAAAAAACAGAATCCAAACACACCTCATCACGCAAATCAGAAACCTCATCACAACAGTCAAAGCAGCCCACGAGACCTGTGAGTGAAACCTGAGAAGGTGGCACCATAGACTCATCAAGCATAGAATTATCTTGTCGCGAAACAATGTCCAACGGCCCAGCCAATAACTGTTGGCACAGGTCCCAGCTAGTACGTCGTACCTCGCTCATGGACGAGTGCTTTCCGTCGAGAACGAACACGTACACACCTTGCTCTTGATGTGTTTTTTGGGTAGCCGATGCTTTTAGCCAACTCATGTACGTATCAACTAGCAAGCAAGCTAGCAGGTGGATGTATTTCGCCGGAATCAGTCTAGCTAGCTATTGCACAAGAATAACACGAGGCGACATGAACCTGCCATCTAATACTAGTCCTACTCGGTTATTGCTTGACCTACACGGACACTAACAAGGCACACATGTATTGAATTGGACAGGACACACGCGCATACCGTGTTTAACTCTAACAATCACCTTCTAAACACAACGTCGTCATGTCACAATTCGGACGTCGATCTTAGTAGGATCGCCAAAACTTCTCTTCATCACAAGCCTTGGTCAGCATGTCCGCTAGCTGATCATTGGTACGATTGTAGTTGACCTCCGTCTTCTCTTCTTCGACGCAGTCCTTTATGTAGTGATACGTCGTATCAATGTGTTTGCTCCTGTCATGCCGCACTAGATCCTCGCGTAGAGAAAATATAGACTCACTATCAACATTGAGCACCACTTGTTCTAGATCTCGATCCATGAGATCACCGTGTAGCCTTCCTAGCGACACACTTCGACACTCTGCTCCATTTGAAGTCGATGTCACCACTTTCTGTTTTCGTGATAGCCAATTTACTACGCATGCACCAAGGAAATATGCCACGTCCGAGGTACTCTTACGACCGTCAACAGTTCCTTCCTTGTCACTATCATTGTAGCGAAGTAGTTTCACCATCTCCTTCTTGCTCAGCTCAAGATGAGGTTCCATTGAAGCATCAGTTGGGTTGCAAACTTTCATGCCATAGTTTTCAAGTACCTTTCTTGTGTATGCTTCCTGGCATAGTGTGATCCCTTCCGCCTTTTGATGTACCTCTGGCCCGAGGTAGCAACTCAAAAGACCTAGATCATCCATCTTGAAAAGCTCCTTCATTTGTAACTTGAACTTTGCAATCACCTCTTCATCTGCTCCAGTAATCAATAGATCGTCATCATGGATGCCAACTAGTAGACAATCCATTTCTTCACCTCTCTTGTATATTGCATGCTTCAGTGGGGCTTTCTCAAATTCAAGAGAAATCATAGTCCGATGAAGTTTGATGTTCCACGCCCGAAGGTCTTGCCGTCGCCCATACAACACTTTGCGTAGCTTCAATACCTGGTGTCCTTCTCCCTCTTTGATGAAGCTTGGTGGTTGATTCACATACACATCTCCTTCTGTCTCATCGTTCAAAAACATGGATTTTCTATCTATGTGATGATGTATCTTCCATTTTTCTTGAGCCGAGAGAGCGATGAATAATCTCACCGATTTCATCCGAGCAGCTCGACGCGTATTACCAGAAGTACTCGGCATCGTCGAGGAGACTGGGACCTGAGCCAACAATAACATTGCATCAAGAAGATCCTGCTCAACGGGTCTTAAATTTTGGAAAACAACGCTCCACCAATGAAGCTACATATATAGGTCAACTTGTGTATCAATCTTTTCCTTTTTCATCAATGATTTGGTGTATCCATCAACTGGGCCATCTTTTGATTGGCGTATCTAACACGTACTTCTAAATCAGGAGAAATAATTATGTATGTAGTCCCACTAATAATTAAGCTCTTTCAGACAATAGTCTGTAACAATATTTATATACTCTTGTGAGCTTATGTTTATTAATATTTATATACTCTTGTAAGCTTATGTTTATTGGCTGTGATCCGTGTAGCTATATATGTAGTCATGAAGATTTTTGCTACATGGGAAGGACACGTAGTCATTTGTACATATATGGTGTAGTTCGGAATGTCGTAATAACCCCAAATAGAATACGGAGTAGTATAATTGAATATGTCTACTTATTTTGCAGAATATTTGAGGTTGCTATAAAACTTATATTTATCTTTTGTGATTAGAGTGTCTTATATCTGCATCTATGCCGACGCCCCGACAAAATGCCGTAGGATATGCAGTTATTCCGGTAATGACATGAAGTTCTATTTTCACTCTTAACGCAATAAAGATAGTGTCATCGTACTTGCCAAGGGCCACTATGCTAGTTTACATATGGGGATTGCTAGGCGTGCACTCGCACGCGTGCTATACGATCGTTACCTCACTGGCGGTTGGATGTACGCGCAGGCAACCCTTAGTCGATCTCGTGACACGTCCCGTTTGTTTCCTCTTTCACTCATTAATTTCAGAAATAACGTCGCGTTGCAGCAACGACTGTGTTGCAGAAACAACGATCACGTTGCAGAAACAACGACTCCGTTGCAGAAACTTCCTTTTTTGATGACATCTGCCTCGCGGGCCAGTTAATCTGCTGATGGAGTTGTCTGTAGCGTTTTTTCTTTTTTCTGGAACAAGATCTTTGTTACGGTATTTCTGCAACAAGATTTTCGATCGTTGCAAAACTTCTTTTTTTATAATTTTCTGCAATAAGACACATGTTGCACAACCTCTTCTTTTCTATTTTTTTACAACAAAACTTTTATTATGAAATTGTAATAGTGTCTTCATCACATATATCTAATTTTCTGACTCATGTTGTAAAAATTATGACATCTTCGACCCCTCGTGCACTTGCGCAGTCATCATTCATTGCTACCGTTTTACAACAACACCGTTGTTGCGGAGATAGATCAGAGACGTACGTGGCTCAGTAGGCCACACGTCGAGTGAAGGAGACGACGGATGCCCCGTACTAGATTGGTCGGCTGAACAGAATCTTTTCCCTTTACATATAAACATGAACAAAAATGCAAGAGTTACGAAAGATTTCTACAGAGTTTAACGGGCTAATCCTTCTCCCCTCACTAATCACACCTCCCTGATTTTTAGGACGGGCCCGCTTCATCCTAGACCAATCAACACAACACATCTCTGCTTAGTCCGTAAACATCGTGTACACTGTCCGTAGTTGTAGCATTACTCAACATGAATGGATTAAACTAAACAGGAATTAATTTACTCCATCGGCTCCTTCCACCCCCACTCTCGTTGTTCTTAAGTCTGCACGTTTGGCTGTAGCTTTCGGGGCACAAGGCGCGGGCGCAGCGGCTTCTTCATGACGACAGTGAAGTCCAGTTTCTCGGCCAAGTCAACCTCGTGGCCGGCCGCTTCCTTCCACTCGAATTCCCTCACCATGTTGGCCACCAGGTAGAGCAGGTGAAGCATGGCGCTGTTCAGACCGGCACAGATCCTCCGGCCGACGCCGAACGGCATCATTCTGATCCCCGTGCTGCCTGTCACGTCCACCACTTTGCCTGCTAAGAACCGCTCCGGAATGAACTCCATGGGCTTCTTCCACTCCCTCTCGTCCCTGCCCATCGCAGCCACCATGAAGTTCACCGTGGAACCCTTGGGGATGAGGTGCCCGCCGACCTCCACGTCCTCCGCTGCCATGTGCGGCACCACGAAGTGCACCGGCGGGTGCTTCCGCAAGCCCTCTAGAACCACCGCCTTGAGGTAAGGCATGTTTTGGACGTCTTCCTCGGAGGCTTCTTCCTGGCCGTCTCTTGTCTCGGCTTTGATCTCCTCGTAGAGCTTCTCCTGGATGGCCTGGTGTTTCACCAGCTCGGCCATGATCCACTGCAGCGCGCTGGAGGTGGTGTCGGTCCCGGCGGTGAGGAACTCCGAGCAGAGGTTAACAATCTCGTCGTCGGTGAGTGGGCGGTTGCCCTCCTCCGGGAGCCTGACGTCGAACAGCGTGTCCACGTACGAGTGCTCCAATGTAGTTTCCGATTTGCTCAGCATCGGCTCGTGCTCGCGGCCGCGCTTCTGGTACTCCCTACGCCCGTCGATCAGTGGCAGGAGTAGCTCTTTCTGGCGCCGCTGCAGGGAAAGCGCTGTCCGGACGCGCCCGCGCAAGAGGTGCTCGGCGACCGACGGGAGGAAGGCGAAAACGGACATCTTGCTGAACATGTACCGCAGCTGCTCGCGCTGCGCGTCGGCAATGGCGCGCACCGTGCCCTCGTCGAGCCTCTCACCGAAGCACATGAAAAGGAGGAGGCAGAACACGACGTACTGAAACGTGGCCATGACCGGCGCCGGCGCCTCACCGTCGTCGTCGGGCCCAGAACACCGCAGCTTCTCCACAAGCACGCGTCGTGCCCAGAAGCGCGCGGGCGCGAACAGGCGGGCGCGCGACGGGTGCAGCGTCTCGGCGACGAGGTTGCGGCGGAGGAGGCGCCACACCGGCCCGTAGCCGGCGCGGGTGACGGTGTACTTGTCGTTCACGCCGAGGAGGCTGGCGGATGCGAGGTTGGGGCGGTCGGCCAGCGCGGCCCCGCGCTCCAGGAGCGCCGTGTGCGCGAGGCGGTGGTCGGCGACGAAGATGGTCAGCCGCGACCCCACCCGCAGCGACACGATGGGGCCGTACCGCTTGAACAGGCGCCGAAGCAGGGGCTCTGCCTTGGTCGGCGAGCTGGTCAGCCCCAGCCACGCCGCGCTGAAGAGCAGCAGCAACGCCGGCGGGCCCGGCGGGAGGCGCTTGCCATGACCCTGCAGGCGACGGAAACGGAGGAGCAAGACTAGGAGGAGCACGAAGAGGCTCGTACCATGGAAGAAGAGGCCGTGCAACGTTGCCATGGTGTGCTTGCTGCTCTGTGGAGCAAGGTCGGCCAGGTGGCTCTGCCATTTTATAGGTGTGGGTCGCGTGCGGTGGTGCATGTGAATGGAAGACGTAGGGGGTGCGCTTCAAGTCTGGCATTCTTAGGCGGAAATCGATCTGCTTCAACCGACTGATCTTCTGGCGCCTTCATCGATCCGTCTCCAACGGTTGACGCGTATCCTGTGTGGGCCTGCACATCCCTATCGACAGCTCGCCATATCTCTTCAGTCGGTGAAGCTGGTTCACATTTTCTGGCCGCCGAGTCTTCTCTCCGCCACCGCTCGCCGGATCTGATTTTCAACCGGAAAAAAACATTTTTTGGCTGAATTTCGGCAATCTCGCTTGGGCCTGTCATACGTATGTCCCTTTCGTTCAAAAAGTTTCGGGACCAGCTTCAAATTTATGGCCGGTCGTCCAACTTCTAGAGCATTCTGTCTCTGTTCGGCTGAGAGAAAGCCACGATCCAGAGAGTCCTAACCCGGCTACCTTTGATTTATAGGATAGGAATTACGTAGGAATAGAAAAAAAAGGTATAGAAAATGAGGTGCATGTATGCTGAATCCTGTGAGTGCTCGACCATAGGAGTAAAAAATTAAATGCTCTTTTGATTCATGGGATAGAAACACACATAGAAAACATAAAGAAATACTTTTTTAAGTTTGAAGCAACTAGCCGTTAGTTGCTTTGAAGGAACTAGTCGTTACATGGTGTATACATCTCTCCTCCTTATATATCACCTGACTATGGAGATCAAAAGACACATCTCATCTTCAGAATACATACATAGCTAACCAAAGAAGGAACCCCTCCAGCAGCTTCTAGCGAGTGAAGTATGATTTAAACCCTGAGAGTGTAAGCCGCGACGCAAATGGATCCCGAGCTTTAAATCCCTGAAGTCTGTATCCTAAGCACCTCAATCCCGGTCTGATTTAAACCTTGATGGTATTTCAGGAGGGAATTTGCTGATGTGGCAGATGGGTTTGCTGGTTAGTGGGCCGATGCCATCACTTTTATCCATCCCCACCCGAATAGTACTCCAGACGCTCTCATTTCAGATCGAAGCCGACAGAGAGGGGATCCAAATTATGGTTCGTCGGGCGGCGATTGCAGGAGCGCGGGCGACGATGCCATCGTTCTCGAGGGCATCTTCTTCCTCCCATGGTGCGGGCCATCGAAGGAGAGGTGGGAGCATGGCGCCAAAGAGGTCATCGGTGCCGTATCGTGAGGATCCAATGGCTTATGAGCCACCGAAGTACTGCAACAACTGCGGGAGTAAGGCGCCGCCGTGGATTTCCTGGAGTTTAGCTAACCCAGGAAGGTGCTAATGCTGCTGGAGGAGAGGTTGTTGCATTGAGAGATGAGCTGGAGATGAAGAATGTGCAGATAATGAATGTGAAGATGAAGAATGAGCTGGAGCTTAGGGCTAGATGTGATAGCAATGAGATGGTGCTGATATATAAGCATGTCATGTATGCTGTTGTAATATTCTTGTCAGGTTTATTTGCAGGGCTACTGTTGGCCTAATAGTTGCAATGTTATTGTGTTGGACAATTGAGAATGTAATCAGTAGTCATATTTCAATGAAAATGAACTACTAAAAATTGAGAATGAAATGTTGATAGCATAAATATGGTTTGTGCAGCAGCATCACATAAGCATCAATGTTTTCATAGTTTGACAACATACAAAATAAGCACTAGTTTCATAGTTTGAGTGCTGAGACTCATTTCACACATCCAAAGTAAGCACTAGTTGCTGTGAAATAATACATGAAGAACTTAGTAGTTCCCACTTGCTGTGAAATAAGCCATGAAGCCCCCCTGATTTCTTCCTCTATTCTTGCCAGCTGTGGTACTGCCTTGTGGTACACCACTTCCAGTTGGAGCTGATGCTCTAGGAGGAGCAAATGCTCTTGTTGGAGCTGATGCTCTTGTTGGAGCTGAGGCTCTTGGAGTAGCTGATGCTGTTGGAGGAGCTGATGCTCTTGGAGTAGCTGATGCTGTTGGAGTAGCTGATGTTCTTGGAGTAGTTGATGCTGTTGGAAATATGCCCTAGAGGCAATAATAAAATGGTTATTATCATATTTCCTTGTTCATGATAATCTTCTATTGTTCATGCTATAATTGTATTAACAGGAAACAGTAATACATGTGTGAATAAATAGATCACAATGTGAACCTAGCAAGCCTCTAGTTGGCTAGCTCGTTAGTCAATAGATGATCATGGTTTCCTGGTGATGGGCATTAGATGTCATTCATAACGGGATCACATCATTGGGAGAATGATGTGATGGACAAGACCCAATCCTAAGCGTAGCACTAGATCGTATTGTTCGTATGCTAAAGCTTTTCTAATGTCAAGTGTCTTTTCCTTCGACCGTGAGATTGTGCAACTCCCGGATGTTGTAGGAGTGCTTTGGGTGTATCAAACGTCACAACGTAACTGGGTGACTATAAAGGTGCACTTAGGGTACCTCTGAAAGTGTCTGTTGGGTTGGTACGAATCGAGATCGGGATTTGTCACTCCGCGTGACGGAGAGGTATCTCTGGGCCCACTCGATAGAACATCATCATGAGCTCAATGTGACTAAGGAGTTAGTCACACGATGACGTGCTACAGAACGAGTAAAGGTACTTACCGGTAACGAGATTGAACAAGGTATAGGTATGCCGACGATCGAATCTCGGGCAAGTTCTATACCGACAGACAAAGGGAATTGTATACGGGATTGATTGAATCCTTGACATCGTGGTTCATTCGATGAGATCATCGTGGAGCAAGTGGGAGCCACCATGGGTATCCAGACCCCGCTGATGGTTATTGGCCAGAGAGGTGTCTCGGTCATGTCTACCTGTCTCCCGAACCCGTAGGGTCTACACACTTAAGGTTCGATGACGCTAGGGTTATAGGGAATTGTTATACGAGGTTATCGAAAGTTGTTCGGAGTCCCGGATGAGATCCCGGACGTCACGAGGAGCTCCAGAATGGTCTGGAGGTAAAGATTGATATATTGGACGGATGGTTTCGGACACCGGAAGTGTTTCGGGCGTCATCGGTAACATACCGGGACCACCGGGACCACTAGAGGTGGCCCCGGGGGTCCACCAGAAGGGGGCAACGACCCCGGGAGGCTAGATGGGCCAAGTGCGGGAGGGAACCAGCCCCTAGGTGGGATGGTGCGCCCCCCACACTCAGCCCAAGGCGCAGGAGGTGGAGAGTGTTGGGGAACGTCGCATGGGAAACACAATTTTCTTACGCGCACGAAGACCTATCATGGTGATGTCCATCTACGAGAGGGGATTTCCGATCTACGTACCCTTGTAGATCGCACAGCAGAAGCGTTAGTGAACGCGATTGATGTAGTGGAACGTCCTCACGTCCCTCGATCCGCCCCGCGAACCGTCCCGCGATCCGTCCCACGATCTAGTGCCGAACGGACGGCACCTCCGCGTTCAGCACACGTACAACTCGACGATGATCTCGGCCTTCTTGATCCAGCAAGAGAGACGGAGAGGTAGATGAGTTCTCCAACAGCGTGACGGCGCTCCGGAGGTTGGTGGTGATCTGATCTCGGCAGGGCTCCGCCCGAGCTCCGCAGAAACGCGATCTAGAGGAAAAACCGTGGAGGTATGTGGTCGGGCTGCCGTGGAAAAGTTGTCTCAAATCAGCCCTAAAACCTCCGTATATATAGGTGGGAGAGGGGGGGCCTTGCCTTGAGGCTCAAGGAGCCCCAAGGGGGTCGGCCGAGCCAAGGGGGGAAGTCCTCCCCTTCCAAACCGAATCCAACTAGGTTTGGAAGGTGGAGTCCTTCTCTCCTTTCCCACCTCCTTTTTTTTTCTTTCTCTTTGATTTCTTATCCTTTGGCGCATAGGGCCTTCTTGGGCTGTCCCACCAGCCCACTAAGGGCTGGTGCGCCACCCCCAAGGCCTATGGGCTTTCCCGGGGTGGGTTGCCCCCCGGTGAACACTCGGAACCCATTCGTCATTCCCGGTACATTCCCGGTAACTCCGAAAACCTTCGGGTAATCAAATGAGGTCATCCTATATATCAATCTTCGTTTCCGGATCATTCCGGAAACCCTCGTGACGTCCGTGATCTCATCCGGGACCCCGAACAACATTCGGTAACCAACCATATAACTCAAATACGCATAAAACAACGTCGAACCTTAAGTGTGCAGACCCTGCGGGTTCGAGAACTATGCAGACATGACCCGAGTGACCCCTCGGTCAATATCCAATAGCGGGACCTGGATGCCCATATTGGATCCCACATATTCTACGAAGATCTTATCGTTTGAACCTCAGTGCCAAGGATTCATATAATCCCGTATGTCATTTCCTTTGTCCTTCGGTATGTTACTTGCCCGAGATTCGATCGTCAGTATCCGCATACCTATGTCAATCTCGTTTACCGGCAAGTCTCTTTACTCGTTCCGTAATACAAGATCCCGCAACTTACACTAAGTCACATTGCTTGCAAGGCTTGTGTGTGATGTTGTATTACCGAGTGGGCCCCGAGATACCTCTCCGTCACACGGAGTGACAAATCCTAGTCTCGACCCATACTAACCCAACGAACACCTTCAGAGATACCTGTAGAGCATCTTTATAGTCACCCAGTTACGTTGCGACGTTTGATACACACAAAGCATTCCTCCGGTGTCAGTGAGTTATATGATCTCATGGTCATGGGAACAAATACTTACACTAGTAGAAAACAGGGCATTGAGCCAACCACATTGGACCCGGATTGGATATAAACCGGTTCTAAAGGGTCTGTCCGCCGGGCCCCCTCCCTGCAGCAAATGGCCGCAAGGCCTTTAGGACCGGTTTGTAACACAAACCGGTCCTAAAGGGTTTTGGACCGTTTGCTGCAGGGAGGGGGGCCCAGTGGACCGACCCTTTAGAACCGGTTTGTATCACAAACCGGTGCTAAAGTTTTTCTCATTTTTGCAGCAACTGCGGGGCCCCGCTGTCAGACCCTTTAGCACCGTTTTTTAACACAAACCGGTCCTAAAGCCCTCCCCTATATTCCACTCCGAGCTCAGCTCCATTTTTTCCAGCTCGAGCTCAACTCGATTTTTGCTCTCTCCTTCCTCTTGGGAGCTCTAATCCATCCCCATTTTTCTCCACCATTTGTCAAGATTGTTGGCACCCATCGGTCCTACGGTTAGCATCAACATTCCCTCTTCCGGCATTGCAAGTTTTGCTCGTTTTCTTGCTCATTTCATTTTTGTTGTGCTAGCTAGGTGTTTGATGAAATGCCTAAGCTAGAGAGAGTTCATCATTTGTTATGTATACATATGCAATTTGAGCTCAAATTTAATTATGATTTGTGGTTTTTTTAGTGTCGCGCGCCTTGTCCCCTTCCTCACCGCCGTCGATCGCCCCGTCACCGACACAACCTTGGTGAGCCTATTGTTTTTATTTACCAAAACAAATTTTGATTTGTATGATTTACATATTTACTTGTATATAATTTTCTTATTGTGTAAGATTTTTTTTATATGTATAGCGCCATGGTTTTGATATCCGTCCCCGTTGGCCCTCGTCCAGTCTATGATTCAGATGTGGTATATTATATTTTATAACTACATATTTTCATTTCCTGATTATATGACAATTAATTACGCCGACCAACTTGACATAGATATTTTTATCTAGGAGGTAGTGGAACCGAAAATGCCAATCGACCCTATTGTTGAGAAGTTACACTTAGTTGAACAAGAAAATGTTGGCCTGAAAGAAAGATTGAAAAAAACTGAAGAAAGGTTGGAAAAAACTGAAAGAGAGAAGATGACCTTGGAAAAGGTTCTTGCCGGTGTCGTCGATGGTCACAAGAGCGAGATGGACGCAATGCGCCTGAAGATTAGAAAGATTAGAAAATATGCAATTAGTAAAGAGGCTTGGTATCATTATGCCGTCGGGTCAATTGTTACCTTTGTTGCGATTTTGATCGCATTTGTTGTTGTTTTTAAATGCATTAATTACAGAGAGTTTTTATGGTTGGTTTCAGTGTGTATTTTTATGAGAACTATATATGTATGGTCACTACGCTACTTTGGTTTTAACGTGTGATGAACTTTTTGTATTAATTAATTAATTTAGTCATGATGATTTAGCATAATGGTTTTTGATAAATTTATATAATGCAGATGAACCGGCAATGGATGTACAGTGATCGACGTCGTCCCGAATTCCTTAATGGCATGCATAGTTTTCTCAATGTGGCTGAGAAAAACAGGCAGAATGGATTTATTTTTTGTCCATGTAAAAAATGCCAGAATAAGAGGAATTTCCCTAACTCAAGAACCATACACACACACCTGTTGCAAGAAGGCTTCATGCCCAGTTATTTTTGTTGGACCAAGCACGGAGAAAGAGGGGTTGTAATGGAAGACAATGAAGAAGAAGAGGATAATGATAACTATCCTATGTTCGGTGAACACGGTGATACTGAAATGGGGGAAGACGAGCCTGAACTTGAGGACATTGTTGATGAGTCTGATGATGATCTTCGTCAGGTCATTCGTGAAGAACAGATAAACTGCGGAAGTGAAAACGAGAGGTTGAAGTTGAAGCGCATGTTAGAAGATCACAAAAAATTGTTGTACCCAAATTGCGAAGATGGCCAGAAAAAGCTGGGCACCACCCTGGAATTGCTGCAATGGAAGGCAGAGAATGGAATATCTGACAAGGGATTTGAAAAGCTGCTGAAAATAATGAAGAAGATGCTTCCAAGAGATAACGTGCTGCCCTGCAGTACGTACGAAGCAAAGAAGGTTGTCTGCCCTCTAGGATTGGAAGTGCATAAGATAGATGCAGGCATCAATGACTGCATCCTCTACCGCGGTCAGCACGAGAATTTAAATGCCTGCCCGGTATGCGGTGCATTTCGGTATAAGATGAGGCGAGATGACCCTGGTGATGTTGAGGGCGACGATCGTCCCAGGAAGAGGGTTCCTGCCAAGGTGATGTGGCATGCTCCTATAATACCACGGTTGAAACGTTTGTTCTGAAACAAAGAGCATGCCAAGTTGCTGCGATGGCACAAAGAAGACCGTAAGGAAGACGATATGCTGAGACAACCCATTGATGGGTCGCAGTGGAGAAACATCGACGATAAGTACCAGGACTTTGCACGTGATCCAAGAAACTTAAGGTTTGGTCTAAGTACAGATGGCCTGTATCCGTTTGGGGAGCAGAGTAGCAGTCATAGCACCTGGCCCGTGACTCTATGTATCTATAACCTTCCTCCTTGGTTATGCATGAAGCGTAAGTTCATTATGATGCCAGTGCTTATCCCAGGCCCGTCGCAACCCGGCAACAACATTGATGTGTACCTGAGGCCACTGGTTGATGAACTTTTAGAGTTGTGGGCTGACGAAGGTGTATGTGTGTGGGACGAGTACAAACAAGAGGAATTTGACCTACGAGGGTTGCTGTTTGTAACCATCAATGATTGGCCCGCTCTTAGTAACGTCTCAGGATAGTCAAACAAGGGATACAACGCATGCACACACTGTTTAGGTGAGACTAAAAGTATACATATAGGCAAGAATGTGTACCCGGGGCATCGTCGATTTCTTCCAGACAGGCATCCCGTAAGAAAGAAAGGAAAGCATTTCAAAGGCGAGGCAGATACACGGAGGAAGCCAACCCTCCCTAAAGGTACTGATATATATGACATGGTCAAAGATATAAAAGTAATCTTTGGTAACGGTCCTGGTGCACAATCTATTCCAAATGACGCCGACAACCACGTAGCCATGTGGAAGAAGAAATCTATATTCTAGGAACTACCCTATTGGAAATTCCTAGAGGTTCGCTCTGCGATCGACGTGATGCACGTGACGAAAAATATTTGCGTGAACCTGCTAAACTTATTGGGCGTGCATGGGAAGAAGTCGAGAGATACACCAAAAGCACGTCTGCACCACCAACGTATGCACGAACGAGACGACCTGATGAATCCAGAGAATTTCAAAGGTCCTGCCAGCTACACTCTTACCAAGGAAGAGAAGGAGATCTTTTTCCAAGTCCTGAGCAGTATCAAGGCCCCGTCTGGCTACTCGTCGAACATAAAAGGAATACTAAACCTGGAAGAGAAAAAGTTCCAAAACCTAAAGTCTCATGACTGCCACGTGATCATGACCCAGTTACTTCCGATTGCATTGAGGGGGCTTCTGCCAGAAAATGTGCGAGTACCCATTGTGAAGCTATGTGCATTCCTCAACGCAATTTCTCAGAAGGCAATCGATCCAGCAACTCTACCAAGTTTACAGAAGGACGTGGTCCAATGTCTTGTCAGCTTCGAGTTGGTGTTCCCACCAACCTTCTTCAATATTATGACGCACCTCATAGTTCACCTAGTCCAAGAGATTTCCGTTCTCGGTCCTGTATTCTTACACAATATGTTCCCCTTTGAGAGGTTCACGGGAGTCTTGAAGAATTATGTTAAAAACCGTGCTAGGCCAGAAGGAAGCATGGTCAAGGGCTATGGAACAGAGGAGGTCATTGAGTTTTGTGTTGACTTTATTCCTGACCTGAACCCGATCGGTGTTCCTCAGTCGCGCCATGAGGGGATACTGCGTGGAAAAGGCACGCTAGGAAAGAAATCAACAACATGTATGGACGAGCAATCTTTCACTCAAGCACACTACACAGTTCTAGTTAATTCCAGCTTGGCGGCTCCATATATCCAGGAACACAAGGATATTTTACGCTCGGAATACCCGGAGCAACCTGAAGATTTCATTGCTAAAGAACACGCGAAGACTTTCGGCGGTTGGTTGCAAAGACGTCTCATTAAAGCCACAAATACGGAGAATGCGAAGAAGAAGAAATATCACCATATTTTGGGGTCAGGTGGCTACATGACTGCCCTGCCTAGGTGGCGACGCTATGAAGATGCGCTTCTGAAAAGAAATATCATTCCACGGACACATGACTGGCCCGATAGGTCCAAGTTCTGGTTGTTCGCGCATGGGGCAACGTTGGACGCTGAGACTGGGATGATTGTTGCGGAGGGACCATGGTCGGAAAAAATAACACAAGTCGTATCAGATCTAGAGAAGGCAATAGAAGCTGTTCGAAAATGAACTTTTGTTCCCGATAGAGAGAACGACGAGTTGACGAAGGCACTCGGGAACCCTGAAAAGTGGGGACGAACACGAGGCTTTGGAGCCACTACCCCGTGGAACCAAGGGTTTCCGGCGGACCTTGGCACTTACAGAAGCCGTGGTAGAAGTAAGAGGAAGGCGCTGGAACGGATATCGACATTAGAAGAAAAGGTGGCGTTTCTCTTGAAGAAAGGGGGACACCCTGTACCTGACACTGAAGAGGAGGAAGAAGATCCTGCACCTGACGTTGATCAGCAGCAATTAGAAGACGATCCTGTAGCAGATGCCGTCCCATCTCAGCATAGAAGCAGCATGGGTTCCACGCAGCTGCAGCTAGAAGACGGTCCTGCAGTCGAACCGTCGGCGCCTCACTACCCCGTGGATGATGTCACGGAGAAGACAAACTGTGAGATACATATGCCAATGGGGAACATATCCTTCATGGTGGCGTCAGGCTATGCTTTACCGAATCAACCTGGAGCAACCTACCATGGTGGTCAGATTCCAGCATCCCATGCTCGTGTCGGGTTGTCAACAATTACGCCGGGATACCAGTCAATTGAGCTTGATATTCCTGGAGGTGAAGGCGAGAAGACACTGGGAGAAATGGAGCTTGGTATCATCTTGTGGAAGAAGAAACACATCGTGTTTCCTAACGCGGCGCCAAGGCCACCGACTCCTCCAGGTACAAATGCACCACCTCCAACAATTACTGAATGTTGCACCACATGTAAGCCTATTTTTAATAGTTTTTTCACTTTCGTACAGAGAATGCACGACCTCCAAGTCCACCCCCAACGCACCTCCAAGTCCACCCCACAATGAGGATAGGGAGCCCGAGGCCGAGAGTCCATCGCCCGTGCACTCCAGTGAGCCGACGGATGCGCCCACTACGGGTACGGCAAAGCGGAAGCTGCAGTTCAGAAGAAACGGGACTCCTCCCAAGAAGAGAGAAAGGAAACCCAATAAAGTCAAGACTCCCCCGAAGTTACCAGGCCTGATGACTCCAGAGGAACTAGACGAGGCCGTGAAAGCCAAAAACAAAGCATGGTTCGCACGGTTTCCCCTGAAGCCCCCTCTAGACATCTGGAAGGAAACTCTAAAGAACGTACCAAAGTGGAAAATTGAGCGCACCATCGACAACTTATATTATCCTGAACCGCCGCCACCGCCGCCCCTTTCAGACTATGAACGGTACATTGAAAAGATGCACACCGCACAGATGAAGCAGGCGGAGCAGATGAAGCAGGCGGAGCAGACGAAATGCGGGAAACAAGTTCCCCAGCTCGGACAACAAGAAGCACAGTCAATTGCCCCGCTCAAGGTGTTATCTGACCAGGCTTCAGTGTCCGGTCCACGCATGGGCGATGTAGGTTACGCTATTGCTGATGTGGTATATAAATATAAGCCCGAGCACCCTCTGGTCGAAAATCCTAGTGCTCTAACAACCCAACTATGGAATTTACATGTTTGGTACTTGGAGGCCGCAAGGCCAGAGAGAGATTGTATCATGGCGGCAGTTCAGGATCAACACTACTTCGGAGAGTACGGTGTGGAGGTTGGGTTCGATGATTTTTTCCAGATGTACAATCAACGTGCCCTCGACAAAGCTATCGTCAGCTGCTACTGTTTGTAAGTGATTTATTTGTGTAATTTAATTATTTAGTTAAGCTCGCGTTCATTGCCCGTATAATTATCACTCACGAGACATTCTTTTTGTACGCTACTATGCAGAATGAAGATTCGTGAATGCAGGCTGGCAGGAATCTGGGACTTTGGGTTCATTGACCCGTATTCGTTTCATCAAGAGACAATAGAAAAGTTCAACAAGGATACACCGGATGATTTGCTAAGGTTTTTGAAGCGACAAAGTACCAAAAAAGAAATACTTTGGCCCTACGGATTCAAGTGAGTGTTACTGTCTTGTACACATTCCATTTTGCTTACCTGATGTTAAGTGTAATTGATGAGTATGCATGACTGCATGTGTACACGTGCGCAGGCCCCACTTCATATTGTTCATCATTAGAATCGATCAAGGACAAGTTGAAGTCTGGGACCCATTAACCTGGGACGCTGACACATGGAAGAGCGCGCGTCAGATGCTTCAAAGGTATATATATATCGGCCTCTTTCGTTCATCGGCCTCTTTTTCGTTCATTTCCTGATATCAAGTAAGTAATAATTAACTCTTCTATTCATTTTTCTTTGTCGGCCAGAGTTTGGCAAATGTTCATCAAGGAAGAACCCGGTACATGGGCAGACAAGCTCCACTTTCAGATTAACAAAGTAAGTAGTACTACGTACCCTGGTTTCAATACCATTACCATTCTCTTGATTATTGTTAATTTGACTGAATTATGTTCTCGTATATAGGGCATCCCGCAACAACCACAGGGCACTGATTATTGTGGATACTACGTTTGCGAGTACATTCACAGGATTATCAATGAGAAATCCCGTACTTCCAGAAATCTAGAGGTACGTAACCGGATCTTCACAACTTTATTTATGTTGCCATCAATTATGTTTAGTTTTGTTCATAACTTAATTGTTTTCATCTACTTCTTTTAAAGCTGCAACGAAAGCGGGCGATGCTCAGACCAATCCAACGTTGCAAGGCAGTTGCAGAGGAATTGGCAGGATTTCTCCTCACGCAAGTCATAGATGAAGGCGCAGAATTTTTCCATCCTATGAACCAATAGCCAGTTCCCTTCTCTATGCAAGTATACAGCTGTAGGAAACGAACTTCAAATTATGTAATGATAATCGGTCCAGTACTTCGTGTTACATGTATGTATGTACTTTTATTTGGTGCATCAACATTTAACCGCAAACACGGAATCGGAAACACTTAACCGCAAACACGGAATCGGTGTTTCCAGATACGTGTTTCCGATTACGTGTTTCCGATTCCGTGTTCGTAAAAAACGGAACACGGACACACGGAATCGGAAACACGGAATCGGAAAGACGTAAACGGAAATACGGAACCGGAAACACGTAAACGGAAACCCTGAAAATACGGAACACGGAAACACCGAAATACGGAATCGGAAACCCTGAAAAGAAAAGGAAAAAAAAGAAAAAAAAGCATTAGGACCGGTTGGTGTTACGAACCGGTTCTAAAGGTCCTCCGCCTGCGCGCACTCATCGGCGCCCACGTGGAGGCCTTTAGCACCGGTTTGTAAGAGACCGGTGCTAAAGGGGGGGGGGCCTTTAGTCCCGGATACGTAGGACCGGATGTGTATCCGGGTCCAAAGGCCCTTACCAACCGGTTCTAATACCCCTTTCTCCACTAGTGTTAACACGCAGAAAACAGTAGCAACAAAATGACACGATCAACATGCTACATCTATTAGTTTGGGTCTAGTCCATCACGTGATTCTTCTAATGACGTGATCCAGTTATCAAGCAACAACACCTTGTACATAATCAGAAGACCCTGACTATCTTTGATCAACTGGCTAGCCAACTAGAGGCTTGCTAGGGACAGTGTTTTGTCTACGTATCCACACATGTATGTAAGTCTTCATTCAATACAATTATAGCATGGATAATAAACGATTATCTTGATACAGGAATTATAATAATAACTATATTTATTATTGCCTCTAGGGCATAATTCCAACAGTCTCCCACTTGCACTAGAGTCAATAATCTAGCTCTCACATCATCATGCGAATTACAATGTAATAAATCTAACACCCATACAGTTCTGGTGTTGATCATGCTTTGCCCGTGGAAGAGGTTTAGTCAGCGGGTCTGCTACATTCAGATCCGTGTGCACTTTGCATATATTTACGTCCTCCCCTTCGACGTAGTCGCGGATGAGGTTGAAGCGTCGTTTGATGTATCTGGTCTTCTTGTGAAACCGTGGTTCCTTTGCTAAGGCAGTGGCACCCGTGTTATCACAGAACAAGGTTATTGGATTCAGTGCGCTTGGCACCACTCCAAGATCCGTCATGAACTGCTTCATCCAGACACCCTCCTTAGCCGCCTCCGAGGCAGCCATGTACTCTGCTTCACATGTAGAATCTGCTACGACGCTTTGCTTGGAACTGCACCAGCTTACCGCACCCCCATTAAGAATAAATACGTATCCGGTCTGTGACTTAGAGTCGTCCGGATCTGTGTCAAAGCTTGCATCGACGTAACCCTTTACGGCGAGCTCTTCGTCACCTCCATACACGAGAAACATCTCCTTAGTCCTTTTCAGGTACTTCAGGATATTCTTGACCGCCGTCCAGTGATCCACTCCTGGATTACTCTGGAACCTGCCTGTCATACTTATGGCCAGGCTAACGTCCAGTCTAGTGCACAACATTGCATACATCATAGAACCTATGGCTGAAGCATAGGGGACGGTGCTCATATGCTCTCTATCCTTATCAGTTGCTGGGCACTGAGTCTTACTCAATCTTGTACCTTGTAAAACTGGCAAGAACCCTTTCTTGGACTGTTCCATTTTGAACCTCTTGAAAACTTTATCAAGGTATGTGCTTTGTGAAAGTCCTATCAGGCGTTTTGATCTATCCCTGTAGATCTTAATGCCTAGAATGTAAGCAGCTTCTCCTAGGTCCTTCATAGAGAAACTTTTATTCAAGTAATCCTTTATGCTCTCCAAAAACTCTACATTGTTTCCAATCAGCAATATGTCATCCACATATAATATTAGAAATGCCACAGAGCTCCCACTCACTTTCTTGTAAATACAAGATTCTCCAACCACTTGTATAAACCCAAATGCTTTGATCACCTCATCAAAGCGTTTGTTCCAACTCCGAGATGCTTGCACCAGTCCATAAATGGATCGCTGGAGCTTGCACACCTTGTTAGCATTCTTAGGATCGACAAAACCCTCGGGTTGCATCATATACAACTCTTCCTTAAGGAAACCGTTAAGGAACGCCGTTTTGACATCCATCTGCCAGATTTCATAATCGAAAAATGCAGCTATTGCTAACATGATTCTGACGGACTTAAGCATTGCTACGGGTGAGAATGTCTCATCGTAGTCAACTCCTTGAACTTGTGAAAAACCCTTTGCCACAAGTCGAGCTTTATAAACGGTCACATTGCCGTTAGCGTCCGTTTTCTTCTTAAAGATCCATTTGTTCTGAATAGCCTTGCGGCCCTCAGGTAGTACTTCCAAAGTCCACACTTTGTTTTCATACATGGATCCTATCTCGGACTTCATGGCCTCTAGCCATTTGTTGGAATCTGGGCCCACCATTGCTTCTTCATAATTTGCAGGTTCATTGTTGTTTAACAACATGATTGACAAAACGGGATTACCGTACCACTCTGGAGCAGCACGTGGTCTCGTCGACCTGCGTGGTTCGACAGGAATTTGAACCGGAGTTTCATGATCATCATCATTAACTTCCTCCTCAACCGGCGTTGCAACGACAGGGGTTTCCCCTTGCCCTGCGCCACCATCTAGAGGGATGAGAGGTTTGACAACCTCATCAAGTTCTATCTTCCTCCCACTCAATTCTCTCGAGAGAAACTCCTTCTCGAGAAAAGCTCCATTTTTAGCAACAAACACTTTGCCCTCGGATTTGAGATAGAAGGTGTACCCAACTGTCTCTTTTGGGTAACCTATGAAGATGCACTTTTCCGCTTTGGGTTCCAGCTTTTCAGGCTGAAGATTTTTGACATAAGCATCACATCCCCAAACTTTAAGAAACGACAACTTTGGCCTTTTGCCATACCATAGTTCGTATGGTGTCGTCTCAACGGATTTTGATGGTGCCCTATTTAAAGTGAATGCAGTTGTGTCTAATGCATAACCCCAAAACGATAACGGCAAATCGGTAAGAGACATCATAGATCGCACCATCTCTAATAAAGTACGATTACGACGTTCGGACACACCATTACACTGTGGTGTTCCAGGCGGTGTCAACTGTGAAACAATTCCACATTGTCTTAAGTGAGCACCAAACTCGAAACTCAGATATTCACCCCCACGATCAGACCGTAGGAACTTGATCTTCTTGTTACGATGATTTTCAACTTCATTCTGAAATTGCTTGAACTTTTCAAATGTTTCAGACTTGTGCTTCATTAAGTAGACATAACCATATCTACTCAAATCGTCAGTGAAGGTGAGAAAATAACGATATCCGCCGCATGCTTCTATGCTCATCGGACCGCACACATCGGTATGTATGATTTCCAACAAGTCACTGGCACGCTCCATTGTTCCGGAGAACGGAGTTTTAGTCATCTTGCCCATGAGGCATGGTTCGCACGTGTCAAGTGAATTAAAGTCAAGTGACTCCAAAATTCCATCGGTATGGAGTTTCTTCATGCGCTTTACACCAATATGACCTAAGCGGCAGTGCCACAAAAATATGGCGCTATCATTGTTAACTCTAACTCTTTTGGTCTCAATGTTATGTATATGTGTATCACTATCAAGATTCAATATGAACAATCCTCTCACATTGGGTGCATGACCATAAAAGATGTTACTCATAGAAATAGAACAACCATTATTCTCTGACTTAAAAGAGTAACCGTCTCGCAATAAACAAGATCCAGATATAATGTTCGTGCTCAACACAGGCACTAAATAACAATTATTCAAGTTCATAACTAATCCCGATGGTAACTGAAGTGAAACTGTGCCGACGGCGATTGCATCAACCTTGGAACCATTTCCTACGCGCATCGTCACTTCATCTTTCGCCAGCCGTCGCCTATTCCGCAGTTCCTGTTTCGAGTTGCAAATATGAGAAACAGAACCGGTATCGAATACCTAGGCACTACTACGAGAGCCGGTTAAGTATACATCAATAACATGTATATCAAATATACCTGATTTTTCTTTGGCCGCCTTCTTATCAGCCAGATACTTGGGGCAGTTGCGCTTCCAGTGACCCATACCCTTGCAATAGTAGGACTCTGTTTCAGGCTTAGGTCCAGCTTTGGGTTTCTTCATCGGATTGGCAACAGGCTTGCTGCTCTTCTTTGAATTACCCTTCTTGCCTTTGTCGTTTCTCTTGAAACTAGTGGTCTTATTCACCATCAACACTTGATGCTCTTTACGGAGTTCAGACTCTGCGACTTTCAGCATCACAAACAACTCGCCGGGTGACTTGTTCATCCCTTGCATGTTGTAGTTTAACACAAAGCCCTTATAGCTTGGTGGCAGTGATTGAAGGATTCTGTCAGTGATAGCCTCTTGCGGGAGTTCAATCCCTAGCTCAGCTAGACGGTTTGAGTACCCAGACATTTTGAGCACATGTTCACTGACAAACGAATTCTCCTCGATCTTGCAAGCATAGAATTTATCAAAGGTCTCATACCTCTCGATCCGGGCGTTCTTCTGAAAGATGAACTTCAACTCCTGGAACATCTCATATGCTCCATGACGCTCAAAGTGACGTTGAAGTCCCGGTTCTAAGCCATACAAGACTGCACATTGAACTAGCGAGTAGTCCTCCTTACGTGTTAACCAAGCGTTCTTAACATCCTGGTCAGCCGTAGCGGGTGGTTCATCTCCTAGCGCAGCATTAAGGACATAATCCTTCTTCCCAGCTTGTAAGATTAACTTAAGATTATGAGCCCAGTCTACAAAGTTGCTTCCATCATCTTTCAACTTAGCTTTCTCTAGGAACGTATTAAAATTCAGGGTGACTGTCGCGTGAGCCATGATCTACAAATATATTCAAAGTGGACTTAGACTATGTTCAAGATAATTTAGAGTTTAACTTAATCAAATTACTTGCTAAGCTCCCACTCAAAAAGTAAATCTCTCTAGTCATTTGAGTGGTTCATGACCCACTTACACTAGCTCAAGTCCGATCATCACGTGAGTTGAGTATAGTTTCAGTGGTAAGCATCCCTATGCCAATCATATCATCTATATGATTCATGATCGACCTTTCGGTCTCATGTGTTCCGAGGCCATGTCTGCACATGCTAGGCTCATCAAGCTTAACCCGAGTGTTCCGCGTGTGCAACTGTTTTGCACCCGTTGTATGTGAACGTTGAGTCTATCACACCTGATTATCACGTGGTGTCTCGAAACGACGAACTGTAGCAATGGTGCACAGTCGGGGAGAACACAATTTCGTCTTGAAATTTTAGTGAGAGATCACCTCATAATGCTACCGTCGTTCTAAGCAAAATAAGGTGCATAAAAGGATTAACATCACATGCAATTCATAAGTGACATGATATGGCCATCATCACGTGCTCCTTGATCTCCATCACCAAAGCACCGGCACGATCTTCTTGTCACCGACGCCACACCATGATCTCCATCAACGTGTCTCCATAGGGGTTGTCGTGCTACTCATGCTATTACTACTAAAGCTACATCCTAGCAAAATAGTAAACGCATCTGCAAGCACAAACGTTAGTTCAAAGACAATCCTATGGCTCCTGCCGGTTGTCGTACCATCGACGTGCAAGTCGATATTATCTATTACAACATGATCATCTCATACATCCAATATATCACATCACATCGTTGGCCATATCACATCAAAAGCATACCCTGCAAAAACAAGTTAGACATCCTCTAATTTTGTTGTTGCATGTTTTACGTGGTGACCATGGGTATCTAGTAGGGTCGCATCTTACTTATGCAAACGCCACAACGGAGATATATGAATTGCTATTTAACCTTATACAAGGACCTCCTCGGTCAAACCCGATTCAACTAAAGTTGGAGAAACTGACACTTGCCAGTCATCTTTGAGCAACGGGGTTACTCGTAGTGATGAAACCAGTCTCTCGTAAGCGTACGAGTAATGTCGGTCCAAGCCGCTTCAATCCAACAATACTGCGGAATCAAGAAAATACTAAGGAGGGCAGAAAAATGCACATCACCGCCCACAAAAACTTTTGTTTTCTACTCGAGAAGACATCTACGCATGAACCTAGCTCATGATGCCACTGTTGGGGAACGTCGCATGGGAAACAAAATTTTCTTACGCGCACGAAGACCTATCATGGTGATGTCCATCTACGAGAGGGGATTTCCAATCTACGTACCCTTGTAGATCACATAGCAGAAGCGTTAGTGAACGCGGTTGATGTAGTGGAACGTCCTCACGTCCCTCGATCCGCCCCGCGAACCGTCCCGCGATCCGTCCCACGATCTAGTGCCGAACGGACGGCACCTCCGCGTTCAGCACACGTACAACTCGACGATGATCTCGGCCTTCTTGATCCAGCAAGAGAGACGGAGAGGTAGGTGAGTTCTCCGGCAGCATGACGACGCTCCGGAGGTTGGTGGTGATCTGATCTCGGCAGGGCTCCGCCTGAGCTCCGCAGAAACGCGATCTAGAGGAAAAACCGTGGAGGTATGTGGTCGGGCTGCCGTGGAAAAGTTGTCTCAAATCAGCCCTAAAACCTCCGTATATATAGGTGGGAAAGGGGGGGGGGCTTGCCTTGAGGCTCAAGGAGCCCCAAGGGGGTCGGCCGAGCCAAGGGGGGATGTCCTCCCCTTCCAAACCGAATCCAACTAGGTTTGGAAGGTGGAGTCCTTCTCTCCTTTCCCACCTCCTTTTTTTTCTTTCTCTTTGATTTCTTATCCTTTGGCGCATAGGGCCTTCTTGGGCTGTCCCACCAGCCCACTAAGGGCTGGTGCGCCACCCCCAAGGCCTATGGGCTTCCCCGCGGTGGGTTGCCCCCCCGGTGAACACCCGGAACCCATTCGTCATTCCCGGTACATTCCCGGTAACTCCGAAAACCTTCCGGTAATCAAATGAGGTCATCCTATATATCAATCTTCGTTTCCGGACCATTCCGGAAATCCTCGTGACGTTCGTGATCTCATCCGGGACTCCGAACAACATTCGGTAACCAACCATATAACTCAAATACGCATAAAACAACGTCGAACCTTAAGTGTGCAGACCCTGCGGGTTCGAGAACTATGCAGACATGACCCGAGTGACTCCTCGGTCAATATCCAATAGCGGGACCTGGATGCCCATATTGGATCCCACATATTCTACGAAGATCTTATCGTTGGAACCTCAGTGCCAAGGATTCATATAATCCCGTATGTCATTCCCTTTGTCCTTCGGTATGTTACTTGCCCGAGATTCGATCGTCAGTATCCGCATACCTATTTCAATCTCGTTTACCGGCAAGTCTCTTTACTCGTTCCGTAATACAAGATCCCGCAACTTACACTAAGTCACATTGCTTGCAAGGCTTGTGTGTGATGTTGTATTACCGAGTGGGCCCCGAGATACCTCTCCGTCACACGGAGTGACAAATCCCAGTCTCGACCCATACTAACCCAACGAACACCTTCGGACATACCTGTAGAGCATCTTTATAGTCACCTAGTTACGTTGCGACGTTTGATACACACAAAGCATTCCTCCGGTGTCAGTGAGTTATATGATCTCATGGTCATAGGAACAAATACTTGACACGCAGAAAACAGTAGCAACAAAATGACACGATCAACATGCTACGTCTATTAGTTTGGGTCTAGTCCATCACGTGATTCTTCTAATGACGTGATCGAGTTATCAAGCAACAACACCTTGTACATAATCAGAAGACCCTGACTATCTTTGATCAACTGGCTAGCCAACTAGAGGCTTGCTAGGGACAGTGTTTTGTCTACGTATCCACACATGTATATAAGTCTTCATTCAATACAATTATAGCATGGATAATAAACGATTATCTTGATACAGGAATTATAATAATAACTATATTTATTATTGCCTCTAGGGCATAATTCCAACAGAGAGGGGGGGGGGGGGAAACCCTAGGCGCTGGTGGGCCTAAGGCCCACCTAGGGGTGCGCCACCCCCTCCCCTTGCCCTGGCCGCCGCACCTCCCATCTGGGGGGGATGCCGCACCACCTAGGGTGGGAACCCTAGGGGTGGCACCCCCTCCCCTCCTCCTATATATAGTGAGTGTTTTGGGGCTGTTTTGAACACAGTTTTTCATCTCCCTCGGTGCAGCCCTGCTCTTCTTTCTCCTCCTCTCTACCGGTACTTGGCGAAGCCCTGCCGGGAGACCTCGTCTCTCCATCGACACCACACCGTCGTGCTGCCGGAGATCTTCCCCAACCTCTCCCTCCTCCTTGCTGGATCAAGGTGCGGGAGACGTCACCGGGCTGCACGTGTGTTGAACGCGGAGGTGCCGTGGTTCGGCACTAGATCGGAATCACACCGCGATCTGAATCGCCGCGAGTACGACTCGATCAACCGCGTTCTAGCAACGCTTCCGCTTAGCGATCTTCAAAGGTATGAAGATGCACTCACCCCCTCTCTCGTTGCTGGTCTCTCCATAGGAAGATCTGAATATGCGTAGGAAAATTTTGAATTTATGCTACGTTACCCAACAGATGTCGTTGGAGGAATTTGAGAGCTTGATGCACCTGCTTTTGCCCTGATTTTTATAGCTTCTGTCTCTCCTTGCTGCAAGAAGTTATAATCAAGTGGTAAAAAACAAAGCAACTGGTTATATAAAGAGTGATTAAAAATTGAACAATTTTTCATAGTTTTATACCTCTTTGGCCCTTAGTTTCTTCCCTCTCTTAGCAAGGTTTGCTTTAGCTTTCTTGTTTCTATATGGATTTTGTTTACAAGAACCTTTGTTGTGTCCCTTCTGCCCACAAGATCCAGAAGTGATTTGAATTCCATGCTTGCTCATTTTCTTTCCCTTTGGTGCTTCTCCCTCTTCTCTCCTCCTATCATTGTTTTTCTTTCTTGCTCCTGGCATGGCCACATATCCAGGTGCAATGGGCCTTGGCTTTTAAGAAACTGGCCAGTTTTCTTCACCTTCAACAGGTTGCAAACAATGCTCATATATCTTATTGAAAGTCTCAGTGGAGTAGCACTTGTCAATATAATCCTCAATTTTTCTTGCACTCTTGTAGATAGCACAAATAGCATGACAGCAAGGAAGGGAAGTCAGCTGAAAATATCCACATGAGCATATCCTTGTCTCAAGGTTCACTGTGTATCTTCTCTTTCTTCCTTTTATATGCCTCACCTCAAAGCCATCCTTGCCATTCCATAGCACCTCACAATACCATGTCATCTTAATGTTGGTCTTCAATTTCTTGAAAATGTTAGGGCAAATAGTACCATTCCACTTAGCACCTTTGCTTCTCTGCTCCTGAATTCTTCCAAATATTTTCTTCCTTATCTTCTCTTGCTGTGAAATGATGGGGAAAAACCTTGCATCTATGATGGCATTGTTGAAAGACTCACAGAGATTGTTGTCAACTGATTCACAAGCTGACCCAGGTGGAAAAAATGCCCTAGCCCAATGTTTTGGCTCATTCCTCATTATGTCCTTTGCACCATCAGGAGTCTCTTGAGCTAGCTTAGCCTTATTGTAGTTGAAATATTCCCTGTTTGCTAACTTGGCTATTGCCCAAAACCTCTTTTGCAATTCATGATCCCTGTACTTCTTTCTGCAGTTGGCATATATGTGCCTAGCACACATCCTATGTTGTGTCCTAGGCAAATAATCCCTCATGGCATTTATTAAGCCCTACAAAAAGCAAGCACACATGTCAGCTTTATATACAAGTGCTGATTAGAATAAAATATAAGGAACATGTGTGATTGAATAGAATAAATTACTTTTTGCTGGTCAGAAATGAACACCCATCCATCTCCTTCATCATTGATATCCAAGTCTTTGATCAGAAGTCCAATGAACCACTTCCAGGTATCATTTGTTTCCTTCTCCACAACTGCCCAAGCCACGGGATATATCTGATTATTAGCATCCCTAGCAATTGCAGCAAGCAGTTCACCTTGACATGCTCCCTCGAAGAAGCATCCATCTAGGCCAATCACCTTCCTGCACCCTGCTTTGAAACCTTCCTTTAATGCCTTGAAGCAAACATAGAACTGCTGAAATATATTGTTCTCCATATCTGAGGGACCCAAGCATACAGCTAATGTACTCCCTGGGTTGCTCCTCAGTAGCTCCAACTGGTAGTCAAACACTTTAGTGTACTTGTCGTGGGTGTAAGCCTGACAGTAGATGTGTAGGGTACGAATGAGATGGGCAGAGTCCTAGCTACGGCGAGGTTGTATGAGTTCAGGCCCCTCTGCGGTGGAGGTAACAGCCCTACGTCTCAGTGCTCTCGGAGCTTGTTACCGAGTGTGATATGGAGTACAAAGATTTGCTAACCCCTTTACCAGTGGGGGAGGGCAGCTTATATAGAGTGCGCTGCCCCCCACAACGGTTCTGACTCAGGGGTGGAGTAGTGGCGATTGAATGCATACATTACAGGTAACGTATGCTCTAAATGCTAATAAATGCACCCGGAAACGTACGACAGTTTCCCTCCGGAGAGATTACGACGTACCGAGTGTATCCAGTCGGTTGGCCCGGTGCCCTCCGAATGCTAGTCTCCGACTGGATGATTCTGGGCCTGTTACCGACTGGATGATGGGGACACCTTAATTCAGTCGGGGCAGACTTAAGGTCTTGTCCCTTGTGTGGGGTAGTCCTTGGGTAGGACGTGTAGGGCAGGCCTATGACCCTACCCTAGGACTATGACCCCATCATTAGTCCCCGAATGGATTGAGGTTGAAATGCCGAAGCGGTGCTTGAGGTTCGGATCCGACTGGACTAGGTTCGGCTTGGGCGTTGTTTGCCTCTATCCATTTTATTTCTCCTGACCAGCGTTCCGAGTGGAAGTGCTTGCGAAACGGATTGTTGGAAACCGAGTGCTTTCGTGGCATCTTTTGACGCGACTGGTCAACTGACAGCAGCGGATTTTCCGGGATCTCAAATTTCGGGTTCCGCGCGCTCAGCGGGGACGACGTCAGCGCGCTCGAGTAGCGCCTGACTCCTCGATTCCCGCGCCTTCAACTCCTCCACTGATATCGCTGGGGACGGTTGGGCGGATAAGATTTCGGGCCCGCTCGCTAGCGACCCAGTCGGCGCTCTATTTAAATCTGGGCGACGAGACTCCTCGGTTACGCTCGCCGAATCCTTTGCTCTTGCCTGCTCCGTCTTCCTCGCCACCTCCTGCGCTCACACACCCCTCTCTTCTCCTCCTTCTCGAGAGCTCACCGTCGCCTCCATGACCAAAGGTCAGACCAGCAAGATGGAGGCGAGGAAGAAGAAGAGCAAGGCGGCGGCTGCTCAGCGGCGGCAGCGGCCGTTGCCGGCAGGGTGGATCCAGGGAGACTTTCTCCCCTCCACGGTGACGGAGGGGGACCTGCTGGAGCTGGTGGAGCACGGCATGCTCGTGCATAAGTCCTGGAGGCTGCCGGCGGACGACGAGGTCGAGCCAGCGCCACGGGAGGGGGAGCGCGTCTTGCTCCTCAGCCATGTTCACAGAGGTTTTTCTCTGCCCCCGCATCCCTTCTTCAAAGGAATCATGAATCACTTTGGTGCTCAACTCCATCACTTCCCTCCGAATGCCATCGCCCATCTTTCTGCCTTCATTGTTTTGTGCGAGTGCTTTATCAGTTGCCCCCCCATTGGAGTTTATTCAAACATATCTTCTCCGCCCGCTCTCAAACCATCAAACGTCTTAGTCAGCCGGATGACAAGACGCATCTCCTCCAGCTCTGCGGGGGTTTAGGGTTTCAGAAGAAGAGTCGGAGTAGCTATCCCGCTCTCCAGTTGAGCGAGTCGGTCAGGAACTGGCAGTCGACGTGGTTCTACTGCCAGGACATAGCCTGTCCGAATGCGTCGACTGGGCTGCCCCCGTTTAGTCTAGACCGTCCCGCTCCGCCCAAACAACTCGCGCTCTCTAAGGCCGAGAAGAACGATATCCAGCCTTTGGTTGAGGCAGTCGTGGATGTTGTCAGGAGAGGGGTCACCGGTATAGACCTGCTGGAAGTCTTCATCGGTCGGCGGTTCCAGCCTTTGAAGGCTCGGGACCACGCTATGTGGCACTACACAGGGCCTGAGGATTCCATTCGGACCAACGTGGTGGGCATACTCGAGGAGAAGGTGACCTCGTTGGTGCTCCAAATCACGGGTCCTTGCGAGAACCCTAAAGGAGCCCGCCGAGTGGTGCCTTACAGCGCGGACAACCCTCCACCGAATCAGGTGAGTGGCATCAGCCGAGTGCATTGAATCTTCTTTATTCCAGTCGTTTACTTATATCTCCGTGTGATGCTTAATGTTTCCGACTGAAATTCATGCAGGCGTGGACCAACTGGTTCTCCCCCGTCTCGAACGGGAATCCGGAGGAGGAGGAGGAAGAAGGCAGCCAGGAGGGGAGCGTGGAGAGCGCCGAAAACGTCTCCGACAGCGGGGAGTCGGAGGAGGAGGACAGCGAGGAAGAGGAAGAGGATGAAGAGCCAGACTCGCCACCTCCGCGGCCAGAGCATCGGAATAAGCGTCGGCATGAGCCCGCCGTCCCTTCAGCTTCTCCTGCGTCGTCGAGTGCTCCGCCTGCTGCCCCGGCGGTACCGAGTGTTCGAGGCACCAAGAGGGCCAGGGACGCAGCCGCTGAGCCTGCAGGCCAGTCTTCCAGGGCGCCCAAGCCGAGTGGGCCTAAACCTCGGAAGGCTCTGCCGCGGATGAGGATGGCCATCCCCGTCACCTCCACGTAAGTGAATCTAACTTTCGGCTCTTTCTGTTGACCGAGTGAACTCCTGCTTTATAAGTCGAATGGACTTCACTCGACAGGGTTGCCACTTCCGCGACCTCTCCAGCCCGCCAAGGGGACGACCCCATGGACACGGACAACGTCGTTTCGTCCCAGCCAGGTATGTTGTAGGAGAGTCGGGTATTTTATGCCTGCAGACTGTGTCCTTCTTTCTTTTTCTGAGTCGTCGTGTCATTTGCTTTGTCAGGGGCGATTTGCCTGGACGGGGACGACCAGGTGAGAGCCGACCCGTCCGTGGAGCCCGTCATGGAGCCTGTCCCTGAGGCTGCTCCTCCTGCTGCCGCCCCTGCCGCCGACGCTCCGCCAACCGAAGCGCTTCCACCGACTGAACCGGTGCATGTGGTTGAGGAACCGACTGGGCGAACCTTGGGATGCCCCAGGAACTCCCGACGATTCCCGGTTCGTCGAATGCTGAATTCAGCATCCGGTGTGTCCCAGAGGAGCACGTGGGAGCGGCCAAGGGGGCCATGGTGCAGGCGGAGTTGATGACTGGAGAAGCCAAGAGGGCTTACGACTCCGTTGCGGCCTTGTACCAGCGGAGCTTGGAGCTGCGCGATGACATCCGAGTAAGTAGTCTAGTAAGTATTTACTTTTTCTCCTGTAACCCACTGGGTGGTATTGTTTTTGCAATGGGTTCACTCCGAGTGAACCCAGTGGGTGTAGTCCCCGAGACTTCTGTCGAGTGCTTGCACCGACAGTTGTCTTTATACATTTTGTCTTCAGGTTGGTTGTGCCCGTAGACAGGATTTCCGAGTGCGAGTTCTTGTTGCAGTCGGAGCGCTCTTGCGGTAAGAGTCTCCGAGAGTAAGTTGCACGCAGGTCGAGTAGTATTGGTCTCGGAGGAGTAGTATTTCCGAGTGCACCTCAATAGGGCGGGCCTGTTTGAGGTGCATGCCAGTGGGGTCACTCTTAGTGAACCCACTGGGTGTAGTCCCCGAGACCGCTGTCGACTGCTTGCGTCGGCAGGGGTCTGAAGAACTTAGCCCGTGAACTGATAAACTTGCTGACTACCCTTTGTTTCTTGGTGCAGAAAACTTGTGAGATGGGAACGACTTATGAAGCCCTGAGGGCGGAGAGGAACCAATATGCTGGTGAACTGGAAGCTGCAACGCTCGCCATGGCCGGCATGAAAGACGCGCTGGAAGTTCGAGAGAAGTCTTTGGAGGAGGCCCTGGAAGCAAACAGGGTGTTGATGGCGGAGGTGGAGAGACTGAAGAAACAGAGGACTGAGCTGCACAACCAGATGGCCGTTCGGAACAGACGATACATAGCTCAGGAGAAGTACGTCAACGACTGGGCTGTGCAGATGACGACTCGTCTGGCTGGTAAGTCGTATGTTCTATCGAGTGGTTGTACCGTGTGCCGTGCACTCGGTTTTTATTGTATGCTTGTCCGTTTGTTTCAGATTTTTGCAGCGACGCTGAAGCTGAAGCGGCGACTGTGGAGCGGTCCATTAAGGAGAATGTGCCACTCAGCGATGACGCCAACCGGGATCTGCTCCGGGCACATATCCGCGTAGGCAAAGTGGGTCCTTTCATCGGCCGACTGAGAGAAGTCATCGGCCGCATTGACAAGGAGCTTTGGCCAGAAGACGAGTCGCGGCAGGAGATGGAGACTCTGTTGGGGCGACTTGAGGAGATTCCGGACCGAGTGCAATCTTGGAAGAAATCGGCAGCGCGTTGCGGTGCTGATGTTGCGTTGTCCTTGGTCCGAGTCCATTGCAAGGAGGTGCGGGAAGATAAGCTGAAGGCGTTGAAGGTCGCCAACACGAAGAAGCTTCGATTCGAAGACTTCATGGAGACGTTCCTTGAGACTGCTACCCGCATCGCTGATGGAATTGACTTGGACACTTTTGTGGAGCCTTCCAGTCCTGACGCCGGCCCAGCTGACGCGTGATCGAACTTTATCCTCGGTATGCCGAGTGTTTACCTGTAATATACTCTGGCCACTTCTGTTGGCGGTCGTACTTTTAAATCGGTGCGGGTAAGCTTGATCTGCATCGAGTCAGCTATCATTTTTGAACTTATGTTGTCGAAATGAAAACATTTAGTCTTTTGTTTGAATGCTGTTTCGAGTGCAACACTTAGTGCGTACTCGGAGAAGATTAAGACTTAGGTGATTGTTGGCCACGTCTAAGTCTCCGAGTGGGACTTGTAGTGCACACTCGAATGAGTTATTACTTAGGTGATTCGTGATCACAGCTAAGTCTCCGAGTGCGATGTATAGTGCACTCTCGGAGGAAGTTATTACTTAGGTGATTCTTGATCATAGCTAAGTCCCTGAGTGCGACGTATAGTGCACACTCGGAGGAAGTTATTACTTAGGTGATTCTTGATCACAGCTAAGTCCCCGAGTGCGACGTATAGTGCACACTCGGAGGAAGCTATTACTTAGGTGATTCTTGATCACAGCTAAGTCTCCGAGTGCGACGTATAGTGCACACTCGGAGGAAGTTAGTACTTAGGCGATTCAGGATCGCAGCTAAGTCTCCGAGTGCGACGTATAGTGCACACTCGGAGGAAGTTAGTACTTAGGCAATTCAGGATCGCAGCTAAGTCCCCGAGTGCGACGTATAGCGCACACTCGAAGGAGGTTAGTACTTAGGCGACTCAGGATCGCAGCTAAGTTCCCGAGTGCGACGTATAGTGCACACTCGGAGGAAGTTAGTACTTAGGCGATTCAGGATCGCAGCTAAGTCCCCGAGTGCGACATATAGTACACACTCGAAGGAGGTTAGTACTTAGGCGATTCAGGATCACAGCTAAGTCCCCGAGTGCGACGTATAGTGCACACTCGGAGGAAGTTAGTACTTAGGCGATTCAGGATCGCAGCTAAGTCCCCGAGTGCGACGTATAGCGCACACACGAAGGAGGTTAGTACTTAGGCGATTCAGGATCGCAGCTAAGTCCCCGAGTGCGACGTATAGTGCACACTCGGAGGGAGTTAGTACTTAGGCGATTCAGGATCGCAGCTAAGTCCCTGAGTGCGACGTATAGTGCATACTCGAAAGAGGTTAGTACTTAGGCGAGTCAGGATCGCAGCTAAGTTCCCGAGTGCGACGTATAGTGCACACTCGGAGGAAGTTAGTACTTAGGCGATTCAGGATCGCAGCTAAGTCCCCGAGTGCGACGTATAGCGCACACTCGAAGGAGGTTAGTACTTAGGCGATTCAGGATCACAGCTAAGTCCCCGAGTGCGACATATAGTGCACACTCGGAGGAAGTTAGTACTTAGGCGATTCAGGATCGCAACTAAGTCCCCGAGTGCGACGTATAGTGCACACTCGGAGGAAGTTAGTACTTAGGCGATTCAGGATCGCAGCTAAGTCCCCGAGTGTGACGTATAGCGCACACTCGAAGGAGGTTAGTACTTAGGCGATTCAGGATCGCAGCTAAGTCCCCGAGTGCGACGTATAGTGCACACTCAGAGGAAGTTCGTACTTAGGCGATTCAGGATCGCAGCTAAGTCCCCGAGTGCGACGTATAGTGCACACTCGGAGGGAGTTAGTACTTAGGCAATTCAGGATCGCAGCTAAGTCCCCGAGTGTGACGTATAGTGCACACTCGGAGGGAGTTAGTACTTAGGCGATTCAGGATCGCAGCTAAGTCCCCGCGTGCGACGTATAGTGTGCACTCGAAGGAGGTTAGTACTTAGGCGATTCAGGATCGCAGCTAAGTCCCCGATTGCGACGTATAGTGCACACTCGAAGGAGGTTAGTACTTAGGCAATTCAGGATCGCAGCTATGTCCCCGAGTGCGACGTATAGTGCACACTCGAAGGAGGTTAGTACTTAGGCGATTCGGGATCGCAGCTAAGTCCCCGAGTGTGACGTGAAGTGTACACTCGGAGGAAGGTAGTACTTAGGCGATTCGGGATCGCAGCTAAGTTTTTTTTGTTACCGTAGTCTGCAACCGCGGAAGAACTCTGAATCTGCGAAAAACTGAATCTGCTGTATATTATTTCATCAAAACTTGTTCGTTACACTGCTTCAGTCGACGATCACGTATAAAAACGCTTGAGGAGATCTCCGTTCCATGCACGCGGCTCGTCTGTCTCCCTCTGAATGTTGTATGGTCTGTATGCTCCGTTGTTCAGCACCTTGGAGACGATGAAAGGCCCCTCCCAGGCCGGAGCCAACTTGTGGGGTCTTTGCTGATCCACTCGGAGTACTAAATCTCCTGCTTGGAACGTGCGGCTCCTGACATGACGCGCATGAAAGCGTCGCAGATCTTGTTGGTAAATTGTTGAACGAGTGAGTGCCATCTCGCGTTCCTCCTCCAGAAGATCGACTCCATCTTGCCTTGCTTGTTCCGCTTTGGCTTCGGAGAAGAGTTCGACTCGCGGGGCATTATGAAGCAGGTCACTCGGAAGGACCGCTTCTGCTCCATAGACGAGGAAGAACGGCGATCGCCCGGTTGATCGTTTTGGAGTGGTGCGGAGGCCCCAAAGCACTGAAGGTAACTCGGTGACCCATGCACCAGCAGCATGTCCTACCTCTCGCAAGAGTCGAGGCTTCAAACCTTGAAGGATAAGTCCATTCGCACGCTCAGCCTGTCCATTGGATTGCGGATGTGCTACGGAAGCAAAATCCACTCGGATACCCTGACTCACACAGAAACCTTTGAATCTATCCGAGTCGAAGTTTGTCCCATTGTCCGTGATTATGCTGTGAGGCACTCCGAATCTGGAGATGATGTCCCTGACAAACTTAACGGCTGTGGAGGCGTCGAGTTTCTTGATGGGCTTGGCTTCTATCCATTTTGTAAACTTGTCGACTGCCACCAACAAATGTGTGTAGCCTCCTTGGCCTGTCTTGAATGGTCCGACTGTGTCTAATCCCCTAACTGCAAATGGCCACACAAGTGGCATTGTCTTTAGTGCAGATGTTGGCTTGTGGGACTTGTTGGAGTAGAACTGACAGCCTTCACATCGGTCGACCATAGCTTTGGCCATCTCGTTAGCCTGCAGCCAGAAGAATCCAGCTCTGAACGCCTTGGCGACGATTGCTCTCGAAGAAGCGTGATGGCCACAGGTTCCCGAGTGGATATCCTCTAGGATCAACTGTCCTTCCTCTGGGGAAATGCAATGTTGGAGGACGCCTGAAACACTCTCCTTGTACAATTGACCGTCAATGACAGTGAATGCCTTCGACCTGCGAACTATTTGCCGGGCTTGGACTTCATCTTCTGGAAGTTCTTGTCTTAGGATATATGCCATGATCGGCACAGTCCAATCGGGAATGACTACCAGAATCTTAGTGACCAGATCAACCACAGCAGGCACATCGACTTTAGTTGGATCTGTTGCGCTCTTGGGCTGTACTGGTTCTTCCGTGAAAGGATCTTCTTTGACTGAAGGAAGATGGAGGTGCTCAAGACAGACATCACTCGGGACTGGTCTCCGAGTGGATCCGAGTTTCGCCAACTCGTCAGCTGCTTGGTTCTTCAGTCTTGGAACATGATGAAGTTCTAGACCTTCAAACTTCTTCTCCAGCTTCCTGACTGCGTTGCAGTATGTTGTCATGGTGGGGTTCCTTACGTCCCACTCTTTGATCACTTGGTTGACCACCAAGTCCGAATCGCCGTAGACCATCAGGCGGCGGACGCCGAGTGAGACGGCCATGCGCAATCCGTAGAGAAGAGCTTCATACTCTGCCTCGTTGTTAGAGGAATCAAAGTGTATCTGAAGCACGTACTTGAGCTTGTCACCCTTTGGCGATATGATCACAACACCAGCGGGCGGATCCATTCAACATCTTAGACCCATCGAAGAACATTGTCCAATGAGCCGAGTAGATGTGAGTCGGTTGCTGTTGTTCTACCGATTCTGCTATAAAGTCAGCCAGGGCTTGAGACTTAATAGCTTTCTTGGCCTCGAACTTGATGTCGCAGTACAACATCTCCATCGCCCACTTCGCCACTCGGCCCGATGCGTCCCGATTGTGGAGAATTTCCGACAACGGAGCATCAGAAACGACAGATACCGAGTGGTGTTGGAAATAATGGGCCACCTTATTTGGAGTCATATAGATCCCATAGATAAGCTTTTGATAATGGGGATACCTCTGCTTGGAAGGGGTCAGGACTTCGAAGACGTAGTACACTGGCCGCTGAACTTTGTATGCTTTGCCTTCTTCTTCTCGCTCGATTGTAAGAACAATACTGACGACTTGATTTGTAGCCGTGATATATAGAAGAAGGGGCTCTTTACTGAGCGGAGCAGTAAGAACCGGCTGGGTGGAAAGTAGGACTTTGAGTCGTCGAATGCGACTTGGGCTTCGTCTGTCCACTCGAAGGTATCTGACTTCTTCATGAGTCGGTACAGAGGAAGTGCTTTTTCGCCGAGTCGACTGATGAACCTGCTCAAAGCCGCTAGGCAACCTGTGAGCCGTTGAACATCGTGTATTCTGACCGGCCTATCCATTCGGACGATGGTCCCGATCTTTTTGGGGTTAACATCGATCCCTCGTTCGGAAACGAAGAAACCGAGTAACTTTCCGCTGGGAACACCGAATGAACATTTGGCTGGGTTTAGCTTGATATCGTACCTACGAAGGTTGGCGAATGTTTCTGCTAAGTCAGTCAGCAGGTCAGAACCTTTGCGTGTCTGGACTACGATATCATCCATGTATGCCTCCACATTGCGACCGATCTGGTCGAGGAGACATTTTTGGGTCATGCGCATAAAGGTAGCTCCTGCATTCTTCAGACCGAAAGGCATAGTGATGTAGCAGAAGCACCCAAACGGGGTGATGAAGGCTGTTTTCAACTCATCGGGACCATACAGACGGATCTGATGATAACCCGAGTAGGCATCAAGGAATGACAAACGCTCGCATCCCGCAGTCGAATCGACAATTTGATCTATGCGGGGAGCGGAAAATGGTCTTTCGGGCAGACCTTATTGAGGTGCTTGAAGTCAATGCACATTCGGAGTGACTTGTCCTTCTTGGGCACCATGACGACATTGGCGAGCCACTCGGAGTGGTGAACCTCGCGAATGAAGTTGGCAGCCAGCAGCTTGGCCACCTCTTCTCCGATTGCCTTCCTCTTGTGCGCGGCGGACCGACGCAGGCGCTCTCGGACGGGCCGAGCGACGGGATCCACATGCAGTCGGTGCTCAGCCAACTCCCTGGGTACACCCGGCATGTCAGAAGGTTTCCATGCGAAGATGTCCCAGTTCTCACGGAGGAATTGGGTGAGCTTGGCTTCCTATTTAGGATCGAGGGTGGTGGAGATGTTCGTTGGGGCGGCAGACTCGTCCGTCGGGTGGATGCTGACCTTCTTAGTCTATCCCGCCGACTGGAACGCGGACTCAG
This sequence comes from Hordeum vulgare subsp. vulgare, assembly GCF_904849725.1. NCBI lineage: Eukaryota > Viridiplantae > Streptophyta > Magnoliopsida > Poales > Poaceae > Hordeum > Hordeum vulgare. The sequence continues at coordinate 499,419,067 of NC_058518.1, forward strand.
AAGCTGGCTTCTTTGAGCGCATTAAGTCGGCAAGGTCGACTGTCTTCTTGTACTCTTCGAGCTCGAGTACAGCCATCTGCTGGTCGGCGATCCTTGATCCCTCTTGCAGACACTCCTCGGCTCGCTGACGGTTGCCGGTGATGGTGATAACGCCTTTTGGACCGGGCATCTTCAGCTTCAAGTACACATAGCACGGACGTGCCATGAAACTTACGTACGCCGGGCGGCCCAAAATTGCGTGGTAAGCGCTCTGGAAGTCTACCACCTCAAAAGTGAGCTTCTCCTTGCGAAAGTTCTTGTCGGAGCCGAAGATGACTTCCAATGCGATCTGGCCGAGTGACTTGGCCTTCCGTCCAGGGACGACTCCGTGGAACTGCATATTGCTCTCGCTGAGTCGGAACATCGGAATGCCCATTCCCTTGAGAGTGTCGGCGTACATGATGTTCAATCCGCTACCGCCGTCCATGAGGACTTTGCGCAGTCGGACTCGTTCCACCACCGAGTCGACAACCAGAGCTTGCCTTCCCGGGGTGGGGACATGTGTTGGATGATCCGACTGATCAAAGGTGATCGCAGTCTGGGACCATTTAAGGAACTTGGGAGCAGTCGGAACGGCCATGTTGACCTCTCTGTTCACCAACTTCAGTCGGCTCTTGCTTTCGACGTCAACAAAAATCATGAGGGTTGCATGGACTTGGGGGAACGGATCCTCCTTGTCCTCCTCATCTTGTTCAGGATTCTTCTCACTCGGTTGTCCTTCGCTGAACCCCTGGATCAGGAGACGACACTGCCGAGTGGTATGCTTCGCGTATATGGGATTGCCTTCTTCGTCCATCTTCGTGTGAATTGGGCAAGGCTGATCCAGGATTGGATTGTTGAACGACTTCTTCTTGGGGGCAGACTGCGCTTTCCCTTTGCCCTTGAACTTGGCGCTGGTCACAGCTGCAGCTTCTGCTTGCGGAGTGGGTGGAACTTTCTGTTTCTGCTTCCGAGTGTTACCTCCATCGGCATCGCCGACTGTCTTGTGTTTACCGCTCCGGATGCGGTCTTCTTCCTCGCCATTTGCATAGCGAGCAGCTATCTCCATCATCTTGCTCATGGAGATGTCGCCCGTCCGGCCGAACTTTAGGTACAGCTCTCTGTACCGTACGCCTGCCTTGAATGCGCAGACTGCTTGATGCTCGGTGACGTTCTCCACCATGTGGTAGAGAGTTGTCCATCGCTGGATGAAGTCGCGCGAGGGCTCATTCGGCTTCTGGACACAGTGCTGAAGCTCCACAAGGCCTGCAGGGCGTTTGCACGTCCCTTCGAAGGTCCTGATGAACACTCGGGCCAGATCTGCCCAACTGTAAATGCTTGAGGGGGCCAACTGGTTCAGCCAAGCTCGCGCCGAGCTGTCGAGCATCAGAGGGAGGTGCTTCATAGCGACATGGTCATCCCCTCCTCCGATCTGGACTGCCACTCGGTAGTCGTCTAGCCATGTTTCAGGCTTGGATTCCCCCGTAAATTTACCGATTCCCGCTGCCAATCGGAAGTTGGGCGGGATGTCAGCCGAGCGAATGGCTCGACTAAAACACTCGGGGCCGGACACGATGGTCCTGCTGCCACTCGGACGATCCAGATCGTGGCCATCGCGGTGGGCTCGACCTCTGTCGACTCTTCGCTGGGCGATTCGCCCTCTTGCGTCGGGTCTCGGGTCGTAAGTGTCGCCGACTGAACGCCGATCATCATGATGTCGGGACCCATAGGGCCCACCCCGCGGAGGGGTGCGCGAACGGCGGCGATCTTCACGGACCATGAAACGACTGCCTCCTCTGTGGTGCTGATAGGAGCCGGGGCTGTGAACCGACCGATGCGTGTTTGCATGGACGGAACTATTGTGGATCCGATTGTGCGACTCGGAGACTGCTGAATTCTGCTGCTGCACCGTGTGCAACAGAGCACGGATCTGCTCGATTCCTCTTCCTGCCTCTGAATCAGTCGGCTGGAGGGAATCGGCGATCTTGGCTGCCGCAGCCAAGTTGAGGAGAGGTGTGCGGAACAACTCTACGTTGCTCTGCCGGGTGTGCCGTCTGGCAGAACGACGAGGCGGACGGCGTGCACCGGATGCTTCACCGACGTCGCGCTCGTTCCGGCCGGCGTGATGGGGATCTTCATGGGTGTTGGCCATGTGAACTTCTGCTGCAGGCCCACGGCCCACGTACTCGGAAGGGAGCTCAGTCGGAACCGGGCCCGAGCACTGGGAACGCGGGGCAACCACAACAGACTCCAGAACCGCCACTTGAGAGGACGCGAACTGACGCGCTCGGGCATGCTGCACCCAACGTTGTAGACGCGGACTGCGAGATCGCTTGCTGCGGCACATGACGAAGGTGCAAGCTGGCAATGGAGCCGATTGTTGGAGAAGAAGAACGCCGCGAGCGCCGGCACGGAAGTGTGTGGCCCCGCGACGGGGAAGCGCCTCGACGTCGAGAGGTGCCTCCCGAAGCCACGCCGAATCGTCGACGACGAAGGATAGAGCGTCGAAGAGGATCCGGTGACCCATGCTCGAACTCCACCGGACGACATGACGAAAGGAAGTAGTCGCAAACTCACCGGAAGTCGCTTAGACGCCTGCCCCACGGTGGGCGCCAACTGTCGTGGGTGTAAGCCTGACAGTAGATGTGTAGGGTACGAATGAGATGGGCAGAGTCCTAGCTACGGCGAGGTTGTATGAGTTCAGGCCCCTCTGCGGTGGAGGTAACAGCCCTATGTCTCAGTGCTCTCGGAGCTTGTTACCGAGTGTGATATGGAGTACAAAGATTTGCTAACCCCTTTACCAGTGGGGGAGGGCGGCTTATATAGAGTGCGCTGCCCCCCACAACGGTTCTGACTCAGGGGTGGAGTAGTGGCGATTGAATGCATACGTTACAGGTAACGTATGCTCTAAATGCTAATAAATGCACCCGGAAACGTACGGCAGTTTCCCTCCGGAGAGGTTACGACGTACCGAGTGTATCCAGTCGGTTGGCCCGGCGCCCTCCGAATGCTAGTCTCCGACTGGATGATTCTGGGCCTGTTACCGACTAGATGATGGGGACACCTTAATTCAGTTGGGGCAGACTTAAGGTCTTGTCCCTTGTGTGGGGTAGTCCTTGGGTAGGACGTGTAGGGCAGGCCTATGACCCTACCCTAGGACCATGACCCCATCAGTACTCACTTTTCATTCCACACATCAACTTGTCAAGTAATTTTTTTGCTGCTTTGCACTTTGAAGTAGAGACATCAACAAACATATCCTTAAGAACAGTGGATTTTATGCTGTCTATCCTCCACATTGGATTGGCCAGTATAAAATGCTCATATCTCCGTGCTATCACTTTTGCTGTTACAAGCCTGTTTTCTCTGTTTTGTGCATATTCATGTTCATCCTCATATGTGATTATTTGGAACCTTGAAGTCCTTGTGGTCTTTGCACCATAAATAAGCCAGGGACAACCAGGCCATCCACATTTAGCTCTCACCGTGCACTCCTCTGACTTCAAGAAATAAAAGCTCCTTTTTGTTGCTAGCCCGTATCTCTTCACATCTTTTACAAATTGATTCCTGCTTCTGAAGACCATGCCCAAACTGAAATGTGGAATATCAGAATCAGGGTCAAACCTAGTGTACTTGCTCTTCCTCCTCACCATAGTCCCATCTTCTTCATCATCGTATGAGTAATCTTCATCAAAAGAAGAAGACTCCATTTCTCCTACCACGTCCTCAACATTTGCTATAAAATCAATTGGTACAACCCCATTTGATTCACCTTCAATCCATTTCTTTGAATCTTTCATTTTCTTCCTAAATTTCCTAGCATGCTTTCTCAGTTCCACAACTTCAGATTCTTCTCCACTATCATCACTATGGGGCACATAGTCATCATCATATTCTTATGAATCTGAAACTTCTAATGGTTGCTCTGCTCCATGCTCTGCTCCACTGATCTGTTTAGGATTTAGTACATGAGAACCCTGAGCAGTTAGTTGTGTCATACTGATTCTCTTAATTGGGCTACTGATTACTTCAGTTATCACACCTGTCTCATTTGGAACTAGCACTTGTTTAAAATCAGTCTCTTCTGCAGTCTCATCTGCAGTCATCACAACAGGAACATCATCATCTGCAGCCATCACAACAGGAACATCATCATCTGCACTCATAACAATATGAACATCACCATCTTCACTTCCACTCTCAATCAGACCATCAATTTCATTTTCAAAATCACTGCCACTTTCTTCTTCCCCCTCTTCATCTTGCTCCCCATTGTATTCAACATATATGTCAGGTACACCACCATCCGTGGTATGATCTGACATCCTCATGCAACCAACATCATCAAACAAAAATACCAAGCCATTAACCAATTCTCTGCTAGGCACAGATAATAAAACTTTATGCTTTCTTTAACTACAACATGATCTGCAAGAAAGCCTTTGACTTCAGGAAAAGAGAGTTTGTCCCTCTCAATGACTGACATTGCCTCATCTCCACCAACATAATCTAGGTTAGGACCAATTCTCACAAATTGCCCCCTATATGAAATCTGACATTCAATAATTTGGCTGGGTCCATGTTTCCAAAACGAAAACCTACATTGCAGAAACCATGCATTCTTAGTGTTTTGGTGTGATCATAACACTACAAACACCAGTAATCAACCGATTTGAGCCCCCCAAAAACTGAACTTTCCCCTATTAAAACCCTAACCCTAACCAATCGAAGAACACACAAAAAAAGCTACCGAACATACGACAAGAACAGGGCACACCTTTTTCTTTGCTGCAGATTACGACGCCGTCCTAAGCCGCGATCACACCATGGTCGTCCTCTCTGCCATGGACAGGGGTGGGGAGTTGATGCGTCACGGGGGAAGAAGGGGGAGGAAGGGGGCGAATGGAGAGTGTGCAAATCAAGCTGGTCCAGCTCAACCAAATGGAGAGGTTGCGTGGGACCCACGAACAGGAGCCAGGATCGAAGAAATCCCACCAAATCGACCTTTCCTCGTTTGGATATGCCAGCAAGGTTTAAATCAGGCCAAGATTGAAGTGCTTAGGGTACATACTTCAAGGATTTAGAGCCCGGGGTCCATTTGCGTCGCGGCTTACACTCTTAGGGTTTAAATCAGACTTCACTCGCTTCTAGCACAGACAACAGCCAACAACAGCCAGGATAACATAAACAGCAGGTAAGTACATATATATGCATTGAAAATATATGATTTAGCTCCATGTTTTCTGCTGATCCAGATATCGCTTATAGAACATACAAATATTTTCAACATTTCTCACTAATTTCCACACATTTCAATGGATCCAAGCTATCACAGGAGGTCAAACGGGGGCTCGGGGCGGCGATGATTTCGGCGGAGGCAGCCGGGGTCACTTTGGCGGCGGCGGACGAGGCGATTACGGTGGCGGCGGGCAAAACTTTCAAACGCATATCGATGGTTGAAACTTCGCTCGCGGTCGGTGGGGTGATGATGGCTATGGTGCTTATGGAGATGGGACTCATCGCGGCTCTTCCTCTACCGGCGGTGGTCATGGGGATGGAGGAGGTCGGGGCTTCAACACTCCCATGGGTCCTTTCGTCGAGGGAGCGACGGGGCCGCTGAACCGGAACAGGCAGCCCTTCCGGCCGAATCATGGCGGGCGGGGAGGTGGAAGAAGACCACCAGGGCGTCGGGACCCAATCACGCAGGAGCCCCCCCACCTTTGGGGCGTGCGGAGGTGGGTGCGCAGCCAACGCATGTTGCTGATGGTGCGGCTGCTGCTACCGCACCACTTTCGGGTGAGACATTGGAAGCAGTCCAAGCTCTAGCTGGGGTCCGTGTGCCTGATGCTAAGGCGGCTGCGGTTCAGAATGCAGGTTCTGATAAAGCGAGTGACAAGTCTGATGTGGAGAGAGTCATGAAATGGGCTAAGAAGAAAGAAAAGATGTCGTGTTACCGCTGCGGTGGACCAGGGCATTTTGTGGTTGAGTGTTCTGTAGAGCTTTGTGACATATGCCGTAAGCCGAAACACGATAAGGGAGAGTGTCCCTTGCTCCTTAGGGCGAAGCCTGTGGTCACTATCCATGGGGCTTGCTGTCCAGAATTTATGTTCTTCGAGTCTCCTCGATCGTCTTCGACCATGCTGTCTCCGGAGAGTTCACGAACGGGGATTGTTAGGGTGAATCGTGGTTCGTTGACTTCGGATCAAGTGGTGCAGCTCATGCGTGAGTTGGTTTCACCTAGCTTCCAATGGGATCCAGTCAGACTTGACGAGCATCTTTTTAGAATGGATTTTCCTACTAAGGAGGATCTTGCGAGGCTTCTAAAATTTGGGATGAGCAAGGTCCCATACAACAGCTATGTTCTTGAGTTTGAGGCTTGGACCCATAAGGAGCCCGAGGGAACTCCTTTGTCCCAGCTGTGGGTCAGGTTTCTCGGTGCTCCACGCACGACCATTGATGAATTTTTGGTGACTTGGGGTCTTGGTTCTCTGATTGGTAAAAGAGAGAAAGTGGATATGCCTTTCACTCATGCACAGGGGGTAGCTCGACGGCTGTTTAGTGTGACTAGCATTGAGTATATTCTGGATACTGTGAGATGGGCTTATGATGGCAGGAGTTTTGACTTGAACATTGGGATAGAGGAGAGTACTCATTTCCAGGAGATGGCAGATCATGTCGACGTGTACACAAAGGATGGTAACAATGGAGATGTCAAACGGGATGGTGGGTCAAATGTGGGGGAGGATACTCATAGCGGGAAAACACCCACGACCAAGCAAGCGGAGACGGGCTCTACGAAGGAGCATCCACATACATCAACCCCGACGAATCAGTTGAGATTTGGGTCGCTCGAGTCTTCAAACACATCATCAATTTTCAACCCTTTTGTGACTTCATTTTCTATTTTTCATGCATCTAATGATATTTTTAGCTAAATGACCCTGAAATTGAAAAATGCTACAAATGAACTCTCAAAAGGTTGAAACGTGGCATGCTATCATAATTTCACCCACATAGCACGTGCTAAAAAGTTGAGAGGGTTATGGCAAAAACTGGATGCACTTCTTGTACAAACTGGACAATCTCGTTCAAAATATCACGGTTTCGGACGAAAACTCATATATTAAAAAGGGATTTTTTGAAAAGTAAATGTAGTGATATTGTATATCAAACCTTGGATAATCTAATTGCTTATTGCGCCGTAACCATGAATAATCTTCACCGTTTAACAGGATGCTTGAGTGAGCCTTCAAGTGAAGGGAGGAATTTCATGAAACTTTTCATAATCTTCTGTCATGTTTGTATTGTGCCCCACTCTCACTATGTTTATTTTAAGACTCTCATGAACCTCTCAAAGGGGAACATATCCTGTAGAATACATGACCCAAAATCGCAATGTGCGTGCATTATATAATTAAGTTCGTACATAAAGTTCTCATAGAATAAATTACAACTCTCTAGAGCATCTAATTAAAATATACATTGGAACTAACATACAACTATGTAAAACATTTAAATGCAACAACAAATGCGATCAAAATTGCAACTAAGATAACAATTGATCCAACAACATAATGATACCAAACCTCATTATCGATGTTATATTTTTTAATCTTTCTAATCTTCAAGTGCATTGCATTCATCTGGATCTTTTGTAGATCGACGACATCAGCAACATGCAACTCCAATTTCATCTTATCTTCAACTCTTTTCAATTTTCATTTCAAATAATTATTTTATTTTTCAACTAAATTTAACCTCTCGACAAGAGAGTCAGTTAGAATTTCTGGTTCACATACCTCCTAGATAAAGACATCCATGTAAAGTTGGTCGGCATAATTGTCATAAACACTAAGTCAAACGAATAGTTATAAAAGATAATATACCACATCTGAATCATAGACCGGACGAGAGCCGACAGGGGCGGATACCAAAACCATGGCACTATGTAATAACAAACAATAATAAAAGCAATAAAATTATGCAAGTAGCTATATAAATCATACAAGTGAGATTTTTTTCTCTAAAAAGATAATTAAGAACAAGATGCTCACCACGGTGGTGCATGCGACGAGATCGGCACGGGCGATCGACGGGGGTGAGGATTGGAGATTGAGCTTGGAGAAGAGAGAAAGCTTAAGTGTGACTCGGGCATTTCATCGAACACCTCATGTGCACAGGAGGTGAGAACAGAATAGCACACACCTCCCACACGTTGGCCGACCAAAAAACAGAGGAGTGAGCGGGCACGGACGAGCATATATATAGGCATTATTTTAATCCCGGTATGTGTCTAGAAACAGGACTGAAGAATGACCTTTAGTCCCGGTTCGTAGAAGGAACCGGGACTAAAGGTCCCAGACGAACCGGGACTGGTGTCCGTTGAGGCCCGACCAGCTTCCTGGCCGCTCGAACCAGGACTGATGCATGCATTATTTCTGGTTCGTAAGTCGACCAGGACTATTGCTCAATCGGGGCTAGGATGAAAACTCTATTTTCTACTAGTGGTCCATTGGCCAGACTCCTATGGCGTACTATTCATATAACCTTCAATATAAACCCTTCAACGAATATGAACACGTTATTTGGGACGTGGCTTTATGGAATGGACGTTAATATAGCTAGACACATTCGAATAGGAATTTGTGCTATGCTTTGGCCTATACGGAATTGCAGGAATGCCATGATATTTAACAGGAAGAACTTCACCAATTTCTCGCAGGTTATCTACAGAGCTACCGCGTCGATTCGTACGTGGTCATTACTCACACCTGCGGAGCCCAGGGAGCTTTTGGTTACTGGGTGCAACCGGTGAGAGACGACAACATTGGCTATCTTCAACCGATATGGATGACGAAAAACTAGTAGGCTAGGTGTTTAGTCATCGTAGCCGCTTATTATATTGCCAGATGTGACATGTAATTTCCTATAATGATTAAGACCTTGGAGATACTTGTTCGATATTGTATTGTCACTTTTTATTTATAATAAAAGGGATGCATGCATCATCATGATGCAGAGGTCGGGGTAATTCTTTTTTTCCAAAAAAATAACAATCTATAAGACCGCATTGGTACTGCCTTTGTTCTGGTTTATTATACCACTTTTATTTTGGGCTAAAATTTGACCATAAATTAAAGTAATAAAATGTGTACTATACTCGTTAAAATTACACTATGGAAAAGCTGTTTTAAATACAAATCTAACAATATTTTTAAATTTTATAGTTTATATTTTGTTAGTTGTATAGATGGTCAGAGTTTGACCCACAATACGAGGAGCACTACTAAAGAAAAGCCTAACAGAGGCGTGAGGTAAATGCCTAGCATTAGCGCGGATGCGCGGCAACTAACTAGTTAGTAGCAATGGAGTTAATAGTAGCACGATGTGCCACCTGCGCTACTACTAATTACCTATAGCACGGTGTATAGGACCCGCGTTATTGTTGTTTAATTTAAATACAAAAGAACTTCTTCTGTGTAATTACGCAATATACATGTTTTTTCAATCCCGTGCGTGACATCAATGGCGGCAACAGTTCAATCTAGCGACGATAGGGGTAGCTGGAGGCGCAGATGGGCATCAACAGACCAGATTTGATGGCAGTTGCTGCCTGCTAGAGAGGGATTGGATCTAGCACAGAGCAAGGCGGTGGTGTGGGGCTCCTCTTCATGGCCAAGGCGAACAACCCATGGTCGTCCATGGTGATGATCTGTATGGGCATGGACATGAAAGGGTGAGTCAAACCTGAGGGAGAGAGGGAAAAAGAGAAACGAGGGAGTGAGGAAGGAGATTGAGGGAGCAACGGGGTTCGTCGCCGTTGGTGAGGTGCTCCAGCGTGGTGACGTGGAGGCGCGGTGGAAGGAAATGGGTATTTCGAGGGAGAAGACACGTTGTTAAAAAAATCCTATAATTAGTAGGTGCGTACGTACTACTATCAAATTAGTAGTAACTCTTGGTTTATACTCCACGTTACTACTATGTTTTGTCTCGTATGGCATGATGGGACAACTTAGTAGCGACGTAAGGTTTATATCTTGTGCTATTATTATCAAATTAGTAGCAGCGTGGGGTTTATATCCCTTGCTATTATTATCAAATTAGTAGTAGCGACGTAGTCTGTATTTAAAACTCTAAAAATAATTTTATTTAGAAATAGAACGGGAATTGCTTTTGAAGCTCGGCCTCCATGGAGGCCTTTAAATCTGAAATTCAAATTTTATGAAAATTCATTTTTTTTACATTTCAAAAAGTTCTGAAAAAATATAAAGATAAGTGAAGGCGTAACACACATCTGTGTGAATTATGAGAAAAAATACGTTGAAATGAAGGCAGTACAAAAAAGATAAATCTGAGACTTTTTAACACATGAATTTATCTTTTTAATGGAGATCGTATTTTAAGGTATTTCATCCTAAAATTTTACACACATACACATAACATCCTTTCTTACTTGGTTTTTTTCAGTTTTTTTTAATTAAAAGGTTTGAATTTTGAATTTTTTCAAAAATTTCGACCACCATAGAGCTCGGCCTCAAAACGTCCATTCTCAAAACAGAGGGAGTAGCTTATGAAGAATTTCACATAACTATTTACACAAGACACGTGGACGGCCACAACTTACAAGTCATAGGCCCTGTTTGGATTCATGGGCTAGAGTTAGTTTGAGCTAGTTTGGGTTCAACTAGCCCTAAAGTATCAAAACATAAGGGTTAGATTGGAGCTAGTTGCATCTAACACATCCAAAAAACTATCCCACCCAAGAGGTGCTAATTGGAGCTAGTTCTCATGGGGTTCATTAAAATATATTTTTCTCTCTCTCTCCCAGCAGCCAAGAGATGCTAATTGGAGCTAGTTCTCATGGGGCCATTAAAAATCACTTTTCTCTTTTCTATAAAGTGCATCTATTGTCAATCTAACCCTTTCATCCAAACACCTATTTGGCTAGAGTTAGTTTAGGGTTAGTCATGAGCTATAAACTAACTCTAACCACTAGCTAAGCTAGAGTATCCAAACAGGGTCATAGTAGTACCGAAAATTCGCTAGCGTGCACGAGCTTGCTTGCACACAGTATCAGTAGGTGTTGAATAAAGTTGGCATTTGGAGCGCGTGTGCATTTCAGGACGTTGGCATTTGAAGCGCGTGTGCATTTCAGGTTGTAGTCGCCCTGCTGGAATAGATCCACCACCATCACCACCATGACGCCGTGCTGGAGAACTCATCTACCTCTGTGTCCCTCTTTCTGAATCAAGAAGACGGAGATCATCATCGAGCTGTATGTGTGCTGAACGCGGATGTGTCGTCCGTTCGGCACTAGATTGCGATGGATCGTGATGGGATCGCGGGACGAATCGTGATGAGATCGCGGGACAGGCTGTGATTTGAATCGCGAAGATGTTTCACTACATCAACCACGTTATATACGCTTCCGCTTAGCGATCTACAAGGGTATGTAGATTCACTCTCCCCTCTCGTAGATGATCATCACCATGTATAGGTATTGCGTGTGCGTAGGAATTTTTTTGTTTCCCATGCAACGTTCCCCAACATAAACTAATAGTGAGAGGTGAGGATAAAGTTATTAACCTTTTAAAAGAATTAGATAGTTGGTGTACCACCAAATCTAGACAAACCTTGGGGGAATGGATCTTGGAGGTTGTTAGGGCATATTTCTCCTAAGTGGTCTTAGTGATTGATGAAAATTGTTGTGCGGACTAATCTTGTATCCTGAGCATTTCAGAATATTCTCTTCTAGGCACAAGATGACTCGACGCCCCTTGGAGGTTCTCGAAGACGGATTTTCTTCTACATTTCTCTTCCTAGTTTGAGTCATAGGAAAGTCTTCTTACGAAGGGGGGTCCGCGTCGGAAAGGTTTGGGTGGAATCCTCACGCACACACCTCATGCACCCACCCATATTTTCGCTTCAATGGAGCACCAATGTGTTTTCTATGCCTATGCGAAAAAGGGTAATGTGACAGCCCGATGCCGACGTTTCACAAGATTCCCCTTCTATTCCGTTTTCGTCGTGTGTCTATTTTCTTTTGTCGCACCATCATCACATCATGCGCATCATCAACATTGCATCGGCATCTCGTTGCCGCCAGTTTTCAAACTTGCATCCGTTGTTAGTTGCCGGTTCACGTCGTTGTCCGTTCTGAGCCCGACCACACACGCACGCGCCCGCGGCATCGTCAAAACCCTGTTTGAAAAAGTGTGCGTAAAACTTTCTCTGATCGGGTGAAACTTGGCATGCGGTCGTGATTAGTTATAGGTAGGCCGCCAGTCGAATTTCGTCGCGATCGGAATCCGTTTGGTACCCGAACGGTCGACCGTAGCGGCACCGTATTCGGTCTACCGTCGGATGTTTGTCGGTGTTTTAAAATTCGTGCCGCGCCACCCATTTTCCCTCTCGTCTCTGGATAACTACTCTTCACAGCAAACGCTAACCCGCCTCTCCGATCGGACCGCACGATCGCGATCGGAGGGTCGAAAAACCCCCAGATACCCTCTAACCTAGCCCTCCCTATAAATAGAGGCTCTCCCTTCCATTTTAGGCAAAACCTAGCCCTACCTCGGGATTCGTGCACAGCAAACCCTAGTAGCCGCCCTCTCTCTCCTCCCTCCCTCCTCAGCGCAGCCGCCGGGCCCGTGAGCCCAGATCCGGCCTGCCCGGGCCCGGATCGCCCCGCAGCCACTGGCAGCCAGCAACTCGAGGGGAGGAGCCCCCGAGTCTGCTCGTGCCGAGCACCATGGCGAGCTCCGCCGCCTTGCGTCGGTCCCCGCCGCCGGAGTTGCCCTGCCGCGCCCCGTGCCTCGGTCACGACTCCCGCCGGCAACCCCCGCTAGGAGTCGGCTCGCCGCCGCCATCTCACTGCCTGCGCCGCGCCGCCGACCTCAGTTCTCGTCGCCGTGCACCGCCGCCAGCCGGCGGTCTTCGCTTCGCCTCGGATCCGGTGAGATTCGGGCCAGATCCATTCGTTCCAGCATCTCCTCGTGCGTCGCGCCCTGCCCCCGCCACCGCAGGACCTCGCCGGCCCTGCCAGATCGCGCCGCCATGGCCGGAACGCCCGCATTGACCGCCAGCGCCCGATTTGGTCGACCAGAGACCGCTTGGGCCGATTCCTGCAGCGCCTGGGCCCAGCTCGGCCTCCCCCCGCGCGACCGGCCCACCTCCAGCAGGCCAGCGACGGCCCAGCCGGCCAGCCGCTCGCCCGAGCGCGCCTGAGGCACCGGCTCCCGCTTCGCCCTTGGGCCGACCTCCCAACTGCCAGGCCTTGGCCTCCTTCCCCGCGACATGGGCTAGGCCCGATTGGTGAGCCTTCCCCGAGCCTCTAATTTCCGCTCTTGGCGCAGTTTAGCAAAGTGTCGCCCGCTGAGCACTATTGGGCCAGTCAGTTTTGGCCCAATCACATTTTAGGTTTTTCCTGCGATTTATTAATTTCAGGAAAATGTTAGATATTTTATATGCCCGTAGTTTCTAAACCGAGTGCCGGATCGGAACGAATCATATATGTATCTCGTGTAGAATTTCACGTAGATTACGAATTTAGAACTTGCATAATTATTTGACGTAGTTTAACGTGCCAAACGTCTAGTTTAGCGTGCTGTCCCAATAGAGGAACGTCCCGTATTTATTTTTCTTGCGGTCCAGATTGCTCGTATGCCGTAGGAGAAATGTTCATGTTTTAGTAACCACTTTTCCATGTATTTTAGAGTAGACATTGGTATTTTTGCGTGTAGGGATTGCCACTAGTTTATTTTTCCGTGTATAGGTTATTATCTCGCATTTACGTGTGGTATTATTTTTGTTGTGCAACCCCACATATTTTATATGTTTTCGGGGTTCTGTGCAATTACTTTTAGCATTAGAGCAAGTTAGTTCGCGCGATATTTTGCCATGTTGCCCTCTTGTCTATTTCGTAGGATTTATTCCGTGCTTCGTTTGATTAAGTTGTCAACTAGGGAGTTGTTCTTGGGTGTTTAGACTAGCCCCTGGTAATTTTGGTTGCAATATAAATGCATGTTTAGGTGTGGTTTGCTTGCTCTCAAGTTGCTAGAATAGTGCTGATTTGGAGGTGCTGAAATATTTCTAAGTCTGGAATCTGTTATATTTTGTTGCCGTTTTGTTTTGCTTTTATCTTGTGATCTGTAGCTCTCTTGAGGTTGGTCCAATGGAGTTAGTTGTAAACCTTGTGTTTCTCTAGCATGTTGTGAATTTTCATAACATTGGGAGACCTGTAGCTTATGGTTTTGCTGCTGTCAATATAGCTTCAGATCGAAAACTGCACTTCCATGAAGTGTTATTTTCACTAAGTCTGAAATAGTGTGTGGGAAGCCATTTTGTGACTTCTTTTTTTCTAGTGTTCCATGATGCCATGCTAGTTGTTGTTAGTTGTTTGTAGTGGTGCTTCTTGCCCTCTTTTGTGTCATGCCTTGGTTGATTTTATTTGAGTTGTGTAGCTCGTAGTTGTGGGGTGTAGAAAATGCTATGTGGCTGATTTTGGCAGATTGTGGTGTTTTCTTGTTTTGCTCGTAGTTGTTGAACCGTAGCTCCGATTTGATCGTGTCCTATATGAAACTTGCTTAGAATCTCGTGTAGTTTCATTTTCTCTTGCTGTTTGTATGTTTTGAAGTGCTCATAGCCGTCGTTGCACGCATATTGTATTCATGCCATCATATCTTGCGGTGCTTGTAACTTTTGATCCGTAGCTCCGTTGGAGATGTTATCTATGTGTAAATTGCTTGTAACGACGCGTAGAATCACGTGAACCTATTTGTTTTGCTGTTTAACAACTAATTAAATATGTTAGTTCAGATCTGGACAGAATTGTAAATTAACATGTGACGTTGTCTCGGAGGTGCTATATGTCATTTCTGACCTCATTTAAAATGCTTAGATAGGTAGTTTAATTACGCTTCACCTCTTGCCATGTTTAACCACATTGAATATTGTCGTGTATCTAATCAGGATAGAACTAACTAAATAAACGTGGAGTCTCTTCAATATGCAACTCGTTGCATATTGAACTTCACTTAATGTGTAGTGTTTGAGTGTGTGAATTGTCATGCTGTGACTTGCATGTATACAGCTGCTCATGCATCATATGTGTTGTGCATCGTGTGGGGAATTCCGTGTGTTGATTTGTGTTTCCGGTTTGCTTCGTATCGATAGAGTTCCGCAGCGTGTCGGATTGTGAGGACCCGTTCGACTATGTCGGTTCGTCTGCTTCACGGAGGCATTCTCCTTCCAAGCGGGATCTCGGGATGACCATTTCCCCAGATACCATTTCTATCATTGCCATGCTAGTTTTATCGTTTCTGTCGCTATGTATCGTTACCTACCACATGTTGAATATCAGCCTCTCAACAATGCCATGAAACCCTTCAACCTGTTCAACCTAGCAAACCACTAATTGGCTATGTTACTGCTTGCCTGACCCTGTGTAGCTTTGCTAGTTGCAGGTGCCATCCCTTCCATGTGATAACATGGGTTCCTTGTTATATCACCATATTAAATGCTATTTAATTTAATGCACCTATATACTTGGTAAAAGGTGGAAGGCTCGGCCTTTCTAGCCTGTTGTTTTGTTCCACCTTTGCCCCCTTAGTTCTCGGCTACCGGTGTTATGTTCCATAATTGAGCGCTCCTAACACGATCGGGGTTGTTATGGGGACCCCCTTGATAATTCGTTTTAGATTAAAGCTGGTCTGGCAAGGCCCCACATTGGTACTTCATTTGCCTAATAACCTAATAAAATTGCATAGGGACTTTCCGGACCCCGAGGATAATTTAATCAACCCCCCGGGCCAGTGCTCCGCATGAGTGTTGGTCCACCCACCTAGCAGTCGGCGGTGCCACCTTAGGGCAACTCAAGGTTTGGCTACCGTCCACTATGCATAGACGGTGTGTCCTGAGAACGAGAAATGCGGCTCCTATCGGGTTCGTCGACACACCGGGTGGCCTTGCTGGATTATTTTTACCGTTGACGAGATCTTGTGCATCGGGATTCCGGTGATGCTTTGGGTAATCTCAGAGTTGAGGTTTTCCACTAGGGAATCCGACGAGATCGCGAGCTTCGTGATTCAGGATTTCTATGCGGCTTGTGGTAATTTGTGATGGACTAGTTGGAGCACCCCTGCAGAGTTGACTCTTTTCGGAAAGCCGTGCCCGCGGTTATGTGGCAACGTGGAAACTTTGTTTAACACTGGTTCTAGATAACTTGAAGTTAACTTAATTAAAATATGCCAACTGTGTGCATAACCATGACTGTCTCTATCGTGAGTTCCTTCTATGATCGAGGACACGGTGGGGTTATGTCTGACATAGGTAGGTGTTCAGGATCATTCATTTGATCATCAGTAGTTCACGTCCGTTATGCGTAGATCTTCCCCCCTCTTATTTCTTGTACTCGTAAGTTTAGCCACCAAGTATATGCTTAGCCGCTGCTGCAACCTCACCACTTATCCATGCCTCACCCATTAAGCTTTGCTAGTCTTGATACCTTTGGAAATGTGATTGCTGAGTCCCCTCTGGCTCACACATTACTACAACACCAGTTGCAGGTACAGGTAAAGGTTACTTGACGCGAGCGTGTTGATTGTTCATTTGGAGTTGCTTCTTCTTCTTCTTCTTCTTCATCGATCTAGGATGGGTTCCAGGCCGGCAGCCTGGGATAGCAAGGATGGACGTCGTTCTTCTTTTCTCGTTTGTTTTCGTCCGTAGTCGGACCCTGCTCTTCTTCATGATGATTATGTATTGTACTGCTGTGACTCTGATGTAGCTTGTGGCGAGTGTAAGCCAATTCTATATATATATCTCTTCTTTTCAGTACATGTATTTGTATCGATATCCATTCTTGCGACACGACGAGATGCGCTTCTATCCTTGACGAGGCCTTCATGCCAAATTGAGGATAGGGTCGCATCTTGGGCGTGACAAGTTGGTATCAGAGCAGTACCGACCTAGGAGCCCCCTTGATTGATCGAACTTTGGCGAGTCGAGTCTAGTGAAAAAATGCTTTGAGTCTAGTTATATATTAGAGAGTAGGATTCTTTTTTCTCCTCTTCTATGCTCTGATGAGGAATATTGACGTAATAATTTATTCTACTCGTGTTCTCACTCAAATTTTTTTAGGATCACGCGGATAGTTTTGGAATCTATATGATGCCGATGTGACGGAGTTCTGTCTTGGTGCCTCCTATCTGCTTTGAGTTTCAGGGGAGTTGAGCTCCAGGGGATTCTTGAGCACATCGTTATCATTCAGATTTCTTAGTATCTCAGAACGAAGGATGTTCGTAATTGCTTCAATACTAGTAGTGGCGAGATAACCCCGATGTCCCCAGTACTGGTGTAGATTGTTCGGGAGTACTGTCATACTTTGTATCGTTGTGATCACGAGGGTCTGTTGTAGATGAAGGTCCGAGATTCTGGTTGTGTGTTGACGGATGTGATACAGGTGATGGGTTAGTATAGGAGTTGTGTGATATTACTCCTTGTATCCGTGTACCAGATTGCATGACCAGATATTTCGGAATTCATAGGTGGGAATTCAAGTAGTTACTTATAGGACATTCTTCCAACAAATGCATGATGTTAGGTTGGGGTTCGACATCTAGTGGATTCGTTTGTTCACGGTCGACTTACAGCGTTACACGTTGTGTCTTAAAGAGTCCTTGTACCTTGCTACGACTCGGGGACGCTTCGTATGTCGGGTGCACTGCCTTGCACTTGATGGCTACTGTAAAATCGAGCCCGTGCGATCCTGTCCACGAAAATATCGGACGAAATCTTTCTCATGAGTTTGTTCTGGCTTGTTTCATAAGCCTCATCATTTGTTTTGTTGAATATGGTAATTCAAGTTGCTTCGATGTCAAGTGGTGATTTCAGATCTTTCCTAAGAGGTGTTCTCGTATTTTATTGGAATGCTAATCCTTTTGCTTGATCAGATTGTCTTATCAATTCTTTTCAACCAGAGTCATCGTATCAATTCTTTTTCAACCGGTGTGTTTCTATCCAAGTGAACTCAATCCTCTCCAATTTTGCAAGATCATTCTCTCTTTATCCGGAGTTCATCTCATCTAGCCCAAATCGTCTTTGTTTTTTCTCGCCCTCCCGCCCTTTTTTCTTCAGTGATTCAATTTTCATCCAAGAGTTTTCTTTTCATTGTGCTCCCGCTGTCTGTGCTTTTCTCTCTTACCCGGTGATTCATTGTGAAGATTCTCAGGAGCTTCGTGTTCTTCTTTATTCAGTATTGTTATCTTTTCCGGTGAATTTAATTCAGTTGTCTGTGTTCAACATATCCTTTTCATCCTTGTAAATTCTTTCCCATGTTGGAAATTCTTTTCAAATTATCTTGTTATTAATTCCTCTCTCTTTCTATCCGGAGTGTTAAAGATATTTCAGAAGTTCTGATTTTCAATCCTTCAGTTATTTCGAGGTGCTAACCTCATCTAGTTTTCTTGTACTAGTGCAATATCTCCCGTTCTAGTAATCTTTCCAACGGTGATTTCTTTGAGTGGGCCCATAACCCGCAGGTTCTTTTCCACGATCTTTCCTGGCTCTTTTAATTTTTTCTCGGAGATCCGTGATTCTTTTCAACTATGACGTAAGTATGGAGTTCATCGGTCATATTCTTTATTCAAGATCAATTTGAGTTAATTCTCATATTGGCCAACCTTGCATTTTTTTTCTTTATTCCGGAGTGTCTCAGTTATTCTTGGTGATGTTTTCTCGTCATTCTCTCCATTGAAGATTCGAAGGAGTGTTCCTCGTAAATCTTGGTCCTTTCTCTTCATGATTCATCGTTTCAGCCTTCTGGCATCATCTTGAATTTGGTCATTCATGAGTAATCCCTTTCGCGCTATCCAGTGCATTTCTGATTTGTTTTTATTTCTCGTTCCTCCGAAGGCCATCATTTTAGAAGACTTCTTCGTTCTCAGCTTTCAGCTTTCTTTCTCTAATTCTTCTCAATTGTTGTCTCTTCGTTCGTCTCTCGATTATCCGGTGTCTTGTTTAAGTTTTTATCTTAGGTGGATCATGATCTCTCCATTCTCATGTATCTCCATTAATTCGTGGTGTTCCCATTCAATTGTGAATTCTTACCGGTGCGTCCTTCAATTATGCTTCAAGTTGTGCTTATCTCTCTGCCTCTTCAAGATTCCTTCAAGAATAAGTGGTATGCTAAATCCGTTGCTTGTCATCAATATAATTTGATGAAGGATGAGCATAACATAATTCTTGTTCTTGTCCTTCCTTCTTCCAAGAGATTGCAATTCTTCTTCCGGAGGGCTCACGATATCAATTCCTTTTTCTCAAGTGTTCTTATCTTTCTTTTCCGGAGTTCCAAGTTTTCTCAAGTATCTCTTCCTGAAGCTTCATCGAACTATTTGCAAGGCTTCAATCTTATTCTTTCATCCTTCGTATCTTTGCATCATCCTTTTGATACGGAGGCTCGTCATGGTGGTTCTTCAAGGACGTGATTTTCTCAAAGTGTTCTTCAAGATTCCTGTTGGAGTACCTCAAGTATTCTTTCTCTTCCATTTCTAGTACATTGTTCTTCCTTTATCCTTTGAGGTGGTATTATAGCATTCTTGTTAGTGTAGGAGTCTCGAAGAGACTTCCTTTCAAGCATGAGATAATTAAAACCACCAATTCTTTGTTCATGAGATATTTGCAACCCATGATTTCTTCATTGAGCTATCTTGGTTTGGATTTCACCTAAAGCTTTTCCTATGGATTGTTGCTATCATGGTGCTTATCATTAATCCAAGTTCTCAATGTATCCTCTTGGTGTAAGAAATTGTTCATATCTTGTTCTCCCAATCAATTCTTGTTTCTGTTAGTGGCTGGTTGTCACTTCATTAGTTTGAAAGATTTCCATAAGCCCACTACTATCTTGTTCTTTTCGTTGTTGTTTTTCCAATAACTTCGTTCAATTGTTCTTGCAAGGATACTTGGCAAGTTCATTGGAGTTAGTAGTTGTCATTCTTTTCTTCATTCTCTTCTTCCGTATGAGCTAGTTCCTATTCTATTGTTCCGGAGGCATTGTGATGTTGCTCTTTTGGGTCTATCTTCTTGTTCTGTCAAGATCATGGTGCTCCCTTGTTATATTTAGTTGTTCGTTATGAATATTGTCTAATTCTTCCATCTTATCAAATTTTTTGTCCCATTTTCCTACCGAAGTGCTGCCGAAATTTTCCGTGAATTCTCGCTTCTTTCTCATATCATTCCTCATCTCTTTGCTACCTTCAAGGATCGTTGGTTTCACTCGTTTGTCAAAGAAGCGACTAAGTTTTTACCTCTTGTTCTTTCTCATCCTCTCCCCCTTTCATTCTTGGATCTCGGGGCAAGATCCTCTTGTAGTGTAGGAGAGTTGTGACAGCCCGATGCCGACGTTCCAGAAGATACCCCTTCTATTCCGTTTTTTTCATGTGTCTATTTTCTTTTGTCGCACCATCATCGCATCATGCGCATCATCAGCATTGCATCGGCATATCGTTGCCGCCAGTTTTCAAACTTGCATCCGTTGTTAGTTGCCGGTTCACGTCGTTGTCCGTTCTGAGCCCGATCACACACGCACGCGCCCGCGGCATCGTCAAAACCCTGTTTGAAAAAGTGTGCGTAAAACTTTCTCTGATCGGGGTGAAACTAGGCATGTGGTCATGATTAGTTATAGGTAGGCCGCCTGTCGAAGTTTGTCGCAATCGGAGTCCGTTTGGTACCCGAACGGTCGACCGTAGCGACACCGTATTCGGTCTACCGTCGGATGTTTGTCGGTGTTTTAAAATTCGTGCCGTGCCGCCCGTTTTCCCTCTCGTCTCCAGATAACTACTCTTCACAACAAACGCTAACCCGCCTCTCCGATCGGACCGCACGATCCCGATCGGAGGGTCGAAAAACCCCCACATACCCTCTAACCTAGCCCCTCCCTAGAAATAGAGGCTCTCCCTTCCATTTTAGGCAAAACCTAGCCCTACCTCGGGATCCGTGCACAGAAAACCCTAGCAGCCACCCTCTCTCTCCTCCCTCCCTCCTCAGCGCAGCCGGCGGGCCCGTGAGCCCAGATGCGGCCTGCCCGGGCCCGGATCGCCCCGCAGTCGCCGGCAGCCACCAGCTCGAGGGGAGGAGCCCCCGAGTCTGCTCGTGCCGAGAACCATGGCGAGCTCCGCCGCCTTGCGTCGGTCCCCGCCGCCGGAGTTGCCCCGCCGGTGCCCTGCGCCTCCGCCACGACTCCCGTCGGCAACCCCCGCTAGGAGCCGGCTCGCCGCCGCCATCTCCCTGCCTGCGCCGCGCCGCCGACCTCAGTTCTCGTCGCCATGCACCGCCGCCAACCGCTGGTCTTCGCTTCGCCTCGGATCCAGCAAGATCAGGGCCGGATCCATTCGTTCCGGCATCTCCTCGTGCGTCGCGCCCTGTCCCCGCCACCGCAGGACCTCGCCGGCCCTGCCAGATCGCGCCGCCATGGCCGGAACGCCCGCATTGACCGCGAGTGCCCGATCTGGTCGACCAGAGACCGCTTGGGCCGATTCCTGCAGCGCCTGGGCCAAGCTCGGCCTCCCCCCACGTGACCGGCCCACCTCCAGCAGGCCAGCGACGGCCCAGCCGGCCAGCCGCTCGCCCGAGCGCGCCTGAGGCACCGCCTCCCGCTTCGCCCTTGGGCCGACCTCCCAACTGCCAGGCCTTGGCCTCCTTCCCCGCGACATGGGCCAGGCCCGACTGGTGAGCCTCCCCCGAGCCTCTAATTTCCGCTCTTGGCGCAGTTTAGCAAAGTGTCGCCCGCTGAGCACTATTGGGCCAGTCAGTTTTGGCCCAATTACATTTTAGGTTTTTCCTGCGCTTTATTAATTTCAGGAAAATGTTAGATATTTTATATGCCCATAGTTTCTAAACCCAGGGTCCGTATCGGAACGAATCATATATGTATCTCGTGTAGAATTTCGCATAGATTACGAATTTACAACTTGCATAATTATTTGACGTAGCTTAACGTGCCAAACGCCTAGTTTAGCATGTTGTCCCAATAGAGGAATGTCCCGTATTTATTTTTCTTGCGGTCCAGAGTGCTCGTATGCCGTAGTAGAAATGTTCATGTTTTAGTAACCACTCTTCCATGTATTTTAGAGTAGACGTTGGTATTTTTGCGTGTAGGAATTGCCGCTAGTTTATTTTTCCGTGTATAGGTTATTATCTCGCATTTACGTGTGGTATTATTTTTGTTGTGCAACCCCACATATTTTATATGTTTTCAGGATAGAAAAATCCATGGGATTTTTATGTGCAATTAGTTTTAACATTAGAGCAAGTTAGTTCGCGTGATATTTTGCCATGTTGCCCTCTTGTCTATTTCGTAGGATTTATTTCGTGCTTCGTTTGATTAAGTTGTCAACTAGGGAGTTGTTCTTGGGTGTTTAGACTAGCCCGTGGTAATTTTGGTTGCAATATAAATGCATGTTTAGGTGTGGTTTGCTTGCTCTCAAGTTGCTAGAATAGTGCTGATTTGGAGGTGCTGAAATATTTCAAAGTCTGGAATCTGTTATATTTTGTTGCTGTTTTGTTTTGCTTCTATCTTGTGATCTATAGCTCTCTCGAGGTTGGTCCAATGGAGTTAGTTGTAAACCTTGTGTTTCTCTAGCATGCTGTGAATTTTCATGCCATTTGTAGACGTGTAGCTTATGATTTTGCTGCTGTCAATATAGCTTCAGATCAAAAACTGCACTTCCATGAAGTGTTATTTTCACTAAGTCTGAAATAGTGTGTGGGAAGCCATTTTGTGACTTCTTTTTTTCTAGTGTTCCATGATGCCATGCTAGTTGTTGTTAGTTGTTTGTAATAGTGCTTCTTGCCCTCTTTCGTGTCATGCCTTGGTTGATTTTATTTGAGTTGTGTAGCTCGTAGTTGTGGGGTGTAGAAAATGCTATGTGGGTGATTTTGGCAGATTGTGGTGTTTTCTTGTTTTGCTCGTAGTTGTTGAACCGTAGCTCCGATTTGATCGTGTCCTATATGAAACTTGCTTAGAATCTCGTGTAGTTTCATATTCTCTTTCTGTTTGTATGTTTTGAAGTGCTCGTAGCCGTTGTTGCATGCATATTGCATTCATGCCATCATATCTTTCGGTGCTTGTAACTTTTGATCCGTAGCTCCGTTGGAGATGTTCTCTATGTGTAAATTGCTTGTAACGACGCGTAGAATCACGTGAGCCTATTTGTTTTGCTGTTTAACAACTAATTAAATGTGTTAGTTCAGATCTGGACAGAATTGTAAATTAACATGTGAGGTCGTCTCGGAGGTGCTATATTTCATTTCCGACCTCATTTAAAATGCTTAGATGGGTAGTTTAATTACGCTTCACCTCTTGCCATGTTTAAACACATTTAATATTGCCGTGTATCTAATCGGGATAGAACTAACTAAATAAACGTGGAGTCTCGTCAATATGCAACTCATTGCATATTGAACTTCACTTAATGTGTAGTGTTTGAGTGTGTGAATTGTCATGCCGTGACTTGCATGTATACAGCTGCTCATGCATCATATGTGTTGTGCATCGTGTGGTGAATTCCGTGTGTTGATTTGTGTTTCTGGTTTGCTTCGTCTCGATAGAGTTCCGCAGCGTGTCGGATTGTGAGGACCCGTTTGACTACGTCGGTTCGTCTGCTTCATGGAGGCATTCTTCTTCCAAGCGGGATCTCAGGCAAGATGACCATTTCCCGAGATACCATTACTATCATTGCCATGCTAGTTTTATCGTTTCTGTCGCTATGTCTCGTTACCTACCACATGTTGAATATCAGCCTCTCAACAATGCCATGAAACCCTTCAACCTGTTCAACCTAGCAAACCACTGATTGGCTATGTTACTGCTTGCCTAACCCTGTGTAGCTTTGCTAGTTGCAGGTTCTGTCGCTTCCATGTGATAACATGGGTTCCCTGTTATATCACCATATTAAATGGTATTTAATTTAATGCACATATATACTTGGTAAAAGGTGGAAGGCTCGGCCTTCCTAGCCTGGTGTTTTGTTCCACCTTTGCCCCCTTAGTTCTCGGCTACCGGTGTTTTGTTCCATAATTGAGCGCTTCTAACACGATCGGGGTTGTTATGGGGACCCCCTTGATAATTCGTTTTAGATTAAAGCTGGTCTGGCAAGGCCCAACATTGGTACTACATTTGCCTAATAACCTAATAAAATTGCATAGGGACTTTCTGGACCCCGAGGATAATTTAATCAACCCCCCGGGCCAGTGCTCCGCATGAGTGTTGGTCCACCCACCTAGCAGTCGGCGGTGCCACCTCGGGGCAACTCGAGGTTTGGCTACCGTCCACTATGCATAGACGATGTGTCCTGAGAACGAGATACGCGGCTCCTATCGGGTTCGTCGACACACCGGGTGGCCTTGCTGGATTAGTTTTACCTTTGATGAGATATCTTGTGCATCGGGATTCCGGTGATGCTTTGGGTAATCTCATAGTTGAGGTTTTCCACTAGGGAATCCGACGAGATCGCGAGCTTCGTGATTGAGAATTTCTATGCGGCTTGTGGTAATTTGTGATGGACTAGTTGGAGCACCCCTGCAGGGTTAACTCTTTTCGGAAAGCCGTGCCCACGGTTATGTGGCAACGTGGAAACTTTGTTTAACACTGGTTCTAGAAAACTTGAAGTTAACTTAATTAAAATATGCCAACTGTGTGCGTAACCGTGACTGTCTCTTTCTTGAGTTCCTTCGCCGATCGAGGACACGGTGGGGTTATGTCTGACGTAGGTAGGTGTTCAGGATCATTCATTTGATCGTCAGTAGTTCACGTCCGTTATGCGTAGATCTTCCCCCCTCTTATTTCTTGTACTCGTAAGTTTAGCCACCAAGTATATGCTTAGCCGCTGCTGCAACCTCACCACTTATCCATGCCTCACCCATCAAGCTTTGCTAGTCTTGATACCTTTGGAAATGAGATTGCTGAGTCCCCCGTGGCTCACAGATTACTACAACACCAGTTGCAGGTACAGGTAAAGGTTACTTGACGCGAGCGCGTTGATTGTTCATTTGGAGTTACTTCTTCTTCTTCTTCTTCTTCTTCGATCTAGGATGGGTTCGAGGCCGGCAGCCTGGGATAGCAAGGATGGACGTCGTTCTTCTTTTCTCGTTTGTTTGCGTCCGTAGTCGGACCCTGCTCTTCTTCATGATGATTATGTATTGTACTGCTGTGACTCTGATGTAGCTTGTGGCGAGTGTAAGCCAATTCTATATATATCTATTCTTTTTATGACATATACTTGTAACGATATCCATTCTTGCGACACGACGATATGCGCTTCTATCCCTAACAAGGCCTTCATGCCAAATTGAGGATAGGGTCGCATCTTGGGCGTGACAGGTAAGCGGTAGTACCGCTCTCAGAGCGGTAGTAAATTTTTACTACCGCTCCAGGAGCGGTACTACCGTCCCAGGTGCGGTAGTAAACTTTTACTACCGCTACAGGAGCGGTACTACCGCCCGAGGTACGGTAGTAGTTTTTTACTACCGCTCCAAGTGCGGTACTACCGCCCTCAGTGTGGTAGTATTAATTTACTACCGCACGGATGGGCTTTTTTTCTCGCATACTTTTCCACGGAGGTGGTGGCACGGTAGTATCCCGGTACTACCGTGGTTGGTGAGAAGCTGAGCGGTAGTACCGCTCCGAGGAGCGGTAGTACCGCTCGTGCATTTATGTGGTAGGTGGGTAACGGGTGGATCTGCCCCCCCTACTATATAAAGGCATCTTCTTCTTCCTAGAGCTCACCTTCAACCCCTCTTAGCTCCATTGTTGCTCCACAAGCTCATTTTAGCCCGGTCTCTCTCCCTAGCCAATCAACCTTGTTGATTTTCTAGGGGTTGCTTGAGAAGGCCTTGATCTACACTTCCACCAAAGGATATTTGATTCCCCCTATTAATCCCTTGCAGATCTTGTTACTCTTGGGTGTTTGAGCATCCTAGACGGTTGAGGTCACCTCGGAGCGACATTCCATTGTGGTGAAGCTCCGTGGTCTTGTTGGGAGCCTCCAATCTTTGTGTGGAGATTACCCCAACCTTGTTTTAAAGGTTCGGTCGCCGCCTTCAAGGGCACCTATAGTGGAATCACAGCACCTTGCATTGTGCGAGGGCGTGAGGAGAATACGGTGGCCCTAGTGGCTTATTGGGGAGCATTGTGCCTCCGCACCGCTCCACCGGAGACGTCTTCCCGTCAAAGGGAAGGAACTTCGGTAACACATCCTCGTCTTCATCGGTTCCACTTGTGGTTATCTCTTACCTTTACTTTGTATTTGTTGGTGTTGTAGAGTATCTCCTACGTGCTTATTTACTCGTTGCTAAGTAGCATCATATAGGTTGTCCTCCTAGTATCATGTTAGTGAACCTTTATGATTGCTACTCCTTATTTATTTAAAAAAGCTAAAAAATGGTAGTTGCCTATTCACCCCCCGTCTAGTCAACCATATCGATCCTTTCAATTGGTATCAGAGCCACGTCTCTTTATTAAGGGTTTCACCACCCGAAGAGTATGGAAGGCGAAGAGGGAGTTCCCCATGGGCAACCCGAGGCCATGGACTTGACTTCGGTTACAAGGGACGACGTGAATACGTCTATGGCCGCCCTCAAGACGTCCTTGACGAACAAAGTCAAGACCATGCTTAAAGAGTTAATTGAGGGAATTAAAAGTTCACCCGAACCGGCATTGGTGGTTAAACCCACCATCACCGATTCGGAGGCCAATTCCTCTAAGGAAGCGGCTAAAGGTATGCGACCTTCCTCATCTCTCGAAAAGGATGGGACTGGAACCTATGCCTTAGTTCCACCTCCCATGGTCTATGGACGACCTGTTCCCACACCGCGTCTTAACCCTGTTGGTCCTCCTCCTAAGCTTGTTAAGGGTGATTTTGCTAACTGGGTGTTTTCTATTAAGTCTCATTTGAATCACAGCTCAACAAATTTATGGAGAATCATCGAGCAAGGCTACTATCCTCATGACCCAAGCAACCTCACTCCAAGAGAAGAAGCGAACAATCAATATAATCACTCCGCATTGTTTATTCTACAGTCCGCACTACCGCCTGAAGATCTTCCTCACCTGCACCCCTTTTCTCTGGCCAAGGACTATTAGGAGCACATTATGGTGCTATACAAGGGAAGCTCAAGCATTCAATGGTCAAACTACGAAGTGGTACTTGATAAGGCCGATGAGTTTGTAATGAAGGAAGATGAGGACCCTCGTTATCTATATCGGAGGGTGACTGCTATTGCTAATGCTCTCAAGGATCATGGGAGCAAGGATGTGGATGACACATGGGTCAAGCGCAAGTTTCTCAAGGCCATCATGCCTTTCAACGAAGTCATGTCATCAGTCATTCGCCAACGACCAGATTTCCACTCCTTGTCTTTCACTGAGGTGTTGGATGGATTCATTGCAATGTCAATCATGAACGAGACCGCTGACAATGCACTTGCTCGAGTTCGGTCAAAGACAGCTTCACCTAACCTTGCTTTGAAGGCAAAGGCTGCTTCTGAAGAAGAAGAGGAGGATGAGGAAGAGGAGAGCTGCCCTGAAGACACTAAGTATGCTTATCACGAGCACATGGCTCTTGCGTCAAGGCAATTCTGGGGCAACAAGAGGAACTCAAGACCCAACTTCACCAAGAACAACTCAAGTGGGTTCAAACCCAAGCAACAAGTGAGGACATGCTATAACTGCGGTAATGTGAGCCACTTCGTGGCAGAATGTCCCTATGAGAAGAGGGAAGACAACGGAGGCAAGCTCATTCGCAAAGAAAAAACAAAGTCATTCCCAAGCAAGAACAACTTTGTCAAGAAACCCCACCAAAGGGTATGGTCGCGCTTGAAGAGTACCCCTCCGATGATGATGATGATGATGATGATGATGATATGGTGGCAACTGCGACTATCGCTATCGCCACCCCTTCTCCCAAGAATTTGTCTCTCTTCAACGCCCCCAACGATAATCACATCGCCAAGTGCCTCATGGCCAAAGGTATCAATCAGGTAACACCCAGCATTAAGACCAACATCACTAGTGCTCCCTCATTATTGAATTGTGTTGATGATAGTGATGTTTTGGAACTTAATGAGCATGATCTTGACAAATTTTTGTGTACTATCAAAGGAGAAACCAAGAGGCACTTTGTTGCCCTTTTGGAACAACTGGGTGAGGCTAATGACCTCATCGAGTCTCATGAGGAGACCATCTCCGAGATGCAAGGTCATAGTCGTGACTATGCCGATGAGATTGCTGAACTTCCTATTGCACTAGAAAAGGAGTGCACTCTTCCTTTGGCTCCTGAGGAGTCATACAACGATGACTGCGCTAAATTGCAAAAGAAACTAGATCCTACTACTGTTCTTACTCGTATGCTTAAGTCTGAAAAGGATGCTCTTGGGGTTGACCATGACAGACTCAAAATGGAGTTTGACACACTTGACAAGGCTCACAAGGTCTTGAAAGGTAGTCATTTCTCCCTGAAAGAGTCTCATGATCAACTCCAAGCAAAGCTTACCAATGAAATCTCTACTTGTCCTCCTTTTGTTTTAATTGATAATGCTTGTAAAACTAACCCTTGTTGTGAGCATGTACATCTTGTGGAGGAAAATGCCAAGTTGAAGGATAAACTTGAGAAGGGCCTTGTGTCATGCATCCAAGGCAAGAAGAGCCTGAACGACCTTTTGAGCAATCAAAAGGGTGTGGTAGGAAAGGAGGGGCTTGGACTTACACCCAAGTCTAAAAGAAAAAGGAAGAACAGGAACAACCGACCCCCCACCCTCATGGACATCTTTGTCAAAGAGGGCGAAGGGACTCAGGAGGTGAACAGGAACAAGGTGGAAAATGGAAGCATCAAGAAGGGCAAAACCGTTCCTACCAACACAGCCGGCAAACTAAATCCTTCCTATGTTTTATGTCGTGCTGGAGATGGGCATGTTTATGCCAGATTTGTTGGTTCTTACTATGAGTACATTGAATGTACTATTTGGGTTCCTAAGACCCTTGTCTCTAACATTAAAGGACCCATTCAAAAATGGGTACCTAAAACCAAGCCTTGATCTATTGCAGGAGTTTGCTTCCGGTGGGGTGTCATGGTTGCTTAATAGTGGAGCAACAAATCATATGACCGGAAGCAAGGACTTAGTGATGGATGTGCATCCTTCCCCATCTATGCCCACCCATGTCCAATTCGCCGATGCATCATCATCAAAGGTATTGGGATTTGGTAAGGTGGTCATCTCTCAAGAGTTATCTATTGAGAAGGTCATGCTTGTTGAGTCCCTTGCTTATAATTTACTTTCGGTTCGTCAACTTGCAATTATGGGCTTTTCCACATTCTTTAATCTTGATACTGTGGTCCTTTTGTGGAGCAAGACTCTTAAAGTAGCCTATGTTGGACATGTCGAAAATGGTCTCTATGTGGTGAACTTTTCAAAGCGGCCCACTAAGACTGCGATGTGTCTAATGGCTAAAGTTGATGTGGGCTGGCTTTGGCATCGCCGACTAGCTCATGTCAATATGAGATCTTTGCAAAGTCTCCTTAAAGGGGACCATATTTGTGGACTAACAAATGTGAGTTTTGCCAGAGATCGTGCTTGCAGTGCCTGCATTGAAGGAAAAATCCATGAAACTGCTCATCGTCCAACGACTCTCATTTACACTAAGAGACCGTTGGAGCTCCTTCATATGGATCTCTTCGGTCCCCCATCATTTGATAGTCTTGGGGGCAGAAAGTAATGCTTGGTGATTGTTGATGATTACTCAAGATACACCTGGGAATATTTCTTCAAGAGGAAGAGTGAGACTCAACAAACTGTTATCAACTTTGCTAATGAAGCTCAACGTCAACATGAAGCAAAGATTTTGATGATCAGAAGTGACAACGGCACCGAGTTCAAGAACTACACCTTGGATGAGTTTCTAGGTGATGAGGGAATAAAACATCAATATTCGGCACCATATACCCCTCAACAAAATGGTGTGGCGGAAAGGAAGAACCAGACACTGATGGACGTTGCGAGAACAATGATGGCGGAATTCAAATCTCCATATAACTTTTGGGTCGAAGCCATCAACATAGCATGTCATGCGTCCAATCGGCTCTATATCCGCAAAGGCTTGAACAAGACCCCATATGAGATTCTCACCGGAAACTAACCCAATCTCAAGTACTTCTGGGTATTCGGGTGTAAGTGTTTTATTCTAAAGAAAGGTGCACGTTTAGCTAAATTTGATTCTAGAGCACATGAGGGCATCTTTGTTGGTTATGCTACAAACTCTCATGCTTACCGTGTCCTCAACAAGTCCACTGGACTCATTGAGGAGACGTGTAACGTGGAGTTTGATGAAAATAATGGCTCCCAACTGGAGCAAAGTGGTATTTGTGATGCAGGTGATGAAATTCCTCCCCAAGCCATAAGAAGAATGGGGATTGGTCAAATACTCCCCATTGAGCAACCCCTTGTGGCCGAAGGAGAAGGACAATGCTCTACTCAAGTGGAGCCATCATCCTCACAAGTCCCACACGCTTCCGATGAACAAAGAGAAGACCCTCAACAAGTTGAACAAACTCAAGAACAAGATCAATTGCCTAAAGATGGCGACGTGTCCCATGAGGTACAAGCACTCACCCAAGGTTCCGAACCTGCTCAAGATCAAGATCAAGGGCAACCACATGATTCAGACCAAATAGAAGCACAAGATCAAGATCAAGAGCAACCACAAGAACAAGGACAAACAAGTGAACCTGCTCAAGTCGAAGATCAAGTTGATCAGGATGCCAAACCAAATAGAAGCACAAGATCAAGATCAAGAGCAACCACAAGAACAAGGAAAAACAAGTGAACCTACTCAAGTCGAAGATCAAGTTGATCAGGATGCTGTCTCTCAATTTCCTTCTGCGGCGCCTAAAAAGGCTACTGGTGCCAAGGGAGGATCAAAACGCAAGGGCAAGCAAAGCAATCAAGTCGATGTTCCCCAGTTATCCAATGAAGAACTCTTGGAGCGTCGCGCAGCCAACATTGCGAACAAGCTGAGAGTCAAGTCACATCTTATGAAGAATGTACTTGGTAGTTTGAAAAGGGGAGTATCCACTCGTCAACAAATTTGGAATTATTGTGAG
Organism: Hordeum vulgare subsp. vulgare; assembly: GCF_904849725.1. Lineage (NCBI taxonomy): Eukaryota > Viridiplantae > Streptophyta > Magnoliopsida > Poales > Poaceae > Hordeum > Hordeum vulgare. Next base: position 499,450,230 of record NC_058518.1, read on the forward strand.
CATCACGCGTTTTTTTCGTATTGTGAACCTCAACAGGTAAAGGAAGCGCTCGATGATGAGGATTGGCTTATGGCCATGCATGAAGAACTCAACAACTTCGAGCGCAATCAAGTCTGGGATTTAGTGCCAAGGCCAAAGGAGGGACATAATGTCATCGGGACCAAATGGATCTTCAAAAACAAGCAAGATGCCAATGGGATTGTGATTCGAAACAAGGCAAGATTGGTGGCTCAAGGCTACTCCCAAGTCGAGGGTATCGACTACGGTGAAACCTTTGCCCCTGTTGCTCGTCTAGAATCTATTCGCATGCTGCTTTCATTTGCTTCTCATCATAATTTCAAATTACAACAAATGGATGTGAAAAGTGCCTTTCTTAATGGTCCTTTAAATGAGTTGGTCTATGTCAAACAACCCCCGGTGTTCGAACATCCCAAGCTCCCCAATCATGTGTACAAACTCAATAAGGCACTCTATGGCCTTAAACAAGCCCCACGTGCGTGGTATGAGTATCTTACTAAGTTGTTACAAGATCGTGGGTTTGAAATTGGGAAGATTGATCCCACTCTTTTTACTAAGAGGGTCAAAGGGGATTTGTTCATATGCCAACTATATGTTGATGATATCATTTTTGGTTCTCCTAACGAATCTTTCAATGAAGAATTTGTTGCACTGATGACCGAGAAATTTGAGATGTCTATGATGGGTGAGCTGAAGTTCTTCCTCGGGTTCGAGATCAAATAAGGCTTAGAAGGGACCTTCATCAAACAAGCCAAGTACACTCAAGACATGCTCAAGAGGTTTGAGCTAGAGGATGTCAAGCCGGTCAAGTTTCCCATGCCAACAAGATGCAAGCTTGATAGTGATCCCAATGGTAAAGCAGTGGATCAGAAGGTATATCGCTCCATGATTGGATCCCTCCTTTACCTTTGTGCATCTAGACCAGATATCATGTTGAGTGTAGGTATTTGTGCACGGTTTCAATATGCACCAAAGTAAATCCATTACATGGCTGTCAAACGAATCTTTCGATATTTGGCTCATACCCCAAACTTTGTTCTATGGTATCCCAAAGGAGCAAACTTTAACCTAGTGGGCTATTGTGACTCAGATTGGGAAGGAGACTGTGTTGAGAGGAAGTCAACCTCTGGAGGATGCCAATTCCTTGGTCGTTCATTGGTAACTTGGTCTTCAAAGAAGCAGAATTGTGTCTCACTATCCTCCACCGAAGTTGAGTATGTAGCAGCTGCAAGTTGTTGTGCCCGGTTGCTATGGATGAGGCAAACTTTAAAGGACTACGGTGTCACTTGTGACAAAGTGCCTCTTCTATGTGACAATCAAAGTGCTATCAAGATTTCTCTCAATCCGGTTCAGCACAGCAAGACCAAGCACATTGATATTCGCCATCACTTCATTCATGAACATATCAAGCTAGGTGACACTGAGATTCACTTCATCAACACTGAAGAGCAACTTGCAGATATTTTCACTAAGCCCCTAGATGAAGCAAGGTTCCGGGAGTTAAGGCATGAGCTAAATATCATTGATTCAAGTAATGTGGATTGAAACTAGGCACTTTGCACCTCACTCTACATTACATCTTGCTCTAGATGTAGGCATGGACATAGGGGGAGTGTTGTTCTCTCAATGAACTTTCCCTCCCCCCATTATTCATAGATCGATCGAGTCTTTCACTTTGGCCATTACCAAATGGTACTTGTGCTTCAAAGACGAGATATGGTCATGAACCCAAGGAGAATTCTTCGCGGTGTCATACCATTTGTCTCAAACATAGGTGGCCTCAGCCACCGCCCTCTCCGTTGGAGACTCTGTGTTGGTTCTTTTCTTTCGGTGATTCTTTCTTGCTTCCGTGTTTTGTTTCTCTTGGCTTGATCAAATTTTTCCACCACCTAAGGAGTAGAGAGTTCATTTTGTGGCTATTTTGTGACTTCGAGCACGGTACTACCGCCCCCAACACGGTAGTAAATATTTACTACTGCTCGGGGAGCGGTACTACCGCTCACCAAGCGGTACTACCGCCCCTAGCATGGTAGTAATTTTTTACTACCGCTGTGGGCGCGGTACTACCGCGCCGCCTCGACTAGGGGAGTATTTAAAGGGCTGGGAGGCCTTTCTCTTTTCCCCTCAGCCCCGAGTTCTTCTCTGTCTCTCTCTCTCCTGTCCTATAAAACTGCCCTAAGGCATCGCCGGATCTCCCTATCCGGCCATCGTCCTCCGATTCCGACCGGTGGGACTCTGCCCCATGCGCCAGGGACACCGGTACTACCCCTCATCTGCGCTCTTGTGCTTTGTTGCTGATTCAATCTAGGGTTAGGGCATATGGTATCATGGCACCGTGATTGGGATTTGGTGGCAGCTTTTTGGTAGTATGATTCCTTGCATAGGAGGTGTGGGTGTCTAGGCGTGCATAGGATCCAGATCTGAGGCTTTAAACCTTCCTTCACAAGTTTTTCCTTTCAAATATGCATAGATCTGTGATTCGGCCGCCCCATGCGGTACTACCGCTCCTCGTGGCACGGTACTACCGCTCGAGGAGCGGTAGTAAAAATTTACTACCGCTCCAGAAGCGGTACTACCGCTCCGAGAGCGGTAGTAAAATTTTACTACCGCTCCACCTGCGGTACTACCGCTCCCCTTTGTGCACTCACACTTCTCTCTTGTGTTCTATGGGTTTTCCGGTCTTTCTTGATCTTTGCCTTGACTTGTTTCTCTTCTCTTTCGTGTTTTTTGTGTTGTTTGCGTGTCCCAGGTGGTGGTTCCCGACGTTCCAATCCGTCTCGCACTGCTAGCTCCAAGCGACCTTCCTCCAATCCGTCTGACGGCTCCAATGCCCCCAAGCGCACTTTCAAGAAGCCTGCACCGAAGAAGCCCTCAGTCAACTGGAACACCATGCCGCTTGCTGAGTTCCAACACCGTCGCAAGCTCAACCCCTATGCCAACAATAGGGAGACTTTCCCTGGCGGTGAACTGTTTTGGAATTGCGATCAATTCCTAATCTATGAAGACATTCTCAGATCGAAGAAGAACCTATATGTACTGGTGCAATGGATTGATCTTGATCACTTGAGGAAGGACATGTCTTACTTTAGGGAGGCCATTGCTATGGTGGAACAACTTCAGATTGCGGACCTCATCTTGTTTCACCAGGATTTTGATATTTCCATTGTGGCTCACTTCTTTGCTACAGTGCACTTTCACCATGATGAGGATCGTACTATGACTTGGTTGACAAATGGAGTGCAGCTGACTGCTACCTGGAAAGATTTCATGGATCTTCTTCAGTTCAGGGATGAGGCCTCACTACTCCTGTTGGCTTGCGCCCCCATGCCAAGCCTCAAGCTGCTCCAAAGGAGAAGCTGCACCCTTACCTCTCTGTGAAGCACACCCCAGCTGGCGAGGTATCCTATGTCATGAACCCCTTCTTGGATGTGATGCACCGGATTTTTCGCAACACGCTATTTCCCAGGGTTGGCAACAAGGACCAGGTTCACTCTTACCTGGTAGACATGCTTCTCATCTGTCAGAAAGCGAAGAATCGTCAGTGTCAGCCCCTTGATGTTTCTCATGTCATGTGGACTGAGCTCTACTCTACAGTCATTAACCGTAAGGTCCCAATCTACGGTCCCTACCTGTTCTACTTCATCAAGGCCACTTGGACCAAGACTTTCCCTGGGGACGAGTTTCTTGCACCTGATTGGGTCCGCCATGAGCCCATCAACCTGCGTCAGAAGGACAAATGGGCCAACACCTCCTCTCGTCCTGCTGCCCCAAGGGATTCTGATGACGATCTGTCAGGCGCTAAGGATGAGGCCCCTCCAGAGGCTCACCGACACGGTGAGGGTTGCCACACCTCTGCGGAACCATCATGGGCCACACGGCTCATGGACAGGATGAAGACCCTGTTCTGCATGCAGGCCAAGTGTTGGGGAACGACGCAAGGGAAACAAAAATTTTCCTACGCGCACGAAGACCTATCATGGTGATGTCCATCTACGAGAGGGGATGAGTGATCTACGTACCCTTGTAGATCGAACAGCAGAAGCGTTAGAGAACGCGGTTGATGTAGTGGAACGTCCTCACGTCCCTCGATCCGCCCCGCGAATAATCCCGCGATCAGTCCCACGATCTAGTACCGAACGGACGGCACCTCCGCGTTCAGCACACGTACAGCTCGACGATGATCTCGGCCTTCTTGATCCAGCAAGAGAGACGGAGAGGTAGAAGAGTTCTCCGGCAGCGTGACGGCGCTCCAGAGGTTGGTGATGATCTCGTCTCAGCAGGGCTCCGCCCGAGCTCCGCAGAAACGCGGTCTAGAGGAAAAACTATGGAGGTATGTGGTCGGGCAGCCGTGAGAAAGTCGTCTCAAATCTGCCCTAAAAGCCCCATATATATAGGAGGAGGGAGGGGGACCTTGCCTTGGGGTCCAAGGGACTCCCAAGGGGTCGGCCGAGCCAAGGGGGGGAGGACTCCCCCCCCCAAACCGAGTTGGACTTGGTTTGGTGGGAGGAGTCCCCCTCCCTTCCCACTTCTTCCCTCTTTTTTTTTCTTTTCCTTTGATTTTCTTTCTCTTGGCGCATAGGCCCCTTTGGGGCTGTCCCACCAGCCCACTAAGGGCTGGTGTGTCTCCCCAAAGCCTATGGGCTTCCCCGGGGTGGGTTGCCCCCCCCCCCCCCCGTGAACTCCCGGAACCCATTCGTCATTCCCGGTACATTCCCGGTAACTCCGAAAACCTTCCGGTAATCAAATGAGGTCATCCTATATATCAATCTTCGTTTCCGGACCATTCCGGAAACCCTCATGACGTCCGTGATCTCATCCGGGACTCCGAACAACATTCGGTAACCAACCATATAACTCAAATACGCATAAAACAACGTCGAACCTTAAGTGTGCAGACCCTGCGGGTTCGAGAACTATGTAGACATGACCCGAGAGACTCCTCGGTCAATATCCAACAGCGGGACCTGGATGCCCATATTGGATCCTACATATTCTACGAAGATCTTATCGTTTGAACCTCAGTGCCAAGGATTCGTATAATCCCGTATGTCATTCCCTTTGTCCTTCGGTATGTTACTTGCCCGAGATTCGATCGTCGGTATCCGCATACCTATTTCAATCTCGTTTACCGGCAAGTCTCTTTACTCGTTCCGTAATACAAGATCCCGCAACTTACACTAAGTTACATTGCTTGCAAGGCTTGTGTGTGATGTTGTATTACCGAGTGGGCCCCAAGATACCTCTCCGTCATACGGAGTGACAAATCCCAGTCTTGATCCATACTAACTCAACTAACACCTTCGGAGATACCTGTAGAGCACCTTTATAGTCACCCAGTTACGTTGCGACGTTTGATACACACAAAGCATTCCTCCGGTGTCAGTGAGTTATATGATCTCATGGTCATAGGAATAAATACTTGACACGCAGAAAACAGTAGCAACAAAATGACACGATCAACATGCTACGTCTATTAGTTTGGGTCTAGTCCATCACGTGATTCTCCCAATGACGTGATCCAGTTATCAAGCAACAACACCTTGTTCATAATTAGAAGACACTGACTATCATCAATCAACTGGCTAGCCAACTAGAGGCATGCTAGGGACGGTGTTTTGTCTATGTATCCACACATGTAAATGAGTCTTCATTCAATACAATTATAGCATGGATAATAAACTATTATCTTGATACAGGAATTATAATAATAACTATACATTTATTATTGCCTCTAGGGCATAATTCCAACAGTCTCCCACTTGCACTAGAGTCAATAATCTAGCCCTCACATCACCATGTGAATTACATTGTAATAAATCTAACACCCATACAGTGCTTAGTTGTTGGTATGCACATACCGAGAGGAAACTAGTCCGCTTGTGATATCTTTGGAGTTTGCATATGCTTATCTCTATTATTCTGTGCAAATCCAACATTGTCATCAATCCACCAAAAAGGGGGAGATTGTTAGGGCATATTTCTCGTAAGTGGTTTTAGTGATTGATGACAATTGTTGTGCGGACTAATCTTGTGTCCTGAGCATTTCATAATATTCTCTTCTAGGCACAAGATGACTCGACGCCCCTCGGAGGTTCTCGAAGACGGATTTTCTTCTACATTTCTCTTCCTAGTTTGAGTCATAGGAAAGTCTTCTTACCAAGAGGGGGTCCGCGTCGGAAAGGTTTGGGTGGAATCCTCACGCACACACCTCATGCACCCACCCATATTTTGGCTTCAATGGAGCACCAATGTGTTTTCTATGCCTATGTGAAAAAGGGTAAGCGGTAGTACCGTTGTACCAGCGGTAGTACCGCTCTCAGAGCGGTAGTAAATTTTTACTACCACTCCAGGAGCGGTACTACCGTCCCAGGTGCGGTAGTAAACTTTTAATACTGCTCCAGGAGCGGTACTACCGCCCGAAGTACGGTAGTAGTTTTTTACTACCGCTCCAAGGGCGGTACTACCGCCCTCAGTGCGGTAGTATTAATTTATTACCGCACCGACGTGCTTTTTTTCTCGCATACTTTTCCACGGAGGTGGTGGCATGGTAGTATCCCAGTACAGCCGTGGTTGGTGAGAAGCTGAGCGGTAGTACCTCTCTGGGTAGCGGTAGTACCGCTCGTGCATTTATGTGGTAGGTGGGTAACGGGTGGATCTGCCCCCCTACTATATAAAGGCATCTTCTTCTTCCTAGAGCTCACCTTCAGCCCCTCTAAGCTCCATTGTTGCTCCACAAGCTCATTTTAGCCCGATCTCTCTCCCTAGCCAATCAACCTTGTTGATTTTCTAGGGATTGCTTGAGAAGGCCTTGATCTACGCTTCCACCAAAGGATATTTGATTCCCCCTACTAATCCCTTGCGGATCTTGTTACTCTTGGGTGTTTGAGCACCCTAGACGGTTGAGGTCACCTCGGAGCCACATTCCATTGTGGTGAAGCTCCGTGGTCTTGTTGGGAGCCTCCAAGCTTTGTGTGGAGATTGCCCCAACCTTGTTTGTAAAGGTTCGGTCGCCGCCTTCAAGGGCACCTATAGTGGAATCACGGCACCTTGCATTGTGCGAGGGCGTGAGGAGAATACGGTGGCCCTAGTTGCTTATTGGGGAGCATTGTGCCTCCACACCACTCCAACGGAGACGTACTTCCTGTCAAAGGGAAGAAACTTCGGTAACACATCCTCGTCTTCATCGGTTCCACGTGTGGTTATCTCTTACCTTTACTTTGTATTTGTTGGTGTTGTAGAGTATCTCCTACGTGCTTATTTACTCATTGCTAAGTAGCATCATATAGGTTGTCCTCCTAGTATCATGTTAGTGAACCTTTATGATTGCAACTCCTTATTTATTTAGAAAAGCTAAAAATTGGTAGTTGCCTATTCACCCCCCCTTCTAGTCAACCATACCGATCCTTTCAGAGGTCAAGCTTCGAGTGGAGAGAAAGCTTAAGTGTGGCTCGGGTATTTCATCGATCACCTCATGTGCACAGGAGGTGAGAATAGACTAGCACACACCTCCCACACGTTGGTCGGCCAAAAAACAGAGGAGTGAGCGGACAGGGATGAACATATATATAGTCATTATTTTAGTCTAGGTTGGTGTCTAGCAACAAGACCAAAGACTGGCCTTTAGTCCCGGTTCGTGGAACGATTTGGGACTAGAGGTCCCAGACAAACCGGGACTGGTGCCCGTTGAGGCCCGACCGGCGTCCTGGCCACTCGAACCGGGACTGATGCATGCATTATTTCTGGTTTGTAAGTCGACCAGGACTATTGCTCAATTGAGGCTAGGATGAAAGCTCTATTTTCTATTAGTGGTCCATTAGCCAGACTCCTATGGCATACTATTCATATAACCTTCAATATAAACCCTCCAACAAATTTGAACACGTTATTTGGGACGTGGCTTTATGGAATGGACGTTAATATAACTAGACACATTTGAATAGGAATTTGTGCTATGCTTTGGGCTATACAAAATTACAGGAATGCCATGATATTTAACAGGAAGAAGGTCACCAATTTCTCGCAGGTTATCTACAGAGCTACCGCGTGGATTCGTACGTGGTCATTACTCTCACCTGCGGAGCCGAGGGAGCTTTTGGTTACTGGGTGCAACCAGTGGGAGATGACAACAGCGGCTATCTTCAACCGATATGGATGGCGGCAAACTAGTAGGCTAGGTGGTCAGTCATCGTAGCCTCTTATTCTATTGCCAGATGTGACATGTAATTTCCTATAATGATTAAGACCTTGGAGATTCTTGTTCGATACTGAATTGTCTTGAACCTTTTTATTTATAATAAAAGGGCTGCATGCATCATCATGATGCAGAGGCCGGGGTAATTCTCCTTTTCCAAAAAAAACAACAATCTATTAGACTGCATTGGTAGTGCCTTTGTTCTGGTTTATTATACCCCTCTTATTTTGGGCTAAAATTTGACCATAAATTAAAGTAATAAAATGTATACTATACTCGTCAAAATTACACTATAGAAAAGCTCTTTTAAATACAAATCTGACAATATTTTTAAACTTTATAGTTTATATTTTGTTAGTTGCATAGATGGTCATAATTTGACCCAGAATACGAGGAGCACTACTAGAGAGGGACTGAATCTAGGGCAGAGCAAGGCGGTGATGTGGGGCTCCTCTTCATGGCTAAGGCGGACAGCTCCTGGTCGTCCATGATGATGATCTGTATGGGCATGGACATGAAAAGGTGAGTCAAACCTGAGGGAGAGAGGAAAAAAGAGAAACGAGGGAGTGAGGAAGGAGATTGAGGGAGCAACAGGGTTCGTCGCCATTGGTGAGGTGCTCCGGCGTGGTGACGTGGAGGCACGGTGGAAGGAAATGGGTATTTCGAGGCAGGATACACGTTGTTAAAAAAATCCTATACTTAGTAGGTGCGCAGGTACTACTATCAAATTAGTAGTAATCCTCGGTTTATACTCCGTGTTACTACTATGTTTTGTCCCGTAAGGCAGGGACAACTTAGTAGCAACGTAAGGTTTATATCCCGTGCTATTATTATTATATTAGTAGCAGCGTGGGGTTTATATCCCGCGATACTACAAACTAGTAGCGGCGCGTGCGAGATAATCCGCCCCCTACTACGCGTTACCTATAGGTGTTTTCATTGTGGTGAAGGCTAATAAGTCTGGATCGAGTAGTAGTATTATACAACAGTATCATACCATGATATTAGTACTAGCAAAAGGGCCCGTGCGTTGCAACGGGAGAAAAAAATACCACACACTTTTAATCTTTTTATAATCATTTTGATTTATTAAAATAATAAGCTAACTAACTAATGTAGTCAGTCCTATCCTATTTTGTTGAGAAGTCAACCCGTCCATTGTTAATTCCACCATGATGAGAAATTGAGCGGGACAAGCAAAGCAAAACAAAGAGGCTACGTAAATTGATCAATGGACTGTTATCTTATTTCACTCATGGGGTAGAGAATGTGGGATCAGATGACAAACTAAAGGTGGTGTTCCATCCTCTCTCTCTACAACAATGCAATCTTACATTTAATGCATTCATTCATCGGCAAACAAATTCCCACAAAACAAAATTTCTTGCCGGTGCTTGGCACACGGTTGGAGGCATGGGAGGGGATCTCACCAGATGATGAGTTCCTGCCGGAGGAGGAGATACTATGAGGGGAGCAAAGGTTAGGCGCCTCTATCTGGCCATAAGGAGTCGTCGTTCCCGCGCCATAACCCCGGAGTTCCCTGTGTGAGCCATGGAGTCCCGCCTCCACCTGCAAGTACTTTGCTCCGACGTGCCTTATCTGCGCGTCGCCGCCGTTCTGCATCGAGCAGACGCATCATCCCATGTCGATGTAGCTGTCGCGTTGATTTGATCCAGAAGTTGTGCTCGAGCGTCGAAACGGGGGCAGCAAGCGGGCAGAGGTACGACCGCGGAGGCGGGTGGGTTGAGATCGACAAGAGTGGTGGTTGAGGTCGGCCGCGGCGGTGAGTGGTGTGGCAGCGGCCTGGGCACAGGCCAGGGTGGATCAGGGTCGACGCGATACACTCGAGCGCCGCAATGGGGGCAGTGAGTGGGGAGAGGTACAGCCACGGAGGCGGGTAGGTTGAGATCGGCAGTGGTGGCGGTTGAGGTCGGCCGCGGCGGCGAGTGGTGTGGCGGCGGCCTGGGCACAGGCCAGGGTGGCCCAGGGTCGACGGGAGGAGGCGATGCGTACAGGTATAATTTTTGCAGCGAATCGTTTTTTCCTTTTGCGCTGCAGATAAATGATGGAGCGCGGGTTGAGTAACAAAAATTACAGGGCTTTTTAAATAAAAATGTCGTGATGGGTTTCCCGACGGAAGCAATAACCGCTTTATTATTATAGCAAAAGGGCCCGTGCGTTGCAACGGGAGAAAAAAATACCACACACTTTTAATCTTTTTATAATCATTTTGATTTATTAAAATAATAAGCTAACTAACTAATGTAGTCAGTCCTATCCTATTTTGTTGAGAGATCAACCCGTCCATTGTTAATTCCACCATGATGAGAAATTGAGCGGGACAAGCAAAGCAAAACAAAGAGGCTACTGAATTGATCAATGGACTGTTATCTTATTTCACTCATGGGGTAGAGAATGTGGGATCAGATGACAAACTGAAGGTGGTGTTCCATTCTCTCTCTCTCTCTACAACAATGCAATCTTACATTCAATACATTCAATCATCGGCAAACAAATTCCCACAAAACAAAATTTCTTGCCGGTGCTTGGCACACGGTTGGAGGCATGGGAGGGGATCTCACCAGATGATGAGTTCCTGCCGGAGGAGGAGATACGATGAGGGGAGCAAGGGTTAGGCGCCTCTATCTGGCCATAAGGAGTCACTGTTGCCGCGCCATAACCCCAGAGTTCCCTGTGTGAGCCATGGAGGCCTGCCTCCACCTGCAAGTACTTCGCTCCGACGCGCCTTATCCATGCGCCGCCGCCGTTCTGCATCAAGCAGACGCATCATCCCATGTCGATGTAGCTGTCGCGTTGATTTGATCCAGAAGTTGTGCTCGAGCGTCGAAACGGGGACAGCAAGCAGGCAGAGGTACGACCGCGGAGGCGGGTGGGTTGAGATCGACAACAGTGGTGGTTGAGGTCGGCCGCGACGGCGAGTGGTGTGGCAGCGGCCTGGGCACAGGCCAGGGTGGACCAGGGTCGACGCGATGCACTCGAGCGCCGCAACGGGGGCAGTGAGCGGGGAGAGGTACAGCCACGGAGGCGGGTGGGTTGAGATCGGCAGTGGTGGCGGTTGAGGTCGGCCGTGGCGGCGAGTGGTGTGGCGGTGGCCTGGGCACAGGCCAGGGTGGCCGAGGGTCGACGGGAGGAGGCGATGCGTACGGGTATAATTTTTGCAGCGAATCATTTTTTCCTTTTGCGTTGCAGATAAATGATGGAGCACGGGTTGAGTAACAAAAATTACACGGCTTTTTAAATAAAAATGTCGTGATGGGTTTCCCGACGGAAGCAATAACCGCTTTATTATTATAGCAAAAGGGCCCGTGCGTTACAACGAGAGAAAAAAATACCACATACTTTTAATCTTTTTATAATCATTTTGATTTATTAAAATAATAAGCTAACTAACTAATGTAGTCAGTCCTATCCTATTTTGTTGAGAGATCAACCCGTCCATTGTTAATTCCACCATGATGAGAAATTGAGCGGGACAAGCAAAGCAAAACAAAGAGGCTACTGAATTGATCAATGGACTGTTATCTTATTTCACTCATGGGGTAGAGAATGTGGGATCAGATGACAAACTGAAGGTGGTGTTCCATTCTCTCTCTCTCTCTACAACAATGCAATCTTACATTCAATACATTCATTCATCGGCAAACAAATTCCCACAAAACAAAATTTCTTGCCGGTGCTTGGCACACGGTTGGAGGCATGGGAGGGGATCTCACCAGATGATGAGTTCCTGCCGGAGGAGGAGATACGATGAGGGGAGCAAGGGTTAGGCGCCTCTATCTGGCCATAAGGAGTCACTGTTGCCGCGCCATAACCCCAGAGTTCCCTGTGTGAGCCATGGAGGCCCGCCTCCACCTGCAAGTACTTCGCTCCGACGCGCCTTATCCATGCGCCGCCGCCGTTCTGCATCAAGCAGACGCATCATCCCATGTCGATGTAGCTGTCGCGTTGATTTGATCCAGAAGTTGTGCTCGAGCGTCGAAACGGGGACAGCAAGCAGGCAGAGGTACGACCGCGGAGGCGGGTGGGTTGAGATCGACAAGAGTGGTGGTTGAGGTCGGCCGCGACGGCGAGTGGTGTGGCAGCGGCCTGGGCACAGGCCAGGGTGGACCAGGGTCGACGCGATGCACTCGAGCGCCGCAACGGGGGCAGTGAGCGGGGAGAGGTACAGCCACGGAGGCGGGTGGGTTGAGATCGGCAGTGGTGGCGGTTGAGGTCGGCCGCGGCGGCGAGTGGTGTGGCGGTGGCCTGGGCACAGGCCAGGGTGGCCGAGGGTCGACGGGAGGAGGCGATGCGTACGGGTATAATTTTTGCAGCGAATCATTTTTTCCTTTTGCATTGCAGATAAATGATGGAGCACGGGTTGAGTAACAAAAATTACACGGCTTTTTAAATAAAAATGTCGTGATGGGTTTCCCGACGGAAGCAATAACCGCTTTATTATTATAGCAAAAGGGCCCGTGCGTTACAACGAGAGAAAAAAATACCACATACTTTTAATCTTTTTATAATCATTTTGATTTATTAAAATAATAAGCTAACTAACTAATGTAGTCAGTCCTATCCTATTTTGTTGAGAGATCAACCCGTCCATTGTTAATTCCACCATGATGAGAAATTGAGCGGGACAAGCAAAGCAAAACAAAGAGGCTACTGAATTGATCAATGGACTGTTATCTTATTTCACTCATGGGGTAGAGAATGTGGGATCAGATGACAAACTGAAGGTGGTGTTCCATTCTCTCTCTCTCTCTCTACAACAATGCAATCTTACATTCAATACATTCATTCATCGGCAAACAAATTCCCACAAAACAAAATTTCTTGCCGGTGCTTGGCACACGGTTGGAGGCATGGGAGGGGATCTCACCAGATGATGAGTTCCTGCCGGAGGAGGAGATACGATGAGGGGAGCAAGGGTTAGGCGCCTCTATCTGGCCATAAGGAGTCACTGTTGCCGCGCCATAACCCCAGAGTTCCCTGTGTGAGCCATGGAGGCCCGCCTCCACCTGCAAGTACTTCGCTCCGACGCGCCTTATCCATGCGCCGCCGCCGTTCTGCATCAAGCAGACGCATCATCCCATGTCGATGTAGCTGTCGTGTTGATTTGATCCAGAAGTTGTGCTCGAGCGTCGAAACGGGGACAGCAAGCAGGCAGAGGTACGACCGCGGAGGCGGGTGGGTTGAGATCGACAACAGTGGTGGTTGAGGTCGGCCGCGACGGCGAGTGGTGTGGCAGCGGCCTGGGCACAGGCCAGGGTGGACCAGGGTCGACGCGATGCACTCGAGCGCCGCAACGGGGGCAGTGAGCGGGGAGAGGTACAGCCACGGAGGCGGGTGGGTTGAGATCGGCAGTGGTGGCGGTTGAGGTCGGCCGCGGCGGCGAGTGGTGTGGCGGTGGCCTGGGCACAGGCCAGGGTGGCCGAGGGTCGACGGGAGGAGGCGATGCGTACGGGTATAATTTTTGCAGCGAATATTTTTTCCTTTTGCGTTGCAGATAAATGATGGAGCACGGGTTGAGTAACAAAAATTACACGGCTTTTTAAATAAAAATGTCGTGATGGGTTTCCCGACGGAAGCAATAACCGCTTTATTATTATAGCAAAAGGGCCCGTGCGTTACAACGAGAGAAAAAAATACCACACACTTTTAATCTTTTTATAATCATTTTGATTTATTAAAATAATAAGCTAACTAACTAATGTAGTCAGTCCTATCCTATTTTGTTGAGAGATCAACCCGTCCATTGTTAATTCCACCATGATGAGAAATTGAGCGGGACAAGCAAAGCAAAACAAAGAGGCTACTGAATTGATCAATGGACTGTTATCTTATTTCACTCATGGGGTAGAGAATGTGGGATCAGATGACAAACTGAAGGTGGTGTTCCATTCTCTCTCTCTCTCTACAACAATGCAATCTTACATTCAATACATTCATTCATCGGCAAACAAATTCCCACAAAACAAAATTTCTTGCCGGTGCTTGGCACACGGTTGGAGGCATGGGAGGGGATCTCACCAGATGATGAGTTCCTGCCGGAGGAGGAGATACGATGAGGGGAGCAAGGGTTAGGCGCCTCTATCTGGCCATAAGGAGTCACTGTTGCCACGCCATAACCCCAGAGTTCCCTGTGTGAGCCATGGAGGCCCGCCTCCACCTGCAAGTACTTCGCTCCGACGCGCCTTATCCATGCGCCGCCGCCGTTCTGCATCAAGCAGACGCATCATCCCATGTCGATGTAGCTGTCGCGTTGATTTGATCCAGAAGTTGTGCTCGAGCGTCGAAACGGGGACAGCAAGCAGGCAGAGGTACGACCGCGGAGGCGGGTGGGTTGAGATCGACAACAGTGGTGGTTGAGGTCGGCCGCGACGGCGAGTGGTGTGGCAGCGGCCTGGGCACAGGCCAGGGTGGACCAGGGTCGACGCGATGCACTCGAGCGCCGCAACGGGGGCAGTGAGCGGGGAGAGGTACAGCCACGGAGGCGGGTGGGTTGAGATCGGCAGTGGTGGCGGTTGAGGTCGGCCGCGGCGGCGAGTGGTGTGGCGGTGGCCTGGGCACAGGCCAGGGTGGCCGAGGGTCGACGGGAGGAGGCGATGCGTACGGGTATAATTTTTGCAGCGAATCATTTTTTCCTTTTGCGTTGCAGATAAATGATGGAGCACGGGTTGAGTAACAAAAATTACAGGGCTTTTTTAACAAAAATGTCGTGATGGATTTTTCGACGGAAGCAATAGCCGCTTTATTATTATAGCAAAAGGGCCCGTGCGTTACAACGGGACAAAAAAATACCACACACTTTTATTCTTTTTATAATCATTTTGATTTATTAAAATAATAAGCTAACTAACTAATGTAGTGAGTCGTATCCTATTTTGTTGAGAAATCAACCCGTCCATTGTTAATTCCACCATGATGAGAAATTGAGCGGGACAAGCAAAGCAAAACAAAGAGGCTACGTGAATTGATCAATGGACTGTTATCTTATTTCACTCATGAGGTAGAGAATGTGGGATCAGATGACAAACTGAAGGGCACATGCCAGGGTGGACCAGGGTCGACGCGATGCGCTCGAGCGCCGCAACGGGGCAGTGAGCAGGGAGAGGTACGTCCGCGGAGGCGGGTGGGTTGAGATCGGCCGCGGTGGCGATTGAGGTCGGCCACGGCGGCGAGTGGTGTGGCGGCGGCCTAGGCACATGCTAGGGTGGCCCAGAGTCGACGGAAGGAGGCGATGCGTACGGGTATAATTTTTGCAACGAATCGTTTTTTCCTTTTGCGTTGCAGATAAATGATGAAGCGTGGGTTGGATAACAAAAATTATAGGGGCTTTTCTATAAAAATGCCATGATGGGTTTTCCGACGGAAGCAATAGCCGCTTTATTATTAGTTATAGATTACATCCGTTTCGTATTATTAACCGTTGAAATGGATGTATTTAGACGCATTTCAGTGCTAAATACGATATTTTTCATTGTATTTAGACTAATGTATGATACTACCTTCATTTCTCAATATAGGTCTTTTTAGATGATTTCAATATAAATTACATACGAAAATAAATGAGTGAATCTATGCTTTAAAAATGACTAAGTTTATTCATATGTAGTCTGTATTTAAAACTCTAAAAATAATTTTATATTTAAAATTAGAACGGAAATTGTTTTTGGAGCTCGGCCTCCATGGAGTCCTTTAAATTTGAAATTCAAATTTTATGAAAATTCATATTTTTATATTTCAAAAAAATATGAAAAAATATAGAGATAAGTGAAGGCATAGCACACATGTGTGTAAATTATAAAAAACACGTTGAAATGAGGGTTGTACAAAAAAGATAAATCTGAGGCTTTTTAACACATGATACTATTCATCGTTTGAGACCATGAATTTATCTTTTTTACGCAGATCTTATTTTAAGGTATTTCATCCTAAAATTATACACACGTACACATAACATCCTTCCTTACTTGCATTCTTTTAGATTTTTTTAATATCAAAAAGTTTGAATTTTATTTTTTCAAAAGTTTCGGCCATCATAGAGCTCGGCCTCCAAAGTCCATTCTCAAAACAGAGGGAGTAACTTATGAAGAATTTCACATACTACCTCTGTCCCGGTGTATAAGTCATTTGCATAGTTCTAGGTCGACAATTTAACTATCTAAATATGTATCATACAATAGTGGGGACAGGGCCTATAGCCCCGGCCCGTAAGGGGCTTTAGTCCCGGTTCACCAACCGGGACTAAAGGGGCGGGACTAAAGGCCTAACCTTTAGTCCCGGCCCTGTTCCAAGCCGGGACCAAAGGTGCTCCACGTGGGCGCCTCGGAGCGCCCTCAGGGGCAGGCCCTTTAGTCCCAGGTCTTAACACGGACCGGGACTAAAGAGTTTCAGATTTTGTTTATTTTTGGGTTTTAGGGTTTTAGGGTTTAGGTGTTCGGGAGATTAACGTGATGCCTCGTTTGGTGTTCGGGAATTAGTTTTGATATAATTCTAAATAGAAATAATTATGCATATATATATAAGGTTAACTTATCTTACAAGCGAGCATATATATACAATTATATGAAGATCTGAATTATCGGGACTAGAGCCCGTCTATTCGATTACATGGACCAACATTACTAATGGCCCCTATCTACACTAAATCGTCATTTGTCATCTATAGCTTCCGTCCTCAGAAAGGTCGCAAGCTCCTCTGCAACAGCAATCGCGCGTTGCTTTGGTAGGGACTTCTCCCTCATGGCCGTGTACTATATAAGAAGAGGAGATGAATATGAATATCAATCATGATAACAAAGAATGACGGGTAAAAATAGAGGTGTGAATGTTCATTGCTTACGTCGTATTTGTGATCCTTGTGCTCAGAGGTAAACGTGCGAATGGTCTCGCAAACATAGTATCCGCATAGATGCGTCCCCCGTGGCTGCTGGTCGCACTTTACGAGAATAGAATATATATAATCAAAATAATAATCTAGCATCATAAATGTATTGAAAATAGAAGTATATCATACTACTACTTACCTGAGCCGCTCTAAAGGTCAGCTTCTCAGGCTCGATACCGGGAGTCACGCACTTGAACCGCTTCCAAACCCTGCCCGTCAAGGAAAATGATTTGCTAAGTTTTTCATTAATTGATATATCAGAAAATCATTGAAAGAGACCGATAGAGCGCAAGAATGATTGAAATTACCCTTGGAGCATGTCCTGCAGGCTTTGGAACTGTTCCAAGGGTCTCAATAATGGGTCGAAGGCATCAACTCGTCCCTTATCAATTTGAATGTCCAACAGAATCCAATGGAAGCTACACATGTGTCTATATATATATATGTGTGTGTGTGTGTGTGTGTGTGTGTGTGTGTGTGTCGGTAACTTATCAATTACACTTATAAGTGAATGGACACAACAGAGTAAAGACCCTCACCTGAAGTTGTATGGAAACAGTATGTGGTCACAGAAATTTTGATCTGTTAGAAACCTTAGAAGGTTTTCCTCCGTCTCCTTGGGTTTATGAGTTAGCGTCGCTATATGTATTTTATCTGGGTCAATAAACCCAATATTTAGGATGTTCCTATTTTTACAATCCAGAATCTTCATTCTGCATAATAGAGTACAAGTTATATGTAGACAATGAATTGAAATAACTAAACAAGTTATATGTAGACAATGAATTGAAAAAATTACAGACAATAGCAACTCATAAGAGATTTGTCGAGGGCGTCGGCATTGTACATCTCGAAGAGTTCATCAAAGTCGATATGGATTTCTTCGGGGCGGCCGTAGTACTCCCATGGGACACTCACCACGATCATCGTTCTCCCATTCTTTGATTCACTTAAGTACCATGTATGCAAGTAACGCATATTTGTTGGGAGATCATCTTTGCTGACCAAAGGCGCTCCCATGACAAACTGTGGCTTAGGGGATACCACAGCCTTGGGTAACCTGTCGTCTTGGGAAGCCAGAATGTTTTTAACCGGGATACCCCATTCATCCGCCCACTTCTTTGCTAATTCCAAATCTTGCCCCTGCACCAGAGGGGGGACATTCTCGGGTAACACCCTGAGGGGTGGGATCGACTGTTTGGCCTGTTGTCCAAGCAGAGGAACGTCTGATCTTTTTTTGCTTGTAGTTGAACTTGATTTGCTCCCACTTGCACTTGCACGTGATCTGCTCTTTTTCGCTTCCTTCTGCAATGTGCGTGTATAGTCATCAGGCGTATGGTGCAAGTTATACTGTGATGGAAGGTTCGTGAAGTATTTTGCAAATGCTATTTGCTTCTCGGTGTATTCCGGGCGGGGCTCGGGTTCCTTCTTTTTCATCTGCGCATCATGATGTTCCTTTGCTATCCTGGAGTTTTCCTCGGCGGTACGATCATAAGGTCTGATAGGAAGATTAGCATGAGGTACCTTTTGGAGGGGTGATAGTTTGCGCTTTGGGGGGCTCCGTCGCTTAGAAATCATCGGCGGAGCATTCTTGCTGGCACGCTTCCGCTTAGTATCCGGAGCGGGCGGCGGCGGAGACGGACGACCCAAGTCTGGCGGCGGTGATCGAGATGGACTCGTGTTGTGCTTGTTGGAAATATGCCCTAGAGACAATAATAAATTAGTTATTATTATATTTCTTAGTTCATGATAATCGTTTATTATCCATGCTATAATTGTATTGATTGGAAACACAGTGCATGTGTGTATACATAGACAAAACACTGTCCCTAGTAAGCCTCTAGTTGACTAGCTCGTTGATCAAAGATGGTCAAGGTTTCCTGACCATAGGTAAGTGTTGTCACTTGATAACGGGATCGCATCATTGGCAGAATCATGTGATGGACTAGACCCAAACTAATAGACGTAGCATGTTGATCGTGTCATTTTGTTGCTACTGTTTTCTGCGTGTCAAGTATTTGTTCCTATGACCATGAGATCATATAACTCACTGACACCGGAGAAATGCTTTGTGTGTATCAAACGTCGCAACATAACTGGGTGACTATAAAGATGCTCTACAGGTATCTCTGAAGGTGTTCGTTAAGTTAGTATGGATCAAGACTGGGATTTGTCACTTCGTATGACGGAGAGGTATCTCGGGGCCCACTCGGTAATACAACATCACACACAAGCCTTGCAAGCAATGTGACTTAGTGTATGTTGCGGGATCTTGTATTACGGAACGAGTAAAGAGACTTGCCGGTAAACGAGATTGAAATAGGTATACGGATACTGACGATCGAATCTCGGGCAAGTAACATACCGAAGGACAAAGGGAATGACATACGGGATTATATGAATCCTTGGCACTAAGGTTCAAACGATAAGATCTTCGTAGAATATGTAGGATCCAATATGGGCATCCAGGTCCCGCTATTGGATATTGACCGAGGAGTCACTCGGGTCATGTCTACATAGTTCTCGAACCCGCAGGGTCTGCACACTTAAGGTTCGACGTTGTTTTATGCGTATTTGAATTGTATGGTTGGTTACCGAATGTTGTTCGGAGTCCCGGATGAGATCACGGACGTCACGAGGGTTTCCGGAATGGTCTGGAAACGAAGATTGATATATAGGATGACCTCATTTGATTACCAGAAGGTTTTCGGAGTTACCGGGAATGTACCGGGAATGACGAATGGGTTTCGGGTGTTCACCGGGGGGGAAGCCCACCCCAGGGAAGCCCATAGGCCTTGGGGGTGGCGCACCAGCCCTTGGTGGGCTGGTGAGACAGCCCAAGAAGGCCCTATGCGCCATAGATAGAAAATCAAAGAGAAAAGAAAAAAAAAAGGAGGTGGGAAAGGAGAGAAGGACTCCACCTTCCAATCCTAGTTGGACTAGGATTGGAGGAGGACTCCTCCTCCCCTTGGTGGCGCAGCCCTTGGGGCTCCTTGAGCCTCAAGGCAAGCCTCCCCTCCCTCCTCCTATATATATGGAGCAATTAGGGCTGATTTGAGACAACTTTTTCAAGGCAGCCCGACCACATACCTCCACGGTTTTACCTCTAGATCGCGTCTCTGCGGAGCTCGGGCGGAGCCCTGCCGAGATTAGATCATCACCAACCTCCGGAGCGCCATCACGCTGCCGGAGAACTCATCTACCTCTCCGTCTCTCTTCCTGGATCAAGAAGGCCGAGATCATCGTCGAGCTGTACGTGTGCTGAACGCGGAGGTGCCGTCCGTTCGGCACTAGATCGTGGGACGGATCGCGGGACGGTTCGTGGGACGGTTCGCGGGGTGCATCGAGGGACGTGAGGACGTTCCACTACATCAACCTCGTTTCTTAACGCTTCTGCTATGCGATCTACAAGGATACGTAGATCGGAAATCCCCTCTCGTAGATGGACATCACCATGATAGGTCTTCGTGCGCGTAGGAAAATTTTTGTTTCCCATGCAACGTTCCCCAACAGTGGCATCATGAGCTAGGTTCATGCGTAGATGTCTTCTCGAGTAGAACACAAAAGTTTTTGTGGGCGGTGATGTGCGTTTTGCTGCCCTCCTTAGTCTTTTCTTGATTTCGCGGTATTGTTGGATTGAAGCGGCTTGGACCGACATTACTCGTACGCTTACAAGAGACTGGTTTCATCGCTACGAGTAACTCCGTTGCTCAAAGATGACTGGCAAGTGTCGGTTTCTCCAACTTTAGTTGAATCGGATTTGACCGAGGAGGTCCTTGTATAAGGTTAAATAGCAATTCATATATCTTCATTGTGGTGTTTGTGTAAGTAAGATGCGATCCTACTAGATACCCATGGTCACCACGTAAAACATGCAACAACAAAATTAGAGGACGTCTAACTTGTTTTTGCAGAGTATGCTTGTGATGTGATATGGCCAACGATGTGATGTGATATATTGGATGTATGAGATGATCATGTTGTAATAGATAATATCGACTTGCACGTCGATGGTACGGCAACCGGCAGGAGCCATAGGGTTGTCTTTAAACTAACATTTGTGCTTGCAGATGCGTTTACTATATTGCTAGGACGTAGCTTTAGTAGTAATAGCATGAGTAGAACGACAACCCCGATGGCGACACGTTGATGGAGATCATGATGATGGAGATCATGGTGCGACGCCGGTGACAAGAAGATCGTGCCGGTGCTTTGGTGATGGAGATCAAGAAGCACATGATGATGGCCATATAATGTCACTTATGAATTGCATGTGATGTTAATCCTTTATGCACCTTATCTTGCTTAGAACGACGGTAGCATTATGAGGTGATCTCTCACTAAAATTTCAAGACAAAATTGTGTTCTCCCCGACTGTGCACCGTTGCGACAGTTATTCGTTTCGAGACACCACGTGATGATCGGGTGTGATAGACTCAACGTTCACATACAACGGGTGCAAAACAGTTGCACACACGGAACACTCGGGTTAAGCTTGATGAGCCTAGCATGTGCAGACATGGCCTCGGAACACATGAGACCGAAAGGTCGAGCATGAATCATAGTTGATATGATTAGCATAGAGATGCTTACCACTGAAACTATTCTCGACCCACGTGATGATCGGACTTGAGATAGTGGATTTGGATCATGTACCACTCAAATGACTAGAGAGATGTACTTTTTGAGTGGGAGTTCTTAAGTAATATGATTAATTGAACTAATTGTCATGAACATAGTCTAATGGTCTTTGCGAATTACGATGTAGCTTGCGCTATAGCTCTACTGTTTTTATTTGTTCCTAGAGAAAATTTAGTTGAAAGTTGATAGTAGCAAACTTTGCAGAGGATTGCCCTCGTTGCTGCGCAGAAGGCTTATGTCCTTAATGCACCACTCGGTGTGCTGCACCTCGAGCGTCGTCTGTGGATGCTGTGAACATCTGACATACACGTTTCTGATGACAACACGATAGTTCAGTGCACAATACTTAGTGGCTTAGAAGCAAGGCGTCGAAGACGTTTTGAAACGTCACGGAACATAAGTGATGTTCTAAAGAGATGAAATTATGATTTCATGCTTGTGCCCTTGTTAAGAGGTACGAGACCTCCGACAAGATTCTTTGTCCACAAAGTAAAGGAGAAAAGCTGAATCGTTGAGCACGTGCTCAGATTGTCTGAGTACGACAATCGCTTGAATCAAGTGGGATTTAATCTTCCAGATGAGATAGTGATGGTTCTCCAAAGTCACTGCCACCAAGCTGTGAGAGCTTCGTGATGAACTATAACATATCAAGGATAGATACAATGATCCTTGAGCGATTCGCGATGTTTGACACCGCGAAAGTAGAAATCAAGAAGGAGCATCAATAGTTGATGGTTAGTAAAACCACTAAGTTTCGATAAAGGCAAGGGCTAGAAGGGATACTTCGTGAAACGGCAAAGTAGTTGCTGCACTAATGAAGAGACCCCAGATTAAACCCAAGCAGGGACTAAGTGCTTGTGTTATGAGGAGAACAGTCACTGAGGCGGAGCAACTCTAGATACTTGGTAGATAAGAAGGCTGGCAAAAGTTGAAAGAAGTATATTTGATATACATGATGTTGATGTGTACTTTACTAGTACTCCTAGTAGCACGAGGGTATTGGATACCGGTTCGGTTGCTAAGTGATTAGTAACACAAAATGAAAGCTACGGCATAAACGGAGACTAGCTAAAGGCGAGGTGACGATATGTGTTGGAAGTGTTTCCAAGGTTGATATGATCAAACGTCGCACACTCCCTCTACCATCGGGATTGGTGTTAAACCTAAATAATTGTTATTTAGTGCTTGCGTTAAGCATGAACATGATTGGATCGTGTTTATTGCAATACGATTATTCATTTAAAGAGAATAATGGTTACTCTATTTGCTTGAATAATCACCTTCAATGGCTTATTGAATCTCGATCGTAGTGTTACACATGTTCATGATATTGGTGCCAAAATATACGAGGTAATGATGATAGTACCACTTACTTGTGGCACTGCCCCTTGAGTCATGTTGGTATAAATTGCATGAAGAGGCTCCATGCTGATGGATCTTTATACTCACTTGATTTTGAATCACTAGTGGCATGCAAATCGTACCACATAAGCAAGGCCTTGTTTTCATTGAGATGAAACAAGATAGTAACTTGTTGGAAGTGATACATTTTGATGTATGTAGTCCAATGGGTGTTGAGGCATGCAGTGGATATCATTATGTTCTTACTTCAATGACGATTTGAGCAGATACAAGAGTATTTACTTAATGAATCACAAGTCTGAAATATTGAAAGGTTCAATTTTGTTTCAGGAGTGAAGTTCATCGTAACAAGCGGATAAACTGTCTACGATATGATCATAGAAATGAATATCTGAGTTACGAGTTTTGGTACGCAGTTAAGACAATGTGGAAATTGTTTCGCACTTCATGCCACCTGGAACATCATAGTGTGATGATGTGTCTGAACGTCATAGCCACGCATTATTTGGTATGGTGCATGCTATGATCTCTCTTATCGAATTACCACTATCGTTTATGGGTTATGCATTAGAGACAACCGCATTCACTTTAAATAGGGCACCGCGTATTTCCGTTGAGATGACACAGTATAGAATGAGGTTTAGAGAAATCTAAACTGTCGTTTCTTGAATGTTTGGGGCTTCGACACTTATGTGAAAAAGTTTCAGTCTGATAAGCTCGAACCCAAAGCGGATAAATGCATCTCCATAGGATATCCAAAACAGTTGGGTACATCTCCTATCTCAGATCCGAAAGCAAAGTGTTTGTTTCTAGAAACGAATCCTTTCTCGAGGAAAGGTTTCTCTTGAAAGAATTGAGTGGGAGGGTGGTAGAACTTAATGAGGTTATTGAACCATCACTTCAACCAGGGTGAGTTGTCACATCCCTAACCCTTAAGCAAGTTAGTCTTGTGCTCATGTCTTCTTTGCATTTGCATCTAAGATTTTCCAACAAGAACAAAGAAAGAGGTGAGGGAAAAACTCAAACCCTAGCCACTTCTTTAAACAAAGGAAATCTCAAACTAG
Source organism: Hordeum vulgare subsp. vulgare (assembly GCF_904849725.1). Lineage (NCBI taxonomy): Eukaryota > Viridiplantae > Streptophyta > Magnoliopsida > Poales > Poaceae > Hordeum > Hordeum vulgare. Next base: position 499,474,405 of record NC_058518.1, read on the forward strand.
TTAAAATCAATGAACCCAAAATTGCCTCAAGAAAAGTTCAAACTTTCTGATAACTCATGAAAGTAAATGAGCATTGGAGAAAACTATTTTCTTGACACTTTAAGCATTTTAAATAAATGCAAAAGCTACTGGTTTCAAGTTTTAAATTTGAAAACAGAAACTTTAATTTTTCAAAAATGTTGAAAACTTTGGAAATGGTTGGGAATATTACAACAAATATTCAGGTGTGTTTAAAATAGTTTTTACAACCATTTTGGAGCTGAAATAAATAGCAAAACAATAGTTAGCAAAACAGAAACAAAATAGAAACGAAATAAGAGAAAGAAAACCCTTACCTCTATTTGTCGCCGGCCCAGCCCACCAGGGGCTCCCCAGTCATCTTCCTCCTCCTGCCAGAAGGCAGGGGAGAAGATGAGCACGGCGGCCGCGCCGGCCACCTCCTGCCTGCCTGCTCGCTGCTGGAGGCCTCCAGGAGCGCCAGCGCGATGCCCGCGTCTTCTTATCCTTCTCGCCGCGTCTCTATCCTCTCCCCTAGGCCTCTCGATCCCCTTTCCCTCTCGGATCTCTCTCTCCCCGAAGCTCCGGCCGCCGTCGATCTGTCGCCTCCTGGTCCTCCCCGACCCTGCCGGCAGTCTCACAAGATCCGCAGTGAGCTCCTCTTCCTGTTCCCCCTCTTCCCGAGGCCTTCCCCCTCCTCTAACCACGTTAGCCACCGGAGCCCGAAGGACCTCGTCGCCGGCCATGTCATTGCCGTCGATGTGGTACTCGGCTCGCGAGGCCGAGCTCAGGAATGAGCTCCTCGAGCTCTGTAGATGGCGTAGGCCCTCTCTCCCAGCTCGCTAGCCCCCTGCATCGGCACTCTCGTCGATGCCCGAGCCGTAGCCGCCGCTGGCCTCGTCGCCGGCAAGGATTCCGGTGACCACCGGGTCCAGCTCCACCCCAGATAGATGCGGCGTTGCACCAGCTACCCGTAGCTCCTTTCTGCACCCAAAAGAAACGGCTGATGCGTTGTCTAGCTCTCTCCGGCGAGCCCTCCGCCGCGGGCTTGGTCGCCGGCGACCACCCTCCGGTGGGCGTCGACGTGGCCGACCATTAGGGCGTAATTGTCCCTCCCTCAGTCACTGCCAGAGGGCCCCACGCCTGGTCAAACCCCAATTAGGGGCTGGTCAGCGCGGGGTTAGCCCCTGGGTCACTGACCAGTGGACCCCACTGGTCAGGTTTGACCTGGCCCAGGCGCAGTTGACCTGCTGACGTCAGTAGTGATGCAATATTGGTATTTCTGTTTTAAATAAATCCAGGAAATTGCTAAAACTTGTAAAAATCATAGAAATTAATCTGTAACTCCAATGAAAATAATTTATATATGAAAAAGCATCAGAAAAATTCAAGGAATCTGAATATGCTATTTTCAATCATGTTTGAAAAAGTTACAGAACCCAAACATGTAAATTAATGATTAATCCAATTGTTATAAATACTTTTTAAATGGAATTTGGAAAAATATTCAAATTTCATTATGAATGACATGATCACACACTGTCCTAATTACAAATCAGTACCCTAACATGACATCTCATGCATGTTAACATCAAGTTGATCTGAGCATCACGTCGAATCAATTAAATCGGTATTCGAGAATACCCCGTTTGAATTGATATTTGAATGTGATTCAAATCAACTTCAAACCTAATACATGTTGATTATGTTAGTATATCACCTTGCATTCTCATGCCATGTTCATGCATCATCTTGTTTGCATATGATTGTTATTGATTGTTGCCAATCATTTCGGTAGGCTCCGCACCCCCGGATTCCACCGAATATCCGTCTGACGGATATTGTCCCTCCTCTGAGCAACAAGGCAAGCAACCCTTTTGATCATCCCGATAATTCCCATGTTCTTGCTCCTGCACTTATTTATTGCATTAGGATCAAATGCTTCAACTGCTTTTGCCACGTTAGCTGAACCCACTTCCTTTGCATGACCTAACCTTGTCACAGTAAATAGCCGAACCTTGCAACCTAGCATACCTGGTAGTTGCTTGAGCCTTGATGTGCCTTATCCTGCTATGCTTGCTATGCTTAGAGTTGTGTATGGTCTATCATCTGGGAGATGAACAGAATTGTGAGAACGTGTTCGGTAAGCAAAGGTTGTGTGTTGAACCTGATTTGGTAAAGGTACCGGTGAAAGGCTGTGTAGGAGTACATGGCGGGTTGTTTCATTGGAACCGTCCATAGGAACTGAGTTCTGTGTATGTAATCCAAGACTAGATACTACCACATGCTGGGCCCTGAAATATGACCCCGCTCAGCCTATTAATCGATTAGTGCTCGGTCCAGGAGTTGCAAGTAGTTTCTGGTGTTTATAGTAATGCTGGAGGCCGTGCATGGTGCTGACCTGAGAGGTGGGCCGTGATGCGGTAGGCAGTGGCACGGTGTACCAAGTGGCACCCGGATGGTGGGCTTGGGAACCCTGCGCACATCGTTTGAGGCCGTGGCGAAACCTCGGCCGGACTTCCGTACGGGTTACTCTCAGATAGGCGATAAACCTGGACTAGGTACTAGAGTGGTTAACGGTCGTGGCCGACTCCCTCGCTGGGCTTCCGCTTGAAGGTTGCCGAGGTGCATGACGTGCACATGGCGATAAGTGGCGAGAGCGTGTGTGACAAAGTACACCCCTGCAGGGTTATGATCTATTCGAATAGCCGCGTCCGCGGATATGGACTACTTGGGACATATTTTGTTCATAGATAACTTCAATGGCTACTCATAAAATTGCCAAGATAAGTGTGAGTGTCGTGGACGGCATTTCCGTATGGAGACGGAATGATTCCATGATAGTGTATTGTTGTGGTGTTAGTGGACTCGTGTGCGAGAAATCAAGTTGTCAAAATTATTTAAAAATGCAAGTTGTCTAGCCACGAGTCAAATGCTGGCTTTCCGCATGAAACCCCACAATACCTTTTGATACCTTGCATGAGTAGTTAGTTATCCTAAAGTCTTGCTGAGTACCTTCGTACTCATGTTTGCTTAATAAATGTTGCAGAGGTTGCTAATGACCCTAATGGAGGGTTCTTCGTAGACATCGACGACGACGAGTAGCTGGTGTCCCAGCTACGATCTGGCCCTACGTTGGATCTGTAGTATAGTCAGGCCATGTGCCTTTTAGTTGCCCTGTCTGTACTCAGACAGTTTAAACTCTTCCGCTGGCTTGTAACTGAATGACTGCTATTGTGGGTCGTGAGACCCTTAATGTGTAATATTATGTGTGTGGCTCTTCCGAGCCTCTTAAATAAAGGTTGTATGTTTATGGTTATGTTGTGATGCCATCGATGTATCTATACATATCGGTATGCCATGCGTACGTGTGTCGTACTTGATATGTATGGGGTTCGATTACCTATTCGTGAACTTTAGTAGCATCCCTTACAAGGAAATGCCCCTTTGTGATCCAACGAGCCTTGGTAGCTCGCTACTGCTCCGGATACATTGGTTGACCGGCATGTGTCCTTCTTAGCTGTTGTGTTTGTCCCCTCTGGGGAAATGTCACGCGATGTAATGGAGTCCTTGTAGCTTGCTACGACTCGTCTACATTCGCTGATGACCGACACCTGCTTTGTTGGGTCATGTATGCCTGTTCTTGTACGGTACTGCCACTTTGGTTTATGAATAGACATGTCGATCCGGGTTCTTTGACATTGGAATGCTAGCGACACTATTGCATACATGAGTCAAAAGACGCAAACGGTCCCGGGTAAGGTAAGGTTGCAGCCGTGGAGTTAACCGTGTGTGAGACCGCAAAGGGATGCGATGTGTTACAGGCTGGATTCCTATGGCTTAGGATCGGGGTCTTGACAGCGTTGGTATCAGAGCCTGACTGACTGTAGGATTACTAAGCCAAACTAGTCGAAGTTGAGTCTAGAATTGCTTTAGTTATATATAAGGGAATTGTTTGTGGAAGGGAACGTAAGACTCTTGTTCTCTTCTCAAGTTATTCTATTCTGGTCATCCTCGTCTTTTCTGCGGGAATTAAGGACTAGGTTACTCATCTTCTCCTAGGCTCGTGTTTCTGATCGGTAGATTATAGGACTACGGGTCGAGAGATATTGGGTTTCTGTCATTCCTAGGAAAAAGGAAGTAAGTTTGATGATCAGAGAGTTAAACTTGATAGTTGAGTGGTTACGCTATTCCATTTTGGGTTGTCTCAAAATTTGTTTTTGAGCATTTACAGCCGTTATGCTGCCCAATTTTTCATTCGGAGCTCTAATGCTTTTGCATTACTCTCTATTTACAGATGCCTGGTCGTCCTTCTCGTCAAGTGGTACGTCTGACCAGGTGCATTGATGTGCCGGGTCATACGGCCATGCTGGTCAGGGTGATGTCGGTGTGCGGTTACCGCTGGTACCCCGAGTACACAGTGGAGGAACAGTACCGAGACTTCGACCAGAGCCAGTACATCTGCACTGTTAGGGTATTTCCAGACTACCCTGGAGCTGAGAAGCCAATCCATTGGTCCTATGGGTTGGGGGTCACCGTTGACATGGCAGTACAGGATGCTGCCTATTCAATGCTGACCATTATGAGAGCGAGACATGCACTGCTGCAGAATTCAGAGTTCTGCTATGTTCCGGCCTCTCAGCCTGGTGAAGAGGGATACCTCAGTGGAGTCTATTTTGATTCTTCTATGGAGGATCCACTACTGCAGTCCACTGTTGAGATGCTAGAGAACAGAGACAGGGATGCTCGTGCTCTCCGCATGGAGCTTTATGCTACCCGTGCCCGTCTGTGGACGGCTTTGACGCAGCTGGCACCGGTAGTCCAGACAGGGTATCGAGAGATGGAGATGCTGAACCCTGTTAGGAACCATCTTCCGGCTCACGTTGACTGGCCAGCTATAGGAGGAGTCACACCTCTTCGGGGACCCCTCTTGCCACCAGTCAGGGGACCAAGGCCACATCCGTGTCCTTATGGATCCCAGGGATCTCAGGCTAGAGTGTTTCCTGATCCGCAGGTTGAGCTTCCAGGTCATGGAGGTAATCTCTATGAGATGTTCTATGCGGATGCCTGAGCTGTGAGCAGAAGGATAGCATGGTAATAGCCGTACGTTCACAGTCCTGCGTGACTTGTGAAGTATGTCTGTAATGTGAAATGAATTCCGGAGGCCTAGATAAATAATGTATAGGAATCTTGTAAGCCTCTGATGAGTAGTTTCACAATTTCAGTAGTTTGCTCTTCGAGTAAGTTTGTACTGAACTATGTAAGGGTGTGTATGAACCATGGTGTATATATAGCAGTTGCTTGTTACCATGCTGTTCGGATATTCATTTCCGCATTCCATGTGTTCAGTACATTCTTAATCCATAGCTAGTATTGATATGATATTGGTCTAAGCTATGAGTTTGTTTGTCAGGATGGTGTTCACCGGGTTGAACCGTGCCTCTGGTCATGAGCAAGGCGAGGGTAGTCAAGCGTCGCAGGAAGACCTGCCTCACCCGCCCTCTCTGGCGGAAGTGATGCTTGAGGCAGAGAGAAACAAAAGGGAGACCAACCGTCTGCTAGAGCGTGTTGAGCAGAATACGGCTCGACAGCCTAGGAATGCCGCAGTGTCCCTCAATGACTTTGTGAAGCTGAATCCTCCAAAGCTTCATCATTCCGTCGATCCCCTCGACGCTGATGACTGGTTGTGCAGCATCTCACGCAAGATTCGCTCTACGAATGTGTCTGAGGCCGACAAGGTGACCTTTGCGGCGTATTTCCTGGAGGGACCCGCCAATCTGTGGTGGGAGAATTTTGAAGCAATGCGTCCCGCTGAACCAGTAGCCACATGGGCAGACTTCAGTGCAGCTTTTCGTCTGCACCATATTCCAGAGGGCCTGATGGACAGAAAGAGAGAAGAGTTTTGTGCCTTCACTCAGGGCAAGTTGTCTGTCGATGCCTATAGCCGCGAGTTCGGTAATCTCGCCCGCTATGCAACAGAGGAGGTGCCTACCGACGCCAAGAAGCAAGCAAGATTCTGTAAGGGTCTGAGCCCTGAGCTCCGTCGTGATCTGCGCCTCCATGAGTGTGCAAGTTTTCAAGCCCTGGTCAACAAGGCGATCAATGCCGAGACTGGTCATACCGACTTCGAAGCCACAAGGAAGCACTCCCGTGACTTTGGCTCGTCTTCTGGTTCCGCGTTTCCCACACGCAGGCTGTGGGTTCCGAACTGTTCTCTGCCGCCAAGATACACGCCGAGGCCATCCTACGTGGCGCCTCAGACGAATCAGGCCAACCCTCCAGCAAAAGCTTATGGTGGTCCAGCTAGCAATGCTGCACCACGTGCCAACCAAGTGATATGCTACAAGTGTGGAGAACCAGGGCACTATTCCCGTAAGTGTCCTTAGAATGTGGGTGCCAAGCAACCCGGAAAGTCCGTCGGGCAAGCCAAGTCGGGCAAAGCTTACTATGTGAAGCCAACCCCTGCACGTGGCCGTGTGAACTATGTGTCAGCAGAAGAAGCTGCAGAGGATCCCAACGTCATGCTGGGTACGCTTCTTGTTAATCATCACCCAGCGTCCGTTCTCTTTGACACTGGGTCTTCTCATTCCTTCATTTCAGAAAGTTATGCACAGTTGCATAACATGTCTTTTTGTGATATGCCAATCCCATTGGTTGTCCAAACCCCTAGTAGTAAATGGCAAACCTCTAGGATAACCTATGACAATGAAATTCTAGTAGATAGGCTAGTTTTTCTAGCCTCATTGATAGCCTTGAAATCTTTGGATATTAATATCATCTTGGGCATGGACTGGATGTCAGCTCACTATGCCAAGATTGATACTCATTCTAGAAATGTCCAGCTTACCCATCCCTCGGGTGAGATAATAAATGTCTCCATTCGAGTTGCCAAATGCCATCTCTACTCCCTAAATGCCAACCCTCTTCCGGAACTTGAAGACATTCCGGTAGTCTGTGACTTCCCGGATGTTTTTCCAGAGGAACTGCCAGGAATTCCACCTGACAGAGATGTAGAGTTCGTGATAGACCTTGTTCCGGGAACTGTCCCAATAGCCAGAAGACCATATAAGATGGCACCCTTGGAGCTAGCCGAACTTAATAAGCAACTAGATGAGGCTTTGAACAAAGGTTTCATTCGTCCTAGCTCTTCTCCTTGGGCTTGTCCCGTCCTCTTCGTCAAGAAGAAAGACGGAACGGATCGGATGGTTGTAGATTACCGACCAGTTAATCTGGTCACCATAAAGAACAAGTATCCGCTCCCGAGGATCAACGATCTGTACGATCAGCTCGCTGGATCCTCAGTCTTCTCCAAAATGGATTTGAGGTTGGGATACCATCAAATCAAGATTAAGAACGGGGACATTCCAGAAACGGCTTCCGTTACTCGTTATGGCCAATACGAGTACACCGTCATGTCCTTCGGTTTAACCAATGCCCCAGCCACTTTCTCTCGACTGATGAATTCAATCTTCATGGAGTATTTGGATAAATTCGTCGTGGTATACCTCGATGATATTCTCATCTACTCGAAGAATGAACAAGAACATGTCGAGCATCTAAGGCTGGTATTGATGAAACTTCGAGAGCATCGCCTTTATGCCAAGTTTTCAAAATGTGAATTCTGGTTACCAGAAGTGACCTATCTGGGTCGCGTAATCTCTGGTAAGGGTATTGCTGTCAATCCCGAGAGAGTTCAAGCTGTCCTTGATTGGACTCAACCTGAATCGGTTAAGCAAGTTAGGAGTTTTCTTGGTCTAGCGAGCTATTGTCGCTGCTTCGTCGAGAATTTCTCCAAGGTTGCAAAGCCTCTAACTGAACTCCTCAAGAAAGATAAAAGGTTCGAGTGGACACCACAGTGTGAGCATAGTTTTCAGGAACTGAAAAGACGCCTGACTTCCGCACCTGTGTTGCTACCACCAGATTTTTCTAAGGACTTTGTTATCTACTGCGACGCCTCGCGACAAGGATTAGGTTGCATTCTCATGCAAGATCGTCATGTGATCGCATACGCATCCCGACAGTTGCCTCCACATGAGGATAATTATCCCACACATGACCTTGAGCTTGCAGCTGTGGTCCATGCACTAAAAACCTGGCGACATTACCTTCTGGGTAATCGTTGCGAAATATTCACTGATCACCAAAGTCTGAAATATATCTTCACCCAGCCGGATTTGAATCTCAGGCAAAGACGGTGGGTTGAGTTGATCTTGGATTACGACTTAGGGATAACTTACACCCGGGGAAGGCCAATGTTATGGCCGATGCACTAAGTCGTAAATCTTATTGTAACAATTTGATGCAACAACAAGGTCAACCACATCTCTATGAGGACTTTCGGAAGTTGAATCTTCATATTGTACCTCAAGGATTCCTTTCTACCCTGGTGGCGAAGCCTACTCTTAAGGATCAAATTATAGCTGGCCAAAAGCGTGACAAGGGTATATCACGGATCAAGGAGAATATTTTTAGCGGAAATGCTAAAGAATTTTCCATGAACGATCAAGGTGTTGTGTTCTTCCAGAATCGTCTAGTGGTTCCTAAGAACCCACATCTAAGGCAGTTAATCCTTAAGGAGGCTCATGATTCTCCTCTCACCATTCATCCCGGTAGTACTAAGATGTATCAGGACCTACGCCACAGGTTCTGGTGGACTAGGATGAAGAGAGAAATTGCTGAGTTCGTTGCTAACTGCGACATTTGTCGTCGAGTTAAGGCAGAACATCAAAGGCATGCTGGCACCCTTCAACCTCTAGCTATTCCTGAATGGAAATGGGATAAAGTTAGCATGGATTTCATTACCGGATTTCCCAAGACCAAGAAAGGGAATAATGCTATCTTTGTGGTCATTGACCGTCTTTCCAAAGTGGCTCATTTTCTTCCTGTTCGTGAGAGTATAACAGCTAGCCAGCTAGCAGAGTTATATATCTCCCGAATAGTGTCTCTTCATGGTGTTCCCCTGGAGATTAACTTGGACCGCGGGAGTATCTTTACTTCTCGCTTCTGGGAAAGTTTTCAGAATGCCATGGGGACTCACTTATCTTTTAGCACTGCTTTCCATCCCCAATCAAGTGGTCAAGTAGAAAGAGTGAATCAAATCCTAGAAGATATGCTTCGAGCTTGTGTTATTTCGTTCGGTATGAATTGGGAGAAGTGCCTTCCATTCGCCGAATTCGCTTATAACAATAGTTACCAATCAAGCTTGGGCAAAGCCCCTTTTGAAGTTCTCTATGGACGAAGATGTCGAACACCTCTTAATTGGTCAGAAACCGGAGAGAGGCAACTCTTTGGCCCGGATATGATCCAGGATGCAGAAGAGCAGGTTCGCATCATTCGTGAAAAGTTGAAAACAGCCCAGTCTCGTCAAAAGAGCCAATATGATCGTCATCATAAGGCTGTGACCTTTGAAGTTGATGAGAAGGCTTACCTTCGGGTTACACCTTTGAAGGGTACCCATCATTCGGTATCAAGGGCAAATTGGCTCCTCGTTACATTGGTCCTTTTCGCATTCTTGCCAAACGAGGAGAAGTTGCCTACCAGTTAGAACTTCCTCCGCATCTTTCCAAGGTTCATGATGTTTTCCACGTCTCGCAACTCAAGCGTTGCTTTTCGGATCCTATCCGTGAAGTGGACCATGAAACGCTTGATCTCCAAAATAACCTATCATACCGAGAATACCCCGTGCGTATTCTTGATCAAGCTGAGCGTACCACTCGACGTCGAAACCTCAAGTTTCTTAAAGTTCAATGGTCAAATCATTCTGAAAAGGAGGCAACTTGGGAAAGAGAGGATCGTCTCCGACTTGAATATCCTGCGTTATTCCCGACGACTTCTAAATCTCGGGACGAGATTCTTTTGAGTGGGGGTGAGTTGTCACATCCCTAACCCTTAAGCAAGTTAGTCTTGTGCTCATGTCTTCTTTGCATTTGCATCTAAGATTTTCCAACAAGAAGTGAGGGAAAAACTCAAACCCTAGCCACTTCTTTAAACAAAGGAAATCTCAAACTACTTAAAATCAATGAACCCAAAATGGCCTCAAGAAAAGTTCAAACTTTCTGATAAATCATGAAAGTAAATGAGCATTCGAGAAAACTATTTTCTTGACACTTTAAGAATTTTAAATAAATGCAAAAGCTACTGGTTTCAAGTTTTAAATTTGAAAACAGAAACTTTAATTTTTCAAAAATGTTGAAAACTTTGGAAATGGTTGGGAATATTACAACAAATATTCAGGTGTGTTTAAAATAGTTTTTACAACCATTTTGGAGCTGAAATAAATAGCAAAACAATAGTTAGCAAAACAGAAACAAAATAGAAAAGAAATAAGAGAAAGAAAACCCTTACCTCTATTTGTCGCCGGCCCAGCCCACCAGGGGCTCCCCGGTCATCTTCCTCGTCCTGCCAGAAGGCAGGGCAGAAGATGAGCACGGCGGCCGCGCCGGCCACGTCCTGCCTGCCTGCTCGCTGCTGGAGGCCTCCAGGAGCACCAGCGCGACGCCCTCGTCTTCTTATCCTTCTCCCCGCGTCTCTATCCTCTCCCCTAGGCCTCTCGATCCCCTTTCCCTCTCGGATCTCTCTCTCCCCGAAGCTCCGGCCGCCATCTATCTGTCGCCTCCTGGTCCTCCCCGACCCAGCCGGCAGCCTCACAAGATCCGCAGTGAGCTCATCTTCCTGTTCCACCTCTTCCCGAGGCCTTCCCCCTCCTCTAACCACGTTAGCCACCGGAGCCCGAAGGACCTCGTCGCCGGCCATGTCATTGCCATCGATGTGGTACTCGGCTCGCGAGGCCGAGCTCAGGAATGAGCTCCTCGAGCTCTGTAGATGGCGTAGGCCCTCTCTCCCAGCTTGCTAGCCCCCTGCATCAGCACTCTCGTCGACGCCCGAGCCATAGCCGCCGCTGGCCTCGTCGCCGGCAAGGATTCCGGTGACCACCGGGTCCAGCTCCACCCCAGATAGATGCGGCGTTGCACCAGCTACCCGTAGCTCCTTTCTGCGCCCAAAACCGACGGCTGATGCGCTGTCTAGCTCTCTCCGGCGAGCCCTCCGCCGCGGGCTTGGTCGCCGGCGACCACCCTCCGGTGGGCGTCGACGTGGCCGACCACTAGGGCATAATTGTCCCTCCCTCAGTCACTGCCAGAGGGCCCCACGCCTGGTCAAACCCCAATTAGGGGCTGGTCAGCGCGGGGTTAGCCCCTGGGTCACTGACCAGTGGACCCCACTGGTCAGGTTTGACCTGGCCCAGGCGCAGTTGACCTGCTGACGTCAGTAGTGATGCAATATTGGTATTTCTGTTTTAAATAAATCCAGGAAATTGCTAAAACTTGTAAAAATCATAGAAATTAATCTGTAACTCCAATGAAAATAATTTATATATGAAAAAGCATCAGAAAAATTCAAGGAATCTGAATATGCTATTTTCAATCATGTTTGAAAAAGTTACAGAACCCAAACATGTAAATTAATGATTAATCCAATTGTTATAAATACTTTTTAAATGGAATTTGGAAAAATATTCAAATTTCATTATGAATGACATGATCACACACTGTCCTAATTACAAATCAGTACCCTAACATGACATCTCATGCATGTTAACATCAAGTTGATCTGAGCATCACGTCGAATCAATTAAATCGGTATTCGAGAATACCCCGTTTGAATTGATATTTGAATGTGATTCAAATCAACTTCAAACCTAATACATGTTGATTATGTTAGTATATCACCTTGCATTCTCATGCCATGTTCATGCATCATCTTGTTTGCATATGATTGTTATTGATTGTTGCCAATCATTTCGGTAGGCTCCGCACCCCCGGATTCCACCGAATATCCGTCTGACGGATATTGTCCCTCCTCTGAGCAACAAGGCAAGCAACCCTTTTGATCATCCCGATAATTCCCATGTTCTTGCTCCTGCACTTATTTATTGCATTAGGATCAAATGCTTCAACTGCTTTTGCCATGTTAGCTGAACCCACTTCCTTTGCATGACCTAACCTTATCACAGTAAATAGCCGAACCTTGCAACCTAGCATACCTGGTAGTTGCTTGAGCCTTGATGTGCCTTATCCTGCTATGCATGCTATGCTTAGAGTTGTGTATGGTCTGTTATCTGGGAGATGAACAGAATTGTGAGAACGTGTTCGGTAAGCAAAGGTTGTGTGTTGAACCTGATTTGGTAAAGGTACCGGTGAAAGGCTGTGTAGGAGTACATGGCGGGTTGTTTCATTGGAACCGTCCATAGGAACTGAGTTCTGTGTATGTAATCCAAGACTAGATACTACCACATGCTGGGCCCTGAAATATGACCCCGCTCGGCCTATTAATCGATTAGTGCTCGGTCCAGGAGTTGCAAGTAGTTTCTGGTGTTTATAGTAATGCTGGAGGCCGTGCATGGTGCTGACCTGAGAGGTGGGCCGTGATGCGGTAGGCAGTGGCACGGTGTACCAAGTGGCACCCGGATGGTGGGCTTGGGAACCCTGCGCACATCGTTTGAGGCCGTGGCGGAAACCTCGGCCGGACTTCCGTACTAGTGTGGTTAACGGTCGTGGCCGACTCCCTCGCTGGGCTTCCGCTTGAAGGTTGCCGAGGTGCATGACGTGCACATGGCGATAAGTGGCGAGAGCGTGTGTGACGAAGTACACCCCTGCAGGGTTATGATCTATTCGAATAGCCGCGTCCGCGGATATGGACTACTTGGAGACATATTTTGTTCATAGATAACTTCAATGGCTACTCATAAAATTGCCAACATAAGCTTGAGTGTCGTGGACGGCATTTCCGTATGGAGACGGAATGATTCCATGATAGTGTATTGTTGTGGTGTTAGTGGACTCGTGTGCGAGAAATCAAGTTGTCAAAATTATTTAAAAATGCAAGTTGTCTAGCCACGAGTCAAATGCTGGCTTTCCGCATGAAACCCCACAATACCTTTTGATACCTTGCATGAGTAGTTAGTTATCCTAAAGTCTTGCTGAGTACCTTCGTACTCATGTTTGCTTAATAAATGTTGCAGAGGTTGCTAATGACCCTAATGGAGGGTTCTTCGTAGACATCGACGACGACGAGTAGCTGGTGTCCCAGCTACGATCTGGCCCTACGTTGGATCTGTAGTATAGTCAGGCCATGTGCCTTCTAGTTGCCCTGTCTGTACTCAGACAGTTTAAACTCTTCCGCTGGCTTGTAACTGAATGACTGCTATTATGGGTCGCGAGACCCTTAATGTGTAATATTATGTGTGTGGCTCTTCCGAGCCTCTTAAATAAAGGTTGTATGTTTATGGTTATGTTGTGATGCCATCGATGTATCTATACATGTCGGTATGCCATGCGTACGTGTGTCGTACTTGATATGTATGGGGTTCGATTACCTAGTCGTGAACTTTAGTAGCATCCCTTACAAGGAACTGCCCCTTTGTGATCCAATGAGCCTTGGTAGCTCGCTACAGCTCCGGATACATTGGTTGACCGGCATGTGTCCTTCTTAGCTGTTGTGTCTGTCCCCTCTGGGGAAATGTCACGCGATGTAATGGAGTCCTTATAGCTTGCTACGACTCGTCTACATTCGCTGATGACCAACACCTGCTTTGTTGGGTCATGTATGCCTGTTCTTGTACGGTACTTGTTGGGGATATTGCCTGTTAAAGTGACCCGCCGAATATGGGCCGGGTTACTGTTAAGGCGATTCATCCTTTAAGGCTAGTTGGGCCTCAGCCTGGGCGGTTCGAAGTCGCTGGATGGTTATGATTTATGGAAGGACTCTGGGTTTTGCAAGACGGCGACTTAGAGACCGCGGTGGTCACGATTTGTAAAAAGGTAGGGACTCTTGTAAACCCTAAGGCTTCGACCTATATATAAAGGCGAGTCTAGAGGGGGAGAGGTAGGTTAGAAATCATCAAGTACTAGGTTTAGGCGAGTTACGCCTTCCTTGTAATCGAATCTACATCAATACACACAAAGCAGGACGTAGGCTATTACCTCTTCTCGAGGGGCCGAACCTGGGTAAATTGCCGTGTCTCTCCCACTTAACCCCTTTGAGTCGCCACCAAGGTGCGATGGCTCCAGTACTAAGTCCTTTCACGAGGACATCTGCCGTGACAAAACCACGACAGTTGGCGCCCACCGTGGGGCCTGCGCACGGTGGAGTTGAGTTCTCAAAGGGAGCCCTACCAGGGTCTGGGAGTTATGCGGCGGCGCTCATGACTTGGAGCCGACGCGGCATAGCCTACATCGACAACCGACGATGGGGACCCGAAGCAAATTCCCTCGAATCAGGCTACAGGGTCCCCTTCGGCAAGATCAACGTCTTCATCGGCATGATCGGGTCATCCGTTCCTGAGCCGGACATCTCCTCCGACATCGTCGAGCCGGCCAGGTACGTTCATCCAGTCATAACCCGGAATCTGACCCGCCCGGTCTTTGTGGGTTTCACACAGGGGTCGGAGGAGCCAGAGCACGCGGCGGCTCAGGAGGTTACCCCCATCAACTCTGACGACGAGTCATCCATGGGCGATTCCGATTCCATCCAGTCCCTCCACGGAGACGGTCTTGGGGGCTTGTCATTGGCCATGGATCCGGAAATCCTCGATCGAACCCGCCGCCAGATCGCCATCTACATGGCTGGGGCGACTCAACCCGCACAGAACCCCGCCGGAGGCGATGGAACCGGCGGGACGTCCAGAAGTGCGTCAGCGGTCCTGGTGGATTTAGCGGCGGAAATGACAAGACTAATGTCAACCCCCCTCACGCCAGAGAACCAAGAAGAGATAAATGCGGAGTTAGCAAAACTGAGGGAGGCGGTGGCAAAGGCCCATCAAGATGCTGAGATGGAGTCCGCCAGGATGGAAACTCGACAGGCCCAGATTACGGCCGAAAGGATGCGGTTGAACACCGACAATTGGCGGCTTGAAAGACAGCAGCGCGCATCCGACGCCGTCCATCAGCGGAGGCACCAGGGACGCCTTCCCCATGATCTCAATCCGACTCGCCTGTTCGACACTCCCCAAACACCCGGGATGGGAGCCGCTCCAGCAGGAGGGATGGGCCGCCCTCCTAACCCGCCGATTCAGCCGACTGAGGGTCAAATTCCTCGTTTCCGTACCCCCCGAGGCCACTTCTCTAACCCGGTGGATAACGTGCTTGCCGCAACTCGCCATCTGGAGTCTCTCCCGATCCACGGCAACACCCCAGCTGAGATCGAAGCAAGGAACGCCATCGAGATGTTGAAAACGGCGGTGGTCCAAAACGCGCAGTTCTCGCACAGCCCCGAGCGATTGCACTCCACCCCCTAGGCGAGCTATACCAGGGGTTGGCCGGAGGATCAGCCAGCCGTAAACAGCGCCCCGCGACACCTCCCGCAGGACAACCCGCCCGAGCGGGACCCGCCGGGCAGAGGTCCACCCAACACTCAAGAGGCTCAGACTCCTCCCGCGGGGACCGGAGGGCGAGTTGGGGTGCCCTGCTTGTCCCTGGCCCTTCGAAACGAAAGAATGCCCAAGGATTTCAAAGGACCAAGGAAGGTGCCTAATTACACACCAGATCTCGAACCAACATCGTGGATCGAGGGCTATGAGATCGCCATGGACATGCTCGACGTAAACGAGGCGGTTTGCGCCAGATATTTCACCACGATGCTCGAGGGATCGGCACGCACTTGGTTGAAAAATTTACCCCCCAATTCTATCCAGTCCTGGGCCGAGTTAAAGGAGCGTTTCATCAAAAACTTCCGGGGAACCTGTAAACGACCGATGACAATCGTCGACTTGCAACACTGCATGCAACGCCCGGATGAGTCGGCGCATCATTGGTCGCGGCAAGTCGTGGAAATTATCCATTCATCGGATGGCATCACGGCGGCGCAAGCTGTGCTTATCCTCGAGCACAACTGCCACTACGAACCGCTGGTCCAGAAGCTGGGGCGACTCAAACGGAAA
The DNA here is from genome assembly GCF_904849725.1 of Hordeum vulgare subsp. vulgare. Lineage (NCBI taxonomy): Eukaryota > Viridiplantae > Streptophyta > Magnoliopsida > Poales > Poaceae > Hordeum > Hordeum vulgare. The sequence goes on from NC_058518.1 coordinate 499,490,336, forward strand.
GTTCAGGATATGGGCGAGCTGATGGATACCCTCACTAGGTACGCCGAAGCCGATGATACCAAGGATCCCGGCGAGGATGGTAAGGGTAACTCGCCCAAGAAGGGCGATTCAACGAATAAGCATACCCGCCTCCAAGAGCGCAACCGTCATAACCAGGGGACCAACGGCAAGCGTAGGCCGCATGAGGAGCCCTCAGATCTGGTTGCCAACACCAACGCCAATGACGGCAAAAAGAAGAATCGAGGCTTCAGTGGGAAAAGACCGCGTAACTACGAAGAACTGCTCAAAGGCCCTTGCCCGCACCACGCCACGGCCGACGGCCCGGCGGGCCACTCCTGGGAGAACTGCTTCGTGATCCGGGAATTTCGGGCCGAGGCAATCAAGAAGAGCCAGAGCGAAGACCCGAACCGTCGCCAAGACCAACTCGTCGCGCCCAACCAAAGGCACAACCCCTTCGATGGTTTTCCCGAACAAGAGGCTCAAGAGGGGCCACAGCCAGGCGGCGGCCAGTACCCGGTGCACCACCACCGGCGATACAACCCGCCGGGAGTCTTCCAGCAGCCGCCCCCACAGGGGGCTCCGCAGGACCAGGATGACCATGGGGGCTTCCGCAACAATCCTAAACAGCTAAGTAATGGGCAATATCATGTTTTCACCACTAATGCTTGCAGACGTGATAAAAAGGTAAATCACCGGGCGTACAACGTAATTGAGCCGGCAGTTCCCAGATATCTCCACTGGTCCGAACAGACCATAACGTGGAGCAGAGAGGATCACCCGCCGAGAATAGATAACCCGGGCGACCTGGCCTTGGTCGTGGCTCCCCAAGTGGCGGGTTACACTCTATCGAAAGTACTAATGGATGGCGGCAGCAGCATTAATATCCTATACTTCGACACCTTCCGGAGGATGAATCTATTAGAGAAAGACTTGATGCCTTCAACCACGGTTTTCCACGGCATCGTCCCGGGCAAATCCGCTTATCCGATTGGCCGGGTCAGGCTCTCAGCAGCGTTTGGAACTACACAGAACTACAGGTCGGAGTCTCTGGTCTTCGAGGTGGTCAAATTAAAAAGCCCGTACCATGCGCTGTTCGGGCGACCGGCTTACGCTCGCTTCATGGCCCGCCTGTGCTACGTCTACCTCAAGCTCAAAATGCCTGGTCCTAAAGGGCCCATCACGGTCGACGGAGATAGAAGAATTGCAAAGGAGTGTGAGGAAGGAGATGCGGCCTACGCGGAAGTCGCCTGCGCGGCGGAAGAGCTCAAAAACCACCGGGCAATGTTGACCCGGCAGACATGTCACCACTCAAGAAACCGACTACAGATTCCGAGTTGCCCCTCAAGTTCAAACCAACGGATGACACGAAGACAGTCGATTTCATCCCTGGCGATTCATCCAAGCAGTTTACCATTGGAACGGGTCTGGAACCCAAATAGGAAAGCGCGCTCATCGAATTCATCCGTGAGAATCAGGACATCTTCGCATGGAAACCCTCTGACATGCCGGGTGTACCGAGAGAATTCGCTGAGCACCATCTTAATATTGACCCAAAATGCAAACCTGTCCAACAATACCTCCGCAGGTTTAACGAGGAGCGACGGAAGGCGATTGGAGAGGAAGTCGCCCATCTTTTAGCCGCCGGGTTCATTGTGGAAGTCTTTCACCCCAAATGGCTAGCTAACCCGGTGTTAGTACTCAAGAAGAATGGCACGTTCCGTATGTGTATTGACTATACGGACCTCAACAAAGCTTGCCCTAAGGATCCTTTCGCTCTTCCCCGCATCGACCAAATCATTGACTCGGTGGCGGGATGCGAACGATTGTGCTTTTTGGACGCTTATTCAGGTTATCATCAGATCAAAATGGTTGTGGAAGATCAAGAAAAGACTGCTTTCATAACCCCCTTCGGGGCCTTTTGCTATGTGTCCATGCCGTTCGGGCTCAAGAGCGCAGGAGCGACTTACCAACGCTGCATCCAGAATTATCTTCATAGCCAAATTGGCCGCAACGTCCATGCTTATGTTGACGACATTGTGATCAAGACCCGCCGGGAGGAGACACTTCTGGAAGACCTTAAGGAAACCTTTGATAATTTACGGGTATATCGGATGAAGCTAAATCCTACCAAGTGCATTTTCGGCGTACCTGCGGGAAAACTAGTGGGTTTCTTGGTATCGGAGCGCGGCATCGAGGCTAACCCGGACAAAATTGAAGCGGTTACCTCCATCGGCAAACCGACGAATGTTAACCAAGTTCAGCGATTGGCGGGTCGCATTGCGGCTCTTAGTCGTTTTGTAAGCCGCCTCGGAGAAAAGGCGATTCCACTCTATCAATTGTTGAGGAAGTCTGACCGATTCGTGTGGACAGAGGAGGCTGACGAGGCACTTCAGGCCTTGAAACATCAATTGGTTAACCCGCCGATCCTGGCGGCCCCGACTGAAAAGGAGCCTATGCTCCTGTATATCGCCGCGAATTCCAAAGCGGTCAGCGTGGCTGTGGTCGTCGAAAGAAAGGAGGAAGGAAAGGAATACCCGGTACAACGCCCGATGTACTTTATCAGTGAGGTCTTAACTCTTTCCAAACAGCGATACCCACATTGGCAGAAACTGGTCTATGGGGTGTTCATGGCGAGTCGAAAGCTTAATCATTATTTCCAAGAACACCCAATCACCATGGTCAGTTCCGCGTCCCTCGGCGACGTCATCCAAAACCGCGAGGCAACAGGGCGAATCGCCAAATGGGCAATAGAACTTGGGTCACATCACATTCAGTATACCCCCCGCACGGCCATCAAGTCCTAGGCACTAGTTGATTTCGTCAATGATTGGACGGAGCTTCAGGCTTCGGAAGATCGGCCTGACCTTACCTATTGGACTATTTATTTTGATGGATCCAGGCAGTTGGAGGGCTCGGGGGCAGGTGTGGTGTTGATATCCCCTCAAGGAGATAAGTTCTGCTACGTCCTCCGGCTCATGTTCCCTTGTACAAATAATGCAGCAGAGTATGAAGCTCTGCTTCACGGTTTGCGACTAGCAAAAGAGATGAACCTAACCCGAGTCAGATGTTTTGGGGACTCAGATCTGGTGGCGCAACAGGTTTCGGGCACCTGGGACTCTCGAGATCCTATGATGGCGGCTTACAGGCGAGCCGTATCTGACGTGGCGGGCTATTTTCATGGATACCAGGTTGATCATGTTGATCGGCGACTCAACGAAGCAGCTGATGCCCTCTCGCGACTCGGCTCACAGAGAAAACCGGTCCCCCCTAATGTCTTCTTGGATGTCCTGCATAAACCGTCCGTAACTGTACCCACGGAGGAGGAATTGGCGATACCAGATCCCGAGTCTCAGCTTGTGGCGGCTCTCCATATCGCTCTGGATTGGGCTCTTCCTTATCTAGCTTATCTTGCTCGTGGCGAGTTACCCACTGACGAAGTTTTGGCTCGCCAGATTGTTCGGCGTAGCAAGTCCATGGTCATCATTAATGGCGAGCTATATAAACGAAGTGCTTCAGGGGTCTTTCAGCGGTGCGTTTCCTCCGAGGAAGGACGCACAATCCTTAATGACATCCATTCTAGAGACTGCGGACATCACGCCGGGTCACGTTCTTTGGTATCAAAAGCCTTTCGACACGGTTTCTTCTGGTTGACGGCTCACGCAGATGCAGAAGATATAGTACGGCGGTGTGAGGGGTGCCAACGATACGGGAGACAGGCTCATGTGTCGGCTCAGGAATTGAGGATGATCCCCATTACTTGGCCTTTCGCGGTCTGGGGGCTGGACATGGTCGGTCCCTTTAAGATGTCCTCCAACAAGAAAACTCACTTATTGGTGGCGGTTGATAAATTCACTAAATGGATTGAGGCGGAGCCTGTAGGGACTTGCGATGCGGAGACTGCGGTAAAATTTCTGAAGAAGCTGATTTTCCGTTTTGGATATCCGCACAGTATCATCACGGACAATGGTACTAACTTGTCCCAAGGAGCGATGCTGGATTTCTGTCGCCGTGAACATATCCGGCTTGATATCTCTACAGTTGTTCACCCGCAGTCAAACGGACAGGCCGAGTGGGCGAATCAGGAAGTTTTGCGAGGGATCAAACCTCGGCTCATAATTCCCCTGGAAAGAACTCCAGGATGTTGGGTGGAGGAGTTACCTTCGGTATTATGGAGCATCCGGACCACCCCGAATCGGTCCACGGGGTTCACCCCTTTCTTCTTGGTCTATGGTGCAGAGGCCGTCCTCCCTGCGGACATAAGGCATGATTCTCTTAGAGTCGCCGCATATGTAGAGCAAGACAACGAGCTGGCGCGTCAGGACTCTTTGGATGCCTTGGAAGAGGCACGTGACTTAGCAGCGGCTCGTTCGGCGATCTATCAGCAAGATCTGCGGCGTTATCATAATCGCCGGGTGAAGAGTCGGACCTTCCAGGAAGGCGATTTGGTGCTTCGACTGACACAAGATCGGGCAGGCATGCACAAGCTTTCGCCCCCTTGGGAGGGACCTTTCGTTGTCAGCAAGAACCTCCGCAATGGTTCTTACTACTTGATGGATCTTCGGCCTGATCGACCGACTACGGGGGCTGAGTCAACTCGCCCTTGGAATATTGCCCATTTGCGGCCTTATTACACTTGAGTTCTTAAAACTCCATGCTTTGTAAGTTTTTTAGTTTTCATTATGGAATAATATAATGTTTCCCTGACTCGGGGGCTTCTTCTTTAAGAAAAAGAGAGAGCAATTTCATGATATCCTGTTGCGACCTTATGAGCCGACAGAACATGCATTAAGGGTGGGTGCACGAGCTTTCTGACTCGCCTCCCCCTGTCGCGACCGTATGAGCCGACGAAACCTGCATTAAGGGTGGGTGCACGAGCTTTCTGACTCGCCTCCCCCTGTCGCGACCGTATGAGCCGACGAAACCTGCATTAAGGGTGGGTGCACGAGCTTTCTGACTCGCCTCCCCCTGTCGCGACCGTATGAGCCGACGAAACCTGCATTAAGGGTGGGTGCACGAGCTTTCTGACTCGCCTCCCCCTGTCGCGACCGTATGAGCCGACGAAACCTGCATTAAGGGTGGGTGCACGAGCTTTCTGACTCGCCTCCCCCTGTCGCGACCGTATGAGCCGACGAAACCTGCATTAAGGGTGGGTGCACGAGCTTTCTGACTCGCCTCCCCCTGTCGCGACCGTATGAGCCGACGAAACCTGCATTAAGGGTGGGTGCACGAGCTTTCTGACTCGCCTCCCCCTGTCGCGACCGTATGAGCCGACGAAACCTGCATTAAGGGTGGGTGCACGAGATTTCTGACTCGCCTCCCCCTGTCGCGACCGTATGAGCCGACGAAACCTGCATTAAGAGTGGGTGCACGAGCTTTCTGACTCGCCTCCCCCTGTCGCGACCGTATGAGCCGACGAAACCTGCATTAAGGGTGGGTGCACGAGATTTCTGACTCGCCTCCCCCTGTCGCGACCGTATGAGCCGACGAAACCTGCATTAAGGGTGGGTGCACGAGCTTTCTGACTCGCCTCCCCCTGTCGCGACCGTATGAGCTGACGAAACCTGCATTAAGGGTGGGTGCACGAGCTTTCTGACTCGCTTCCTCCTGTCGCGACCGTATGAGCCGACGAAACCTGCATTAAGGGTGGGTGCACGAGTTTTCTAACTCGCCTCCTCCTGTCGCGACCGTATGAGCCGACAAAATTACTCGTGTTATGATTTGACCTTGGAGATTTTTATCCTCACTGCTTATTCGTTGAAACTGTTTGTAGTTCTTTTATTTTCACAGGTAATGTGCTCAAGGTTTTCATCCTTGGCGGATTGAGCATTTCAGGCGATTCTCATAAGGATTAACAAAATATTTTAAACCGCCTCAAAAGCGGTATAAGGGTTTTTTGGCAGAAGATGTCATCAAAAGATAGTACTGACTATTACATGGCTCTTGGGCCAAATTCAAGGAAAATCTATTCCGCTAAGTCTTGGCGTGAGCTCTGACCAGCTTCGATTTGTAAATCGCCCAAGACCCAATTGCATCTGGACAAAGAGGCAAAATCGTCTTCATCGGTCAAGATTGATGCCAGGTCTGTTTCCCAGTCGAAGGGATTCTTGGGTTGCCGAGGGATAAGGTTGGTCACCACGAAGGTTGGCGGGCTGATTTTCTTATTCTTGTCATCATAAGCCGCCTGATATTTTGTCAAGTCAAGGCTGGCGGCGAGTTGAGTCGCGGCCAGTCGAGAATCCTTGACAACCTTCTGGTAGTCTTCTTCCACGAACTCCGAGCCGTCATCTTTAAGCTGAGGGAAGCCGGCAGCTACTTCTTCCAAATTAATTTCTGGAGCATACGCCAGGCAGCGACTCAGAGCCGTCAGGACACCCTTCCGGGCGGCTGATCGGGTCAACTCGCCGATCTGGGGAGGCAGTGTGGATAGATATCCAAGCACCTTCTTGATGGAAGTTATGGGCTCCTTTGCACCTATTACGGCTTTGACGGTCAGCACACTGCCTGTGTACAGTTGTTCCGTCAGTGTATAGATCGCCTTCAGCATCAACACGCTGTCGTCTTGCAAATTGGCGACTCTCGAGCGTGTGATTAAATAACCGGTAAGTTAAACATTAAGGAATTTTCCCAAGGAAGAGGATAAGATTGGAGAGTTAGGTAAAGCTTACCAAAGATGGCTTGTGTCATGTTGGAAATATGGCGCTTTAAGCCGGATAGCTCCTGCTGCACAGTTACCAGCTTTGCTTCTGCTTTTTCGGCTCTCGTCAAAACCGCGCTGTGGTCAGCCTGAGTTCTTTCTAACTCGGCTTTGAGCTTTTTCAGTTCAACCAGAGCCAACTTATATTTGTCTTCCGACTGAGTTCAGGCATCTTGTTGGTCAGCCAAGTTTTTCCTTAAGTCGCCCAGGGCCAGTTCGGTCTGGGCAAGGCTTTCCTGTTCAAAATTTAAAACAAAGACAAGTCTCAGAATTATTACAAGGCAATACCCCTGACACTTGGGGGCTAATGTATAATTTCTCAAGGGAAATTGTACAGAAATCAAGACCCGGCTCATCATTTTACTGATGACCCGGCCCTTGGGGGTTACTGGTCGCGAAGCTTTTAAAAGACCCGGCTCATCATTTCACTGATGACCCGGCCCTTGGGGGTTACTGGTGCGAAGCTTTTTAAAAGACTCGACTCATCATTTCACTGATGACCCGGCCCTTGGGGGTTACTGGGAATAATATAGAGTATAAATTTTACCTCATGCTTGTTATTTAACATCTTCAGCAGATTCTTTTCCATCTCGTAACTCGCTTCCAGGCGACTTGCGAAGCCAGAACAGAGCTCTTTAAACTCCAGACCTGCATAGTCAGAAAGTTTCGCCTTGGAAGGCCCAGACTCGGGATTTGATGGAGAAGGGGATGCTATATGTTTGGAGAGGATTGTCGCTGCCGGCTTCGAGAAACCAAAACCAGTAATGACCACAGCATCTGGGTCATCAGCTGTCGCCATTACGACCGGTGATCTAGGGACATCCGTTGATCCTTTGGGCGACTCGGGAGGATTTGCTTGGATTGTCGGCTCGTTTTGACTCGGATCTTCTTGAGTCGGAGTTGCTTTCCTTGGAGGTTCAGAAGTGGCATCAGGGATTGATCCACTGGTTTTCCTCTTTTTGGCTTGCGCCCTAATAAATGAGATAGGCGTGTTAAAAAATTAAAAAGAGTGCTATTCTCAAGGATCAGGACAAGAAACTTACCCCGGGACTCGGATCATTGGTGGAAGGGTCGACATCACTGAGTCGCCAGAAGTAGTGGGAGAATCCTGTAGAATTGGTACATCGATAATAACAGGCGGGTTATGACTGTGATCCAAAGCAACACGAACAATGGTTGCTCAAATAAAAAAAAAAGGAGGTACCTCGCTTGGTTTTCTTTTGTTCATTGTTGGCAAGCCAGGTGTTAGGTCGCCAGAATGACTTCGTGTTTTCCGTTTCGAGGCGTGCTGCGTTTTCTTCAGTAAGAAATTTGGGTCCAAATGGGCATTTGGATGTGAGAGAGGTACTTTTCCACATATTCGCCGGGCCGGCTTAGGTGGAGAAGGAGATGAATCGGAGGAGACGGAAATTACCTCGACAAAATCTTCCTGGCTTTCGTTATCTTCATTCTATTATAAGAGGAGTGAAAGATAAATAGAAGTTAAAAGGTAATAGGTGGCGAGTGAAAAAGAGGACGGATTGGTACCTCGGAGAGTGCGTCGCCAGCTTGAGATTCGTCGACTTCAGATGGCTCGGCCGCAGCCGATTTACCTTTGCCTTTGTTTTTCTTGGAAGGCGGCTTAGCACTCTTCATGGCTTGTTTCTTAGGTCTCCGAGACCAGAACTTGTCGCCTTTCTGGAAAGGGATGTGGCATGAAGTCACAATGACAGTAAAACAGATGGAATGAAAATTGAGGGCGAGTTAGTCTTGGTTACCTTGGGCGCCGGGTTAATCTTGCAGAAGGGCTTAAGGCCAATTTGGTCGCACTTTGCTGTAGGCTCGCCGGTCAGCTTCTTGATGATGGCGACGATGTCTTTTTCTGTTAATGCTGTGTGAAAGTAGCATTGGGGATGATCCAGAGTACCGTCAAATTCGCACATCAAGCCTTCTCGGCGGCTCAGAGGAAGGATCCGCCATTCGACCCAGCAGCGGATCAGGTCAACCCCGGTGAGACCGTTGTTAGTCAAGGATATCAGTTCGGACAGAATTGGGACGAATTCCGACTCTTCTTCCTCGGTGAGCTTGTCAGGGAGCTTGAAGTTGACCGGGAGGCGGCTTGGCCTGTAGCCCTGAAGTTTGTTCTCGCCGGCAGGGGATGTTTCTTTGCAGTAAAACCAAGATTCACCCCAGCCTTTGGGATGGCTGGGCATAGTGAGTGCAGGAAACGGACTGTCCCTGCGACGCTGGACGTTGACCCCGCCGAGTTCCATACTGGGGCCATTGTGGAATTCTGTCTGGCGATTCAAGTGGAAAAAGTACCAAAACAGGGGGACGGAAGGCTCGATCGGCAAATAAGCTTCGCAAAGGACTTGGAATTGACTCAGGTTGCTTATGGAATTGGGTCCCAAATCCTGGAGTCGGACGTTCATAAAATTCAGGGCGTCTCTAAGGAATTTGGATCCGGGCGGCTTAAAACCCCGTTCTAAGTGTTCCACAAAAACTATTATCTCCCCTTCCTTGGGGTTGGGTAGGTCTTCTCCTAACCCGGTGCGCCATCCAATGACGTCTTGAGGATCCAAGTAGCCCGCTTTCACGTAATTCGCCAAAACAGCATCATCGACTTTGGTGGGAAGCCAATCGCTCTTGAAAACGGCACCCATGCTACAAATAGGCAAGAAAATGGTATTACGTGTCTCGAACATTTACTATGTGAGTCGGGACTAGCTTCTGCTTAACCCGCCGGATTGGGAGGCCGGGTTGGGCTGATGTGGCGACCTATCGGAGCAGGGCTATTCTCAGAAGCGACGCTACTGTGGGTGCTAAAATTTGTTCTTTTCGAAACACTAAGGGAAGGACGAGGTTTCCAAACAGCTTTTTGCAAACAGTAAAATAGGAATGGATCTATTCAACAGATATAAAATCTTACGGACATGGCTAAAACATGAACGATGTGCGATCAGGACGGTGCCTCGTGTTTGAAAAGACTAGTCTATTTAGAAAATTCGCAAGGGCACAGATGGATAGGATTGTTCGAAGCACTAGGTGCCCTAATGGCGCTCGGACTAATCAGTTCGACAGTTAAGATGGTGACGAGCATAGAGTTTTGGAGCTATGACAATGGCGGCGGCAAGAACAAGAACTAAATCTACCCATAAAGAAGGGGAAACAGTGGCCTAACCTGAAGATCTTGGTCGAAGGAGATCGGTGATGATGGAGGCTGTTGGAGAATGAGGGGACCCTCGGCGGCCGTGGAGCCTGGCGACGGCGACGACGTGCGGGCGGCACTGGAGCTCCTCGAACGGCGCCGGAGCTCTTCGAACGGCAGCGGCTTGCGGGCGGCGCCGGAGCTCCTCGAACGGCGACGGCTTGCGGGCGGCGCCGGAGCTACTCGAACGGCAACGGCCTGCGGGCAGCACTGGAGTTCTTCGGACGGGGGTGGAGTTTGCGGCCGGCGGCGAAGCCTTCGGGATGCGGAGCGTTTTTCTTCTCGCTGAGATGATGGTGGAGGTATTGACGGGACTGGTAGGTGGCCGGTGTCAGCCCTGTCCCTTCCGCCTATTTATCAGGACGGGCGCGGGGATCGAGGCGCTATGAGCGGGAACCGTCGAGGAAGGAAAGATTCGCCATGATGGCGCCCGAAAATTTTGGGATAATGACGCACTAAAAGATCCGTTGGGATTGTGTTGGAGTTCCCGAAAATCGAGGGCTAAGGAAAGTACTGATGGGAAATGCGTTGGCGGCTCAGAGACTTTTACCGGTACCAGTTGGCGAGTTAAGATTTCTGGTGTACGGAGGAACACAGAGGAGTGAATCGCCTTCGACTAAAATGGAAGCATTGGCGTGAAGATTCAAGTCAATTTGGGGCCTAATGTTGGGGATATTGCCTGTTAAAGTGACCCGCCGAATATGGGCCGGGTTACTGTTAAGGCGATTCATCCTTTAAGGCTAGTTGGGCCTCAGCTTGGGCGGTTCGAAGTTGCTGGATGGTTATGATTTATGGAAGGACTCTGGGTTTTGCAAGACGGCGACTTAGAGACCGCGGTGGTCACGATTTGTAAAAAGGAAGGGACTCTTGTAAACCCTAAGGCTTCGACCTATATATAAAGGCGAGTCTGGAGGGGGAGAGGTAGGTTAGAAATCATCAAGTACTAGGTTTAGGCGAGTTACGCCTTCCTTGTAATCGAATCTACATCAATACACACAAAGCAGGACGTAGGCTATTACCTCTTCTCGAGGGGCCGAACCTGGGTAGATCGCCGTGTCTCTCCCACTTAACCCCTTTGAGTCGCCACCAAGGTGCGATGGCTCCAGTACTAAGTCCTTTCACGAGGACATCTGTCGTGACAAAACCACGACAGTACTGCCACTTTGGTTTATGACTAGACATGTCGATCCGGGTTCTTTGACATTGGAATGCTAGCGACACTATTGCATACGTGAGTCAAAAGACGCAAATGGTCCCGGCTAAGGTAAGGCTGCAGCCGTGGAGTTAACCGTGCGTGAGACCGCAAAGGGATGCGATGTGTTACAGGCTGGATTCCTATGGCTTAGGATCGGGGACCCGACAATAACTCACTGACACCGGAGGAATGCTTTATGTGTATCAAACGTCACAACGTAACTGGGTGACTATAAATATGCTCTACAGGTATCTCCGAAGGTGTTCGTTAAGTTAGTATGGATCAAGACTGGGATTTGTCACTCCGTATGACGGAGAGGTATCTCGGGGCCCACTCGGTAATACAACATCACACACAAGCCTTGCAAGCAATGTGACTTAGTGTAAGTTGCAGGATCTTGTATTACGGAACGAGTAAAGAGACTTGCCGGTAAACGAGATTGAAATAGGTATACGGATAATGACGGTCGAATCTCGGGCAAGTAACATACCGAAGGACAAAGGGAATGACATACGGGATTATATGAATCCTTGGCACTGAGGTTCAAACGATAAGATCTTCGTAGAATATGTAGGATCCAATATGGGCATCCAGGTCCCGCTATTGGATATTGACCGAGGAGTCACTCGGGTCATGTCTACATAGTTCTCGAACCCGCAGGGTCTGCACACTTAAGGTTCGGCGTTGTTTTATGCGTATTTGAGTTATATGGTTGGTTACCGAATGTTGTTCGGAGTCCCGGATGAGATCACGGATGTCACGAGGGTTTCCGAAATGGTCCGGAAACGAAGATTGATATATAGGATGACCTCATTTGATTACCGGAAGGTTTTCGGAGTTACCGGTAATGTACAGGGAATGACGAATGGGTTTCGGGTGTTCACCGGGGGGGTAGCCCACCCCGGGGAAGCCCATAGGCCTTGGGGGTGGCGCACCAGCCCTTGGTGGGCTGGTGGGACAGCCCAAGAAGGCCCTATGCGCCATAGATAGAAAATCAAAGAGAAAAGAAAAAAAAGGAGGTGGGAAAGGAGAGAAGGACTCCACCTTCCAATCCTAGTTGGACTAGGATTGGAGGAGGACTCCTCCTCCCCTTGGTGGCGCAGCCCTTGGGTTTCCTTGAGCCTCAAGGCAAGCCTCCCCTCCCTCCTCCTATATATATGGAGCAATTAGGGCTGATTTGAGACAACTTTTTCAAGGCAGCCCGACCACATACCTCCACGGTTTTACCTCTAGATCGCGTCTCTGCGGAGCTCGGGTGGAGCCCTGCCGAGATTAGATCATCACCAACCTCCGGAGCGCCGTCACTCTGCCGGAGAACTCATCTACCTCGCCGTCTCTCTTGCTGGATCAAGAAGGCCGAGATCATCGTCGAGCTGTACGTGTGCTGAACGTGGAGGTGCCGTCCGTTCGGCACTAGATCGTGGGACAGATCGCGGGACGGTTCGTGGAACGGTTCACGGGGCGGATCGAGGGACGTGAGGATGTTCCACTACATCAACTGCGTTTCTTAACGCTTCTGCTATGCGATCTACAAGGGTACGTAGATCGGAAATCCCCTCTCGTAGATGGACATCACCATGATAGGTCTTCGTGCGCGTAGGAAAATTTTTGTTTCCCATCCGACGTTCCCCAACAGTGATGGTCGACGTCATGTGGAGGGCTTGGAGGTGATGGAGGTGTAGGTGACCTACGACGACTCGGAGGCGGTGTTGTCCTTGGGGCCGATCCTGGAAGCTTGATGTAGTTCTTGTACCATAGGATGACTCCACCGAGTACTTCTCCTAGTGTCCTCTCATCTTCGGGTCCAGCTATGTCGAGCTCCATATCATGAAACCCCGCCATGATTTCATCCACCTCGACTTTAGCAAAGCCAGCTGGAATCTCACGGCCATGCGAGCGTGCATCAGGGCCAGAAGGTAAAGCTTGTCTGACGGCCACCTTCATGGATATGTTCTTGAATTTTTGATGGAGTTCACATGATGTTGACTCCTTGATTCCATCCACGGGGTAGCCGGGACCGCCCTCTATCATTCTTCGTGCATCGTCGGGCGGGGACTCAGATTCAGCCACGCTGCTTTTCCGCTTAGATGGGGCGTCGGTAATATCGAGTGCAGGATCTTCCTGGCGCGCTACTCCTCTAAGCTCATCAATCTGCTTCTGTTGCTCGTTAATCCTGGCAAGCAACTGGTTGAACTTGTCATTCTCCTCATCCTGCTGCCGCTTCTTTGCTCTCGCTCGGCTTCTGTAAGTGTCTTGGTCTCTGGCAAACCCAAGCCACCACGGGTAAGAAGGACCGAAGCCTCGCGTTCGTCCTCCATGTTCGTCATTGCCGAGGACCAGTGTGAGCAAATCTTTCTCTCTATCTGCAGTGAACTGTCTTTTTCCCTCCTTAATTTCTTTCACTATCTTTTTCCAATTCTCCCTGGGTATCCTAAGACCGTCACTGCAGATGAGGTCCCTTGTTTCTTCGTCGTACGAACCACCATGCGCAAGGAACCAATTTCTTCCTCTCAATTCCCACTCATCACGGAGTCGTTCAGGTATGATGCCTTTAGCTAGCAGATCTTGCTCTTTCTTATCCCACTTTGGGATGGCAGTCTCATAGCCCCTTGGCCCCAGCTTGTGGTGATATTTCTTCTTGTTGGCATTTTTCTTGTTCTTTTCTGATAATGCCTGGGCATCTTCTGACTCCTCGTACTCTTGAAATGTCTTCCAATGATTCGCCTGCTTGGCTAGATACCCCTCGAATACTGGCACTTTCTTTGTCTTTAGATAGCTTTTCCATAGCTTCTTCTTCCAGCTACGGAACAGTTCGGCCATCTTCTTTAGAGTCCACTGCTTGACTTTGGCCCTCAGTTTTTTTGCGGCGTCTTCATTCTCACATTCTGGCGGGTTGAAATGTGACATGAGATCATTCCAAAGATTATCTTTGTACCTTTCAGCGACATAGTCACTATCGGCTACCCCTTTGCGCTTGTTCCACTCCCGAACGCTAATCGGGACGTGATCCCTAACAAGAACTCCGCATTGCTTCTTGAATGTGTCAGCGGCATTCTTAGGAAGCTTGGGTTTGCCCGTAGGCAATATCACCTCAAAGGTGTAATGTGTCCGTGCATCCAACTTTCTAGTCGGGCCTCGTTTCGTATCTTTGCTCGATGTGGAGGCCTAAGAGGGAGAAACATTCATCAAATGAATGTATATGTATACAATATAGAGCTATCTCCAATATTTTCACATATTACAAGTGATTGTCGAACTTCATATGTATACCTCGCCGAACTTTATTATTTCTCCACCGGCTTCTCCATCAGTGGAGCTATCACCTTCTCCGTCATTGGACCTATCTCCTACCCCATCGGCTTCATCTTCGTGTCGGTCGACCTCCATTCCATATCCGGAGGGGTTTAGATATGACGACGGAGATTGAGCTGGTTCAACGTCAGGGCCGTCTTTGATTATATCTTCGAGAAGTTCTTCCTCTTCGAGGTTCCTGATATGTGGATCCATAGTTCTGCAAAAAACGGACATTTGATTAACTAGTAAACTAACAAACTATATAAGAGGGGTTGGAAACTTCGAAGTGTCGTTTTATATAGGAGGACCTTTAGTCCCGGGTCTTGGCTAGAACCTAAACTCTAAAATATGTCTAACGGATTCTCTTAACCTTTAAGGATTTAACAAAATGGCGACATTCTAGATGTGTAGAAAATGATCCTATTTTTCCTGATCTCATCTACCCTTCTATATGTCACATTGTCTAGTGTCAAAGGACTTTGTTGAACTTTGTACCAAAAAAGAATTATTCTATCAGGAACTCCGCTCCAAAACAACTTTAGTCCCGGGTCGTGGCTCCACCCGGGACTCCTAGATTTCTGCATAGTATTCAAAGTAGGAGTACTTTTCCAATTTGAGCATTCAATAAGCAAAACCAAATCGTAAAATAAAGTAGTATTCAAATTAGCATGCATTCAATTATAAGCAAAACTACATCATCTCTTTTGTCTGTACATCGTCGAATATTATCACTAATACTCCTCGAATACTATCATACATATAGCATCACTGATACAGCTAGAACCGTAGCGCCCGACGGGTATCGTCGCGGGCGGTGGACACCCAAAGAGAAGGAACCATCACAGGATCATAGCTCAAGTGAGATCCCTGAAGAACCTGCCAAGTATGCTCGAACCTGCCCTCCAACGCAACCATGTAGCGACGGACGTGCTCATCCTCCTCGCTCACACGGTGACGTACCACCTCCGCGGTGTCCGGAAGCCTCGGCACCGTCACTGGCCCACGCGACCGCCACCAAACAAGGATCGGGTCAACAACGGGCTGGCTCCTCACCAACCTACGCCCCCCGGAAGGTAGCACCTCCCAATACCAGCCGGGCGGAGCCCAGTCCCGGACATGGCCCCTCTGATCAAGCAGGTGTCCTCCGCCGAGTCGACGACGAGGATGCGGGATAGGCATCGTAAAATGAACTAAAAAAATTAACTAGTTCTATTAATTTTCTTGCTAAAAATAAACTAATTGTATATATAGTAAAATAAACTATTAACACTTAAGCATATACAATAGCAAAATTAAGCAATAATCTAAGAAACACTAATTAAGCATCTATATACGTAGAAATGTCTTCTTCTTCTTCTTCTTCTTCTTCCTCTTCTTCTTCTTCTTCTTCTTCTTTCTTATTTTCTTCTCCGCTTCTTCTTCAACTTCTCTTCTTCTACTTCTCCTCTTCTTCTATTTTTCCTATTCTTCTCCTCTCCTCCTCTTCTTATTCTCCTTTTTCTTCTTTTCTTCTCCTCCTCTTCTTATTTTCCTTTTTCCTAATCTTATTTTCTTATTTTTGTTCAACTTTCTTCTTCTTGTAACCCTAACCTAATTCTAAATATTACTAACCCTAATGATCTAGCACAAACCTAATAACAATAGGAATTAAATGACAAAAAAAATCTTTTCTTCTCCTTTTTCTTCTTTTCTTCTCCTTTTTCTTCTTTTCTTCCCTTTTTCTTCTTTTCTTCTCCTTTTTCTTCTTTTCTTCTCCTTTTTCTTCTTTTCTTCCCTTTTTCTTCTTTTCTTCTCCTTTTTCTTCTTTTCTTCTCCTTTTTCTTCTTTTCTTCTACTGGCCGGAGTGTTCGGGAGGAGGGGGCGGGGGGCTTACCGGCCGGAGGCGTCGACGACGGCGTCGGCGAGGAGGACGGCGGCGGCGAGGACGACGAGGACGACGGTGAGGAGGACGGCAGGCGGCGGCGAGGAGGACGGTGGGCAGCCTGACGGCGTCGTCGAGTTCGTCGGTGCCGCGCCGGGGAGGAGAACGAGGAAGAAGAGAGAACGAAATGCGATTTGGGTTGGAAATTTTCTAACTCCCGCTTATATAGGTGGATCTTTAGTCCCGATTCGGGGCTCGAACCGGGATTAAAGACACCCTTTAGTCCCGGGTGGAGCCACGACCCGGGACTAAAGGCCCGTGCTGGGCAGGCGGCAGGCGAGGGGCTTTAGTCCCGGGTCGTGGCTCCACCCGGGACTAAAGCCCCTCCGCTGGCTGCACGATAAGTTTAGTCCCACCTCGCCCAGCGAGGGGGACTAACACTAGTTTATAAGCCCCGTCGCAACATCACCATCGAGCTCCTCTCTAAAGCAGGATTATGGGCCTAAACTGACTGTAAATTTAAAAATTGTAACTATATTTGAAATTTTGGAGAAAATTAAACCTGAATTCAAAGTGAGGTCACTTTGAATTTAGGTTTAATTTTCTCTATAAATTCTCATATAGTTTCAATTTTTATCTATTTTCAAAATTAACTATTTTGTTATTTTCAATTAAAAACTATGTTTATTAAAATTCTTTTTGCATACTTGAGAATTTGACAAAACTATGATAATGAAAAGTGTTTGAAATTGAATAAATAATTCAAAACTATTTTCTATTTTCAAAATTAATTATTTTGACTATCCAAACTATTAACTATTTTGTTATTTTCAATTAAAAACTACGTTTATTAAAATTCTTTTTGCATATCTCAGAATTTGACAAAACTATGATAATGAAAAGTGTTTGAAATTGAATAAATAATTCAAAACTATTTTCTATTTTCAAAATTAATTATTTTGACTATCCAAACTATTAACTATTTTATTATTTTCAATTAAAAACTATGTTTATTAAAATTCTTTTTGCATATTTGAGAATTTGACAAAACTATGATAATGAAAAGTGTTTGAAATTAAATAAATAATTCAAAACTATTTTCTATTTTCAAAATTAATTATTTTGACTATCCAAACTATTAACTATTTTGTTATTTTCAATTAAAAACTATGTTTCTTAAAATTCTTTTTGCATATTTGAGAATTTGACAAAACTATGATAATGAAAAGTGTTTGAAATTGAATAAATAATTCAAAACTATTTTCTATTTTCAAAATTAATTATTTTGACTATCCAAACTATTTCACCCACATAGCATGTGTTAAAAAGTTGAGACGCCTACGACAAAAACTGGATGCACTTCGTGTACAAAACGAACAATCTCTCTCGAAGTGTGAGGGTTTCGAACGAGAACTCATCTCTTTGTAATGAATTTCATTTTTTTGAACTAATTTTAACTCCATACTTTTTGTGTGTTCAAAATGCACCATTCAAAGGCACATCACAAAATTTCAACAATTTCTGACTTCATTTGGTATTCTTCGTGCATTTACTTATTTTTTTTGAGCTAGTTGACCCTGAAATTGAAAAGCACTACAAATGAACTCTGAAAATGTTGAAATTTGGCATGCTATCATCATTTCACCCACATAGCATGTGTTAAAAATTTGAGAGGGCTACAAAAAAAACTGGATGCACTTCGTGTACAAAACGGACAATCTCTCTCGAAGTATCAGGGTTTCGAACGAGAACTCATCTCTTACAAAGGGATTTCATTTTTTTGAACTTATTTGAAGTCCATACTTTTTGTGTGTTCAAAATGCACCATTCAAAGGCACATCACAAAATTTCAAAAATTTCTGACTTCATTTGGTATTCTTCGTGCGTTTACTTATTTTTTTGAGCTAGTTGACCCTGAAATTGAAAAGCACTACAAATGAACTCTGAAAATGTTGCAAGTTGGCATGCTATCATCATTTCACCCATATAGCATGTGTTAAAAAGTTGAGAGTGCTACGACAAAAACTGGATGCACTTCGTGTACAAAACGGACAATCTCTCTCGAAGTATCATGGTTTCGAACGAGAACTCATCTCTTACAAAGGGATTTCATTTTTTTGAACTTATTTGAACTCCATACTTTTTGTGTGTTCAAAATGCACCATTCAAAGGCACATCACAAAATTTCAACAATTTCGGACTTCATTCGTTATTCTTCGTGCATTTACTTATTTGTTTTTCGAGCTAGTTGACCTTGAAATTGAAAAGCACTACAAATGAACTCTGAAAATGTTGAAAGTTGGCATGCTATAATTATTTCACCCACATAGAATGTGTTAAAAAGTTGAGAGGGCTACGACAAAAACTGCATGCACTTCGTGTACAAAACGGACAATCTCTCTCGAAGTATTAGGGTTTCGAACGAGAACTCATCTCTTACAAAGGGATTTCATTTTTTTGAACTTATTTGAACTCCATACTTTTTGTGTGTTCAAAATGCACCATTCAAAGGAACATCACAAAATTTCAACAATTTCTGACTTCATTTGGTATTCTTCGTGCATTTACTTATTTTTTTCAGCTAATTGACCCTGAAATAGAAAAGCACTACAAATGAACTCTGAAAATGTTGAAAGTTGGCATGCTATCATCATTTCGCCCACATAGCATGTGTTAAAAAGTTGAGAGTGCCACGACAAAAACTGGATGCACTTCGTGTACAAAACGGACAATCTCTCTCGAAGTATCAGGGTTTCGAACGAGAACTCATCTCTTACAAAGGGATTTCATTTTTTTGAACTTATTTGAACTCCATACTTTTTGTGTGTTCAAAATGCACCATTCAAAGGCACATCACAAAATGTCAACAATTTCGGACTTCATTTGGTATTCTTCGTGCATTTACTTATTTGTTTTTTGAGCTAGTTGACCCTGAAATTAAAAAGCACTACAAATGAACTCTGAAAATGTTGAAAGTTGGCATGCTATAATCATTTCACCCACATAGCATGTGTTAAAAAGTTGAGAGGGCTACGACAAAAACTGGATACACTTCCTGTCCAAAACGGACAATCTTTCTCGAAGTATCAGGGTTTCGAACGAGAACTCATCTCTTACAAAGGGATTTCATTTTTTTGAACTTATTTGAAATCCGTACTTTTTGTGTGTTCAAAATGCACCATTCAAAGGCACATCACAAAATTTCAACAATTTCTGACTTTATTTGGTATTCTTCGTGCATTTACTTTTTTTGAGCTAGTTGACCCTGAAATTGAAAAGCACTACAAATGAACTCTGAAAATGTTGAAAGTTGGCATGCTATCATCATTTCGCCCACATAGCATGTGTTAAAAAGTTGAGAGTTCTACGACAAAAACTGGATGCACTTGGTGTACAAAACGGACAATCTCTCTCGAAGTATCAGGGTTTCGAACGAGAACTCATCTCTTACAAAGGGATTTCATTTTTTGAACTTATTTGAACTCCATACTTTTTGTGTGTTCAAAATGCACCATCCAAAGGCACATCACAAAATTTCAACAATTTCTAACTTCATTTGGTATTCTTCGTGCATTTACTTTTTTTTTAGCTAGTTGACCATGAAATTGAAAAGCACAACAAATGAACTCTGAAAATGTTGAAATTTGGCATGCTATCATCATTTCACCCACATAGCATGTGTTAAAAATTTGAGAGGGCTACAAAAAAAACTGGATGCACTTCGTGTACAAAACGGACAATCTCTCTCGAAGTATCAGGGTTTCGAACGAGAACTCATCTCTTACAAAGGGATTTCATTTTTTTGAACTTATTTGAAGTCCATACTTTTTGTGTGTTCAAAATGCACCATTCAAAGGCACATCACAAAATTTCAAAAATTTCTGACTTCATTTGGTATTCTTCGTGCGTTTACTTATTTTTTTGAGCTAGTTGACCCTGAAATTGAAAAGCACTACAAATGAACTCTGAAAATGTTGCAAGTTGGCATGCTATCATCATTTCACCCATATAGCATGTGTTAAAAAGTTGAGAGTGCTACGACAAAAACTGGATGCACTTCGTGTACAAAACGGACAATCTCTCTCGAAGTATCATGGTTTCGAACGAGAACTCATCTCTTACAAAGGGATTTCATTTTTTGAACTTATTTGAACTCCATACTTTTTGTGTGTTCAAAATGCACCATTCAAAGGCACATCACAAAATTTCAACAATTTCGGACTTCATTCGTTATTCTTCGTGCATTTACTTATTTGTTTTTCGAGCTAGTTGACCTTGAAATTGAAAAGCACTACAAATGAACTCTGAAAATGTTGAAAGTTGGCATGCTATAATTATTTCACCCACATAGAATGTGTTAAAAAGTTGAGAGGGCTACGACAAAAACTGCATGCACTTCGTGTACAAAACGGACAATCTCTCTCGAAGTATTAGGGTTTCGAACGAGAACTCATCTCTTACAAAGGGATTTCATTTTTTTGAACTTATTTGAACTCCATACTTTTTGTGTGTTCAAAATGCACCATTCAAAGGAACATCACAAAATTTCAACAATTTCTGACTTCATTTGGTATTCTTCGTGCATTTACTTATTTTTTTCAGCTAATTGACCCTGAAATAGAAAAGCACTACAAATGAACTCTGAAAATGTTGAAAGTTGGCATGCTATCATCATTTCGCCCACATAGCATGTGTTAAAAAGTTGAGAGTGCCACGACAAAAACTGGATGCACTTCGTGTACAAAACGGACAATCTCTCTCGAAGTATCAGGGTTTCGAACGAGAACTCATCTCTTACAAAGGGATTTCATTTTTTTGAACTTATTTGAACTCCATACTTTTTGTGTGTTCAAAATGCACCATTCAAAGGCACATCACAAAATTTCAACAATTTCGGACTTCATTTGGTATTCTTCGTGCATTTACTTATTTGTTTTTTGAGCTAGTTGACCCTGAAATTGAAAAGCACTACAAATGAACTCTGAAAATGTTGAAAGTTGGCATGCTATAATCATTTCACCCACATAGCATGTGTTAAAAAGTTGAGAGGGCTACGACAAAAACTGGATACACTTCCTGTACAAAACGGACAATCTTTCTCGAAGTATCAGGGTTTCGAACGAGAACTCATCTCTTACAAAGGGATTTCATTTTTTTGAACTTATTTGAACTCCGTACTTTTTGTGTGTTCAAAATGCACCATTCAAAGGCACATCACAAAATTTCAACAATTTCTGACTTTATTTGGTATTCTTCGTGCATTTACTTTTTTTGAGCTAGTTGACCCTGAAATTGAAAAGCACTACAAATGAACTCTGAAAATGTTGAAAGTTGGCATGCTATCATCATTTCGCCCACATAGCATGTGTTAAAAAGTTGAGAGTTCTACGACAAAAACTGGATGCACTTGGTGTACAAAACGGACAATCTCTCTCGAAGTATCAGGGTTTCGAACGAGAACTCATCTCTTACAAAGGGATTTCATTTTTTGAACTTATTTGAACTCCATACTTTTTGTGTGTTCAAAATGCACCATCCAAAGGCACATCAAAAAATTTCAACAATTTCTGACTTCATTTGGTATTCTTCGTGCATTTACTTTTTTTTTAGCTAGTTGACCATGAAATTGAAAAGCACAACAAATGAACTCTGAAAATGTTGAAAGTTGGCATGCTATCATCATTTCACCCACATAGCATGTGTTAAAAATTTGAGAGGGCTACAAAAAAAACTGGATGCACTTCGTGTACAAAACGGACAATCTCTCTCGAAGTATCACGGTTTCGAACGAGAACTCATCTCTTACGAAGCGATTTCATTTTTTGAACTTATTTGAACTCCATACTTTTTGTGTGTTCAAAATGCACCATTCAAAGGCACATCACAAAATTTCAAAAATTTCTGACTTCATTTGTTATTCTTCGTGCGTTTACTTATTTTTTTTGAGCTAGTTGACCCTGAAATTGAAAAGCACTACAAATGAACTCAGAAAATGTTGCAAGTTGGCATGCTATCATCATTTCACCCACATAGAATGTGTTAAAAAGTTGAGAGTGCTACGACAAAAACTGGATGCACTTCGTGTACAAAACGGACAATCTCTCTCGAAGTATGCGGGTTTCGAACGAGAACTCATCTCTTACAAAGGGATTCCATTTTTTTGAACTTATTTGAACTCCATACTTTTTGTGTGTTCAAAATGCACCATTCAATTGCACATCACAAAATTTCAACAATTTCGGACTTCATTTGGTATTCTTCGTGCATTTACTTATTTGTTTTTCGAGCTAGTTGACCTTGAAATTGAAAAGCACTACAAATGAACTCTGAAAATGTTGAAAGTTGGCATGCACGCTATAATTATTTCACCCACATAGAATGTGTTAAAAAGTTGAGAGGGCTACGACAAAAACTGGATGCACTTCGTGTACAAAACGGACAATCTCTCTCGAAGTATGAGGGTTTCGAACGAGAACTCATCTCTTACAAAGGGATTTCATTTTTTGGACTTATTTGAACTCCATACTTTTTGTGTGTTCAAAATGCACCATTCAAAGGCACATCACAAAATTTCAACAATTTCGGACTTCATTTGGTATTCTTCGTGCATTTACTTTTTTTTGAGCTAGTTGACCCTGAAATAGAAAAGCACTACAAATGAACTCTGAAAATGTTGAAAGTTGGCATTCTATCATCATTTCGCCCACATAGCATGTGTTAAAAAGTTGAGAGTGCTACGACAAAAACTGGATGCACTTCGTGTACAAAACGGACAATCTCTCTCGAAGTATGAGGGTTTCGAACGAGAACTCATCTCTTACAAAGGGATTCCATTTTTTTGAACTTATTTGAAATCCATACTTTTTGTGTGTTCAAAATGCACCATTCAAATGCACATCACAAAATTTCAACAATTTCTCTTCATTTGGTATTCTTCGTGCATTCACTTATTTGTTTTTTCAGCTAGTTGACCCTGAAATTGAAAAGCACTACAAATGAACTCTGAAAATGTTGAAAGTTGGCATGCTATAATCATTTCACCCACATAGCATGTGTTAAAAACTTGAGAGGGCTACGACAAAAACTGGATGCACTTCGTGTACAAAACAGACAATCTCTCTCGAAGTATCAGGGTTTCGAACGAGAACTCATCTCTTACAAAGGGATTTCATTTTTTTGAACTTATTTGAACTCCATACTTTTTGTGTGTTCAAAATGGACCATTCAAAGGCACATCACAAAATTTCAACAATTTCTGACTTTATTTGGTATTCTTCGTGCATTTACTTTTTTTTTGAGCTAGTTGACCCGGAAATTGAAAAGCACTACAAATGAACTCTGAAAATGTTGAAAGTTGGCATGCTATCATCATTTCGCCCACATAGCATGTGTTAAAAAGATGAGAGTTCTACGACAAAAACTGGATGCACTTCGTGTACAAAACGGACAATCTCTCTCGAAGTATCACGGTTTCGAACGAGAACTCATCTCTTACAAAGGGATTTCATTTTTTGAAGTTATCTGAACTCCATACTTTTTGTGTGTTCAAAATGCACCATCCAAAGGCACATCACAAAATTTCAACAATTTCTGACTTCATTTGGTATTCTTCGTGCATTTACTTTTTTTTTTGAGCTAGTTGACCATGAAATTGAAAAGCACTACAAATGAACTCTGAAAATGTTGAAAGTTGGCATGCTATCATCATTTCACCCACATAGCATGTGTTAAAAATTTGAGAGGTCTACAAAAAAAACTGGATGCACTTCGTGTACAAAACGGACAATCTCTCTCGAAGTATAAGGGTTTCGAACGAGAACTCATCTTTTACAAAGGGATTTCATTTTTTTGAACTTATTTGAACTCCATACTTTTTGTGTGTTCAAAATGCACCATTCAAAGGCACATCACAAAATTTCAAAAATTTCTGACTTCATTTGGTATTCTTCGTGCGTTTACTTATTTTTTTGAGCTAGTTGACATTGAAATTGAAAAGCACTACAAATGAACTCTGAAAATGTTGAAAGTTGGCATGCTATAATTATTGCACCCACATAGAATGTGTTAAAAAGTTGAGAGGGCTACGACAAAAACTGGATGCACTTCGTGTACAAAACGGACAATCTCTCTCGAAGTATCAGGGTTTCGAACGAGAACTCATCTCTTACAAAGGGATTTCATTTTTTTGAACTTTTTTGAACTCCATACTTTTTGTGTGTTCAAAATGCACCATTCAAATGCACATCACAAAATTTCAACAATTTCGAACTTCATTTGGTATTCTTCGTGCATTTACTTATTTGTTTTTTGAGCTAGTTGACCCTGAAATTGAAAAGCACTACGAATGAACTCTGAAAATGTTGAAAGTTGGCATGCTATCATGATTTCACCCACATAGCATGTGTTAAAAAGTTTAGAGAGCTACGACAAAAACTGGATGCACTTCGTGTACAAAACACACAATCTCTCTCGAAGTATCAGGGTTTCGAACGAAAACTCATCTCTTACAAAGGGATTTCATTTTTTTGAACTTATTTGAACTCCATACTTTTTGTGTGTTCAAAATGCACCATTCAAAGGCACATCACAAAATTTCAACAATTTCTGACTTCATTTGGTATTCTTCGTGCATTTACTTATTTTTTTAGCTAGTTGACCCTGAAATTGAAAAGCACTACAAATGAACTGTGAAAATGTTGAAAGTTGGCATGCTATCATAATTTCACCCACATAGCATGTGTTAAAAATTTGAGAGGTCTACGACAAAAACTGGATGCACTTCGTGTACAAAACGGACAATCTCTCTCGAAGTATCAGGGTTTCGAACGAGAACTCATCTCTTACAAAGGGATTTCATTTTTTGAACTTATTTGAACTCCATACTTTTTGTGTGTTCAAAATGCACCATTCAAATGCACATCACAAAATTTCAACAATTTCGAACTTCATTTGGTATTCTTCGTGCATTTACTTATTTGTTTTTTGAGCTAGTTGACCCTGAAATTGAAAAGCACTACGAATGAACTCTGAAAATGTTGAAAGTTGGCATGCTATCATGATTTCACCCACATAGCATGTGTTAAAAAGTTTAGAGGGCTACGACAAAAACTGGATGCACTTCGTGTACAAAACACACAATCTCTCTCGAAGTATCAGGGTTTCGAACGAAAACTCATCTCTTACAAAGGGATTTCATTTTTTTGAACTTATTTGAACTCCATACTTTTTGTGTGTTCAAAATGCACCATTCAAAGGCACATCACAAAATTTCAACAATTTCTGACTTCATTTGGTATTCTTCGTGCATTTACTTTTTTTTTAGCTAGTTGACCATGAAATTGAAAAGCACAACAAATGAACTCTGAAAATGTTGAAAGTTGGCATGCTATCATCATTTCACCCACATAGCATGTGTTAAAAATTTGAGAGGGCTACAAAAAAAACTGGATGCACTTCGTGTACAAAACGGACAATCTCTCTCGAAGTATCACGGTTTCGAACGAGAACTCATCTCTTACGAAGGGATTTCATTTTTTGAACTTATTTGAACTCCATACTTTTTGTGTGTTCAAAATGCACCATTCAAAGGCACATCACAAAATTTCAAAAATTTCTGACTTCATTTGTTATTCTTCGTGCGTTTACTTATTTTTTTTGAGCTAGTTGACCCTGAAATTGAAAAGCACTACAAATGAACTCAGAAAATGTTGCAAGTTGGCATGCTATCATCATTTCACCCACATAGCATGTGTTAAAAAGTTGAGAGTGCTACGACAAAAACTGGATGCACTTCGTGTACAAAACGAACAATCTCTCTCGAAGTATGAGGGTTTCGAACGAGAACTCATCTCTTACAAAGGGATTCCATTTTTTTGAACTTATTTGAACTCCATACTTTTTGTGTGTTCAAAATGCACCATTCAAAGGCACATCACAAAATTTCAACAATTTCGGACTTCATTTGGTATTCTTCGTGCATTTACTTATTTGTTTTTCGAGCTAGTTGACCTTGAAATTGAAAAGCACTACAAATGAACTCTGAAAATGTTGAAAGTTGGCATGCACGCTATAATTATTTCACCCACATAGAATGTGTTAAAAAGTTGAGAGGGCTACGACAAAAACTGGATGCACTTCGTGTACAAAACGGACAATCTCTCTCGAAGTATGAGGGTTTCGAACGAGAACTCATCTCTTACAAAGGGATTTCATTTTTTGGACTTATTTGAACTCCATACTTTTTGTGTGTTCAAAATGCACCATTCAAAGGCACATCACAAAATTTCAACAATTTCGGACTTCATTTGGTATTCTTCGTGCATTTACTTTTTTTTGAGCTAGTTGACCCTGAAATAGAAAAGCACTACAAATGAACTCTGAAAATGTTGAAAGTTGGCATGCTATCATCATTTCGCCCACATAGCATGTGTTAAAAAGTTGAGAGTGCTACGACAAAAACTGGATGCACTTCGTGTACAAAACGGACAATCTCTCTCGAAGTATGAGGGTTTCGAACGAGAACTCATCTCTTACAAAGGGATTCCATTTTTTTGAACTTATTTGAAATCCATACTTTTTGTGTGTTCAAAATGCACCATTCAAATGCACATCACAAAATTTCAACAATTTCTCTTCATTTGGTATTCTTCGTGCATTCACTTATTTGTTTTTTCAGCTAGTTGACCCTGAAATTGAAAAGCACTACAAATGAATTCTGAAAATGTTGAAAGTTGGCATGCTATAATCATTTCACCCACATAGCATGTGTTAAAAACTTGAGAGGGCTACGACAAAAACTGGATGCACTTCGTGTACAAAACAGACAATCTCTCTCGAAGTATCAGGGTTTCGAACGAGAACTCATCTCTTACAAAGGGATTTCATTTTTTTGAACTTATTTGAACTCCATACTTTTTGTGTGTTCAAAATGGACCATTCAAAGGCACATCACAAAATTTCAACAATTTCTGACTTTATTTGGTATTCTTCGTGCATTTACTTTTTTTTTGAGCTAGTTGACCCGGAAATTGAAAAGCACTACAAATGAACTCTGAAAATGTTGAAAGTTGGCATGCTATCATCATTTCGCCCACATAGCATGTGTTAAAAAGATGAGAGTTCTACGACAAAAACTGGATGCACTTCGTGTACAAAACGGACAATCTCTCTCGAAGTATCACGGTTTCGAACGAGAACTCATCTCTTACAAAGGGATTTCATTTTTTGAAGTTATCTGAACTCCATACTTTTTGTGTGTTCAAAATGCACCATCCAAAGGCGCATCACAAAATTTCAACAATTTCTGACTTCATTTGGTATTCTTCGTGCATTTACTTTTTTTTTGAGCTAGTTGACCATGAAATTGAAAAGCACTACAAATGAACTCTGAAAATGTTGAAAGTTGGCATGCTATCATCATTTCACCCACATAGCATGTGTTAAAAATTTGAGAGGGCTACAAAAAAAACTGGATGCACTTCGTGTACAAAACGGACAATCTCTCTCGAAGTATAAGGGTTTCGAACGAGAACTCATCTTTTACAAAGGGATTTCATTTTTTTGAACTTATTTGAACTCCATACTTTTTGTGTGTTCAAAATGCACCATTCAAAGGCACATCACAAAATTTCAAAAATTTCTGACTTCATTTGGTGTTCTTCGTGCGTTTACTTATTTTTTTGAGCTAGTTGACATTGAAATTGAAAAGCACTACAAATGAACTCTGAAAATGTTGAAAGTTGGCATGCTATAATTATTGCACCCACATAGAATGTGTTAAAAAGTTGAGAGGGCTACGACAAAAACTGGATGCACTTCGTGTACAAAACGGACAATCTCTCTCGAAGTATCAGGGTTTCGAACGAGAACTCATCTCTTACAAAGGGATTTCATTTTTTTGAACTTTTTTGAACTCCATACTTTTTGTGTGTTTAAAATGCACCATTCAAATGCACATCACAAAATTTCAACAATTTCGAACTTCATTTGGTATTCTTCGTGCATTTACTTATTTGTTTTTTGAGCTAGTTGACCCTGAAATTGAAAAGCACTACGAATGAACTCTGAAAATGTTGAAAGTTGGCATGTTATCATGATTTCACCCACATAGCATGTGTTAAAAAGTTTAGAGAGCTACGACAAAAACTGGATGCACTTCGTGTACAAAACACACAATCTCTCTCGAAGTATCAGGGTTTCGAACGAAAACTCATCTCTTACAAAGGGATTTCATTTTTTTGAACTTATTTGAACTCCATACTTTTTGTGTGTTCAAAATGCACCATTCAAAGGCACATCACAAAATTTCAACAATTTCTGACTTCATTTGGTATTCTTCGTGCATTTACTTATTTTTTTAGCTAGTTGACCCTGAAATTGAAAAGCACTACAAATGAACTGTGAAAATGTTGAAAGTTGGCATGCTATCATAATTTCACCCACATAGCATGTGTTAAAAATTTGAGAGGTCTACGACAAAAACTGGATGCACTTCGTGTACAAAACGGACAATCTCTCTCGAAGTATCAGGGTTTCGAACGAGAACTCATCTCTTACAAAGGGATTTCATTTTTTGAACTTATTTGAACTCCATACTTTTTGTGTGTTCAAAATGCACCATTCAAATGCACATCACAAAATTTCAACAATTTCGAACTTCATTTGGTATTCTTCGTGCATTTACTTATTTGTTTTTTGAGCTAGTTGACCCTGAAATTGAAAAGCACTACGAATGAACTCCGAAAATGTTGAAAGTTGCCATGATATCATCATTTCACCCACATAGTATGTGTTAAAAAGTTGAGAGGGCTACGACAAAAACTGGATGCACTTCGTGTACAAAACGGACAATCTCTCTCGAAGTATGACGGTTCGAACGAAAACTCATCTCTTACAAAGGGATTTCGTTTTTTTTAACTTATTTGAACTCCATACTTTTTGTGTGTTCAAAATGCACCATTCGAAGGCACATCTCAAAATTTCAACAATTTCTGACTTCATTTGGTATTCTTCGTGCATTTACTTATTTTTTTTAGCTAGTTGACCCTGAAATTGAAAAGCACTACAAATGAACTGTGAAAATGTTGAAAGTTGGCATGCTATCATCATTTCACCCACATAGCATGTGTTAAAAAGTTGAGAGTGCTACGACAAAAACTGGATGCACTTCGTGTACAAAACGGACAATCTCTCTCGAAGTATCAGGGTTTCGAACGAGAACTCATCTCTTACAAAGGGATTTCATTTTTTGAACTTATTTGAACTCCATAATTTTTGTGTGTTCAAAATGCACCATTCAAATGCACATCACAAAATTTCAACAATTTCGAACTTCATTTGGTATTCTTCGTGCATTTACTTATTTGTTTTTTGAGCTAGTTGACCCTGAAATTGAAAAGCACTACGAATGAACTCTGAAAATGTTGAAACTTTCCATGCTATCATCATTTCACCCACATAGCATGTGTTAAAAAGTTGAGAGGGCTACGACAAAAACTGGATGCACTTCGTGTACAAAACGGACAATCTCTCTCGAAGTATGACGGTTCGAACGAGAACTCATCTCTTACAAAGGGATTTCATTTTTTTTAACTTATTTGAACTCCATACTTTTTGTGTGTTCAAAATGCACCATTCGAAGGCACATCTCGAAATTTCAACAATTTCTGACTTCATTTGGTATTCTTCGTGCATTTACTTTTTTTTTGAGCTAGTTGACCCTGAAATTGAAAAGCACTACAAATGAACTGTGAAAATGTTGAAAGTTGGCATGCTATCATCATTTCACCCACATAGCATGTGTTAAAAAGTTGAGAGTGCTACGACAAAAACTGGATGCACTTCGTGTACAAAACGGACAATCTCTCTCGAAGTATCAGGGTTTCGAACGAGAACTAATCTCTTACAAAGGGATTTCATTTTTTTGACTTATTTGAACTCCATACTTTTTGTGTGTTCAAAATGCACCATTCAAAGGCACATCACAAAATTTCAACAATTTCTGACTTCATTTGGTATTCTTCGTGCATTTACTTATTTGTTTTTTGAGCTAGTTGACCCTGAAATTGAAAAGCACTACGAATGAACTCTGAAAATGTTGAAAGTTGGCACGCTATCATCATTTCACCCACATAGCATGTGTTAAAAAGTTGAGAGGGCTACGACAAAAACTGGATGCACTTCGTGTACAAAACGGACAATCTCTCTCGAAGTATGACGGTTCGAACGAGAACTCATCTCTTACAAAGGGATTTCATTTTTTTGAACTTATTTGAACTCCATACTTTTTGTGTGTTCAAAATGCACCATTCAAAGGCACATCTCGAAATTTCAACAATTTCTGACTTCATTTGGTATTCTTCGTGCATTTACTTATTTTTTTAGCTAGTTGCCCTGAAATTGAAAAGCACTACAAATGAACTGTCAAGATGTTGAAAGTTGGCATGCTATCATCATTTCACCCACATAGCATGTGTTAAAAAGTTGAGAGGTCTACGACAAAAACTGGATGCACTTCGTGTACAAAACGGACAATCTCTCTCGAAGTATGAGGGTTTCGAACGAGAACTCATCTCTTACAAAAGGATTTCATTTTTTGAACTTATTTGAACTCCATAATTTTTGTGTGTTCAAAATGCACCATTCAAATGCACATCACAAAATTTCAACAATTTCGAACTTCATTTGGTATTCTTCGTGCATTTACTTATTTGTTTTTTGAGCTAGTTGACCCTGAAATTGAAAAGCACTACGAATGAACTCTGGAAATGTTGAAAGTTGGCATGCTATCATCATTTCACCCACATAGCATGTGTTAAAAAGTTGAGAGGGCTACGACAAAAACTGGATGCACTTCGTGTACAAAACGGACAATCTCTCTCGAAGTATGACGGTTCGAACGAGAACTCATCTCTTACAAAGGGATTTCATTTTTTTTAACTTATTTGAACTCCATACTTTTCGTGTGTTCAAAATGCACCATTCAAAGGCACATCTCAAAATTTCAACAATTTCTGACTTCATTTGGTATTCTTCGTGCATTTACTTTTTTTTTTGAGCTAGTTGACCCTGAAATTGAAAAGCACTACAAATGAACTGTGAAAATGTTGAAAGTTGGCATGCTATCATCATTTCACCCACGTAGCATGTGTTAAAAAGTTGAGAGGGCTACGACAAAAACTGGATGAACTTCGTGTACAAAACGGACAATCTCTCTCGAAGTATCAGGGTTTCGAACGAGAACTAATCTCTTACAAAGGGATTTCGTTTTTTTGAACTTATTTGAACTCCATACTTTTTGTGTGTTCAAAATGCACAATTCAAAGGCACATCACAAAATTTCAACAATTGGTGACTTCATTTGGTATTCTCCGTGCATTTACTCATTTTTTTTTTGAGCTAGTTGACCCTGAAATTGAAAAGCACTACAAATGAACTCTGAAACTGTTGAAAGTTGGCGTGCTATCTTCATTTCAGCCACATAGCATGTGTTAAAAAGTTGAGAGGGCTACGACAAAAACTGGATGCACTTCGTGTACAAAACGGACAATCTCTCTCGAAGTATCAGGGTTTCGAACGAGAACTCATCTCTTACAAAGGGATTTCATTTTTTTGAACTTATTTGAACTCCATACTTTTTGTGTATTCAAAATGCACCATTCAAAGGCACATCACAAAATTTCAACAATTTCTGACTTCATTTGGTATTCTTCGTGCATTTACTTATTTTTTTTGAGCTAGTTGACCCTGAAATTGAAAAGCACTACAAATGAACTCTCAAATGTTGAAAGTTGGCATGATATCATCCTTTCACCCACATAGCATGTGTTAAAAAGTTGAGAGGGCTATGACAAAAACTGGATGCACTTCGTGTACAAAACGGACAATCTCTCTCGAAGTATTAGGGTTTCGAACGAGAACTCATCTCTTACAAAGGGATTTCATTTTTTGGAAATTATTTTAACTCCATACTTTTTGTATGTTCAAAATTCACCATTCAAAGGCACATCACAAAATTTCAACAATTTCTAACTTCATTTGGTATTCTTCGTGCATTTACTTTTTTTTTGAGCTAGTTGACCCTGAAATTGAAAAGCACTACAAATGAACTCTGAAAATGTTGAAAGTTGGCATGCTATCATCATTTCACCCACATGTAATCTGTTAAAAAGTTGAGAGGGCTACGACAAAAACTGGATGCACTTCGTGTACAAAACGGACAATCTCTCTCGAACTATCTGGGTTTCGAACGAGAACTCATCTCTTACAAAGGGATTTCATTTTTTGGAACTTATTTGAACTCCATACTTTTTGTGTGTTCAAAATGCACCAATCAAAGGCACATCACAAAATTTCAACAATTTCTCACTTCATTTGCTATTCTTCATGCATTTACTTATTTTTTTTAAGCTAGTTGACCCTGAAATTGAAAAGCACTACAAATGAACTCTGAAAATGTTGAAAGTTGGCATGCTATCATCATTTCACCCACATAGCATGTGTTAAAAAGTTTAGAGGGCTACGACAAAAACTGGATGCACTTCGTGTACAAAACGGACAATCTCTCTCGAAGTTTCAGGGTTTCAAACGAGAACTAATCTCTTACAAAGGGATTTCATTTTTTTGAACTTATTTGAAGTCCATACTTTTTGTGTGTTCAGAATGCACCATTCAAAGGCACATCACAAAATTTCAACAATTTCGGAGTTCATTTGGTATTCTTCGTGCATTTACTTATTTGTTTTTTGAGCTAGTTGACCCTGAAATTGAAAAGCACTACAAATGAACTCTCAAAATGTTGAAAGTTGGCATGCTATCATCATTTCACCCACATAGCATGTGTTAAAAAGTTGAGAGGGCTACGACAAAAACTGGATGTACTTCGTGTACAAAACGGACAATCTCTCTCGAAGTATCAGGGTTTCGAACGTGAACTCGTCTCTTACAAAGGGATTTCATTTTTTTGAACTTATTTGAACTCCATACTTTTTGTGTGTTCAAAATGCACCATTCAAATGCACATCACAAAATTTCAACAATTGCTGACTTCATTTGGTATTCTTCGTGCATTTACTTTTTTTTTTGAGCTAGTTGACCCTGAAATTGAAAAGCACTACAAATGAACTCTGAAAATGTTGAAAGTTGGCATGCTACCATCATTTCACCCACATAGCATGTGTTAAAAAGTTGAGAGTGCTACGACAAAAACTGGTTGCACTTCGTGTACAAAACGAACAATCTCTCTCGAAGTATGAGGGTTTCGAACGAGAACTCATCTCTTACAAAGGGATTTCATTTTTTTGAACTTATTTGAACTCCATACTTTTTGTGTGTTCAAAATGCACCATTCAAAGGCACATCACAAAATTTCAACAATTTCTGACTTCATTTGGTATTCTTCGTGCATTTACTTTTTTTTAGCTAGTTGACCCTGAAATTGAAAATCACTACAAATGAACTCTGAAAATGTTGAAAGTTGGCATGCTATCATCATTTCACCCACATAGCATGTGTTAAAAAGTTGAGAGTGCTACGACAAAAACTGGATGCACTTCGTGTACAAAACGGACAATCTCTCTCGAAGTATCAGGGTTTCGAACGAGAACTCATCTCTTAAAAAGGGATTTCATTTTTTGAACTTATTTGAACTCCATACTTTTGGTGTGTTCAAAATGCACCATTCAAAGGCACATCACAAAATTTCAACAATTTCTAACTTCATTTGGTATTCTTCGTGCATTTACTTATTTTTTTTTTTGAGCTAGTTGACCCTGAAATTGAAAAGCACTACAAATGAACTATGAAAATGTTGAAAGTTGGCATGCTATCATTATATCACCCACATAGCATGTGTTAAAAAGTTGAGAGGGCTACGACAAAAACTGGATGCACTTCGTGTACAAAACGGACAATCTCTCTCGAAGTATCAAGGTTTCGTACGAGAACTCATCTCTTACAAAGGGATTTCATTTTTTTGAACTTATTTGAACTCCATACTTTTTGTGTGTTCAAAATACACCATTCAAAGGCACATCACAAAATTTCAACAATTTCTGACTTCATTTGGTATTCTTCGTGCATTTACTTATTTTTTCGAGCTAGTTGACCCTGAAATTGAAAAGCACTATAAATGAACTCTGAAAATGTTGAAAGTTGGCATGCTATCATCATTTCACCCACATAGCATGTATGAAAAAGTTGAGAGTGCTACAACAAAAACTGGATGCACTTCGTGTACAAAACGAACAATCTCTCTCGAAGTATCAGGGTTTCGAACGAGAACTCATCTCTTACAAAGGGATTTCATTTTTTTAACTTATTTGAACTCCATACTTTTTGTGTGTTCAAAATGCACCATCCAAAGGCACATCTCAAAATTTCAACAATTTCTGACTTCATTTGGTATTCTTCGTGCATTTACTTATTTTTTTTTGAGCTAGTTGACCCTGAAATTGAAAAGCACTACAAATGAACTCTGAAAATGTTGAAAGTTGGCATGCTATCATCATTTCACCCACATAGCATGTGTTAAAAAGTTGAGAGGGCTACGACGAAAACTGGATGCACTTCGTGTACAAAACGGACAATCTCTCTCGAAGTATCACGGTTTCGAACGAGAACTCATCTCTTAGAAAGGGATTTCATTTTTTTGAACTTATTTGAACTCCATACTTTTTGTGTGTTCAAAATGCACCATTCAAAGGCACATCACAAATTTTCAACAATTTCTGACTTCATTTGGTATTCTTCGTGCATTTAGTTTTTTTTTTGAGCTAGTTGACCCTGAAATTGAAAAGAACTACAAATGAACTCTGAAAATGTTGAAAGTTGGCATGTTATCATCATTTCACCCACATAACATGTGTTAAAAATTTGAGTGGGCTACGACAAAAACTGGATGCACTTGGTGTACAAAACGGACAATCTCTCTCGAAGTATGAGGGTTTCGAACGAGAACTCGTCTCTTAGAAAGGGATTTCATTTTTTTTTTGAATTTATTTGAACTCCATACTTTTTGTGTGTTCAAAATTCACCATTCAAAGGCACATCACAAAATTTCAACAATTTCTGACTTCATTTGGTATTCTTCGTGCATTTACTCTCTTTTTTTGAGCTAGTTGACCCTGAAATTGAAAAGCACTACAAATGAACTCTGAAAATGTTGAAAGTTGGCATGCTATCATCATTTCACCCACATAGCATGTGTTAAAAAGTTGAGAGGGCTACGACAAAAACTGGATGCACTTCGTGTACAAAACGGACAATCTCTCTCGAAGTATGAGGGTTTCGAACGAGAACTCATCTCTTACAAAGGGATTTCATTTTTTGAACTTATTTGAACTCCATACTTTTGGTGTGTTCAAAATGCACCATTCAAAGGCACATCACAAAATTTCAACAATTTCTAACTTCATTTGGTATTCTTCGTGCATTTACTTATTTTTTTTTTTGAGCTAGTTGACCCTGAAATTGAAAAGCACTACAAATGAACTATGAAAATGTTGAAAGTTGGCATGCTATCATTATATCACCCACATAGCATGTGTTAAAAAGTTGAGAGGGCTACGACAAAAACTGGATGCACTTCGTGTACAAAACGGACAATCTCTCTCGAACTATCAGGGTTTCGAACGAGAACTCATCTCTTACAAAGGGATTTCATTTTTTGAACTTATTTGAACTCCATACTTTTTGTGTGTTCAAAATGCACCATTCAAAGGCACATCACAAAATTTCAACAATTTCTAACTTCATTTGGTATTCTTCGTGCATTTACTTTTTTTTGAGCTAGTTGACCCTGAAATTGAAAAGCACTACAAATGAACTCTGAAAATTTTGAAAGTTGGCATGCTATCATCATTTCACCCACATAGCATGTGTTAAAAAGTTGAGAGGGCTACGACAAAAACTGGATGCACTTCGTGTACAAAACGAACAATCTCTCTCGAAGTATCAGGGTTTCGAACGAGAACTCATCTCTTACAAAGGGATTTCATTTTTTTGAACTTATTTGAACTCCATACTTTTTGTGTGTTCAAAATGCACCATTCAAAGGCACATCACAAAATTTCAACAATTTCTGACTTCATTTGGTATTCTTCGTGCATTTACTTTTTTTTAGCTAGTTGACCCTGAAATTGAAAATCACTACAAATGAACTCTGAAAATGTTGAAAGTTGGCATGCTATCATCATTTCACCCACATAGCATGTGTTAAAAAGTTGAGAGTGCTACGACAAAAACTGGATGCACTTCGTGTACAAAACGGACAATCTCTCTCGAAGTATCAGGGTTTCGAACGAGAACTCATCTCTTACAAAGGGATTTCATTTTTTGAACTTATTTGAACTCCATACTTTTGGTGTGTTCAAAATGCACCATTCAAAGGCACATCACAAAATTTCAACAATTTCTGACTTCATTTGGTATTCTTCGTGCATTTACTTATTTTTTTTTTGAGCTAGTTGACCCTGAAATTGAAAAGCACTACAAATGAACTATGAAAATGTTGAAAGTTGGCATGCTATCATCATTTCACCCACATAGCATGTGTTAAAAAGTTGAGAGGGCTACGAGAAAAACTGGATGCACTTCGTGTACAAAACGGACAATCTCTCTCGAAGTATCAAGGTTTCGTACGAGAACTCATCTCTTACAAAGGGATTTCATTTTTTTGAACTTATTTGAACTCCATACTTTTTGTGTGTTCAAAATACACCATTCAAAGGCACATCATAAAATTTCAACAATTTCTGACTTCATTTGGTATTCTTCGTGCATTTACTTATTTTTTCGAGCTAGTTGACCCTGAAATTGAAAAGCACTATAAATGAACTCTGAAAATTTTGAAAGTTGGCATGCTATCATCATTTCACCCACATAGCATGTGTTAAAAAGTTGAGAGGGCTACGACAAAAACTGGATGCACTTCGTGTTTGAAATTGAATAAATAATTCAAAACTAAATGGTTTAGTACATTCCATACATGCATTACATAAAAGGTTTAATACATTATTACATTATTGCACCAATATTCCTATCTATTATTTCTGTTTTCTTCTGGGTCGTAGCCATGCAGAATCTTCATTATTCATTAGGATGCTTGGGTCCGTTTTCACTTTGAAGGGCGGAATTTCATGAAACTTATAATAATCTACTCACATGTCTGTCTTGTCATCTACTCCCATGATGTTTCTTTTCCGTGAATGAACTATGTGGCGTTTTGGCTCATCGGACGATATCTTCTTTTGCTGATTTCTTTTTCTCGTTTTTGTAGACATGTCCTTCACATAGAAAACCTGAGCGACATCATTGGCTAGGACAAATGGTTCGTCCATGTACGCAAGATTGTTGAGATCCACTGTTGTCATGCCGTACTTTTGGTCTACAACTACTCCGCCTCCTGTCAGCTTCACCCATTTGCATCGAAACAAAGGGATCTTAAAAGTAGGTCCATAGTCAAGTTCCCATATCTCCTCTATGTACCCGTAATATGTTTCCAAACAGTGCCCATTCTCGTCTGTTGCATCAAAGCGGACACCACTATTTTGGTTGGTGCTCTTTTTATCTTGGGCAACCGTGTAAAATGTATTCCCATTTATCTCATACCCTTGGAAAGTACATATAGTCGAAGATGGTGGCCTGGCCAAACAGTACAGCTGATCTCCAACGGTGTCGTCATTCATGAGATGTGTCTGCAACCAACTGTTGAAAGTCTTCTCGTGTTCCCCTTTAATCCAAGAGTCAGCCTTCCCCGGGTTTTCGGAGCGTAGAATATTCTTGTGTCTCACGATATACGGAGCCACCACGGTGGAATTGTGTAGAATTGTGTAGTGTGCTTGAGAGAAAGAATGCCCGTCCATACATACTTTTGCTTTCCTTCCTAGTGTGCCTTTTCCTGTCATCCTACCCTCATACCGAGATTCAGGAATACCAATCGGCTTAAGGTCAGGAAGAAAGTCCACACAAAACTCAATGACCTCCTCTGTTCCATAGCCCTTGGAGATGCTTCCTTCTGGCCTAGCACGGTTACGAACATATTCCTTTAAGACTCCCATGAACCTCTCGAAGGGGAACATAATGTGTAGAAACACAGGACCGAGAATTCTAATCTCTTCGACTAGGTGAACTAGGAGGTGTGTCATTATATTGAAGAAGGATGGCGGGAACAACAACTCAAAGCTGACCAGACATTGGACCACATCAATCTGTAACCCTGATAGACTTTCTCGATCGATTACCTTCTAAGAAATTGCACTGAGGAATGCACATACCTTCACAATTGCCAGGCGAACATTTTCCGGTAGAATTCTCCTCAATGCAACCGGAAGCAATTGCATCATAAGCACGTGGCAGTCATGAGACTTTAGGTTTTGGAATTTTTTGTATTTCATATTTACGATTCCCTTTATATTCGACGAGAAGCCAGTCGGGACCTTGATACTGAAAAGGACTTCAAAGAAGATTTCCTTCTCTTCCTTAGTAAGAGCGTAGCTGGCACGCCCTTGAAACTGCCCTGGATGCATGCCATCTCTTCCTTTATGACGTTCCTGGTCCTCCCGTGCTTCCGGTGTATCTTTTGACTTCCCATACAAGCCCAGGAAGCCTAGAATATTCACGCAGAGATTCTTCGTCACGTGCATCACGTCGATTGCCGAGCGGACCTCATGGACTTCCCAGTAGGGTAGCTCCCAAAATACAGATTTCTTCTTCCACATGGGTACGCGCTTATCAGGGCCGTTAGGAACAGGTTGGCTGCCAGGACCCTTTCCAAAGATTACTTTTAAATCTTTGACCATATCAAATACTTCAGCACCAGTACGGATGACAGGCTTCCCCCAGGGTTCTGCCTTGCCATTGAAATGCTTGCCTTTTTTCTTTAAGGGATGCTTGGGCGGAAGAAAAAGACGATTGTACGGGTACACATTCTTCCTACATTTGTCCAGAATATACTTTTTGTCTGATCCAAACAGTGCGTGCATGCATTGTATCCCTTGTTTGACTGTCCTGAAATGTTACTAAGAGCAGGCCAATCATTTATGCTTACGAAAAGCAACGCTCGAAGGTCAAATTCCTCTTGTTTGTGCTCGTCCCACACACGTACACCTGGTTCGGCCCACAACTGTAAAAGTTCATCAACTAATGGCCTTAGGTACACATCAATATCGTTGTCGGGTTGCTTTGGACCTTGGATAAGCACTGGCATCATAATGAACTTCCGCTTCATGCACAACCAAGGAGGAAGGTTGTAGATACATAGAGTAACGGGCCAGGTGCTGTGACTGTAACTCTGCTCCCCAAAAGGATTCATGCCATCTGTACTCAGACCTAACCATAAGTTCCTTGCGTCAGCTGCAAATCTCGGGAACTCTCTCTCGATTTTTTTCCACTGCCGACCATCAGCGGTGTGCCTCAACTTATCGTCTTTCATACGATCTTCCATGTGCCATCGCAACAACTTCGCATGATCTTTATTTCTGAACAGACGTTTCAACCGTGGTATTATAGGAGCATACCACATCACCTTGGCAGGAACCCTCTTCCTGGGTGGCTCGCCCTCAATATCACTAGGGTCATCTTTTCTGATCTTATACCGCAATGCAGTGCATACCGGGCATTTATCCATGCTAGATGACCCGTTGCGCCGATGGCGCAAAGGCCAAGAGCGAACCAAGCTTTTTATTGATAGCTATGGTCACTTGGATTATGGTAACTAAGATATGAAGTCATCACTGTATGTGCCATCAGTATAAAAAATGACCTTATCGTCTAAGAAGCTCTTCATGATGGGTGTATTCGGTGGGCTGTCAAAGGCAAAATCACAAATACCTTCCGTATCATCGTCCAATCCCCAATTATAGTCGTTTGTTCCCTAAATGTTCTTTGATTTTAAACTTATATTGTCAAAGCGGCAACATATTTTATTTGCGAGAGAATATGCTCTAAGTCGTTGTCTTCAAGCATTGAGCATGATGTATGTAAAACATGAATCTGTGAGGTGCAGAACATAGACATCATTTTTTCTGTCAATAGACAACAGAATATTCAAAGCAAAACTAAAATTACATTAGAAAAACTAAAATTACATTAGCATTTGAACTGTACAAAAAATTGTTCAGTAATAACATGAAAAAGCTTGATGGCATGTCTTTTTGAGCACATATACCTCATTCGCCTTATCATTTCTTTGCTTCACAAATAAAGGGCATGCTGACCAATAGATATCAGACTTCTACCCTTTTACCCATTTCTTATGTATGAGCTTTTACAATTGAAATTTTGGACAAGACTGCATCTCCCACTACCTACAGTTTTTGTTTCGGTCAATCTTAGATTTCCTCTTCCATGCATCTCCCACTACCGAGATTCGGTTTGAGAGCATCTTTCTTATATCATTCCTCGTGTGGCCTGCATACTTTTGGAATGATTAGAATGATGTTCAAAATCCACTTAGCTGACATCGTCAATGTCGAACAAAACAACCACTGATTTAATGATGGCATAGTTTTGTAGGACCTCAAAAAAAATGTCAATGTTATCTACTTCAAGAAACTGAAATACATGTGTCATGCAGGCTCTAAGGGGAAATGTGAAGCTTCATCATCAACTTCCTTTCAGTGTGGAGATGACCTTTTAATTCACTATGCAAAGGAGAATAACATTGCTAAGAAAATTACCATGTTTTGAGAATTTAGGTAAATAACTTTCATACAATGAATTTTCAATGTAAAAGCAGCCTAGTAGAAATTAGAGCATAATATCATGACGTGTAAAAAAGTTCAAGAAATTACACTAAAAATGGAAAATTGTAAACTGAATTCAAGCAAGAAGCAGCATAGAAAATAAACTGAATACCAAACCAACTTTCTATGTACTGCAGCCAATATCTTTCATATCGACATAAATAGAGAAGCTAAGTAAAATCAGCTAAGAATACTGAAGAGCGCTCTGTTATGTTCAATGACACATATGTGAAGGGTTAGCCAAACCCCATTAGTAAACTAAACATGTTAGCTTTGTAGTAAAATAATTTAGGAAAATGGATGACTGCATCAAGGGAGGAGCAATGGATCGGAAGCTCACCTCAACCAGCTTCAAAACTGGCAGTGGCCTTCACATCCAGGCTCGGGAGAGATCGACAGCGCCCTCGCTGGACTCAGGAGAAGGCGAGGGCAACCTCAATCTCGAGCAAGGAGGGGCCATGGTCGGGCGGGGTAGCCAAGCGTGCGCCACTTTGTTCTCTCCACTCCCAGATCCAAGTACCACCAAGGAGCATCAATGGCGTGTACCTGAACCACCAACAAGGAGCAGAGGGGAGGACACAGTTTTCTTGAAGAGAAGAGGAGAGATACAAACAACAAACAATAAAAGATCAAGAACAACTTATATGCAATAAAGCTATGAGAGAGAAGAAATATTTACGTAGTGGGCTCAGATTCGCCTTTCCTCGATCATATAACCTACCCCCGTCATCTCTTATCACCAGATCAATCTGTATATAGTGGATCTGCCCTGGTTATCACTCAACAAGAATGACCATCCAAGGACAGAACAATAAGTATCACAGGATCAAAAAGGTTTCTAAAGACAAGAGGGAGGATCCTGCTTGATACCTACAGGTTCCTCGATTGCTCAAAGGCACACTTATTTCAGCCACAGTTAATTATCATCGCCCTAGCAAGAATGCCCTCGCAACAGGCGGTGGCACGATCACTATTCATAGCGTTTATATAGAGAAGTGGAGCCATTGGTTCTGCCTAGCAGTCCAACATTTATATGTAAACCCAAATCATCACATGAGCTCCTATGATAGCAACTAAACATGAACAACAGCATGCAAACCCCAGAATAGCATGGATCCACAACTACAGAGCTCAAGTAGGAACTGATGCATGAGTAGGGAATAGAGCATCAACCAGACGAGCACCACATCAATATAGCCACGGCCATGTCCCACACAGTAGACGAAGCAGAGGAGCAGGAGCAAGATGGAGCTCACCGAGGGAGGTTGTAGCCGAGGCAGTACTCAGCGGGTGCCGAGGGTGCGCTTGAACGCCGTCCAACCGGAGAGGCTGCTTCCTACACCGTACATGCACCACACCATCGCGTCGGAGTTGAGCCTTGCACCATCCCGTCGACAAGAACGAACGTTGTCAAGCATAACAAATTAAACTAAGGAGGTTACTATTACTTGAAGAGAATACCTGATCTTCTACAATAATGCGAGCAAAACCAGCATAAATACTGCAGTACTGTGAAGGCAAAATTCACAGAACCTGAGTGCTCACCTAGGACTTAAAATACTACAATGTTTTAAGGGAAATACTGAAGTACTATGCACTGATCTTGGCTACAGTCTTCTGCTGGACATAAGTAAAGTTTGCTTAGTTTAGCGAGCTTTAAGTATTAAATGTAATGAATAGAAACGACCAGAGAGAACTTGTCTAGCAACCTGAATACATCACATAGCAGAACAAAACATTGATTAGTTATTTAAGGAAACAATTAGAGTAAACCTGAATGTGCTTTGATTGTAAAGTTTTCTCATTAAGGTGACCTGCGACATATCTCATATGCGACTGAGTATGGTTCAGTTTGTTGTCTTCGGGCGTTGATCCTATTGTGAGGTTGATATCTATTATACGATAGAGTTCCTGGACTGTTGTGCGATCTCCACCGAGACCATTACACCAACTGCCACTTAGATAATCTATTATCCCTTCCTTTTCTTTGAGCTTGTGTTGTAGAGATTTTCTTTTTGTTCAACTGCAACTTATCATAGTTGTGGTCTTACCCAACCTTGATGTAAGAGGCTTTCATGTAAGAGCTTCATTTGCCAGTGGATCTTCAGCATCTTTGAGTTTTCCATAGATGGATAATGATTTCTTTGGAAGTCCATTGCTTAGTTGGTGCTTAGATGGATATAACTGAATGGTTGCGTGAAGACCAATGGTCCTTGCCTTCTGTGTTGAGTACACTACATTTGAAAGGCCAAGTTGTTGCATTATAGCATCGAGAAGCACTTTTGCTGGGATCCTAACTTTTACCATCACGGCGGACTGACAACAAAGAGGAAGACATTGTAAGCAAGTGCAGCTGAATGTTGCATGCTGGTTAGGTAGTGCTAAAATTGTGTGTACACCACGGGATAACAAAAAATCTGGACATAGAAGGGTTTCAGCTTGTCTAAACTTGAGAGCATACATGCATGTATCACTTCCCAGGCACTAAGAAAATAGAAGATCAATATGTAACGATCATGTACCAATTGATTACCGGCTGTTGATTAAGAAGCATACATGCAACAAGGACCGATAGTTTTACCAGAGAAGAAGCTACATTCCCCCATGATTACCCAGGTGTTGATTGAGAAGCAAGACAAAAGGCTAGGAGGGAGGGCGTGCTAAAACTCGAAAGATGACATAAACAATGGTAAACATGAATGCTAAATAGAATTTGTACTATAAAAATGCACAAGAAGCAGTACAAAGTCCAGTAATGAACACAAATCATTGAATCAAGGGTAGTGTTTTACAGAAAAGAATACCAAGAGGTGATGCAACATATAAGCATTTCAAACTTAACTGCAAAGATTTTTAGTAAGCAAGCTTGGACTATCTATTTACTCTAGGTCTAAAATAATCTTCACAAGAAAGCTTAAACTGCCTATTTATGGGAAGGTTTAAAAGCTTAAACTGCCTATTTTTGAAATGTATACGATCATAACATATTTTTAGTATGAAAGCTTGGACTATCTATTTATAGGAAGGTTTAAAATTTTAATCGCACCTTCCTTCTTTTGCCTCTATTTATGGGAAGCAGGGGTGCTAGAGATGGTAGAGGTGCTGATCTGTTGAATCAATGGGGAATGTATAAATATTGAGCTTCCCAAGCATAGGGCGCTACGGTTCTTTGTTCTGTCACGGCTGGAAATGACACTTCGACGGGGCACATCAACCAACTGTGTATTCGTGAAGAAAAAAAATAAAAAGAGGAATCCAATGGTCAGAACAGAAATAAAAAATAGAACACCTTGCTGCAGATCAACGACACAGTAAATTAGCTTACAAAAGAATTCAAATATATCATACAAAAATGTTAGGAAAGTATGTCTTGTACTGTAAGCAAGCATGCAACATAAATTTTACAAAATTAACAGGATGCGGAATCAAAGGAGGTGTACACTAACGAAAAGGTATAACTATCTCTATAGCTAATAAAAACAGGAAATATTTATTCCAAGAAAGCAGGCAGAGCCAAGTACAAGCGTGGGATTACTGCTATTGTTGTAGAGTAAAATCAAAATTAATAAAAAGCAGCACTACATAGGACCTTCAAGTTATATTTTCAGTGAGCTCTAACAAGAACAAATGGTAGGATCAAGAACAACCTCCAGCTGAGGAGATGACATGCCGGCAGAGCAATAGACGAAGACCAAACAGCAGATAAGAGGACAAAAGCAACCTGCGGCAGACAGAACAAATGCCTTAGGAGGGTGAAACACGGACGAAAAAGTGAGTATAATCAATAAACCACATAGACAATAGGCCAATTATGCTGGAAACCAGTATAAATATAATTAGCAACTTCTATCTATCCATTACTTGAATGGAACCATGAGACACCTTCACACATCGTAAATACAACGACTGCCCCTCTCTA
Source organism: Hordeum vulgare subsp. vulgare (assembly GCF_904849725.1). Taxonomy (NCBI): domain Eukaryota; kingdom Viridiplantae; phylum Streptophyta; class Magnoliopsida; order Poales; family Poaceae; genus Hordeum; species Hordeum vulgare. Next base: position 499,535,226 of record NC_058518.1, read on the forward strand.
CTCTTGTGTGCCTCATCTCATGACTAATTCTACTAATCAGTGACTTGGTTCAGTTGTTGTCTAAACCAAGAAAATTGCATCAAAGCACACAACACAATACATCCTAATGTAAGATCTTCAATTAATAGAAGCAAGCACCTGTCAATTCATTAAGTATTATCTAAGAAAGAACAACATGCCTGAAACACGGTAGGCACATCAACTAAATTGAGGCACACATATATGTGGGCACGCTGGCACGGTCACATTTAAATAGTACAAGCGTGGGATTACTGCTATTGTTGTAGAGTAAAATCAAAATTAATAAAAAGCAGCACTGCAGAGGACCTTCAAGTTATATTTTCAGTGAGCTCTAACAAGAACAAATGGTAGGATCAAGAACAACCTCCAGCTGAGGAGATGACATGCCAGCAGAGCAATAGACGAAGACCAAACAACAGATAAGAGGACAAAAGCAACCTGCGGCAGACAAAACAAATGCCTTAGGAGGGTGAAACACGAACGAAAAAGTGAGTATAATCAGCAAACCACATAGACAATAGGCCATTTATGCTGGAAACCAGTATAAATATAATTAGCAACTTCTATCTATCCATTACTTGAATGGAACCATGAGACACCTTCACACATCGTAAATACAACGACTGCCCCTCTCTACTCTTCTGTGCCTCATCTCATGACTAATTCTACTAATCAGTGACTTGGTTCAGTTGTTGTATAAACCAAGAAAATTGCATCAAAGCACACAACACAATACATCCTAATGTAAGATCTTCAATTAATAGAAGCAAGCACCTGTCAATTCATTAAGTATTATCTAAGAAAGAACAACATGCCTGAAACACGGTAGGCACATCAACTAAATTGAGGCACACATATCTGTGGGCACGCTGGCACGGTCACATTTAAATAATTAATAGTTATGAAAAGCCTGTAGTGTATGTCACAACTATAAATACTCTATTTTCACCTAAAACTATCACAAAGGAGACAAATAAAAAACAGAGCTGCCAATATAAATGCAGGCCAATGCAGAATACAACAGGTGAATATTTCCAAAGACAAGCAAACATATAAGTTTAGCGGGGCACAAAATATTCCGCATGTTCATACAACCGCTTAAGATAACAGCTACACCAGGCTATCATAAAAGTGGACTGGACATCAGGGAAATAGACATGGAATATTTCTCTATAGTTACACGGTTTTGAAATATTTCCTTCTTGAAGCTAATCAAGCCCGCTTTCTTTTTTTTTGGCTGAAGATAAATCTGTCAGTTTAAGTAGAAAAGCAAAAGCAATGACTCAGCCTAAAGATCGAAGCAAAGGACCATCAACTTTCTATAACCAATCAATCCAGCCAAACTAAATTACTTTCTTATCTGATCCTCCAACTTAGCAACACTTCCACGCTTGTGAGCTTGCATACGAGGCATCACCATGTTCATGTCTGCAACATTCAAGAAGGCCAAAGAACAATGAGGAATGTCAAATATTTTACCAGCAAGTGAGACACGAATGACCGAGAACCAGTATTGCAGAAAACATGGAATCACGGTACAACTGAACGATACAAACAGAAAGAGGGATTCTAGCATTTATGTTTCTTCTTACTGTAAAATTTCCTTCAACTCTGTTGCGTTGGCCTTGCTAACATGGTCGGCCAGCCCGTCCTTGTGACTGCAACCTTAACATAAACAAGGGGATCTCCCAGGCAGGCAAGAGGAGGCGGAAGCGCAGGGAAGGTTGGGGATTTTATGTTTGGGGCTCCTTGGCTAACAGTCGTCGTCCAAGTCGCTGCTTCCCCGGGTACCGTTGACCCTTCCTCGCTCAGTTCGAGCCCATGCTTTCCTATGGCAGTTGTGGCTGATACAGAAGCATAGCACGCAACGGCGCCCCACCTCACCTATGTTGCCGGACCTCCCTCTCCCTATCGTGAGCGGTGGCGGCGTCGGCAAGAGGAACGAGAGGGCCTTTTTCTCGTTGCCCACGCCATCTGCCCCCTCCCTCTCCTTGCTCTCTTCACGCCCCGCGACCCGTGCGCTAGCGCCGGCGGGGGGAGTAGAGGAGCCGGCGGCCAGAGCCTCCTCCTCCTCATGCATCTGACCCTCCCTCTCGCCCTCTCCTCGAGCTTGCGCCGACGGGGAGAGGAGAGGAGCCGGCGCGATGGAGAGAGCGGCCCTCGGTCTGCGGTCTAGGGTTTGGAGGAGAGAGCTGAAGCGGGAGGAAGAGGAGAGTGGCGGCCAGGTCTCCTCCAGAGGAGCGGCTGGTTTTTATATGCCTACGCGTGAAATGACAAAATTTCCCTCGGCGGGGCACCGAATTTACAGGCGGTGGCAAAGCACTATTCATAGCGCTATAAGGGGCAACGTGGATGGCTTCGTCGTGACTACGAGCCTAGCTTCTTTTATAAGAGAAATTCTCGTACTTCTCACCGCGGTAGAGGATGCAGTTATTAGGGCATGCATGTATCTTCTGCACGTCTAATCCTAGAGGGCAGACAAGCTTCTTTGCTTCGTACGTGCTGGCGGGCAATTTGTTCTTTCTTGGAAGCATCTTCTTCATCAGTACCAGCAACTTTTCGAATGACGAGTCAGTCACACCGGTCTCTGCCTTCCACTTCAGCAATTCCAGTGTGCTACCCAGCTTCTTCTGACCATCTTCACAAGTTGGGTACAACAATTTGTTGTGGTCCTGTAACATCTGCTCGAACTGCAACCTCTCCTTTTCTGTGTCGCAACCTCGCCGTGCATCAAAAATGACCCGGCCAAGATCATCAGCGGGCTCATCTGGTTCCCGTTCTTCATTCTGATCTTCTTCTTCATTGTCTTCCATTGCGGTATCAGCATACTCAGGGAACATAGATCGGTAGTTGTCATCATCGTTCTCTTCTTCTTCATCGTCGTCTTCCATCATAACCCCTCTTTCTCCGTGCTTGGTCCAAACATTATAGCCCGACATAAAACCGGACCGAAGCATGTGGCTCTGAATGACTCTTGAGGAAGTGTAATCCTTCTCATTCCGACATTCAACACATGGACAAAACATATAGCCACCACCATGCTTGTTCGCATCGGCTGCATCTCGAAAAGAATGCACGCCTTCTCTGTAAGCGGTTGTGCGTCGATCACCGTACATCCATGGATGGCTCATCTACGTTATACGACAGTATATCAAATACAATCACGATCCTAAAAATTAGTACCGCACGGTCTAAACGAGGAAATATAGTTGCTAACCTTTTAGAATAAGTAGAAATAAAGAGGAAGAGGTTTAAGCGTGGCTCGGGCATCTCATATCGTAGTTGTGTTCGGTGAACTGAAGCGGCATCGCTCTAACACACATTTCAACAAACACTCCTAGTGCATCAAAAAAATGGAGAGCTAGCACACACCCACACTCTTCCATCCAAGAAAAATGCAAGGAAGAGGGGAGAGGGGGTTGTGCTATATATAGGCAGAGGACTTTAGTCCCGGCTTGAGACACAAACCGGGACTAAAGATGGCGTACATGCGGGCTGCACACCGCGTAGCCCTTTAGTCCCGGTTTGAGACACAAACCGGGACTAAAGGCTCCTTACGGGCCGGGACCAAAGCCTCGTGGGGGGCATTGCGATTTGGGGCGACGTGGCCAGGCCTTTAGTCCCGGCCCAGAGGGAGGCCGGGACTAAAGGATCTAGGCCAAAGGCACGTTTTCCACTAGTGATATGTGACAAAATATATATATATTTGGAAACTACATCCGTGTAGAAATCTAGTGATATACTTTTCATGACATATAACACATATTTAATTCCTTAAATCGATGACCTAAAACTACGCGAATGACTTATACACCGGAACGGAGGAAGTAACTATTTACACAAGACACGTGGAAGGCCACAACTTACAAGTCATAGTAGTACCGAAAATTCGCTAGCGTGCACGAGCTTGCTTGCTCACAGTATCACTAGGCGTTGAATAAAGTTGGCATTTGGAGCGCGTGTGCATTTCAGGACGTAGTCGCCGGGTCATTTAATGTTAGACGCGGACGGGGAAAGCGGACGTTGACGTCAAAGTGATAGCGGAAGTGCGCCGACCATCAAAGTGATGGTTGTCCTGTACCTACCATAACGTGTCATGTACCAATGGAATAGGCAGAAGTGCGCCGTCACGTTTCGTTGCCTTCCCATGGCGCCGTTGCCGTAGGCTAGCCATAGTAAAAGTAAATTAGGTAGTACTCGCTCGGTAAACTAATATAAAAACGTTTAGATTACTATTTTAAGTATCTAAATATTTTTATATTAATTTACATAGGAAGTATTATATACTTGAAACTAACAAATATGTTGATTTGATAGTTATTTAAAGATGAGAGAGGGTTAAAATAGATACTGTGACATGTTAAATGATATGCTGTTAGTATGTGTTATGTATATCAATAAATAAAATCATTTATGATACTAGCTTCTAATAGTATGTATTATAAAGATAGTATCATACAATAATATCATATATATAATACTCTCCATTATGATCAGCGTATAATAGCACTGTTCAAATCAGCAATCGCTTCATAGGATGCATTGACTACATGCATGCATGCGCCGATGTCTCATTGAAACGGTGCGAGGTTTGGAGTCTAAACATTTTTCAAAAGAAAAATGCACACATTACGAGAAAAGCTATCCGGATAAGTCAGTGATCATGTCGGGGGGGGGCGCTTTTCGGAGCCAACTGCCCTGCTCGCCAAAGAAGCACTCTTTTTTATAGACAATTAGTAACAATGCACGTGTAATCAAACGAACATGAAATTCAAGTAAGTGCAATATTTTGAAAAAAGGAAAAGAGAAGAGTAAAGGGGAAATACACACCCATAAATTCTGTTTTGGGGATGTCATGTAAAATTCGAGGACAAAAAGAAGAAACCATAACTCGTGTATGTCACAGATGAAAGACAATCGACTTGATGTACAACTTATCTATAAAGAAGATAGTGGCATAGCCCATTTTGTCTATTGTATTATAAAAATGCAATCAAATGTCAGATGAAGATTTTAAAATGACTATTATAAACATTGTCCAAGTAAACATGATGGAGATGCAAACTTGGAGCGAAAATACAAAAACAAATCAGTCTGGGAAAAATTTAATTAGTTCCTTCTTGGATTCAAGTTGCTTGTCATCTTCGTATGTTGAAGGCCCGGTGATGGCGATAAGGCCACCCATGGGAGTCACAACAGGCACCACCTGCGAGCTGGAAGCTTCTGTCAGTAATCAAGGCAGTTTTGTCCCCACTCACTTTCTTCCAGCTTTTTCTAAAAAGTGGAACTACGGTTCAGAGAGATACTTGTTACATATATAGATACTTGTTACATATATAGTTGTAGAACGTGTAGAAATCAAAAACAAATCGATAAATCATTAGACGCGGAGCAAAGAAATAGAAATAAAGGAAGAGGAAAAGAAAACTAAGGTCGGAGCAATCAACATAGCAGCCGGCAATCACCGCTTCCTTTCTCAAATCAATGGATTCCAGGCGATGAAGCTTACGCCACCAGGACAGGGGAGACACTGAATGCAGAGCAATGTTTGCAACATCAGGATTTGATCGAGCAAAAGAGAGCCAAATCTGTTTAGAGGAGCAGAGTAGCAGTAAATGGCCTGTAGATTCAGGCTCTTGGTCGCAAAGGGCAATCCAGCATAGCCACTTGGGCAAATCATACAACTGGAACAAGTAAAAGGCCTCCAGGAAATTATAACACCAAATGAATTTTGATGTTTTCATACTAAAACATAATAAGAAACAAATAAAGCAACTGACGAGCACCATACATCATCTCACTACTGATTGTGCATTGAAAACCAGCAGCTTTCAATCAACTTATTCATGTGCCATCATAAACCCAAAAGCAGTATATTTCACCACAGGCGTTAATTTAAATAGCATGATGAGATTCGTAATTTAAGCTAGCGTAGCTGACAATGTTTGGAATAGAAACATAGTCATACATCATGATACCACGTACACGACAGTTCTGCATCTAGAGAGACCGCGAAACAGAGCACAAGGGGCATGCTGCTAAGGAAGTACACCTACTATTGTGATTCAGATTCAGCCTAGGACAAGGTCGGAAAAACTAATCCTCGGCCGCATTGGTTTCATCAGCCGGTCCGTTTTGCTCTTCGGGCACTGCCTCTTTATCCAGTTTCCTCTTCTTTTCAGATTGCTTATTGCCTGATGCTGGCTTCCGGGCTGCATTTTGCTTCTGAACTCTGAAACGGAAACAGGGCAAAAGAGTGGCGGTTAGGGCTTGTATCAGATAGACGTTACAAAAATCTTGATGAAGTCTGAGGATGGTGGAGCAAGTTTGTTTCTAAATTAAATTCTAAGAAGAAGCAGAAAGGATTGAGTGCAATCCAATAAACACTAATGTTATTTTGAACACCATTGCATCAAAATACAATAGCTATTATCAACTTTATGCCCTCGGATCCCAGATTCATGCAATTCCAATATCATAACTCATAAGGATATTAATCGGTCAAAGAAATTCCATTGTTGCTAACAACTTCTGCTTACACTCCCAGATTTTCTAAGCCAACAATCTAAATCACCGAGCCACTGCACACTTCATTTACATTACTGCATAGAGTTAGCCTTGCAGCATATAAACTCCAAGCACATATACTTGATGGGCACATCTGAGGAACAAGAACACGAGATTGCAAGAAAACACTTGTATAAGATGGACGGAAGAGAAATCCTACTAAAGGCAGAGGATGGTGGAACAAGTTTGTTTCTAAATTAATTGTATCCAGATGCAGAAGGGATTTAATCCAATAAACCCAAATGTTCATTTGAACACGATTGCGTCTAAATCCAATAGCTATTACCAACTTCTATTTATGCTCTCGGATCCCAGGTTCATATACAACTCCTCATTGGTAATGATATTAATCAGTCAAAGAAATCCCAACGTAGTAGAGCTCTTGGGTTCTGTAAGCTGAAGATCTAAAGAACTGAGCCACTGCACACTTCATTTACATTATTGAGTAGAGTTATATCCACACAGCATCTAAAGTTATAAACTCAAAGAACATATGCTTGACGGGCACAGCTGAGCAAGAGCAGCATACTGTAACATATGCTCATTATCAACATATGTCCGCTGCCAGCGGTTGAGCTAAGCCTAGCTTGGGGCGAGCGAGACGCGGCGCGGCGGGCGGGCGGTGACCAGCGGGGCGCGAGCACGGCGAGTGGGCGGGGCAAGCGAGCACGGCGACGACCGACGCAGGCGGGTCAACTGTGGGCGGCGACCGGTGCAGGCGGGGCGACCGCTGCCCAGTGGGTGGCGATCTGCACGGGCGGATGCGGCCGAGCTAAGGTGCGGGCAAGGTGCGATCTGCACGAAGAGGACGTGCGAGGTGCGAGTGAGTTTTTTTTAAGGTAGGTGCGAGGAAGGATTAGGAAGATTTCATTAGTTTCGTTAACAAAGCATTTAGACCGTTGATTATGTGATTAGAGGGTCCAGATTTGTATTTGGATCTGCCTCTCTTTCTTTTTCAGTGGTAGTAGATGATACCCTAGGAGAATGGTAAAAAAAATTGAATGCAAAATTCCACATTTTTCTCCTTGCGGCAAGTAATAAACTACGCAATGAGACGATTACCTGGCTATGGCTGTATGCTCCCGTTGCTCTTCCAGGTATCATGGCAAGAATCTGCTTTGCTCGAGAAATAGAATCAGCACTGCAACAAGATGAAGCATCAGATATCATATATGCAACAAGTTCCCGCTAAGACAAATGAATTAGTTATATGTATTTTTCATAGTCAATCAGAAGTGGTAGCACACAACAAGTATCGTTTTTTAGCACCTATAAATTATAGGCATGAAATTTTGCAGATTGATATGTCACACTATGGCAATACTTTTACTCCACAATTGTGTTTTGTGTTCTTGCAATTATTCAATTTCATTTGAATCGCAAAAAAATAGCATGATAGCGCTTGGTTAAGGGTATCCGTCACATATCCTCCCGTACTAAGTTTTCCTTGCATTTGTTTCATGCTGATGAGATGCAATGATGCCGACATTCACCTGAACAATGTTTTGATTTCCTCTCTTTGCAACAGGTCTGGATGATGACAAAGTGCAAGAACGTGTAATATACCATGTACAAATCCAGCAGAACAAACTTTAAACTATGCAGGTAGAAAATTCACATACCTTCCTGAAGAATGTAACTGGTTGCTGACCAAGAGATTGTGACTTCCCAATGTTACAATAGAGGATCTGCAAGGGAAAAAACTGAATGAGCTAAGAAACTGTAGAACATAACAAGAAAACTATCTATAACATTAGTGTGCAGAATCTATGCTTAAGTACCTCATCAAAAGGTAGAGACCCTGGTTGAGTTTTTAGCTGTTCCTGCAAGAGCTGGAAACAAAAACAAAATTACCAGGTTAATCAATTTCTAAGTACTTAATGGCACATGAACTGGCGTCTTTCAGGAAATGCCAGGTAAGTTGCTCTGTTTTTAAAAGCATGCCAAACTATTACTAATACCAAACAATTGCTTGTCAAAAGTCAGAATAAAAGTGCAACCTACTAAACTTTTATTAGACTTGCTGAATATCTAAGAACACGACTAAAGAGTTGGCTAAACTCTGAATACAGCAGATTTCAGATTACTGAAATAACACTTGTTAGTCACTTGAAATACATGAGCATGGATGACAATCTCTCCACGCACAGCATACTCACATTTTAAAACCTGCAGCAGCCATAAGATAATTAGCGAAGTGGCTAGGTATTAAAAGTGCACATAGTTGATCAAGTGATGGTCAAGAATTAATCAGTGACTCAAACAAACATAGCACAGAATGCCAGTACATTCTTGAAACTGGAAAGATAATGAACTTATAATAAACTATTGGTCTGCAAATATCGTCCAGTGGGAGGATGATGGCATGCGAGGCCTAGTGGCTAGTGCCACTTGTCATTGACACCTTGTGGTATTACCAGCTAGCTCGGTGACCTTTTAGGTGGTAATATTGCGAATATTGCTTTTGGCTCCCGAGCTCACTGGAGGCCTTTAAATTCAAACTTCAAATTCAGTGAAAAATTGTATTTTAATGTTTCAAAAAATTCTAAATAAATACATAGATAGATGAAGGTATAATACACAAGTGTGTAAATTTTCAGAACAAAATACGTTGAAATGAGGGCTGTGCAAAAAAGACAAATCTGAGGCTGTTTAACACATGTTACTGTTCATCATTTCAGACCATGAATTTGTCTTTTTTGTACAGATCACGTTTTAAAGTATTTTGACCTGAAATTTCACACACATGTAGGACACATCCTTACATACATGCATATTTTTTTCAGAATTTTTTAAACCATAAAAGTTTGAATTTGATTTTTTCAAAAATAAAGGCCTCCATGAAGTTCGGCCTCCAAAACGCCATTCTCGTAATATTGCCCTTATTTAATTGACGTTTACCAGATTAGAAAGAGATGTGAGAGAGAAAAATGGGTAGCCAAGTCTGCCAATCTTTATAGGAAACCAGCCACTGTTGTGTTCTCTCCTAGAGACAGTTTTGACAGTCTTCCACTGAATATAACCGTGTGAAACTCTCACCGCAGGCTCAACATGTAAAAAGGGAATGAGAGAGTTCTTGTGTTTAACGACGTACCTCCAGCACATTGGCATAGGTGTTGAGGATGGTGGGCAGGCCTCTGCTCCCCACGTACGCCTCCGCCTCCACGTTGAGGTTATCATACCTCACCTCGATCGTCGGCAGCTGGATCTCCACCCTGCATCAGCACACAACAAACGAGCATCACAAGTTCACAAGTCGAGAGTCTGACATGTTAGAGGAGGTGGGAAGCTTCTCCAACGCCGCCAATCACGGCGCCTTCTCGTCGTCCTCGTCCCGCGACGACCGCGACCGAGAGAACATGCCGTCCTTGCCGCGCGACCACACCGAGCTCTCCCGACGCAGGTTGCGCCCGAACGCACGGGGGCGGGGGCGGCACCGAGCGGCGCGGGGGCGGGGCCGGCACCGAGCGGCACAGGGGCGACGACGAGCGCGCGGGGGCGAGGCCGGCATCGAGCGGCGTGGGGGCGGCGGCGAGCGTGGAGGCGGGGTCGGCACTGAGCGGTGCAGGGGCGGTCGCGAGCGCGCGGGGGCGAGGCCGGCACCGAGCGGCGTGGGGGCGGCGGCGAGCGCGGAGGCGGGGCCGGCACTGAGCGGCGCAGGGGCGGCCGCGAGCGCGCGGGGCGGTGGCGAGGGCGGGACTGAGCGGCGCCGGGAGCGGCGGCCAGCGCACGGGGGCGGGGGCGGGACCGAGCGGCGTCGGGAACGGCGGCGAGCGCGCGGGGGCGGGGGCGGCATCGGGAGCGGTTCCAGGCTAGGAAGGGTTATAGTAGCATTTTTCGTTAGCGAGGGGAGCGATTCTTGCGTAGACGAGGCCCAGTGTACGGTGTTTTTGTTAGCGAGTTTCGTTAACAGCATAGGTTCAACTGGGACGAAAGATAGATTTTTGAGGTGACCTAATCAAACATGACGGGCAGCCCTCAACTTTAAAGCATGTTTCGTTAAATTGTGAGCCTTAATATTCGAACTCTTAAATTTATGAACAAAATTACACATATTAAAAGAATTACAAGACCATTTGTTTCGGTCTAAGCCAACTAAAACAAGGGTGTGAGTAGCAAAAACTGCATTAGGATAAAGATTGCTTCCGAGTCCTTCGATCCAAATCGAATCCGATGGCCACGGAGGAGGTCGACGTGCACACAAAGATCGCCATTTGAGCAATAGCATTTCCCTTTTTTTTTTTCTGCATTGTCCCATGCCAATTGTGCAAACGGGCGAAGACCTCGTGACGGAGCGAGCGGGATGGCTGCATCATCGAAGATCTGCGAGTGGCGACCAGAGGCCGTGCGACAGAGCGGCTGGGGTGACTGGTGAGTCGACTGAGGAACGACAGATGAATTGATGGGATCCAATCCAATCATGATTGATTAGTACGAGTACTTTATTTTATTAAGGCATGATTAAAGTAAGGAAAAGATTTATAATCAGCTGGCCAGCTGATCTACACGCTCAGTAAGTCGCTTTTGACGCGCGTCACGTGTCCTGTTGACCCACTCGCCGCTTATCTCCCTCCCTCCCTTATCCTTTCCTCCTCCTATCTCTTCCTCCAGAGCCGACCAGAAATGTTGAAAGTCATCCGACTGATTTCCCTTTCTCTTAAGCCTCCTTCGGCGTTTGCCACGCGTCCCTTTAGGCTGGCACGAGCTCACCGCTTTACTGCTTCCTCTTCTTTATCTCTTCTCCAGCCACTCATTCTTTTTCTCCCCTTCTTCTTCCATTACCACACTACATCACACACCAACGAGGACATTGCCCGTCGCATTAGACCGCCACCACCACGGCCTCGTGTTGCTACAACTCTATGCTCCTGCGACATCGATGTTCTGCACCACTGCTGCAAACCACCGTCGCCGTTTTGCAAGCACACGGGTCCAGATGATGCGAGGGGAAATGACCACCTAGGGAGCGAGGGGGGGGGGGCACGAACACCTATGCAAGAACGTTGGCGGTAAGTGTTGACGTTGATTCTCTCAACATCTCTGCTACAGAAGTGCGCCGACATTGCATACGTGGCCCCCGGTGAACTACTGTGGCTGCCTAGCAGTGTTGTGGGGGCGGCGAGTGGTGCTGCAAAAGAAGACGCCGAGCACCACTGCAACAAGGGAGGGCATCGGCGCTGCACTGGCCGGCGATGTTGTGCAACATGACGGAGCGCGGCGAGGCTGCAGTGGTTGGCTTTGTTGTGTCACATGACGGATGCTCGTCGGCGGGTCGTTGAAGTTCCGTCGAGGCTGAAATGAAGCATTGTCGGAGCTGCAGTAAAGCGCCGCGGGGTCGTTGAAGCTCCATCGATGCTGCAATGAAGCATTGTCGGAGCCGCAGTGAAGCGCCGCGGGGTCGTTGAATCTCCGTATTGGAGCACCACTGGGTGCCGTTAGTTCTTCACGCCGAGCGCTGCTGCCATGGTAGCTGTTGCGCTAAAGCTTTTTGACATGCTAGTGCTGGTGCTGCGAGGTAGCGGACACAGCAGAGAAGGAAGAGGAGGTAGTCCGATCTTTGGTCTGGTGCTGCGAGGTAGTCACGTGATGGAGCGAAGAACAAAGAAGAAAGGCAACGCCTTTATTTGTTGTGATCGAACGGCCAGCATCTGTCAAATCGGATGGCTCATCTCCAACAGCCGCGCTTCGCGCCGCGTCTAAAAAATATTTTTACAGCGCGCGCGCCGGCTGGTTTAGCGCAGGGCTATAATGCAGCGCGTGCACCGCTCCAGCAGTGCCCAAAAATGCAGCGCGCGCAGCAGGCACAAACCACATATACATTTTAAAAAATAGTGAAAAAACGATCAAACAAACAAAATAAATCAACAATAATAGTTATTACAACTCAAATAAATAGTTTCTCGTTCAGTACAACAAATAATGCAATAAACACAACCAATAGTTCATGAACAATACAATACAAATAAGCAATCAAATCATGCTCTTTGTCGTCCATGCCATGCCCACCACTCTTCAATCAGATCCTTCTGAAGATCATTGTGTGTTGCGGGACACCGAATGGCATGATACGAGGCAACAAAACGGGCAACCCTTTCAGCCCTCCGTCGCACTCGCACGGAATGTCCCAAGAGCTCATACTGTGAGTAGTCTACATCTTGACCACGCTCATTCTCGATGATCATGTTGTGCATGATCACACAAGCGTGCATGATGTACCAAAGCATTTTTTGATCCCAAAATCTAGCCGGTCCTCTCACAATAGCAAATTGGGCTTGTAAAATCCTAAATGCTCTCTCCACATCTTTTCTAGCAGCCGCCTGAGCATTGTGAAAATAGCCATAGTTGTATGTACGGCCATTTGCTACAAACCTTCTGGCTTTTTCAACGGCTTCACGAAGGTTTGCCACTTTGGATAGATGCCATCCGCTAGATAATAACCATAGTTGTACGTACGGCCATTTGTTACAAACTGCACTGGTGGCAGCTCACCATTCGCAATCTTATTCATCAGTGGTGATCGGTTGACAACATTGATGTCATTCAAAGATCCAGGCATTCCAAAGAATGCATGCCAAATCCAAGTCTCATGATCGGCCACCGCTTCAAGGATTATAGTGGAACCCTTTTTTGGCCGTGGAATTGCCCATGCCATGCCTTTGGACAATTTTTCCAACTCCAATGCATGCAATCTATTGAGCCAAGCATGCCAGGAAAGCCGCGAGATTTGTTCAGCGCCAATAGCCTTGCGGCGTCTTCAGCAGTGGGAGATCTCAAATACTCCTCGCCAAACACTTGCACAATTCCCACTGCAAAGCGCTTGACACATATGATGGCTTGGCTCTCACCCATAGCCAAGTGATGATCAACTAAATCAGCCGGGATACCGTATGCCAACATACGCAAAGCGGCTGTCACCTTCAGAAAGGTGCTATGCCCGAGCTCTCCGGCGGCATTCCTTCTTTGCTGGAAAAACCGGTCATGGCTCGCAAGTTTCTCTGCAATGCGCTTGAACAAGTCTGTGCTCATCCTAAACCGGCGACGAAAATACGACTCCGGGTATGTGGGATTCTCCACGAAATAGTTCTTCATCAATCTGTTATGGGCATCAATCCTATCTCTCCAAAAAAATTCCCGACCCATAACCGAACCACCGTGCTTCGGTTTTTTATTGATATGCATAGCTATGATCATTGCAAGATCCTCCTCCTCTTCCATATCAAATTCTTCTTCGGAAGAAGCATACGACGAACTCATCTAAAATGTTCAATACTATACTATAAAAAACTACAATTCAAAACATGCACCAAATTCATAAATTTGAAGCAATACATACCTTGTAGGCGTTTTGTCGAACACCTTGCGGGCGCGGCGCGGCGCGGCAGCGAGCGGTGGCGCGCTGTTCCTCGGACGTCGGAGGCGCGCGAGGGCCGGTCGGACTAGGAGGGGTGGGGCGGAAGCGCGGCGGCGCGGGGAGGCCGGGGAAGCGCCTGAACGGGGGCGCGGGCGGCGGCCGCAGCGGAGACAGGCCGGGGAAGCGCCGGCGGGCGCGTGCGGCGACGGCGGCTCGGTGATAGGCCGGTGCAGCGCCGAACGGTGGCGCGAGCGGCGGCGGCGACGCGGTCGGATGGGGGCGGCGGCGCGGTCGGATGGGCCGGTCGCGAGAGTGTACAGCGAGCGCAGAGAGTGCACAGCGCAGGAGATAGCAGGAGAGAGCGCAGAAGAAAGAAGGAGCGAGCGCGGGAGAGTCGCGCGCGCGGGAGCCGGCGCAGCAAATAATGGGCGCGGGATTGCGTTTCGGCCAGCGCGCTCAATTGGAAATGGCGCGCGCAGTTTTTGCGCGCCCGCTGGAGCTGCCGCCGCGTCGCGCGCGCGCTAAATACAGCCTTTTTTACGGCGCGGCGCTTGTATAGCGCGGCTGTTGGAGATGCTCTTAGGTGGATAATTTCCCTACAAAATCATTCGGTTAATTTATAGCAAACCATCATTTTAAGATTAAACCAAACAAGTACTACACCAATGACTTGTGCCGGAAAACAAACTGAATAGACTCGTGTAGACATACTATTTGTTGAAAATGGCACACCATATCCTTGTTATGTAAGACCATTTATTTGCCAATATTCTGATGTAAAGACTAAGATCGATCCTTATTCTGATGAAAAGACTAAGATTGTAATATCATGATCGAACTAATAGCTAGCTAATCTAGAGTGAACAAAAAGGCATTGGTAGATCGATTGTGCCAATTGAAGACGGTTCTTCCCATACTATGTCACTAATCGGTGGTCTTGGAAGGGTCAAGGACGTGGCCGGCGGAGACCACCGCACGAGACACCTCCTCCACTATGAAGAACACAAACGGGTGGTCTGCGATGAAATCCACAGTCTGAGGAGGCGGATAGCTCTCACACATATAGGTCCAGGTGGAGGCCATGAATGCGGACGCCTCAGTGCCTTCCTCGTTCACCTCGACAACCGCCTTGTGGAACACATCCTCCAGCAGCAGCCGCACTAACAGGATACAAGCCCCAACATCTTTGCCTGAGGACTAGCGTTCACCGACCAAATCAAGCTCTTGTCGTCGGTATGTAGCATTCCTTCAAACTGACAGAGCTAAGCAGAGCTGGAGGAGTATGCGCCGTTTGCAGTCGATTTCCAGAGGATGGTGTCGTGAAGGTCGTCGTTGGAGATCAGACACGTGGTGGGATTCCAGAGATCGCAAAGGTGGACAAGGACAGTTGCAGGGGGGTGGGCTTCAGGCACCTCATCCATTTGTTGTTCTCAACATCTTAGTGCAGTGTCAGTCGGTGCCTTGTGCAGTGCTTAGTCAGGGCAAGCCACTAGTCGATGATGTGAAAGCCGTCGACCCAATGGTCGTCCCAGAAGAATGTTTTCATGCCGTTTTCAATGGAGATTGTGGTGGAGGCGCGGAAGAGGTCTTCAAAGGTGGTATCAGCTGGAAGTGCGAGGCTGCTCCAGGGCTTGCTCGTATGAATCCGTTGTAGCCAATCCCAGCACGTTCTTTTTTTTTTTAAACAATCACCGGGGGGGAGAGAGTCCCCACCTGAATATATTACTCAAAGGCCCGAAGGCAGGTTACATCATAGATTACAACGAGAGGAGCGTTATAGCCGTCAGGACATGGCAGTCTCCCTACTAACAGAGTCCTTAAATCTAAGGACACAAAGCGTAAAGTCCGAAATGATGTTCCGGAGAGTAATTTGTGGTGTGTGTAGCTCGTTACGAAAGACCTGAGCGTTTCTGGAGTCCCACAACTTTCAGAGGATGGCAAGGGCAACGGTAGGCCAGATGTTGATGTCGAGGCCGACCGGTGTCGTAGTCTCCCAAATGCGATGTATGGAGTGAGGGGGCTGCAACCCTAGGAGTGCCCATACCTGAACCGCATATGGGCAGAGGATGGAGATGTGGAATGCGTCCTCATGAGAGATAGCGCACTGTGGACAGTCCGGGTGAGAGGTAATGGTCTTATGATGTAGGTTTACCATCGTGCTCAACCTGTCATGGCAGAGAAGCCAGCCGGAGATTCTAACCTTTATAGGTGCCTTAGAGCTCCAGATGTACCCAGCGTTGAGATCTATCTCATGATCGGAGGAGAGCAACGAGTAGGCGCACCTGGAGGAGAACGAGGAGCCGTGGGTGAGGAACCTATCGTCGGGCGCGTTGTTCGTGGCAACATCCTGCAACAAAGACAAAACAGACGCAAGCTCGACAGAAGCAACATTTGTTAGGCGGTTCCGCAGAGTAGCGAGTAAACCGTTATGCATGACCTGTGATACCAGGACATAGGGTGATGTAGAGTGGGAAAAGAGGTGTGGGTAGTTGTCTGTGAGTGGTGTTTGAGTAAGCCAGTGTCAAGCCAAAAGAAGGTGAAGGTGCCGTTGTTGATAAGGACAAAGGAGATTTTGTGTAGGGCTGACAGTTGTTTGTTTACGATTTTCCAAAGGTAAGAGGGTGTGTGGGGTTTGCTTTCGAAGTCGAGAGAGTAATGTTGGAAGAACCAGTTGATCCAAGGTAAGTCTTGTTTTTGGAGTAGCTTGAAGGCAAATTTCATGAGAAGGCAATTGTTCTGAAGTATCAGATTTTTTATGCCTAGACCGCCGGCAGTTTTTGGGGTGCAAACATTTTTCCAAGCTATCAGGCACCTCGCTCCGGAGCAATTTACGTCAGCAGCCTAAAAAAAGGACCGACGGATAGCGTCAAGCCTTTTGATGATTTTTTTTGGTAGCCTAAAAATGGACATGGAATGGGTAGCAAGGGCGTCGAGAGTAGATGATATTAGTGTTAGCCTCGCGCCGCGAGAGAGCAATTTTGCCGCCCAACCTGATAAGTACTTTAGGAAGCGCTGGATGATTGGTTCAAAGGTAGAGGATGATAGGCGCATGTGTGAGAGAGGTAGGCCAAGGTAAATTTGGAGGAAGGTTGAAATGTCGCAGCCGAAGGTGGCGGCGATGTTTTGGATAGTGATGGTATCCATGTGGAGCGGGACGAGGGTGGTTTTGTGAAAGTTGATGGTAAGACCGGTAGCTAGGGCGAACTTGTCTAGAATATCTTTGAGGGTGGCCGCGGCTTGGGAAGAGGCGTGGGCTATGATTAGAGTGTCGTCGGCATACTGCAGCACAGTAGGCGGACGGTCCGTGTATATGGGGTGGCATAGCTGGCCCGGAGAGAAAGCCCTTAAGATCAGGCGTTCTCAAAGCACAACTTTGGCGTTCCAGGTCACTGATGTCGAGCTCACAAAGATCCTTCAGCTTGCACACATCAATCCAACTCACAAAGATCCTTCAGCTTGCACACATCAATCCAGCGCACCAGGTAGCGTGCATCTTCTTGGCCGAGGGGTTGAGGAAGATGACAGCATGGTTGACGAGCAGGGAAGCCCATAAGGGTATAAGGATGTTACCAATGGACGCCAGGAATTGCAAGGAGGAGCCCTGATGGAATTTCAGGCCTTGCTCTAGATGAAACTGGAGACACCTTTTGCACTGGAACCAGACTGACTCGCTGCAAAAGGTGGCTTGGATCTGTGTCCTGGAAGGAGGCGGTGGGGAATGCAGCCCATGGAGGAAGAAGCACACTGGAATATCAGCAAAAACACCCCGGCAAGGAAGATTCTATCAATGTGGTGTTCTCTTGGTTCTGTTGATGTCTCTGCCGGCCTGTGTGCCTTCTTTGGGGTTTAAACTCCTGTAATGGTGAAAATTCTGTGTGTTTAGCTAGTATGCTGGGTACTGGAGACACCCCTTAGCTTAAAAATACGAGTTATTCGGCCTTGCAAGCATGCAGAAAGATACGGAAATTTAGCTATCATAGTGAAAACAAATTCCAAGGAAAGCATTAGCATCAGCAAGGCTCATTAATGCAAAATCTCGAATAACATGCAAAGACAGGATGAAAGGGAAAATTGTAGCAAAATATTACTCTGTGCATACCGCAACAGAAAAAAGGGAGAAAGAATCGACAACAGAGCATCAATATTGCTATGTTTATCTACAATCAATTACTGCACCTAACAAATTGAGCAGTTAAAAGAAAACAAGTTTTTGATTAAAGCCAAACATCAAGCATCTAGCATGGCAGGACACTATAGTATACATACCCTTATTTAATAATGCTGGATCATGCCAACAATAGGGCACAAGATGTTCTTCACCTCTAGCCCGTAAAATATTAGCATCATTTGGAGACAATCAATCAGAATACAAACTAAATATTTGCATCAACCAATAATCTGCATAAGAAACTAAAAAAATGCATCAGCTTCATGGTTCTCTTCATTGTTTCAATACATGAAAACATACACCTGCATCCTGTCTTGCGCTAGGACAGGCACTCTGTTCTTTTTTTTATTTTTTTATTTTTTTCGGGAAAGCGCAAAAGCTTTGCGTTTCATTTCATTAAAAAGAAGGATAGTAAAAACTGTACAAGGGTCCGAGCCTGAGGCTCAATCAGAAAGAAAAACACTAGGCTAGTGAACATCCCAGGTGATCGGCAGGACTACCCCCAGGCCAACAGCCCCAGCCCGAGCCCAAAGGGCTGCCTCCTCTCTGATCCTAGCGGTTAGCAGTGCCATGGAGGGCTGTTCGCCGTCGAACACGCAAGAGTTGCGGTGTTTCCAAAGTAGCCACGCCGTCAGGTGGGTGATCGTGGCAAATCCCTTGCGCATGGCCTTGGGAGTCTCTCGCATGGCGTGCAACCACCAGTCATTTAGCGTTGCCTCGTGGTCCGGTGACCGGCATGTCATCCGCAGCCAGGAGAGCGTCTCGTGCCACACCTGTCGTGAGAAGGGGCATGTGACGAGCAGGTGGCGCATAGTCTCGGGCTCCTGGTCGCAGAAGACACAGCGCGGATGATGCTGTAGGCCGTGGCGGCGCAGCCTATCCGCAGTCCAGCACCGGTCCAGGCTGACGAGCCATAGGAAGAACTTCACGCGTGGGGGAGCCCAGCTCCTCCAGGTCAGTTGCGAGGAGTCGCAGGCAACGGAGCCGTGGAAGGTCAGTTGCGCGCGGAGTATGTTCCGCTCGGGGTCCATCTCCAGATGAGTTGATCCGGCTGGTCGTGGAGCGTGACGCTTTGGGTGGTGCGCCAGAGCAGCAGGTACTGGCCGATCTCATGAATGCCCAAGTCGCCGCGAATGTCGCGCGCCCAGGCATGGTTCTGGAGGCCATCTGCGATGGTGCGCTGCTTGCGCCAATGCTTGGGGACGCAAGCGTAGAGCTGTGGCGCGAGCTCATTGATGGAGCGGTCGTCAATCCAGCGATCCTCCCAGAATTTGCCCGATAGCCCGTCGCCCACGGCAAGCAAGGTGGAGGCGTAGAACAGGGCGCGCTCCTCGTTGGTGAAGTGAAGGTCAAGGCCATGCCAGGCCCTCCTCTCACCGGTGCGGCTAAATCAAAGCCAGCGCAGCCGAAGGGCTAGTCCAGCGTGTTCCATGTCCTGGATTCCGAGGCCACCGAGGGAAAGCGGCCGGTAGACGCGGCGCCAGTTGACGTGGCAGCTGCCACCGTTGGCGGCGGCGTGACCTACCCAAAGGAATCACCTCTCGATCTTCTCAATGAGCTTCAAAGTCTTCTTCGGGGGGAGAGGACGAGCACTTGGTGAATGGGGATTGCGCAGAGTACGGACTTGACAAGCGCGAGCCGGCCCGCTTTGTTCATGAGGCGGGACTTCCAGTTTGGCAGCATTTCTCCGACCCTGTCGACCAAGGGTTGCAGCTGCGCGTTCGTGGGCCGTCTAATGGTGAGCGGGATCCCAAGGTATGTGATTGGCAGGTCTGCAATCCTGCATCCAAGTGTGGCCGCTACCGTTGTAGAGTCGCCTGGGCGCAGTTGAGCAAAGTTGCAGAGCTCTTGCTGTAGTTGACGTGGAGGCCCATAGCTTGCCCGAAGAGCTGCAGGATCGCCATGATCGCGGCCAGATCACTGGGGGAGGGGTGGCAAAACAGTACCACATCGTCCGCGAAGAGCGAGATGATCGGGATGGGGCGGCGTGGGTGGAGGTGCTCCAGGATGCCCAAGGTCGCAGCTCGCTGGAAGAGGTGGCCCAGCGTGTCCACCACGAGGACGAACAGCTGGGGTGACAGGGGGTCGCCCTGCCTAAGCCCCCTGCGGTGCCAGATGGGGGGGCCTAGCTCGCCATTGAGCAGCACCCGAGAGCTTGCGGATGACAGTAGGATGGCCAACCAATCCAAGAACCTGCACCCGAAGCCGTACTGACGGAGAACTTCGAACAGGAAGGGCCATGAGATGGTGTCCAAGGTGTTGGGGAACGTCGCATGGGAAACAAAAATTTTCCTACGCGCACGAAGACCTATCATGGTGATGTCCATCTACGAGAGGGGATGAGTGATCTACATACCCTTGTAGATCGTACAGCAGAAGCGTTAGAGAACGCGGTTGATGTAGTGGAACGTCCTCACGTCCCTCGATCCGCCCCGCGAACAATCCCGCGATCAGTCCCACGATCTAGTACCGAACGGACGGCACCTCCGCGTTCAGCACACGTACAGCTCGACGATGATCTCGGCCTTCTTGATCCAGCAAGAGAGACGGAGAGGTAGAAGAGTTCTCCGGCAGCGTGACGACGCTCCGGAGGTTGGTGATGATCTCGTCTCAGCAGGGCTCCGCCCGAGCTCCGCAGAAACGCGATCTAGAGGAAAAACTATGGAGGTATGTGGTCGGGCAGCCGTGAGAAAGTCGTCCCAAATCTGCCCTAAAAGCCCCATATATATAGGAGGAGGGAGGGGGACCTTGCCTTGGGGTCCAAGGGATCCCCAAGGGGTCGGCCGAGCCAGGGGGCAGGACTCTCCCCCCCCCCAAACCGAGTTGGACTTGGTTTGGTGGGAGGAGTCCCCCTCCCTTCCCACTTCTTCCCTCTTTTTTTTTCTTTTCCTTTGATTTTCTTATCTTGGCGCATAGGCTCTCTTGGGGCTGTCCCACCAGCCCACTAAGGGCTGGTGTGTCTCCCCAAAAGCCTATGGGCTTCCCCGGAGTGGGTTGCCCCCCTCCGGTGAACTCCCGGAACCCATTCGTCATTCCCGGTACATTCCCGGTAACTCCGAAAACCTTCCGGTAATCAAATGAGGTCATCCTATATATCAATCTTTGTTTCCGGACCATTCCGGAAACCCTCGTGACGTCCATGATCTCATCCGGGACTCCGAACAACATTCGGTAACCAACCATATAACTCAAATACGCATAAAACAACGTCGAACCTTAAGTGTGCAGACCTTGCGGGTTCGAGAACTATGTAGACATGACCCGAGAGACTCCTCGGTCAATATCCAATAGTGGGACCTGGATGCCCATATTGGATCCTACATATTCTACGAAGATCTTATCGTTTGAACCTCAGTGCCAAGGATTCGTATAATCCCGTATGTCATTCCCTTTGTCCTTCGGTATGTTACTTGCCCGAGATTTGATCGTCAGTATCCGCATACCTATTTCAATCTCGTTTACCGGCAAGTCTCTTTACTCGTTCCGTAATACAAGATCCCGCAACTTACACTAAGTTACATTGCTTGCAAGGCTTGTGTGTGATGTTGTATTACCGAGTGGGCCCCGAGATACCTCTCCGTCACACGGAGTGACAAATCCCAGTCTTGATCCATACTAACTCAACTAACACCTTCGGAGATACCTGTAGAGCATCTTTATAGTCACCCAGTTACGTTGCGACGTTTGATACACACAAAGTATTCCTCCGGTGTCAGTGAGTTATATGATCTCATGGTCATAGGAATAAATACTTGACACGCAGAAAACAGTAGCAACAAAATGACACGATCAACATGCTACGTCTATTAGTTTGGGTCTAGTCCATCACGTGATTCTCCTAATGACGTGATCCAGTTATCAAGCAACAACACCTTGTTCATAATCAGAAGACACTAACTATCATCGATCAACTGGCTAGCCAACTAGAGGCATGCTAGGGACGGTGTTTTGTCTATGTATCCACACATGTAAATGAGTCTTCATTCAATACAATTATAGCATGGATAATAAACTATTATCTTGATACAGGAATTATAATAATAACTATACATTTATTATTGCCTCTAGGGCATAATTCCAACAGTCTCCCACTTGCACTAGAGTCAATAATCTAGCCCTCACATCACCATGTGAATTACATTGTAATAAATCTAACACCCATACAGTTCTGGTGTCGATCATGTTTTGGCCGTGGAAGAGGTTTAGTCAGCGGGTCTGCTACATTCAGATCCGTGTGCACTTTACATATATTTACGTCCTCCTCCTCGACGTAGTCGCGGATGAGGTTGAAGCGTCGTTTGATGTGTCTGGTCTTCTTGTGAAACCTTGGTTCCTTTGCTAAGGCAATGGCACCAGTGTTGTCACAGAACAAGGTTATTGGATCCAGTGCACTTGGCACCACTCCAAGATCCGTCATGAACTGCTTCATCCAGACACCCTCCTTAGCCGCCTCTGAGGGAGCCATGTACTCCGCTTCACATGTAGAATCTGCTACGACGCTTTGCTTGGAACTGCACCAGCTTACTGCACCCCCATTAAGAATAAATACGTATCCGGTTTGCGACTTAGAGTCATCCGGATCTGTGTCAAAGCTTGCATCGACGTAACCTTTTACGGCGAGCTCTTCGTCACCTCCATACACGAGAAACATCTCCTTAGTCCTTTTCAGGTACTTCAGGATATTCTTGACCGCTGTCCAGTGATCCACTCCTGGATTACTCTGGAACCTACCTGCCATACTTATGGCCAGGCTAACATCCGGTCTAGTGCACAGCATTGCATACATGATAGAGCCTACGGCTGAAGCATAGGGGACGGAGCGCATATGCTCTCTATCTTCATCAGTTGCTGGGCACTGAGTCTTACTCAATCTCGTACCTTGTAACACCGACAAGAACCCTTTCTTGGACTGTTCCATTTTGAACCTCTTCAAAACTTTATCAAGGTATGTGCTTTGTGAAAGTCCTATCAGGCGTTTTGATCTATCCCTATAGATCTTAATACCTAGAATGTAAGCAGCTTCTCCTAGGTCCTTCATAGAGAAACTTTTATTCAAGTAACCTTTTATGCTCTCCAAAAGCTCTACGTTGTTTCCAATCAGTAATATGTCATCCACATATAATATTAGAAACGCCACAGAGCTCCCACTCACTTTCTTGTAAATACAAGATTTTCCAACCACTTGTATAAACCCAAATGCTTTGATCACCTCATCAAAGCGCTTGTTCCAACTCCGAAATGCTTGCACCAGTCCATAAATGGATCGTTGGAGCTTGCACACCTTGTCAGCATTTTTAGGATCGACAAAACCTTCGGGTTGCATCATATACAACTCTTCCTTAAGGAAACCGTTAAGGAACGCCGTTTTGACATCCATCTGCCAGATTTCATAATCGAAAAATGCAGCTATTGCCAACATGATTCTGACGGACTTAAGCATCGCTACGGGTGAGAAGGTCTCATCGTAGTCAACTCCTGGAACTTGTGAAAAACCCTTTGCCACAAGTCGAGCTTTATAAACGGTCACATTACCGTCAGCGTCCGTCTTCTTCTTAAAGATCCATTTGTTCTGAATAGCCTTGCGGCCCTCAGGTAGTATCTCCAAAGTCCACACTTTGTTCTCATACATGGATCCTATCTCGGATTTCATGGCTTCTAGCCATTTGTTGGAATCTGGGCCCACCATTGCTTCTTCATAATTTGCAGGTTCATTGTTGTCTAACAACATGATTGATAAGACGGGATTACCGTACCACTCTGGAGCAGCGCGTGATCTCGTCGACCTGCGTGGTTCAACAGAAACTTGAACTGGAGTTTCATGATCATCATCATTAACTTCCTCCTCAACCGGCGTCGCAATGACAGAGGTTTCCCCTTGCCCTGCGCCACCATCCAGAGGGATGAGAGGTTCGACAACCTCGTCAAGTTCTATCTTCCTCCCACTCAATTCTCTCGAGAGAAACTCCTTCTCGAGAAAAGTTCCGTTCTTAGCAACAAACACTTTGCCCTCGGATTTGAGATAGAAGGTGTACCCAACTGTCTCTTTTGGGTAACCTATGAAGACGCATTTTTCCGCTTTGGGTTCCAGCTTTTCAGGCTGAAGCTTTTTGACATAAGCATCACATCCCCAAACTTTAAGAAACGACAACTTTGGTCTTTTGCCATACCACAGTTCGTATGGTGTCGTCTCAACGGATTTCGATGGTGCCCTATTTAAAGTGAATGCAGCTGTTTCTAATGCATAACCCCAAAATGATAACGGCAAATCAGTAAGAGACATCATAGATCGCACCATCTCTAATAAAGTACGATTACGACGTTCGGACACACCATTACGCTGTGGTGTTCCAGGCGGTGTTAACTGCGAGACAATTCCACATTGTCTTAAGTGAGCACCAAACTCGAAACTCAGATATTCACCCCCACGATCAGACCGTAGGAACTTGATCTTCTTGTTACGATGATTTTCCACTTCACTCTGAAATTGCTTGAACTTTTCAAATGTTTCAGACTTGTGCTTCATCAAGTAGACATAACCATATCTACTTAAATTGTCAGTGAAGGTGAGACAATAATGATATCCGCCGCGTGCCTCCACGCTCATTGGACCACACACATCGGTATGTATGATTTCCAACAAGTTACTTCCACGCTCCATTGTTCCGGAGAACGGAGTCTTAGTCATCTTGCCCATAAGGCATGGTTCGCACGTGTCAAGTGAATCGAAGTCAAGTGACTCCAAAAGTCCATCAGCATGGAGTTTCTTCATGGCTTTACACCAATATGACCCAAGCGGCAGTGCCACAAAAATATGGCGCTATCATTGTTTGCTCTAACTCTTTTGGTCTCAATGTTATGTATATGTGTACCGCTATCAAGATTCAATATGAACAATCCTCTCACATTTGGTGCATGACCATAAAAGATGTTACTCATAGAAATAGAACAACCATTATTCTCAGACTTAAAAGAGTAACCGTCTCGCAATAAACAAGATCCAGATATAATGTTCATGCTCAACGCAGGCACTAAATAACAATGATTTAAGTTCATCACTAATCCCGATGGTAGCTGAAGTGACACTGTGCCGACGGCGATTGCATCAACCTTGGAACCGTTTCCTACGCGCATCGTCACTTCGTCTTTCGCCAGCCTTCGTCTATTCCGCAGTTCCTGCTTCGAGTTGCAAATGTGAGCAACAGAACCGGTATCAAATACCCAGGCACTACTACGAGAGCCGGTTAAGTACACATCAATAACATGTATATCAAATATACTTGATTTTTCTTTGCCCGCCTTCTTATCTGCCAGATACTTGGGGCAATTGCGCTTCCAGTGACCCATACCCTTGCAATAGAAGCACTATGTTTCAGGCTTAGGTCCAGCTTTGGGCTTCTTCGTCGTATTGGCAACAGGCTTGCCGCTCTTCTTCGAATTGCCCTACTTTCCTTTGCCGTTTCTCTTGAAACTAGTGGTCTTGCTCACCATCAACACTTGATGCTCTTTACGGAGTTCAGACTCTGCGACTTTCAGCATCGCAAACAACTCGCCGGGAGACTTGTTCATCCCTTGCATGTTGTAGTTCAACACAAAGCCTTTATAGCTTGGCGGCAGTGATTGAAGGATTCTGTCAGTGATAGCTTCCTGCGGGAGTTCAATCCCCAGTTCAGCTAGACGGTTTGAGTACCCAGACATTTTGAGCACATGTTCACTGACAGACGAGTTTTCCTCCATCTTGCAAGCATAGAATTTATCGGAGGTCTCATACCTCTCGATCCGGGCGTTCTTCTGAAAGATAAACTACAACTCCTGGAACATCTCAAATGCTCCATGACGCTCAAAGCGACGTTGAAGTCCCGGTTCCAAGCCATACAAGACTGCACATTGAACTATTGAGTAGTCCTCCTTACGTGCTAACCAAGCGTTCTTAACATCCTGATCAGCTGTAGCGGGTGGTTCATCTTCTAGCGCAGCATTAAGGACATAATCCTTTTTTCCAGCTTGTAAGATTAGCTTAAGATTACGAGCCCAGTCTACAAAGTTGCTTCCATCATCTTTCAACTTAGCTTTCTCTAGGAACGTATTAAAATTCAGGATGACACTTGCGTGAGCCATGATCTACAACACAAATATATTCAAAGTGGACTTAGACTATGTTCAAGATAATTAGAGTTCAACTTAATCAAATTATATGCTAAACTCCCACTCAAAAAGTACATCTCTCTAGTCATTTGAGTGGTTCATGATCCACTTACACTATCCCAAGTCCGATCATCACGTGAGTTGAGTATAGTTTCAGTGGTAAGCATCCCTATGCTAATCATATCAACTATATGATTCATGATCGACCTTTCGGTCTCATGTGTTCCGAGGCCATGTCTGCACATGCTAGGCTCGTCAAGCTTAACCCGAGTGTTCCGCGTGCGCAACTGTTTTGCACCCGTTGTATGTGAACGTTGAGTCTATCACACCCGATCATCACGTGGTGTCTCGAAACGACGAACTGTAGCAACGGTGCACAGTCGGGGAGAACACAATTTCGTCTTGAAATTTTAGTGAGAGATCACCTCATAATGCTACCGTCGTTCTAAGCAAACAAGGTGCATAAAAGGATTAACATCACATGCAATTCATAAGTGACATGATATGGCCATCATCACGTGCTTCTTGATCTCCATCACCAAAGCACCGGCACGATCTTCTTGTCACCGGCGCCACACCATGATCATCCATCAACGTGTTGCCATCGTGGTTGTCGTGCTACTTATGCTATTACTACTAAAGCTACATCCTAGCAAAATAGTAAACGCATCTGCAAGCACATATGTTAGTATAAAGACAACCCTATGGCTCCTGCCGGTTGCCGTACCATCGACGTGCAAGTCGATATTTCTATTACAACATGATCATCTCATACATCCAATATATCACATCACATCGTTGGCCATATCACATCACAATCATACCCTTCAAAAACAAGTTAGACGTCCTCTAATTTTGTTGTTGCATGTTTTACGTGATGACCAAGGGTATCTAGTAGGATCGCATCTTACTTACGCAAACACCACAACGGAGATATATGAGTTGCTATTTAACCTCATCCAAGGACCTCCTCGGTCAAATCCGATTCAACTAAAGTTGGAGAAACCGTCACTTGCCAGTCATCTTTGAGCAAAGGGGGTTACTCGTAACGATGAAACCAGTCTCTCGTAAGCGTACGAGTAATGTCGGTCCAAGCCGCTTCAATCCAACAATACCGCGGAATCAAGAAAAGACTAAGGAGGGCAGCAAAACGCACATCACCGCCCACAAAACCTTTTGTGTTCTACTCGAGAAGACATCTACGCATGAACCTAGCTCATGATGCCACTGTTGGGGAACGTCGCATGGGAAACAAAAAATTTCCTACGCGCACGAAGACCTATCATGGTGATGTCCATCTACGAGAGGGGATGAGTGATGTACGTACCCTTGTAGATCGTACAGCAGAAGCGTTTAGAGAACGCGGTTGATGTAGTGGAACGTCCTCACGTCCCTCGATCCGCCCCGCGAACAATCCCGCGATCAGTCCCACGATCTAGTACCGAACGGACGGCACCTCCGCGTTCAGCACACGTACAGCTCGACGATGATCTCGGCCTTCTTGATCCAGCAAGAGAGACGGAGAGGTAGAAGAGTTCTCCGGCAGCGTGACGGCGCTCCGGAGGTTGGTGATGATCTCGTCTCAGCAGGGCTCCGCCCGAGCTCCGCAGAAACGCGATCTAGAGGAAAAACTATGGAGGTATGTGGTCGGGCAGCCGTGAGAAAGTCGTCCCAAATCTGCCCTAAAAGCCCCATATATATAGGAGGAGGGAGGGGGACCTTGCCTTGGGGTCCAAGGGATCCCCAAGGGGTCGGCCGAGCCAGGGGGCAGGACTCTCCCCCCCCAAACCGAGTTGGACTTGGTTTGGTGGGAGGAGTCCCCCTCCCTTCCCACTTCTTCCCTCTTTTTTTTTCTTTTCCTTTGATTTTCTTATCTTGGCGCATAGGCTCTCTTGGGGCTGTCCCACCAGCCCACTAAGGGCTGGTGTGTCTCCCCAAAAGCCTATGGGCTTCCCCGGAGTGGGTTGCCCCCCTCCGGTGAACTCCCGGAACCCATTCGTCATTCCCGGTACATTCCCGGTAACTCCGAAAACCTTCCGGTAATCAAATGAGGTCATCCTATATATCAATATTTGTTTCCGGTGTTGGGGAACGTCGCATGGGAAACAAAAATTTTCCTACGCGCACGAAGACCTATCATGGTGATGTCCATCTACGAGAGGGGATGAGTGATCTACGTACCCTTGTAGATCGTACAGCAGAAGCGTTAGTGAACGCGGTTGATGTAGTGGAACGTCCTCACGTCCCTCGATCCGCCCCGCGAACAATCCCGCGATCAGTCCCACGATCTAGTACCGAACGGACGGCACCTCCGCGTTCAGCACACGTACAACTCGACGATGATCTCAGCCTTCTTGATCCAGCAAGAGAGACGGAGAGGTAGAAGAGTTCTCCGGCAGCGTGACGGCGCTCCGGAGGTTGGTGATGACCTTGTCTCAGCAGGGCTCCGCCCGAGCTCCGCAGAAACGCGATCTAGAGGAAAAACCGTGGAGGTATGTGGTCGGGCATCCGTGAGAAAGTCGTCTCAAATCAGCCCTAAAACCTCCGTATATATAGGTGGGAGGGAGGGGAGGAGGAAGCCTCAAAACCTAAAGGTTTGGCCGAAATTGGAGGTGGAGGAGTCCTACTCCAATCCTACTTGGAGTAGGATTCCACCTTCCCACTTGGAAACTCTTTCCACCTTGTGTTTTTTCCTTCTCAAACCTTATGGGCCTTAGTGGGAACTTATTCCAGCCCACTAGGGGCTGGTTTATCTCTTCCCATAGCCCATGAGACCCCTTGGGGCGTGACACCCCTCCCGATGGTCCCCGGCACCCCTCCCGGCACTCCCGGTACACTACCGATGAGCCCGAAACTTTTCCGGTAATGCACGAAAACCTTCCGGTAACCAAATGAGGTCATCCTATATATCAATCTTCGTTTCCGGACCATTCCGGAAACCCTCGTGACGTCCGTGATCTCATCCGGGACTCCGAACAACATTCGGTAACCAACCATATAACTCAAATACGCATAAAACAACGTCGAACCTTAAGTGTGCAGACCCTGCGGGTTCGAGAACTATGTAGACATGACCCGAGAGACTCCTCGGTCAATATCCAATAGCGGGACCTGGATGCCCATATTGGATCCTACATATTCTACGAAGATCTTATCGTTTGAACCTCAGTGCCAAGGATTCATATAATCCCGTATGTCATTCCCTTTGTCCTTCGGTATGTTACTTGCCCGAGATTCGATCGTTAGTATCCGCATACCTATTTCAATCTCGTTTACCGGCAAGTCTCTTTACTCGTTCCGTAATACAAGATCCCGCAACTTACATTAAGTTACATTGCTTGCAAGGCTTGTGTGTGATGTTGTATTACCGAGTGGGCCCCGAGATACCTCTCCGTCACACGGAGTGACAAATCCCAGTCTTGATACATACTAACTCAACGAACACCTTTGGAGATACCTGTAGAGCATCTTTATAGTCACCCAGTTACGTTGCGACGTTTGATACACACAAAGCATTCCTCCGGTGTCCGTGAGTTATATGATCTCATGGTCATAGGAACAAATACTTGACACGCAGAAAACAGTAGCAACAAAATGACACGATCAACATGCTACGTCTATTAGTTTGGGTCTAGTCCATCACATGATTCTCCTAATGATGTGATCCCGTTATCAAGTGACAACACTTGCCTATGGCCAGGAAACCTTGACCATCTTTGATCAACGAGCTAGTCAACTAGAGGCTTACTAGGGACAGTGTTTTGTCTATGTATCCACACAAGTATTGTGTTTCCAATCAATACAATTATAGCATGGATAATAAACGATTATCATGAACTAAGAAATATAATAATAACTAATTTATTATTGCCTCTAGGGCATATTTCCAACATCCGGACCATTCCGGAAACCCTCGTGACGTCCATGATCTCATCCGGGACTCCGAACAACATTCGGTAACCAACCATATAACTCAAATACGCATAAAACAACGTCGAACCTTAAGTGTGCAGACCCTGCGGGTTCGAGAACTATGTAGACATGACCCGAGAGACTCCTCGGTCAATATCCAATAGCGGGACCTGGATGCCCATATTGGATCCTACATATTCTACGAAGATCTTATCGTTTGAACCTCAGTGCCAAGGATTCGTATAATCCCGTATGTCATTCCCTTTGTCCTTCGGTATGTTACTTGCCCGAGATTTGATCGTCAGTATCCGCATACCTATTTCAATCTCGTTTACCGGCAAGTCTCTTTACTCGTTCCGTAATACAAGATCCCGCAACTTACACTAAGTTACATTGCTTGCAAGGCTTGTGTGTGGAAGTCGCCCATTGCCTGGGCATCCGCGCGCTTAGGGAGGAGGGAGATCATGGCCTGGTTGAGGCGTTGGAATCCTCGGCCCCGAAGCTGATGCAGCTGTTGGAACACGGCGATGAAGTCCGGCTTTACAGTATCCCAGCAAGCGCGGAGAAACTCCGCGGTGAAGCCGTCTGGTCCGGGCGCCTTACGCGCCGGCATGCGCGTGATCGTGTGCCAGATTTCCTCCTCCGGGAATGGGGCGTCGAGGTCATGCAGGCCATGATCCGTCTCGATAAGGTGCTCGAGGTTAAGCGCGCGCTCGCGGTCTGGGGCCGTGCCAATGAGGTCATCGAAGTGGCCGAAGACGGCCTGCGCCATCTCGTTCTGCCCCGTGTGGGTCTGCTGGCCAGAGGACAGGCTGAAGATGGAGTTCTTCTGGCGCCTGTAAGAGCACTGCCGATGGAAGAAGGCAGTGTTGGCGTCCCCTTCCCTGAGCGATGCAATGCGCGCACGCTGCCGGGCCATTGTGCGCTCGAGAGAGGCGAAGCCCAGGAAGCTAAGTTTCAGACTTTTGTGCAGCCAGACCTCGTGTGGCGAGAGCGTCCGGTCCTCCTGGGCTTTGTCGAAACTGAGGATGAGCACCCTCCATAGCGCGAGCTTGTGCTTTACGTTGCCCACTGATTTGGCACTCCAGCTAGTGAGCCTTTTGGCTGTCGCTTGCAGGCGCAGCTGGAGGCGACGGAATGGGTCATCGTCGTGCACCGAGGCCCAGGCTAGCGCCACCGTTTCCTGGAATCCGTCAAGGCGCAGCCAGAACTCCTCAAAGCGGAACCTGCGGTGAGCTGGGGGTGTGAGGGAGCAATCCAGCGGGAGGGGGTTGTGGTCAGACACCACAGAGGCGAGGCAGCGAAAGTGGCAGTCGCCGACGGCGTCATCCCAGTCTGACGTGCACAGGACCCTGTCCAGGCGCACCAGCGTTGGCGGAGATTGCGCGTTGGACCAGGTGTAACGGCGGCCATTGAGGTATACCTCCCTCAGGGCCAGATCGCTAATGCAACGCCGGAAGCGGCCCATCATTCTCCGGTTAAGGTTCCCGTTGTTCTTATCCTCGTCGCGCAGGATAAGGTTGAAGTCGCCGCAAAGCATCCACGGGCCCGTGCAGTCACGGCGCACGTCCCGGATCTCCTGGAGGAACGCGACCTTGCCGTCCTCGTCTTGGGGGCCGTAGACAACGGAGATCCACCACGGCGTGCCCGCAGGAGAGGCAACCCTAGCGGTGAGTGCATTGGTGGTGAGCAGTGGGTCGGAGATCGTCATGACTCTGCTCTTCCAAGCAAGGAGGATGCCCCCACGTGTGCCCTCCGCGGGCAGGGACAAGAAGCCGTCGAAGTCGAGGCCTAGGGTCTCCAGAACAATCGAGGGGTCAATGAGGGCCATCTTCGTTTCTTGCAGGCACACTATCGATGCGTCGGTCGTGGCGACGAGCGAGCGGATCGCCAGGCGGCGCGCCCTCGCGTTCAGCCGCGCACATTCCAGATCAGCAAATTAAGGTTGTGAGACATAAAGAACTAATTCGACAGCGGGATACAACGGCGGGCTAGACCTCCACGAGGCAGCCATCGTGCACGGACATGCATGGGATCGGGGTTACAATCGCGGGCAGCTCGCGATCGACCAGCTTGGCGATAGCGGCGAGCACGTCCACCGAAATTTCCGTCGCGAACACGCCGTCGTAAGCTTTCATCGCGTCCGCCGTGATCACCTGGTTGGCACCGATGATGCCCAGGGTGCGCAGAATTTGCACGCGAGCCCGCCGCTCAGCTGTGGGGGGCACCGAGGTCGCCACCTTCGGGGTGGCCGAGCGGCCGCGGTGCGGCGAGAAGCAGAGGGTGGGGCGACGAGGGCGCTTCCCCGGGAGTTGGCAGGGCGGCTTTGAGCTGGCCAGTGGCAGCCGCGAGGAAGTCCCCCAGCGTCTAGGCGATGGGGCGCTGTTCGGGTCTCGGGCGCGATCTCCGCAGCGTGATGGGCGGCGAGGCGAATCGGCATGCAGTGGGGCGAGGGGTCTCCATCGAGTGTGGGCTGGCTGGCAGGGGCGCATTGCTGGGCGCAAGGCTGTCGTCAAGGCCCGGCCCAGCCGAGGTGTTGCCAAGGCCCAGCCCGAGATGGGAGGGTGGCCCATGCGTCAGCTGAGGGGAGCCCGCGTCTGGTACGAGGGCTGTGGGATTTGAATCCGGCGTGGGGTCGTCCTCGGGGTCGACAGGGCGGGAGGGCGAGGCCTCCTCGGAGACGTCATCGCGCGGGCTGGCAGCGGGTGACGCTGCCAAAGACCCCCTTTGGCCCGACAGGATATCCTCCTCAGGTGCCGCGGACGGGGGAGGCAGGGAATCGGGGACCATCTCGTCCCCGAGCGGGTCAGGGGTCTCATCGTGCCCAGCACGCCTTGGATCCGGGGCCGGTGGGGCCGGCGCAGCGGCCGAGCCAGGCGGGGTGCAGAGCGGATCGCGCTCGTGCGCAGAAGGCGACAAGCCTGGCCGGTGGGTGGCGGGCCCTGTCCCTGGCGAGGAAGGGCGGCTGAGCAATTGGGGGCCGCCAGCTGTCCCCGCCGAAAGAACACCGGTCGCATCTTGGACCGTGGAGGGCCCGGCCGCACTTTGGACAGGAGATCGGTCATTCCTCTGCCAGGTTGCTTTATCTTTTGCAGGTTGATGACGGTTGCAATGGGGCCCAGTCCTCCCGGGTCATGGCAACATGCCTCTCATGCGCGCAGTGGCAG
This sequence comes from Hordeum vulgare subsp. vulgare, assembly GCF_904849725.1. Lineage (NCBI taxonomy): Eukaryota > Viridiplantae > Streptophyta > Magnoliopsida > Poales > Poaceae > Hordeum > Hordeum vulgare. The sequence goes on from NC_058518.1 coordinate 499,568,554, forward strand.
CCGCCGGCGCCGGCGGCCGGAACGTACGGAAGCGGTGATCGGCGGACTTCCAGAAGGGGTCGACCGCGACCCCGTCAAGACGGCGCGAGCCCCCGGCGGTGGCCCACGCCAGGGAGTCGAGCGGCGCACCGTCGGCATGGCCAGCGGGCGCACCCGGCGCGTTGGGGCGTCGGCGCTTACGGCCGCGGCGGCGACCAGGGCCATGACCATCATTGCGCCCGGGGGGAGGATCCCCTCCGGCGTCCCCAGGGCCGCCGGCGTGGCGGGCGGGAGGGGCCGCGTGCCGGCTGTTCTCATCGTGCACCACCCTGATGGCGATCTGGTAGGTGAGGGAGCGCACTGTGGGGGCCTGGGAGGGGGCACGCGCCGGGATGCATTCGACGATCTCGAGGACGACGTGGCGGCGAATGGACGACGGGTCGCGGGTGCGGCCAGAGAGCCGGAAGGTGGCGAGGTCGGACCTGGAACGAGTCTCGGGATGGAGGCGCTCCACCCAGCAGGAGTCGCTGAGGATGCGCTCGACCGTGCTCAAGTTCCAAGCTTGCGCCGGGATGCCGCGGAGCTCGAGCTCGATGCGGTGTCCCAGGCCATCATAGCCGGCGTGGGCGAGCTTGCTCCAGGGGCGCAGAGACAGCGAGAAGGAAGGGCCCTCGATGTGGTGATCGCCATAGATCCTGTCCTTGATGGCCTGCGAGGCGTAGACGATGAGGAAGTCCTCGGGGTGGCGGAGGTGGATCGAGAAGTCGCCGGGCTACAGCTCGAGGTTGTTGAAGAGCGCGTCCGCGACCTCATCGGTGGCGACGGGCGGCCTAGGGCCGGTGATGGTGGCCACCATCCCACGTTGCAGCACCGCCTCGGCTTCCTCGATCTCAACGGAGCGGGGGACGATGACGCGCGCTGGGCCGAGGGGGGTCAACAGCGGGCGTCGCAGCGCGGGGCGGCGGGGGTGGGGGCGTCGCGGCGCGGGGCGACGGAGGGGGTGGCGTCGGAGCCGCATGCCGCTGGGGCGGAGCGGCCGAAGCCAGGAAAGCGCGGTCGCGAGCGCAACTCGTAGGGGTGCAGTTCCGGGAATCGTGGCCAAGGAGGAGGCAACGCCGGCAGCGGAGCCCGTTGGTGCGGTGGCGGACGGTGTGGCCCGGGTCGAGGCAGCGGAAGCAGAGGCCCGCCGATTCCTCCGGCGTAGGGCTGCGGCTGAGCTGCAGCGTGGGCGCGTCCGCACGCCGGTAGTTGCGGCGATGCCGGCTCCTTGGTTGCCCCCAGGCTCCGCCCGCGTCCGGCGCTGGCTGCGTCGCGTCCTCCACGCGGTGGACCTCCGAGCGGGGGCCCAGGCGGGTAGAAGCAGGGGCGCGCGGGGGCGGGATGGGGGCCGCCTGCGGCTGGCGCACCGGCGGCGGAGGAGGAGGGGCGGTGCGGGCGACGTCGCGGTAGGAGCGCGCACCGGAGGAGGAGCTGTCCGAGTCCTTCCATCGGTCCTCGCGGTGGTGGCCGCGCGGGTCGCGGCCGTCATCGGAAGTGGCCATGGCGCGGCGGAAGCGGGGGCGACCGGCGGGCAGGACGGCGGCGGGGCTGCTCGTCTAGGCGCGGGCGCTGGCTAGGAGCGGGAGCTGCGAGGAGCGGAGGGGGGGGGGAGCCATCTTCAGGGTACCAACAATCAGATCTTCACTCTGTTCTTTATGGACACATGGGTAGATTTTAATTATGGACACATGGGTAGATTTGAACATTGCCCTATTGTAGCAAGGAATGGGTTAATTAAATTAAAAGATGTGCTAGAAACTATCCATCATTGTGTATCTAGTGACTCACGACGGCCTTATTTGCAATAAAAGCAGTTCTAGGAGCTTCTCTGATGCACTCTTCCATTTTTCGTGGCATGTAGGAAGATGGCTTGCTGTTGTACTGCTGAATTTGGTCCGGACTGTAGACAACTCATCTCTATTTCACCAAAAAGAATTAGTACTGCTAGCCCCCTGATGCCAAAGTTGGTTGAGTTCACGATGTTGATAAAATACTGGCAGCCAATCTGTTCATTAACAGCAAGCAACTTGCTGATCAGCACTGAGCTGTGATGAAACCCACATGTCTTCCGTCACTGCCATGGTCAGCCGTCATCGCAGCCACCAACAGCGCTCGACCCAGGGATCTTTGACAACCGTGCACCCTTCATCACCTTCCTCAGCCTGTCCACGTCCTGCCACCTCCCAGCATCTGCATATATGTTGGACAGCACCACATAAACGCCATGGTTGTTCGGGTCCAGTTTCAGCATCTCTTGCACAGCCCGTTCCGCTACATCAATGTCACCGTGGCCCTTGCAGGCTGTAAGCAGAGCCCCCCAGATCATAGTATCCGCCTTGCATGTCATCCCACGTATCATCTCTTCAGCCTCCGATAGGAGTCCACTCCGACCGAGGAGGTCGACCATGCACCCATAGTGTTGGATGCTCGGAGTCACACCAAAGTCTTCCATAGATGTGAAAACTCTGCGGGCCTCATCAAGCAGCCCTGTGTGACAGTATGCTGACAGAACCCCGACAAGCGTGGTTGCATTAGGCGGCACGCCCTCACGGCGCATCTGCTGGAACATCGCGAGCGCGTCCTTTCCATGCCCATGGTGTGCCAACCCTGAGATTAGGGCATTCCATGTTGCTGTATGCCGCTCCGGCATCCCCTTAAACACCGTTACCGCCTCCTCGATCGCCCCATTCTTTGCATACATGTCGACTAATGCCGTGCCAAGGATCACCCCCACAGGCGCCGCCATCCCCCTCCTCTCCATGATATCATGCACACGCCGCCCAATCACGAGCCCGCCCGACTTTGACCGTGCGCAGGCTGACAGCACCGATGCCAGCACCACAGCGCCGGGCTCGAACCCCTCGTTGAGCATCTCATCAAATGCTCCCATGGCGTCCTGGTACCGCCCGTTCTGCGCATAGCCAGAGACCATGGTGGTATACACCACCACGCTTCGAAGTGGCAATTCATCGAACACCTTCCGCGCGACACCAATGAGTCCAGCCACCGAGTACGCGCGGACAAGGCCGTTGGCAACGTAGGTGTCGCGATTGAGCCCGTGCTTGACGACGAGCGCGTGGATCTGCTTGGACACAGGAAGGGGGAGACGAGCGGAGGCCTTGAGGAGGAAGGGGAAGGTGTGCCGGCCGGGAGAGTAGGAGCCGGCGGAGTAGCGGAGGTGCGAGAAAAAGGCGAGGGCGGAGGCGGGGTCGGGGGAGGAGGCGAGGGCGCGGAGGGAGGTGTTGAGCATGAATGAGTTGGGCGCGTAAGGGAGGGAGGAGAGGAAGCGGAGCACGGCTGCCGGAGGGGAGAGCGAGGCGTAGGCGTCGAGCAGGCGGGAGGCCGCGAAGGCGTCGTCGGCGATGCGGCCGGAGACGATCATGGCCGCGTGGATGAGGGTGAGGCCGCGGAGGGTGGAGCAGCGGTCGGCGAGGAGGGAGAGGCTGACGTGGCCGCGGACTCCGGCGGCGCCGCCGCCGCCGCCGAGAAGATGTGTCGCGGGCATTTGGGCGTGTTTGAATGCGACCGAAGTTGTGTAAGCTGAGCACAAAGTAACTCCGCGTCATATTTCATACTCGGGAAATACTTGTTATAGAAATGCATGTATCTAGATTTATTTTAGTTATAAATATATCCATTTTATTTATTTCTGGGACAAATATTTCCGGACGAAGGTAGTATATTCAAACATACACAATGTCAGTCGAAATTCGCTGGTTTTGGTTATTGGCCATTTTTTCTTTAGGTAACAAAATAGATCAACAATCTAGCTCTATTGATTGAGGAAAGATGTTGTACCACATGAAAAACTGAATAAAAATATATCAACAAATTATCTTTATTCACTAGAAAAGACTGAATAAAAGTGTGTAAGAAAGCGAATCAATTTGTGATTGGATGGTTATAGAGACAATGGTATACCCATTCTATCAGGATTTAAGACTTGGTGCGCGTATTATTTTTAGATTTATTTTAGAATTTACACCGATGTGTATTTAATGAGAGGAGACGTTCCGTCGACGATGAGGCGCATACGATGACTTCGTAAATTTTAAAATGATATATCGACTCGGTCTCTCAGATGTGCTCACATTGTTAGGATAAGCATGCGTGCCTTTGTAAGAATGAATATATGCGTGTTTATATAAACGTGTGCATCTGTATTAATTAACAATGTATGTATTTAGAATATTAGAAATTCAAAGTTGTCGTTGTTTCATTAATCACATATTGTTAAAGGATAAGCAGAACACTGTGCCTAACTAATTTTGACTAATCTCAAATATGTTAAAGGACATGCATAGATTTTCATTCTGGGGCGTGTGTATATGATTGATGATTGCTCGTTCCAAACGGCTCGATCGCACGTAGGACTGGGCATTCGGTTCCCCCGGACCGATCGGTTCGGTTTTTTGGTCTATTAAATATTTCGGTTTTGAAGAAATACTAACCGATCGGTCAATGTGAAATCAGCTAACCGAGCATACTATGCACAGATATTTCGGTTCGGTCATCGGTTTGACCGCACAACACCCATAAATATTCAATGCTTTGTTCTGAACGTGCAGCGGCTGAATTACAAAGCATGCTTGCTTGACCCTGTTCAAGCAGTAAGGGATCACTATTTTATTTTGATGTACAGTGCGTGTAGTTGTAGCTCTGCGCCTCTGTCTACCTCCCATACTTGGATGCGAGTATACATGGATTAAAACGGAGGACCCATGGCAGAGCGTCTTGTCACTTGTGGGTTGTGGTCATAGTTGTTCTCCAGGTGCGGAGGCAATGGATGTGTGGCGCCATCGATGCTGCCGGCGACACTGCTACTAGTTCATCTGGGACGAGTCGGCTAGGATTTGGGGCGCCTCATCTCCGGTGAATAATGTGTAGCCCGCGCGTCAGGACCACCCCCCCTAATATAAAAGATGCGACCATCGGGAATGCCAGGAAGGGCTAGAACACCATGAATTAGGGATTAAACTTCATGCGGGAGGCGGTGGGTAGAGGACCAGGGGTCTGGCTCTCAATGCGAGATGCGGGATGTGGAAGACGGCTGCGGGACTAGTGGCCTGCACTACACACTTCTTTCTAGGGGAGCGCACTGGTAATCGAGCGCAAGCCCGTGGGCGGTGGGACGGGCCTTTGTTTTAGTCGGTGTTCGGTTAGTTCGGTTGTCGGAGGGATTAACCCGAATTAACCAAACTAATTTCGGTTTTCTAGCATTTGAAACCGATCGTAGTACCGAAGTTTTCGGTTTCGGTGTATTCGGCTTCGGTGTCGGTTATTTCGGTTCGGAAAATCGGTTTCGGGTTATATGCCCAGCCCTAATCGCACGAACCAAAAACCGGTGATGTGTATGCGCTGGCCACGGCGCCAGCTCAGTTTGCTTCATAATTGGGAAAAACTGTACTTCCTTTATATTTAAATATTTATAGTTAAAGAAAAATAAAGTTATTTTCAATTACTCCTTCCTTTTTTAATATAAGTTTTTAAAAAAATTATTAAAAGACTACGTACGGCTGTACATAGACATATTTTAAAGTATAGAATCATTCATTTTGCTTCGTATATAGTCCCTTAAAAAAATTCAAAAAACTTATATTTGAGAACAGATGCAGCATAAGTATTTAGATACAGAAGGAGTACCTTCTTATTGGCCCTCCCAATCAACACTTGGTAAACATTTTAACTACATAAAAATGCCATGATAAACTATAAGACCCCTTCTGAAAATTGCCATAGTAAACTGTACAAAAAATTTCCTACATGGCCAAAATGATATAGTAAAATCTGTAAAAAAAAAGAAGAAGAAACCAGCAGAAAATGTCATAATCCAAAATACAGAAATGAAAGTATCGTGAAAGCATGATCAATGTAAATAAAATTGCCATACCATTAGAACTGAAATGGCCATGTTATTAAAATTGAAATTGTCATGCTCTTAATAATAAAATGGCCAGGATCAAAATAGAAAAAAAAAAAATTCCTACAAAGAAATGACAGCTATGTGTAACAAGTACATCAACGGATCATGAAGGCTACGTCATGAAAAAAATGAAAAAGTTTGTTACAATAAAAAAGTTCATACATGGTTGCATTTTAATTAAAACAAGACATACATTAATTTGCCATGGTAAGCTAAAAAAATATGAAAAATGATGTACTTTAATTTACCGTGTTTGTATAGTTTAAGTTGCCATGATAATAAAAATTATTTGGCCAGGGCATCATTTTTTTTGGTTTTGGATGATACGGATGCAAAATTGAAATGTTATAAACAAAAACAAATTTGCCAGGATAGAAATATTAAAATGGTAATCTTACCTGGTTGGTGTTCACTAGGAGAACGGTAACAAACAAACCTTTTTTATGGCCGTTTTAATTTGACACGGGCTCAAACGATGGCAATTTTAATACGAAAATTGCCGTTTCTCACAGAAACTGTCATGTCACTCTGAAGAATCTATCATCCCCTCATGACCAAATATTGTCAGCAAATCGTTCGTAAATACCACCCCTTCCTGGCGAACGTTCGCCATGTAAGCGGACCCTATTAAAATTGGCATGCAATAAAAAATAAATTTCCTACAAATGGGCCTGTTTTTTGTCATAACATAACAATCACACATTAAAAATTGCCATCAATTAAAAATAAAAAATGCCATTAGAAATGATTTGTTCGCGCTCTTGATGATATATGGCCATGATAAAAAAGCTAATAAACATAAAAAGACATGACAACTATGTGTAACAAGTATATGAATGGATCATGAAAACATAAAATGCAAGTATATGAATGGATCATAACATAAAAAAGTTTGATATGAGTGGGTCCCACGTCCTACGTCAAGCATTCTCGGCAAAGCTAACGAATAGCAAACTGCCATGTGTCCACCACCTGAGGGCATCTTCAATGGTTTCTATGTAGTTTTGTTGGTAAAATTATCCATGTCATCAACCAACAAGGGATCATACAACTACTCCAATGGTAGCATCTAAATTATCCAATAGAAGAAGAGGAAATAAATGCAATTGCTCTTTATGTAACCTTGGAGCTTGTGCAAGAGCTGTTGGTTAATCTACATATAATTTTTCTCCCTCTCTCATCATTTATTTATTGCCACATCATCATATATTCTAGGTGGCAAAGTTATCAACAACTATCTTACAGCCATTGAAGATGCCCTGACAGGTAGATCACACGCCCTACGCTGAGCATGTGCTTTACCGGGGAGCTACTCTTCGCAAAGTTGACAAATAGCAAACTATCATGTGTCGAGCTCGTGCTTTGCCGAGACCTGGCACGACAAAGTTTATTTAGTTTACTGAGACCTTGGTTGCTGACCTGCTGTCAACAAAGATGCCAGGCTCTATAGGTCGGCACATTTTATCGAGAGCTTAATTCGGCAAACTTAGCAGCGTGCTCCAGTTCAAGAGTCTTTACCGAGAAGAACTCTTGGGATAACATATGTTGCTGAGTGTGACTCTCAGTAAAGTTTTGTCCAGCAACCTTTTTTTTCTTATTTTGGTTTATCCCTGCGGAAAAACATATACAACAACAGTTTATTTTTCTTCTTTCTTTGTTCTTTTGTTTTTCTTTTTTTCTTTATTCGTTTATTTTTTATTTTTCAAGTTTAATATCTTTTTTTACAAAAGTTCATATTTCCAAATTTCTTGGGAAACACAAAAAATTGCACATGCTTTAAAAAAATGTTGATATTTTCAAAAAATGACCGTGTTTTCGAAAGTTGTTCATAAATTTAACAAGCATTTACATTTCTAAAAGAGAATTCGGGAATTTCACAAAAAAATTCTATTATTCCAAAATTGACCGGAAATGTTTCCTGTTTGAAAAAAAGTTCATGTTTCAACAATTGTTCGCAAAATGTTCATTTTTTCATGATTTCAAAAAATGTCCACGATTTTTAAAAGATGATCAGTTTTTGGAATTTTTGTTCTGTATGTTTCTCTTTCAAATGGTCACAACTTCTCAAAAATAATTCATAAATTAAAAAATTGTTCCTGCTTTCAAAAATAGTTGACAATTTTTTTAAAATGTTCTTGATTCCATTTTTGCGGGAGTTCCCAATACATAATTTTTTTAAAATGTTCGTGTTTTTTCAAAAATGTGCTTTTCAGAAGTTGCTCTTAAGGTTATTTAAAAATTATTTGGAACTTAAAAAATGTTACTTTTAAAAAAAATGTTCATGTTTCAATTTTTAGTAGTTCTGAAAAGCTTCATGCTTTAAAAATTGTTCAAAATTTTCAAAAAATCTCCGTGTTTTAAATTTTCTTCTACATTTTGAAATGTTTTCATGTTTTGAAAATTAGTTCTGAAATTCAAAAAATGTTTGCCTTTTTATTTTTGCTCACAAATTTAAATTACTATTGAGGTTTGAAATAATGTTCTAGGCTTACAAATTTGTTTAGAAGTTCAAAATATGTTCAGATTTTAAAATTTTGTTCGCAAATCCATAAAATGTCTGAGTTTTGAAATAATTGTTCGCAATTTTGAGAAATGTTTCTTGTTTTCAATGTTTATTTCTTTGTTTTCAAAAAATGTTTGGCTTTGTTGGAAAAAAATTCATAATTTTGATATTTTTTATTTTTTGCAATTTTGGGTTTTTATCAAACTTTAAGTTTTATTGCTGTTGTTGCTGTTTCTTTTACTGTTGCATTGCACATTTAGAACAAGACCTAGTTGGCCACAGCGGGTAAACATTTGTGAAATATGAGTATGTGTAGTTGCCAAGTTTGATTTCCTATGTCCAATTTAGAGCACACGTTGATCTGTTTGTTTTTAATGTGCCGGTTCATGGCCTTCCAGATACGCTCCAACAACGTCAAAACATGAAGGTACACTATTTTCTCCGTCACAATTTAGAAGACAGAGTTAAATTTACGCGCACCACAATAGACAAGATTTAAAATGCATTGCATTTACTCTTATGCTCCTAGCAGCTAATTAGTACTTTGTTGTATTATTTTTGTATAGATGTGTAATGTGAATGTTATTTTTCAACCTATCTCACAACCAATCAATAACCACCTAGGTTCCGGAGGAATTGCAAGCACACCTTCTAAACCGTGACGGAGGGAGTATAATATTTCTCCTTGTTGTTATTGATAAATTTATTACATTGAATGGTGCTATGCTGCCTAGGATATATAGATATGCCTCTAGTTAACCTACAACAGATTAAATATGATAGAGGATATGATATGCTTAAAGGAAAAAAAAACAAGTGTTGATGTTGATGGTTCTTTTGTTGTGCCAAATGGAGAAGGCCGTGTTCAGGAGCTTAAGCCATGGCCACCACCCTCAGTTTTGCCACCAACTGGAGGTTATCAAGGAAGACTGTAAAAAATAAAAGGCACCGTCGTATATTTACTCTGTACCACTCGATGACTGAGAGTTTACAACTTGTTAGAACGACAGTAGTAGTAGTATATTACAGTACATGGCGGTGAAAAAATGAACTAATGCTTCGAGAGCGGGAAGCCGATGCCGTGCCGCGTGGTGGGGAAGGTGACGAAGAGCATGCTCCCGACGACCCCGATGGCGATGGGCAGCACGGTGAGCACCTGCGCGGCGTCCTCGGAGGGCACGGGGTAGAAGCAGGACACGACGTTGTGGTCGAAGAGCGCGACGGCGACGAAGACCATGACGGTGACGACGGCGTGCACGAAGTCGATGAAGCGCAGCCTGTACGTTGCTGCGGCCTGCGGGTCGATCGGAGCGCCGCCGTCGATGACCCAGAGCCCGCGGCGCGTGGCGAAGCCGTAGCGCACGGCGCCCTTGGCGTCCCGGAAGCTGTCGGTGAAGCTGAGCGCGAAGCAGGAGATGCCGCAGAGCGCGACGAGCGCGGCCGCCATGGCCCGGTTGGCGCGCACGCAGTGGCCCTGGTCCGTGACGATCGGGGACAGCAGCTGGAACGCCAGCACGGTGCCCGTCGGCAGCAGCGTCGCCAGGTGCGCCGTGCTCTGGTACGTCTGGCTGATGGCCCGCTGCATCGGGCTCAGCCCGTCGCCTGCGCCGTCCCCGTCGCGGACGGCCGGCGGCCTCGCCAGGAGCGGCCGCTCCTCGTCGACCTCGTCCGCGCGCCCCTGCCGCGCCACCGCCTCGCTCTGCGCCGCCATTGCCGCGTCGATCCAAGCTCCGAAAGAAAGAATCCTGGCTACGAACGAGTGGAGTGAATCGGGGATGACAGAGGGGAATGCGGATTGATTGATGTGTGACAGCCGGTGCAACGGAGAAGGGATTTAAAGGGGGGTTACGGGGAGTGCCGCGCGCGGCATGACGGCATGGGTGGAGCTTGCCGGGGCGTTTGTGGCTTGCCGGCGGGCGCTTGCGCTTGGCTTGCAAGAAACAGGAACCTTGATTGAAAGAAACCGGAACAAATCGGTGGAGGTTTTGGCCGTTGCTTGCAAGGGAGGTGGACCGTAACGCGGGACGCGACCCGACCCTTGCCGCTTCAAGTCAAAGCCGTCGGTTACCTCCTGCAGCCAGTGGCCACGTAACACTAGCAGCTGCAGAGCAGAGCACCGCGGCCGCGCGCGCAGTGGAGTAACGCAAGGGGCAACGCGAACACGCTTAGCTATAGATAGATAGTTGGTAGATAGATAGATAGACACTGCTTTGCTGCGCGTGAATGCTTTGGCACGATGATCCGATTAAGCAAAGGGTCGAGCAGGTAGCGTGCGGACGCCATGGGCGATCCAAATACGTAAGATAGAGAGCCATTGCTCGTGCTGTGCATTGCATGCCGTCCAGTGCGTTTTTGTGTGCGTGGGTGAAAGGCTTTGGCACGATGCGTGTTACTACTACTGTATTAGGCAAAGACTTGAGCGGGTAGACGTGCGTCCGTGTCGTGCCGGCTGCATTTGTGCGGCCCACTACGGCGCCACAAGGACACGAGTCTCGTAGGGGGATTGTTTATAGGATATTTTTTGGGAAACTCTTGTGTTCTTTCCATCCGCATCGACCTCCTCCGTGGGCGCGTAGCAGTCTCCATATTTTTTCCCAAATCCTTTATTCTTAAATAGCTACAATCCACTAGCTATTTTTCTCTTCACGCGACAATGCCACGTCATCAAGTCGTGTATAGAGTCATAAGTTATTTTTTCTATTAGTCTCTTCATGCAAAACATACCACCTCATGCATTATTTTTTTCAGGGAATTAAATCATGTAAGAAAGTTTTATACTTGTTTTTGTTTTAATTTTGGTATTCTACCAATTATTCATACATTTTTTAACAAGGTTCCCCGCTGCAACGCGCAGGGCATCGTCTAGTTATAACGTCCACACGTACGGTAGATTTGCATTTCACTGGCACGTCTTTATCCACGTTAATTGTGTTTTGCATGAATTTTAAAGGAATCTTTTGCATTTTCAATGTCACGTAGACATCATCGTGTGTGTGCGTTGGAGAGTTATTCCATACGGCCCACCACATGCAGTTGCCAGCTCTGTTGTGTGGACGAACCATTTTCTGCCCACAGTCGCACCTAGTCCATGTTGGGGAACGTCGCATGGGAAACAAAAAATTTCCTACGCGCACGAAGACCTATCATGGTGATGTCCATCTACGAGAGGGGATTTCCGATCTACGTACCCTTGTAGATCGCACAGCAGAAGCGTTAAGAAACGCGGTTGATGTAGTGGAACGTCCTCACGTCCCTCGATCCGCCCCGCGAACCGTCCCACGAACCGTCCCGCGATCCGTCCCACGATCCGCTCCGATCTAGTGCCGAACGGACGGCACCTCCGCGTTCAGCACACGTACAGCTCAACGATGATCTCGGCCTTCTTGATCCAGCAAGAGAGACGGAGAGGTAGATGAGTTCTCCGGCAGCGTGACAGCGCTCCAAAGGTTGGTGGTGATCTAATCTCAGCAGGGCTCCGCCCGAGCTCCACAGAAACGCGATCTAGAGGTAAAACCGTGGAGGTATGTGGTCGGGCTGCCGTGGCAAAGTTGTCTCAAATCAGCCATAAAACCTCCGTATATATAGGGGGAAGAGGGGGAGCCTTGCCTTGGGGTCCAAGGACCCCCAAGGAGTTCGGCCGAGCCAAGGGGGGCAACCCTCCCCTTCCAAACCGAGTCCAACTAGGTTTGGAAGGAGGAGTCCTTCCCCCTTTTCCCACCTCCTCTTTTTTTTCTTTTCTCTTTGATTTTCTTCCTATGGCGCATAGGGCCTTCTTGGGCTGTCCCACCAGCCCACTAAGGGCTGGTGCGCCAACCCCAAGGCCTATGGGCTTCCCCGGGGTGGATTCCCCCCCCCGGTGAACACCCGGAACCCATTCGTCATTCCCGGTAACTCCGAAAACCTTCCGGTAATCAAATGAGGTCATCCTATATATCAATCTTCGTTTCCGAACCATTACGGAAACCCTCGTGACGTCCGTGATCTCATCCGGGACTTCGAACAACATTCGGTAACCAACCATATAACTCAAATACGCATAAAACAACGTCGAACCTTAAGTGTGCAGACCCTGCGGGTTCGAGAACTATGTAGACATGACCCGAGTGACTCCTCGGTCAATATCCAATAGCGGGACCTGGATGCCCATATTGGATCCTACATATTCTACGAAGATCTTATCGTTTGAACCTCAGTGCCAAGGATTCATATAATCCCCTATGTCATTCCCTTTGTCCTTCGGTATGTTACTTGCCCGAGATTCGATCGTCAGTATCCGCATACCTATTTCAATCTCGTTTACCGGTAAGTCTCTTTACTCGTTCCGTAATACAAGATCCCGCAACTTACACTAAGTCACATTGCTTGCAAGGCTTGTGTGTGATGTTGTATTACCGAGTGGGCCCCGAGATACCTCTCCGTCACACGGAGTGACAAATCCCAGTCTCGATCCATACTAACTCAACGAACACCTTCGGAGATACCTGTAGAGCATCTTTATAGTCACCCAGTTACGTTGCGACATTTGATACACACAAAGTATTCCTCCGGTGTCAGTGAGTTATATGATCTCATGGTCATAGGAACAAATACTTGACACGCAGAAAATAGTAGCAACAAAATGACACGATCAACATGCTACGTCTATTAGTTTGGGTCTAGTCCATCACATGATTCTCCTAATGATGTGATCCCGTTATCAAGTGACAGCACTTGCCCATGGTCAGGAAACCTTGACCATCTTTGATCAACGAGCTAGTCAACTAGAGGCTTACTAGGGACAGTGTTTTGTCTATGTATCCACACATGCACTGTGTTTCCAATCAATACAATTATAGCATGGATAATAAACGATTATCATGAACTAAGAAATATAACAATAACTAATTTATCATTGCCTCTAGGGCATATTTCCAACAGTCTCCCACTTGCACTAGAGTCAATAATCTAGTTCACATCACCATGTGATTCCAACGAATCCAACACCCATATAGTTATGGGGTCTGATCACGTCTTGCTCGTGAGAGAGGTTTTAGTCAACGGTTCTGAAACTTTCAGATCCGTGGGTTCTTTACAAATCTTTATGTCATCTTGTAGATGCTGCTACTACGTGCTATTCGGAAATGCTCCAAATATCTACTCTACTATACAAATCCGTTTCACTACTCATAGTCATTCGGATTAGTGTCAAAGCTTGTATCGACGTAACCCTTTACGACGAACTCTTTAACCACCTCCATAATCGAGAAAAAAAACCTTAGTCTATTTAGTTACTAAGAATAACTTTGACCGTTGATTAGTGATTCAATCCTGGATCACTCTGTGTACCTCTTAACAGACTTGCTGCAAGGCACACATCAGGTGCGGTACTCAGCATGGCATACTTTAGAGTCTACGGCTAAGGCATAGAAGATGACATTCGTCTATTCTCTTTATTCTGCCGTGGTCGGGTTTTGAGTCTTACTCAAATTCACACCTTACAACGCAACCAAGAACTCCTTCTTTGCTGATCTATTTTGAACTCCTTCAAAAACTTGTCAAGGCATGCATCTTGTTGAAACTTCCATTAAGCGTTGCAATCTATCTCCATAGATCTTTGATGCTCAACGTTCAAGTAGCGCAATCCAGGTATTCCTTCGAAAACTCCTTTCAAACAACCTTGTCTGCTTTACAGAAATTCTACATTACTTCTGATCCACAATATGTCAACCACATATACTTATCAGAAATTCTATAGTGCTCCCACTCACTTCTTTGGAAATACAAGTTTCTCATAAACCTTGTACAAACCCAAAATCTTTGATCATCTCATCAAAGTGTATATTCCAACTCCGAGATGCTTGCACCAGTCCATTGAAGGATCACCGGAGCTTGCATACTTGCTAGTATCTTTAGGATCGACAAAACCTCATGGTTGTATCTCATACAATGTTTGCTCAAGGAAACCGTCGAGGAAACAATGTTTTGACATCCTACGTGCAATATTTCATAAATAATGCAGCAACTACTAACATAATTCTAACAGACTTTTAGCATCGCTACGAGTGAGAAAGTCTCATCATAGTCAACTGTTTGATCTTGTCGGAAACATCTTTGCGACAAGTTGAGCTTTTCTTAATAGTGACTTATCACCATCAGCGTCTGTCTTCCTTTTAAAGATCTATCTTTACTCAATAGTCTTACTACCATCAAGTAGTTCTTCCAAAGTCTACACTTTGTTTTCTTACATGGATCCTCTCTCGGATTTCATGGCCTCCAGCCATTTGTCGGAATCCGAGCCCACCATTGCTTTCTTCATAACTCGTAGGTTCACTGTTGCTCAACAACATGACCTCCAAGACAGGGTTACCGTACCACTCTGCAGTAGTACGCGACCTTTTCAACCTACGAGGTTTGTAGTAACTTGATCCGATGCTCAATGATCACCATCATCAACTTCCACTTCAATTGGTGTAGGCGCCACAGGAACAACTTCCTGCGCCCTGCTACACACTGGTTGAAGTGATGGTTCAATAACCTCATCAAGTTCTACCACCCTCCCACTCAATTCTTTCGAGAGAAACCTTTCCTCGAGAAAGGATCCGTTTCTAGAAACAAACACTTTGCTTTCGGATCTGAGATAGGAGATGTACCCAACTGTTTTGGATATCCTATGAAGATGCATTTATCCGCTTTGGGTTCGAGCTTATCAGACTGAAACTTTTTCACATAAGTGTCGAAGCCCCAAACTTTCAAGAAACGACAGTTTAGATTTCTCTAAACCTCGGTCTATACTGTGTCATCTCAACGGAAATACGCGGTGCCCTATTTAAAGTGAATGCGGTTGTCTCTAATGCATAACCCATAAACGATAGTGGTAATTCGATAATAGACATCATAGCATGCACCATACCAAATAGTGCGTGGCTATGACGTTCAGACACATCATCACACTATGATGTTCCTGGTGGCATGAACTACGAAACAATTTCCACATTGTCTTAACTGCGTACCAAAACTCATAACTCAGATATTCATTTCTATGATCATATCGTAGACAGTTTATCCTATTATTACGACGAACTTCACTCCGAAACAGAATTGAACTTTTTCAATATTTCAGACTTGTGATTCATTAAGTAAATACTCCTGTATCTACTCAAATCGTCAGTGAAGTAAGAACATAATGATATCCACTGCGTGCCTTAGCACTTATTGGACTGCACACATCAAAATGTATCACTTCCAACAAGTTACTATCTTGTTTCATCTCAATGAAAACAAGGCCTTGCTCATGTGGTATGATTTGCATGTCACTAGTGATTCAAAATCAAGTGAGTATTAAGATCCATCAGCATGGAGCCTCTTCATGCAATTTTATACCAACATGACTCAAGCGGCAGTACCACAAGTAAGTGGTACTATCATCATCACCTCGTATCTTTTTGGCACCAATATCATGAACATGTGTAACACTACGATCGAGATTCAATAAACCATTGAAGGTGATCATTCAAGCAAATAGAGTAACCATTATTCTCTTTAAATGAACAATCGTATTGCAATAAACACAATCCAATCATGTTCATGCTTAACGCAAGCACCAAATAACAATTATTTAGGTTTAACACCAATCCCGATGGTAGAGGGAGTGTGCGACGTTTTGATCATATCAATCTTGGAAACACTTCCAACACGTATCGTCACCTCGCCTTTAGCTAGTCTCCGTTTATCCCGTGGCTATCATTTCGTGTTACTAATCACTTAGCAACCGAACCGGTATCCAATACCCTCATGCTACTAGGAGTACTAGTAAAGTACACATCAACATCATGTATATCAAATATACTACTTTCGACTTTCGCCAGTCTTCTTATCTACCAAGTATCTAGAGTTGCTCCGCCTCAGTGACTGTTCCCCTCATTACAGAAGCACTTAGTCTCGGGTTTGGGTTTAATCTTGGGTCTCTTCATTAGTGCAGCAACTGTTTTGCCGTTTCACGAAGTATCCCTTCTAGCCCTTGCCTTTCTTGAAACTTAGTGGTTTTACTAACCATCAACTATTGATGCTCCTTCTTGATTTCTACTTTCGCAGTGTCAAACATCGCGAATCGCTCAAGGATCATTGTATCTATCCTTGATATGTTATTGATAGAGCATAATATATCGCCATCTGTGGTTTTGGTAATTGATGACAATCCCTATGGACTAATGGTTGCCTTAAGTTATATTTATAGGATTTGTCCATAGGCACTTCTTGAAGTCCATCTGTTGGGTTCAAGGAGTTTATATGTTGACCAAGATGTTATTCAGGTATTATCCAAAGAATGGTCATAGAAACACTAGGTTGATCAAGATCTCAGACTAAGAGAAAATCAAGATGATCAACACACAAAGCGTATAAGATGTACCGAGAGGGATCAAGTGATCCCATGGTATGGTAAGCATTGTCCATTACGTGTTTGTGTACTAACCCATGGTCTTTGTGAGACTCCTATGTGGGGGTTAGGTGTGTTTCCATTGGGCTTGCGCCAAAAGGAAGATCTCATACAACCCATGAAGGATGACGTCAAGTGGTGATCGTCATCAAGATTGTGGTGTGCAAGTTCAAGTGGATCAGCACGAATATATCATTGAAACTATTGTCAATGATCATGTGTTGATAAGGACAATCTCATGTGCTAACAAGGACAAGATCAAGATAAGCATTCCTGAGCACTACATGCTTGATTCTTGTGGATGTTCACATGGTGGACAGGACAAGATCAAGATAAGCATTCTTGAGCACTACATGCTTGATTCTTGTGGATGTTCACATGATGGACAAATGAAGATAAATACATAAGCTAGGCTTTCCACATTGTGTATGGGAAAGCTACTTGAAGACTTCATCATGTCCTGCTTTCAACTTGAGCCAAGAAGGAACAACAACATCAAGCTCAGGTGAAAGGGCTAACACCCGAGGACCGGATGTCCGACACCCATCGGAAATCCGGAAGCCACCACTAGTAGAACTTGTGCTGTATAACACGGACTTCCGGGCCACTCCGGACGTCCGTATACTGATGAATTCAAATATGTTCAGGCACACCTACAGGCCTCGGACGATCGACCCCTGTCGGACGTTCGGTCGCTGTTTAATTCAAAATAGTTTCAGTCGTATCTACAGGCCCCGGAAGACCGACCCCTGTCGGACGTCCGACCCCTCGCGGTCGCCCGGACTTCCGACAACTGTCGGACGTCCGGACCCTGTGTGACTTAAAGTGTCCCCAACGGCTCTTTTTCTCTCCCCACTATAAATACCCCCCTCCCACTTTGTGAGAGGGCGGCCCAACACAGCCTTATCCTCATAAGAACACATTTCCACCTCACACACATTTGCTCACTCCAAATCTTAGATCCCAAGAGCATTTGTGAGCCCCTTTGAGAGTTGTTCCAATCAAAAGATAGATCTTCTCCCTTTCCTTCTCTCAACCCAAGCTATTTGTGATTTGAGCAAGTTTTGATCATTCCCCGTGATCTTGTTACTCTTGGAGGTTGGAGACTCCTAGGCGGTAGGAGTTCTTCGGAGAGGAATCAATCCGTGTGATTTCCCCCCGAAAAGTTTGTGAGGGTTTGGAAGCCACCTCAAAGGCTTACCACTAGTGGTTGAGAAACGCCTTCGTGGAGTTATCTCAAAGGGAGAATAGGGTGAGCCTTCGTGGCGTTGGTGTGCCTTCGTGGTAACATCCACCTCTCTAACGGTGACTAGCTTCCCTCCAAGGAAGTGAACATCGGGATACATCTTCGTCTCAGTGACCTTGGTTATCCTTAACCCGAACTCCTTACTTGTGGTTTACTTGTGTTATTTGAGCATACATACATTGCATATTGCTTGTGCTCATTATATTGTGTTGGCCATTTCTTGTACAAGATTAATCATTCAAGCATACCCTCTATATTCACACGTACATACTTGCAGCCCTTGATATATCGTGTGATATAGTGTGATCTAGTATCTTGTGTTGTTCACCTACTTGTCGTGTGATATAGCTCAAGTAAGTTTGTGTAACTTACTTGTGCTTGTTAGTAACTGCATTGTGTCCATCTTAGTAGATCGTGTTGTTGATACACGTTGCAGTGCCTAGTGCATTTAGGATTTGTGCTTGACAAGTACCCTCTTAGTTTATTTCCGCATCAGGTTCAAGCCAAATCTGAACAAGTTTTTAAATAGCCTATTCACCCCCCCCCCTCTAGGCGTCATCGAGGTCTTTTCAATTGGTATCAGAGCTAGGTCTCTCTTTAATTAGGTTTCACGACCTAGAGAGTATCGATGTCGACTATTGGATTAGTGAACAATGGCATCTTTGACTTTGATGGCACAAATTATACCCTATGGAGAATTCGTATGCTTCATCACTTTCGGGCCATGGGCCCAAATACTTTACGAATTGTTCTTGTAGGGATTGCCGACAAAAAGGATGATGCATCTTCATCTACTAATGAAATGTATCTTGATTGTGAGGCCTTTCTTGCCATTCATCGAACCATAAGTCCTGAAGTGTTTAAGTCTATCTCGACTTGCAAGTCAGCTCATGAAGTTTGGACTAAACTTGAAGATATATATGGTGGGTCCAATCTTGATGAAGACGGTATTATGATGAAGGAGTTGGTGCATGAACTCTTCACTCTTTTCGATCTTAAAGAGTCCACCACTACTTCCATATCCGATTGCTTGCACACCTCAACATCTTCAATCTCACAAGGTAATGACATGGTGAGTGAAGAAATATATGTTGATGAAAATGTCATAGCCTTTATGGACACGAGCATATCTAGCACCACACATAGCGTAAATTATTGTGCTGATAGGTCATGCATTTCACCTAAAGATTCCTTGACAAATGTCTGTGGTGATATGCCTGCTTCCTCGTGTCCTCTTGATCAAAATATCTTATTTCTCCCTAGTTGCTCTATGACTAATCATTTAGGGGATATCAAGAAATATGAAGTACTTTTGACTAATAAAGAATCTGATTCACCAAAAGAATCGTCATCAACTCCTCCAGTTCACATGTGCCTCATGGCAAGAGGTAATAATGAGGTATCATCTTCCCTGTGCAATAACGATGATATTTGCGATGAGGATGATGATGATGACTTGACTGAAAATATCTATGTGATCAGTAAAATTCTTCATAAAGCTAAAAATAACGCTCTTCAAAGATTCCAAGATGTTCTTGCTTACTTTGAAAATTGTAATGATTCACTTAATCATGAACAAGCTAAAAGTGAACAACTTGAACATGAACTTGAGAAGAGTCATCAAGCATGTAGAGACTTAAGATCTTCAAAAGGAGAGATTGAAGTTGCTCATGATAAACTTAAAAAGGATTTTGAGTTCCTTCTCCTTGAATGCAATAATGTCAAGGGAGAGCTCATCAAAACCTCTAAGATCTATGAGGAGCTTCAATCTACTCATGAGAAGTCTCTATTTGCTACTTACTCCTCTCATAGTGTTGATGATACTTGTACATCTAACTCTACCTCATTTGGAGTATCAACATTGAAGGAGAATGTTGAGCTACGTGCTCAACTTGATTTACTAACTAGCAATTATGGGAAGTTGGAAGAAAACCATGTAATGCTCACAAGCTCTCATGCTGATCTTCTGACATCCCATAATGTGCAAAAGTGAGCTCATGAGGCTATCATCACCAAGGTAACATCAAGCGAGCCTCATGTGGACAATGGCACTACTTCTAGTCAAAGTACTATATTTCCATGTGCTAGTCCTCGTAATTCGTCTACTCATAATGTTGCTACCTCATGTGATGAATTACTTTCCTTGCCTTGTTGCTCTAACATTGAAGCCTACACTTCCTCTAGTACTTGCATTGATACTAACCGTGCAGAGGAAATCAAAGAGCTCAAGGCCCAAGTCACTTCTTTGAAGAAAGACTTGGAACAGTGTCATGAAGGGATGCCCACATTCAACAACGTCCTGTGTGAGCAAACATCTCCAAATGACAAAAATGAGTTTGGAGTAAACTCAAACAAGAACAAGAGGGGCCTAGAACAAGTCAAGAATTCGGCCAAAATCATTTGCTTCAAGTGCAAAGTTAAAGGGCACCATGTTAGATCTTGCCCTCTGAAGACGAAGTCTCAAAGTCACAAGCAACAAGGGAAGCGGCCACAAACTCAATCACATATTCAACTACAAGTTGAAGGAAGGCCTCTTCCCAATAAGACCCAAGCCAACACTCCCCAAGGTGAGAAATCAACTGGGAAGAAAACAAAGGGTAGATGTTGCTACTTATGTCGTGAGAAGGGTCACGTCGCTTTGTCTTGCACGAAAGGTAACTTATCCAACCCAATCACTATTGATGATACATATTCCCTTGGGAAGGATAAGGTTGGCAATGTGTTTGCCAAGTTTGTTGGTACTCAAAATGGTGTCAAGAAAAGAACCATTTGGGTTGCCAAGCCTATTGTGTTTAACCTCTTAGGACCCAATGTAGTTGGGGACCAACAAGCTCAAACTTGATCAATAGGTGACCTTGGAGGACATTAGAGACTTGGATACATAATGAAGAATTAAGGGGTCTTCATCATTCATATTATCTCAAGCCAAGTCATTTGGATTATCGAGTTCCTACCTTATATCCAATGTGCCTCCTTTACGATAACTTATACTTAAACTGTTTACATTGTTAGGTGCTTGCCCCTTTGCATGTTGTGGTTTTGTACCTTGCATGCGTTTGTATATGTTGTGCTTCCAACTTGCTTATCTTGAGTAATCGAGTATGTGTATGTTGTTTTGCACATCATGTACATGTGAGTCCTGTATTGAGCCTATTTGCATCTTGTCTGTATTTTTGTTGGCTCTTGTGAGAGATTAATGGACTATCCCATTGTGGGGGAGTGATGTGCTTTGCACACCTCACAATCCTATAAATGTGTATACATGGGGAATACCACTTAGTTTTGATGCTTCAAGATTATCTAGTGTCTATGTGGTATGTCTTACTCATGAGAAATTCAAATTCTATATGGTCCATTAAGTATCTCTTGTTGATTTTAATTTGCCACTTGTTAATGTTATTGGTTTATCACATTATGGGGGAGTAATATGCTATGTGCATATTACAAACCTAGAAAATGTGTACATTTGACGTATTGCCACTTAGCATTGATATTGTAAACTATCTTGTTCCTAGGTGGCATGTTAGCTCTACAAGTGTCATTTGCTTGCGTTTTATGGGTAAAGATGATCTTGGATATATTTGTGATCTACCAATGAGTATCATTTCAAAAATACTTCTTGTCCTTGACAATTGGTATTCCCATCATATGATTGGAATTGATAATCATCTTTACATTGGATTTTGTGTTTCGTGTGTCTTTCTTGCCTCTTATGAATCTATTTTTAACATGTCTAGTGTGGTTATAGATATAGAGAAAGTGATGATCCCATCGTGTGCGTTTTGAATTCAAATGCAAATTCTATATAATGCACGTCCCTTGGGGGATCTATCCTATTCCCTTTTAAAAACACTCTCTTTATTCACCCATCATAAAATCATTTGATCCCCATCAAGTGTGTGTTGATGGGAGGCAAGTATTGCTCTTTATGATGCTTTGTGCCATCATGAAAAT
The DNA here is from genome assembly GCF_904849725.1 of Hordeum vulgare subsp. vulgare. Lineage (NCBI taxonomy): Eukaryota > Viridiplantae > Streptophyta > Magnoliopsida > Poales > Poaceae > Hordeum > Hordeum vulgare. Next base: position 499,590,611 of record NC_058518.1, read on the forward strand.
TTGTAGAGGGCTTTGTTTGTTGGAACCTAGCTCTCTCTTAGAAACTAGATACCTCTGTTTGTTTTCCTTCAAATGGTTTCTTGTTGCCTTCTATTTGACATGTGTCAATGGATATCTCATTCCTTGATGTATCTTTTAATTGATATCTTTCAAGTGATAGTTCTTTTGTTTTAGGATCTTATTGTCACTTGATATCTTGTCTTTTGATGACTTATCAACTTTGTGTTGAGTTGATTCTTGAGAGTCTTGAGCATGCATATCTAGCTACTATATACAACTTCTTTTGCTTGCTTTCCTCCTTTGACCCAATATATAAGGGAAACTCCACCCTGTCATAAATTGGCTAAAGTGTGCATGAAATTCAAATTCATATCTATATGCACATATGTGTGTGGAGTTTGTCCTATGTATTGCTGGTCTTCTAACTCTTTGGTCCCAATGAGTTTGGGCACCATTTTGTTTATTTTGTTGTTCCAGGAACAACTGGAGATGCATTGGATGCTCGGCTCACCTATAAGGAAGATGTTGAGACCATGTGATTATTGGAGCCAAGTTAGGATGATCAAAGAACAACTATCTACTACATCAATCCAATGTTGTCTCGGTAACAAGTATCCACTTCATGCATTCTTTTCTTGCAAAGGACCCAACCTGTCTTTTCTTTTCCAGGTTGCATCATGGCATGAATCTCTTGATTTATTCTCATAGTACTTGTTTGCTTTCTCAAAGCATCCGAACGATGATGTCTTACTGCTAGTTGGGATGTCTTTGATGTTCGTATGTTGGAAGTTCATATTATACAATAAAAAAATATTAGGCCATGTGCTATGCTTCCAAGCAAAAGATCTCATTGATATATTTATGACTTCCCTTTTGGATATCTAGTGTTCTTCCTTCTTGTAACCATTTCGTGTGTACATCCTTCTTTGTGGATATATATATCATCATGATTGTCTTCTACTTAGAATCTTGGTCACATGAGAGAAGTTACATCTCTAATTGATATCCTCTTTTCTTTCACGTCCACCGCTGCATTTCCTTTTTCGGTTTTGGTGGCAACGTGAAAGGTTTGTTTTGAGTGCGTATCTTATTTTCCTACATCTTTGGTGCACTCTTTGGCCGTGAAGATTATTTTTCCTCATGCTTGTCTTGATGAGGGTTTTGCCATTTTCAATTATTATCCCTCCTCTTGACAAGATCCTTACTTCCTATCTTCACAATGGGTTGTCACAAGCGTTGGTTCTTATTTTGTTTATTAGTAAGCTTGTGAACCCATTTTCTAGTATGTGTGTGTGGGAATGATATGTCTTGCACTTTGTATCTCATATTCATCAAGACTATGTTGATGAGCAATGCTCATCCTTATCTTAAGTCTTCTCAAGTGCTTTGCCATGACTCACACACATTACTTTGGTTGAGCTTATTCTTAAGTTGCTTCCTTTACATGTTGCTCAACCATTAGTTTTGTGCAATTGATATGCCTATTTTCTCATCTATCTTCTTGCACTCGTTGTGTGTTTCTATTAATTCTGGGGGAGCAACGATCCTATTTTGTGCACCTGTGTCAAATACAAAAATCTCATATTAGTGCACAAATCATGGGGAGCTTCTCTAGTTTTTTTGATAAAGCACTATGTTGCCTTTATCATAATATCTTTTATTCATGTGGTTCGAAGGAACATATGATTGTTTGTTCCATCTGGGATCTTTTGATTGCTTGCCTCTATCTTTGTATGTCTTTGTGGCATATGATTCCTTTTTGCAATTTTTGGGTCCTTAATATAGTTTGTTTTCCTCCAACTACTTATCATTGTATTTGTGTATTTTTCTGCACTCATTTGCCGAGAAATACACACTTTTTGGAGGACCACCTACTATATTTGCTTTCTAAACTTTTCGTCTATTTTGGCAATCGATGCCAATGGGGGAGAAGTTTAGAGAGTTTACTTTGGATATGTTTAGAGGGTTTTGCTTTTATTGCGTAAGCATTTACATCTTGCTCACATGCACTATTACCTTGTATGTGTGCGCTTGGTTATGCTTATTTCCTTATATAAACTCTCTTGAAGTGGTTGTCTTCAATTACCAAAATGGGGGAGATTGATAGAGCATAATATATCTACATCTGTGGTTTTGGTAATTGATGACAATCCCTATGGACTAATGGTTGCCTTAAGTTATATTTATAGGATTTGTCCATAGGCACTTCTTGAAGTCCATCTGTTGGGTTCAAGGAGTTTATATGTTGACCAAGATGTTATTCAGGTATTATCCAAAGAATGGTCATAGAAACACTAGGTTGATCAAGATCTCAGACTAAGAGAAAATCAAGATGATCAACACACAAAGCGTATAAGATGTACCGAGAGGGATCAAGTGATCCCATGGTATGGTAAGCATTGTCCATTACGTGTTTGTGTACTAACCCATGGTCTTTGTGAGACTCCTATGTGGGGGTTAGGTGTGTTTCCATTGGGCTTGCGCCAAAAGGAAGATCTCATACAACCCATGAAGGATGACGTCAAGTGGTGATCGTCATCAAGATTGTGGTGTGCAAGTTCAAGTGGATCAGCACGAATATATCATTGAAACTATTGTCAATGATCATGTGTTGATAAGGACAATCTCATGTGCTAACAAGGACAAGATCAAGATAAGCATTCCTGAGCACTACATGCTTGATTCTTGTGGATGTTCACATGGTGGACAGGACAAGATCAAGATAAGCATTCTTGAGCACTACATGCTTGATTCTTGTGGATGTTCACATGATGGACAAATGAAGATAAATACATAAGCTAGGCTTTCCACATTGTGTATGGGAAAGCTACTTGAAGACTTCATCATGTCCTGCTTTCAACTTGAGCCAAGAAGGAACAACAACATCAAGCTCAGGTGAAAGGGCTAACACCCGAGGACCGGATGTCCGACACCCATCGGAAATCCGGAAGCCACCACTAGTAGAACTTGTGATGTATAACACGGACTTCCGGGCCACTCCGGACGTCCGTATACTGATGAATTCAAATATGTTCAGGCACACCTATAGGCCTCGGACGATCGACCCCTGTCGGACGTCCGGTCGCTGTTTAATTCAAAATAGTTTCAGTCGTATCTACAGGCCCCGGAAGACCGACCCCTGTCGGACGTCCGACCCCTCGCGGTCGCCCGGACTTCCGACAACTGTCGGACGTCCGGACCCTGTGTGACTTAAAGTGTCCCCAACGGCTCTTTTTCTCTCCCCACTATAAATACCCCCCTCCCACTTCGTGAGAGGGCGGCCCAACACAGCCTTATCCTCATAAGAACACATTTCCACCTCACACACATTTGCTCACTCCAAATCTTAGATCCCAAGAGCATTTGTGAGCCCCTTTGAGAGTTGTTCCAATCAAAAGATAGATCTTCTCCCTCTCCTTCTCTCAACCCAAGCTATTTGTGATTTGAGCAAGTTTTGATCATTCCCCGTGATCTTGTTACTCTTGGAGGTTGGAGACTCCTAGGCGGTAGGAGTTCTTCGGAGAGGAATCAATCCGTGTGATTTCCCCCCGAAAAGTTTGTGAGGGTTTGGAAGCCACCTCAAAGGCTTACCACTAGTGGTTGTGAAACGCCTTCGTGCAGTTATCTCAAAGGGAGAATAGGGTGAGCCTTCGTGGCGTTGGTGTGCCTTTGTGGTAACATCCACCTCTCTAACGGTGACTAGCTTCCCTCCAAGGAAGTGAACATCGGGATACATCTTCGTCTCAGTGACCTTGGTTATCCTTAACCCTAACTCCTTACTTGTGGTTTACTTGTGTTATTTGAGCATACATACATTGCATATTGCTTGTGCTCATTATATTGTGTTGGCCATTTCTTGTACAAGATTAATCATTCAAGCATACCCTCTATATTCACACGTACATACTTGCAGCCCTTGATATATCGTGTGATATAGTGTGATCTAGTATCTTGTGTTGTTCACCTACTTGTCGTGTGATATAGCTCAAGTAAGTTTGTGTAACTTACTTGTGCTTGTTAGTAACTGCATTGTGTCCATCTTAGTAGATCGTGTTGTTGATACACGTTGCAGTGCCTAGTGCATTTAGGATTTGTGCTCGACAAGTACCCTCTTAGTTTATTTCCGCATCAGGTTCAAGCCAAATCTAAAGAAGTTTTGAAATAGCCTATTCACCCCCCTCTAGGCGTCATCGAGGTCTTTTCAGTTATAGTTCATCACGAAGCTCTCACAGCTTGGTGGCAGTGACTTTGGAGAACCATCACTATCTCATCTGGAAGATTAACTCCCACTTGATTGAAGCGATTGTCGTACTCACACAATCTGAGCACACGCTCAACGATTGAGCTTTTCTCCTTTACTTTGTGGACAAAGAATCTTGTTGGAGGTCTCGTACCTCTTAACAAGGGCACAAGCATGAAATCACAATTTCATCTCTTTAGAACATCACTTATGTTCCATGACGTTTCAAAACGTTTTCGGTGCCTTGCTTCTAAGCCATTAAGTATTTTGTACTGAACTATCGTGTAGTCATCAGAAACGTGTATGTCGGATGTTCACAACATCCACAGACGACGCTCGAGGTGCAGCACACCGAGTGGTGCATTAAGGACATAAGCCTTCTACACAGCAACGAGGACAATCCTCGGTTTTACAGACTTAGTCTGCAAAGTTTGCTACTATCAACTTTCAACTAAATTTTCTCTAGGAACATATAAAAACAGTAGAGCTATAGCGCAAGTTACATCGTAATTCACAAAGACCATTAGACTATGTTCATGACAATTAGTTCAATTAATCATATTACTTAAGAACTCCCACTCAAAAAGTACATCTCTCTAGTCATTTGAGTGGTACATGATCCAAATCCACTATCTCAAGTCCGATCATCACGTGAGTCGAGAATAGTTTCAGTGGTAAGCATCTCTTATGCTAATCATATCAACTATATGATTCATGCTCGACCTTTTTGGTCTCATGTGTTCCGAGGCCATGTCTGCACATGCTAGGCTCGTCAAGCTTAACCCGAGTGTTCCGCGTGTGCAACTGTTTTGCACCCATTGTATGTGAACTTGAGTCTATCACACCCGATCATCACGTGGTGTCTCGAAACGAAGAACTGTCGCAACGGTGCACAGTCGGGGAGAACACAATTTCGTATTGAAATTTTAGTGAGAGATCACCTCATAAAGCTACCGTCGTTCTAAGCAAAATAAGGTGCATAAAAGGATTAACATCACATGCAATTCATAAGTGACATGATATGGCCATCATCATGTGCTTCTTGATCTCCATCACCAAAGCACCGGCACGATCTTCTTGTCACCGGCGTCACACCATGATCTCCATCAACGTGTCGCCATCGGGGTTGTCGTGCTACTCATGCTATTACTACTAAAGCTACATCCTAGCAAAATAGTAAACGCATCTGCAAGCACAAACGTTAGTTTAAAGACAACCCTATGGCTCCTGCCAGTTGCCGTACCATCGACGTGCAAGTCGATATTATCTATTACAACATGATCATCTCATACATCCAATATATGACAACACATCGTTGGCCACATCACATCACAAGCAGACCCTGCAAAAACAAGTTAGACGTCCTCTAATTTTGTTGTTGCATGTTTTACGTGGTGACCATGGGTATCTAGTAGGATCGCATCTTACTTACGCAAACACCACAACGGAGATATATGAATTGCTATTTAACCTTATACAAGGACCTCCTCGGTCAAATCCGATTCAACTAAAGTTGGAGAAACTGACACTTGCCAGTCATCTTTGAGCAACGGGGTTACTCGTAGCGATGAAACCAGTCTCTCGTAAGCGTACGAGTAATGTCAGTCCAAGCCGCTTCAATCCAACAATACCGCGGAATCAAGAAAAGACTAAGGAGGGCAGCAAAACGCACATCACCGCCCACAAAAATTTTTGTGTTCTACTCGAGAAGACATCTACGCATGAACCTAGCTCATGATGCCACTATTGGGGAACGTCGCATGGGAAACAAAAATTTTCCTATGCGCACGAAGCCCTATCATGCTGATGTCCATCTACGAGAGGGGATTTCCGATCTACGTACCCTTGTAGATCGCACAGTAGAAGCGTTAAGAAACGCGGTTGATGTAGTGGAACGTCCTCACGTCCCTCGATCCGCCCCGTGAACCGTTCCACGAACCGTTCCGCGATCCGTCCCACGATCCGCTCCGATCTAGTGCCGAACGGACGACACCTCCGCGTTCAGCACACGTACAGCTCGACGATGATCTCGGCCTTCTTGATCCAACAAGAGAGACGGAGAGGTAGATGAGTTCTCCGGCAGCGTGACAGCGCTCCGGAGGTTGGTGGTGATCTAATCTCAGCAGGGCTCCGCCCGAGCTCCGCAGAAACGCGATCTAGAGGTAAAACCGTGGAGGTATGTGGTCGGGCTGCCGTGGCAAAGTTGTCTCAAATCAGCCATAAAACCTCCGTATATATAGGGGGAAGAGGGGGAGCCTTGCCTTGGGGTCCAAGGACCCCCAAGGAGTTCGGCCGAGCCAAGGGGGGCAACCCTCCCCTTCCAAACCGAGTCCAACTAGGTTTGGAAGGAGGAGTCCTTCCCCCTTTTCCCACCTCCTCTTTTTTTTCTCTTTGATTTTCTTCCTATGGCGCATAGGACCTTTTTGGGCTGTCCCACCAGCCCACTATGGGCTGGTGCGCCACCCCCAAGGCCTATGGGCTTCCCCGGGGTGGGTTGCCCCCCCCCCCCCCCCGGTGAACACCCGGAACCCATTCGCCATTCCCGGTACATTCCCGGTAACTCCGAAAACCTTCCGGTAATCAAATGAAGTCATCCTATATATCAATCTTCGTTTCCGGACCATTCTGGAAACCCTCGTGACGTCCGTGATCTCATCCGGGACTCCGAACAACATTCGGTAACCAACCATATAACTCAAATACGCATAAAACAACGTGGAACCTTAAGTGTGCAGACCCTGCGGGTTCGAGAACTATGTAGACATGACCCGAGTGACTCCTCGGTCAATATCCAATAGCGGGACCTGGATGCCCATATTGGACCCTACATATTCTACGAAGATCTTATCGTTTGAACCTCAGTGCCAAGGATTCATATAATCCCGTATGTCATTCCCTTTGTCCTTCGGTATGTTACTTGCCCGAGATTCGTTCGTGAGTATCCGCATACCTATTTCAATCTTGTTTACCGGCAAGTCTCTTTACTCGTTCCGTAATACAAGATCCCGCAACTTACACTAAGTCACATTGCTTGCAAGGCTTGTGTGTGATGTTGTATTACCGAGTGGGCCCCGAGATACCTCTCCGTCACACGGAGTGACAAATCCCAGTCTCGATCCATACTAACTCAACGAACACCTTCGGAGATACCTGTAGAGCATCTTTATAGTCACCCAGTTACGTTGCGACGTTTGATACACACAAAGTATTCCTCCGGTGTCAGTGAGTTATATGATCTCATGGTCATAGGAACAAATACTTGACACGCAGAAAATAGTAGCAACAAAATGACACGATCAACATGCTACGTCTATTAGTTTGGGTCTAGTCCATCACATGATTCTCCTAATGATGTGATCCCGTTATCAAGTGACAACACTTGCCCATGGTCAGGAAACCTTGACCATCTTTGATCAACGAGCTAGTCAACTAGAGGCTTACTAGGGACAGTGTTTTGTCTATGTATCCACACATGCACTGTGTTTCCAATCAATACAATTATAGCATGGATAATAAACGATTATCATGAACTAAGAAATATAATAATAACTAATTTATCATTGCCTCTAGGGCATATTTCCAACAGTCCACGCGTGTGTGGATGAACTGCTCTTCGCCCACACGACGCTTGTATGTTGCTAGATGACAACTACAGTTGCGCGTACATGGCAACTACGTGACACACATGTCAACTATGATTCATTGCTAGAAGGCAACTGCAGTTGCACGTACATGGCAACTACGTAACACATATATCAACTATGATTCGTTGCTAGATGGCAACCACAATTGCGCGTTTATGGCAACCAAGTAAACATGCATGTCAACTATAATTAACCATACATGAAAAATATGGTTGGACCACACACGACAACTAGATAAACACACATGACAATTATCCCGGGGTAACTAAAGTGTCGTCCCGAGGGTAAGTATAGTTAACCAAAGGAGAGAGTTGCCATGCTTTTACAATTACATTTGCCATCCCGGGTAACAAGAGTTGTCATCCCTAGGATAACTAAAGTGTCGTACCGCGGGTAACTAACATAGCTGCGTCAGACTGTGTGGGCAGATTTGCTTCGTGCCACACGCGCGGGTGGAATGAGTAGTACTTGTTGGGCGTATGGCACAATAGCTGCGCCCACACATGTGGGGAGTTCTACTGTTCGTCCACACACAACGAGTGTGGGCTACCTCCTGCGTATGACACACACCGTGTGTGGGCGGATATCTACTATGCCACACGTGTGGTGAATATCGGGATCCTATTTTTTTGGCAAGGCTCTTCATATGATTTTGGCTAAACAACAAGATTTTGCGGATTAAAGATATGATGTGCTTTATTTGTGGTTGTCGAGGGCACTATGTGGGTAAATGCATTAGCTTCAAAGATCTGTATCATCTGTGGCTTAAAAGATTATAATGTGGATAACTACATTGGTTGGACTCAGTTACACATTGTGGTTGCAGTTTTTGGTCAATCTGCTCTGGGTTTAGGGTTTATCATTTGGATGTGCATGTTAGGGATGAGTCAAAATGGCTTAATTTCGAAAATTGTGGAGTGGTCAATGCGGTTAAAGGAGAGATTTTCAATGATGATTCAGTTGAAAAGCCGGATGGCATCTTTTGCAAAATCAAACAGTGGCCATGGAATATTCGTTCAGTTTCTCCCGAGTCATTCCTGACAAAGTCTTCCCGATGGAAGAAAGTGGAAGATTTGATTGAATTCTCAACTTTTGACTTGCCTATTGATGGTATTTCTGTTAAGGTGGTGGAATGAATTAGTTCAATTGATCCCTTCGATGAGCTAGTTGAAGCTTGGCTTACTATTCAAGTGATCCCTCCTAAATGGTATTCTTCGAAGGTGATAGCTCAAATTGTTTTCAGTTTTGGAATTTTGGTGGATGTGGAACTTTTATGAGACCGAGAGTTAAAATTGTTTGTAGGGACCAACTGAAATTCCTTTTGAGATGTTGGTGGAAATAAAAAGTAGCTCTATCTTCTTTCATTCTCCGTGGAGGCTTTTGAACAAAATGGTACTGATGGTCCCAATGAGGATTCAAGGCCCGTGGATATTGAGGAACTAACCCCTTGGATAAATATGTGCTTAATGATGAGGGTGATGCCATTGATAAATTGGACATGGCAAACAAGAAAAGTGCTCCTGGTACTACTGAAAGACGGGCTAGGTTAGCTTCTGTCTGCGAATCCTATTTCCACCCAACCCAATTTACTGAGTCTTGTGCTTCTCCTGATATACCTTCTAGCCCCTTATGACCTTTGAGATTCAGTTTGGATAGCGAAGGTTCTCTCCCTTTTTCTTAAGGAGAGACACTGAGTTATCGAACCCATGAGAGATGGTGCACTATGATAAAGGCTCTGGTAAGTCTTTGTTAACGAATTAAATTCTAGTTTTTTAATAGGACCTTTAACAACCGGTATGGGTTCTTACTCTCACAACCTTATATTTGTTCTCGCGGTTTTAATGATACAATGTTGTGCTCTGGATGACAATTGCTATGATGTGCTTGTAACATGAAGATATGGGGACGTGTCCCAAGTACATCTTGACTCATGTGCAACTTGCCTCAATAGTGATTTGTTGAATTGTAGGCCCACGCCATCTAGTTAACCTGTTGACCATCAAGTCAGCAAGCCACCCGAGTAAAAAAAATAGAGTCCCCAGAAAAATACGAAAAAAATTTGTAAGCTAAAAATAGAAAAATACTATAAATTAGGGAAATAAAAAAATATCAATTTTTTGTCATAATATTCTGCCAAAATGTTTTACCAAAATTTATAAGAAAAATAAATATTCTAGGAATTTTTGAATAAAATCAGTAAATTTTAGAAATTAATAATAAGCATTCTAGGAAAGTTTCAAAAACAAATTCTTAAATTAATGAAATTATCATCAGTTTCATTTTCTAGAAAAATGTATTTCACAAAAGAAAAAAAAGAAAATATATTTTTATTTCACATAAGTATTATAAAATTGCAGATTTTTTTAAAAAAAATTCTCTTGTTTTTTTTTTCCGGAAAATTTTATTTTATTCGCACATGGTTTGCTGATTCGACATGATGACTGGATCCTCAACAGGTTAAAACCAGGGTATGGGGAGGGGAGGGTCGAATCCTGGCTGGTTTTTAAGAGAAGAGGGTTGTAGATTAGACTAGAGCAAGAGTTGAGAGTTGAAATATGCATTTCTCTCACTGCTCAATGGACGGTCAGAGCGGCATCAGTAAAACTCAAGGCGGCATGAAGAAAATATAGTCGATTATCTCCCTGCTACTAAAGAACTCACCACATTAATAATACCGCTGTTGTTTGGCTTAACAGTTTTGGTACCTCAACTATAATTTATTCAACATCAACAATTCAATGTTGACAACTCTATGACCTAACAATATATACATACTGCATTGCTAGCAAAATTTGTACCATATTTAATATTGGGTCCGTCTTTGTTACACCTGGATGTAAGATAGTACCTACTTCCTTTGTTCTTAAATATAAGTATTTTAGACATTTCAATAAAAAACTACATACGTATGTATATGAACAAATTTTAAAGTATAGGTTCATCCGTTTTACTACGTATCTAGTCAACTATTGAAATATTTAAAAAGACTTATACTTAATTCTAGGAACGGAGGGGGTAACATTTAAGTATGATATCAACGCCACCTCAATTCTTTTTGTTTCCCATGTTTGTTTGATTTTAATTTTTCAAAGCCCAAACTAGAAACCAGCTCACTCCGTGTTCGCCTGGTTGGGCGGCCTATACTCTGATCTGGTCGCTAGCTGCCCGTACAAAAAATTCTGATCGCTAGTCTTTTTTAGGAAAAAATACCGAGCTAGCTAAAATCGATTTGTTAGATTTTGCGTGTGATCGTAATACATTTACAAGTATGTATCTCATCGCTAGCTTCTAGGCTAATAGTGATTTGTTTTTGTTTTTTATTTTTGCGTTTTTCATGCTTATATTTCTAATAATTTTCCATAAGGAAGAAAGCTTGGTCAAATCATATTTTAAAAAACATGTTTGGGAATTTACATAAAAAATTCAAATTATAGAAAATGTTAATGAATACCAATTTTTTATAATATACAGTGAACAATCCATTAATATATGATGGTCATTTTTTGAATCCACACAATTCTTTTTTGCAATATACATTGAACATTTTTTAACGACTAGTGAATTTTTTTAATATACGATGAACCAAAAGAAAACTCTGTTATATACATTGAATTAAAGTGAACAGGAAAAACAAAAAATTGGGAAAACAAAATAAAGATAATAAATAAGAAGAGAACAAAAAGTGAACACATTTTGATTTTTTAAATGATAAACACGAACAATTTTATGAATTTTGCCGTGTAAATGTGACGGACTCTTTTATATACGTTGATTTTTCATACTAGCGACCTATGTATATGTGACGGACTTGTAAACTGAGACGGAGGGAGTAAAAACAAGGAACAGATCCCCGTGTAGATGAGGACAACTCGAGATGCTCTAGTAGATGAGAGGTGTTGCTGTTTTTTTTTTTTGCGTGAACAGAGGTGTGTGTGTCTGTTTTGCGGGCAGTGAGCAGAGGTGTGTTGCTACTGATCAGTGTTAGGACTGCCAAATATTCTTGCTATCAGTTTGGACATGCAGGTGGATCATATCCCACGCTCCCGCTGCCTTTGGCCTGTGATATGATCCGCTCGGATAAGACACGGTTCCGCATCCGTCCGCGGATCAGTTCGGACATTCGTTTTCCTCACAAACCGAAAGCAAACACGGTGGAAGGGTATTGTGGACGTTCAGACATTTGCTTAAATTCTGAAGAAGGTTCAAAACACGAAAATCGACCGTATCGGGGGAGCATTGGGACGGGGCCACTGGCGGTGCTATGTTGAGGCCCCCTCCCCCAACAATTTGTACCAAGCTCCGACACGGCTGCTCCATCCCCCACCGCCGTCCAGCTCCGCTAGGGTTGCTCCATCCCCCACTGCCGCCGCGCGTGGGGCGCGCTCCTCGACATCGGCCACGACGACGCGGATGCAGCGCACTCGTCACTGCCGCCAAACCGCCGCAGCACTCCGCCGCCGCTTCCAAACCGCCCCAGCACTCCGCCGCCGCCGCAAAACCGCTGCAGCAGCCGACGAGCGCAGCTCCGCCGGCGACGATGATGATCAAATACTTCGCTGCGTCCTTCATCTTGTGAGAGCAGGGAAGGGAAGGGCGTACGTCACAACCTTTTAGTTAGCATGGGGAAAATCTTTGGTGTGTGGGCACGCGCGTGTGAGTGAGAGCAGCGGCAACTCAACTCTTCTACTGCAAGTGATGAGGGAATATGTATGTCCGTGTGTCGCAGCTGCAAGTGTAGGCGGTCCCGCGCGCATAGTGTCGGGGTAGCGTTGAGGACGGGGCCATGCATGAACTCGTGCCATGTAACAAGCAGGTGGGTAGGTGTTGATTTCTACTTTCGTGGTGTCAAACATTGTGAATCGCTCAAGGATCATCATATCTATCCTTGATATGTTATAGTTCATCACGAAGCTCTAGCAGCTTGGTGGCAGTGACTTTGGAGAACCATCACTATCTCATTTGGAACATTAACTCCCACTTGATTCAAGCGATTGTTGTACTCACACAATCTGAGCACATGCTCAACGATTGAGCTTTTCTCCTTTACTTTGTAGACAAAGAATCTTGTCGGAGGTCTCATACCTATCAACAAGGCACGAGCATGAAACCTCAATTTCATCTCTTAGAACATCTCTTATGTTCCGTGACGTTTCAAAACGTCTTCGGTGCCTTGCTTCTAAGCCATTAAGTATTACACACTGAACTATCACGTAGTCATCAAAACGTGTATGTCAGATATCCGCAACATCCACAGACGACGCTCGAGGTGCAGCACACCGAGTGGTGCATTAAGGACATAAGCCTTCTGTGCAGTAATGAGGACAATCCTCAGTTTTACAGACTCGGTCCGCAAAGTTGCTACTATCATCTTTCAACTAAATTTTCTCTAGGAATATATAAAAAACAGTAGAGCTATAGCGCAAGCTACATCATAATTCGCAAAGACCTTTTGACTATGTTCATGTTAATAAGTTCAATTAATCATATTACTTAAGAACTCCCACTCAAAAATACATCGCTCTAGTCATTTGAGTGGTGCATGATCCAAATCCACTAACTCAAGTCCGATCATCACGTGAGTTGAGTATAGTTTCAGTGGTAAACATCTCTATGCTAATCATATCAACTATACGATTCATGCTCGACCTTTCGGTCTCTTGTGTTCCGAGGCCATGTCTGCACATGCTAGGCTCGTCAAGTTTAACCCGAGTGTTCCGCGTGTGCAACTGTTTTGGACCCGTTGTATGTGAACGTTGAGTCTATCACACTCGATCATCATGTGGTGTCTCGAAACGACGAACTGTCGCAACGGTGCACAGTCGGGGAGAACACAATTTCATCTTGAAAAATTAGTGAGGGATCACCTTATAATGCTACCGTCGTTCTAAGCAAGATAAGGTGCATAAAAGGATTAACATCACATGCAATTCATAAGTGACATGATACGACCATGATCTTGTGCTTCTTGATCTCCATCACCAAAGCACCGGCATGATCTTCATCGTCACCGACGCCACACCATGATCTCCATCATCGTGCCACCATCGAGGTTGTCGTGCTATCTATGCTATTACTACTAAAGCTACAACCTAGCAATATAGTAAACGCATCTACAAACACAAACGTTAGTTTAAAGACAACCCTATGGCTCATGTCGGTTGCCGTAGCATCGACGTGCAAGTCGATATTAACTATTACAACATGATCATATCATACATCCAATATATCACATCATGTCATTGGCTTACAACATGATCATCTCATACATCCAATATATGACAACACATCGTTGGCCACATCACATCACAAGCATACCCTGCAAAAACAAGTTATACGTCCTCTAATTTGTTGTTGCATGTTTTACGTGGCTGCTATGGGTATCTAGTATGTTCGCATCTTACTTACGCAAACACCACAACGGTGATGTGCAAATTGCTATTTAACCTCTCTCCAAGGACCGCCTTGGTCAAATCCAATTCAACTAAAGTTGAAGAAACATGCACCCGCCAGTCATCTTTATGCAACTAGTTGCATGTTAGTCAATGAAACGAGTCTCTCGTAAGCATACGAGTAATGTCGGTCCGGGCCGCTTCAATCCAACAATACGCTGAATCGAGAAAAGACTAAGGAGGGCAGCAAATCGAACATCAACGCCCACAAAAACTTTTGTGTTCTACCCGAGATAACATCTACGCATGAACCTAGCTCATGATGCCACTGTTGGGGAACATTGCATGGGAAACAAAAAAATTCCTACGCACACAAAGACCTATCATGGTGATGTTCATCTACGAGAAGGAGATTTGATCCACATACCCTTGTAGATCGCTAAGCGGGAAGCATTAAGAAACGCGGTTGATGTAGTGATACAGCTTCGTGATTCAAATCACCGTCGTCCCATGATCCGTTCCGATCTAGCGCCGAACGGACGACACCTCCGCGTTCAGCACACGTACAGCTCGATGACGATCTCGGCCTTCTTGATCCAGCAAGAGAGACAGAGAAGTAGATGAGTTACCCGACAGCGTGACGGCGCGTCGGTGGTGGTGATGATCTACTCCTGCAGGGCTCCGCCTGAGCTCTGCAGAAATCCGATCTAGAGGAAGAACTACGTGGTATAGGTTTGAGTTGCACGTGGCAGAGTTGTGTCTCAAAAAGCCATAAAACCACCAATATATATAGGAGGAGGGGAGGGGATAGCCTTGGGGCTTAAGGGAACCCCAAGGGAGCCGGCCAAGGAGGAGGAGGTGGACTTCCACCCCAATTCGGTTTGGGGGAAGGAGTCCACTCCTTCCTTCCCACCTCCCTATTTCCTTTTTTTTTCTTTTCCTTTGGTATTTTCTCCTTGTGGCGCCATAGCCCTCTTGGGCTGGACTCACCAGCCCACTAAGGGATGGTGCGCCACCATAGGGTTACTGGACTCACTCCCGGGTGGTTGGGCCCCTCCCGATGAATATCCTGAACCCATTCGTCACTCCCGGTACATTGCAGGTAATGACCGAAAAAATTTCGGTGACCAAATGAAACCATCCTATATATCAATCTTCCTTTTCGGACCATTTCGGAAACCCTAGTGACGTCCGTGATCTCATCCAGGACTCCAAACAACCTTCGGTCACCAACACATATAACTCAACTATACTAAAACATCATCGAACCTTAAATGTGCAGACCCTGCGGGTTCGAGAACTATGTAGACATGACCCGAGACACTTCTCGGTCAATATCCAATAGCGGGACCTGGATGACCATATTGGATCCTACATATTCTACGAAGATCTTATCAGTTGAACCTCTGTGCCAAGGATTCATATAATCCCGTATAACATTCCCTTTGTCCTCCGGTATGTTACTTGCCCGATATTTGATTGTCGGTATCCCTATACCTATTTCAATCTCGTTACCGGCAATTCTCTTTACTCGTTCCGTAATACAAGATCCCGTGACTAGTACTTGAGTCACATTGCTTGCAAGGCTTTGTATGTGATGTTGTATTACCGAGTGGCCCCTGAGATACCTCTCCGTCACACGGAGTGACAAATCCCAATCTTGATCCATCCTAACTCAACGGACACCTTCGGAGATACCTATAGAGCACCTTTATAGTCACCCAGTAACGTTGTAACGTTTGATACACACAAGGTATTCCTCTGGTGTCAGTGAGTTACATGATCTTATGGTCATAGGAACAAATACTTGAAACGCAGAAAACAGTAGCAACAAAATGACACGATCACATGCTACGTTCATAATTTGGGTCTTGTTCATCACATGATTCTCCTAATGGTGTGATCCCGTTATCAAGTGACAACACTTGCTTATGACCAGAAAACCTTGACCAACTTTTATCAACGAACTAGTCAACTAGAGGCTCACTAGGGACACTGTGTTTTCTATGTATCCAAACATGTATTTGAGTTTTCAATCAATACAATTTCTAGCATGGATAATAAACGATTATCATGAATAAAGAAATATAATAATAACTAATTTATTATTGCCTCCAGGGCATATTTCCAACAAAATGTATATCAAGCATTTGGAAAAATGCTTAACAAGTGTTTGAAAAATGATAATCAAGCATCTGGAAAAATGTTTAACAAGTGTTTGAAAAATGATAATCCAGCATGTGGAAAATTTTAATGTGTATAGAAAAATATTGACCATGTATTTAAAATAATGAAAATAATTGATGATGTACAAAAAAGGTTAATCAAGCATTTGAAAAAAATGTTGAACAATTATTTAGAACATGTTAATCAAGCATTGGAATAATGTTAATCTATATAGAAAAATGTTGAACATGTATTAAAAATGATGTAAAAGTTTGACTATATATAAAAATGCTAATAAAGTATTTAAAAAATGTTAAAAATATTTGAAGTATGTTAAAGAACCATTTAAAAATGTTAAAACGTATTTATAAAAAAGTTTGCCATGTGTTAAAAAAGTGATGGAAAATTTTCAACATGTATGTCAAAAATATTAATCAAGCATTTTAGAAAATGTTGAACAAGTATTAGAAAAATGTTAATCAAGCATTTAAAAAATATTGAACAAGTATTAGATAAATATTAAACATGCATTTAAAAGATGTTGAAAAAGTATTATAAAAATGTTAATCAAGTATTTAAAATAATTGAACAAGTATTTAAATTTTTTAATAAAGCGTTTAAAACATTTAAATTTGTTTGAATGTTGAACATGTTTAATATTGCATTTAGAAAATATGAACCAAGCATTTGGAAAATGTTAAATATGCATAGGCAAAATGTTGACAATTTATTAGAAAATATTATTATTGTATTTCAAAAATATTAATCAAGCATTTGAAAAAAATGTTAAAAAATAATAGAAAATGCTAGATTTGTATTGAAAATATGCTAGACATGTATTAAAAATGTTGTGGGCATATACGAAATAAATATAGAATGAAACCCAAATAAAAAAATAAATATCAAAAGAAAGGTGAAAAGAGAACCAAAAAAACACAAAGAAGATGGAAAAAAGAAACAAAGAAAAAAAATAAAAACCCCAGTGAAAAAGTGAGAAAGTACAACGAAAAACAACAAAAAGCAAAGAAGAAAAGAAAAAAACCCAGCGAAAACAAAGAAAACCTGATCAAAAAGCAAAACAACAAAGAAGATGGAAAAAATGGGGAAGAAACTGTGGAAGCCCGGCTCGCATGAATGTGATTCTAGGCTCGTGGATATCAACCCTTGCAATCGAGCAGGAGACCAAGGTCCGAACCCAACCTCGTGGAGTGCACCGACCAAGACCAACGAAGCGAACCGACCAAGGCCCCACCCAACACCCAGGTCCAGCGCAACGGGCGTCGCCTCCAGCCCAAAAGGCGGCCGCCACGTCGCCTCCAAACTGTCCAACACCGCCTTCTTTCTTTCTACTCACTTGTCCAAGAACCCCCACGGACGACACGCCTGGCTCCTCCTCCGCTCCATTCCCCCTTTTTCCTTTTGAAACACAAGCAGCGCGACCCCTGACGGCGAGCGACGACGCGATGCTCCAGAGGCTGGGCCTGCGCGGGAGCCCCAGCGCCGCGGCGGCCGCCGACGCCTCCGCCTCCCCCGCGGCGCCCGCCGCCGCGGCGGGGGGCCTGGGCCGCCCGCTGCGGCTCGTCTACTGCGACGACAAGGGCAAGTTCGTCATGGACCCGGAGGCCGTCGCCGCGCTGCAGCTCGTCAAGGGCCCCGTAGGGGTCGTCTCCGTCTGCGGCCGCGCGCGCCAGGGCAAGAGCTTCGTCCTCAACCAGGTACCATCTCTCTCTCTCTCTCTCTCTGGGCCCTTCGTGGATTGGCGAATGCGCGCCTAGGGTTTGCGCGGCTCGGTAGATCGGCGCGTTTAGCTCCGGCGCGGGGATGCTCGGGAGGGTGGAAAGGGGTGGTTTGGCCACCCCGAGCCAGCGGGTTAGGGTGGATTTGGGGTTCTAGGGTTTACTTATTTGTTGGAATCGAATGGGAGCGGGGTTCGGTTGGGGTTTTGCCGTCAACTCGCTCTGCTGGAGCGAACGATTTGGGATTTGGAACTGATTTCACAGCTGGTCCGGGGCTGGATATAACGTTTACTCATGAAGTATATTTCTTGTGTCAGTATTTGTGAGGACATCAGTAGCAAACCACTCTAGTTCCAACTGCTCCAACAGTTGAACTACGAAATTGGTAGAACAAACACACTTGAGATTGAGATACAGTGATTGGCGTCATCTTTCCAAGATCATTGGTGCACTTGTTAGGTTTCCTCTTGCCATAACGACACAATTTCGGGTGGTAAATTACCAGGATATATCTAAGTCTTATGTACTTCTCTTGCAGAGTACATGTATGGCATGCTTGATTATAAGTCATAAAGGAAAGCGTATGAGAGAACAGCAAAAGTTAATTCAAACAATCACTTGAGATGGAAATACAGTGATTGCCGTCATCTTGACAAAATCATTGGTACTGCTGTTAGGTGCCTCTGGCCGTAATGACATGATTTTGGTGGTAAATACCAGGATCCAGGATATATTTGAAATTGTATGTACTTCTGTTGCAGAGTACATGAATGACATGCTTGATTAAAATAAGGCATAAAGGAAAGTGTGAAAGATAAAACAAGAACGTTGAACCACATCGGTAAGAGACAATACATTGCTGGATCATTGAATGCACAGTGTTTTGGATTAAAAGTATTTTGTACTTGGAAAAAGAAACTGCTAACACATGAATAGAGGCTGACATATCATAGCATGGTGTGTAGTACGTACCGAATAAAACATATCCAGTTAAGTTCTATCAGCTCCATCAGATGAACCTCGCATTCAAATCCTTATATCGTATTAATCCATCAGACTGTGTCAGAACATTTATCTTGGATGGATGGATCTATGGACGTACTTGAACCTTTGTGTTTGTTTTGCTAAATAATACTTCTTTGCTGCATGCTTTTGAACCTCGTTCTCCATTTCATCATTAGACGATAATGATTATCTACGTATGCAGCTTCTAGGGCGAAGCAGTGGTTTTCAAGTTGCATCGACGCATAAACCTTGCACCAAGGGACTTTGGATGT
Source organism: Hordeum vulgare subsp. vulgare (assembly GCF_904849725.1). NCBI lineage: Eukaryota > Viridiplantae > Streptophyta > Magnoliopsida > Poales > Poaceae > Hordeum > Hordeum vulgare. Next base: position 499,610,063 of record NC_058518.1, read on the forward strand.
GGAGTGCACCTTTGAAGAGGACTGGTCTTGATGGAACTGAATACAATCTTGTATTGTTGGACACTGAAGGCATTGATGCTTATGACCAAACGGTATGCCGTGTAACTTTACTTTGAAACTGACCCTTTTTTTGGTTTAATGACTATGTCATGGTCTGCTAAATGTTCCTGGAGCATGTATTTATTTATTTGGGATCACATTTATTTGAGTGGCTAGTTGAATTTTGATGTTGAGATGGTCAAAAGATTTTCTACTTCCAATATTTATGGGTTTTCCTTCAATGCCATGGTTATGACTATGACTTATTTGGACATACAGATTTCTCATGTCAATTTTGTTGATTCTATTTTTGTCCATACAATACAGTCTGCAAATTTCATGTGGTGCTTTTCTTTTTAACTCAGCAGGCGATGTGCAGTTAGTAGTTTTTCCCCATCAGTATATACAAAAGCTATATATTTAAAGTGCGATGCTCATTTCTGTTGACATTCTTACCACATTTAGATTCAGTATATCTTATCCTGGAGTGTTTTTTTCTCTCCAACTATTCCTAGTGAGACGTTCACAACTCTGGTTAGGACATCAACCTTCTCTCTGCTAGTTGGCTATTTATTCAAAGATAGGTTCCTAAGTAAATAGCTTTTCTGTATTCCGTTTACGCAATTTCATGTTTTCTAATTGTAATTTTGAGATGTTCACAACTCTGGTTAGGACATCAACCTTCTCTCTGCTAGTTGGCTATTTGTTCAAAGATAGGTTCCTAAGTGAATAGCTTTTCTGTATTCCATTTATGGAATTTCATGTTCTCTAATTGTAATTTTGAGCAATCTTTGTTGTCTTTTTTTTTTTTTTTTTTTGCTTCTGGTGATTTTTTATGGTTGCTTATGTGCATTAGGATATAATTTTCTATCTGCTTTCTATTCTATTGTCTTATTACTCTTTCCTTTTTTTGACAGGGCACCTACAGTATCCAAATATTTTCGTTGGCTGTTCTGTTATCAAGCATGTTCATATACAACCAGGTACATTTTTGACTGAATGACTAAGGTTTCTGGCATCTATTCTTTGGGAGGGCATGCTACAGTAATATTGCAGAAGCCCCCCTCTCTCTTTCATACTCTAATCTATTTTCTCGAAACCTTGTTGTTTCTTCCAGATGGGAGGAATAGATGAAGCCTCGATTGACCGTCTTTCACTAGTCACAGAAATGACAAAGCACATACGGGTTAGGGCCTCAGGTGGAAGGTCCAGTGCCTCTGAACTTGGGCACTTCTCACCTGTCTTTATTTGGCTGTTGAGGGTAAGACATTGTCTTTATTTTGTCCTAATATAAAGTCTATTCACACTTCACATGATGGTTTTGTAATTGTACACACATGTTCTATGAAACATCTCTGGTCTTTAACCATACCTGCATTTCCTTTGGTACATCTTTGAAAATCACTGGCTTGTTGGTTTGGTTCCAACAGGACTTCTACTTGGATCTGTCGGAAGACAACAGAAAAATTACACCAAGAGATTACCTTGAACTAGCTCTAAGGCCTGTTCAAAGTGGCGGAAGAGATGTATCTTCTAAGAATGGGGTATGGTGGCAGCACTTCGTTCTAATGCATTTCTGCTTAAGTAAATTTTGCATACATACTGTTGTAATTTTTTTTTTGTAACATATCTTAAAAGATACTGATGCATCTTTTTCTCAACATATCTGAAAGATACGGGAGTCAATCCGCGCTCTTTTTCCAGACAGGGAATGCTTTACGCTTGTGCGACCTGTGAACAATGAGAAAGATCTCCAGCGCCTTGACCAACTTCCTGTAAGTATTATTCCTGTCAACTGCAATAGATAACCTACCATAGTGACATTTTATGGCAATGTCCGCAAGAAGCAGACCATGTATCATTACCATTCGGGTAGAATCTTATTTTTGCGAAGCTTTTCTTATTAGACTATCTATAATGCCTAGTGTAAGACTAGGAGAGTTATCCATGCAGTTCATTGTTAGACAATGAATGCTTTTTTGCTTAAGAGTAACAGTTGTTGCAGGAAAATTCTCTTAAGATTGTATATGGTTTAGCAAGATATAGTGTAAATGAATGTTTTGCGTGTTCCCTTATAGAGTTTTGCACATTGTAATTTTAGTACATATTCGTTATGGTCTTATTTTCTTAACTGTTTCTTCTTGATAAATGCTCGTTATTTTCCTGAAGAAAGCAGTTGCATTCTACTGCACATATTTATACTCCCTCCGTTCCTAAATATAAGACCTTTTAGAGATTTCACTATAGACTACATACGGAGCAAAATGAATGAATCTACATCCCAAAATATGACTACATACATCACTATGTAGTTTATAGTGAAATCTCTAAAAGGTCTTATATTTAGGAACGGAGGGAGTATATTTTTTCTTACAATTGTACAAATGAAAACTGAAGCTATAGCTAAATCTAAGCTAATCTAGGCTAAGTTAGAAGTACAGGGCAACAAAGTTAATTAAAATTTGTACCGACAGCTGGATGCCAAAAAACCAATTTTTTGTTCTTGACGAATGCTTTCATTTCTGTACTATTTTTTTGTCTGCTTAGTTTGTCTCTTGTTTGCAGATGAATACATTTCGTCCAGAGTTTACATCTGGCCTGGATGCTTTCACAAAATTTGTGTTCGATCGAACAAGACCTAAACAACTTGGAGCTAGTACCATGACAGGCCCCATCCTTGCTGGATTGACACAATCATTTCTTGATGCGATTAATACTGGTGCAGTCCCGACAATATCTTCGTCATGGCAGGTATGCCCAAATTGATGACGGCATTATGATTTATGTCTTATGTATAAATCGCACAACCAACTGTTGGCATTGCTTGCAATTTAATTACGACCATGCTATTGAAGAACATACCTGTTCTGCATTATATTCATTTAAATTGCTTTCTACCTTTTTAGTCCATTCCAATCCATAAGCATTTAAAGAGTTTAAACTGTTGTAGAGCTCATTTGCAGAAGGTAATATTTGTAGCAAATGGTGTGTGCTTTATATCTGCTAGATTTTTATGTCGTTATAAATATCCCTTAGTGAATGGATGTTATGGATGGCATGCTGTGAATTTATCACTTAACTTACATAATTGCTCAGTGGAGGAAGAAGGTAAGATATGAACTGTTTAGAGAACTGACTTAAAGTATATTGAGGCAGCGGATGAAAGGACTTTATGAACATTTTAGAGAAATGACACTGTGCAGTGATATGAGGTGACAAAAATGCTGTGGTGAGCAACTACAGTTATTCGTTATGAACATTTTAGAGAAATGATATGTAGTGATATGAGGTGACAAAACTGGTCTGGTGAGCAACTACAGTCATTCGTTTTTTGAGGGGTGGGGTTACTGATTCACTGCTCTTTTGTTACTGTATCTCTACTGTTTTATCATGATTTCGATATCTTATTTTTGTTGTGGAGGAGCTGTCTCATAGTTTTTTGTTATGCAGAGTGTGGAGGAAGCCGAATGTCGTAGAGCATATGATTCTGCTGTGGATACTTACAATTCTTCTTTTGACTGCAAAAAGCCAGCAGAAGAGGTAGGCATTGCTAATAAGCAAGATGCATTTCTCCTTCCGCTTTTTTGGGAGGTTCTGATAGGTCGGTTTTGGCAGGATGCTTTGCGAGAAGCACATGAACGTGCAGTGAACAAGGCCATTAGTGTTTTTAATGCCTCTGCTTTTGGTGCTGGGTCAGCTCGTTCTAAATTCGAAAAGCTTCTTCAGACTACTCTAAGGAAGAGATTTGAGGTGACTGCTGCTCCTCATCTACTACTTCAGTTGACTATGCCTGCTATTACTTGTCTTTCTAATCAAGTTCAATCAATCCATGGGTGCTTGCTGTTAAATCACTCCATCTAATTCATAATATGAGTGTTTTAGAAGTTCTGCCATTCATAGAGTTTTAGGCTTGATCATTGATGTAAAAAAGAATTACCAATGCAAATAATATCATAATATATGATTATGTTTGTTTGATAAATTTATGACCTAAGTGGTTTTTCGTAATATGTGCACTACTTATATTGTGAATCAGAGGGAGTACATCAGTACCAAAGTGTGCCAGCAGATAAATGGTAATGCTATGAATGCAGGATTTTAAAAGGAATGCTTTTCTGGAGGCCGACTTGCAATGTTCAAATAAAATACAGAGCATGGAGTCAAAAGTGCGGGCAGCATGTAACCGTCCTGATTCAAAGTTGGATGATGTAGTCAGGGTAAGACTATTTTAAGCTTTTCCCTGAGATGCAAATCTTTGGAATGCTGTATTCATTTTGGCTTAAAATTTAATAATACTAACACAATTATGTTTGATATAATGCAGCTCCTCGATGGCCTCCTCATGGAGTATGAGGCGACTTCTTATGGGCCGAAGAAATGGACAAAGCTTGTTACATTTCTGCATCAGTGGTAGGCACCTCATCATTTTTCGTAATGTTCTCATTTTGGGACATGATAGATCATAATTTGCACTTTGAACTTGATAATATAACTTTGAAGCTACACGGTTCAAGTTGGCTGCATGTAGGGATACAAGCGGCGCACATTTTTGCCTGTTTCCTATTCAAAACTGCTCAAATCAGTTATAGCTTGTATTTGCTGGGCTAGTTTACATTGTACTATCTACTTCATTAAGTGTGGGCTTAGTGGACACTCCACTTGCAACCTTAGCTGCATGATATACTTGTAGGAACCAAATCGATCCTCTGTTACCATCTCTACAGTATCTGTTTTGCTGAACGTCTTAACCATGGTCCTCATTTACTTCATTTGCTTCTGTATTCACTTAAATTTCATCATATGCCAATGAATTGCTGCAGTTTGGCGGGCCCAATGCTAGACCTTTTCAGAAAACAATTGGAGCATATCGATGCTGAAAGGAATGCCCTGAGATTGAAATGCAGTTCAAGCGATGATAAGTTATCATTGCTCAGGAAGCAACTAGAGGCAAGTGAAGGGCACAGAGCTGAGTATTTAAGGCGCTATGAGGAAACTATCAATGATAAGCAGAAGATGTCAAAGGACTACTCTGTTCGAATAGCTGAACTTCAAAACAAGGTTAGCAAGTTGGATGAACGCTGTAAGAGCTTGTCTTCAGCTCTTGAACAAGCAAAACGCGAATGTGCTGATTGGAAGAGCAAATACGATCACTGCATTTCACAGCAGAAGGCAGATGAAAGCAAGTTAAAATCCCTGATTGCTTCTCTGGAATCTAGGGTAAGCATTAGTGAAGGCAGATTATCTGCTGTACGAGAGCAGGCTGAATCTGCTCAAGAGGAAGCTTCTGAGTGGAAACGTAAATATGAATATGCTGCCAATGAGGCCAAAACAGCTCTTGAGAGAGCAGCTTCAGCACAGGAACGCACAAATAAGAAAGTGCAAGAAAGGGAAGATGCATTGAGGGCGGAACTTGCTACCCAGCTGCACGAGAAGGTAAACCTTTCTCTTGCACTCGACATTTTACCTTTTAAGTCTTCGTAGATGTGTGGGTGCCTGGTTGTTTACCTTTTTGGTTTCTTGTTCTATCAACAGGAAGAACTGATATCTACATTGAATGCAAAAATCAACAAAACTGAAGTTCACAAGACAAGTTTGATGTCTAGGCTTGAGGTACCCCCCTCTCTCCCTCCATCCCTCCTTTCCCACCCTCAAATGTGATATAACATCTCATGTCTAATGATGACCAAATCCAGGTTACTGAAGCAAAGTTGAAGAACCATGAGTCAGATTCGGTGGCTCTGAAGGAAGAAATCAGATTATTGACTGATAACTTGGAGTCTATTAAAACTGAAGCTCAGTCACGTGAGAAGGAAGTGGGGATCCTGGAACAAGAAAAGAACCATCTTCAGGAGAAGTTCCTATCTGAGTGCAAAAAGTTTGACGAGGCAGACATGAGGTGCAAGGATGCTGAAAGGGAGGCTAAACGAGCAGTAGAGTTGGCTGATTTAGCTCGTGTAGAAGCTGCTGCTGCTCAGAGAGACAAGGGTGAAGCACAGCGACTAGCAATGGAGAGACTCACTTTGATAGAAAGAATGGAGAGACAGGTTGAAACTCTAGAGCGAGAGAAAAGTAAGATGGTGGAAGAAATGGAGCGACTTCATCAGTCTGAGTTGGATGCTCTATCCAAGGTCAGAATGCTTGACGAAAGGGTTGACGAGAGGGAAAAACAGATTGGGGAGATGTTGGAACAGAACAACCAGCAAAGATCCAACACGGTCCAAGTGCTCGAGAGTCTACTGGCAACAGAGCGTGAAGCTTGTGCTGAAGCCAACAAGAGAGCCGAGTCCCTGTCACTGCAGCTGCAATCAACACAAGGCAAGCTGGACATGCTCCAGCAGGAGCTCACCTCTGTTCGGCTCAATGAAACTGCGCTTGACAGCAAGGTCAAGGCCTCATACTCTAGGCGTGCGAGGGGTGAAGCCACCGAGTCAGTCCATTACATGGACGTCGATGATGACGACACTGGGAGGCGAAGGAAAAGATCGAAGAGCACAACGAGCCCGTTCAAGAACAATCACACGGAGGATGGTGGATCCGTGTTCTTCGGAGAGGACACCAACAACGGGAGCCAGCAGCTGGAGGGGACAGAGACGGAGACTGAGGACTACACCAAGTTCACGGTGCTGAAGCTGAAGCAGGAGCTGACCAAGCAAGGGTTCGGCGCCCAGCTGCTGCAGCTGAAGAACCCCAACAAGAAGGACATTGTCGCCTTGTATGAGAAGCACATCGTTGGCGGCGCTTGACTGCTTCTTCCTCCACAATATGTAACAGCATTTTAACTCCTCGTGTGCTAATTCTAGATTTCGTGCAGCGTCGTGTGCTGGTGACACGTTTTAGGTCAGAATGTAAAACAGGATATGTAACTTGGTGTGGGACTTGGTTTGTGGACTTTGTTCTTCAGGACCATGTGCGATTTGCTTTCTTCTTTCGCTTGCATGAAACTTTCCTGAGCCTTGTTTTTCAGCAATGCATCTCCCCTTGTGACAATCTCTGTTCACAGCGTTGAGAGCCCAGCCATCAGTTCTCGCAGTGTCGAGCTTTGCTTTCTTCATTTGCTTGAAATGTTCCCACCCGCCCTGCAGGTCCAAAGGCTTCTGCGGATGCAGATTTCAACCCTTAGAGCATTTAGCAGACCTTGTATAATTGCGACCTGCAAACGTGTTTTACAGTTCGATGAAGTGGGGTTTTGCGGGACGAAATGTTGGGTTGCAGAATAGAACCCGTATAATCAAACTGCATAATTAGAAATAAAAACATTCGCGGTTGAAATTGGAACCACATTCAGACTGCATCACTTACTATCACTTATTAGAGGGGGGCAGAGGTAAATCACATCTACTGGAGCTCACTAGAGCTACTAGCTATCCTACCGCACTCCACAAAATTAAGCTCACCGGAGTCGAGCTCGTGCAGTAGTAGATGCGCAGTGCGCTCAGTCGTCGTCCTCGTCGGAGGAGAGCTCGACGTAGATGTGCTTCCGCGCAGTCGCTTCGCGGCGCCACTCCTTCACCTTGTGGCCGAAGGCGAGGGCCGACGCGACACCCTGCTCGTAGAGCATGGTGTCGATCTCCTCCTCCCTCCGGCGGCGCTGCTTGTCCTCTTTTGCCTCTCGTGCACTTCGCGCCAGCAGCACGGGTAAAAGGCTATCCGCCTCCGCCGGAGGAAGGAAATCCTCCAGTCCGACGACGGCCCCGACATGTCGCTCCGGCACCGTCTCGGCCTCCAGCTTCATCTTCATCGACGGGAGCTCTTCGAGCTCCCTCTTCACCGGGGGGAGGGATGAGCACGAGCGCGAGCTCGACGCCTCAAAGGAGCTGCCGGAGAAGAGGCGGCCGCGCGCGGTCGTAATTCTCTGTCTCGCGACGGAGGAGCGACAGCGGCGGCGTCTGGCCCCACTGCGTGTACCGGCGGGTGGTGCGCTTACGGGCGGCGTCGGATCTGACGCAACGAGCCCTCTCGGGGTCGTCATTCCTACGGCTACCGGAGTTGGCCATCAAGGGCGATGGAATGGAGCGGCTACGCGGCAGAATGGAGGCGCGCGACGGCGGATTGAAGGCGCCGACGGTGAGGTGGGGGGACTTTTCGTGGCGGCGGAGGGACAGGGTTTCGACCTGCATCCAGCGGCCGAACCCGTAGATATAGTGGTCGAGTGCTCGCGTTTACGGGCCACCGCAAAAGTTTTACGATCGGGCTGCGTTTACAGTATCTGCTCTGGTAGGAAAAACAACCCAAACCCGTAAAGTCGCCGGAATTTTACAGTTTCGACGATTATACAGGGTCTGCTAGAGTTGCTTTTACCAAAGTAGGGAAACGATGCTACCACTGGACTTGGGAGCGTGGCTGAAGTTACCTTCTTCAGATGACTATTTTCTTCGGGCTTTCTTTGCGAATGTGAGTTCTATTTTGTAGGCTCAAGGCTTTGTTATGGATCAAAGTCTCTTTTCTCATACTCCATCCGCTCTTAAGTATAAGTCTTTAAAAAAATTCACTAGAAGACTATATATGGTTGTATACAGATATATTTTAAAGTGTAGATTCATTCATTTTATTTTGTATGTAGTCCTCTAGTAAAATCTTTAAAAAGACTTATATTTAAAAACAGATAGAGTAGATTGCAAGATTCTTGCATATGCAGTTGAAAAGCAAGGGACCCACTATCCAATCCCGTTATTTTTCAAAGGATACAGATCCCAATCCACGTCGCTCCTCATAGGGCGACTCGGGGGAACCTAGTCCGACGCCGCCGGGCTCCCCCCTCTGAGCGCCCTCCTCTTGTCGCTGTTGAAAGGATGTGGATGTCGCCTAGAAGGGGGGGGTGAATAGGCGCTTTAAAATAATTAAGGTTTATGCTAAAACAAATGCGGAATAAAACTAACGTTTAATATGTCAAGCACAAAACCTACAAACAACTAGGCTCACCTATGTGCACCAACAACTTATGCTAAGCAAGATAAACAACTAAGTGATAGCAGGATATATTACAATAAACAATATGTCTATCACAAAGTAAAGTGCATAAGTAAAGGGTTCGGGTAAGAGATAACCGAGGCACGGGGAGACGATGATGTATCCCGAAGTTCACACCCTTGCGGATGTAATCTCCGTTAGAGCGGTGTGGAGGCACAATGCTCCCCAAGATGCCACTAAGGCCACCGTAATCTCCTCACGCCCTCGCACAATGCAAGATGTCGTGATTCCACTAAGGGACCCTTGAGGGCGGTCATCGAACCCGTACAAATGGCAAACCTTGGGGGCGGTTACCGAACCCGTACACGTGGCAACCCTTGGGGGCGGTTACCGGTACCCGTACAAATTGCTCGGGGCAATCTCCACAACCTAATTGGAGACCCCGACGCTTTCCCGGAGCTTCACACCACTATGATTGAGCTTCGAGACACCACCAAGCTTCTAGGACGCCAAAGCATCCACGAAGAACAATATCTAGGGTACTAAGTACCAAAGGTAATAAGCTTCTCAACCTTCACTTCCACGTATCACCGTGAAGAACTCAAACCGATGCAACCAATGCAATGGCAAGAACACACAAAGTGGTCAAGTCCCTCACACTCAAATCCCTCCACAACAACGAAAGCTATGGAGAAATATGAGAGGAAGAACAAGGAGCTCACAAAGAACTCCAAGATCAAGATCCAAGGGGTTCCCCTCACATAGAGGAGAAAGTGATTGATGGAGATGTGGATCTAGATCTCCTCTCTCTTTTCCCTCAAGAACAAGCAAGAATCATTGGAGGGATTGAGAGCAAGCAAGCTCTAAGAATGTCAACAATGGAGGTAGAACAAGATCTCAACGAATGGATGAGGCCAAGGGGAAGAAGATCCCCTTTATATAGTGGGGGAACAAATCAGACCGTTACCCCCACTTACAGCCCGAGCCCAGCGGTACTACCGTTGGCTGCAGCGGTACTACCGCTGGCACTCCAGCGGTACTACCGCTAACCAGGGGCGGTACTACCGCTGGCTGCAGCGGTACTACCGCTGGCACTCCAGCGGTACTACCGCTCATCCCAGCGGTACTACCGCTAGGCCCCTGGTAGTGCAAAGGCACTACCACCGCCAAGAAAGTCTTCGCAAAAAGGTCCGACGCAGTACAACCGCAAAGATGATGGTACTACAGCTGGCCAGGGGCAGTACTACCGTTGGACAGCGGTACCACCGCCAGCTCTAACGGTACTACCGCTAGGGCCAGCGGTACTACCGCCAACTCTAGCGGTACTACCGCTAGGTCCAGCGGTACTACCGCTCGTCACTGAAACAACCATAACTTTCGCATACGAGCTCCGAATCGAGCAAACCCAAGCTTGTTGGATTCAGGACGACAAGAGCTATCCAAACAGCGATGAAAATGCCAATGATATAGAGATGTGAGTCCTCTATGAATGAAGAACCGGCAAAAACACCAACATCGAAAACATCATAGTAGATGCATATGGACTCCGTTTTCGATGAACTCGAGCTTGTCACAAAGATGACCATAAGCTCTAAAACTCACAAAGAGAAACACCAAACAAGAACCAAAAAGTATGATGCAAGGATGCAAATGGTTTGAGCTCTCAACGAACGATACGATCAAGCTACTCACTTGATAGCCCCCCTTGATAGTATAGCAATCTATCCTAAACAGAAAACCTATCAAGGGCAAACCTATACCTTGCACCTCGTCCTCTTGAGCTAGATGATGATGATCTTGGATTCCTCAAGATGGACCACCTTTCTTGATTGTGTTGGCTTGATGAAGACTAATTGATTGCTCCCCCATACTCACTATGGGTGAGCCACTCTTCAGCATATCTTCACAAGTCCATTGCCACCACAATGGATGGCAAGCTTCATGCATGATATCTTCGTGCTGATCCACTTGAACTTGCACATCGCAATCTTGATGACGATCACAACTTGACGTCATACTTCATGGGTTGTATGAGATCTTCCCTTTGACGCAAGCCCATGGAAACACACCTAACCCCCACATAGAACTCTCACGAAGACCATGGGTTAGTACACAAACACGTAATGGACAATGCTTACCATACCATGGGATCACTTGATCCCTCTCGGTACATCTTGTACGCTTTGTGTGTTGATCATCTTAATTTACTCTTTGTCCGAGATCTTGATCAACCATGTGTCTCTATGACCATTCTTTGGATAATACGATCACAACTTGACGTCATACTTCATGGGTTGTATGAGATCTTCCTTTTGACGCAAGCCCATGGAAACACACCTAACCCCCACATAGAACTCTCACGAAGACCATGGGTTAGTACATAAACACGTAATGGACAATGCTTACCATACCATGGGATCACTTGATCCCTCTCGGTACATCTTGTACGCTTTGTGTGTTGATCATCTTGATTTACTCTTTGTCTGAGATCTTGATCAACCATGTGTCTCTATGACCATTCTTTGGATAATACCTTGAATACCATCTTGGTCATCATATAAACTCCTTGAACCCAACAGATGGACTTCAAGAAGTGCCTATGGACAAATCCTATGAATGTAACTTAAGGCAACCATTAGTCCATAGGAATTGTCATCAATTACCAAAACCACATATGGAGATATATGCTCTAACAGCTGTCGTTGGCTTCGCCGCGGTGATGGCGGCCCTCGCCATCGAAGGTGGCGCGAGAGAGCTGTGGTGGACCCGGTTGTGAGGTTCGTGGGCGCGCGGTGGCGTCGTCGTGAAGGATCTGGTAGTGCGCGGTGGAGGCAATTCCGGTGGCTGTGAGGGCGCTGGTGGTGGGCGCTCCAATGTCGGAGTTTGCGGGCTGTGGAGGCTCTCTCGCTGCTTGAAGCTGCTCAGCCAGAGGGGCCAGATCGACGGATCTGGCTTCCCTTGTGGAAGCTACGCCTTGCCGGAGATGCGAGCCAGGGCGGCGGCCCTCGACATGGTGGAGGCACCTTCCTCTTACCCCCTCGTCTGGGATTGGGTGGGGACGTGATGTGGTTGACCGCCGCGGGTCCAACTCCCAAATCTGTCGATGGTGGCGCTCGGATGTGCTCATGTGGTAGCGACAGGGCGCCCTCGGGTGCCCGGGGCTCCTCCCTTGGCTTGTGGAGCTGTGGGGGCGGCGGTGAGACACAATTATGGATGGCGGTGTGGCAGTGTCGCATACTGGGTGGGTGTGCTTCGTGGGTTGTGGAGATAGGTCTCCGGCCCGCAAGGAAGATGTGGATTGGTGGTCGTCAACGATGCCCCCTTCTCACTGCTCAGTTTGCTGCGCTCATATGCTCTGGGCTTCCTTGTGTGGCTCAGCGGTGAAGAAGGTGCTCCGGGTGAATGCCTTGCACTTGCTTGGTCAGTGTCGATGATGGCGTCGCTCTCGGGCGTCACATTCCTTCGTGAAGGCCTTATTGTGAAGCTACCTCTACTGCCACAAGTGTCATGTGATCTCCGGGTGAAAACCCAAGCTCCATCGGAGCGGGCAACATCGACACCTATGTCGTTACCTTCTTGGTGGCGTTGCCTTGGAACCTTGACGCTTATGGGATGGCGGGTTTATGGCAGTTGCATGGTTGCTTTGTGGTCAGGGTGGTGGATGCCAGGGCAGCGACCCCGGACGATGGATGTAAAACATCGACACCTATGTCGTTACAAGGGTAGCGAGTTCTTCGGCTCGGTCGACGCGATCTGTGGGGTCGTTCTGGCTGACACGTCGGGCGACAGCCCCAGAAGTCTAGCGCAACGTTTGTGGTCTACGGGTGGGCATCTCGTGTAGCAAGGGCTAGGAGGTGTCTGTGTCGTGCAACGATGCGGCTCGCGAGCGATGTCGGGGCGGCGGCTCCGGAGCCGGTCGTGTGTGTTTGTTGCAATTGTGGTCTTGGGTTGGGTGGTCGACGAGGCTACACTGCATGTGCGGTTTTTTGGCTTGGTTTTCCTGATAAACCGGATCATTTTATGAGGTTTTCGATACGGTTTTCCTTATAAACTAGATCAATTCTCTTCTTCTTAGAGCAACTCTAGCAGACCCTGCATCCCGCCCCGATCCGGAAAATAACCGTCAAAATGCGGGTTGGGGCGGAAAACCCTGCCCGATCAGACCCCGCATCCCGCCCCGGCCCGTAAAAAAATTTGGGGGGCGCGGCAAAATCTCGGCCCCAACCCGCGTATTTGCGGGTTTCCCCTCGTTGTTGCGGTGCCCTGCATATAAATGAAAGCGGTTGGTGGGGGGAGCCCGCGCTTTCCCCCACCAACCACCTCCCCTCTCCCCCCTCGCGCCGCCGCCACCCCGTCGCCCAAGATTCTGACGAAAGCAGCCGGCAGGAGCTCGCCGAAAGGCCGCCACACGCACGAGGCCTCCCCTCCCCCGTGCGTCGGCGGGTTGCTGGATTTGCGGATCTGCGGACCTTCATCGCGGGACAGCCGGATTTGGCTTTTGCCGGCCGCCGGTGGCTGGGCCAAGCGATGGAGTGGTCGTGGAGCATCTCCCGCAGCCCCGGCAAGGGCGCATCACCGCATGCAGGGACGGGTTCGTCCTCCCGGCGCCGCCGACGATTTGCGGGCAGGGATTCGTCCGGCCGTCCACCGGGCTCGGCGCTCGCGCAGCGGCTCTGTGGTTCGTCGTTGCCGCTCATACAGTACGACGAATGCACGAAGACAGTGTTGCGGCTTATGTATTCAATGTTGTTGAAAAAGCAAAGAAATGCATTATGTTGGATCAAATTAAGGTGCAAATTTAGGTTTTCCGGGTCGGGAGGAGCTGCGCCAGATCAGACCCCGCAAAGATGACCCTAAAAAAGAATACGCTTTTTTAGGGGTCCGTTATGAGGGATCTGCATCCGCGGCCGTGCGCGCCGACCCGCAAAGGTGTTTTTCCGCGAACTGCAAACACGTTTTGCGGGTTGGACAGATGCGGGGTGTGCTAAAGTTGCTCTTAATACAATGCGAGAGCTCCTTCCCCTGTGACGAGGTTCCGTAAAAAAAAAACTATCAAAGCCCGGCCACTGGAGTATCATCAGCCGGCTTCTAGCAAACTGCTTCCATGCGGCTTCTTCTCTGAGATCCTACAAAGTCTCCCACATTCCTAAAATCAGCAACTTGGTAGCTCACTCCCTTGCTTTAGCAAGAGCTTTCAAGCATTGCTCTTCCTCCTACTGTCAGCAGTAAAGCTCTATGTATCTTTCAGAAAATAAGAAGCTCTATGTAAAACTAGTTACTGAAGCCTTTGTCTTGCCTACGGATCGGAGAGGCTACTGTCTGCACACTGTCCTGGAAAGACGAGTTTTGCGAGGTCGCCGAGCCTGAGTTAATTGTGAAGTTCGTGAGCTGAGCTGGAGCTCTCCATTTGGCTCCTGGGCGTGGGGCGTCTGGAGCTCGAATTGAGCTCGGCGTTTGCAATGGAATTCTTCCTTTCCTTAGACTCATCACCACTCACCAGGTGCATAAGATGCTATTCATCGTGATTTGACGCACGCATGGTAATATATCTTGCCGTGTAAGCATTCACTAGCACAAATGCCCACGCGTTGCAACAGGAGAAAAATAAAAAATAAAAAAATGTAGTCCATTGATAAAAACGCGCGTGGATACTGTAAAAAAAAACACGTACGTAAGGTCTTAGATTATAAAATATGTACAAAGAAAGAACCTAGTGCAAGTATATCATGTCCAAAGATTATAACATTTCCTAAATATTGATGCTTAAGTTAACATGTTACAATACAAATAGTCGGTACGAAATAAAGACAAATATTGATTAGCATTGTATATAATAGTATTTTTTTAAATATTTAATATGTAAAATAACAACATATTCAAACTCTACACATTTTTCTAATCAAGTTTTATATATAACATGTTTAAATTGAATTTGCGGTTTAAAAGATATTGTTATTTGAAAATACATATTTATTCTGAATGGACTTCGAGGTTATTAACGCATATGTGAGGGGTGTACGTACAAAATTTAAAAAACGATTCGCTCTGAATATAATTTGAACCGCGGGTTATTTAGCACGAAAGTAAGAGGGTTTTGTGTAAAATGTGAAAAAAACGATTCGGCCTCACTTAAAAACATACCGTGGGTTAATTAGAGAAAACTACAGGGATGTTTTTACAAAAATGCCGCGACGGACGTCAGAAGCAGTGCGTACTTTATTATTAGGGGAGATAACCACGACTTCAGAAATACCTCACGTTATGCACGTACCATGGACTCCCTCCGTTTTAAAATAAGTGATTCAAAAATAAATCAACTTTGTATTAAAGTTAATGTAAATTTGAGTCATTTTTGAGTCACTTATTTGGGACGAAGGGAGTATGTGCTAATTGTGCGATTGGCAAAATCCTGCTGATTATACCGAAAACAGGTTTTAGAGCATCTGCACCCGGGCCCTTCTATCCTAACCACCCATCTTCACATCGCGACTCATGCAAGTACATTTCTTTTTTTGTTTCTTTCACATGGAACATGTCTAGATATCCAAACCTTTGCAGAACAACAAAGCTTTCTAACTAGAATCGAGGATAAGACTTTTAGATTTTTTGGTACAATATAAATATACAAAATAGGTTTTATTTGATTAAAAAATCTTATTTTTACTATTTATGTCGGATCAAAAAGTTCTGAAAGATTTAGACAAGATTCTAGATAGAAAGCTTTGCCACGCTGTAAGTGTTTGAACTTCAAGACATGTTTTATACGAGAGAACCAAAAAAGAAAAAAAAATCATGTAAAAAGTTAGTTGTGTCACACAGATCTTAAAGCAACATTATAGAGCCAGGATAGAAGGGCCCGGGTGCAGGTAAATCTACATCCTTATTATACGCATTCGCATATAACCAGAAATATACATCCGGGATTGGCAAAATTCTGTTGATTGGCAAAATCCTGCTGATTATACGCATTCATATATGAGACAATTGTGCGATCTGCAAATATGGCTTGCAGGCGTCTCGTATGGAAAATAGAAAGTCTATTCATCATTGAGGGTGAAAAACTCTCAAAATATATTTCTGGTTGGATATCGTAATTTTACCTCACACGCACCTCATAATCTTACCTCACCAACATGGTCTAATCTTACCTCACATGTATTGAATTCTCACCAACGTGTTATAACTTTACCTCACTTCACACATGCATGTCGTAATATTACCTCACGTGTATGATATATTTGTTTCTCACGGTGGATGTTAAGAAGCACTTAAGTACACACCGTAATATTACCTCACATGCATTTTGGTTCTTACGGTGACTATAGGGTGCGTGAGGAGGTGGGATGAAGAATAAGAATTCTTCATCCTGGGTGATGAATAGTCAATCCCTATATGGAGGTGAGAGGGGTTTGTCTGTGGCCATTGCCTCTTTTGCATCTACACCTCTCTCTTAAAATTCATTAGATCGTTGGAAGTTGAGGATCAAACATGAGAGGGAGCAGTCTGGTGTACGCGGTTCCTCTCTTCTTCATCGTGTGCCTTGCTGTGGTTGGACAATGTAAGCATGAAACCATTATCTCATTGTATATGTTCATCTAATTTACTGCCTTTAAGAAATTGTTCCCTCTGGTTACAGAGACGTATATGTGCACTAACAAACGCTGCATATTGGCTATATGATAGGTCGAACATAATAAAGTTAGCTAGCTAGAACAAGTTACCAGGATCATCATGCCAACATAATAAGTGCAAATTCTACTTTTGTGGAATCAACCAAACTCACCTTGAATTGGTGTCTGAAAAGGGACTGCACGCTGCAGCAATGCCAATCAGGAATTCTACAACGAAGAATGCTACTGCTGCCCCTTTCTGCCGGGCAAAGCGTGTTGGCATAAAAAGGAGGCAGAAGTGCCATGCAAATTGCCCAAACTGTCACCTAATTGCCCATCTAAATCGGCAATGGAATTACACGCGTGAAGGAATGCTTAGCCGTTTTTTTTTCCTGTTACTATAATATAAAGTTCCAGTGGCATTCAAATATAAAGTTATGTTCAGTACACGATATATTTTCCACTATATATGCACAATAAAAAAACCTGTACAAGTTAGAGCGGCCAACAATCTGTTAATTTCCACATGAATTACTAAGGTTGCGTTTGGTACAGCCAGCCAAAGTTCCACCCACCCACAATGGTTGTGACAACTGTTCACACAGAACAAATTCAGGCTATAAGGGGAGGAAAAAAAACAGGGACAAAAGGCAGCAGCAGAAACAAGTTAGACGCCTGCCTTGCCGTTTGTTTCCAGAGAGAGGAGCTCCTCAAGCCATTGCAGCTCTCTTTTTTGCCTCCATCTGTTTTAGCTCTGCCAGCCTTTCCACCCATGCGCGGTCTCTTGCCACAGCAGCCATCTTCCTTTCTGTCCGTTCCGCCTCCTTCCTCTTCACAGCAACAGAATACTGTGCTTTGCGCTTCCTCTTCTCAGCCTGCCCAAGCAACATGAATGAATGAATGTAAGCAATAGAAATGTAGGTGTTTGTATTAGCACGATGCCTTTAAAATACCTATTCGACTACCCGTCTAAACTATGATTAGAGTGAAATGCATCGTTGGTCCATTAACTCAAATTGAAAGCACAGTTTACTCCATAAACTCAAAATCTACACAGATTAGGCCATGGACTGAACTAAGAGCACACTTCAGGCCGGAAAACGCTTCGCCGGGCCTGATCCTGCACACATGGCTGCAAGCTCGGCTAACATTGTACCGCATCTGCGAGAGATAGCTTTGACAGTGTGCTATGTTCAAATTATCGAAAGTAAAGAGTCGCGCCTACCGCACCGGCTGGAGCGAACCCCTTCCGTTTTCCTCTTCTCATCTCCTCTCTGCCTCGACACCATAGCCACCATGACCAGAGGAATTTGATCGATAATCACAGACGGCGGCTCAACGCCGGCTACAGTATGTTTTTCTCCTCCTCTTCTCTCCGCCATCCCTGTCCTCTTCCAATCAGTAGTTTTTTTTTCCCATCTATGATCAAGGTCGATTGCGTCATCTCTGTGGTGGCGTTCATGTATATGACAATGGAATGATGTGAAATTATGGTATTGAGGTTTATTTTTTAAGCATGCCTAGGGTTTTGTTCCTGTTTGTATTGATCTGAACATGTGCTCTGTTTATGTAGAAAAACTGAACCTTTACTTTTGATCTCTGTTTAAGTTTAAAAATTCAGCTGTTCCACAAACCTTCTGTAGTTCAGATACCGGACCTTTACATATATTCCCTTTTAGTGCAGAAAATGAATTTCAGTACACAAACTAAATTAGTACAGGAACTGAAAAGACTGAACCTTTACTTTTGATCTACGTTTAAGTTTAAAAGTTCAGCTGTTCCACAAACCTTCTTTAGTTCAGATACTGAGTCTTCAGATACACTCTGTTTTACTGCAGAAAATGAATTTTAGTGCACAAACTGAATTACTACAGGAACTGAAAAGACCAAAAATTTACTGTTGATCTACGTTTAAGTTTAAAAGTTCAGTTGTTCCACAAACCTTCTTTAGTTTAGATACTGAATCTTTAGATACACTCTATTTCAGCGCAGAAAATGAATTTTAGTGCACAAACTGAATTAGTACAGAAACCATTGCGAAAACTGATTTTTTTGGTTTCTTTGCTTTCTTTAAGTGCAGAAATTTAATTATTTTCTTTCGGGAGTCGCCACCGCCGCCCTGTGACCAGAAGAATTGGGGATCTCGAGGGAATTTTGCAGTTGTGGCCCTTTTGCAAATAGCCCCCTATGAAATCTATGACTCGGGTAGGTCCAGCCACAGCCGAGCTGGCAGCCACGTGTGCAGGTTTAATCACCCCGAAGCGGTTTCTAGCCTAAGGTGTGCTCTTAATTCAGTTTATGGCCTAATCCATGCAGATTTTGAGCTTGTGGCCTAAAGTGTGCTTTCAGTTTCAGTTTATGGACTAGCCATGCATTTCACTCCTATGATTAGCTAGTTCCATTCTAACATGATATCTAGCTACTCGGTAGCATGAAAAAACTACTTGTGTTCTCAGGATTTCATTCCCCGGTTAAAACTACCCACATTCTCATAATTCCATCGGCCTTTTACGTTTTCTACTCCAGAGACACAGATAGATTTTGATAACCTTGCATAAACCCATCACACAATCAAAACAAGCATTGCAGGGAACTGAACAAAATGCACACCATGATAAAGTCCTTGCGCTGCTTGATTCGCTTCTTCTCCTTCCTCCCCTGTACGCTGCCCTCATTCGGCTGACTCGAAGGGATAGGCTCCCCCGGCTTGCACTTCACCCAGTAGTGCGGACCTGCCAACCAATAACAGCAGCATCAGCAGTGTTAACCAGACTGAAACTGCAAGAGCAGCGCACAGTTCGAATGAATCACACAAATCAGCACATCAGGCGCGCACAATTAAAATGGTGATAATGCAAATTAACCATGCAGATCTTTGAATCGTGACACCTATGAAACATGGAATGGCAGGGTTCACCGCACCTTTGGGTCGCAGGCTGGCCCTCTTGCGCCGGGACACGAATCCAGGCCGTCGCTTGGGGGACCTGGTCTCCGTGAGCCCTCTGAAGAGGCTGGCGCCCATTTCCGGCGCCCGCGCGACGGCGGTGGTGGTGGCCGCGACGGCGGAGAACGGCCGGAACCCGATTGGATCCAGGAGCCAGAGAGGATGGGGAGGGAGCGCAGGAGGACCTGGGGCGCGCCGGGAAAGAGGCGCCGCCGGCAAGTAGAGCGGCGGAAGGGCTCGGCGGAGGGCTCGGAGGAGCGCCATCGAGGTCAGTTCTTTTGAGTTATCCTGTGAAAATAAGCTACAGGTAAGCTCATGCGAAAATAAGCTCGTTCTTTCTAGTGCCTGTTTTTTCAGCTTATATGTGGTATAATCAGTGAAAAGCTGGTAATGCCCGTGGACTGTATTGTTGTTCTGATTAAACGATATGGAGTTATCTTTTACCATTTTGCTGCCCATATGAACATATATCAGGTAAAACTTAATTCAAAGTTAGCTCATCATTAACAATTAGATATCTTAATACGTACCATTGTATGCATTGTACTGTTGTTCTGATTAAACTGTAGTGCTGCATTACAATCCTAGTAAGAAAGATAGGTACTAGGATGCTCTGTATCATTTATATACACATGATATGTTTCTTCAGCACATTATCTAACAAAACTATTATCTTCAGCCCATTGTATGGATGTACTTTAGTACAGTAACAAAGATAGCCTCGGTTACTAGCTGATGGAAAGAAAACAGGGAAACAGGGCCGGCTTGGAGCTTGCTTACATGGAAGCCATGGCATCCGTACCTCTCTGTTCGAGCGGAGCTCCCTCAACGGTGTCCGGAACGTAACGGGGAGAGAGGGAGGAGGAGCAGGGGAGCTCACCTTGGACGGCGCGCAGAGGAAGCAGAGGGGCTCGGGGGAGGCGCGGTGGTGGAGGCCGGCGGCGTGGAGTGGCTGCTGGGCAGCCGGATGTGCGCGGAGGGCTGGCAGCTGGAGCTGGGACGGTGGCGGTGTGGAGGAGGGGCGCGGCGGCGGCGGCGGCGGCGCGATCTGGATGAGGAGAATCGGGGAAATGAATCTTGCGGGCCGGGGGTTAGAGCAACTCTAGCTGCTAGATGCGCTTTCCCGCCGGCCCGTGTATTTGCGGCCGTTTTATCGTTTTCGGGCTTTTTCAGGCCGTAACAGGTGCGCCAAACATTACCCTGTCCAGCAGAATATATACGGGAGGCCCGCAAAGCGTCGGCCGCTATATCTAGGGGCGTTTTAAGCCCTAAAGAAAAAACTAGGGGCGCTTTAGGGTTTTCATTTTGGATAAACTCCACACATGATTAGTCCGCAGCTAGGCACCCTTTGCCCACGTTCATGAGACACCATGCCCGGTAGATGTTCGGTAAATGTCAATGAGGTTGTTTAGAGTAAGAAATTAAGAAGGATGGCGGGGTACTCGATCATGGACGGTGAGTTATTGTACGATGCATGGTTGATCGTACATACGGACTTCGTAAGCAAGAGCAGAAGGGGGCTCTTTTGGCAGCGCGTGCATGATTCCTTTTTGTTTCATGTGCGATAACACATTGTGTCCTATAACATGCATATCATCCATGAACATAGTATGAAGTTGTATCGATGGAACACCATCCAGAACTTCCTCACAAAGTATTGTGGCACGATTGATCGCCTGGTGACAATGTGGCCATTGCGCGCAACAAATCATGGAGATCGTAAGTTTTGAAAAAAATAATCTTGCTCTACGCACTGATTGATTCATTTACTCATTGTTGCTCTAGATATTCTGTAGCATGCATGCATGGCCGTGATGTACTACATGGCAGAGGGCAAGCCATTCATGTACATGCATTGTTGGTTGAAACTCAAGGGACGGTATGTGTGGGACAACATGTGCCAGAATTGGAGCTAGCTAGTATCGTTGAATTTTATATATCCATGAAGAACTTGTTGAACATTCGGTTGAATTTGAACTTTTGTTGTATTAGACATCTATTTTCTATCTGAACTTTGATGAATTTTTTCGTATTTGATGAAATTTGATCGGTTAGTTGAAACCCAATGTCAAATGTATGCAAATGATTTTTGGCTCCGGCATTCGTGTTTGCGGGTCGACATTGAAGACGCCCTTACTTATGATATGATATAGTAGAAGGCCTCAAGTGAAATACTTACCAAGTTTGGGGATCTAGGTGACATAGACAGACAAGTTTAGGGACTGCATGTGCATTTTACTCTAGATGTCGGAACATTATATTGGCTTGTGGTTTTCCTTGAAATATGGAGTGCAAGAATACATACCAATTTTTGTAGATGTAAGGATGACACATGATGGCCAAGAGATTGGCGTATTCTTCATGTTCAAAGAGTCTATAGCTTGAGATTCAATTAAAACACCATCCATACCATCTTCTAAATAGACTAGATGACCTACTGCCCCCATGGTGCAAAAGCCAAATCATATGAAACCAGTAATCCGGATGATATATAAGATGTGCTTTGTTCTAACCTAATACAGGTTAAATATCAAATTTGGCAATCACATTGATAGTGAAACACATGTATATAGTTCAGGTAGATAACAACAGGATGACATAGCTATTTATTAAAGTCTACTGACCAATTCTGAAGGTTAACAATCTGATGCCACTGTGTTATCAAATAATTCTGAAAGTGGCCAAACTATTTTTGGAATCATTCATAATATTTTGTAGTTAGAAGATTTCACATCTATTTCATATAAACCCCACATATTTAATTATTTATACATAAACATAATATTTTGCACATACATAAATTAATGCAAGTACAAACACTAATTGTTGTCTCGAATTAAGAAACATAATCCTAACATCTCGACCTAATACAAACAGGATAATACTATTATTTTAGTGCTCATGCTGGACTGCGGCAATGGTGGCCCTCACTTCGGCTCCAAAGACAAGCACCTCTACGGCGAGTTTAGTGCCCAGGTGAATCTCATAGGTGGAGCGCAAGCGGATGCACTAACACTCATCTCGCCATGTTGCACACTTCTCACCTCATTCCGGGCACATACCTACGTGACGGCATGGGCACATTTGGTGAGATGGTTGGTTGGCCACGTTCATGTAGATGGAAGGAAACAATGACTTCGTTGGGCGAGGTAGGATCCTATAATGCCAAGCTTATTTGTTCATGGCCTGCGAGCTTCGAGCTTGAGTTCATACCAAGATTACATTGTCCCGCTGCATGACAAGAGTACATGTTGTACCAGGGTGTTCGGGGTCATGTCATGGCCATCCATCGATACTGACCCAGACTCGACCCCGATCCTCAATCCAGGACAGCAACCCAGAGTCATGGAACATGGTATCGACACGTGTTAACGATTATAGTGCACAATACCTCCACAAGGGGGCGAATATTCTAGAAAAGTGTGTTGGAAATATGCCCTAGAGGCAATAATAAATCAGTTATTATTATATTTCTTTGTTCATGATAATCGTTTATTATCAATGCTATAATTGTATTGATTGGAAACACAATACTTGTGTGGATACATAGACAAAACACTCTCCCTAGTAAGCCTCTAGTTGACTAGCGCGTTGATCAAAGATGGTCTGAATTTCCTGACCATAGGCAAGTGTTGTTACTTGATAACGGGATCACATCATTAGAAGAATCATGTGATGGACTAGACCCAAACTAATGAACGTAGCATGTTGATCGTGTCATTTTGTTGCTACTGTTTTTCTGCGTGTCAAGTATTTATTCCTATGACCATGAGATCATATAACTCGCTGGCACCGGAGGAATACCTTGTGTGTATCAAACGTCACAACGTAACTGGGTGACTATAAAGATGCTCTACAGGTCCGAAGGTGTTCGTTGAGTTAGTATGGATCAAGACTTGGATTTGTCACTCCGTGTGACGGAGAGGTATCTCGGGGCCCACTCGGAAATACAACATCACACACAAGCCTTGCAAGCAATGTGACTTAGTGTAAGTCACGGGATCTTGTATTACGGAACAAGGAAAGAGACTTGCCGGTAAACGAGATTGAAATAAGTATGCGGATACCGACGATCGAATCTCGGGCAAGTAACATACCGAAGGACAAAGGGAATGACATACGGGATTATATGAATCCTTGACACTGAGGTTCAACCGATAAGATCTTTGGAAAATATGTAGGATCCAATATGGGCATCCAGGTCCCGCTATTGGATATTGACCGAGGAGTCTCTCGAGTCATGTCTACATAGTTCTCGAACCCGCAGGGTGTGCACACTTAAGGTTCGACGATGTTTTATGCGTATTTGAGTTATATGGTTGGTTACCGAATATTGTTCGGAGTCCCGGATGAGAACACGGACGTCAGGAGGGTTTTCGGAATGGTCCGGAGACGATGATTGATATATAGGATGACCTCATTTGATTACCGGAAAGTTTTCGGCATTACCGGGAATGTACCGGGAGTGACGAATGGGTTTCGGATGTTCACCGGGGGGGGGGGGGGGCAGCCCACCCGGGGGAAGCCCATAGGTCTTAGGGGTGCCGCACCAGCCCTTAGTGGGCTGGTGGGCAAGCCCAAGAGGGCCCTTGCGTAGGAGAGAAGAAAAATCAAAGAGAAAAGGGGGGGGGGGCGTGGGAAAGTAGAAAAGGACTCCACCTTCCAATCCTACTTGGACTAGGATTGGAGGAGGAATCCTCCTCCCCCCCTTCGGCCGACCCCTTGGGGCTCTCTTGAGCCTCAAGGCAGGTCCCTCCCCCTCCCTCCAATATATAATGAGGTATTAGGGCTGATTTGAGACAACTTTGCCACGGCAGCCCGACCACAAACCTCCACGGTTTTTCCTCTAGATCGTATTTCTGCGGAGCTCGAGCGCAGCCCTGCTGAGATAGATCACCACCGACCTCCGGAGCGCCGTCACGCTGCCGGAGAACTCATCTACCTCTCCGTCTCTCTTGCTGGATCAAGAAGGCCGAGATCATCGTCGAGCTGTACGTGTGCTGAACGCGGAGGTGCCGTCCGTTCGGCACTAGATCGGAGCGGACCGTGGGACGGATCGCGGGACGGTTCGTGGGACGGTTCGCGGGGCGGATCGAGGGACGTGAGGACGTTCCACTACATCAACCGCGTTTCTTAACACTTCCTGCTGTGCGATCTACAAGGGTACGTAGATCGGAAATCCCCTCTCGTAGATGGACATCACCATGATAGATCTTCGTGCGCGTAGGAATTTTTTTGTTTCCCATGCGACGTTCCCCAACAATGGCATCATGAGCTAGGTTCATGCGTAGATGTTATCTCGAGTAGAACACAAATGTTTTTGTGGGCGGTGATGTGCGATTTGCTGCCCTCCTTAGTCTTTTCTTGATTCCGCGGTATTGTTGGATCGAAGTGGCTCGGACCGACATTACTCGTACGCTTACGAGAGACTGGTTTCATCGCTACGAGCAACCCCGTTGCTCAAAGATGACTGGCGAGTGTCGGTTTCTCCAACTTTAGTTGAATCGGATTTGACCGAGGAGGTCCTTCGAGAAAGGTTAAATAGCAATTCATACATCTCCGTTGTGGTGTTCGCGTAAGTAAGATGCGATCCTACTAGATACCCATGGCAACCACGTAAAACATGCAACAACAATTAGAGGACGTCTAACTTGTTTTTGCAGGGTATGCTTGTGATGTGATATGGCCAACGACGTGATGTGATATATTGGATGTATGAGATGATCATGTTGTAATAGTTAATATCGACTTGCACGTCGATGGTACGGCAACCGGCAGGAGCCATAGGGTTGTCTTTAAACTAACGTTTGTGCTTGCAGATGTGTTTACTATATTGCTAGGACGTAGCTTTAGTAGTACTAGCATGAGTAGCACGACAACCCCGATGGCGACATGTTGATGGAGATCATGATGATGGAGATCATGGTGTGACGCGGGTGACAAGAAGATCGTGCCGGTGCTTTGGTGATGGAGATCAAGAAGCACATGATGATGGCCATATCATGTCACTTATGAATTACATGTGATGTTAATCCTTTTATGCACCTTATTTTGCTTAGAACGACGGTAGCATTATGAGGTGATCTCTCACTAAAAATTTCAAGACGAAATTGTGTTCTCCCCGACTATGCACCGTTGCGACAGTTCGTCTTTTCGAGACACCACGTGATGATCGGGTGTGATAGACTCAAACGTTCACATACAACGGGTGCAAAACAGTTGCACACGCGGAACACTCGGGTTAAACTTGACGAGCCTAGCATGTGCAGACATGGCCTCGGAACACAAGAGACCGAAAGGTCGAGCATGAATCATATAGTTGATATGATTAGCATAGAGATGCTTACCACTGAAACTATTCTCGACTCACGTGATGATCGGACTTGAGATAGTGAATTTGGATCATGTACCACTCAAATGACTAGAGATATGTACTTTTTGAGTGGGAGTTCTTAAGTAATATGACTAATTGAACTAATTGTCATGAACATAGTCTAATGGTCTTTGCGAATTACTATGTAGCTTGCGCTATAGCTCTACTGTTTTATATGTTCCTAGAGAAAATTTAGTTGAAAGTTGATAGTAGCAAACTTTGCGGACCGAGTCTGTAAAACTGAGGATTGTCCTCGTTGCTCCGCAGAAGGCTTATGTCCTTAATGCACCACTCGGTGTGCTGCACCTCGAGTGTCATCTGTGGATGTTGTGAACATCTGACATACACGTTTCTGATGACTACACGATAGTTCAGTGCAAAATACTTAATGGCTTAGAAGCAAGGCGCCAAAGACGTTTTAAAACGTCACGGAACATAAGAGATGTTCTGAAGAGATGAAATTGTGATTTCATGCTTGTGCCTTTGTTAAGAGGTATGAGACCTCCGACAAAATTCTTTGTCCACGAAGTAAAGGAGAAAAGCTCAATCGTTGAGCGTGTGCTCAGATTGTCTGAGTACGACAATCGCTTGAATCAAATGGGAGTTAATCTTTTAGATGAGATAGTGATGGTTCTCCAAAGTCACTGCCACCAAGCTGTGAGAGCTTCGTGATGAACTATAACATATCAAGGAAAGATATAATGATCCTTGAGCGATTCGCGATGTTTGACACTGCGAAAGTAGAAATCAAGAAGGAGCATCAATAGTTGATGGTTAGTAAAACCACTAAGTTTCAAGAAAGGCGAGGGCTTGAAGGGATACTTCGTGAAACGGCAAAACAGTTGCTGCACTAATGAAGAGACCCAAGATTAAACCCAAACCTGAGACTAAGTGCTTCTGTTATGGGGGGAACTTTCACTGAGGCGGAGTTACCCTAGATGCTTGGTAGATAAGAAGGCTGGCAAAGTCGAAAGAAGTATATTTGATATACATGATGTTGATGTGTACTTTGCTAGTACTCCTAGTAGCGCGAGGGTATTGGATACCGGTTCGGTTGCTAAGTGATTAGTAAGACGAAATGAAAGCTACGGAATAAACGGAGACTAGCTAAAGGCGAGGTGACGATATGTGTTGGAAGTGTTTCCAAGGTTGATATGATCAAACGTCGCACGCTTCCTCTATCATCGGGATTGGTGGTAAAACCTAAATAATTGTTATTTGGTGTTTACGTTGAGCATGAACATGATTGGATCGTGTTTATTGCAATACGGTTATTCATTTAAAGAGAATAATAGTTATTTTATTTGCTTGAATAATTACCATCAATGGTTTATTGAATCTCAATAGTAGTGTTACACATGTTCATAATATTGGTGCCAAAAGATACAAGGTAATAATGATAGTACCACTTAGTTGTGGCACTCCACTTGAGTCATGTTGGTGTAAACGCATGAAGAAACTCCATGCGGATGGGTCGTTTGGATTCACTTGATTTTGAATCACTTGAGAAATCCAAATCATGCCACATGAAAAAAGAGAGTAACTTGTTGGGAGTGATACATTTTTGATGTGTGCAGTCCAATGAGTGCTGAGGCACGCAGTGGATATCGTTATGTTCTTATTTCACTGACGATTAGAGTAGATACATGAGTATTTACTTGATGAATCATAAGTCTGAAATATTAAAAAGTTCAAAGCTATTTCAGAGTGAAGATCGTCGTGACAAAAGGATAAACTGTCTACGATATGATCATAGAGATGATTATCTGAGTTACGAGTTTTTGGTACGCAGTTAAGACAATGTGAAAATTGTTTCGCAGCTCATGCCACCTGAAACACCATAGTGTGATGATGTGTCTGAACGTCATAGCCACGCCCTATTTGATATGGTGCATACTATGATGTCTCTTATCCAATTACCACTATCGTCTATGGGTTATGCATTAGAGACAACCGCGTTCACTTTAAATTGGGCACCGCGTATTTCCGTTGAGATGACACAGTATAGACTATGGTTTGGAGAAACCTGAGCTGACGTTTCTTGAAAGTTTGGGGCTGCGATGCTTATGTGAAAAAGTTTCAGTCTGATAAGCTCGAACCCAAAGCGGATAAATGCATCTTCATAGGATATCCAAAACAGTTGGATACATCTCCTATCTCAGATCCGGAAGAAAAGTGTTTGTTTCTAGAAAACGGGTCCTTTCTCGAGGAAAGCTTTCTCTCGAAAGAATTGAGTGGGAGGGTGGTAGAACTTGATGAGGTTATTGAAACCATCACTTCAACCAGAGTGTAGCAGGGCGCAGGAAGTTGTTCTTGTGGTGCCTACACCAATTGAAGTGGAAGCTGATGATAGTGATCATTGAGCATCAGATCAAGTTATTACAGACCTCGTAGGTCGACAAGGTCGCGTACTACTACAGAGTGGTACGGTAACCCTGTCTTGGAGGTCATGTTGTTGAACAACAATGAATCTACGAGTTATGAAGAAGTAATGGTGGGCCCGGATTCCGACAAATTGTTGGAGGCCATGAAATCCGAGAGAGGATCCATGTATAAAACAAAGTGTAGACTTTGGAAGAACTACTTGATGGTAGTAAGACTATTAAGAAAAGATGGGTCTTTAAAAGGAAGACAGACGATGATGGTGATAAGTCACTATTAAGAAAAGCTTGACTTGTCGCAAAGATGTTTCCGACAAAGTTCAAAAGAGTTGACTATGATGAGACTTTCTCACTCATAGCGATGTTAAAAGTCTGTTGAAATTATGCTAGTAGTTGCTGCATTATTTATGAAATATTGCACATAGGATGTCAAAACAGTGTTTCCTCGATGGTTTTCTTGAGGAAAGGTTGTATGTAATACAACCGGAAAGTTTTGTCAATCCTAAGGGTGCTAACAAGTATGCAAGCTCCACTGATCCTTCTATGGACTGGTGCAAGCATCTCGGTGTTGGAATATATGCTTTGATGAGTTGATCGAAGCTTTTTGGGTTTATACAAGGTTTGTGAGAAACTTGTATTTCCAAAGAAGTGAGTGGGAGCACTATAGAATTTCTGATAAGTATATGTGGTTGACATACTGTGGATCAGAAGTAATGTAGAATTTCTGTAAAGCATAAAAGGTTGTTTGAAAGGAGTTTTTCAAAGGAATACCTGGATTACGCTACTTGAAATGTTGAGCATCAAGATCTATGGAGATAGATCGAAACGCTTAATAGAAGTTTCAACAAGATGCATGCCTTGACAAGTTCTGAAGGAGTTCAAAATAGATCAACAAAGAAGGAGTTCTTGGTTGTGTACCGCACCACGACAGAAGAGAGAGAAAGGACGAAGGTCGTCCCCTATGCCTTAGCCATAGACTCTACATTATGACATGCTATGTACCGCACCTGATATGTGCCTTGCCACAAGTCTGTTAAGAGGTATAGAGAGTGATCCAGGATTGAATCACTGAACAACGGTCAAAGTTATCCTTAGTAACTAATGGGCTAAGGAATGTTTCTCGATTATGGAGGTGGTTAAAGAGTTCGTCGTAAAGGGTTACGTCGATGCAAGCTTTGACACTAACCCGAATAACTATGAGTAGTGAAACGGATTCATATAGTAGAGTAGATATTTGGAGTATTTCCGAATAGCACGTAGTAGTAGCATCTATAAGATGACATAAATATTTGTAAAGAGCACACGGATCTGAAAGTTTTAGAACCGTTGACTAAAACCTCTCTCACGAGCAAGACGTGATCACACCCCAGAACTATATGGGTGTTAGATTCGTTAGAATCACATGGTGATGTGAACTAGATTATTGACTCTAGTGCAAGTGGGAGACTGTTGGAAATATGCCCTAGAGGCAATAATAAATCAATTATTATTATATTTCTTTGTTCATGATAATCTTTTATTATCCATGCTATAATTGTATTGATTGGAAACACAATACTTGTGTGGATACATAGACAAAACACTCTCCCTAGTAAGCCTCTAGTTGACTAGCCCGTTGATCAAAGATGGTCTAGGTTTCCTGACCATAGGCAAGTGTTGTTACTTGATAACGGGATCACATCATTAGGAGAATCATGTGATGGACTAGACCCAAACTAATGAACGTAGCATGTTGATCGTGTCATTTTGTTGCTACTGTTTTTCTGCGTGTCAAGTATTTATTCCTATGACCAAGAGATCATATAACTCACTGGCACCGGAGGAATACCTTGTGTGTATCAAACGTCACAACGTAACTGGGTGACTATAAAGATGCTCTACAGGTATCTCCGAAGGTGTCCGTTGAGTTAGTATGGATCAAGACTGGGATTTGTCACTCCGTGTGACGAAGAGGTATCTCGGGGCCCACTCGGTAATACAACATCACACACAAGCCTTACAAGCAATGTGACTTAGTGTAAGTCATGGGATCTTGTATTACGGAACGAGGAAAGAGACTTGCCGATAAACGAGATTGAAATTGGTATGCGGATACCGACGATCGAATCTCGGGCAAGTAACATACCGAAGGACAAAGGGAATGACATACGGGATTATATGAATCCTTGACACTGAGTTTCAACCGATAAGATCTTCGGAGAATATGTAGGATCCAATATGGGCATCCAGGTCCCGCTATTGGATATTGACCGAGGAGTCTCTCGGGTCATGTCTAAATAGTTCTCGAACCCGCAAGGTCTGCACACTTAAGGTTCAACGATGTTTTATGCGTCTTTGAGTTATATGGTTGGTTACCGAATGTTGTTCGGAGTCCCGGATGAGATCACAGACGTCACGAGGGTTTTCGGAATGGTCCGGAGACGAAGATTGATATATAGGATGACCTCATTTGATTACCGGAAAGTTTTCGGCATTACCGGGAATGTACCGGGAGTGAAGAATGGGTTCCAGATGTTCACCGGGGGGGGGGGGGGGGGGCAGCCCACCCGGGGGAATCCCATAGGCCTTAGGGGTGCCGCACCAACCCTTAGTGGGCTGGTGGGCAAGCCCAAGAGGGCCCTTGCGCAGGACAGAAGAAAAATCAAAGAGAAAAGAAAAAAAAGGGGGGAAGTGGGAAAGTAGAGAAGGACTGCACTTTCCAATCCTAGTTGGACTAGGATTGGAGGAGGAATCCTCCTCCCCCCCTTCAGCCGACCCCTTGGGGCTCTCTTGAGCCTCAAGGCAGATCCCTCCCCCTCCCTCCTATATATACTAAGGTATTAGGGCTGATTTGAGACAACTTTGCCATGGCAGCCCGACCACATACCTCCACGGTTTTTCCTCTAGATCGTATTTCTGCGGAGCTCGGGCGGAGCCCTGCTGAGATAGATCACCACCAACCTCCGGAGCGCCGTCACGCTGCCGGAGAACTCATCTACCTCTCCGTCTCTCTTGCTGGATCAAGAAGGCCGAGATCATCGTCGAGCTGTACGTGTGCTGAACGCGGAGGTGTCGTCCGTTCGGCACTAGATCGGAGCGGATCGTGGGACGGATCGCGGGACGGTTCGTGGGACGGTTCGCGGGACGGATCGAGGGACGTGAGGACGTTCCACTACATCAATCGCGTTTCTTAATGCTTCCCGCTGTGCGATCTACAAGGGTACGTAGATCAAAAATCCCCTCTCGTAGATGGACATCACCATGATAGGTCTTCGTGCGCGTAGGAAATTTTTTGTTTTCCATGCGACGTTCCCCAACAAAGTGATCACGAAGGCAATTGAGGTGGAATAAGGTCCTTCTAGCTCCACCCTAGCCTAAGTGATGTCTTTGTTAGCACCGAAGGGGGTGGATGAGGTTTCGTTCTAGCCGTGGCTCTTCAAATGTGGATTGGTTGGTTTTAGGTTTGTCATCTTTTTGTGCCGAAGTGTTGCTTCTTCAATCGTGGCGACTTGCCAAGCGAAGAGTGATTTCCCATCCAAGAAGCATTCATTTTCTTCAAGTTCACATGTGTTGGGGTGGGCTACACGTGTGCCTACCAAAAATCTACATGTTTTTATGTGTCTCCAGTAGTGGTTACTCGCCGACCCTTAGGGTCTTGGTTGTAGTTTCATTTTCTATAAGGGTTTACTACGATAAGGGATATCTGACCCTGTTTGCGTCTGTTGTGACGTACCTTTTCCATCTTTTAAATAACTCGGATGTTGCTCTATTTTTAAGAAGCTTCCATTCTTAAAATAACTTCTAAAAACTACCAATAAAGTCACCAAAATCCATCTTAGATTGGCTCTAAATTGGAAAACATAATTTTTCATCTTGGATTAACTAATGGACTTGATTTACCCCACGCACGCACGCCCACACACACACATTGGTTTCACATATCGTCTACCGTAAAAAGGCAGGTGGATAGGGCGCCATTTTCAATTATGTCTATCCGACTAGAGCATACTGCCACACATCTGTTTACCTAACAAATGATGGCATTTTAGTCTGCATATCGGTCCTCTAGGGCCCTAGTTTTTTTCCCAATGTCAAACCATGTCGAAATAGTATTTCGTTGGACATGTTACTAATATTGTACATCTAGTTATGCAGAGGTGGATTTGGACTAGGAAAATTTATATCACTTTAACGTGATGATTGGTGGAACTCCCTTTTTTGAAAATCAAAATACATTACTTAGGCAAGTGGTAGAAGCTTTATGCCATTTTTCTAGCATCCAGTGCAGCAATGGCCCCTTGAACAACTTTCTTGGACCATTCCAGGGCCGTCTTGATAAGCCATTCTGGAAGCTGAGCTGAAAGATAGGCATTATTCCGTCTTCCACTCGCTCAAGTCATTGGCACTTTTGCTTAGCACCAAATGCCTTGTATCTCTGGCCAATCATTGCAACAGATGGCATAGAACAAACAAGAGGATTGGTATACTCCGTTGTATTCAGACCACAGGTGATGCCTTTCGATCTTTCTGTAGAGGATTGATATACTCCGTATTCAGACAACGAGTGATGCCTTTCGACGGAAGATGCAATTGGAGCCCGAGCTACATGAAGCTCGTTTCCAAAATTCTATTTTCCAGAGTGCAACAAAATTCGAATTTATTTGTGGACACGAACACACATGCATACCGCATATGTGCAAAATTTTGTAGCATTATACTCCCTCCGTTCCTAAATATAAGTCTTTTTAAAAATTTCACTAGAAGACTACATACAGATCAAAATGGATGAATCTACATTCTAAAATATGTCTATATACGTATGTATGTAGTCTTCTAGTGAAACCTCTCAAAAGACTTATATTTAGGAAAGAAGGGAATACTTCCACATGTGGCGTACAGAAAAAAGAGAAATACACATTTTTAACATACTTTATATTGCTGTTGTTGGGCTGGAGTTTTTTTGTACAACCTACAAATCACAAGATTTTTTGACGAAATTTAATACGTTCTTGCGGAACACATATATCTTTCAGAGGAATTATTATTGGATTTTTTATACTTTTAAATATACTTTTTGATTTATTCTTTTCAAAATACGGAGGTGCCTAGAGCTCGGCCTCCAAAACTTCGCGCACTCTGCCTTTCGATTTCTTTCATCCGCCAAGTCAAATCGTAAGATCTAGGAGTACTTTGTATAGAACCAATCATAAAACGGAAACTAGTCCTCAAAATTTCCCCTTGTACTTTAACAAAAAGAAAAAAAAGTGATTTTTGATTTCATAAGCTTTGAGTTTTCTAATCCACATACGTTTATGTATGGTTTTAAATTTGAATGTCCTTCTTGTTCTTGCCAGGAAGCCAGGTCCCCGTCTTTTCTCTCTTTCATCATCGGTGTATTTTGATTCAAATTCAGCCAGCTGAAGATGCACCCCAATTTACTGACGTGAAATACACAGTCACCTTGCTAACTCCCATCTAGATTGAACATGGTAGGGCAAAGTGAACATAAAAATCAGGCCGTTCAATGTGTACGACTGAAGGCAGCTGAACAGCGAAGCGCGCAGCTGTTGCTTGTCTACTTGCGTCACGCAGCGACAATTCAAACTCACAAGAATCCACAACAATATCTCAGAGAGATATAATTCCCCTCTCAAAAAAAGAAAAGGAGATGCAAGGATTATTTATAATTTATTATGGTTTGTTCATACATACATAACCGATCGATCACATGTCTCTCTCTCTCTCTGTCTCTCCAAGCAGAGAAACCCACAAGAAGTCACCTTAACTTTCTCTGTAACTGTAACACTCACTGTAACAATCAAATCCATGGTAAAATGTACTTACATGGGAAATGAGCCAACGTGTGTCCGTCTCGCTCCAATCGAATGGACAAACAAGAACACCAACGACGAGGAGGGAAGGAAGGAAGAAGAAAGTGATGATGGATCAGTTGCGGCGGGAGCACTCGGCGGGGAAGCCGTTGGGGAAGCGCCAGCCGTCGGTGCAGTAGTCGTAGGACATGTACTTGCTCTCGGCCCAGGCGACGGTGCCGAGGGCTTTGGCGTCGAGCTCCGTGCTCATCCAGGCGTCGCTGCCGGCGGGGCACGCGGAGGAGCCGCCGTTGCTGACGCAGCCGTTGGAGGTGTAGCCGCGGTAGTTGACGACGAAGGGCGCCTGGGTCCAGTCGATCTTGACGTCGCCGTGGCGGGTGGCCCAGTAGCTGCCGTCCCAGAGCGTGGCGTGCACCGTCATCGGCTGGCTGCTCGGGTACGGCAGGTCGTCGTACTTCTTGAACGTCCTCACCGGCACGTCGTCCACCTGGAATCTGGTTTTAAGATCAATCAATGGAAGAGTTATTAGACATGGAACTTGGATGCAAGACCAAGATGGTTTGGGGAATGGATGGGCGGGGTGCGTACATGATGTTCTTGGGGTTCCAGACGATCTTGTAGGTGTGGAAGTCGGCGGTGGGGTCGAACCAGAGGTAGAACTGGTGCTCCTTCTTGCCGTCGCCGCTGGCCCAGACGTTGGTGTTCATCACGTAGGGGTCGCCGCTGAGGTTGCCCATGAACTCGATGTCGATCTCGTCATGGCCGTCGCCCTCCCCAGACGTCAGCTGTGCACCACACAAGCACAGGTCAGCCAGAGTCAGACCATAGTCTTCCCTCGCTTGGTCCTCTGAAAAAGACGAGACTTACGTAGAAGGAGGTGACGGTGCCGGCGGAGTTGCCGCCGATGAGCTTCATCTGGACGCTGAACTCGCCGTAGAGGTACTTGTCCTTGGAGCTGAAGCCGGAGCCGCCGTTGCCCTGGTCGAGCGTGAGCGCCACCTGCTGGGCGATGCCGTCGTCGTTCACGCGGACGTTGTTGCCGGAGCCGACCACGTCGAACTGGTCGTAGAACCCGGCCTCCGACGCGGCGGCGGCCAAGGCCAGAACGGCCAGGCACAGGTGGAGGGAGAAGGACGGCCTCGCCATGCCGGCAACTCGCACGTTGCTCCTCTGCTTGCCTCCTCTGTACCGCACCAGTGGAGTGCAGTGCTGGGATGGTGGTGTGCCGTCTCGGTGCAGGAGCAGGTGCAGCTTTATACTGCCACCGTGCGGTGTGCGCGCTACGCCATGGCCGTCGGCCCCCACCGCGCAAACGGTTCTGTCGGGTGGAGCGCGAAACTTTTCCTTCGGATCTGGGCAGTGGTGTCTGGTGTGGTGGGTATGAATGATGCTCTGCTCTGCTCTGCTCTGCTGGTGTAGTTTGCTGCGTTGCCGAGAGGAGAGGGTTCGATGTCTTGATATTCAATTTTTTATGCTACCAACAAATAAGTGCAATTTTTCACCTGAAATACCGTCGAATTGGATCCTCGTCGTTCTTAGGTTGTTAGGGCATCTCCGGCGAGACCCTAAAAACGATTGAGTACTAATTCATCATCCAACACGGTACCTCATCTATATGCATACTACTTCCTCCGTTCCTAAATATAATTCTTTCTAGAGATTCCACTAATAGATTACATACGGATGTATATAGACATACTTTAGTGTGTATATTCACTTATTTTGTTTCGTATGTAGACGCCTAGTGAAATATCTTAGAAGACTTATATTTAGGAACGGAGGGAGTAGTCCGGTTCTCCAAATTCTTGTAATTCCCACACAAACTCAAGCCTTTCTTCCTGTCCACTTTTCTTTCATTCCGCACTTCTACCGTTTTTTTTTGAATGTTGGCAGAAGAGCTACCAAATTCGTTGATCAGAAGAGGTATTACAAGTAACACCCTCAAAGGAGGAATGCACCGCATAAGGCGAGTGCCAAAAGAAGAAGAATGAAAAAGAGTGCTCGGTTTATAAGGAAAACCGGGCGAAAACCTAAAACAGCGCCTAACAACCAGGCCTAAAGCACCACCACACATACAACACCTCAGAAGACCAACACCCCACAACACACCCGGCCGGGCACTCGAGCGCTTTCGCCGCTACCAAAGTGCACACCAAAAACCGTTGTATCAATCCGAGCTGCCACAAGCATATCCGTGAAACTCAACTGACATCCAAGAGGAACGCTATGTCTGATAGAGCAAACATATGCCGCTTCAATCTCGTGAGGTTGGCGGCCATAACTTGCCTGATGAAACTTGCATGTGAAGGGTGCTTCTGCTGTTCTCACGGTGATGCTAAACAAGTCGTCGCCAACCACCAACATGAGCATCGGGTCCCTCTGGCCGAGTCTACCTTCAAGACGATGTCCTCAAGAGGAGATATGACGCCGAGCAAAGCCGATAGTGTCATCATCGCCCGATCCGCATGAGCAGATCTAGGGTTTCCCCCGAAGGATGTCGGGCATGGGAAGGGAGGGGCTGCAGCGTCGATGCCTCCAACAAGGGGACGGTGCCCGAAGGCGCCGCCACCGACTGCTCCGGCCACAGCCGGAGCTCGGCTTTCACCGGCAGCTCACCCACCCAAACCAGAGACCGGGCCAGCCTTCCTGCAAACCAAATCCATGGCGCACAAGCACTTTTCACATCACGCCCTCGGGCCGCGCCTAGGAGGTCGCCGGCCAAAACTACCCGCCTGGAATCCATCTCACCGCGCCAGAGCAGCCTGCCCGCCGCCGCAACCGGGCCAGATTGGCCTCAGCCCTAACCCACCGCGCCCGAGCGCCATGCCCACCGCCGCCATAGCCCCTGCACACCGCGCCAGATCCGCGCACGCCAGCAGCCTGCCAAACCCCGCGCCTGTGTCGAGCCCGTCGTGCTCCCAGCGGCCGTCGCATCCTCCGGCGCCAGCTCGACGCGGCCGCCGCGCCCCAGCTCTTCTCCTTGTCGTGCGCGGTAGCACAACAACTCTCCTCTGCCGCGTGCACCGGCGACCGCGCTAGATCCGCGCGAGCCCCACGCCGGCGCGGCGCCAGATCCGCGCCCGCCCACTCGCGCCACCCCGCCAGCCGCGCGACGTGCACCGCCCAGCCACCCGCGCACGCATCGCCCGTGCGCCCCGCCTCCAGCTCGCGCCGGCCGCGCCCCCTTCGCGTCCCCTTCGCGTGCATGCTCGCGCTGACCACGCACCTCGGTGCCACCCCAAGCCGGCACCAGCCCGACGCGTCACGCCGAGCCGCGCGCCTCCACAGGTACGGGCGTCCCGCGCCGCCGGACACCTCGTGGGGAGGGATTAGCCCCGCCGCCGCCGACGCACGCACAGGCTTTGCCCGGCGGCGTCCCCTGGCGGCGGCAAGGGAGGGGAGAGGCGAGGTGTGGGGTGGCGGCGGTGGGGGCTAGGGTTGCGCCCGGGCCGCTCGCGGGAGCGGCACGGGGCCTCCTCACTGTTGCTTTGCATCCACACCCTTCTTTCTAGCCACCGCCACAGTACCTCTCTGTCAGCCGCCCAAGCATATTCGAAAGCCCGCAGCCCCCACCCACCTGCCGGCCCACCTTGGAGTACGCAGTCGTCCACTTAGGATATGTCTGTAGCTAGTTACCCTCCGCTCCCCTGTCGACGCCGTTCATGACGTATACCACACCCGACAGGTGTTTGGTCAAATGCCATAGAGTTTTTGTTGTTGAACTTCTCATTGTTTTCTAGATTAAGCACACTCACGAGGTACTCGTTGATGAAGGATAAATTGTTGTGTGACATGTGAAAAGGTCGTATTTGTGGACTTTGTAGACATGATGCTAGCGGCTCACCATTTTGGCAGATGTGTGTGCTTCGTTTCTTGAGTCGCGCCCTACGGCACACACATTGGTGGTATACCATCTCTAATGTAGTCATGAACTTTGCGGCGCAAGCAGGTATACCATCTCTAATGTAGTCATGAACTTTGCGGTGCGCTTGCACGAGTGAAAACAATGTTCGTTAATTCTTTGGTTCACTCAATGTTTAAACTTGATAATCATCATATTATATAGCTCGGACGCGTTGTCATGTTGTACTAGGGGCCGAGGGTAGTCATTTACTTTCGTACATTGTTGAATGAAGCTCAAAGGCAACATCACGTGGGATGACATGTGCCACTTCTCACTCAAGGATTGTTGTATTTGGAATCAATGAATTCGAAAAACGTAATGAACATCCGATTGTGGCCCAGTTCTTTTCAGCTTTTGATTCTTCAAAATCAGCTTTTGGTAAATTTCTCACAGAATCAACCAAAATCAGCTATCGAGTTCTTTTCTCAGATTGTGGTCTGAGATTATGAGATGAATTGTGTGTTGAAATGTCCATAATACCCCTGGACCAAAACTGGGTACTGACAAAGACGAACAAAAATCAAAGGAGGAGATGCTCACCAGGCAGCGGTACAAGAAGAGGTGCGTCCAGTGGAATGGGCTCGTATAGGACGATGGAGGAAGGGAGTGGCCGGCGTGATGGGCGCGTTGGGGCCGTGTGGGGTGGATGGGTGCAAGGCCGTCGGGAGGGCGGCGTAGGGGGCAAGACGAATGAACACTTGGGCCGACAAGATGGGCACGTGGGGCCGCGCTTGCCAGCTCCTGCAGGGTGGCGGGGAGGGCACCAGTCGTCGAGGGGAGAAGGAGAGGTATGGGTGACGCGGGGGCTGCAACCTAGCGACGAAGGAAACCCTCAAGGGGGTAAAAATCGGCAGAATCGACCCAGAGCTATGCTCCTGAGTTGCACTGTGGTTCGATTTTCATGATTCTACAAAATCAAATCGAGTTCTTTTGAGCTTATGATTTTTGAGGCTGTGATTCTCCATAATCGGGTCAAAAGAATTGGGCCTATATCGGATGTGATATTTATTGAACTATTATTGTACTTGAGATACTTGCATGTTATTTATAGTTGAATTGTTCTATTTTCTACAATTACTTTGAGTGGTGTGGGGTTAAAGAAAAGAAAACAAAGTCAAGCATTTAAGGGATAGTGTTGGATGACTCGCTTTTATATCCGTGTCCATGCGCTTGTTAAGAGCATGGTTAATAGTACAGCCTGCTGCTGACTATATGGTGTTGACACATCATCTATATTCAAGCTTATAGCCTGCAAGTACAATAGGTAGATGTAAATAAGTATTATTTTATTGATACAAGGCCCACCATCCTTTCTCACAAAGTATTTAAGAGCCCGTGTTACAGCCGGCTGTTACTTTGTAGTCCGCTTTTCTTCTTTCTCATTTTCTCTCTCTTCCAACTCATCATAAATATATTATTTTAAGTCTTACAGCCCGCCTACGTCATCCTATTGTACTTGCTCTAAGACAAATTCGTGGAAAATAAGGGTCCATCCTGGGTGTTAGCACTGGTGATTCCCTTATTGATCCTGCCATGCGAGTCCATGACGGTAACCTGCACAATCGTGTCATGCTCATTATGTGCCAAAGTATAAGTGTCGTAATGACGAGTTCAACCAATTATCGTTGTGGCTCGATCCCCACGGTGAATATCCTGCTCCTCGGAATGGAGATCGCTTCGGCTTAGCGGAGAGACAAAACTCGTCTGGTATGAAAAGTTAAAAGCGCGGTAGTTTGATGAAGTTGAGGGACAAAATCCGTATTGGTCAACAGTTTTTCGAGGAAATGTCAAATGATTTTATCGGTTTTCTTACTGTTAACCAAATAGTAAAGCATGCCGTCGAAAATGAAACATTGATGGGTTGACTCAGAAAAACAATAAAACAAAGCCGGATATCGAAACATATATGAATTGACCGCATGTGCATAGTGCTGCGTTGCTGTCCTTACCTACACATGTTGAATGCTCAGCCTATCACTGATTCACTTGTGCTCGTCCTTTTTTGAGTGAGGGCCAGATGTTCGGCCAAAAATGTTCACTGCGACAGGAAAAATAATTTCTTGGGACACCTATGTACCACAAAAGAGGAACACAATTAACTATTTTCTCCGTTCATAAATATAAGTCTCTTAAGACATTTCATTAATGATCTACATACAAAACAAAATAAATAAATCTACATTTTAAAATATATTTATGTACATCCGTATATAGTCTATTAGTGGAACTTGTAAAAAAATTATACTGTATTTAGAAACGAAGAAAGTAACAAATGAACTAATCAGATGAAGTAGGAGTAGCATTTACTCATAAATGCAATGTTTTTCCTGAAATCTACTTCCTCCATTCCTAAATATAAGTCTTTCTAGAGGTTTCACTAATAGACAACATACGGACGTATATAGACATACTTTAGAGTATAGATTCACTCATTTTGCTTCGTATGTAGACATCTAGTAAAATATCTTAAAAGACTTATGTTTAGGTACGGAGGGAGTATCCAATTGAACCCTCATCGTTCTTAGGTTGTTTTCTTGGAAGGGGTCATTGTGGCTGGTTGTTAGTCACTCTGGTTCTTTCAAACTTGTCCATATGTTGTGTTCTCCAAAACACTTTTCTTTTTCCTACATGCCGACCATCATATAATGCACACAATCACCATTTTTTTAAACACATGTTTGGCATTATTTATTGTCTATAAATGTAATTTTATGTATCCATCCAATGTATTTAAGTGGATCCAATATCAATGAGATAAATATATTTTTCACCCCACGACTTATTGAGTAGTGAGGATTTGGTTTATCAATATTAGAACCGACATTTTATATCCTCAACTTTTGATACTGCACCAGTTTGATCCTTCTTGGGAATGGAAATAGGTTCTTTGATGACGCGGTGTGGTGCTTAACCTTGACTGACACCTTTTTTCCTATCTTACGGGTTGGGCCCACATGGCGGATCTTTCTTCAATCACTCATGGCACATTAACATTTTAGTTCTTTGCACTGCATGTTCCCCAAACACATACTCCCTTCGTACGTAAATAATTATTGTTGGAGAAAACTACACTAGTTCTCTCAACAATAATTATTTAGATACAGAGAAAGTATTTGACTTTACATATGGTTTTATTTATTCAACTAAAGTATTCATGTGGATGAAAATATCAAGAAGATAAATATATTTATCATCCCTCAACTTATCAACCCGAACGAATTTGGTTCCTCAACGTTGAACTGAATAAGTTGCAACCTCACCTTTCGACACGGGACAAGTTCCCGTGACGTGGTTTCTAATCATGACCGACACTTATTCCTTTCGATGTGTCATAGTGACCTTTTGCTCATCCTCTATGTCTCTCTTATCGATTGGGCACACATGGCAACCCTTTTTTCATCCTAGGATGGCACACTAACACGACAACTCTTCCTTCCAATCTATTTAGCGGCAACAACATTGGCATCCCTCACTCTCCTTCTCTTTCACCACCTCGGCTCCACCTTGGCACTCTTCGGTAGCAGCGACCACTAACTCGCAAAGAATACCTCATGGCAGTAGCGATTTTAGTAGGGAGGCTTCAATAGGCTGAAGCCTACCCTCCAAAATCCGATTTCAGTCAAATATAACATACGACAATTACATCAAGGTGCTTTACATGCAATAATTTTAGGGTATTTGCTAATTAGGCTTAGCAAATTGATGAATTAAGCCTACCCTCTACTATCACGCTAGATTCGACACTGCCTCATGGTGTGCAAGCCGCACACCCTCATGAGTGCTCACACTCGTGTGTGTATTGGAGCAACATACTTTGCTCTACGCAATGGAGGACTCACGCCTCCCCGTCGTTTGTTTCCCCTGCCCGATACAAGTGTCACACGGACAAGTTCAACCCTATTCATCT
Organism: Hordeum vulgare subsp. vulgare; assembly: GCF_904849725.1. Taxonomy (NCBI): domain Eukaryota; kingdom Viridiplantae; phylum Streptophyta; class Magnoliopsida; order Poales; family Poaceae; genus Hordeum; species Hordeum vulgare. The sequence continues at coordinate 499,651,938 of NC_058518.1, forward strand.
CTGTGTGCCGAGTACCCTCATGGACAGCGTTTCTATATGGGTGGAGAGATGAAGTTTGTCCGATACCAAAACCGTTGAGTGTGCACTTGTTTGATTTTGAAGTTGAGGGACCAATCCACACTAGTCGACATGTTTATGGATGAAATATCATATGGCTTTATTTGTTCAGTGCTAACCGGTAAAGTATGATATCGAGTAAGAAATGTTAGTTAATTGATTAAGCCGAACCTCGTTAGCTCAAAAAGGAAAGAAAACCGGACATGGAGTTTTTGAACCCGAGCTCGCATGCTCTCCCATGACCAGTAAAATTCAAAAAATACACAAGAAAAAAATTGATGAATGTTTCAACTGCATGCAATATTTTGTGATGAAATGACATTCGTGGAGGTCCGGGTTAACAAAAGCAAAATAAATGCTTCAAAAAAACCATTATTGAAAGCATTTGGAGCATCATTTTTTTGTGCAGACCTTCCCGAATGCCATTTCATAAAAAAAACTTTGCAGGCAGTTAAAACATCCTTCAACGTTTATCACATAATTAAAATTAGAATGTTTTAAATATTTTTTACTATTTTTGTGGTTTATACTTCATCGAAGACAGCATGAGCTCAGGAAGAAAAGAGTGTTTTCAAAGAAACCCATCTAAGAGCATCGACCGCAACTTGCAAATCCGATCTCTTAAACACCCACGGACGCGCCCGGTCAGTGACTGGACGTGTTCCCTATTTTTCAACTGCGCAATCATACTCCTCATTTTCTTGCTCATATGTCTTGTTATTTGCACATGATTGACAGAGAGAAAGAGAGAGAAATAAAAAAATAAATGAAGAAAAAGAAAAAGTGATCGGGGTGGGGGCCACGTCCTACGTGACAGACTGACATGACGTGTCCGGGAGCGTCCGCGAACCCTCACATTCTTCCTATATTTGATATGGATATGAGGGTTCACGGACAGTCCGAACGTATAGGAATGATGTGAAGGGTCCGATTGAGCCATTTTTTTCTACTCTCTCCTGTTCGATCACTGACCATGCGCGTTCACAGACGTATGAGGGATCGTTTGAGGCATCCGGTTATAGATGCTCCGAACCCATGAGAATTTGACTGTAGGCACACTGCTGCGGTGCTGTCCTTACCCACACCGTGTTCATCAAGGCTCGCCTTACCACTAGTGCTCATCCTTCCTTTCTCGAGTGAAGGCCAGATGTTCGGCCAAAACGTTGAGTGGAAAAATAAGTGCCTGACACATTCGTACCACACAAGAGAGGAACATGTACAAGGCTAACTAGCAAATGGGCGAATGAACGAAGCGATCAGATAAAGTGGCCACTGATTCACTGGTGCTTATCCTTTGTCGAGGGAAGGCGAGGAGCTGGGGGCCAAAATGCATAGCGAAAAAGTATAGACACAGACGTACCGGAAAAGAGAGGAACAAGATTATATAGCTAACAAATGGACCCATGGACTAATCAGATAAAGCGGCATGTACCCATGCATCATGCATGAAATGCAAAATGTATAGCTAGCTTTAGCTGATTCCTCCCAAAGTATCCGTCGGTTGGGGGCGCGCGGGGGGTTCGGTAAGCTCTCCGTCTCACGCGTCAAATCAGGCCACTAATTGATGATTACTACCTCCACTAGATAACGAATGGAATCTTAATTAGAGTTAACTATAATTCGTTGGTAGCTGGGGTGGCTAGCTTCACTTGTACGCCCCTCTCCTAACCGCTGGATCCTCCATGGACGGACGGTGGCGTGCGCGTGAAGCGCGGTGACCGGGCGGCGCGGCGGTGGGTTGCGCGTTGCGCTCGGGGCCGGCTGCCGTTGCGCGGTCGCTGTCTGTGCATGCCGACTGCCGTCTCGCTTTCACACGCCGCCCATGCCGTGCGTACGCACAGTGGTCTGTGGTGTCCGAGCGGACTGCGGACTGCGTGGCGAGACCATCTCGGAGATAAAGTGTGGGCCGACGATGCCGGTGGCCGGATGCCCGGGAACGAAGTGGTCGTGCTCGCCGGCCGGTGGCGCGTCCCTTCATCGGTTTGTGCCGGCCCAACGCGTGTAGCCGCACCGCCCAGAACCACCCGTTGCTAGCTAGCTAAGCTATAGATGCAACCTTGGCATGAAGTGGCATGCATACGCATGTACTGTATGTATATATAAATAATAAATGTATTGGCTTAGTTCTATCCGATTTTAGGCCCTATTTGTCCGTGTGTTGCAACAGATCAGGGATATTGTGATAAGTTAGCCCGTGATTTACCTGCCATATTAATTGTGTGAAAATCATTTGTAGATGCTTGCATACAAGCACATATAATCGTCCCTATAAACGCATACGCATACATCATATAATCTTCGATAGTGGTGGCAACTAGGGTTGGGAACAAAAGATCGAGCGGAGTTGGGCGTGGTCGGAGGTGGCGGTGGGCTGGAGACACGATCGGGAGGCACGGTAATGAGGATGGCTGTTTTTTTTTCTTCTTTTCTCTCGCATGTACCCGTTCGTTGACTTATTTGAAGGACCACGGGTTGATTAACTAAAATATCAGGGGCTTTTTTTATAAAAACGCCGCGACGATGAGTGGACAGAAGCGATAGCCGCTTTAGTATTAGATAAATATTATGTGCCTTTTTTATGGGAAGGCATACTTTATTCATCAGATAACAATTACATTGTATGCTAATAATTTCACGATAAAGTTCGGAGGAGCTTCATCCGAAACATAAGGGTTATTATGTTGAAATTAGTAGTGGGCTTTAGGCCCATAAGAGAACTTCATAAATCTTCAAGGGCCCATATAGGTGGTGGCTTGACAAGGTGGTGGTGGGAAGTTTAGTCCCACCCCGCTAGTGGAGAAGAAGTTGGACCCTTTTATAAGAGTCTCTCTTCTACATGCTATTGGAAAGTGAGAAGAGAAGAGGCCCTCGCGCACTCCTCCGTCGCCCGCCTCGCCACGTCACGGGTTGCGGAAATGAGCTGAGCTCATACCTACGCGCTTATTTTTGTCGGTCAGGATCGGAGATGTCGGATCGTGGGTTGTTACCGACTCGGACGTAGGTTCAGCCCACGTCTCTCCACCCGGCCGCCTATATAAGCAGGGCTAACGCCAACCCTAGCCGTCACGAGATCAGATCGCCTCTGCCTCACGCGCTCGTTCCTTTGTTACTGCTGCCGCTGGCGACTCCGTCCCGTTCACCGCGTACACGGTCGACGGGAGAGCAGGCCTCCATAACCCCGCCTCTCCGGTTCCTATACGGGAGAGGGGCGATTAGGTTTTTGGGGAGCGATCACGCGACCGCTCGCCTCCGTTCGTCTGCTTCGTCTACGTCCTCTTCATCGCCATGGCTGAACCATCCGAGGCCGATCGTCTCGCCCTTGAAGCTGAGAAGAAGGCGACAGAGGATGCTGCATCCGCCGCCAACACTGCTGCTACGGCCAAGTGGCCGAGCGGAGGGTATAACCTGTTTATCCTACTCATGTTCGTTTCAATCCTAGAAGTACTACTTGTATGCATAGATGTATCAGCTATATGCGTAGTATGTGCTAGATTAGTTCATGATCAGTATATCATTAGTATAGTCAATGCCATGCTAGTTATTATCTCGTGGATTAATCTACTCGGAAAATTACATATTTACTCAACATATTCGTCAATCCCTTCCACCTCACTCATGAGCTACATAGTTCGACTCTCTAATACAATATTCAATAGTGATCTTCCCGAAGTCTAGTAAGATACTACGACAATCTTCTAGCACCGGCGCCGCCACCATGGAATCGCCTTCATTTTGATTAGGAGCATCGACTATCGTAATATTGTTCATTCTCACCATCAAATTAAAGCATCCAGTATTATGAGCTAATTTGAGTCCCTCGAGTAGCGCCCCTGCCTCGGCTGAGACAACATCAGCTACATGTTTCTATCTTGCCATTGAAGCTTTTGTGAAAGTTCTCTCGTGATCGCGGATAACTGGTCGACATGCATTGATATATTTGCCCTGTGAAAAAGATGCATTGACATTCAACACTTGTCCTACATGGAATCCTGGTCACTTGCTTGTCCCTATTGCATGAGCATAGTTAAGGGCCAACCCAATAACAACACGAACTTACAAAATTATTTATTAAGTTTCTCTTGTAATAATTTGTTTTGTCTCAGTCAATGAAGAAAATGCTTTTACTGATCAATTTTGCAAAATTGTCACTCCAACAAAAATACTTTACATTTGTTTGTCTCGGTCAATGAAGAAAAATGTTTTTATCAGTCAGTCTTGCAAATTTATCACTGCAAGAAAAAAAAACCTTACAATTTTATTCAAACGGGTCTAAAAATAAGTTCACCATCTTTTGATAATTTATTTATCTAGAACATAAGAATATAATATTTGTTCCGACCGACACATTTGGACACCTACCTTCTCACGATCCTGCTTACCAACTACATGCACATTGATTTCATCAAAAAGAAGAAAAAAAACTGCATGCACATTGAGTCTTAGCTAGTTAGCTGTATCAAGAAAGGTGTTGCTAGTTTTCGGCGTTGGTTGGTCCTTGGTCGTACTTGGTGCCTTATGAAAACATTTTGACAGCTTGCCGGTGAAAAGGTGCAATTCAGGTGTGAAAGTGAAACCTACGCACTAGCCAACTTTGCCATCTCCCTCGAAATGTACTTCCTTCAATGAAAAGTACAATTATTATATAGAATAAAATTGTGCACTCAACACATTTGGAGGAGGATTTTTTCACTGTTTTGATCCTTAAGGCGTAAGTTCATCACGTAACGAACTCGGATCGAAAGTATTTCACGTTTTGACCCTTTTGGAAACGCCACATTCCGTTGTGTTGCAGCCCTGTTATGAAACGCCATAGGTTCTGGCGTTGCAGACCTTACTTCAAACGCCTGTCTAACGTGGCGTTGCAGACCTGAGGTGAAACGCCAGTCTAACGTGGCGTTGCACACATGAGGTGAAACGCCAGGACCTATGGCGTTTCTTGCCTTTATATTCTGCCACCACAACCCCCTCGCCCACCAACCACCATTTCTCCTCTCCTCTTGTTCTTGTTAGCCCGAAAAAGCTCTCCCTCCTCCTCACCATCCCCCCCTTCGATCTCCCTCCTCCCTCAACCTTTTAGTAGGTTCTTTGGGGCAAATCGAAGAGGCCTGTAAGCTCCTCCAATCCCTCCAATTAGTTTTTGCAATGATTTTGTATTTGTGTAGATTTCTTTTGCACTAGGTGTTCTATTTATGTTGCATTGTATTGGTTGGTTTTTTATTATTGAGGAGATTTAGTGTTAGGTTTTGGTTAGGGTTATGCCTAGTTTGGTTGGACAAGGGTTAGGGTTAGTGTTAGGTTTTGTGTTATGCCTAATTTGGATGGACAAGGTTTAGGGTTAGGGTTTGTGTTAATGCCTAATTTGGATGCAAATGGTTAGGGTAATGTTCTGTTTGTTGTTTTGTTATACTTAGAATTGGTAATTTTGTCCCCTTTTTTAGATGGACAAGATTGTGAATATTCATTATGTTGACAAAGAGGCATTCATGAATGTTGCTATTGTTGACAAATATGAGGAAGTGTTGACATTTCTTGATAGTCCTACTTATGAAGAGGTTGTGGCAGAAACTCGGATAAGATTGAAGTGGGTTGATCCAAGTGACCAAGTAGAATTATTAGGAAGATATGATGTTGGGTCGGCACACAAGTGTCGAATGAAGACAATGCCTATCAAGTCTAATTTGCATTGGGTTGCATACAAGGAGGCTGTTGCATCCTCGATAGACAAGTCACTCAAAGTGTTTGCTAGTACGGTGGTCAATGATCCTCTTCATGTTGACTTGAACCAACCCATAATAGATGATTTGAGCCCGTATAATGTTGTGGCACCTATTGTTGAGCATAAAGTAGAAGTGCAAGTGAATGAGTATCCCCAATATGAGTTTGGAGGTAGTGCACCGATCAAAGATGATGGTCATGAGTCCGACGAAGAGTATGAGAGGCAACACAACATTGTTGGTGACGTAGAGGCTCAAGTAAGGCATGATGACATGGATCCTGACATTGTTTATCAGCGTGCTTGTGTGGACGAGTCGGATGATGAAGGCCCGGAGAATGAGTTGGATGAGGATGGCTTCACTGAGAAAGAAGTAGAGTAGTATACAAAAATCACCGGGAGGGATCACAAAGTTCGCTTGTTTTGTGATGTTAGCCTTGCAGATAAGGCTTTAGTCGACGGTGGCATGAGCATGACAATTGAGGCTAGAATGTTCCCAAGTAGCACACCCAACGCTATCTCAACATCTTACCTAAAGAAAGGTTTGATGTTCGAGGACATTCTAGAATTGAAGATGTGGTTGTGTGAGTATGCCGTCAAGCACTACAGGCCTTTCAGAGTTGCTTACTTGGACTGTCACAAGCGATACACCGTGAAATGTGAGGTAAAAAAATGCAAATGGAAAGTCAATTCAAGGCTCATGAAAGATGGTATGTGGAAGATAAGTAGTTGCATTGCAACTCACCAATGCACACCGCCGACAGATGAAGCACCAGAGACACACCGTCAGTTAACCTCAGAATTCATCGGTTATAAATACCAGAAACATATAGCTGAGGATCCAACCATTAAAGTGAAGTTGTTGATGAGTTGGGTTTTCGAGAGATTTGGATATAAGGTCAAGTACGGGAAGACATGGAAGGCCAAACAGGTCGCTTTTAGAATGTTGTATGGTGGATGGGAAGAGGCGTACAACATGCTACCCCGGTTGCTGGGCGCGATGGCCTATAGAAACCCCGGAATGTACCACTATGTCCAAGATATTGAAGGAGTGTTCCGTTTTGCCTTTTGGACGTTTGGCCCATGCATTGCAGCTTTTGAGCATTGTCGTCCGGTTTTGTCTATAGATGGAACATTCCTGACTGGCAAATACAAGGGCACACTAATGATAGCAATGGCACATGATGCTAATGATCAGGTGTTGCCTGTGGCATTTGCTTTGGTGTTAGCGGAGAACCAAGACAACTGGGAATGGTTCATGAGACTTGTGAGAAGCACGGTGATTCCTCCCAATAGGGAGGTATGCATCATATCCGATCGGCACCAAGGCATATTGAAGGCCGTGGATGTTCACATTCCAGGGCATGCGAGGCTTCACCATCTATGGTGCATGAGGCACTTCGTTGCAAACTTTTACAGGGCTTGTAAGAACAAAGATCTGGCGAAGGATCTTAACTCCGCATGTGTGGCCTTCTCCGTTGAGTCGTTCACTAAGCGATTGAACAAAATATATGAGAAGGCAAATGAAGGTGGGAAAGAATTCCTACAAAGGAATATAGATGAGAGACATAAGTCGTCACGGGCATGTGACGAAGGAGGCATGAGATATGGCGACATGACAAGCAATCTTGTTGAGTGCTTCAACTTTGTCTTGAAGGGGGCACGTCAGTTGCCGGTCACGGCAATAGCTGAATATATCTTTTACAAGCTAAATGAGTATTTTCTTAAGCACTCGGAAGAAATTGGCAAGTTGATTGGTGAGAGTGAGAAGCCTCCCAATGAGATCTATCCGAAGAAGGTTGCTGAGTGGCTAGAGTTTCAAAAGGAGAAGTCAGCAATGAAGCGAGCCACTTGTTTCGATAACGCTGAAATGAAATACCAAGTGGATGAGCGAGGCGGTACAACGAGAGATGGACAATCATATGGTGGCCGCTCATTTATTGTTTCCCTTCGGACGCGGCATTGCACTTGTGAGCGTCCTAGTAAGTACCACTGGACATGCTCGCACATGATGACGGCATGTCGCATGAGGAATTTGCCCTTCTCTGATGGTGTAGTTGTGAGGTTGCATGAATTCAACTTGCAGACTCATCAGTTAACATGGGCGTCGAGATTCCACCCTTTTCTTGACCCATCACAGTGGCCCGAGTATCACGGCCCTAATATTAGGCCGGATCCAGAGATGATGGTTCAACCTAAGGGTAGAAGGAGAACAAAACGATACATGAATGAAATGGATGACCTGATGAGCACCAGAGAGTTTGGTAGTGGACATTTCATGGAGCCACGTGATAGGCAACAATGTGGTGATTGCAATGAAACGACACATAATAGGAGGACTTGCAAAACAAACAACGCATCTACTAGTGATGTGGGGGGCAGAGGTGGTTCAAGTGCTAGCGGTGGTAGACGTGGTGGTTCAAGTGGTGGCATTGCTATGGGACGAGGATCTTGCGGTGGTAGACGTGGGGGTTCAAGTGGTGGGCTTCCTGTGGGCCGAGGATCCTGCGGTGGTAGACGTGGTGGCCTTTCTATGGGACGAGGATCCGGTGGTGGTAGACGTGGTGGCCTTTCTATGGGACGAGGATCCGGCGGTGGTAGACGTGCTGGTTTTACGGGTAGAGGTTCGGGTGGTGGTAGAGGAATGTTCGGTTACCTACGAGGAGAATTTCCGTAAGTTAATCTATCATGTTTTTCATGCCTAGGTGTTTTGATGTTATTACCTACGACGATCATTTCCGTAACTTTCTATGTTGTTGTATTAACCGTGAACCTTCATGTTTTTATGTAGGTATGGCGGCGTCTCAACCCAACAAGGAGAAAATGGAGTGGGGGGCGGAGAAGGATGCAGCCAGTGAGGAGCAGCGGTTGATGGAGAGGGCTGCAAAGAAGTTGAGAGAGCAGGACGCAGCCGAAGCAAAGAAGATGGAGAGGGAGCGGCAGTACGAAGAGGACGCAGCACGGAGGAAGGAGGACCTCAAAATGTTTCTTGAGCACAAGGCTTATGAGAAAAGGATGAGGGACAAAGACAAGAAGGCGATCGAGCAACATCACAATGAATGGGCAGCTAAATTTAAGATTGCTTACGCAGAGGGTGCAGCAAAGAGAGAGCGGGAGGAGGAACTCTTCATGGAGAGGGTGCTGGAAGAGGCTTCAAAAATGCGCAAAAGGGAAGACGAAGAGGAGGAAGAGAGGAAGAAGAAAAATGGGAAGGGGCCTTGCTCGACGCAGTAGAGCCGGAGGCTTCTATTTGTCATGCACGCTTTCATGTTTGAACCCTATATGTTGAACCTTGTTCCCTTGCGTGCTATCTGACTATGAAATCCACTATTATGTACTTTAAGAACCTATTATGCATCTATCGACGTGAACTTTAAATGGGCTATGTATGATGTGTGTTGCATATGAGCTATGTATGATGTGTGTGTGAAAGTGATAAATGAGATAAGTCTGTGTGAATGTGCTAAATGAGCTATGTATGATGTGTGTGTGAAAGTGTTGTCTGAGAAAAATAAAAGAGAGAAACGCCAAGCCAGCTGGCGTTGCACACTACTCCAGGAACGCCAGGCTTCCTGGCGTTTCCTTAGTCAAGTACCGCTGTGCTGGTGTCCTGGCCAGCGTTGCAGCGGTTGCAGAAACGCCAGAGTTGCTGGCGTTGCAGATCAAACCAGGAACGCCAGGCTTACTGGCGTTTCCTTAGTCCAGTACCGTAGTGCTGGGGTCGTGGCGAGTGTTGCACCCAGAGCAGAAACGCCAGAGTTGCTGGCGTTGCAGACCAAACCAGGAACGCCAGGGAGCCTGGCGTTTCCTTAGTCCAGTACCGCAGTGCTGGGGTCCTGGCCAGCGTTGCACCCAGAGCTGAAACGCCAGAGGTGCTGGCGTTGCAGACCCAAACAGAAACGCCAGGGAGCTTGGCGTTTCCTTAGTCCAGTACCCCAAAACAGGATTTTGTCACTGTTTTGATCAACATACATATTTCATAGATTTTTTCACTGTTTTGATCAACATACATATTTCATAGATTATATTTTAAGACCATAATTCACAGCATAACACCATTCATCAAAACATAACACCATAGTTCAACAAACAACATAGTTCATAGTTCCATCTGCAAATACGACATAGTTCAACAAACAACATAGTTCATAGGACAACATCATAACATAGGTCATTACACTTCACTTCCTCCCTCTCTTCGCAGCCATCTCGCCCTTAGTAACATAGCCCTCTGGAGTGTTCTGCCAGCCAGGACATCTGATGTTCCTTGAGCTAGCTCGACGTGTTTCTTCCGTCGGCTGAGTGGGTTGACTTGGCTGAGGAGCATCGTCCATCTGCGAAGCCCCAAACTCAATGAAGTCCGGATCCGCGGCCTCGTTGTCGGACTCATCTTCTTCTTCAATCTCCTCTTCCTGTGCTCGGCTAGAAGAAACATGTGCTCGACTCGAGGACGGACGAGCGGAAGAGGCCCGTGGCCGGCTGGCAGAAGGACGAGCGGAAGACTGCACATCCATCGTGTACTGCGCACGTGCCCTCACATCGGTGGACGAAACACCGTGGCAAGAAAGTAAAGCCGCTAGTGTGTGGCACCGATTGGCGACCTTCTGTGCAACAAAAAGATAATGACATGTTTATATGCTAACAAAGGTACGACAAAACAAAGGCTAACAAGGAATCCAACCTACAAAGTAGTTCTAACAAGTCCGTCCGTTTGTGGACATGGGGCACGGGCAAGGACCACGTTACTCTCGTTGATACATCTCCATAGCTCCGTGCCCTGGATAAAACACATGTGACATACCATCTACGAATAAATGAAACTTGTTTATATTTTAAAGGAGGGACGTACCACTCGGTCATGGAGAGGACCATAGTCAAGATGCGCTCCAACTGTCTCCCTAATTGAATTGTTGAATGCAGCATCAGCAGCCTCACTCGGCAGTAAGTCCAAGCAATCGGAACGAGTCCAGGCAGCCTTATGGATAACTTTGTACTCTGTATGCATCCACTCCAAATGCCTTAAGTATGCCGCCTCGTCAGTGTCGGGTGTTTCATCATTTTCAACTCGATGTTGTCTCTGAGCATTCCACATGTCCACCCAAGTAATGTGGTGCTCCTCCCAATTGATGACAGTCTTATTGCTTTGCCGGTTTGTCCTACAAAGCATTAGAATACTACATCAGTTACATTTTTTCATGTTAGACATTGATCAACAGGAGAAACACGTGATACAAAAGACTTACTTATGTAGCTTCACACTTGTCTCGACGTAATCCGGCGGGGTGCATTGTTGTACCCCGAACTGCTTAGAAACACGATGATGAAGATGCCACTCCACCGCATAAAAGCATATCATCGGGCACCGCACACGCCAAAGATGCTGGTCACAAAGGCACATGTTGCTCAGAGGATACTGCCTAAGTACCGTGTACGGCCTCCAATTAACCTACATAACAACAAGTCACTCCACCATCCATGAAAAAAAATCAGCAAATTTGATAAAGCATTTACCTGTTCGTAAGTTAGCATGTCAAGCTCGCTTATGCATGCCTTATACCGCCCCATAGCCGCAATACTCGTCGATTGGACATTAGCCCATGTGTGTGCGATAGTGGGGTATCGCTCCTCGTCCCCGTCAAACGGGTACTTCCAGGGTTCTTCCGGAGCAAGGCTGAAGTTCCGGCCAACATGGATACGCTCCCACATCCAAACCTGTAGGGCCCAGACGAAACCTCCAAGACAGGACGTCGGCTTACTCCTCATGCATGCTCCATCCAACTACAGATTTAATAAAATGAAAATGCATCATATCCCATTGAATAAAATGAAAATGCATGATATTAAGCCATACCTGACGGTACAAGAAGGCTAGTGCCGCCGAACCCCAACTCCACTTCACATCCCAGTCACGAAGCGGATCCAAGAACATCCATGAGGCTGTGTCCCCAGTGCCATCCGGAAACACCACTTGGGTCAAAAGATTCCATAGATAAGCTCTCGCGAACCTCTCCACAACAAGCGGACTAGCATCCCTTGGGCATCTGTGAAAATGTCTCTATATCCAAGAAAACAACACACCGGATGGCCTAGGATCCTTCCTAGTTTCATCAGTCCATGGCTCGGGTTCAACACCAACCAATGCTGCAACCCGTTGTCGCCACCCGGCGGCCCTAACCTTCCCTGTAAGAGCCCTGCCCTCGATAGGAAGCCCGGAGATCATAGCAATATCCTCCAAGGTTATGCTCATCTCACCAAGAGGAAGGTGAAAAGAGTGCGTCTCCGGCCTCCATCGATCCGTAAGTGCTGTTAGGGCAGTGGCGTTCAACCATGGTGGTGTGCCTTTAAAGTTGAGCACAAATTGAAGAAGATCCATTCTTCTAAAATATGGCTCGTAACGAGGGTCATATACAAGAGCTTCATTGGAGTTGTGCCCCCTCAAACGAAGTAGTGGAGGAACCTAAACAAACAAAGGCATAATTTGTTAATTGACTCAACTTGTCAAAATATACAAATCATGGAGTATATAGAAATAATCATTAACAAAATCATAATTACCTCTCCTCTTTCAACTAGCACCGCACGATGCTTCTGCTCATAGTAGTCATCAAGACCCGGATATTGATCGGGCCGAAACATCCTACATAATAAGAAGAAAATTATTACCGGCCTCTTCGAATAATATGAACTAAACCTAGGCATAAACCTAATGCGGATAATATGAACAAAACCTAGGTTATACATATAGCCACCAAAAACTACACCTATTAACAATCACAATTTTTTTTTACTTCAAAACATACGTACACCTAGTGTAAAAGAAATCTACACAAATACAAAATCATTGCAAAAACTAATTGGAGGGATTGGAGGAGCTTACCGGCCTCTTCGATTTGCCCCAAAGAACCTACAAAACGGTTGGGGAAGGAGGGAGATCGAAGGGGGGGATCTGGAGTAGGAGGGAGAGCTTTTTCGTGGAAGAGGAGGAAGAAAGAAGTGGAGGTGGACGAAGGGGCCGCGGGGCAGTTACTTATGAGTCCTGCAACACCAGCCCCCTTGGCGTTTCTGAGAAGGGCCGCAACGTCCAGTAGACTGGCGTTGCACACGAGGCCTGCAACGTCCAGTAGACTGGCGTTTCATAACAGGGTTGCCACGCCACGAAATATGGCGTTTCCGAAAGGGTCAAAACGTGAAATACTCTCGAACCGAGTTCGTTACGTGATGAACTTACGCCTTAAGGATCAAAACAGTGAAAAAATCCCTTGGAGGGAGTACCCAGTAAAATAATGTAAACTAAACAATCACTCTGTAGAGCTACTCGGTAGGATTCATGATAATAATTAAAAATAAATCCTTGTTACACATCTAGACATAATATGAGAACCAATTGTAGATTACCGCTAATCAAGCAATCTATGGGGATAAATTATGTCCTAACAAGGCGAAAAAGTGCCTCCAATAAGCCTGAGCCAAATACATATATGTAACCAATCACTGCATCAGGGGGATAGACGAAATCTCCCCCTATGAAAATAAGGAATTTTTGACATAGATGGCGCTGGTTTACTTCACTAACCTGTTACTGTTCTTTTTTCTTTTTTGCTTCACTGACTTGTTACTTTTTTGACATATGAAAATAAAGATGACAGAGAAAAGCCAAAAGCAATCTATTGGTTTAAATAGATAAAATATATGCCATGGTAATTGACCAAAAAAATCCAGACCTGCAGAAATAAGGCCAACCAAGATTCTGGAGCACATATATTTTTGTTTCCCACAAAAATAAATTTGTAGATAAATTGGATCTTTCATGAATACTATGTAAGCAAGTTGTAATAATAGTAGTCATTACCTACCGAGGATAAAAAGTCATGCCTCTCTTGAAATCAAAATCATGCCTTTTACAAAAAAAATGTGTTTTTCGTGCAAATCCTCTTGTTCAAATTTTCTTCATAAAAAAGCAAAGAAGGACAGGTGAAAAACCAAAACACACAAAAAAACTAAAAAATAATCTAAAAAACAAAAAACACATGTGAAAAATAAACAAAATTCGGAATAAACGTTCAAAAGTGTGACACATAGCGACGCCTGAGAGCGCGCTAAGTGACCACGTGTGGGAGCGATTATTGGAAGGCCGTCGAAAGAGTAGTCTCTAACTATTTACTCCCTAACTTTGGCTCGGGGGATTGCTAAACCGATAAAAAGGCTGTTTCTTGGGCCTGGCCGAGTACGTGTTTTGTGGGCTAAAACTTATATATACAAAAATACACTAATCTATGTGAAAAATGTACAATGTTTAAAGAAAATTTTACATGAAAACATGTATTAGAAAATAAAAATAGATATTGTATCTGCATAAGATTTAACGTGTACGTCCTTTGTTTCTAAATATAAGCTTTTTTAGAGGTTTCACTATAAACTATATTCAGATGTATATGATATGCTTTAAAGTATAAATTTATTCATTTTGCTCCGTCTGTTGACTGCAGTGAATTTTTTAAAAAAAAATTATATTTAGAAACGAAAGGAGTATAAAATAATGTTACAAAAATGTATAATGTGTATGAAAAATATAAGACTTTAAAAAACAAATGACACAGAAAACTAGTGAAACCACAGAAAGAAACAAAATAAAATGAAGAAACACAAGCAAAAAAAGAAAAACCTAGAGAATGACCGGTCCAAAAATGTTTAAAACCTGATAAAAAGCAGAAAAAAAGAGACGTCCTATGTGCCGCTCTTCGCGGCGAACATAAGAGGCTTCGCACAGGAGATTGCTGACCTGGGCCGGCCCATTTACGTGACGTGCATTTGAAATTCAACAAAACCATCGGTACCTGGTGTCATTTGAACCACCGATCTGTAGCATACAAGCTTCTGTTGCTAGCCAGTCCACCCAGATGACTTCTATTGAAGATTAAACTGGTAAACTAAAATAAAGCATCAATATTAAAAGGGGAACGCTACGCATCCGTCGGATGATTTTTAAAAATTATCCGTCACCTAGCTAGCCGTCGGATGGCGATCTAACGCCCTGCATCCCCGCCGCATGGTTCTGAAACGATGCTCGAGTTGCGGAAACTTTCGCTTTGTTGCAAGAAATAAACTTTGGATCTGTTAATTCCTGAAACAACGGTCGAGTTTCAGAAACAATTTGCTTGTTGCAGGATTTTTTTCTTCGTTTTTGCGGGAAATTTTTTTGCAACAAAGGCCATGTTTCAGTAAATTTTGCAACAAAGCTCAAGTTGCAGAACCACTACCTAGCGAGCAGGGAAACTCTTGGCGGTGGGGCGGCCGGCGAGCTCTAGGCGGCGGAGCGGGCGGCGGGGCGGCCGGCGAGCTCTTGGCGGCGGGGCGGGGCGGCCGGCGAGCTCTAGGCGGCGGGACGGCCGGCGAGCTCTAGGCGGCGAGGCGGCCGGCGGCGGGGCCGCCGGCGACCTCTTCCCGTGGAAGCCGTCGTCGCCATGCCTGGGTCCCTCGTTCTGCAACTACTTCCAAGTTGCAGAAATAATTGAGTTGTTTCAGGAAACGGGTCACGGCTCGTCCGCCCGGCCACGTGGCGAACAAAGGAGACGGTGGACGCGAAATCAGGATCCGTCGGTTGAAAAGTAACGTTTCCCATATTAAAAAGGAAAAGCTTCAGGTCACCCGGCAGATCTGTCTGTGCACACTGATCGCCTTTCTAGCCGTCAGATCTTTCTTTAATCGGACAGCTTCAGAGCATCCTCTTTTAACGGCCTAAGTTTGCAACTCATCCATTGTTGCAATCTTCTTTCCCGTAACACGTAGTTTGTTGCAAGATCTGAATTTCGATAGGACACGCAAGTTATTGGATGTGTCGGCATCTCGCGAGGCAACGAATCCAGATGCTAGATGTGCCAGATATGCCAGGTATAGCACTCGTGAATGGTAGATATGCCAGATCCGACGGCTCGCGAGGCAACGAATCTTTAAAAAATAATCTTATTACATGTGTTTTTCCAACAAGATCTTTATTGTAGAAAATATTCCGTAGCAAAGTAGGCTACAAAACAATCTACATGTATTTTCGCTATACAATCTTTGTTGCAGAAAACAATCTATAATAAACTACATTGTAAAAAAATTATATGTGTATTCTCGCGACAAGATTTTTATGGCAGAAAACATTCTATAACAAACTATATTGAAAAAAATTTACATACGTATTTTCGTAACACGATCTTTATTGCAGACAAAATTCTATAGTCGTCCGCAGCTCTGTCGGGGTCAAAACAAAACGGTTGTTTCCGTAACTGGTTCGTTGTTTCAGTAATTAGTGTGTCGGGGAAGGCGACCGAGCTACGTGCTAGCAGCTAGATCGGACAGGTGCAGACGGTTGCACGCACGGAGATTTGACGGTCGTCATGATGGCGGATGTTTACTAGACATCTACCGGTGGACGCTAGCGCTCCCCATATTGAAAACAATATTTTTTTCTCAAAATATGAACAACTTTTTGAAGAAAATAAAAATACTTTTTAAAACAACTACAAATTTAAAAGATACGAACAATATTTTCGAAAGAGGAACATTTTATAAAAATTCTGACCATTTTCTGAAACAAAAATTAACTATGAAAATATGAACATTTTTAACATGCGAACCAATTTCTAAACAAGAAAATATATTAAGAAAGTCGAATTGTGAATAAATTTTGAAACCGCGAACATTTTTCAAATTGTGAACAAATTTTGAAATATGAACAAATTTGAAATTCATGAATTTTTTTCTAAAACATGAACATTTTTTAATTATGAACAAATGTTGAAGCTGCGACCATTTTTCGAATTGTGAACAAATTTCAAATTCTTGAGTTAGATTATAAAATTGCAAACATTTTTTGAATTATGAACAATTTTGAAACCACGAACATTTTTTGTATTATGAACACATTTTGAAACATGAACAAATTTCAAATTTGTGAACCAAACTAAAAAATAGTTGCCATATTTCGAATTGTGAACAATTTTCAAATTCGTGAGTAAAATCATAAAATTTTGATTTTTTTCGAATTGCGATTTTTTTAGAAACCACGAAATTTTTGATATCATGAACAAATTTTGAAACGTCAACAAATTTCAAATTCATGAACATAAACAAAAAATGTGTCATTTTTTAAATTTTTACAAATTTGGAAACAGTGAACAAATTTCAAATTTGTGAGTAAAATTATAAAATTGTGAATATTTTTCGAATTGTGAACAAGTTTTGGAAACCACGAACATATTTCGAATTTTGAACAAATTTTAAAACATGAATAAATTTAAAATTCATGAACAAAATTTTAAAAATCGTGGACAATTTTAAATTGTTAACAAATTTTGAAACAACGCTCATTTTTGAATTGTGAACAAATTTTAAAACATGAACATATTGCAAATCCGTGAACAAAATTCAAAAATTGTGGACATTTTTGGACTTGTGGACAAATTTGGAAACAGTAAACATTTTTGAATTATGAACAAATTTTAATACATGAATCAATTTCTAATTCGTGAACAAAATTATAAAATGATGAACATTTTTTTAATTCTGAACAAATTTTAAAACCTTAACATTTTTAAAATTGTTTACATCTACAAAATATGTTAATACACTGTAAAATAACGTTTGGCAACTTTTGGAAAATGCTGACAACATTCAAAAATATGCTTGTGACATTTAAATAATTATAGAATGTAAAGTATAAATAAGAAGAATATTCTGTACCCTTCAAAATAATATACATGATATTCTACAGAAATGTTCACACATTTCAAAACATGTGTTCATGATACTCCCTCCGTCCGAAAATACTTGTCCTAGAAATGAATAAAATAGATGTATCTATAATTAAAATAAGTCTAGATACAAGTATTTCCGGACGGAAGGAGGATTTTAGAAAATGTTTATACACTAAACATTGTCACTTAGTTGTAGTACAAAAGTTTCGTATCAATAAAATAATCTGCAATGTGTACTTGAAATAATATTTATCATATATTAAAAAAAGTTCAAAAACAATATTTCAAAAGATGGTAAGCATTCATGTAATAAATTTAAATATGTGTATTAAAATGTCCGTAACATATACAAAAAATGTACAATGCGTAGGAAAATAAACATAAAAATGGTAATCGTGGGCGATGGTTTCTTCCTTCGTCAATGGCAACTCGTAGGTGTTAGTGGTTGTTAATTTTTTCTGTCGGGCAAAATCTGTTATGCAAAATTGAGGTTGTATCGTTTTTAGGGCAACTCTAACAGACCGGCAAAACGGTCGGCCCGTAAAAAATCCGGCGACTATACGGGTTTGGGCTCATTTTTCTACGAGAACAGACACTGCAAACGCGGGCCGGCCTGGAAATGTTTTGCGGTGGCCCGTAAACGCGACCCCTCGACGGGTATAATTGCGGGTTCGACCGCTGAATGCGGGTCGAAACCCTATCCCTTCGCCGCCATGAAAAGCCCCCCCCCACCTCGATGTCGGCGCCTCCAATCCGCCGCCGCTCGCCTCCATTACGCAGCGTAGCCGCTCCAATCCACCGCCGCGCATGGCCAACTCCGGTAGCCGTAGGGACGACGACCCCGAGAGGGCTCATCGCGTTAGATCCGACGCCGCCCGTAAGCGCGCCGCCCGTCGGTACACGCGTTGGGGCCTGACGCCGCCGTCGTCGCTCCTCCGTCGCGAGACAGAGGAGTACGACCGCGCGCGCGGCCACCTCTTCTCCGGCACAAGCTCAATCGCGTCGAGCTTCCGCTCGTCCTCCTCCGTCCCACCGGTGAAGAGGGAGCTCGAAGAGCTCCCGTTGGTGAAGATGGAGCCGGAGGCCGAGGCGGGGCCGTCGTCGGACCGAAGGACTTCCTCCCTCCGACGGAGGCGGATAGCCTCCTGCCCGTGCTGCTGGCGTGGAGTGCACGGGAGGACGAAGAGGACCAGCAGCGCCGCCGGAGGGAGGAGGAGATCGACACCGTGCTCTACGAGCAGGGTGTCGCGTCGGCCATCGCCTTCGGCCACAAGGTGGAGGAGTGACGCTGCGAAGCTACTGCGCAGAAGCGCATCTACGTCGAGCTCTCCTCCGACGAGGACGGCGACTACTGAACGTAGGCTATCTACTACTGCACGAGCTCGACTCCGGTGAGCTCAATTTTCGTAGTGCGGTAGTAGCTCCAGTAGGTGATGTCCCCTCTAGTACTGATGAATGTAGTGTTGTATGAGTGTGGTTCTGAAACATGCCCGCGAATGTTATTTTTTAAATTATGCAGTTTCATTATGCGCGTTCTGTTCTGCAGCGTAACTTTTTGTCCCACAAAACCCCGCTTCGACGACCTGCAAAACGCGTTTGCAGAGTCGTGAATATACAGGGTCTGCTAGAGTTGCTCTTATTAAAATAAAGCCGTTTGTGTATGAAAAAAAGCTCTGTCAAGTGTCAACTCAAGTTTGCTCAATTGAGAGCCTCCAACTAAAGTAACCAAACTTGCATCTTACACTAGCTCGAAACAGGGAAACCCAAAGATTGCATGCAGGGACGAAATTAGGGGGGGACGTTAGACCCCCCTAACAAATTGATTTTTATATTATTATGATTGTTGCAGTTAAAAAAATTCATTTCATATGAACTTTCCCCCTTCATAAACAAACTTGCCTCCTCTACGCATGAATGCTGGCTCCGTCCCTGATTGCATGTATCTTAGGTTAACAAAAACAGATGTAGACGTTGCTGCTTATATGCTCTCCAATTCGGAAAACGGGAATTTTGCATTCGTCTTGCATTAACTAATGTGGATGTAAACATTGTTGATCTGCATCTAGTCATCACACAAACGGTTTATTCCCATTTCTCAGGCAGCCATTATTTGCTATTTCCAGATCATGCAAAGCAAACCTGTTACCTGTCCGGGTCTGAACCGAGGACACGTCCCATCATTACCAGAATAGCAAAAGCCGGTTTCAGAAATGCCATGTGACCCTGCCGGAACTGCACCCTGGTTGGTTTTCTCTTTTTATGCAGGACCATCATTTGCAACGGAATCTCATAGACGCCGTTCGGTCGGGTGCGATGCGTGCAGCGTGTCCCCCCCTCAAATCTCAACGGATCACGCTTTTACAACAGAAGAGAACTGAAGCTCATGTGTACCACCGGTGCTTCTTCAGCTGCTGAAGGGATTAGCTGGTTGCATTCATGAACAGCCAACATATATTGGCTACAGCTACAGATTTCCATCACATTGAACTGATCTGCAGGAGGTGCTTCACTAGGAAATGGCGACAGCACTGAGCAGGGCTTACTTCAAGGAAACGCTAGTAGATTATTAATTATCTAGATTAACCATGAGAAAGTGCAGGGGCTAGGCCAACCCTGAGAAAGTGAAAGCAAGATGCTATGTTCAGTTGCAAAAAGACAAAAGGCTCAAGCTAACATTTCCACGGTGTTCAGTGTCCAGAATAGTACCTAATTTAGATTAGGTTCCCTATCTGATTGCCTAGAGCACTCGCTTAATATTACTACTCTCGTTTTGAGAATACTATACTCAAAAGGAGAAGGTGCTAGGAAGATTGCCAAGTTCCATTTTTCATTTTGTCTGGACCGCCTAAGCTAGGGCATGTGTCATTCTTTAATCCTGCAGCTAGATAGGGCGTTTGCCTGTTATGGTAATCGGTACTTATTGGATTCAGATTCATGCCATCTTGGTGCGTTAACGAAGTGACTAGAGGAAGAGTTGTTCTGATTCCGCAATCCATAGCATTACTGAACAAGTATTATAGGCCCTTTTGTTCGTGAGTTAAAACTGAAAACATATGGATTCCTAATACCCTGAATGATTATGTGCATGCCGTTGTTATAGAAACTCATTCAAATTCAACCTGGGAAAGGAAAATGCAGGCTTTTCTCTGAATTCGCATACAAAGTTGTAGAAAAAACCATAGTTTTCTACAGGCTTCATAAGAAGAAGAAAAAGACTAGGATAATTTAAATTCATATAATTTAATTGGAACCGAAGAGAACTTTAGTCTGTTTGATCCATTGCAGTTGATAATATATCTGGAGTTTTTTTTTCAGGGCCAACATATCAATGGAAGTTTGGTGAGGTCCTTGGAATACATATTATTCATTCGATTTCCAGTCCTAAGGATTTGCTCTAGCAAATGCCTCATGGATAAGGGTATCTCCAACACAGACCCGGAAACCGGACACCGCATCCATCTGCGGACAGGAGACCGATCCGCGGACACGAAAGACGGCCATCCATTGTTATTCGTAATTTTTTTTAAAAAGAAGGATCATCCCCGGTCTCTGCATCAATCGATGCATGCAGCCATTTTATTAACTAATTAAGTAACTAAGGTCTTAAATTTTTAAATACAAAGCAAACTATGATAGAAATCGCACACAAGCGGGGTAGAACTGTCACATCCGATGAAGTGAACCAAATAGACTACGATGCCTATACGCCTGGTCTATTAGTAGCTCGTCATCCAAACCGGCTGAAGATAGCCGTGCGACCGTCTTCTACCGGTTGCACTCAATAACCGTAAGCTCCCTGGATTCCACATGGCTGAGTAATGACCACGTACGGATCCAAGCTGTAGCTCCGTAGATAACCTACATTTTTTTTGGATAATCTTATATTAAAAATATAATTGTTTCGCGTATTCCAAATAGCCCAGTATAGCGCACTTATTCCAATCCTTATGTGATTCGCTATAGTTCCGTCTACTCCACTGAGCCACGTCCCAAATAGCCCATTGTTATTCGCATGCATTTCAACAAAAGTTTAAACAAGCCGGATGAATTTCATTCGAATCGGATGATATTCATACAGACCTGAGCTCTTTCATTACATGGGAGCCTTCCGTTGTTTGTTGTCCAAGTCCTTGTTGTTCCCTTCTGGCAATCGCGTCTTCCATCCGCTTTCACCATGAACGGCGGTGATAAGACTCGTGAAGTGAAGGTGCGGTCGCCGACGAGGAAGAATAGAACATGGAGACAAACCGGCCCATATAGGACACAATGCCATGTCGCCTTCCATGTCCTACTCATGCTCGGCGAAATCCGCGACATGTCCGTCGCCGGTGGACGTGGGGTCCATGATGGAAATAGAGGGGTCGACGGTGTTGTCGTCCCACAGACGCGACCAAATAGAGTTTGTTGGCATAGGATGCGCAACTGGCGGTGTACTCGTCTGCGACCGCCTCCACGTCCGGCTGCATCACCTATGCATTGCAAGCGGCGGCTTGAGCAAAGGCGGCCTTGTAAAACACCCGTTGCTCGGCGACGAATTTTGGGTTCGCCGCGGCCATAGATTGGGCACTCCGTTGGGCAGTGCTGCTCGAGCGCCTGTCGGAACACCGACATAGGAGCCGCTGTAGACTGCTGTGTCACCATGGGTGCGTTGAAATGCACATGCACCTGCTTCATTGTCAAGCCGACATGCACCCGTGCGGGCTCCAACGCTGAGTCATCGTCAGAGCCCGTGCCCATCGTGGGGTCATCGTCGGAGATCTCAGGGGAGCTAGCCGTCAAGCCGACCTCGATCCTCCTGGCAGTCCGGTCGCTAATCGCCACATTCTGATTTCAGCACAATGCTCAGTCTGCAATGAAGGAGGTGAAGATGTGAGACACCTAATGTTCACATGTAAGCGGGCAAGAAAGGTATGGAAAGCTTTGGGCCCAAAAGAAATGATAGAATAAACACTCAATGTTGACACATGAGGAATGTGCTATTTTTGAGCATCTCCTAAGAGAGAAGCGACGACAGTCTCCATCTATTGATTTTTCGGGCTTACAAGAAGTCATTCTAGTAGAAGCATGGTATATCTTGTGCCAAAGAAGAAAGGCTGTCAAGGGGTTAAACATAGAGAATCCGTCAAGAACTGCACTAGCCATTCATATGACAACAACAAACTCACGGGGTGTTTCTTTCCAGAAACTTTTTGGTGTAGGGACTACAAAAAGTCCCTTTTAGTCCCATGTGAAAGAAACAGAAGGGACTTTTAGGGACTAAAATGGGGTATTTGGGCTATGAGAGGAACTTTTTGGGACTTTTTTGGCACCTTTTCCAACAGTGCCCCTACTTTTAGCATGCCATTTAATAACTTTTAGTATTTTACTAGGGGTAACATGATCTTTTTGCATGTCATTTAATGACCTCTAGTCCATGTTTAGTCCTTGAAAAAAAAAAGGACTAGAGACTTTTTAGTTGGGACTAAAAAAGTCCTAGGACTTTTTAAAGAAACAGGGCCTCAGCTACTTTCTGTGCAACAAATCAAGTTAGGACTGTGAAATGGTCCAAACCGGCTCCTCATTCATAGAAAAGTTAATGTTTATGTGTGTTATTTTGAGAGCATCTCCAATAACCGCGCTATACAAGCGCCGCGTCGTAAAAAAAGACAGTTTTTAGCGCGCGCAACGCGGCGGTAGCTCCAGCGGGCGCGCAAAAATGGCGCGCGCGCCATTTCCAATTCAGCGCGCTTGCCGAAACGCAATCTCACGCCCATTATTTGCTGCGCCGGCTCCCGCGCGCGCGACTCTCCCGCGCTCGCTCCTGCTCTCTCCTGCGCTCGCTCTGCACTCTCCTGCGCTCGCTCCGCCGCCCCCATCTGACCGCGCCGCCGCCGCCGCTCGAGCCACTGTTCGGCGCTTCCCCGGCCTATCCCCGCGCCGCCGTCGCCGCCCGCGCCCGCCGGCGACCACTCAAGCGCTTCCCCGGCCTGTCTCCGCTGCGAGTTGTAATAACTATTTATTGTTGATTTATTTTGTTTGTTTGATCGTTTTTCTCCTATTTTTTGAAATGTATACGTGGTTTGTGTCTGCTGCGTGCGCTGTATTTTTGGGCACTGCTGGAGCGGCGCGCGCGCACTGCATTATAGCGCGGCTGTTAGAGCCAGCGCCTATCCCTGCGCTAAACCAGCCGACGTGCGCGCTGTAAATACATTTTTTGAGCGCGGCGCGAAACGCGGCTAGGTGAGGCACCGACAGGGGCTACCTCCCTCTTAAACAATCGACGCCCCAACTGTCGAGCTCTTCGCGTTGAAAGGGGATGGAAATGGTAGACCAGTTAGGCTGCTCTACAATCACCTTTGAATCTGACTGTCTCGAAATTATACAAGCGTGTAATGGTCTATCAAAGATTGGAGGCCATACTCAGCAATACTCGCTAGTTGTTTTCACTTGGCTCAAAAAGTTGCTGATGTTCAATTTACTCATTGTCCGAGGATGCAAACAAAGTGGCACACACTTTAGCTAGGAAGTCTTTTTTTTTTTCAAGAAAAGGAGGATGATCCCCGGCCTCTGCATCTGGAAGATGAATGCAGTCACTTTATTAATTATTCACAAAGATCTTACAAAGCAATACATCAATATAACTAAAGCCGTCCTCTTGGCAACATCTATCGCTACTCATATCCAATGATGAAGGGATGCAGATAGTGTGAGCCACATACCTAGACCTCTCACCTAACATTGTGAAAATTATAGGATGACTAATATTATGTATTGTTGTGTTGTATTGATCTAACCTTTGTAGGGATATATATAGGAGTACATGAGGGTAGAGGCTTGGAGTACAAGACAAGTTACATGTGGTTTAAACTAATTCTATCTCTATCTCCTTATCTCTAACTTAAACCCAATTATACTTCTAACATTCCCCCTCAGTCGTAGCGGGAGTGAAGCGGACGCTTGCGACTGAATTTGAAATCGTGCGCCTTTGTCATCTTCTCCACCGCGTCATCATCAACCGCGTCTCTGATGGGTCGACACCTAGGGTGGTGACTGCGTCCCCTTCTGGTGCCTTCCTTGTCTCTCCTCTATTCCCTCACGCAGTCACAGCGGGAGTGGCATGGACGCTAGTGACGACGCGGACGCTGTTGACTCGAGTTGTTGCCGATGAGTTGCTGTAGACCAAGCCATTAATGTCGATGTCGAGGTAGCCGATCATGGTGATGTAGTCGTGGTCGAGGTAGTCGTTGTCGATGTGTGATCGTCGTGGATGATGAAGCCGTACGAAGCCGGAGGCGCAAAAAATGCGCTATGACGGAGCTGCAGACGTGGACGATGCACCTTGCGGATGTCAGAGGGTGCCGTCGGCGATGAGTTCATCAGTTTTGCCAAGACCGGAGGAAGCCCATCGAGCACACATCGGTTTTGCCAGAACCGTGTGGCCGTGTAGGGGTCGTCACTATTGTGACGCCGTGTCGATGCAGTCATGCCGTCATGGACGACGTGGTCGATGCCAACGTCGTGACGCGGTCATTGCCATCGTCGAGGTCGCGTCTTGCAGAAAAAAAATCTGTCAGAGGACGCTAGGTGTCCATCTTATGGACGAGGGGTGGCGGCGTGTTGACGAAGATGTTAGTGAAGACCATGTTGATGAAGACCTTGGCGATGAAGTGTCGGCGATGACGTCGCAGCAGCATGTCGACGATAATGTGTCGCTTGAAGGCGTTCCTTGCGGCGACCAAGTGTCGATGCCGTGTGCGTCGGAGAAGTCGATAAAGAATTACATCACCTTCCACACCGGCCTGGCATGTGAATAATGCGTGTTGATGTCGCTTCTCGAAGATATGTTCGATAAAGATTTTTTCAGACCATGTAGCCGTACAGCTCGATGTCGCGGCGTAGGGTCGGTGTAGATCGCTCGGTGCGGTCGTGCTGATGGATTGGTGTCGCGGTGCCGGGTCGGTGGAGATCGCTCCTCTTGATGCAGACGTCGTGTGTCGATGTCGATGCAGGATTGCTAGGTGCGCCGTACGACTGAACCATGACGTGGTAGTTAAGGGCTCTTGGCCACATGTACGTGTACTACCCACCTTGACCTGTACCTGCATACATACATCTGAGATACACTCTTGGGCGCGGCCGGTGAAGACGATCGCTCGTTAGAGCGCAGCAGGTGAAGACGATCGCTCGTTGTAGTCCCGTGCGCTGGAGGTCATTCAGTCTGCGTCGATCGCTCGCCGACAATGCATGTGTAGCTCGTCTGAGTGCATCATCAGCAAGCCGCTTGTCTCTGCCATACTCATACACGCGTGTGCAGTCGGATCGAATGGCGGCCTGGTGCAGAATCGCCGAGGTGGACAAACGAAGTCCCGAGTGGCCGATGGAGATTTGCTGGATCCTGGAAGTGATGTCGAGGACGTGCAGCCAACGCCCATCGGGATCTCGGAGGTCCATGAGACATGGCGCTGAACTGCTTCGGGTGAATGCGTCAGAGGCCGGTACTACGTCGGGAGGAGGTCCGTGTGCCGGAGGCCGGAGGCCGGTACTACGTCGGGAGGAGGTCCGTGTGTCGGAGGCCGGAGGCCGGTACTACGTCGGGAGGAGGTCCGGAGGCCGGTACTACGTCGGGAGGAGGTCCGATTGGATCCGACGCGCTCGACTCCTGATTACCCGTGGGGTCGGTGCAGATCGGATCGATCGTCCGCCCTTCTGGCGGTCGATGCACCCGCGTAGGTTTGCTGGAGTCGCACGCCCGTAGAGTTGAGGCCCTGTTTGCCGGCTCTGCTTGTGAGAGTCGACGGAATTTATTGGTTGCTTGAAGAACTAATATACTGGAATTTCGAAAATTGGATCTAATCTATGAACTGATCTAGAACCGATCTAATCTTTTGATCGATCGGGTGCCGCGCCTCCGGGGAGAGAAGATTAATCTCTCCGGGGGCGGCGCGCTGCGGAATTGGTGGAAAGTACTAGGATCGACGTCGTGAGACTAACCGCTCTAATACCATGTGAAAATTATAGGATGACTAATATTATGTATTGTTGTGTTGTATTGATCTAACCTTTGTAGGGATATACTCCCTTCGTCCGGAAATACTTGTCCTAGAAATGTATAAAATGAATGTATCTATAACTAAAATAAGTCTAGATACATCTATTTCTAGGACAAGTATTTCCGGACGGAGGGAGTATATAGGAGTACATGAGGGGTAGAGGCTTTGACTACTACGTCATGGTTCAGTCGTACCGGTCCACCTACCGAATCAGGGACATAAACCGGTCCACCGCACTCTCATAGGTCGTCGCTGCCGCCTTCCATCAATCCATTTTCAGAACAGTTACTGACACATCGACCTTGCAAGGCCTGTCGTCGATGCCCCCATGGCGCCAGACAGCGCCTCCTCCTTACGCGCGCTCATCGTCACTCATCCGTCGTCGAGACTTTGCTGCGCCTCGCCGCCGAGACTCCACGACGTCGATGTGTGACAGGGAACGCCGCTCCACCGTAGATGGCGATCAAAGGTCCCTCGAGCCCGTGTGTACCTCCATGAATGATGCCCCCAAAGGGGAAACGGCACCAGAGTGTCGCCGTCATCCGATCTACTGATCTAGGGTTTCCCCCGGAGGTAGCAGAGAGTGGTCTTGAACTTCTCCTCGGGGATGCCTTCAGGAAGGGAACGACGTAGACGTCGCCGCCATCGCCGGCCTTGTTAGTAGTCGAAAGCAAGCTTTCACCCAGATCTGTTCGAAGAACCCATCTCTCCTGCACGGACCACCACATCCTGCAACGTCTCCGGGAGCGGGATCCCAAGATCCGCCGCCACCGGCGGCGCCACAAGGACCCACTACTCTGTTGGGATAAAAAAAAGCTAGGAAGTCTTTTGTTTCAAACTCTTTACTCTGTTGGGATAAAAAAAGGTAGAAAGTCTTTTGTTTCAAACTCTTTACTCTGTTGGGATGGTGATCCGCCTGAGTTTTTCCTAGCTGATTTGGTTAGAGATGTAACTATCATTTGAGTTTAATAAAGTGAGTCACACCTTAAAAAAAATGCTACCGTAGCACTTTTGAATACTACTACTTGTCTTTCATTTCAATGTATTGGAAATGCCCTTCCCCCTTACATTTTTTATATATTTATTTTCTTTTCTTTTTTATTCTTAAATGTGTGAACCTTTTCAAATCATTTTTAAACAGGATTATGTAATTTTTCAAATTTGATTTTTTTAAATCAATTAACTATTTTTTAACATTTTCATGAACTTTTTTTTAAAAACAATAAACCTTTTTTCAAATCCAATGAACTTTTTTTAATTCAACAATTTTTTTCCAAACCTACTGAATTTTTTTCTACTCGATGAACTTTTTTCCAAATCCGATGAACTTTTTGAAATCCAATGAACTTGTTTTCAAATCCGATGAATTGTTTTCAACACTGATTAACTTCTTTTAAAATCGATGAATTTTTTTAATAATTCATTATTTTTTGTGTATTTTCCCAATTTCGTGAACTTTTTAAATCCACGAACATTTATAATAAATTGATGACCTTTTTTTTATTTCATGAACATATTCGAAATCATAAAAAACCCAAAGGCCGGTCTTTCTCTTGAACCATCAGGGCTGTACAGCTAGAAAACAAATGCTAGCGTGAGTCAATGGAGGGAAAGATTTTTTTTTCAGCGAGGGAGGGGCAGCGAATCCGTAAAGAGCGATTGAGCGAGGTTAAATGGGTCACGACCCGTTGCTGGTCGTTGTAGGCGTCACTTCTCCAACGAGCGCCTACAACGCCAAATAGGGGCTCCCGACTCGACCCAGCCTGGCTCATTGAAAATAATCGATTCGGCCGTTCCTAGCAAACCTGACTAAGGATTGTTGTAAATTTTGGGTGGGTCAACATGTATAATCGACTAAGTCAATCAAATGGATCAAAAAATTTATGCACGAATCTGGTTGGAATAGATGCGGGCAACAAAACGCATCATAAGTGCTTCTGTGCTTGTGACATGGTCAGTATACTCCAATGCAGCCCCGACAAGATATGTCGGCTAGTCTCCGCCAGAGGGACCCGGTGCTCATGTTGGTGGTTGGCGACGGTCTATGTAGCATCATCGTACGAGCAGCAGAAGAATTCTTCACATACAAGTTCGTCAGGCAAGTTATGTCCGCCAGCCTCGCGGGATTGAAGCGGCATATGTTTGCTCTATCGGACATAGCGTCACTCTTTGATGTCGTCGAATTTCACGGATAGGCTTGTGACAGCTCGAATTGATACAACGGTTTTTGGTATGCACTTTGGTAGCAGCGAAAGCGTTCGAGTGCCCTGGCGGATGTGTTATGGGGTGTCGGCCTTCTGAGGTATTGTATGTGCTATGGTGTTTTAGGCCTAGTTGTTAGTCGTTATTTAGGTTTTCATTCGGTTTTCCTTGATAAACTGAGCACCATTTTTCTTTCTTCTTCTTTTGTCATTCGTTTTATGCAGTGCATTCCTGTTCTAGGATGTTATTTATAATACTTCTTCTTATCAATGATTTTGGCAACTCTCTTGCCAACATTCGGAAAAAAAAATGTCGGCCAGTCGCCGACCATCGCAGCAGGCTACCTTTTTTTTTAGGAGACGCAGCAGGCTACGTGTGCAGCGCACCCCCGGCTTCTTGGGGAAATTTAGGTCATCGCTTCAGCTGCTAAAAAAAAAAAAAAAATAGGCCGTCGCTTCCCCGTTCGCACAGGCTTAGCCTAGCTTAGCTTAGCATGGTCCATGACTTGCGAGACTTCATCGCTGCTCTGCTTGCGAGACTGGCCAAGCCTCGCTTAGCATGGTCCATGACGGGCAGCAGCTGCTGCTGCGTCATTGCACATTTGCATGCATCCGCGATGCCCTGCCAATGGCAGCACGCACGCCGGCCGGCTTGTACTTCCTTTGTTACTAAATATAAGTCTTTAATTTTTTTACTAGAGGAGTATTTAGGAAGCAAAACGAGTTAATCTATATTCTAAAATATGTTTATATGCATCCGCATTTAGTTTTTTAGTAAAATCTCTAGAAAGATTTATATTTAGAGATGGAGGGAGTACAACACAAGGACAACACGCACGGATCACGACGAGCATATCTACACCAGACTTAGCAAATATGATTCCAAAATATTTATAGACATGTCTGACCGGATGTGTTTGTTTTAAATCTTTATTTTTTTGTGCGTATAATTATTTTTTCTCATATGTTTGATCACTTGCATGTGGTTGATAAAGAAAAAATGAATAAGAAAAAAAAAACGCCCAGATGAAATCGCGTCCTACGTGACGAACTGACCGGACATTCCGGATCGCGTTCCTTAACCCTTATATCATTTTCAGATTTAAGATGTATACGAGGGGTGTCGGTTAGTCCAGACGTTTAGGAAGAAAGTAATGATTTAATTGGGTCAGATTTTTTTAACCACGGCAAAAAAACATTTTAAATATTTGAAAAATATAAGAAATCCGGCTATAGATACTCTTATTACTTGTGCAGTGACTCGATGAGATCGAGCTGGAAGTCGGAAGCTTATCTACATCCTGGCATGCAAGTAGACCCGTAGATCACTCAACGTGCTGGCAAGTGAGTGTAGTTTGTGGAGTGGTTTGGGGTGTCCCCGTTATCCCGGGAAATGCCTTGGAGTCTGCTCATTTGGGTGTAGGTTTGGGTTAGTTAAGGATTGTCTCGTATTAGCCTCGCAAGGAGGTCCACCGTTGTTTATACCAGTATATCATACTATGATTTTTGAACACTTTGCATCGTCTAACGATCTAACCAAACATGAAGCATAATCTATTGCTCGGCACCCTACATGGGGATGATAACACTAGCATTAGAGCATCTACAGTCAGACTGATCAAATCCCGCGGAAGCATCTGGACTTTCTCTCGTATTTTGCTCTGTGCATTCAGATACCTCTTATCCGGACTCTCAAATCAATACAAAGCATCTCATCTCCCCCATCCCGACCATGTCACCAACGGTATCTGCCGCAGTACCAAGTGCAAGCATCCTCATAGCAGCCGTGCATTTCTGCTTGAAAGAAAAAGAGAGTTGACCGCAACAATCTCTTGTGAGCTTGAAGTAGTCATCGTATGCCTCCACTCCCTCCATAATGCGCAAGAACAATGGTTTTCGCATACGAAAACGACGATGAAAAAATGTATCATCCGGAAAAGTTGGTTCCGGATCAAAGTAATCCTTCTGCAGTAGCTTTGCTCCGGATACTCTATCCCGATTGATGACTCTTCTTCCTTTGATTGATCTCTTGAAATTAAGAATGTATTTCATTTTTCGGTCTATTTCCTCTTGCATGCTCATGAGTATCATCATGTTCACTTCTTCATCCGAATTCGATGAATCAAAGAACTCATCTTTAATCAGTTGATCAAGCTCCGTTTGTCCATACTATTCGCCGGACGAAACATCAGAATCCATCGTTTTCCCTAAAAATTTGACCAACATATCCGGTCAGATATTCTATCGAACACATCCGGTGCAAGAGACAGCCAGAGAGTTGTCGGACGAACCGCGATGTCTTCCGGGCCGACGATGTCGTTGTGCGCGGAGAGGTAAGGAGAAATGATCCCTGTGACCGAGCGGTTGAGGTGGAAGAGGCTACTAGGCGACGGATCCGACAGTTCAACGGGTTGAATTTGGTGCAATTTGCGATAGGGTCGGGCTGTCGGGTCCGGCGTGGCGGACGTGTCCACGTGCGCACGGACTCCCCCATATCCGCGCCATGTTTGGACTGAAAATGAGGGTGCCGGTCAGTCCGGGCGTTTGAGGCCGGTTTGAGAGGCATGCATGGATCGGATTTTTATGACCGGACAGTGACCGAGCGGTCTGCCGAGACGTTTGAGGAGAATTTAAAGGGTCCGGTTGTAGATGCTCTTACTAGCTCTCTAGCTATAAACTAGCTTGATACCTTGGTTTTGTTCTGGTTTTAGATCGAGGTGAGTGTAGAACCTCAACGCCGTACAGTATCGATTTGCTTTGGCAAAGAGAGCATAGAAATGAATGGGGGCTTTGAGAGCATCTGCATCGGACATTACTAATTTGACCTCTCAAACGCCTCTCGACATATCCGGACAGTGATCAGACGTGTTTTTTAACTCTTCATATATGTTGTAAAATAACCACGTTTCGTAAATTCTTCTCTTATTTTGTTAGTCATTTTGTCGAGTACATCGCGTGCGAACAGAC